>NC_064615.1:108295253-109545253 GCF_023898315.1 Schistocerca nitens
CACAGCAAATGCTTGAACAAATTCGTCATAAAGTTGGTTCCCAGTTCTGTCAATATCGTCTCAGGCGGCATGAACTTCTGTGTCAAACTGTTTGCTAGCACTTGCAACACTTAATCGTGAGTACATTTTTATACCCTGCAGTTGTTTTGTTGAAAGGACCTAAAACATTAATACTGAGCGACTGAAACGGTGGTAATGGTTCAGAGAACCTTTGCAGTGATGCTCTTGTCCGACACATATCACCTCATTGTGCCCACTGTTTGTTACTCCATACATATTGGTCCACGTTCGACTTCCTAATCTTCACCATTACCTCTCTGCTATTCTCCTGTTAATGGAACTACATCCCCATCACCTGATAACACATGATCATCGTTTTACTGCAACACTCTGTTTCGCGACTTTGCAAGCACCACCACCTTTGGTACCAACTTAGTTTCTCTCCACAGAAACCCATCCTGTATACAAAACTGTTACTGTTTACTAAACTGCTTACATTCACCATCTGCCTACTGTGCCGTCTGCTATTCGTCACCTTTGATTTGTAACAGTGTTATTTTTCTACTTCATCTGTCTGCATTCAACGTTTTTTTTACCTGATTTGTGTACGACCTTAAGGGGCCCCGGAACGCCCTATACTTGCAATGTTAAAATAACGCTTATAAATTACATCTTTCCTCACAAAGTATTTGAGGTAGGAAGTTGAACTTTTACAGATTATTTATTGGAATATGGGCTACAACTTAACACAGGGATTTTACAAAATTTTAGTTCAGTTATTAGAGATGCTTTTTTTTCAATTGTAATGAAAATTCACAACATTTTTTTGCCAATTTTTTATTTATATATTCAAAAATATACAGTTTTTTGGAAAAAGGCTGTGTTAAATTATGCAGGAGGTACTGTGTAACATTTACTGAAAGTTTGAAACAAATATGTTTGGAAGATCCTTAGAAAACATGTAATTAGTATGAGAAAATAAAAGTTTTGGGAATCGAGCGACAAAGATTGGGTTAACTTTTTAGTGCATTCCAGGTCCATAGGATGGATTATCTTCATCCTCTGCAAACTCCTCCTCCAGCTTCCTCTTGTTCCTCCTCCTGTTTACTCTTGCTTGTATTTCTAGACTCTTTACAGCCCTGTCTGCAGCCCGAAGGCGTTCCTTGTCTAAAGCAAGCATCGCTCGTACCATGTTAGAACCTATCTTCATTCCCATACTTCTAAATACCTTGCACCTTACAATGTTGCCATCATTGAAAGTCGCAACAGCATCATACACACCAAAGTGAAGTGTTTCTATTCCAACAAATACAGTCTTGGGGATTCTGGACCATATAACACTATTTACACTTTCATTGGGGTTTTGAGTTTTTCCGTGAATACACTTTTTCAACAGTTAAGGTGCTGCTAAGTCTCTGAAAATAGGTTTTATCACCTCCATTATTGCATGAGGCAGACTATGCTTATGAGTGTACACTTCACCAGTTAGCAATCCTTTGTTATATTTACACCAACTGTCTTCTTCTTTGGGACACAAGCTATGTTGGGGATTTTCATCGTCTTTATTGTTTACAGTAATAACACATACGTTTGGCTTTCCAACATTTCTCCTTTTCTTAAAAGCCTTCAGAGGATTTCTAATAACTTTAAGTACTCATTATTATACTTCAACAAAACAGAGACTCAAGAAACAGAATTAACTACGAATATTTTCGAGATAACGACAGAGTAAATAAACATGAAAAAATCGACAATCACACCAGCGATATATATTGAACCATCACAGGTTAGCCACAACACATACTTTATCTCACGTCACTAAAATGTACCTGATGAACACGGACGTTAATGATAACACAATTTGACAGCAGTTTAACAGCGCCACAGTGGGTCACGCCCATGTAGAACACATTCCAAAAAAAGTTTAAAAATAGTTGTAGTCTTCGGAATTGAATAAATTATATATCTATTAAAAGGTAATAGTCTGCAGATTCAGAAAACGCAAAAAAGTAAAAATTGAACATATCATTATTTTGAGCCTTTCCGGAGCCCCTTAAATTCAAACTCGTTCACTTGTACCGCACATCATGTCAACCTACTACATGGTACCTGCAAACCACAGAAACCACTGCAATCCTGCGTGATCCGTATCACTCGAGACTTTTTTCTATAAAGACAACACTAGAAGTAGGTGATCCCATAGATTAGGCTTAACATTTCTCTTTCTATCGTGGAGTAATTATTCTCTGCTGAGTTGATTTGCCTTGATGTATAGGCCACCAGGTGCTCTTTGACATCTCTTACTTGAGACAACACACAATCATGAAATTACAATGAAATCTATACTATTACCTACTTACAGGCGTTGATAAATGAATCATGGATGATTCCGGCCGGTGTTAGGCGAGCATTGATAGTTTTATCTGGTGACTTCAGTTTTATATTTTATGGAAAGAACGACCATGAGAGCAGTTTTTTATTATTTTTATTGATTGTGACAATGATTTTATCAGATGGTCTGCCTCATATGCCATGATCTCCATATGGTTTTATAAATGTTAATCCACGTTTCAGATCTGAACATGGCACCTTCAGAGTGCTGTAACCGGTCATCTAATAGGCGATTCAAGCGATCGTGGCTTTTCAATTATTTTAAAGTGCATATTAGTATCTCATTACTTTTGTCACCTCCGTATAAACCATTTACGAGCAATACTCCAATTTCGGTAACTTCTGGTTGCCGTCTCGTGTGTTGTGAAACGTGGCTTCCAATTCACATCTAGAAGATTCAATGGTGGATGCCCTGCAAAGTGAAGTGTAAACTGCGCCTCAGCTGCTGCAGTCGTAGTGAGACGTTATGGTCCGCAGCTCGTGGTCGTGTGGTAGCGTTCTCGCTTCCCGCGCCCGGGTTCCCGGGTTCGATTCCCGGCGGGGTCAGGGATTTTCCCTGCCTCGTGATGAATGGGTGTTGTGTGATGTCCTTAGGTTAGTCAGGTTTAAGTAGTTCTAAGTTCTAGGGGACCGATGAGCATAGATGTTAAGTCCCATAGTGCTCACAAGGGAACCTCCCCTTCGCACCCCCCTCAGATTTAGTTATAAGTTGGCACAGTGGATAGGCCTTGAAAAACTGAACACAGATCAGTCTAGAAAACAGGAAGAAGTTGCGTGGAACTATGAAAAAAATAAGCAAAATATGCAAACTGAGTAGTGCATGCGCAACATAGGCAACATCTAGGGGAATCCGAAGCCCAGAGCGTCGTGCTCCCGTGGTTAGCGTGAGGAGCTGCTGAACGAGAGGTCCTTGGTTCAAGTCTCCCCTCGAGTGAAAAGATGGCAATTATTATCTGTTCGTCCGATGCGAGGTAACTGCGCCGTAGTATGGGGACGTTGTATGAAAAACATATGTTTTGACAGAGCACAGGGAAAACTGTGCGACTGTGAAACTGTTGCATTCATTTGTTGTAGTTTATGTGACAAAGTCTTATGTTTTCATCACTTTTTTGGGAGTGATTATTACATCCACAAGAAAATCTAAATCGGGCAAGGTAGAAGAATTGTTTTACCCATTCGCCAAGTGTACAAGTTAGGTGGGTCAACAACATATTCCTGTCATGTGACGCATATGCCATCACCAGTGTCGTATAGAATATATCAGACGTGTTTTCCTGTGGAGGAATCGGTTGACCTATGACCTTGCGATCAGATGTTTTCGGTTCCCATTGGAGAGGCACGTCCTTTCGTCTACTAGTCGCACGGTTTTGCGGTGCGGTCGCAAAACACAGACGCTAAACTTATTACAGTGAACAGAGACGTCAATGAACGAACGGACAGATCATAACTTTGCGAAAATAAAAAAAGTAAATTTTTCACTCGAGAGAAGACTTGAACCCAGGACCTCTCGTTCCCCACCTCCTTACGCTAACCACGGGACCACGGCGCTCGTGAGGTCACATTGTCTTTGATGTTGCATATCTTGCCCGTGGACTACTCAGTTTGTATATTTTGCTTATTTTTTTTTTATAGTTCCACACAACTTCTTCCTGTTTTCTCGATTGATCTGTGTTCAGTTTTTCGAGGCCTATCCACTGTGCCAACTTATAACTAAATCTGAGGGGGGTGCGATGGGGAGGTTCCCTTGTCAGAGCCATTTGAACCATTTTTTGAGACGTTACGGTTGCGCCCGTCCGCTGCGACAGGTGGGCGTGGTGTCGTGGTGCATGATGTGCGCCGACCGCAGGCCGGGCGTGTACGCGCGCGTCGACACGCAGCTGGCGTGGCTGCTGCAGGTCATCTCCGGGGCGCCACCGGTGCTGCCGGGGGCCGCCTGGGCGCTGGCGGCGGCTGCCCTCTCCTGGCGGTGACAGCGCTTACCCGCACCAAGCCGACCACCACCGCCGCGCATCGTCCTTTAGGGTCACGCTGGTGCCTCAACGATCGTGATTTTGGAAACGTCAACAGTCTCTACTTTCACATCCATTAAACTGATTCTGCGCTGCGCGTTTCGACAAAAAATATATAGCTGCTGCCTCTTTATTACTCGACAGTAGAGCTGCCCATTGCGAGAAATAACGTGACTAGATACTAACCTGACTAGAGCCCGTCACACAGAGAGTACATTAGATTAGATCAGTACTTGCTCCACATATCATGAATACGACACTTCGTAATGATGTGGAACGCGTCAGGTTAATAAAAGGTGCCTATACAAGATATTACATTACACAAAATATTACATGACACTCAATATTTTTAATTTTTTTTTTTTTTGTGGGGTTGGGAAATGTCCCACTTACTATATCCTAAAATGCATCTAGTGACTAGAAGGAGTTGCCATTAAGAAATTCTTTTAATTTCCTTTTATATGCTATATGGCTATCTGTCAGACTTTTTATGCTATTAAATAAGTGACCAAAGACTTTTGTGGCAGCGTAATTTACCCCCTTCTGAGCCAAAGTTAGATTTAACCTTCAGTAGTGAAGATCATCCTTTCTCCTATTTTTGTAGCCATGTACACTGCTATTACTTTTGAATTCGTTCGGATTGTTGACAACAAATTTCATAAGTGAATATGTATATATTGTGAGGCTACAGTGAAGATCTCTAGCTCTTTAAATAAGTGTCTGCTGGATGATCTTGGATGAACTCCAGCAATTATTCTGTTTACACGCTTTTGTGCAATGAATACTCTTTTACTCAATGATGAGTTACCCCAGAATATGATGCCATACGAAAGCAGAGAATGAAAATAGGCGTGGTAAGCTAATTTACTCACATGTATATCTCCAAAATTTGCAATGACCCTAATAGCATAAGTAGCTGAAATCAATCGTTTCAGCAGATCCTCAGTGTGTTTTTTCCAGTTCAACCCCTCATCAATGTATACACCTAGAAATTTTGAATATTCTACCTTAGCTACAGATTTTTGATCGAATTCTATATTTATTAATGGTGTCATTCCATTTATTGTGTGGGACTGTATATACTGTGTTTTGTCAAAGTTTAATGTGAGCCCATTTGCAGACAACCATTTAATGATTTTCTGAAAAACATCGTTTACAATTTCACCAGTTAATTCTTGTCTGTTTGCTGTGATAGCTATACCTGTATCACCGGCAAAAAGTACCAGCCTTGCATCTTCGTCAATATAGAATGGCAAGTCATTAATGTATATTAGGAACAGCAGAGGACCCAAGACCGAACCTTGCTGCACCCCATTCTTGATTGTTCCCCAGTTTGAGAAATCACCAGTATTTTGGGTATTATGTGAGCCTACAGCTCGTTGTCTGTGCCAAAATGTTGTCCTCATAGACAGCGGTTCATGTGAGCGGAGATGAAACTCAGAAGGAAACATTTACGGGCTGTATAGTGGGTTATCAAACATTTCCAAGCGAAAACAACGCAGGAGCTTCATCATTGCCTCTGCAGAATGCGGCTGAGAATTGTCTTGAAGAAGAAAACGCATGACAGTTATGTAATGTTGGCTGAATAGCTTCAGGCGAAATTTCTCACCAGGCCCTCCTACCTGATGGGAGACACTATTGTTCTAGATAACTTTATGTGCTCCCTGTGTGCTCAGAACTAAAAGGAATCACATAACGCGATCGACGGGGATACTAGAGACCCTGCCCAACACACCTGTGCAAAACTTTATCGCATTTTCGCTGTGGTTTTCATTTCGCGACCGATCGTTCCTTACTTTCCGAATAACCCTCGTAGATAACATATTGAATTTTTTTTTCAACTTTGAAAGTTATTGCTATCTATTAACAGCCTACAGAAAATGGATCGTATACAAAGCGCTTCGTCTCGAACTCGCACACCAGCGAAACAGCCAGAATAAAATGTTTACGGCATTCCTTGTGTCTCGTAAAAGTTTTCAGACACAGAAACAAAATTTTGGCAAATGTTAGTACTGTACTGTAGCTCACTCGTAATTACTGTAATTAGCAGCTAACAATAACGATATTGTAACACCCTAGGACCCACTAATCATGTGAGGTGGTGGTTTGCATATGTATAATATAATGACGAAGAATACAGGATTTGTTAGTACGCGAAGAAAAGAGTATTTCGTCATATAATTGATATGCGATACTTCCATATTTATAGCGATATTCAAGTGACTACAGCTTTTTCAATGAAATGATTTAATATTTTAGCGCCATCAATAACTGTTGAAACGAGAATTTCTGTGGGTTTGGAACAATATATGTGAGGAAATTTCACTTTATTTTCATACCGATAATGGATATTTTCATAAAATGTTGATACGTTTACCCATCAGTAGCTGTTTTATGATTCTGTCGCAATCTCAACTGCATTAGGATATTAGTGGCAGGGATATTTACAACATATGCTGTGTTTTGGTGAAAGAAGCAGATTTGATACGATAACAAGGGAATGTGACGTATTACTCACAACATGCCACTTATAACGTTTCTCTAAGAAGAATAAAGGTGATCATAAGTCTGGAAAAAGAAATCGTAACTTCTCTTCAACTTTCAGCGAAATCCTATTTCCCAGTGTATTTTTAACAGCGAATGATATGGTTTGAAACTGGGAAACGGATTTTATTTCTGTATCTCAATAATTTAAGAAATATGAAAACAACAGTACGCAGCATGCCATTTTTTTTTCTTTTTTGTCCCTACATGGAATGAGAGATTGTACTTTTCACCTCAGACACCTTTCAGTTTGTCAGAGACATTGGTAATCTATTTAGACCTTGATAGGCAGTTGAGTGGATCTTGCAAATTTAAATGTTTTCATACTTCTCAGATCATTGAGATACAGAAATGAAATTTTTTGGGCAGTGTCAGTCGTTATTAAACACATTTTGGGGTACAGGATTCCATCACAATTTCTGCAGATATCTAGATTTATTTTCGCCAGATTTCTTATTACCTTTAATTTTCTCCAGAGGGACTTTATGAGTGGCGATCTGTAATACGTTGAGTTCCCTTGTTACCATTTTCAAATCTGCTTCTCTCGCTAAAACATACCAGATATTGTAAACATTCGTGTCACTAATATTCTAATGCAGTTGAAATTGTGACTGAATCTTAAAGCAGAAACTGATGGAAAGACATGTCAATAGTTTATGAAAATGCCCATTGTCAGTATCAAAATGAAGTGTGTCTTGTTACATATATTGTTCCAAGCCCACATTAATTCTCGTTCGCTATATTTGATACACAGCAACATATGAGTTAACATGCACCAAATGTAAATTCATAGCAACCTCTATTTTTCAGCAAACTTCCCGAAATTCTTGCAGTAGTTTACTTAATCCTAAAATATCACAATAAATATGACGATTAACGAAATGATAGACAGTTCACCATGAAACTATAAGATGTGCGAGAATCGATTTCTTTACTGAATAGTGTCTTTACAATCGTTTGAGAAAAACTGCAGTTCGGCCGGTTCACGTGCCTTGCTATTCACGGGGTGTAGCCAGTCAGCTACCTTCCCCCTCGAATCATATACCGTGTGAGAGGTTCACCGTGCGAGTTGGCCATTACCCCTACCTGCTTGCCTGGAGCCATGCGTGCCATCTTGCAAACCTGCGGAGAACTTAACTCGGTGCGAGACGGGCTTAAGAATACGTCTATGCTGCAGCCACGCTGCTGGATTTAGTTTAATTTACCGCAGTGTCAAGCACTGAAGGGTAGAAAAAAACGGATTACTAGTGGTAAATTCCAGTCTATTGTCGGTCCCTCGTCTTATTTTAAAGACCCACATCTAGGAAATCCACATAAATACTAATTTATACCTCGGCAACGTTCAGTTAGACTGGACAGCCATGTGCTATGGTTTTACAATGGGTCACACATTACATTGTAAAAGGCAAAAAATTGTTTGATGGCCACACCCTGCAACTGGTAGAAACTGCATTTCGTATTTTGGACTAGAAGAATAAATTATTCTAAAATGAGACTATTCTATGGACGGAGCACAATAAAAGCTTGCAACATTGTTCTTAATCCCTTTCCAGTTCGAGATGAAAAACGAAAGATACTAAAAAATAAAATTACTTTTATAGATATTTCAATTTCTAAGTTTGACTATTACGCTTTTGTAGTTCTCGGAAATGTACAATCAAATGATGTAAATAACTATATGCTCTAAATCGATCCTGCATCGACTTGTGAAGAACCGTGCATAGCTCTTATGAACAGTATTTCTTTAGAAGATTAAAGTGACGAACCAATTCTAACTGGAACTGCGTTTTTTGTCCTGACAGTAAAATTGGTTGAAACAAGAGTCTGTTTAATATCGTCAATCATAGTTATCCTTACTGAATTAGCTTCACAACTCGCAACAAATAAAACTGTCTGCGTGGAGGCCCCGAGAAACCAAACGCAACGAACAGCAGTAAAACACGGCACTGCTGGGGTGACCTTGATGCAGCCAATCACAATCAAGTTTCAGGATATATGGCGATGGTCGTATTGCAGAACAGAAACCAGTTTGAAATCATCTCCTCTGGCGAAGATTGTAGCGAGCAGCGTTGCAAACAACGGTGAAGAAGGGTAAATGGACCGGCTGGACCGAGTTGGTGTGATTTATGATCGTCATGATATGCCGGCAGGCAGCGAGCAGCGAGGTGGCAGCATAAATGTACACCCTAGCATACCTAGAGGTCCAGCTGCGTTCCAGTGCAGAGGAACACTCGTTGCTGCTTGCCCTGTAGGCATGGCAGGCGACAGCGTAAGGTGCTTTCGCCAGCAGCCGTATGGGCTCGCTCTTAACGTCTTTCTGATGATGAAGAAAATGTGACATCACTGACGAAAAAGGTGACAGATAGTGCGAGGAAACTCTGAATCAACAAGTTAAGGAGCCAAAATTACCTGGACGCCAAATACTTTCAAATCTTTTGACACGTCGTACATTGTCACCTGTTGCCTTGCTATTGTGCGTAACTGTTTTGTTAACCTTTAATCCTATCTACTTTTAAACTGTTTTGGTTCATTGTGTAGTCGTATTTATTCTTTAGTGTGGCTTCTGTACTTAAGGTTTTGTCATTTCTTGTAGGACTGAGATTACATAAACGATTATCGCACTCTACAGAGCCAAGTACTGTGTTTACATGTTTACCTCTCACATGAAACGGCCATATTTGGGCAGTTTGCTGCAGGCACAATGCCACTGCTTTAGGATTATTTCTTGTTTTATTTAACAACAGGCAACCTGTAGATGTTAAAAGAGCGAAACCGGTCGTAACACAATATATTTGCTACAATACAGTTGAGGTGGTATTCAGTAAACTTAGTATCTAAAAGAACAGGCATCACTTATGTAGACAGATGTGCCACGGGCAGTCTAATATGATCATTCAGTACAGAGCACTCTTCGCTCTACCTCGTGCGGGGCTTCGCATAATGCGACGAGCAAACAGACGAAAAAGAGGCTAGCAGTCACAACTTTAGCAGTGTGCGCCAAAGGGGAATTTGGATTGGAGTAGGCACGCGTGGGTAATCAGAGCAGTTGTGTTTAACACTATGCCAAATGGCGTAGATGGTTAACGCATCTGCCCATTACGCAGGAGACCTGGGTTTGAATCCAGGCCTTAGTATAAACTATCGTTTGTCGTCAGTGAATTGCTTCGTTGCCCGAATGCGGTAGAGATTGGAATTTCTCCTTTCATAACATATTAAAGATAGTATCCGCTGCGGTGTTTCGCTGGCTCTATTACTATTTGCTTTGCTTTACTATTACTCGCGTAACAACTAATATATGAGATAAA
The DNA here is from genome assembly GCF_023898315.1 of Schistocerca nitens. Lineage (NCBI taxonomy): Eukaryota > Metazoa > Arthropoda > Insecta > Orthoptera > Acrididae > Schistocerca > Schistocerca nitens. Next base: position 108,305,503 of record NC_064615.1, read on the forward strand.
ATATGTTGCTACGAAAAGAGCACCGAAATACCTTTTAGTGATGCTGTGCTGAGACTTTCTTTGGATCATTAATTTTCAACAAAACAAAATATATTATGTTCTTATTCTTCTGGATCTGGCTTTCTATTAAATGAATATTTTTTCGTTACTGTAACTCACCATAAAGTTCAACATATCTTCCTTACTTTGTAGTTATTGAAAAGGTTAATGAAAATTACTTCGTTATCAATACTGATGTTACAGTACGCAATGATTGTTCAACATCACAATTTTGCAGTGGATTTTTGTTAACAGTAAAACACCAATAAGTACCACGACTAACACGAGAACATGAGACTATCGTCATAGAAAAAGACGTTTTTACTATAAGGTTGGCCAGACCAGAACTACGCACAGCAAGATTTCTTTTATGTTATGAAGGTAAATTATCTTTTTGCACTGTTAATAATATATTATCAGCAGCCCGCGTCAACCTGTAAAACACATCATAAAATCTGCTGCTCTGCTCTGCAATTCCGAAAGCTTCCTTGCGGTATGATTGATTTCATTTAATGCAGTTTGAATGCGCCGCGTGAGCGGCTGGTTCGTTCGTAGCGCAGCTCTGCACCACGAATAATATTTAAATAACTGAAAATTTCTGAAAGGGATGGGATAAAATACCAGGTAAGCTTAAGCACTAAGTAACTAAGTAACTCTATTCAAAACATTTAAACAAATCAAGTTATTACACACCTTTCCCAAGCTACGTCTAATGGCGTCCCTCTCACAATCTTGACAAAAGAATGCTACGCAAGCGTACAATATAACGTCACAGGCTCTTCCTACTCACGTAACTCCAAGAAGACGATAGAGAAATTAATGTTCGTTCTGTACTATTTATAGTAGTCACATATTCTCATCTTTGTTTGATATTTAATAAGTATCGTCTGTGGCGGTTTCAGTACTCGCCGACACAGATATTATCTAAATAAAAAAAAACAGTACACAATTCTATACAAGAACAAAACATGATGCATAATGCTTTCTCTTTATTACATAATATGTCTTTTGCTGAGAGACGTTACAGGTGCTCAACATCATTATAGCAGGATGAATAAGACGTTGGACGTAGCTGGATCAAAATATCTGTCCTAAAGGAAAATAAGGACTAAGTTCACAGTAAATATCCAACTAACTATACGGATAAGTAAGTTATTAGGAATTTATTTCTTTAATGTTATGAACAATTCAAAAAAAATACAAACTATCTAAAAATTTCACAGCTTTTATCGCACAGAACTGGACTTCACTGTTAGCAGATGATATTACGAGAAAATTATTTTGTCTATGTAATTTGCTTCTAGTACATGCCAAAGTAATGATAGGTCTGAGTGAGATGATAAGGTCTCAAAGTAGGCATTCTACATTATACAAGGGCTGTTATTTTTTCAAGGTCAGATCGGACCCAAATTAAAGACCACAATGAAAATCTTATGAAGCTTTGCTCAGCTGTGTTGAGCAGCGAATCTAGTAAGCCTGTAGATAGTGTTGTGTCGTACTTTTCACTTCTGAGTGCACAGTGAGCACTTAAGCCAACAACAGTAGTGTCTCCCACAAAGTGCGAAGTGCACTCTGTCAGTCGATTTCTTGTTGAGGGGAGAGGGGGGATAAGGGGGGAGGGGGGATATGGCGGCAATTCCGCCTGATTTCATGCAGACCATATAACGAACTGCCAAGAGTGACAGCAAATTGTGGCAATGCTGCGGGAACTTTGAAGTAGGACGTACAGGCGTTAATGATATAAGGAGTTTAGCATGAGACAACCGATGATATTGTTCAGCGATTCTACGCAGGACACTTCCAGGAAAGCCAAGAAGAATGTTATATTTGGCACTGTCCTACCCTATGCGCTGCACTACGAAGCGGTTTAACAGTTTTCTTTCCTCAATGCAGTTTCAAAATGGATCATTCAAGGTTAATTAAACTGATTTTTCACAAAACGTGTCTTGAGCTGCACTTTAAATAAAGCTGAAACTCTTTCTTAATTAGCTTTCTCCTCATATTACATCTTCCAAACATAAGTACAGTATTTTTTTCAGAGAATAAAGTTTGGTGATCCTTCTGATCTCATATATTTTCACAACTCAAGGTAAATGTCACTCACACCAGCAACAGTGAATCAAAATGAGCACTCAAAGAGCAAGGAAGGTGATCGAACCAAAATGAGCCAACAGAACAATCTGAACAAAGTGAGAACGACACACTATTCTCTCCATTACTTATAGGTTAATACAAGCAAACGAATTCCAATGTACTCTTTTACTCTCTTAGGATTGTATTGTCTTTTACTTTTATAAGTAAAACTTCAGAGTTTCAATTAAACTAATTAAAATTTATTTTTTGTTAAAACTACTGCTTAAGGTCGTCAAAGTGTGACTACAACATGTAGCTGCCTTCTACGACGAAGGTACTGGAAGGTTCGTACCACGCTTCAGAAATGTCTACGTTATTCAACTACCTGGTTTAATGTTTCATAGATCATCTGAACTATTGTTTTATCGAAATGAAGCGAATCAGTTTATAGGAAATGTACATATGATCGATGTTAACATTAATGAACTCATTATTATTTCAGTCCTACTCCTGTAACTACACTTAAAAACAAGTCCTTCTTACTGGCTACCATTCCTTAAGTAGAAATTCATAAATAGCATAGACGTCGTCCAGGAAAAATGCTTTTAACTCATATTTAAAACTTGCTTTGCTACCCGTCAGACATTTGTTATTGGGCAAAAGATCAAAAATATTTCTTAATGCGTACTGAAACTCTTCCTGAACCACAGTCAGTTTTGATAATGGGTGATAAAGGTAATTTTTTCCTCTCGTGCTGTAGGTATGAACAACTCTGTTCTTCTCAGATTGTGATTACTTATGATGAATTCCATAAGCGTGCACACGTAACGTGACGGCGCAGTTAAAATGGTTAGCTCCTTGAAGAGGGACCTACACGGCGTCCCTGGGTGAACACAGAATATTAGTCATACTGCTCGCTTTTGTGCAATCAGTACTTTCTAAGTGTTGAGTTACCCCAGAAACATATTTTCTTACAAGGGAACCTCCCCATCGCACCCCCCTCAGATTTAGTTATAAGTTGGCACAGTGGATAGGCCTTGATAAACTGAACACAGATCAATTGAGAAAACAGGAAGAAGTTGTGTGGAACTGTGAAAAAATAAGCAAAATATACAAACTGAGTAGTCCATGGGCCACATAAGCAACATCAAGGATAACGGGAGCTCAGGAGCGCCGTGGTCCCGTGGTAGCGTGAGCAACTGCTGAAGGAAAGGTCCTTGGGTCAAGTCTTCCCACGAGTGAAAATTTTACTTTCTTTATTTTTGCATGGTTATTATCTGTCCGTTCGTTCATTGACGTCTCTGTTCACTGTAATAAGTTTAGTGTATGTGTTTTGCGACTGCATCGCAAAACCGTGCGATTAGTAGACGAAAGGACGTGCCTCTCCAATCGGAACCGAAAACATTTGGCCGCAAGGTCATAGGTCAACCGATTCCTGCACAGGAAAACACATCTGATATATTCTATACGACACTGGTGACGGCATGTGCGTCACATGACAGGAATATGTTGTCGACCCACCTAACTTGTACACTTGGCGAATGTGTAAAAAGATTCTTCTACCTTGCCCGATTTAGGTTTGCTTGTGGATGTGATAATCACTCCCAAAAAAGTGATGAAAACATAAGAGTTTGTCACATAAACTGAAAATAAAAAGTTAAAGTTTTCACTCGATGGAAGATTTGAACCAAGGACCTTTCATTCCGCAGCTGTTCACGTTACCACGAGACCACGGCGATCCTGCGGTCCCAGTGTCCTTGATGTTCCTATCTTCCCATAAACTACTCAGTTTGTATATTTTGCTAATTTTTTCACAGTTCCACACAACTTCTTCCTGTTTTCTCAATTGATCTGTGTTCAGTTTTTCAAGGCCTATCCACTGTGCCAAATTATAACTAAATCTGAGGGGGGTGCGATGGGGAGGTTCCCTTGTTAGACATGGAAATGTGCAAAATATGTCACTCAGAGTGGCAACTATGTAGAGAAGTAGGTGTAACGTGCAGATAAATGTTGCAAAAAAAATCTCGTTTTAAAGTGAAAATTAAGGGCAAGAATTAATGCGTACTGTTCATTGTTCATACGAAACGTGGATTCATATTGTGCTGAGACTGCAGACCAACAAAAGCACTGCTTTACAGGGCTTTGTCTTACAGATGTGTAGTGTGTTAACGTTGCACTTGCAAGGATACTGAATTGCATACGATTTCCATGCCCCCTTCTCCGTATCTCGAGAGCAGTTATGACGGAGCTTCCACCGAGCCCATGTCTTCAGTTCGCATTGTCGGGTAATACCTTCATATTTCTCTCAATGTTGCTTCCTGTGTTTATAAGCAATTGTCTATGCAGTAGCGAAAACACTTTTTCCCCGTTAGTTTTTTTATTATGAATTAGTCCTCGAGATATACCCCATTAAATCAGCCTTCGAGAAGCAAACATACGTACTCAATATACGTTACGCATCAGGTGCCGCACAGCTCGTAAATGTTGATGTGGAGTCAGTATTATACAAAGAGCCCCTGATAGAAAAAACGGTTATTTGGTACCAGATCCAAGGAGTCATGCATCGTCAGGCGACATAAAACTGTTACATCAGCGTAAACAGCATCATTCCTACCGAAAATCTTAATACGATCACCACTCCTATGTTCCGCTCTGTGCAGCGCCTTGTGAAAAATTAATTTATGAATTAAATAACAAATAATATTAATTAATGTAATTTATATGGTTATTGTGAAATGAAACCCTCTGTTTTTTGGCTATCGAAAGCGTCGGAAAATGATAGTTAATTCTTTGAGGGACGATCTTCTGTACTGTAACAGGGGAGTTTCGTATCTGCGTGTTTCCTATTGAACACAAAACAATGCTCAACAGTCTTTATCTACCTCTGAGTGCCGAATTGCCATATCACAAAGAAAACGCGCAACTGAAATTTCTGAGTATCTTAGCAAGTCTCGATTTCCTTCAGAATGAGGTAGAGCGGTTACTACAACAAACGTAAATATTAGTTCGCTTTACTGTAACTTGCACTGCGTCACCTTTTAGATACCACCTACGCCAATTTTGTACTATGTTTCAATCGGGGGAGGTATACTGTATGAACAGGCTCCAATAGCACTGCAATACGTTGGTGAAAAGCAATGTCGACGAGTGTAGCTCACTCTCATAATACTGCAGTTATTAGTCCTGACTAGATCTTGTCTAGTCATCTGAATGTCAGGTTTCGCTAGGTTCGAAAGATAAACTACCAATAAAGCTAGTATTATTCACCAGAAAAATATTTCATGTGAGAGTCTAGGGGGGGTAGGAATGATGTATTTACTTTACTAACAACAGCAGCCCATATTGAAGAATACGTTCATAAGGCAAAGATATAATTTTATACTCTTTGTCTCTTTGTCAATCAACGATAACCTTTATAAGTAGCACCTTCCTACAACAACATCCTTGACTCGTGAAATTTGTATCATAACTAACTATATCGTTAATCTCAGTCTTGCAGAATTAAGTGGACTAACTTTTCATTTATTATTATTCACTTTTTCATAACATGCGAACTTGCTTTCCCCGTCTAAAAATTAATCTAATTAATCATCTTTCTTTTCATTACAAGTCGTTCACTGAAAAATAAAATTCTTTTTCTTCAATTCTGTGAACTTTGCTTTTTACCAATTTTCCAATCTCGTACTTTACAAAAAATCTGAATGTCACCGTCACTTTTCAGCTATATGAACTCAAATAATCAGACAAACGTTAACCACTCCAGGTGTTGACTTCCGCGCCCCACTAATATTTAAACTTCAAAACAAAGCGCTCGATTATCTTTTTCAGAGAGAATGAGCGTGTTCTCTTTGAAATGGTTCGTGATCTTTCGTTTATGGACAAGGGGAATAGCCATCACATTCTCTATAAACTTCTGATTGTTTCTCAATAAATAACTATTTCGAAGGACGTCCGTTCCCTTTAACATACACTACATTGCAGGCTAGTTGATATATCGTACGTGTGAGCCGATCTCATCACACTCGAAATAATCTCTCTCGAGGCTGTCCTGAAATTCTAAAAGGACAAGCCAAGAACCATTCTCTGCGGACAAACATATCACGCTAATTCTCTCTTTAACAATAAGTGTTTATTCTTTGCAGTCGCCGGCAAACGTTCGTAGTGGCCAGCTGCATCGTAGTTTTTATCTCTGCCGCACGTCGCGATTCAGCAGTTGGCTGGGCGTTGCAGACTCGCTGGCTTGACAGAACACAGCTTTTCTCGGCCCTCAAGTGACAGATATCTAAATCATTTTAACACAAATATTTAAGAAAACTATATACAGAACTTAATCTCTCCATTCTTTTAGCTCATAAAAATCGATAAGTGGAGTTGATGCGCTTTTTTCGGGCTGAATATGGTTAGGCGCATTACAAACTTTTTACTGTAGTACACTTAAACGCATTCCATTTGTATTACAATATATGTTTATTACTGTCGCCGAATACAAGAATACCATTTATAACTCGAAATAATTGGAAGTATAGTCACGTCGCAAGGTATCTTTCACTCTGCCGAAAGTGCTATGTTGATGCCGCTCGCTTAACCGATGACCACAAACTGGGGCGAGCGGCGCTGCGCTCTGACGTGTGCAGTCTTCCAGCAGCGGCGGCGGATGGGTCCTCTTGACAGAGAATCGTCGCCGACGACACTCGTACGTGGCTAGTGACTGCATCAGGGAGCCACCTCCTTTAGCTTGTCGCGCTGTTGTGGAGTACCAGCTGTAATCTGGGACCTCACTCTTCGTACCACACCACAAAGATCTGGCTACGGGACTTCAGATCAACTGATCAGGGACTGACCTTCACTAAATGCTTCCTAGTGACTTTCTCTAGCGGGGCACACGAGACAGAAGATTACAAGAGGAGGGAAGACGTACTGGTATCCATGGTCGACAACTGTTTAACTAATTGAACTGATGAAGGACATTTATTCACAAAATGGGGTGTACTCTTTAATTTCATTAAGCAAGTAACATGTATAAAATCTTGTCGGTTTCTTTACATTGTAAAATTTGCAAAATTATACTTTTTGCTTTCAATGAATTCTTCTACCAAATTCTGTAAATATATTGAATTTTTCAGTTAAACTTAATCCAAAAATTTCAGCTTTAGTAACATGTCACGTTCATCAGTGAATGTCATACTCTTTATTTTCAGTTTCAGGACTTTACTTGTATATTAGTATCTCTCTAAATAGTATTTGGTGAGTAAAAGTCAACACCACTTAATTAAATTTGCTTAAGGGGCTCCGGAAAGGCTCAAAATCATGAAAAGTTCAATTTTTACTTTTTTGCGTTTTCTGAATCTGCAGACTATTATCTTTTAATAGATATATATAATTTATTCAATTCCGAAGACTACAACTATTTTTAAATTTTTTTTGAAATGTGTTCTACATGGGCGTGACCCACTGTGGCGCTGTTAAACTGCTGTCAAATGGTGTTATTATTAACGTCCGTGTTCATCAGGTACATTTTAGTGATGTGAGATAAAGTATGTGTTGTGGCTAACCTGTGATGGTTCAATATATATCGCTGGTGTGATTGTCGATTGTTTCATGTTTATTTACTCTGTCGTTATCTCGAAAATATTCGTAATTAATTCTGTTACTTGAGTCTCTGTTTTGTTGAAGTATAATAATGAGTAAAAGTAAAGTTATTAGAAAACCTCTGAAGGCTTTTAAGAAAAGGAGAAATGTTGGAAAGCCAAAGGTATGTGTTATTACTGTAAACAATAAAGACGATAACCAAGTGAGTGAACCTAACCTCTCAAGTACACCTGCCCATAGCAGTCAAAGTGGGAAAGAAAATACTTCACAGAAGAAGCTTGGTTCAATGAGGTGATAAAACCTATTTTCAGAGACTTAGCAGCACCTGAACTGTTGAAAAAGTGTATTCACGGAAAAACTCAAAACCCCAATGAAAGTGTAAATAGTGTTATATGGTCGAGAATCCCCAAGACTGTATTTGTTGGAATAGAAACACTTCACTTTGCTGTGTATGATGCTGTTGCGACTTTCAATGATGGCAACATTGTAAGGTGCAAGGTATTTAGAAATATGGGAATGAAGATAGGTTCTAACATGGTACGAGCGATGCTTGCTTTAGACAAGGAACGCCTTCGGGCTGCAGACAGGGCTGTAAACAGTCTAGAAATACAAGCAAGAGTAAACAGGAGGAGGAACAAGAGGAAGCTGGAGGAGGAGTTTGCAGAGGATGAAGATAATCCATCCTATGGACCTGGAATGCACTGAAAAGTTAATCCAATCTTTGTCGCTCGATTCCCAAAACTTTTATTTTCTCATACTAATTACATGTTTTCTAAGGATCTTCCAAACATATTTGTTTCAAACTTTCAGTAAATGTTACACAGTACCTTCTGCATAATTTAACACAGCCTTTTTCCAAAAAACTGTATATTTTTGAATATATAAATAAAAAATTGCAAAAAAATGTTGTGAATTTTCATTACAATTGAAAAAAAATCATCTTTAATAACTGAACTAAAATTTTGTAAAATCCCTGTGTTAAGTTGTAGCCCATATTCCAATAAATAATCTGTAAAAAGTTCAACTTCCTACCTCAAATACTTTGTGAGGAAAGATGTAATTTATAAGCGTTATTTTAACGTTGCAAGTATAGGGCGTTCCGGAGCCCCATAAGTATTTTCTGGTTCTGGACCCTATTCAAACATCAGCACCTCTGCAAAAAAGTTTTTGTGTATGTAAGTCAACAACAGTTAACAGGTTTGTTAGTTTTCTTAATGTGGTGATGAAGTGCGCCAACCCCCCCTCCTCGCATTTCCTCATGGTGACGTGCGATTGTGGAAAATGCTTTTGTATTCCTGTGTTAATCACTGTGGTTCAGCGACGATTAGGCTGCTCAGGGGCACATACGGAAGCACTTAGGCTGACACGCAGTCTCAGAGATTCACAGAATTACCGAAGACAATTAACAATCACTATTTTGTAGACAAAATTGAGTTGCCATAACTGGTTTGTGTCCCGTAGCTGAAAGAAAACCTGAGATGTAATTAGATTCTAAATGCGTTAAGTGAATCGTTATTGGGTAAAGGACATTTTCTGTCCCTTCTAAATTTAGTTAACCGATAACAAAACTGATGAGAAACCGCTAAAGCTCCTGACAAATTATTTTACACTTACAGAAAATTCCCAACTCGAAAAATCCTAACTTAATCCCCATCCAAAATCATTGCGCAATAAAATGAACTGCTGCGTCGTAAAAAATATTTATTAATTAATTAAATAACTTGACCTTTGGCTTTGGAAAAGATAACACAGGCACTGCATTTAGACTCTTTTTGATTTTTTTTTTTTGCCCAGATGCGTTTATTTTAAAATTTTTTACCTGTCTGAGATAAAAATCTCTGAAAAAAATTTGACTATAGATGATTATGTTTTCCTTATGGCTGTTGTATGGAGAGAACGGGTTAGGTACAGGATGAATTGACGGTCGGAGGTTTCCGTTTCTCCGGATCTCAGAGAACGCCAGGCAAAGTCGGAGAAAAGTGCTACAACTCGCGATGAAGACTCCGTCTCTCGTAGCAGCTAAAGTACTCTCAGTCGCCGTAAGATTTTCTGGAAAGACTTTCAGAATGAGAAGGTTGAACAACAGTGGCAGCATGATATCTTCTGACTGACAAACTGGTCGCTTAGGGAACGTCTCTGGCACACAAGCTGACGGAGAAATATTGCGCATGGTTCGGACCGTGATAGCAGCAGATTCGCCCAGTATTGTTAATTTGCGAAGAAATCACTATGCACTCTATTGCTAAACACACTAATAGTTTTATGAAGATCAAGGGATCCAACATCGAATAAAAGTTCGTAGATGATATTTATCTTCTTTTTCACAAGAGAAATTTTTTATTCTTGATAATTACAAGTTGTGTCTCCTCTGCACATCAAATTACGTCTGTATGCAAAATTATCTGACCTTCGAAAAAAAAAAATCTCCAATAGCCATTTCTTATCTCCAACTGTAATATCTCTTTATATTCTATTAATTATCCCTGCACGATTCTATGAGCGAATTACGTTTCCTACTTGACCATCTATATACTCGCATAATCGATGCGTAAAGTAGTACAATACTATTGCTATTCCATGAGCTTAATTACTCTTTGTAATATTCTCTCTGGTGTGTGTTGAGAGGACTTCTAGGATTTTCTCCGTGCCGAATAGCCGCATTGAATAATTGTAATTTTGTTATCGAGATTAATGGAAGAAAGAGATTGGAAATGTATGCTAATCAAGAGAATATATATTGAGCATTTACATAAAAGTTCTGTAAGGAATTTAATTATATATGTATTCTCTATTCGGAAATTGGCACGGAGGTGTCGTTTTGCTGGTAATCAGAAAGGAACTACCGATGAATTGGAAACGAACCTGCAATTATTAGATCCAAGAGCTCCATTATTTCATCGGATAATTAAACTCTATCAAAGCAAACTTTCCGCTTGATCTGATGTTTCCCGACTGACTACGCAACGCAAGAAAACCAAGACATTTTATTTACACAGGATTGATGATCGCTTCGAACCATCGAGACTGAGGACAAGGAGAGTCATCGTCCGATTCTGATTAAACAAGTAAAGCTTAATTATAACTTTCTTGGGCGACTGTGATGACTGTGATATAGCTGCTTATGAATGAGATCATTAATAAAATACTAATAACTAAATTTTCTCCTCACCAGCAACCAGTATAAACAAAATTAATTAAAATTATACAACAATTGAAAAAGGCTAGATGCTTTTTTTTCACAGCAAATAACGTTGTCTCGGTTACGGTAGCGCATCATCGCTGGTACTCGCAGCAAGAATACTACGATAATATTACATTACTTAGGAACACTACACTACGTGCGCACGGAAGGGGTAAATCATAGACATTAGCGCAGTGACTCATCCACTATTCGACTCCTCCAGTCCGTCTTGTGACCTAATCAGCGACGCCCTTTATTACAGAAACCGAAGGAAATCGGAGGGAGTAAACATCCATCATAGATATCTGCACAGCGACAGCAGGCTGTTGTGGCTGAGCGGCTCTAGGCTCTTCAGTCTGGAACCGCGAGACCGCCACGGTCGCAGGCTCGAATCCTGCCTCGGGCATGGATGTGTGTGATATCCTTAGGTTAGTTAGGCTTAAGTAGTTCTAGGGGACTGATGACCTCAGATGCTAAGTCCCATAGTGCTCAGAGCCCTCTAGGCTCTTCAGTCTGGAACCGCGAGACCGCCACGGTCGCAGGCCCGAATCCTGCCACGGGCATGGATGTGTGTGATATCCTTAGGTTAGTTAGGCTTAAGTAGTTCTAGGGGCTGATGACCTCAGATGATAAGTCCCATAGTGCTCAGAGCCATTTAAACCATTTGAGGGCACAGTGACTCATCTGCTATTCCACTCTTCCAGTCTATCCTGTGACTTAATCTGCGACGCCTCTGATACAGACACCGAAGGAAATTGGAGGGAGTAAATATCTGACTACTCATCAGTACGAATTCTTTAGTGGTATCAGTCATCTCCTCCAGTGAGAAGACTCGGGAGACGATGACTGTCTTCTCATTTTCAATTATTTTCCATTTGTTCAACGTCTAGGATTTGAACGAAAGCGTAATCGTTTGTGGTTCTGAAAAAGCCAATCGCAATGCCTGTCGTTACAAAAAAACATATAAATAATATTCCGGTTATCTGCCTAAGCGGCGCCCCAAGCCGTACACAGGCACCCTGCCGCATAGATAAACCAAGAAAAATCCACCTGAATTCATCCAGTTGCATGTGTTTGCAATTACATCCACATTCACTCAATCCAGCATTATCCCTTTTTAGGAAAGGCGGCTATAACTGCATAGTGTGCTGAATGTTAATGTAACAAAAATGAAAATAAAACACTTCAACATCGATTCCCTGTGTGATCTCTCTCGCGTCCGTCGGTCGTCGTAATTTAATTTATTATTTATTGGTAATGTTTATTGTTGCCGACTTATGTGGTGGGCCTTAATCAAAATGATAATTCATTTTAATTTTGATTTACAATTAAATGCTTTTGTGAAGTTCTCTTTTTTTAACAATATTGATCTTCAGTGGAATTAGACTCGCTGAATCTTAAAACATGAGTATATAAGTTGAACAATGGAATAAACTTTTCATACTAATTTCCTCGGTTAGTCAGTTCACTTTAAAGCAACAAATCTTTAATTATTAATTTCAATTGCGGCCCACACACGCGCGAGAGTATTTCTTCTTACCTCCGTTAACCATTGCATTGTAGTCGGAGTCCTGCCTCTGGCTCTCGGCTGTGGTACTGAAAATAAGAATCTTAAAGCTACGTTTTTTCTGCTACGTCGGGCGACTGTGGAGAAAAATTATTATGTTAATAGCGGGCGAGTTTTTCCACTTCCTCTAATTTTTTATAAGTTAAGGTCGCCACGTAATGGCGTCGTTGGCTGCATCGACCGCTGCGATTGTTGAACTGTAAATTACTCGAATGCAGGTTAATACAAAGGAAGGCGGACATGAAATCGGGACCACCTCTTACAATTTAAAAGTGCACAATAATATTAAATCAATATATTATCTGATTAATTAGTACAAATATGCTTACATTTGCCAGCACTCGCAAGTTGTCCGTCTACATGCAACCAAGACAAGAGAAGAAGTGAAGTCGACTAAAAAACTAACAAAAGAGCGTGTCTTGTCGTCTCTTTAGATCATTTTGTTATATTTCTTTGCCCTCGAAACTTACACAGAGAAATTATTATTTTAAGGGTACATGAGAAAAATGTATGTTATTCAATTTTTAAATGTCTCTTCTTTATAAATACTGTTTTTTAAGCCTTTTCATATTATTTCACTGGGGACGCTATATCTCCATAAGTCACATGTGAAAATATGAAAAAATGCAAGCAGACGAAAGACGCTCTACGGAACTTTTTCGCTGGCTCTCTTGTACACTCCTGGAAATGGAAAAAAGAACACATTGACACCGGTGTGTCAGACCCACCATACTTGCTCCGGACACTGCGAGAGGGCTGTACAAGCAATGATCACACGCACGGCACAGCGGACACACCAGGAACCGCGGTGTTGGCCGTCGAATGGCGCTAGCTGCGTAGCATTTGTGCACCGCCGCCGTCAGTGTCAGCCAGTTTGCCGTGGCATACGGAGCTCCATCGCAGTCTTTAACACTGGTAGCATGCCGCGACAGCGTGGACGTGAACCGTATGTGCAGTTGACGGACTTTGAGCGAGGGCGTATAGTGGGCATGCGGGAGGCCGGGTGGACGTACCGCCGAATTGCTCAACACGTGGGGCGTGAGGTCTCCACAGTACATCGATGTTGTCGCCAGTGGTCGGCGGAAGGTGCACGTGCCCGTCGACCTGGGACCGGACCGCAGCGACGCACGGATGCACGCCAAGACCGTAGGATCCTACGCAGTGCCGTAGGGGACCGCACCGCCACTTCCCAGCAAATTAGGGACACTGTTGCTCCTGGGGTATCGGCGAGGACCATTCGCAACCGTCTCCATTAAGCTGGGCTACGGTCCCGCACACCGTTAGGCCGTCTTCCGCTCACGCCCCAACATCGTGCAGCCCGCCTCCAGTGGTGTCGCGACAGGCGTGAATGGAGGGACGAATGGAGACGTGTCGTCTTCAGCGATGAGAGTCGCTTCTGCCTTGGTGCCAATGATGGTCGTATGCGTGTTTGGCGCCGTGCAGGTGAGCGCCACAATCAGGACTGCATACGACCGAGGCACACAGGGCCAACACCCGGCATCATGGTGTGGGGAGCGATCTCCTACACTGGCCGTACACCACTGGTGATCGTCGAGGGGACACTGCATAGTGCACGGTACATCCAAACCGTCATCGAACCCATAGTTCTACCATTCCTAGACCGGCAAGGGAACTTGCTGTTCCAACAGGACAATGCACGTCCGCATGTATCCCGTGCCACCCAACGTGCTCTAGAAGGTGTAAGTCAACTACCCTGGCCAGCAAGATCTCCGGATCTGTCCCCCATTGAGCATGTTTGGGACTGGATGAAGCGTCGTCTCACGCGGTCTGCACGTCCAGCACGAACGCTGGTCCAACTGAGGCGCCAGGTGGAAATGGCATGGCAAGCCGTTCCACAGGACTACATCCAGCATCTCTACGATCGTCTCCATGGGAGAATAGCAGCCTGCATTGCTGCGAAAGGTGGATATACACTGTACTAGTGCCGACATTGTGCATGCTCTGTTGCCTGTGTCTATGTGCCTGTGGTTCTGTCAGTGTGATCATGTGATGTATCTGACCCCAGGAATGTGTCAATAAAGTTTCCCCTTCCCAGGACAATGAATTCACGGTGTTCTTATTTCAATTTCCAGGAATGTATTATTTGCTTTGTTTTACTACTACTCGCGTAACAACTCATATATGAAATAAAATATGTTACTACGAAAAGAGCCCCGAAATACCTTTTAGTGATGCTGTGCCGTGAATTTCTTGGGATCATTAATTTTCAACAAAAAAAAATATTATGTTCTTATTCTTCGGGATCTGGCTTTCTATTAAAGGAACATTTTTTCGTTACTGTAACTCACTATGAAGTTCAACATATCTTCCCTACTTTATAGTTATTGAAAAGGTTAATGAAAATTACTTTGTTATGAATACTGATGTTACAGTTCGCAATGATTGTTCAACATCACAATTTTGCAGTGGATTTTTGTTAACAGTAAAACACCAATAAGTACCACGACTAGCACAAGAACATGAGACTATTATCGGAGAAAAAGACGTTTTTACTATAAGGTTTGCCAGACCAGAACTAAGCACAGCAAGATTTCTTTTATGTTATGAAGGTAAATTATCCTTTTTGTACTGTAAGTAATATATTATCAGCAGCCCGCGTCAACCTGCAAAACACATCATAAAATCTGCTGCTTTGCTCTGCAAGTCCGAAGGCTGAAAGAAATAATTTTATTTCACTATTGCCTTCCCGCTTCTTTGCGGTATGATAGATTTCATTTAATGCAGTTTGAATGCGCCGCGGCAGCGGCTCGTTCGTTCGTAGCGCAGCTCTGCACCACGAATATTTAAATAACTGAAAATGTCTTAAAGGAATGGGATAATATACCAGGCAAGCTTATTACAAATCATAATGCAAGGTTTCACTAAGTAACTCTATTCAAAATACACTCCTGGAAATGGAAAAAAGAACACATTTACACCGGTGTGTCAGACCCACCATACTTGCTCCGGACACTGCGACAGGGCTGTACAAGCAATGATCACACGCACGGCACAGCGGACACACCAGGAACCGCGGTGTTGGCCGTCGAATGGCGCTAGCTGCGCAGCATTTGTGCACCGCCGCCGTCAGTGTCAGCCAGTTTGCCGTGGCATACGGAGCTCCATCGCAGTCCTTAACACTGGTAGCATGCCGCGACAGCGTGGACGTGAACCGTATGTGCAGTTGACGGACTTTGAGCGAGGGCGTATAGTGGGCATGCGGGAGGCCGGGTGGACGTACCGCCGAATTGCTCAACACGTGGGGCGTGAGGTCTCCACAGTACATCGATGTTGTCGCCAGTGGTCGGCGGAAGATGCACGTGCCCGTTGACCTGGGACCGGACCGCAGTGACGCACGGATGCACGCCAAGACCGTAGGATCCTACGCAGTGCCGTAGGGGACCGCACCGCCACTTCCCAGCAAATTAGGGACACTGTTGCTCCTGGGGTATTGGCGAGGACCATTCGCAACCGTCTCCATGAAGCTGGGCTACGGTCCCGCACACCGTTAGGCCGTCTTCCGCTCACGCCCCAACATCATGCAGCCCGCCTCCAGTGGTGTCGCGACAGGCGTGAATGGAGGGACGAATGGAGACGTGTCGTCTTCAGCGATGAGAGTCGCTTCTGCCTTGGTGCCAATGATGGTCGTATGCGTGTTTGGCGCCGTGCAGGTGAGCGCCACAATCAGGACTGCATACGACCGAGGCACACAGGGCCAACACCCGGCATCATGGTGTGGGGAGCGATCTCCTTCACTGGCCGTACACCACTGGTGATCGTCGAGGGGACACTGAATAGTGCACGGTACATCCAAATCGTCATCGAACCCATCGTTCTACCATTCCTAGACCGGCAAGGGAACTTGCTGTTCCAACAGGACAATGCACGTCCGCATGTATCCCGTGCCACCCAACGTGCTCTAGAAGGTGTAAGTCAACTACCCTGGCCAGCAAGATCTGCGGATCTGTCCCCCATTGAGCATGTTTGGGACTGGATGAAGCGTCGTCTCACGCGGTCTGCACGTCCAGCACGAACGCTGGTCCAACTGAGGCGCCAGGTGGAAATGGCATGGCAAGCCGTTCCACAGGACTACATCCAGCATCTCTACGATCGTCTCCATGGGAGAATAGCAGCCTGCATTGCTGCGAAAGGTGGATATACACTGTACTAGTGCCGACATTGTGCATGCTCTGTTGCCTGTGTCTATGTGCCTGTGGTTCTGTCAGTGTGATCATGTGATGTATCTGACCCCAGGAATGTGTCAATAAAGTTTCCCCTTCCTGGGACAATGAATTCACGGTGTTCTTATTTCAATATCCAGGAGTGTATTTAAATATATTAATTATTACACACCTTCACAATGAGTACGTAATGGCGTACGTCTCTCAATCTTGACAAAAGAATGCTACGCTAGCGTACAATATATCGTCACAGGCTATCCTACTCACGTAACTCCAAGAAGACGACAGAGAAATTAATGTTCGTTCTGTATTATTTATACTAGTCACATATTCTCATCTTTGTTTGATATTTATCGTCTGTGGCGGTTTCAGTACTCGCCGACAAAGATATTATCTAAAATAAATAAAAAAGACAGTACATAATTTTATACAAGAACAAAATATGACACACAATGTTTTTTCTTTATTACATAATATATGTTTTGCTAAGAGACGTTACGACTTGATAAAACCACAGAAACGTAAAACTGCAAAATTACATAAAATATGGATTAATTGCCACCTTGCAATTGGTAATAAACGTTAGAAGCTGGTATCTCTCTTTCACCAGAGAAAACAAATGCTAGTCAATGAGGTAGCATCAGTGATAAAATTTTTACAATATTGACTTTGAACTGTCTGCCTCTAATTAATGAGCAAATCCTACGTAGGGTCACTTCATAACAAATTTTGGCATTGTACACTAGGCTGTCCCTAATAATTATATGAGTCATACAAATTGTTATCGAAGGAGTCATTAAATAGTTCATTTCATATTTTTAACACAGAAACAAGTCTACAGTTTCTAGATATTCGTAGCAACATTGACAAGAATCGTAAACAAACTTTTTGAGTTCTTCACTGTTTGGAACTAACATAGTATTTGAGAAGGAGCGTAAGAAGAATTATTACCTAAAGTCTAATCAAATTTATACTTGATATTTGTGTTGATTTATATCATTTGTCCTATACTCAAATCTATCGCTTTACACAGTAAACTAATAATGATGTAGCAAGTGTGTGCATTATACTATAGATAGCGGAATATATAAATGAGACGATATTCACTGACGTTCATCCTATTACAACATAATTGTAGATGAATTCGCAATCGCGAATAATGACTACCATCAGCCGTAGAATGGAATGTCGACAATGAAAATTTGTGCCGCACCGGTTGACAACGTATGGAAGTTTTTGGTCTGGCTGTTGGTTGTGCACGCATAGCCAACTGGTAAGACGACCGCTCGCGATGAGAGGGAAATCCGGATTCGATTCCCGGTACGTCACAGAACAACACAGGCACTGCAATATCGTACTTGTAGCATAGGCTACGCATACGCTGCGTATAACAGGACTATTCGATTACTGTCGTGCTTTGATACAACAATCCTACTCACTTTTGCTCTGTTTACTAAGATACCATCGCATCATTCAGAGAAAAAGAATACAATATTGCTTTTACTTTTTTTAACTTTTTCTCACGTGACTTGGCGATTACATTCTGATATTCTCAGGCCACGCATAGCGGATGAGAGCCCTAAGATGATGTTGGTGCTGGATTCGTTCGCGTCCTGAGATTTGTCCATGGTCCACAAAAAAACAGCAAAACTGTGGACTGGACGTCGGATTTGGTCTCTAGATACTTTTCTCTTATTCCTGCATATGTTTTCAGAGGTAGGGAGCTGACCAGGCAATCGAGCATCAACAACAAACTCATATTCGTCAGCTGAGAGGTGGGTAGTGAAATAGTGGCCCAAAATCTGGCCAGTTGCTCACAAATATCCCATGCATGAGACACACAAGGTCGTGCAACCAGGATTAGACTTATACTGGTTTTTTTTGGAGGTTTACCGTTAGTACATGTTTTCGTAAGAGACAAAGTGTGAAAAAGAAAAGAATAATAATATTATAATTCATATATATATTCTAATCAGTGCTGTTAAATTTTCCCCATATTGAGAAGAGATGAGAGAACTTCGCTGAAAGCCTTTCTGTTTACTTCGTCTTTAGTGCACTACTGTCACTTTAGACGTGGCCCTGATTCACGTCAAAATGCCACTTTGTCACCGCTCTCTCTGTTCTTTTCACTTCAGAATATGGTATGCCACAGTTATTGCAGCAACGCAATCTATTATTAACATTCAATTCTATCGTGCCTGCACCAGCGCGTCCACACGGCGCTGGCAGTGCACGTAAGGTCGGTATTACACTATCAAATTTCTTTACTCAATATCTTCGTCAAATATCTTTGTCAAAGAAATCTGATGGTGTAATAAGGAACTTTGTCAAATGTCGTCAATTATTTGATCAAATCTAGGGCCTCACTGTAGATTTAATCAAATAAGTCGCTTGTCTTCTGTTCACTGCAATGTGACATGTTACCACGTGGAGCGCTAGCATTGCTGCAGCGTTCTGTCATCTGTTATGTTTTTATAAACATTGCTGGTAAATACAATTGGTGTGTACCGACAACTACAAAATTAAAAGAGATGTATGAAGCTGATGAGGAGCTTTACAACGTGAGGCACCCTGAATACAAAAATACATTAAGATTGGAGACTTAACCCAACCTAACCTAACTCTCTCCTGTAGCAAGGAATCGGAGTGTTACAGTGAACCTGTCTTCTGCAGTTATAGCAGTTCTTAAGTGAGTATTGTGCTCTGTGATATGAGAATACACTTCACTGAGCACATACAGAAATGTAAGCTCATCCACTCTTAAGTAATTGATGTACGACTTGACGTCCTCCACTATAACCTCACTTAACAAGTTTTGTTGAATGCTTTTATCGTGTTGTCGTAAAACCCATGGCTTCTCCCAGGTACGTTTCCTTTTTTCCCCCAGCTTCGCTTCCGCATGTTCACATAGTGCAATTGTGCTACATGCAACTGCTGCTGTTAATAACAAGTTGTTGTTCTCAGCCATCTTGAACTTTGGCGAAAAATATGATGACAGTGTAATACCCCTTTTTACCGCCACGTCAAAGATCTTCGTCAAATAAATTTGACGAATATTTGATCACATCTCTGATAGTGTAATACCGGCCTAATTCATATCTCGACAATGTGGGGCAGAGCGTCATTAGATTTTTACGCTTTCTGCCTGGCGCATATATTTTTTGCTGTTTCTTTGACAATAGTGTGACAGCTCATTACACGAGACCGTTCCTCTTGGATAACCATACCGACATCGATTTCACTCAGCCATCTTCGCAACATGGAACATGGTAGCTCGGTGAGTACTGTCAAATGTATTTCGCTTTATGAACTAGGTTTTGCTCGTCTTGTATTGGTGAAGCGGTCTAGGCACTGAAGTACGAAATTCACACTACACTGTGGAAACGAGTTGATATATACTTCATAAAGAGCCTAATGTCTATAACTTCGTACCGTACTCTGTTTACAAATGATTCTTCACGTAATATAGCGAGTTAAGAAATTACACCACCCACTCGCGACTAATGTCATTTGAAACTCTGTGAATAGATAAGAAACTATTCTGAAGACAATAAAATTGCTTGTAATAATATACAGTGCATCTCAAACCTTTTGGGACAAATTGAAGGAGGTGATAGTGGGTCCACAACCGATTATATTGAGATAGAGAACCAGAGGTGGAATATTCATATTTATTGTGTTATCGACGTACACACAACACACGCCGCATAACAACGTAGTTCATAATGACTGTTCAAAGCGACGACCGCCGTCTGAATGCATACAGTTCTCCCACACTGTCGCCAAGATCCAGTGTGCCTCTTGGACACTGGAATAGGCAACGGGTGGGAAACAGCGTAAACCACTGACCACCAAACAGACATACTGTACACAAGGCAGCTCATAGCACGCGTGCATTAACCTGTGCCTGGTGTCAGTTGTCCATTGCATCAGACAGTTTTGTACAGTGCATAGTCAAATATGGAACGGTACTCGTCACGAGAGTTGGCAGACAAGCATTTAAATATGCGGTGTGACATGATGTAGTGCTTGTAAAACAGGCCGAATGTACTGCGAACGCCTTCCCAATACTCATTATTCCAACTGTAAGATGCTTTTCTCCATGGATTCTAACTGGAGCCTTTCATGCCTTAGAGCACCGGCCAAGGATCCCGCCAAAGACGTGTCCGAACATTAGACTTTGAGGAAATGGTGTTGAAACTATCGTGAGGCCGACCATCCAGCAATAAGCATAACTCAGCTTGCCCTGAAACGCACAGTTCGAAGGATAGAGCGTACAGTTTACTGCTGGAGCAGGAATTACACCCCTATCATAAAGAACGTGTGTGCAACCACTGGGATCAACGGATTCAGAGCACCGCGTTCGTTTCTGTCAATCGGTTATCCACAACAGTGCTGAAGTGTCGAACTTTGTACAGTTTGTACTGTTCACGGAAGAGGCCTATTTACCCCTGATGTTGATTTCAACAACCAAAACAGCCATTTCTGTAGCGAGGACAACACCCAAGCTACCAAAATCGGTGGCCACCAGCAACGATTGCGAGCTAACATCCCAGAGATGTTCGGGCTCACATGCGGTTCCTCTTCGTTGAAATGCCTTGGCTCAAACTCGTATAGGGGTTGAACTGCACATGTCGCATTACACGCCCTAAATTAGACACTTGTGACTCTTTGGTTAAATTGTCTGGCTGATGGCAAGTTTGCGAAATACAAAGTTAATATAACATATAACAACATGTAATAATAATATCGGGAACTAAATTAACGACCCATAGATGATGTAAGCCACACAGTTGCGATTTTGTTAGAACAATGTTTATTCAGAAAGCAAACTAATAGCGAAAGTGGTCGTATTTAGAGTCACTGTTACGCTCGAGCGCATATCCATTTGACACCGTTCGATCAATCACAATCTCATCGCGAAATACGAGTCCAATACTCAACCTCGTTATCTTCTCGAAAAGTTAAGAGTTCACATCACGCGCGTGGCTGCTCACCGCTCAGAGACTAAGTTATGCGATACGACACAACGTGAAATTTTCCAAGTTGTTTCACCTCCCAGCTACCTAAAGACAGACTGGCCGCTTTCGCGTCTCCACCAACACTGTCCCTCTGCCCGTCTCCGGCCGCGCCCCCGCGTGCCGAACATCGTGGCTCAACTGACTAGTTCAGTTCCCTTCCCTGAAGCCGTCCGTCTGATTGGCTACAGCTTATTCTACATTATTTTACATTTTAACATATTTAAATAATCAAATCTTGACCACTTTCACGTTCTAAATAAAGTAACAGCAATATACATTACGTAATAAACGTTAAATTCTTTTACATAAAACCAGTAAAATTTCCTTCTTAGATTTGAATGCCATGGCCAGTAGCCTTGCACCAATGCGCTTTCTGATAGATAAATACAGAACAAAAGTAACTGTTATGTACTAAACTTTACAACAAATATTCTATTACCTAATGATTCAATAAAGTGTCATGTTGTCATCGTTCAACGTGTTTTGTGTGGAGAAATTGATGTTCTGATGCTTAACTGAAAATACTGATAATTTAAATTTACTATATATTTTAAACAAATGAAGTTACAGAGTTGATATTTACATATGTCATTCTAATGATGCGGTTCTACGTGAAGTGTCGATCGTTAAGATCGACCAAAGCGTTCAGATTTTATCATTCAGGTCTTTGTTACAAAACTTGTTAATTTCACTTAAACAGTAAATCCTAAACTATTATAGATATGATCAATATTCAAGTTTTATTGGGATCACCATGAATATTTATGAAGGGTGGTAGATTAAAATTATTGTGGTTTCATTCCCTGAATTACTACAGAATTAAATAGTTTTCGTAAATTATTCCCTGTATGGCCAATCATATTTAACATTGCTACGTCTCCCTGGCCACAAACGGCTTCTACGGGGTTTCCCTATGATGTAAGTTCTCGCCAGTCTCACTCGCACACTACAGCGCTTAGACCTCATTCAGCCTAGCGGCATTCAGCACAATAGACTCCTGTGAATTTCCCCATCTTGTGGCCAATCCGCACTCTTTGTAGCACATGGTCCTGGACGACAGGGTTCGTTTCACAATTCCTGAAGGCTGTCTCTTTCGGCCATATATTTAAATGAGAGCGAAATGCTCGCTAACTCACACGATTCTCTATACGTGCATGGGCGCACAGTGTCCAAGATCACCTAACAGAATCTTATTTGCTGCCTCCCCATTCAATTGGTCCCTGTCACCTGATCTTACTGTGAGATGTGCTGCCACATTTATTGGAGAGTGTACCCCTTGTAGTCCTCGAAAGGACGTGGTTTCAGCACTATCTTGCACCAAACCACTTCCATGTTAATGTCCACGAGCATCTGAACAAAATGTACATCTTTGTTGGATTGGACGGGGAGGTCCTGTCCCACAGGCAGAGTAACTGAACTATATCCTCTGGGATTACGACAAGACTTTGGTGTATGAAACTCTCGTAGAAATGGACGAACAAGTGTTTGCTAGGGTCCAAGCTGCCGGTCCTTGGTATAACAGATGCCAGGGAACTTTCAGAGTATGGCAGAAATTCATGCGCCGTCGCCATGCATGCATTGAGGCTAGCGGAAGTCACTTTGAACAATTACTCTGATCCACATCATTGTTACGCATTGTACGATGTCTGTGTCCACAACACAATAAATCAGTATTTTCGGCCATTCACTCCC
This sequence comes from Schistocerca nitens, assembly GCF_023898315.1. NCBI lineage: Eukaryota > Metazoa > Arthropoda > Insecta > Orthoptera > Acrididae > Schistocerca > Schistocerca nitens. The sequence continues at coordinate 108,328,846 of NC_064615.1, forward strand.
TGACTCAATATAATCGGTTGTGGGTCCACTATCACATGTTTCATTTTGTGACAGAAATAGCTAAAGAAACATGGTACACCTGCCTAATATGGTGTAGGGCCCCTGTGAGCACGCAGAAGTGCCACAACACGATGTGGCATGGAGTGAACTAATGTCTGAAATAGTGATGGAGGGAACTGACACGATGAATCCTGCAGGGCTGTCCATAAATCCGTAAGAGTACGAGGGGCTGGAAATCTCTTCTGAACAGCACGTTGCAAGGCATTCCACGTATGCTCAATAATCTTCGTGTCTGGGGAGTCTGGTGGCCAGCGGAAGTGTTTAAGCTCAGAAGAGTGTTCCTGGAGCCACTCTGTAGCAATTCTGGAAATATGGGGTGTCGCGATGTCCTTCTGGAATTGGCCAAGTCCGTCGGAATGCCCAGTGAACTTGAATGGATACAGGTGATCAGATAGCATGGTTACGTACATGTCAACTATCAAGAGTCGTATCTAGACATATCAGGGTCCCTTATCACTCCAACTGCACATGCCCCACACCACTACAAAGCCTCCACCACCTTGAACAGTCCCCTGCTGACATGTAGGGTACATGGATTTATGAGGCTGTCTCCATAGCATTACACGTCCATCCGCTCGATACAATTTGAAATTGGACTCATCCGACCAGGCAACATGTTTCGAGTCATCAATAGTCCCACGTTGGTGTTGATGCGCACAGGCGAGGAGTAAAACTTTGTGTCGTGCAGTCATCAATGGTATACGAGAGGGTTGTTGTTGGTTGTTTTGGGTGGAGGAGACCAGACAGCGAGGACGTCGTTCTCATTGGATTACGGAAGGATGGGGAAGGAGGTCGGCAGCGCCCTTTCAAAGGAACCATCCCTGCATTTGCCTGGAGCGATTTAGGGAAATCACGGAGAACCTAAATCAGGATGGCCGGACGCGGGATTGAATCGTCGTCCTCCTGAATGCGAGTTCAGGGTGCTAACCACTGGTCACTTCGCTCGGTATATACTAGTGGGCCTTCGGCACCAAAAGCCCAGATGGATGATGTGCCGCTGAATCGTTCGCACACTGTCACTTGTTGATTGTCCAGCCCTGAAGTCTGCAACAATTTGCGGAAGGGTTGCACTTCTGTCACGTTGAACCATTCTCTTCAGTCATCGTTGGTCCGTTTCTTGCACGAACTTTTTCCGGCCGCAGCTATGTCGGAGATTTGATGTTTGCGGGCTTTCAAATATAATGATGTGGTGTGGTGGCCCTCAACTACGTATTCTCTGACTCAAAGATGAAATATTAAAAGTCTTGGCTGGTTTCGCTGTCTAGGGGCTGGGATACGTCGTTGCCGCATTATAAGCCAAATACTGCTGAGTCTAGTATACAATATGAATACACACATGACTCGAACGGTCGAAGGTTCCTGTCACTCAACAATTGCGAATCATGAACGTAACATAAATTTATAAATGAAAGATTGCTATTAAATAAAATCTGCAGGTACTATCTTAACGACTTTAAATGACAAGTACGATAGCAGAAGTACCTTGTAGAATGCCATTTATCACTGAAAAACCCTTACACACAGTCTCCACAAGCCCATGGCTTACTCTTATTTATTAAGAAAAATTTGGATAAACCTGAGGCTTTCATGCCATCTCTTGACGTTGACTAACGACGTCATAAAAAGATCCAATAATAAGACAAACAATATTCGAAATGGCGAGCCATATCTTCAGTCGCTCCCATGGCGCCTCCGTATAAACATCCATACGGAATCGTACAAATTCTTATTACTAAATATTGAAGTTAACGGAACAGATGTGGGAATTTGGGTTTTGGGCTGCGCCAAACTAAAATAACAATCGCAAAATCACAATAAGAGCAAAGATCAGCGTGAGCCAACTTGAATAGGTATCGGAAACCTCACTTGACCATAATTTCTCACCTTAAAATCCCAATATAAACAAAAATCCAAAAGGTGATATCAATATACGTAGTCAAAAATCGCAGCACTCAACGAAGCATGGTACCGAAGTAAAGCAAAAGATTTATAATTGGTATATTCGTGTACCTGAATCACTCAAAGCAAGTAGCACGCCAGGCGACTATTTTATTTTACGAAGAAATATCAATTCATAAATAATTGCAAGTTTATGTAAATTATAATCACTTGTTACTAGCACTACCAACTATAATATTTAATCACTGACTGAAAGCATCACAACAGTACTACGTCACGGTTCAAAGCCGAATGGCGGTATCGCCGGCTCAAGTTGACCCAATAAATTGGCAAAAAGTTTCAGCTGTAACATATTAACAAAGCACTTATTAAGACCACAACCGTATTGGAGTGAAGTGTTGAAATATTCGCGCTCCTACGGTAGCCTGATTGCATTTTGCGCCACTTCGATTTTTTTGTTTAAAGAATTACCGTAATTCCAAAAGTGTGCAAACTATGCCAAAATGAACTGCATGAGTGAAATCGACACTTGAAATCGAGTATATTAATTGTTACATTGTTTTTTATCATAATCGAACCCCTTTCTATGTTATGATGATTTCCTGTAGTTTAGTACATTTACTATTCAGGGTATTACACAACAGTGACAATCGTAAAATTACGAGGTACATACCATTTCGGTGAGAAATCGCTTATTTCGTTAACTTAGTTAAAAAAGTTTTGGATTAAAATATTTCTCATATGCATAGTCGACCAGAATACTAAGAGTGGGCCGAAGGTATTTTTCGTAGCAGACCACATTGGCTCGACGCAATTTGCACGAAACAATGTGTTAACAAGGGTTCGTGGTGTCGTAAGAGTCCAGATTTTATATGGAAGTAAGGCTGTAGTATGAGATAAAGCATATTACCATCAGTGAAGGAATGTGATGCACGAGTTTAACAGACGCTAATAATTTCAGAAATCTGTGTCTGGGCAGGAAGAGGTTGGACATTACTCGTATATTCTGAGTGGAATTTGCAAACTGCCTGTTGTGTATTATTATCGCTGAACAGGGCAACAACAAGTGTAATGTGTGATCCATTGGATCTGCATCCACATTAGATTTCCAAAATGTGCCATAGCAACGGCATTGTTTGGCGAAATTATTTGTCCTATTTTTGGACAAAGCACGTACAGACACCTTGCTTTACACTGCCCTGACCTATCTGTGGACCACACTAGCACACTGTGCTGAAACCTTTATTGCCGCTTACAAAGCACTGTACGTGTACAATTTTTTTTGTCTACACTAGTAACACATTAAGACTAAATCATATCATCGAATGTACTTGTTTTGCTAAGCAATCGCACGTCTTTCTGGAATTACTGTGGGTAGTGCTTTCAGCGTAACATCTGATCCCACACCTGCTACGATCTTCCTACCGTTCTTTTTGTCTGTCGCATTGTCTGAGACAAATATTCCAAATGGTCGCCGTGTCAGCGGATTACTGTTCCAATGAGTGAGATGTGCTACCGTACAGTGAAACATCCTAGTTGTGTGTCGCGTGTAGTGTATTCCTTGTGTTTTCTGATGAGGCGCATTTAGCATAAATTGTTTTGTTTGGCTCCTACGACGAATACAATGAAAGACAGCGTCAAATTTTAATCACAATTTTAATTTCACCAACTGTATTACAGTACTGAGACTTACACTGCACAGTTCACCTATGGAAGCCCAACACAATCTAACACGCATGGCAGATGCTTGTGAGAGCCATGACAAAGTGCGCCAGAGTGATGACCATGGTGTCAGTTTGTAGACGTGACGCTTCGTTTGTCATCCGTGAAGTAGTTGTGTCCAAGATCCATTTCAAATGATGGTCAATGCGCGTGTACACGGTTGGGTTTGTCAGATTCGCACAACCCAGTCCCCACGACACTAAGCCCACCTGCACAACAGAAGGACATGCCGGTGTTTTCACATTGCTTTTGGCATGCAGAGCACACATAATAGGCATTAGCATCAGAATATTAGCAAATAACAGAATATTTATGTGAAAAATCAAGCTGACATAAGCTTGCAAAAACAATCGCTTGCTACTACTGTTTCTGCTGGGATTCTACTTAAATATCGTTAATAATAAAGAACACTCGAAAATCGTATAGTGCGTTAAACGTACAAAGTGTGTGATTTTTATTTGATTGTCTTGATCGCCAAATGTTTTGAATGAAATTTACGATTTCGGCTAAGCAATAGCCATCTTCAGAATCTACAATAAAAGTCAAAGAAGAAAATTACGAGGTACTACGTTAAGACATTAAATACAAATGATAGTTATTATAACAAAGCATTGCCGAAAGCGGTAATTTACCTCTACATTTTTTTACGATCGAGGCCATCAAATAATCATCATGGTCGCTCTTCAGATTGTCATTTCGTGCCAAATTCTGTCCTACGAAGTCTGTCTATCACACTTTCAATAAAACAACATATGATAACTTATGTTCTTCGTTCCAGTATATTTATAGTGAGTAGATCCTTCAGGGTGTAGAACAAAGCAGAAGACAAACATACACAATAAATATTAACAAAGAATAATAAATATGTATGTACTTTCCACAGAACCAAAGTGAAATGGTCCTCATGGTTAGGGAATAAGTCAAAATTCCTAAACATATTTCCACTGAAATGGTAAAAATAACGTTTAACAAAATTTGTAAATTTTCAGTGTATTCATGCGCATACGATACGATGTAGTCATGCATTATGAAATAGAAAAATAATTTTACAGCACTCGTTGACAGTGAACACATTACTACACATAAGTTGTATAGAAGTCAGACTGTACATAGTGCTCGCATAGTTTGCTATTATTAGTAAAGTACACACACCAGTCGGGCCTACTATGAAATTCGTAAGTGGAGTAGAAGGAGTTGGCCTCCTACAAATCCTTTGGTACCATACTTAAACTTCTATGACTGCAGGCAAGTTATTGAAAATTGTGTGTTCCTGAATAATGGACACCTTTCTCGACTAAGATAAATGACTTTAAATGTTTGTGAACTTTATTCTTATTTCTGGTATTCACTCAATGAAGAGAGGTGTAGCTTACAAAGACAGATATATTTTATTGACAAATTTCTTTCAGGAATAAATATACTGGGCAGTAGTAGCTAGTATCTTTATTTCTTTAACAGGTCTCTGCATGACCTTCTTGAGTTCACAAAACAATTAATTCTCATTACACGTTTTTGGGCTCGGAAATCATTAGCTTGGCTTGACGAGTTACCGCAAAAAGTAATTCCTTACGACTCTGAGGGCGCGTCATCTGTTTTGTGATGAGCTCATTCCAATTGAATTTGTTATCCAGGTGTAATTCCTAGAATTTACCGCTGCCAACTTGTTATGTTTCTTTGACGTCGCATTGAAGGCATACACTGGCTGAAACCTCTTGATGTTCTAAACTGCATGTAGTGTGTTATTTCAGTTTAGTGACCAAAAAAAGTCGGGTAGCAACCATTTATCAAAGTTCACGAAAATTTCACTAACCAATATTCCTGAGACTATATTTCATTTTTATTTGTTGCAGTGTTAGTAGTATACAAAAGAAACTTAGAATGTTGCTTGTGAAAGGTCGTTGAAGTGTACAAGAAAATATAAGGGCTCCTAGATGGTTCCATGTGCGACACCACGTGTAATTGGCTCCCAGTTGGATGATCTATGATCACCGAAGAAAAAAAATCACATCACCAAAAAATAATTAATGTAGGGTCACCAAAAAATAACTAGTGTAGAGTAATGAAATCCCGAGAGTAAATTTGTCTACGCAAAATATTTAACGATTAAACTTCCAAGATCCCAGGTTAATGCAATCGCGAGATAAACCACTGCAAATGCGAAATACTGTTACATTAATAACTAGTGTAACCGCCAGAATGTTGAATGCAGGCACGCAAACGTCCATGCATTGTGTTGTACAAGTGCGAGATGTCAGTTTATGGCATGGAGTTCCATGCCTGTTGCAGTTGTTCGGCCAATAGAGGGAGGGTTACTGCTGTTTGTGGATGATAGTGGAGTTGTCGTCCGATGACGTCCCATGTGTGCTCGACTGTAGACGGACCTAGTGACTGAGCAGGCCAAGACAACATGTCGACTTTCTGTAGAGCATGTTGAGCTACAACAGAGGTACGTGGGCGAGCGTTATGCTCTTGGAAAACAACCCCTTGAATTCTGTCCAAGAATGGTAGCACAACAGGTCGAATCACCAGAGTGACGGGGAAATTGGCATCATGGTACGTGGTGTAACCACGAGAGTGCTTCTGCTGTCATACGAAAACGCACCCCAGACCATAACTCCAGATGTAGGTCAAGTGTGATTAGCGCGCCGGCAGAATGGGTGGAGGTGCTCAACTGATGTCCTTCTAACGAACGAACGGCCATCATTGGCACCGAGGCAGAACATGCTTTCATCAGAAAACACAACAGGCTTCCACCCTGCCCTCCAATGAGCTCTCGCTTGACACGACTGAGGTCGCAAACGGCGGTGGTTTGGTGTCAGCGTAATGCACATTGTAGGGCGTCTGGCTCGGAGCTATCCTTGAAGTAACCCATTTGTAAAAGGCAGTCACTACGGTGCCAACTGCTGCTCATATTGTTGCAGCAGATGCAGTGCGATGAGCTAGAACCATATCCCGAATACGATGGTCTTCCTTATCGGTAGTGCCACATGGCTGTCCGGAGCCCGGTCTTCCTGAGAACGTACCTTCCCATTACCACCGCTGCCACCAGTCAAATACAATGGTATTCCTCCTATGTCTTTGTGTAATAACGCAGAAGTAGCATCCAGCTTCTCGTAGCCCTGTTACACGGTCTCGTTCAAACTGAGTTAGATGTTGATAACGCCGTCCTTGTATCCTTAAGGGCATTCTTGACTAACATCAACTCACCACGCCCAATCTGAAAGATAACTAAAGCCCCTGACTGTTACAGAGCGTATTTAACGGAAACCTGATTTGCATTCTCACAGTGGCGCTACTAGCGCGACCCTTACGCTGCTGTCGCGAAATTTGAACGGATGTCACCTTCAGATGTAGAAACACGCCTACCTACTTTCATTTATGTTCCACAACTCCTTTATGGTGTTGCGACCTTTTTGCCTCAGTTAACAGCAGTTTTAACAGTGTTCATATAGACCTGAAGGAGCATATACCTCCCCAACTGACCATTGGTGCCATACGGACATTCATTTTGTACAGTGGGCTGACTCCCACCTCCTCTTTTAGTGGGTCGCAAAGCTCTAGGTGGCAAATTATAGCAAGCGCCCGCCAGCGATGCGAGCCAGCCACTGCCCCCTTCAGACAAACAGCTACTTAGCTGGGCTCTAGCGCAGTGTTTTGGTTGACCCTCACCGCTGTCGCTCAGCAGCCCGAGCCGGCAGCTGCACTTCCTCCTACCTACGACCATGACCGTGAATCAGACGAGGATATGGTGACGGAGGAGCCGACCTCACGAGACACGAAAGGACTGGGTAACAGCCCAGGCCTACGAAAGTCATCTTCGAAGCCGGAAAGATAACGCCTGCCACCAGCTCGCGTGTCGAACTGCCACATGCAACGAAACAAGCTGTGTAACTGCCACTGTAAATAATGACAGTGACGTTTTTACCGTCGCAGGCTCCATGGTTTCAGTCAATCGTTCCGATGACAAAACGAAACCTAAAGAGCGACGTAACAATAACACGAAAGGCAAAGGGAGGGGAGACACGCTACATCTTCACCCGTAGTTGGTGCTGATCGTGGAAACCCGAGAAAAAGACAAATGTAACGAGCGCTCCTCCAACTTGAGGCCGATATCGAAGTGTTATACTGTCACTAGTGCCTCACAAAGTAACGTAGCTCCCGCTGAAAGTGAACCTAGCAAGAAACGCTAAAACCAAATTAAATGATGTAACGATTGGGAGAAGTGCAGTAACGGGTGTTTCAGGACGATCGTCGTAGCGTTGCACATCATATAGAAGAAGCAGGCAGAAAAGGTACAAACGTCACGAATAAAACTTTTTTTTTTTTTTTTTTTTTTTTTTTTTTTTTTTTTTTTTTTTTTTTTTGTCATCAGTCTACTGACTGGTTTGATGCGGCCCTCCACGAATTCCTTTCCTGTGCTAACCTCTTCATCTCAGAGTAGCACTTGCAACCTACGTCCTCAATTATTTGCTTGACGTATTCCAATCTCCGTCTTCCTCTACAGTTTTTGCCGTCTGCAGCTCCCTCTAGTACCATGGAAGTCATTCCCTCATGTCTTAGCAGATGTCCTATCATCCTGTCCCTTCTCCTTATCAGTGTTTTCCACATATTCCTTTCCTCTCCGATTCTGTGTAGAACCTCCTCATTCCTTACCGTATCAGTCCACCTAATTTTCAACATTCGTCTATAGCACCATATCTCAAATGCTTCGATCCCCTTCTGTTCCGGTTTTCCCACAGTCCATGTTTCACTACCATACAATGCTGTACTCCAGACGTACATCCTCAGAAAGTTCTTCCTCAAATTAAGGCCGGTATTTGTTATTAGTAGACTTCTCTTGGCCAGAAATGCCTTTTTTGCCATAGCGAGTCTGCTTTTGATGTCCTCCTTGCTCCGTCCGTCTTTGGTTATTTTACTGCCTAGGTAGCAGAATTCCTTAACTTCATTGACTTCGTGACCATCAATCCTGATGTTAAGTTTCTCGCTGTTCTCATTTCTACTACTTCTCATTACCTTCGTCTTTCTCCGATTTACTCTCAAACCATACTGTGTACTCATTAGACTGTTCATTCCGTTCAGCAGATCATTTAATTCTTCTTCACTTTCACTCAGGATAGCAATGTCATCAGCGAATCGTATCATTTATATCCTTTCACCTTGTATTTTAATTCCACTCCTGAACCTTTCTTTTATTTCCATCATTGCTTCCTCGTTGTACAGATTGAAGAGTAGGGGCGAAAGGCTACAGCCTTGTCTTACACCCTTCTTAATACGAGCACTTCGTTCTTGATCGTCCACTCTTACTATTCCCTCTTGGTTGTTGTACATATTGTATATGACCCGTCTCTCCCTATAGCTTACCCCTACTTTTTTCAGAATCTCGAACAGCTTGCACCATTTTATATTGTCGAACGCTTTTTCCAGGTCGACAAATCCTATGAAAGTGTCTTGGTTTTTCTTTAACCTTGCTTCCATCATTAGCCGTAACGCCAGAATTGCCTCTCTCGTCCCTTTACTTTTCCTAAAGCCAAACTGATCGTCACCTTTCGCATTCTCAATTTTCTTTTCCATTCTTCTGTATATTATTCTTGTAAGCAGCTTCGATACATGAGTTGTTAAGCTGATTGTGCGATAATTCTCGCACTTGTCAGCCCTTGCCGTCTTCGGAATTGTGTGGATGATGCTTTTCCGAAAGTCAGATGGTATATCACCAGACTCATATATTCTACACACCAACGTGAATAGTCGTTTTGTGGCCACTTCCCCCAATCATTTTAGAAATTCTGATGGAATGTTATCTATCCCTTCTGCCTTATTTGACCGTAAGTCCTCCAAAGCTCTTTTAAATTCCGATTCTAATACTGGCTCCCCTATCTCTTCTAAATCGAATCCTGTTTCTTCTTCCATCACATCAGACAAATCTTCACCCTCATAGAGGCTTCCAATGTATTCTTTCCACCTATCTGCTCTCTCCTCTGCATTTAACAGTGGAATTCCCGCTGCACTCTTAATGTTACCACCGTTGCTTTTAATATCACCAAAGGTTGTTTTGATTTTCCTGTATGCTGAGTCTGTCCTTCCGACAATCATATCTTTTTCGATGTCTTCACATTTTTCCTGCAGCCATTTCGTCTTAGCTTCCCTGCACTTCCTATTTATTTCATTCCTCAGCGACTTGTATTTCTGTATTCCTGATTTTCCCGGAACATGTTTGTACTTCCTCCTTTCATCAATCAACTGAAGTATTTCTTCTGTTACCCATGGTTTCTTCGCAGCTACCTTCTTTGTACCTATGTTTTCCTTCCCAACTTATGTGATAGCCCTTTTTAGAGATGTCCATTCCTCTTCGACTGTACTGCCTACTGCGCTATTCCTTATTGCTGCATCTATAGCGTTAGAGAACTTCAAACGTATCTCGTCATTCCTTAGTACTTCCGTATCCCAGTTCTTAGCGTATTGATTCTTCCTGACTAATGTCATGAACTTCAGCCTATTCTTCATCACTACTATATTGTGATATGAGTCTATATCTGCTCCTGGGTACGCCTTACAATCCAGTATCTGATTTCGGAATCTCTGTCTGACAATGATGTAATCTAATTGAAATCTTCCCGTATATCCCGGCCTTTTCCAAGTATACCTCCTCCTCTTGTGATTCTTGAACAGGGTATTCGCTATTACTAGCTGAAACTTGTTACAGAACTCAATTAGTCTTTCTCCTCTTTCATTTCTAGTCCCAAGCCCATATTCTCCTGTAACCTTTTCTTCTACTCCTTACCCTACAACTGCATTCCAGTCGCCCATGACTATTAGATTTTCGTCCCCCTTTACATACTGCATTACCCTTTCAATATCCTCACACACTTTCTCTATCTGTTCATCTTCAGCTTGCGACGTCGGCATGTATACCTGAACTATCGTTGTCGGTGTTGGTCTGCTGTCGATTCTGATTAGAACAACCCGGTCACTGAACTGTTCACAGTAACACACCCTCTGCTCTACCTTCCTATTCATAACGAATCCTACACCTGTTATACCATTTTCTCCTGCTGTTGATATTACCCGATACTCATCTGACCAGAAATCCTTGTCTTCCTTCCACTTCACTTCACTGACCCCTACTATATCTAAATTGAGCCTTAGCATTTCCATTTTCAGATTTTCTAGTTTCCCTACCACGTTCAAGTTTCTGACATTCCACGCCCCGATTCGTAGAACGTTATCCTTTCCTAGATTATTCAATCTTTTTCTCATGGTAACCCCCCCTTGGCAGTCCCCTCCCGGAGATCCGAATGGGGGACTATTCCGGAATCTCTTGCCAATGGAGAGATCATCATGACACTTCTTCAATTACAGGCCACATGTCCTGTGGATACACGTTACGGTCTTTAATGCAGTGGTTTCCATTGCCTTCTGCATCCTCATGTCGTTGATCATAGCTGATTCTTCGCCTTTAGGGACAATTTCCCACCCCTAGGACAAGAGAGTGCCCTGAACCTCTATCCGCTCCTCCGCCCTCTTTGACAAGGCTGTTGGCAGAATGAGGCTGACTTCTTATGGCGGAAGTCTTCGGCCGCCAATGCTGATTATTTATCAAAATTTAGGCAGTGGCGGGGATCGAACTCGGGACCGAAGACGTTTTTGATTATGAATCAAAGACGCTTCGCAATAATGTACATTGCACTAGTGCGTGTGGTCATGGAACTGTGAACTTTAAGACGTAAGAGTGATTGGTCGAATTGCTTGTTATAGTGGAAACGTTGCTGACGTGCCGCCCGTCGCCCAAGGAATCCAGTAGACAATGGCTGTTCACCGTGAGTCTGGATCCAGTAGCGGACACAACCATCTGCAGGTTAAATGCAACGAAGTGCTCATAAATAAATACGTGCTCTTCCAGACTTCGTGTACGGGACCGTCGCTGATGCTGCTCTTCTTCAGGAAGTAATGACTGTTGAGTGGTACTTAAGTAAATAAATTAGTGAAATCAAAGTGAACTAGAAATTAGAATATAGATGAAAAACTTGGTTTAGTTTAGAGAGTTACATACTCGTAAGCAGCGGGCCGAACAGCAGAACAGAAGAGACAATGACCGTGACCGTGAAGTCAGCAACTTCCACATAAGCGGGCGCTGTCGATTCAGCCGTCAGGGCATCGCCCGACCGGCTCACGTGTTTCTCAGTTGTCGTATGTGAGCAAAGGCCCTCGCCTACATCCCAGGAGCCAATGACCGACGTAAAGAAGATTCTTCGAGAAGCTATTCAACCTGACAGAAGAGGCAATGACCGGCTCACGTGTTTCTCAGCCGTCACGTGTGATCAAAGGCCCTCGCCTACATTCCAAGAGCCAATGACCGACGTTAAGAAGATTCTTCGAGAAGCTTTTCAACGTGACAGATGAGGCAATGACCGTGAAGTCGTTCACCTCCAGTGAACTGAAGTGAATAAATACGCAAGACGCAGTGGGTCAGACAGATGAAGCCGGAGACGGAGTCGAAGACGGAGACAGACGAAGACGGAGACGGGGGCGGAGACGAAGACGAAGACGAGAGACGAAGGAAGGGAAGTCAGATGAAGATGAAGACGGAGACGGAGACGAAGACGAGAGACGAAGGAAGAAAAGAAGAGTAGCAGTAGTTTTTAGTCAGTTTCGGTGCTGAAGACCGTCATGCAAGAAGAGTCTGCATCATGCACAGACGAACCAAGTCCGCCGCTGTAATGGAATAGCAAGTAGCAGCCGCAGCGCCAGAAGACAGAAGTTAAAAGGTATTTGAAGTCTGATTTTTACATACCCGGGTGACTCGTGAGGACGGGAAGGAGACGGCCTCACATCAGTAGTCACCTGTGAGCTGGGATGAAGACCTGACAGCCGAAGACTGGCAAGCGGGAGTCCGTGGTTCGAGTCCGGGACACTGGCCTTCCCCTGCCGCGCCGCTCCGCTGGTCGACGCACAACACACGCTGCCGCATAGAGAAGAGAAACACTGGGACGCGACACCCAAGATATCATCCGATGCACGATTTCGCTCGCAATAACTAAACGGGCCACCTCGCGCTGCGCTTCTCCAGTCAACTGAGCGAGACAGCGACACGAGATACACACCGCTACGCGTAATCAGACGCCGCCGCCGCCGCCGCCGCCGCTGCCGCAGCAGAAGACTTCACAAACGACACAGCTGCCGCTCTCCGAACCAGAACATCCCGTAAGATACAGTTGTACAAATCTTCAATAAAAGTTATCTTATGTAAAAATGATGTTTCATTCGACCTCATACCCGAGCCAAGGAAGAACCCACCCTGCCCACATGTTGTTAAGAGAGAAAAGTTAATTTATTTAATATTTTCACCCTGACAGAATGCTTAGAATGCTCATCCTGACAATTGACAGCATCAAAAGAGAAAACCCAGTTACATTTAGTGAAAGAAGTGTCACATTTAGTATCACAACTGTTACATTTGATGTCAGAAGCCGTTATAGTTGTTGCATTTGGTGTCAGAGAAAAAACCCTTGGCTCAATATGAGGTGTGAATGACAGTCACTAAAGGTCCACAGTTAGTATTGTTTAATGTGTGAAAGGATAGAGGTTTGCATAGTAGTAGTAATATTTTCTTTATTTAGAAGTGTGTTCTCTCTCATAATTTTAAGAGTTTGTCGAAAATATTTAAACATCTTTTTCATTCAGTGTGGTAATATTGTGTAACTACTAGTTGTAAAATGATGACACGAAATCGTACAAAGTCAGAGTCAGCACCACAAGCGGTTTCTACTGATGAAGCTATTCAGATCTTAGTTAAGCAGATAGCAGAGCTTAAAAATGATAATAATATATTATTTAAACAGTTGAGTGAGGTTAGGCAAACCAGTTCGATCCCTCCCACCCTAGATTCCTCAGCAGCAGCCTTAGTAACTCCTTTTTCAGGCAAACCTGGCGAAGACATAACAGCATTTTTTGATGATTTAGTAGCAGCTGCAAAGTTAGGATCATGGTCAGATGAACAGCTCTTACAAATGACAAAGTTAAGATTGCTAGGAGAGGCTAAATCACACGTATTATACCATGAAGAATTACGGAATGCTCCAACATTTGAGGAATTGAAGAAAGGATTGCTTAAACGTTTTCAAAAACAGAACAGCTGTAGATTTTATAGGGAAAAATTAAACACTCTCACTCAGAGGCAAAACGAGTCGTTAGAAAGTTTTGTAGATAGGATTAGAAAAGTTAATATTAACACCTATCAATTGACAACTAGTGATGAAGCAAATAAAGTTATTTTACAAGAGGCAGAAAATAGAGCTCTGGATACATTTTTACGTGGGTTACCTCCTGAAACGTCCCGTCGTGTCAGGGCAGAGTTTCCTAAAAATTTAGCAGAAGCTGTATCTGTGGCGACAGCTTTCGAAGAAATAGACATTGCCACCAGATACAAGGAGAAGCGAAATGTATTTTCAGCAGGAGTACGATGTTTTAGGTGCGATCGACAGGGACATATAGCAAAAAACTGCAGACAACCTCAATGTACTAATTGTCAAAGAATAGGTCACACATTCAAGGAATGCAGGTCTAAGAAAGTTTTTGGAAATAGAAATCAGTTAAACTCAAACGGGAATGTCGGAGCCGCCGCCAGACGTTCCCAATAAAATTTCATGCCATTAAGGCGAATGTGAAGGCGGAATGCTGGTTATCTGCTACCATACAGGATAAAGAGGCAAGGATACTAGTGGATACAGGTGCAAACGTATCAATAGTAAGTAATGAATGTATTGGAGAAAAGAAATATGACCCTCCAAGGTATAGATTGAGTGGAGTAGGAGGAGGTACAGTGAAGTCATTAGGATGTACATCACTGATTTTCTATATTCACGGTGTACAATTTCAGGAAGATGTAGAAGTGGTAACAAAGGTAACTGACGGGTACGACGCGATCCTAGGACTGGATTTCCTGAATAAACATCACGCTAAAATTGACCTCAGACAGCAAACTGTAGAACTTAGCGGAATAGTGTTTCAGCTAGGTGACACCGCTGCAAAGGGCCCACTGCCGCGAGATTTCCCTAACCGGAAGGCGAAATCAACTACACTGCGTGCAACGTCCTTGAAGGTTGATTCGCGGGATCAGATACCGTCTGGCTCAGGAAAACTTTTCTGGATGACAGTTGACCCCGAGGTACCTACAGATACAGTGTGTCTAATAGAGCCTTTAGAGGAAAATGAGGAATTAGATGTATCACATTGTTTTGTACGTAGAAGTGTTGTACGGGTTCAAGACGTTGAGGGAGAAAGAAAAGTACCGGTACATATTGACAACTTCGGAGTGGAGGACAAAGAGTTGCATAAGGGAATATTAGTAGCTACAGTCAGTACTTTTGAAGAAGAAGATTTCATTTGGTCAGATATTAATGATGGTCAGAAACCAGACGCCTATAAAACCGCATTACGCCAGAAGATTGATCATTTGAAAGGAAATGATAGAGACACGATAGAAGCAGTTTTAGTTGAGTTTCAAGATTTATTTAATGCAGAAGGTCCACTGCCAGCAACAGATATCACACAGCATAGGATCCCAACAGGAAATAGCCCCCCAGTTTATAGGAAGCCTTATAGAGTTCCGCATCACTTACAGCCAGTACTGGATGAATTTATAGAACAGCATCTAAAAGATGGAATTATAGAATATTCTGATTCGCCTTATAATTCAAATATCGTAATTATTCCAAAGAAGTCCCCCGACGGTACGAAACGATATAGATTTTGTTGTGACTACAGACACCTTAACAAACAAACTATCTCAGATGTTTATCCTCTTCCAAACATTACCGATATCATTGACAGTTTGGGTAACAGTAAATACTTTTCAACAATCGATCTACGTAGCGGATATCATCAATTGGAAGTTGCACCTGAAGATAGGCATAAAACAGCATTTTCTACCCCTGGAGGCCATTGGCAATTTAAAAGAATGCCTTTCGGTTTGAAAAATGCGCCAGCAACTTTTCAAAGACTACTCGATGGAGTATTGCGAGGACTCAAAACTCAGCAATGTTGTGTATATCTAGACGATATTATTGTATTCTCCAAAGACATTAATGAACATGCTGTGCGTCTGCGTAATGTTTTTCAGAGACTTAGAAAAGCTAAATTAACATTAAATATGGAAAAATGTAGTTTTGCATTGACAGAGGTTACATACCTAGGGCATGTCATTAGTGAAAAAGGAATTAAAACAGATCCTCGATTAATTTCGGCAGTTAAGGACTTCCCAACACCACAACGCGTTAAGGAAGTACAAAGTTTCATTGGTCTCGCATCGTATTACCGAAAATATGTTCAAAATTTTGCTGAAATTGCCCGACCCTTAACCCAATTATTGAAAAAGGGTGCAAAATTTCATTGGTCTGAAGATTGTGAATTAGCATTTCAAACCCTTAAAGATAAGTTAACACACAGTCCAGTATTAGCCTACCCAGATTATAATAAAGAATTTATTTTATCCTGTGACGCAAGTGGTCATTCAGTAGGAGTTGTTTTGAGTCAGAATATTAATGGCGCGGAACACCCCATAGCCTACGCTTCGAGACAACTAACAACGGCAGAAAGAAATTATTCCACAACGGAGAAAGAATTGTTAAGTGTTATTTATGGTATCAAATACTTTAAATGCTATTTGTATGGTAGGAAATTCAAGGTCATTACAGACCACGCAGCATTAAAATGGTTGCTTGGATTAAAGGATCCGTCTAGTCGTCTTACCCGTTGGGCCCTATGTCTTTCCGAAATGGATTTCGAAGTTATCCATAAACCAGGCAAAAAACACACGAATGCAGATTGTCTAAGTCGGAAAATAGCACTTTTGGAAGCAACAGGCCGAGATACTGAGGACTGGAGAAAGGCACAAGATGAGATAACAGAATGCAAAAAATACGCAACTCAAAAACAATTTTGCTTTGAAGATGGTGTATTATGCCGTAAAACAAAACTTGGACCGCGAATTGTTGTTCCCCAACACCTTAGACAAGAAATAATGGCAGAGGCCCACGATCATATCCTTGCAGGACACGGTGGACAGCGGACAACCGAAAGACGTGTAGCAGAGCGATTTTGGTGGCAAACCAGAAAGCAGGATGTTGCGCAGTACGTTCGTAATTGCATTGCGTGCGCACAACGAGCTGAACTTTCTCGTTCAAAAATACCCTTACAGAGGCTCCCCGAGGCTTCATGTCCATATCAAATCTGCGGAGTGGATCTCTACGGGCCATTTCATAAAACACCTGCTGGTAATAAGTATGTCCTTACAATTATAGATCACTTTTCACGCTATCTAGCTATGGTGAGTCTCCCAGATCAGCAAGCAAATACAGTTGCCCAAGCTTTAGTTAACAACTGGATACTTAAATTTGGCGTACCTGAAGCTATTATCACAGATCAGGGATCTAATTTTATGTCTGAACTAATGAAACAGCTATGTCACTTACTAAAAATACGTAAATTACGCACAACTCCGTTACACCCTCAGTGCAACGGGCGCACAGAAAGAGTTCATCGGACAATTGGCAATATGCTTAGTTATTATATTAACGAACAACATTCTAATTGGGATACATATTTACCAATAATCGTGTCGGTATACAACGCCAAAACGCATGAAGCAACTGGCATGTCACCTTATGAAGTGGTCTATGGCAGAAAAATGCCGTCCCCTTTTGATGTAATCAGGCAGAAAAACGGAAAAGTCGGAGAAACAGTAAGAGATTTCAGTCGAATGATGAAGGAAGTTTGGAAAAAGGTTCAAAAATCTAATACAAAGGCTTTGGAACGACAGGAAAGATTAGGTAATGCCCAAGGTAAATATCCAAATTACAAAATCGGTCAGTGGGTTATGCTTTCGACTCCTTACATTGCTAAAGGAAAAACGAAGAAATTTGTAACAAACTACAGAGGTCCTTACCAAATTATTGAGATCACGTCACCAGTCAACGTTAAATTGCAACTGCCCACCCGAACTACCATTGTCCATGCAAGTCGTTTAAAACCTTTTAAAGGCGCTCCAGAAGTAATTCCTTCAACAATAGTGTCTGCTTTTCCGAAGGGTGGAGGAAGTACCCGAAAAGGAAAAAGAGTGGCCACGCCAGCACAACATACAGACATGGCACCATACAATCTTCGACCAAGAGTGCGAATATCCTAGTGGAATCTCAGTAGACTGTGGATAGTATAAAAATGTACATAATTAATAAATGAATTATTTTTAAGAAAGAAAAAGTTGAACGTAGAAACATGTAGATCTTGTAGTTAACAATGTATTCCTTCATTTCTTTGTTTTTGTTTTTACGAGATTGGTAGGTTCATAACCATGTTGTTTGCTTTTTTAAGAAAACGCCATGCAAGCATTTCCTACACAAAACCTGTCCTACCTCAATTACTCCCTTGACAGTTCCCTTCTGAAGTCATTAGATACGATCACAAACTCACAGCAAGGCAAAATTGATGCCAATGTTATGATGCAACATGTTCTAAAATTAAAAGGTGAACACAAAACTAAAAATATAATGCTAGGAACGGGTATATCTGGAACCTTTGTGTTGGTGTTTCTACTTTGTACAGTTTTCTTTTATCTAAGACGAAAAAGTAAGCCAAATAATAATATACCACTTCATCAAATCCCTGTTAATTGGATACCACACTCTTAACTGGTGTACTTCAGTAGTTACTTTTGAGCATTAGTGTATTAATTTTGTTTATTGTACTTCACTCTTTATTAAACAGACTCATGTTAAAATAAACAATACTGTAGACTAGATATTCTTGCATTCATATAGGGTTGATTAAACAGGTGTTGCTATGTAACTTTCTAAGTGAATTATCTATTTTTGTTATTCATTGTCATCAAGGTTTGTTACACTTATTTCAAACGTTTATGTGTGAACTATGTGATTCATGAGCGTACATTGCTTTTGTAAGTGATAAAGTATTTTCAACATACTTAATGTGAAGCGTGTGTAATTTTCTAAGTCGAGAGTTTTCAATGCTTGTGCTCTTGCCGTGTGAAGAGTGGAGGAATGTTGAGTGGTAAATTCGAGGGCGAATTTCTCCGAAGGGTGGAGGAATGTTGAGTGGTACTTAAGTAAATAAATTAGTGAAATCAAAGTGAACTAGAAATTAGAATATAGATGAAAAACTTGGTTTAGTTTAGAGAGTTACATACTCGTAAGCAGCGGGCCGAACAGCAGAACAGAAGAGACAATGACCGTGACCGTGAAGTCAGCAACTTCCACATAAGCGGGCGCTGTCGATTCAGCCGTCAGGGCATCGCCCGACCGGCTCACGTGTTTCTCAGTTGTCGTATGTGAGCAAAGGCCCTCGCCTACATCCCAGGAGCCAATGACCGACGTAAAGAAGATTCTTCGAGAAGCTATTCAACCTGACAGAAGAGGCAATGACCGGCTCACGTGTTTCTCAGCCGTCACGTGTGATCAAAGGCCCTCGCCTACATTCCAAGAGCCAATGACCGACGTTAAGAAGATTCTTCGAGAAGCTTTTCAACGTGACAGATGAGGCAATGACCGTGAAGTCGTTCACCTCCAGTGAACTGAAGTGAATAAATACGCAAGACGCAGTGGGTCAGACAGATGAAGCCGGAGACGGAGTCGAAGACGGAGACAGACGAAGACGGAGACGGGGGCGGAGACGAAGACGAAGACGAGAGACGAAGGAAGGGAAGTCAGATGAAGATGAAGACGGAGACGGAGACGAAGACGAGAGACGAAGGAAGAAAAGAAGAGTAGCAGTAGTTTTTAGTCAGTTTCGGTGCTGAAGACCGTCATGCAAGAAGAGTCTGCATCATGCACAGACGAACCAAGTCCGCCGCTGTAATGGAATAGCAAGTAGCAGCCGCAGCGCCAGAAGACAGAAGTTAAAAGGTATTTGAAGTCTGATTTTTACATACCCGGGTGACTCGTGAGGACGGGAAGGAGACGGCCTCACATCAGTAGTCACCTGTGAGCTGGGATGAAGACCTGACAGCCGAAGACTGGCAAGCGGGAGTCCGTGGTTCGAGTCCGGGACACTGGCCTTCCCCCGCCGCGCCGCTCCGCTGGTCGACGCACAACACACGCGGCCGCATAGAGAAGAGAAACACTGGGACGCGACACCCAAGATATCATCCGATGCACGATTTCGCTCGCAATAATTAAACGGGCCAGCTCGCGCTGCGCTTCTCCAGTCAACTGAGCGAGACAGCGACACGAGATACACACCGCTACGCGTAATCAGACGCCGCCGCCGCCGCCGCCGCCGCTGCCGCAGCAGAAGACTTCACAAACGACACAGCTGCCGCTCTCCGAACCAGAACATCCCGTAAGATACAGTTGTACAAATCTTCAATAAAAGTTATCTTATGTAAAAATGATGTTTCATTCGACCTCATACCCGAGCCAAGGAAGAACCCACCCTGCCCACATGTTGTTAAGAGAGAAAAGTTAATTTATTTAATATTTTCACCCTGACAGAATGCTTAGAATGCTCATCCTGACAATTGACAGCATCAAAAGAGAAAACCCAGTTACATTTAGTGACAGAAGTGTCACATTTAGTATCACAACTGTTACATTTGATGTCAGAAGCCGTTATAGTTGTTGCATGACTACTGATATTGTTGTAACGAGTTACACTGCCACACTTAGAGTGACTGGTGAAGTTTCTGCTGGTACCGCAGTCCTGGTGCGTGATTACATTCTCTTCAGTGATGTCCAGCGTTTCCTTAACGGTCGAGGCACCTCCTATACCATCAATGGAGAAAAGACCTCTATCCCCCATAAGGCTCAAAGAAACGACACGAGGGTTCCCCGGCTTTTAAAGAAAAGATACCCAGTCATATCGGCACTAGCTAATCATTGTTGGTGACTTTCACTGCGTCCTCCATACTGAGAATCAGACTCCAATAAGTGTCACGGATTGGAACCTCTGGTCACCGGTCTTCACCTCGTTGACACTTGGGAACAGCTACACGGCCCCCGCATTGCATTTACTGAAGCGAGTAGACCGGAGGGGAAATGAAGAGCTTATTTCAATAGTGGTCCTCGTGATGGCTGGGTGTTGTGTGATGTCCTCAGGTTAGTTAGGTTTAAGTAGTTCTAAGTTCTAGGGGACTGATGACCATAGCTGTTAAGTCCCATAGTGCTCAGAGCCATTTGAACCATTTCAATAGTGGTACAAGTCCATTTTTGTTCATATAGAGATACAGAGTCCTAAAGTTAAATGAGCGCTGAGTAATCTGCAGTTGAGATACCAGAAACATTCAAGCATATGGCTTTTTGCTAGAGATGAACCTTTCTTTCTGTGTGTTTGGATCATTAGTTTCAGAAGCATTATAGACAGAAAAGTGGAGGTAATGGACTTGTACCACTATTGAAATAAACCCTTCATATACAGGGTGTCCCACGAGGAATGGTCAATATTCTGGGATACGACAGGAACGATCATTGGAAGCCAAGACGTCTAGTAAACATGGACTATAAAAAGCATACCTTACGAACTACGAGCACTTCATCTTCGACACTGTGAACCAAATTCCTTCTACTGAAAGCTCTTTGCTTCCCATATTTTCGAAGGAGGTAGTATATACCAAAACAAGAAAAAAATCTAGTAAACATGGGCTCCAAAATTCTTACATTAAGAGCTACGAGCATTTGCTTACAGTCGCTACAGTGAAACACATCTCTTCTACTCACACGTGCTCATAGCTCGTTACATGATGTTACAGAGCGGAACAGACATACAGGATGTGTCAGGACGAATACCAACAATTCATTCTGGGACATCCTATGTGTCTCTCGTGCTCTGCAGCCGATGTCAGGAGCGATGGCATCGCGCCAGTTGGTTTTTCTGACCACATTGCCTTCGCCTGTTTTGTAATTCTTCAGTGTCAACAGGGCTCTCTTGGTTTCGGCTACTGGAAGCTTAATAGTAGCCTCTGCTGGAGTCAATTCTGAAAGTTAAATAAGCCACAAAATGAAGTAAATTATTTTCGTAGGCGCAGTGAACTTCACGCTCTGACATAGTGGATTAGCTACGCAAAGCACTGGCTTTAGTCAATAGTGAAACAGTTCGCCAGTCGGGAACTATTCTGGCAAAAAAGGAGCATAGAGTTTTAGAATCAACGCGTTGGAGACTTGTACCATAGATGTGTCCTAGACGCTGTAGCATATGCCATGCTCAAATACTTTAAAGTTAAAACTGCTAACAACTGGACATAACAGCGCTGTGGAGGCTTTGTTCAATATCGACAAAAAGGCGTAGCAGACGGAGCACGGATATTGCTGTGTAAGATGTATTGCGCCTCCCGCACCGAAGAAAAGCAATAATTACTGAAGTTGTGAGCGACTCCGGCCAGTGAGTAGATATACAGATGGCGATATAACCGTTCACTGTATTACGTACGAAACATCGGCGATGAGGTTTGTCACACTGTACTCACCAATATCCAGGGGCACGTGCAAGGTTCGGACAGAGCCATTCTCGAATTCCAATTCACGGTCGACGAGTCTGAAGAAGCAGCCTTTCATTAAGTGACAGCGTCGGGGCAGTATTCCACCAGTGCCCTTGAAACATTCTGAGAGACCCTCTTCAAGATATTGATAACACGTGTAACGAGGCGCCGCATGCCTGGCGTTCTTAAAGAAGGGATAGTACTCCCGAAAACTGGCTGGAAAGTATACAACCTCGGGCCTGTCACATAGCTTAACGCAGGTTTCACAATTATAACGCTTGCGGCCGGCCGGGGTGGCCGAGCGGCTCTAGGCGCTTCAGTTTGGACCCGCGCGACCGTCTACGGTAGCAGGTTCGAATCCTGCCTCGGGCGTGGATGTGTGTGATGTCCTTAGGTTAGTTAGGTTTAAGTAGTTCTAAGTTCTAGGGGACTGATGACCTCAGATGTTAAGTCCCATGGTGCTCGGAGCCATTTGAACCATTTTTCTGTTAGCAAAGCAGGGAAGTCGACCGCTCAATATGCATGACAGCTTAACCGACACCGAAAACAGAATAAAAATTCAGAGGCATTACTCTTCAACATGCCCTCGAATATGAAGGCGTCTGGAACTTAGGTTAGCAGCAGAAAATCCACTATTATTCCCTCAGTAGGTCATGGCGAAACACCAGAAGTGACGTCAAAGCAACAGAACTCGCACCGTCCACCGGGCGTCTATTGAGAGGCCACTTCTGGCCGCATGATTACTAAGAACTGGGTCGACCTCTTAAACCGCATAGGGCCATATTGAATTTGCACTCAGATTGACACCTGAACCTCCTGCCAAAGGTGCAAACAATTCATCTATTCTTCGCAAACAAAATTTGCTTCATGGTCTAAGTACTTCAGCTGCCTAAAGCTCTGGCGGCGAATACTCAGCGAGTATTCAGCTGGGTTATTCTCCGTGGTGCCATCTTTGAAGTGCAGTTCACTGAACTCGCCCTGCCTCCCTCGTGGGGCGGCCTTGGGCTCGCGAGGCTGCGCATCAAGCGAATGGGGAAAGAGATACAGCGTCTGGGCGCACGCCCTCTTCGCAGTCTCTTTACCAGAATGAGCCAACGAGTCTAGCGCCACAGATTCACCTCACGACGATTCCTCCAGAATACCAACGCTTTCAGAAATACTGTATTGAATTTAATTTATTGACAGGAAAAAACCCTGGGAAAGACCTTACCTGGAAACATCACTGAGGAAGGGAACCACAGGTGGACAGTACTGTGGCGAAATATGCTCTAGACGTTCCTGCGTCCACGGATTCGCTCACGGTGGTATCTGATTGTGAATGACAAAATCCCTACGAGCGACAAACTGCACAGACTCCACCTCAGTGCAAAGAGCAGCCGGCCAAAAATGCGGGGAGGTTGACTCACTAGGACACATATTTGTTTGCGGAGCAGAGCGAGATGTGTGTAATTTTTTTCAGACTACATCTAGCCATCACTGATTGGATACTGAAAATACCATTCTCCTCCCTTGTAATCAACAGAAATTGAGTCCAACGGTTTCTTCGAATTTTGTTTAGCTTCCTGATTAATTTTGGTATTGGTTTAGACTGTTACACCAATGGCTACTTTGACTCACCTACATTTTTTTCTATTTGATCCTTGTTCTTCTGTTGTTGTTTTCCTCACTGACGTCGGTCGGAACATTTCTGAGTGTTGTTTTTGTCTTGGCGCTTGAAATTTACCTTTATTGGACCATGCGCTGCAGCTAAGTATTCGTTGAAGTATTTCTATTGGTACTGCAAAGCATCTACTAACAACTGCGTTATTTTGTTCACAGACTAATTGAGAATACAAACTAGATGAGGGGATACTGCCAGCATTTGTAATCAGTAACCAGTGTTGCATTACAAGGGTAGATGAGGTGTTGATACAGTAGAATCATAAGTGGTGATTGAAAAGTAAGTAGACTTTTCGAAAGACTAAAAAGTCGCCATTTGTGACTAAAAAGTCCCCATTTGTGAATTTTTGTGGATTGAAGGAATGGTTCCCAATTATTTCAAACTTCTGGTACGGTACTTTTATAAATGTTGCCGATATGTGGAAAAAATCTTAGCTCCATCGTAGTGAACAATTTTAAGAGGTTTTAAGATTTTAAGAAAGGTTACAGTCTTTGCGATATCCAGCCAAGAGGGAAAAATAAGGGTTGAAGACCAAGAACGAAGTGCTTGGATTAAAAAGGTGTAAGCCAGGGATGTAGTCTTTCACCTCTACTGTTCAGTCTATACATCGAAGAAACAATTGCCCAAAAAAAGTAAGTTCAAGAGGGAGATTAAAATTCAAGACGAAAGGATATCAGTGACAAGATTCGCTGATGGGATTGCTATCCCCAGTGAAAGTGAAGACTAAAGATAGGATCAGTTGAATGGAATGAACAGTCGAATGAGTGTGAAATATGGTCTGAGAATAAATGAAAGAAAGACGAGAGGAATGAGAAGCAGCAGAAATGAGAACAGCGAGCAACTTAACGTCTTAACTGGTGATGAAGAAGTAAACGGAGTTGAGGGATTTTGCTACCTAGGACAGATGAAGGAGAACATAAAAAGCAGACTATCACTGACAAAAAGGGCATTCTTGCCCAAGAGAAGTCAATTGGCATTAAACATTAGTCTTAATATGAGGAAAAAATTTCTGAGAATGTACGTTTGGAGCACAACATTGTGTGGTAGTGAAACATGGACTGAGGAAAAACCGAAAGTGAAGAATACCGAAGCATTTGAGATGCGGTGCTGCCGAACAATGTTAAAAATTAGATGGGCTAATATGCTAGGGAATGAGAAGGCTTTCTGCACAATCGGCGAGGAAAGAATATACGGAAAGGACAGACAAGAAGAAGGGACAGGATGAGAGTATATCTGTTAAGACACCAGGGAATAACTGCCACGGTACTAGAGGGAGCTGTAAAGGGTAAAAACTGCAGAGGGTTAAAACTGTAGAGGAAGACAGTAATTGGAATACATGTAGGAAATAATTGAGGTTGTAGGTTGCAATTGCTATTCTGAGATGAAAGGTTGGCACAGGAGAGAAATTCGTGGCGGGCCGCATCAAACCAGTCAGAAGACGGACGACTCAGAAAAAAGTTTTTCTTTGAAGCCTTCCTCAAAGACTTTGCCTCAGTAATTGCTTTCATAGTAGTTGTTAAGACTCCATATTAGCTTTATCAGTAGTTCATTTCTAAGAATCTAGAACAAATACGGAAGAGATCCGCCAAACTGAGGTAGTGCGAGTTAGTAACATAATGTGGCTACCCTTACCGGTAGTTTAAGGATTGGCATTACAGATTTTTGAAACATTCATATTGTGATTTATGAAATGGAAACTATCGGAATACTGCTTCGTAGCACTAAAAATGCAGAGAGACTACCAATATGAAGGCATCACAATCGATAATTCCCTACATGACCATAGGAATTTAGAGATGCTAGACAGCTAGCGTACTCCTACGAAACTGTAGATTGTTTATATGTAAGGACTGCCATTACCCGACGCCCCTCTCTACTGCTTGTTCCTCTACCACGAACTGAGATGTGGTGATATAGCCTTCCTGATAATTAAGACCGTCTAAGTTTAAATATCCTACTTTTCCGCAGAAAGCGCATGTGATCAGACTGAGATGACCCATCTATCAGACGATGCATAATAACTTTTATTCCCTTTCCCTCTCATTTCCAAAACTGTTGATAAAATCTAGAAGACGAACTGAATATTTCAGTGTTAAAGTGCTCCTTTCAGTTATCCAAAAATCGAAATTACAAGCCTAACAATAGCCTGAGAGGAAATGAGCAATCCACTCGGTTTTGAAACAATGACTACCGTCGTCATTTCTTTTAGCTACACTATAGTTTATCTATGATTATTTGTACATATTAGGAATTAGTAACTGACTGCAGAATCTGAAAATCAGCCGTTTACATTCTCTTTGATCAGTAAATAACTTTCTTATAAGAACAATTACTCCAAAACAGCAAACACGAGATTACTCTTTGTGATTCGACAAGTAAGACTGCTGGGGTAAACGTAACGAAATGGCAATTTTGAAAATCACGAGAATGCTACAACAATAGATTTTTTTGCAGAGTCGCTATGTTGGAAGAGATCACAGACAACAAACATTGAAAGCGTTTCAGGAATTGAGAAAGTCGTTAAATGTGCAGCTGTCATTAATGCTAATGCAGTGATAACAGAACAAAATAGTGTGCTCTAGCTTGATCAGCTTCTCTACTAGGACTTTGCATCAAGGGCAGCGAAGTCTGTTACATTTCTTATTTATTGTCATTGTTTCGGAATGGCAACAGACTGAGATCTTAAAAATTTGTTTAATGGTGGCAGAGCCTGCGACCCATCCCATTGGGGAAGCTTCATCGCAGCCTTTCAGGTGTCATAAAATCAGTTATCTTGAGTACAATGACCAAATAAGTAGGGTAAGTCTGATTATTCGAGGTGAAAAAGAGAAAAATAGAAGTTAAATAAAAAATCTCGCAGTTATCTTGGCTCTGAGCACTATGCGACTTAACTTCTGAGGTCATCAGTCGCCTAGATCTTAGAACTAATTAAACCTAACTAACCTAAGGACATTACACACATCCATGCCCGAGGCAGGATTCGAACCTGCGACCGGAGCTGTCGCTCGGCTCCAGACTGTAGCGCCTAGAAACGCACGGCCACTCCGGCCGGCACGCAGTTATCATGACAGCATCTTTCTTCGTCAACATTTTTGCTTATACTCTTTGAAAGAGTCTGTTTCACTTTTCATCCTCTCATTATCGCTCACATCCTTTCAGCATGCACGAACTGAAGTTCGGTGGATATCGAACTCTCTAAGATAGCGGCAACTTGATCACTGTCGTTACGGCGCGCTAAATTAATTAATGTGAGAATTTTTTGCGAGTGCATAGTTATCTTTAGCCGTTGCACTTTGGCAGTTAACAGTTTTGGAAGCGTGTCGGCAACAGTCAACATGCAAAACTGCACACTGTTTTGGATTGGCAACTTTCGCACAGAAAACTTCCCATCAGTGATATTAAAAGCTAATCGTAGCCAATCGAATTTTCTGAAATTAGTTAAATGAAGCAGCTAGGTATTGCAGGTGTGTTAACATGAGAAGGAATAGGACGACATAGTTTAAGAGAGGAAGAAATCTAAATCTGTCGACATGTCCTAGACTTAATGACTAATGTCTTCATGCCTGGTTCTTCACTATGAACCAATGTAGGCACATCACGACGCACTGGAAGAGATTATAACTTCGTTGGTGGTGCTCAATTCTTCAGGCCGATAAAGTTCGTGACCTGGAATCCAGGCTGTCTCGCTGAACATAGACACTCTGGTATTTTGTAAGGTTTCTGTTACATATTCAACATTCCGAGACATATACGGGCCTCATACAGTTTTTGATTTGGTATATTCCTTTTTGTGACCAGTAAGGTCTCGTGATTCACTGGGAGATAAAGTTATAAGTGTACTTCTAGAGTATTTCCTAATCTTATGTAGCAGCATTTAACACAGTTCTCATATCTTTCTACTATCCACTGCCGCTATATTCATACCTTCACTTGAGAAATGCTGTTACTGTGCAACGCAGAACAATATTGGATATAACCGCAGCGAGGTATTGGAGCAAACAGCTGTCGACAGCTAATTTTAAGCGACCAATGGCTGAACTGCGTTAGACTGCTGGTTTAGTAGCCATGACTCTAGAGCCATATCCTAAGCCAACCACAACCTCGTTATGTACAACGTACACGAGGAAACGGCGACCAGCACTCTGCAGTAGAACTACAAATGGTTCAGATGGCTCTGAGCACTACGTGACTTAACATCTGAGGTCATCAGTCCCCTAGAACTTAGAACTAGTTAAACCTAACTAATCTAAGGACATCACACACATCCATGCCAGAGGCAGGATTCTAACTTGCGACCGTAGTGGTCGCGCGGTTCCAGATTGAAGCGCCTAGAACCGCTCGGCCACACCGGCTGGCCAGAACTACAATGGCGATCGGGTTGTTCATGGCGTTTAACGCTAACAGATACAGGCAAACGCTAAACAGAAAAATTTCTTAATACGTTTGCTTGCATAGACATCTTCCTCTTAAAATTTTGGTTTTAGCGGTAAAATAAACTGTAATGTCTTGCTGTCATTGGTTACCTGGATATATCTTCACAGTGGCTACACGGGATGCCGCATTAACTACGATGAGCAGTCCTGGTTGGCCACTGGTTGCATTTTATAGGTGACACAAGAAGATTCGAAACAAAAAAGAACGACAGAAAGGAAAGTAAAAGCAAATGACTAAGTCAGTATGGTGCTGAAAATGATAAACCGAAGATACAGAAATTTAAAAAAAATTACATTTATACCAATTAATTGAATAAAAATTATAATCAAAGTCTTTTGATTAAATTCAGAACAGTAAAAAAGTCCGTATTTGACGAGATTCGAACCTTGTGTTATATACAAGTCAGGTTTGTTCACTAACTTTCTTTTTTTTTTCTTTTCCTTTTTTTTACGGCTAGGCTATGCCGTTACGCTGCAAAAGGAATGTTGAATTTATCACTCTGCTATCTCAGTCGCAACATTCGCAAGGATTAATTGACAGTCTTAAAAAAATTAGGCTTCATGCAATGTCGTGCGAAGCTTCTCAGATGCAAGCCGATATTTGTGATTATAATAACTGTAAAATTGACGCGCTGGCCGTTGTGGCCGAGCGTTTCTAGGCGCTTTAGTCTGGAACCGCGCGACCGCTACGGTCGCAGTTTCGAATCCTGCCTCGGGCATGGATGTGTTTTATGTCCTTGGGTTAGTTACGTTTAAGTAGTTCTAAGTTCTAGGGGACTGATGACCTGATATGTTAAGTCCCGTAGTGCTCAGAGCCAGTGAACCATTTTTATAAATGATGCTAAATCGCATCTTGAGTGGAAGGATCTAGTAGTGTTTGGTTAGTGCTTTGTATGGAACGTGTGTATTTCATTAGTATCGTTGTGTGTGTGTGCGTGTGTGTGTGTTTGTAAGTGTGTGGCTTTTTTTCGGTGTCGCTATCATGTTCAAAAGGATTAGACCAAGGACTCGGGATCCAAACGCATCAAGAAAGAAAGCCGGACGAAGGATTGGAATTGAACTAATTATTGTGGAAGTTGACAACGGCGAAAGGTTCAGGCGTGACGTTAAGTAGTCTGACTGGAGCCAACCGAGTACAGCGCGTGAGGTGTCAGCTATCAAATAATTTTAATCGGGTTATTGGAACTTACCAATCCATAATAGCACCGTATGAAATATTTCGAGTACACAGAAGTACATTCCGTAGGAATGAGAGGAACTCACCATGGCCCCGTTGCACAGTAGCGGACCCCCAGAATCTCCGTTGCAGGCGTCCTTCCCCTCTCCTGACAAAGTGCAGATGTGCTCCTCCTCCTTCAGCCAGCTTTTCGCCCACGGGTACTTCTTCGTGCACTCATCGGTGGAGAGGATAGGCAACTTCACTTTGTGAAGTACCGACACTTTGTCCACATCGACACTCTTCTTGCACAGCCTATGGGAAACACCACCAAATGTATGTTACGTGCGAACGTGTGTCGTCGGTCAACTACTTTACATCGACATCTTGAACCACATACCTATTTTTTTTTAACGTCGAAGTGTTACATAGCACTTCCTTCCCGATGAATAATACACTGCTGGCCATAAAAATTGCTACACAACGAAGATGACGTGCTACAGACGCGAAATTTAACCGACAGGTAGAACATGCTGTGAAATGCAAATGATTAGTTTTCCAGAGCATTCACACAAGGTTAGCGCCGGTGCCGACACCTACAACGTGCTGACATGAGGAAAGTTTCCAACCGATTTCACATACACAAACAGCAGTTGACCGGCGTTGCCTGGTGAAACGTTGTTGTGATGCCTCGTGTAAGGACTTTGATATGGGTCGGATTGAAACCTATCGCGATTGCGGTTTATCGTATCGCGACATTACTGCTCGCCTTGGTCGAGATCCAATGACTGTTAGCAGAATATGGAATCGGTGGGTTCTGGAGGGTAATATAGAACACCGTTCTGGATGCCAACGGCCTCGTATCACTAGCAGTCGAGATGACAGGCATCTTATCCGCATGGCTGTAACGGATCGTGCAGCCACGTCTCGATCCCTGAGTCAACAGATGGCGACGTTTGCAAGACAACAACCATCTGCACGAACAGTTCGACGACGTTTGCAGCAGCATGGACAATCAGCTCGGAGACCATGTCTGCGGTTACCCTGGACGCTGCATCACAGACAGGAGCGCCTGCGATGGTGTACTCAACGACGAACCTGGGTGCACGAATTGCAAAATGTCATTTTCTCGGATGAATCCAGGTTCTGTTTACAGCATCATGATGGTCACATCCGTGTTTGGCAACATCGCGGTGAATGCACATTGGAAGCGTGTATTCGTCATCGCCATACTGGCGTATCACCCGGCGTGATGGTATGGGGTGCCATTGGTTACACGTCGCGGCCACCTCTTGTTCGCATTGACGGCGCTTTGAACAGAGGACGTTACATTTCAGATGTGTTATGACCCGTGGCTCTACCCTTCATTCGATCCCTGCGAAACTCTACATTTCAGCAGGACAATGAACGACCGCATGCTGCAGGTCCTGTACGGGCCTTTCTGGATACAGAAAATGTTCGACTGCTGCCCTGGCCAGCACATTCTCCAGATCTCTCACCAATTGAAAACGTCTGGTCAATGGTGGCCGAGCAACTGGCTAGTCACAATACGCCAGTCACTACTCTTGATGAACTGTGGTATCGTGTTGAAGCTGCATGGGCAACTGTACCTGTACATGCCATCCAAGCTCTGTTTGACTCAATGCCCAGGCGTAGATAGGCCGCTATTACGGCCAGAGGTGGTTGTGCTGGGTACTGATTTCTCAAGATCTATGCACCCAAATTGCGTGAAAATGGAATCACATGTCAGTTCTAGTATAATATATTTGTCCAATCAATGCCCGTTTATCATCTGCATTTCTTCTTGGTGTAGCAATTTTAATGGCCAGTAGTGTACTTGCGAAAGAAAACCATTAAACAAGTTATCTTTGAGGGTAACACAAATTTCATATGGAATTGTGACTTTATTTGCAAGTGAAGAACCATGCCGAGGGACAACTCGCGTCTTCAATATGGGACGACAATCACGGTAACAGCCCGAGAGGAAGAAAATCTGCAGGCGCGAATACAGAAACTCCTCGAATCGCTACGCTGCTTTGGTGGAGTGCGAAATTACGGAAAATATATATTTATGATCACATCTGTGACGTATATTTAGACAAATTAAATTTTAGTGAAACTCGTTCTTTGAATAGACTTGTACGTAGAGGTCTAGCGTTGAGAATTACGATTCGACAGAATTTTGATTTTATCTAGCTGATATTGTACGAGTGTCATCCAATACGTAATGCCACATATTTGTTTCCTCGGCCAGTTTCGGTTGAAGAAATGAGCAACTTGTAATGGGACACTGTGGATAATTTTTGCTTCAGCTCCTACAGTTTCATAAACTTCCGATTGGTGGTGGCGGTATATGCAGTCTTCAAAATAGCGTCTGCAACGGAGGTACGTTTCAAGTAGAGAGCTGTTATCTGAGTTACTTTTGTCGGAACACCAGAGCATCGCAGATATTCAAAGCCGCTTGCAAAAGGTTTACGGAAACTTAATAGTGAAAATAAGCTCTGCGAGTAGTGAGGCGAGGCATCTGTCATCTTTGCAAGAACGTCGCGCAAACGTGTCCAACTTCCCGCGTGCCGACTAGCCGCACACAGCTTTAACTCCTGTATTGTTCGAGCGTGCGGACACTTTGATTCGAGGTAGTCGGCAAATCACAAACACCTCACTGCTCAACTGAAAGTCTCTGCTGATAGTGCTGACATACTCGTCTACAAGTTGGGGTGTTCAAAGGTGTGTGAGTCTAGCAGAACACCGTAAGGAGCAACGAAGGACCGTCTGTGCGGATCTGCTTGTGCGTTACGAGGCAGATCGTGACGATTTTTTATCGACCATCGTCGCAGGCGACGAAACATGGGTTCCTCACTTCTAACTGGAAACGAAAACGGAATTCCATGAAGAGGCGCCACTTCATCTCATCTACATCTACATGGACACTCTGCAAATCACATTTAAGTGCCTGGCAGAGGGTTCACCGAACCATCTTCACAATTCTCTATTATTCCACTCTCGTATAGCGCGCGGAAAGAACGAACACCTATATCTTTCCGTACGAGCTCTGATTTTCCTTATTTCATCGTGGTGATCGTTCCTCCCTATGTAGGTGGGTGTCAGCAAAATATTTTCAAATTCGGAGGAGAAAGTTGCTGATCGTAATTTCGTGAGAAGATTCCGTCGCAACGAAAAACGCCTTTCTTTTAATGATGTCCAGCCCAAATCCTGTATCATTTCTGTGACACTCTCTCCCATATTTCGCGATAATACAAAACGTGCTGCTTTTCTTTGAACTTTTTCGATGTACTCCGTCAGTCCTATCTGGTAAGGATCCCACACCGCGCAGCAGTATTCTAAAAGAGGACGGACAAGAGTAGTGTATGCAGTCTCCTTAGTAGGTCTGTTACATTTTCCAAGTGTCCTGCCAATAAAACGCAGTGTTTGGTTAGCGTTCCCCACAACATTTTCTACGCGTTCCTTCCAATTTAAGTTGTTCGTAATTGTAATTGTCTTCCGAACAAAAAGTTCAAAGACGCAGCCTCAGCCGGTAAGGTTATGCCGACCGTCTTCTGCGACACTGAAGGGGTTCTTCTGTTTGACGTCCTCCCTCGTGATGCAACGGTCAACTCTGCAGTGTACCCTCAGAAAGTCGGAGAAACGACTTCAGTGCGTTCGTCGCCACAAAAACGCAAATGAACTTTTCCTTCTCTATGACAACGGGGCCTTACACCCGACAGGAGCTCGCGAGACTCCATTGGACTGTTCTTCCTCGTCAGTCCTTCAGGCCAGATACCACACTTTTCGACTTCCATCTGTTTCGCCCAATGAAGGGTACAGCAGCAGGATGCAGTATGTGGATGATGTGGAGGTTATTAACCTTCCGATAGGGGTGCCTTCTAGACGGACAAGGTAGGTCGCGCGTATGTATCATAAAACTAAATAATAGTTATTATTCAAGGAACGTACAAACGAAAGCAAAGTAAACAATCTATTAAAAAGAAAAATTGTGTTTCATAACGCATATTTTCTCCCCATAGCTTCTCGACGTACTGATACATACTTCCCGTATACGAATGTCAAATTTATACAAGATTAAGCTTGAACGTTTGGTTTTTCAATACGCTAAAGTTATTTAGAATTTCAAATACAATCAAAGCAATATTTCTTGAATGATGCAAACAAAAAGACCGTTTGCATGTCTCACATTTGAAACAGGTGATTGTTTTGAAGTTAAAATACAACCATTGCACACATTTCTTGAAAGTTGTAAACAAATAACCTGTCTACATATTTCACATCTGAAACGGATGATTCTCGTTTTCTTACTAACTAAAAAGGCCTACATCTTTTCTTCGGGGGCTCCTGAGGTTAACCTTCTACTTCTCTTCCTTGTAGCTGCTGATGCTCGTCATCTGTGACCAACACATTTAAAATTTTAGTAAGGAGTTCTCCTGCTAATATCTGGGATATTTTCTCTTCTAGATATTATTGTTGTTCTCTCCATCCAGATTATATAGGAATTTATCGTAGGAACGTTCATCACCGAAAAAGACACCACCAGAGCCAATCGCTTCTCGTTTCTCGCAACGTTGAAGGACGCACAAACATTGTCGACGGCTGTCAACTCCTCCTTTTCCGTGGTTGTAAAATACGAGGGTTAGTCGGAAAGTAAGGAACGATCGGTCGCATAATGGAAACCACAGTGAAAATCCGATGAAGTGTCTCTAGTATGCCCGTCGACCGCATTACGTCGTTCGTTTTACTTCTGGGCACACTTGGAGCACATAACGATACCTAGAGCAATAGTGTCTCCCGCCAAGTACGAGGACCTAGTGAGAAATTTCGCCTGAAGCTATTCAGCCAACATTACATAACTGTCATGCGATTTCTTCTTGAAGACAATTGTCAGCCGAATTCTGCAGGGGCAATGAAGGTGCTCTTGCATTGATTTCAATTGGAAATGTTTTATTACCCACCATACAGCCCGTAATTGTCTCCCTCTGAGTTTCATCTCTGCTCACATGAACCGCTGGCTGTGAAGACAACATTTCGGCACAGACAACGAACTGTAGGCCAGCGTAGAGAATTGGCGGAAAGCACTGGCGGCTGCCTTCTATAACGAGGGTATTGAAAAGTTGGTACAACGCTACGAAAAACGTCTAAGTCGGATCGGCGACTACGGAGATAAGTAGATGGAAGTTGTAGCTAACTGTTGCTAATAAAACAGTTTTGATTTTCACTGTTGTTCCATTTCGCGACCTATCTTTCCTTACTTTCCGAATAGTCCTCGTATTATAATTTTTGATTTCTTGAGATCAACTGTTTCTTCATCGATTTTTGCACCGTTATGGAAGCTGGATATCAGCAAAACACTCTTGTACTTTACTGGCACGTATGAAACAAGTGTTGCTTCTTTGCGAAAACCAAAGAGATTTGAGCGGGTGTCTCGCTTTCTGGTCGCTGTGAATTCACAAGGACTCTGAGGCTTCTTTTTACGTAAAGCGCCAACGTAAGAAATTTTTTTTACGCCAATTCGTTTACAAATTGATATGTCTCCAACTGTATATAATGGGAGTTGCTAACCTTTCTACAACGTCGGATGGTTCACTGCTTACACGAAATGGTGTTTCTGGTTGGGTTCCGGAGTACATTTCCATATTATATGTTTAATATAGCGAAGAGTCGTAATTTTTTATTCCACATTGCTTGGTGTTTTTGGAATATATTGTATGAAATCGCATGTCCCTCTGCAAGCATCGAATTTTTCATCACTTGAGACATTTTCACTAACTGAATAACATTTCTGGCAATTTTCAAGGACTTCGTCAAACAAAATCCTTATAGCAGCCAGGCGATCTGTTTCTCTTCGTTCTCCTCTTGTTTCCTTAACATCAAAACGAATAGATTGCATTAAAAATTGAAATCATTTTATACTCATGACAGTTCGAAAGTCATCCATCCTCCATAAGCCGTCGAGAGTCAGACAATTCGCGCGGTACACCCCAGCCAGATAGAGCACCCCGAATAACGCTTTCATTTCCACTGTATCTGTCTGTTGAGCGTCCCTTGAACGACAGTAGTTATGTTGTATTGTAAGAATAAATTTGTCTTTATTTTCTAAAACACGCTGAGTCATTGTGTCAAAGATGAGGTATTTCCATGAATCAAGAATATTTGTACGTTTTTCGCTGGCCCGATTACTCTGGTCAGATGAAGTAAAATACTTTTCTTAGCTCACCTTTGCCTGTTCCTCGGTTTTTTTGCCACGGCCAAACCTTGATTATGTTTTTATTTTTCCTTCGAACAGCTTGAGATGTCGATCGGGTGCTCTCATCTTCATCGTCTTCTGAGCTGGCCTCCGCACTCAGTCCCGTATCCCGCGTCGGACCCTCCATCTCTTTCCGATGCGTGCTCTACTTCAACAGTATAACTGTCGTCTATAAAACTGTTGTCCTGATCATTCTCATCGCCGATATCACGCAGTATTCCATTTATCCCAGCTTCAACATCCAAAGGATTGGTTAAACTACACATCTTCTTGTCCCTCATAACACCTAAGAAATAAATATGAAACGAAACTGAATAAATAACAAGATGCAAGCGCTGAAGGTCAAGCGTATCTGACACAAGGAATTTCGCTTAATTTCATTGTCGATTCAAGACACATGTTACTTCACCATGAATGCTATTTTAAAGTACTAATAAACATTAAAAACTTACCAATAAATCTTGGAAAATAAAAATTTAAAAACTTGCATGAAGGGTCGCGCGTATTCCTCAGATACGAAGCACGTGTTACTAGCTCCCTTTTTACCGGAGCGAGCAGCAACTAGGAATGAAGTAGAGTGGGACCGAAAGAGGTGACTAGAAAAATGGGGCGATATCAATCACTCCCACTTTACGAGAAAAGTTAACGACCATTTTCACTGCCTATCTGACATACAGGAGCCTATTGGAAGGTTAATACAGCAAGATGTTGGCTCCGATGTTGAACAATACAGTGGTACCCTGTTGGAAATACGAGCCCAACCAGTAAACCGGAATTACGCTATCGGATTGAACGGGGATTAAGTGGAAAAATTGGGTCTTGTAGCCACAAGAATGGGAAATTATAGGGAGTATTTAAATCCAGAATAAAACGAACCTGCTTTCAGAAGAAAATGTGTTTTATTACTTATTGTTGATGGACAACAAAAGGATTATACATATATGAAAGGTGTTCCTGTATTAGTCAAGAAAAGTTCTAGCTGAAACAAATGTCACATTATAATACAAGATATTCAGTTAGAAGAAATTAAGTTGTTAGAAATCAATAGAACATAAGAAAATGGAAACCTACGATATTACGTTTACAAGGAGCATTACATTCTGAAATAATAAGTAGTTTGATTTAATGAATACCAAAGTAAATGAAGTATTTCAGAAAAATCAATACCAATGTAAAACAACTTGGGGACTTCGTGGAACAAGAATTTGTTTAGGCTCATAAGCAAATTTTAAACAACACCACAAGCTTTAATATTTCAGAACAAAGTAAACAGATGAAGCATCAGTCGCATATTCCACTTTCACAATATTCGAGAAGCGAGTAAGGGATTTAATCGAACAAAGGGTACAAGAGAAGTTATACCTCATTCGTCAGCTGAGACGGAGAAAACAGCTTGAAATTCAAAAACTTTTGGAATAGTTGGCCCAAACTAAGGCTGAGGTTAAAGAAAAGAAATGTGATGAAAAATGTTGGTTCCCTATAGAATTTGGCTTGGAAGATGGGACAAAATTAAATAAACTAATTCCGAAATTTAAACCAGTATGTATTTTACATCCTATCCATCATGAGTTTTTTTGCGTAGCCATCCTCCACAGCAAGCACAAAAACATGAAAAACGCCATATCTTGCTGGCCTGTATTTTATTTCCCACTTACGTGCTTTGGCTGAAATACAGTACAGAAAGAGAAGGCGTTTTTGATTTACAAAACAAATAATTCTATGTATCATTTTAGAATACTTCTGGACTCAGTATCAAAGCATACAAATGATGGAAAAATGTATATTTTGTACTTAGTACTAGAACAGGATACTGTTAAGTGGAGGACAGCACAATCTGAGGAATTTACTTCTGGGAATGATTCCCAAAAGTAAAAAAATTAATATTAGTCATTGAGCATTATAATAGTAGACACTTGAGTTGTTGGCCACTCGATATTACAACAGCGGTTAGGATAATTACAAGTAATATATTGAATTACATTCTAACTGGGTCAAAAACTTTAACTAATGTCATAGAGAAACGTGATTTGATAAGGGTATTAACTCATAGATTACGATCTCTGTCTTTAAAGAAAATGTTGTATCATCTGTGGACAAACATTAATCGCTTATTAATGTTTATAGAAGGATTACATATTTTAAATAAGGACTGAGGAGATTATGCCCATGAGGAAAATCCTCAAACAAACGATAATACTAATGGAAATCACTGTCCATCACGATTTCAATGGAACGAATAAAACTAAATATTGTAAAGTAAGGAAAAAAACAGCATTAGAGAGAGTAAACATGTTTGTAACAGACTCAAATATATCAGCAAAACAATATTAACAATTTATGTCCAAATAAACATACAAGTCTTCCCTGGACCAGTCAACGGTAAAAAATGAACATTTTGGAACATGAGCCAAGCTCCAGCACATAATAATGGTACAGTGGGCCTGTCAACAGAGACGCTAGTGACACACGCAAGTTCAGTATCTGTTTATGAGATGTTACTGGGGGAAGAGGGGACAAAATGTGAGAATCAGCAAGTAAAACTGATTGCAGCTGGTGATATTTTTGGAACGAAACTCGGGATTCATGTACATTCTGATTGTGAAATACATTCTGTATCACAGGAATTACTAGTAGTAACAAGTAAAACGTTTTGGTTTCCTATATCAGTACTAACAGAAGTGTAAGTTGTAGGAAACACTGTCAATAAAGGAGAATGAAGACAAAACATAACAATTTGTAATAATTAACACATCAACTTTGTATTAAACATTATTTTCAGTATCTAATTTATACCTAGACATATTACTAGGCTGGAACTGGCAGGTAAATAATAATGTGTTACTAGGTTTTAATGGAAAAGAGGTTTATGGTAAATAAACGGTGGAGAGGCTATCATACATTTCCAAAACAATTTGTTAGAGTTTCAAGAACAGTAACAAGTAGGGCACCATATTCATCTAGTTTTTTGAATGGAATCTGTTGTGTTAGAAGAACAAGAACAAATTACACATGAATCATTGTAAAACAATAAATAAAAATCCCAAAAATCAGATATACTGACAGAGGAGTCAATCAGAAAATATTTTATCAAAGTATAAATTAATCGGCAGTGAGGTTGTCCTTAACAGAAAAAGGGGTACAAAATTCTGCAAGTAAAATGCCTGCAAGATATCAAAATAAAATTTGGAAACAAACTAAAAAAAGTTTCTACCTGACAATGCCTGTTTCATAGAGGAACTTCTGTTATTATAAAGAGGTGAGTAGGAATTCCTGAATCACATCTGTATGTTTAATAATGATAATAACAATAAAATACAAAAAACCATAAATGATCAGAATCCAGCCATATTTACAAATTAATTTGCGATGAGAATGCTAATGAGTTATTTCACATAATTAAGATTTATCATGCAGATTATAAACGGAGCGTAATACTAACGAACTAATTAAATAACAAGTATTTTCGGTTAAACCTTGTATATTTATGGAGTATGTATGCAAATTTAAAGTAAGAGTGGATAAACTATTCTTCTGTAAACCTTATACATGAGTCTTTGAACTGTTACAGAAGATGGTTCATAATTACATTATAGAACATAGTTCTTGTGTCTATAATAATCAATTATTAGTAGGTATGAAATGTGCAGCAGATGTTCACTTGTGTTTTGGTGCCAGAACACTGCAGCGCTATATAAAACTCAAAGGCACAGACCTCTAGCTATAGAAGAATTATTGTCTAAATTCGAGAAAACAGAATATTGTAGCTCAGTGGACCTAAGACCTGGATATTGGCACTTTCCATTAGCTTAAAAATCAATACCTAATGCAATCTTACCAATTTAAAGTATTACCCTTTCGACTGAACGCCTCAGCAGCGATTCCTATCCGAGCTTTAGACCGATCATTGGGAAATCATTCAGTATAGGATCTAACAATATGTGTACATGATTTGGTTCTAGTTTCAAAGTATTAGGAATTTCATTTTAAGTTATTAATATATTCTTTAATTCGATTAGAATAAAAAGGAACAACAATAAAATTTCCAAAATTGCATTTTGGAATAATGGAGTTAAGATTTTTAGGCCACATGGTAAAAAGTAATTGAATGTAACTTGATCCAGAAGAATGTGAGCTACTAAATATTGGCCTCAGCCAAAGAATGTAAGACATACTAGTGAGCCCAGAAAGGAAGTGTTACTTGCTGACACTAAATCAGTAAGACTGACCTCTGCAAAAGTGGAATCAAATCCCGTAGCAGGAATGCTGGGCGATGATTTCTTCACATTATTTTCTGGGCGAAGCTCTTTTATCAAAACTAAGTCAACCACTAAAGGATCACGATATGAATGAAACACTTGCCCCTTAAGGGAAAAAACGCAGTGAGAGGTTAAAGGCTAGAGAGAAATTGCGAGATGAAAACATCACCTGTCAATTACATAAAGTTTTAACAAAGCGTGATGAAGTTTTATTACAAGAACGACACGGAGAGCTAGGAACCATATGAACTGAGATGACTGTTATGAAGGAAGCTCATCATGT
Organism: Schistocerca nitens; assembly: GCF_023898315.1. Classification (NCBI taxonomy): domain Eukaryota; kingdom Metazoa; phylum Arthropoda; class Insecta; order Orthoptera; family Acrididae; genus Schistocerca; species Schistocerca nitens. The sequence continues at coordinate 108,369,049 of NC_064615.1, forward strand.
GCAACCTGATGGAGTAACGAAGGTCACGAGTGAGGTACAAAGTGTCAGGAAGTGCTGAGTGTCCTTGACAGCAAAGTGCAGATCACTGGTAGATTAAACCACCTTTCTCTACAACGAACTGAGAAGGTAGAAGAGCACGTGAAGGCTATAACTGAGAAAATAGGAACCGAAATAACTCAGTGGTTATCGAAGGAAGATGTTGAGATTAGAGACCATGTAACCACTGAAGTACAAGCGATACGACTGAAGCTATATTCAGTAATGGTGAATCTGCAACCGAATGGAAAAGCAAATTAAACGAAGTACAATAAACGTTAGACGAGGAACTTCCTTAGTAGAAAAATGAAATTACAGCACGTATTGAACATCTAGAGTGAAAGGAATTTAGTGTGCAGAATAGTGGACAAAATATGACGCATGATCGTAAATGCTATGGGAACAAGAGTCAGTATGAATCGATACTTTTTCCCAGAGCGGAAAAATTACAGTCCGGCTCCAGAGAGGATAGTAACTGTAACTGAGGAAACAAATTACAGGAAAGCCTTATAAGACAAAGGCAATTTCAAACCTTGTGAGCTGAGTAAAAGCCTATTCACCCCGCTATCTTTATCAAGAGTTTTAGAGGTGTTCCGCCCAAAGTCTGGACAGAATGTCAGAAGATACAACTTGTACTCTCAACTTGCGACATTGTCGGTGATGCGGCTTTCTGTGCTATAGAAAGAGCAGATAGCCGCCGAACTTAAGAACAATTTGGGAAGAAGAACGATTGACACAGGAGGTGTACAATCCCGGAATGTGCAACTCAAAACTCGGTAGCATGTGTAAATATATCGAAAACAATATTAGTAAAACTCGATACTGGGATGAACCCATGACAACGAAAGAAGTATTACGAATCCTTAAACCGAAACTATCTATCGCGGTGAGGGAACAGCTAGTAAACATCTCTGAAGACGATTTAGAAGAATTTTTAGCCACTGTTGATTCTCTAGATCTTATACAGGACGATCGAAAGAAGAATAACGCAAATGACGGTAGTTATTATCAGCCGCGCAGGGGTAACAACAAAAGAAATGAAAGTGGTAACAGAGATCGGAAAAGGAACGACTACCATAACAACAATAATAATGGCAAATGTGGTTAGAGGCAACCACAAAATAATAGTGGGTATCAGAATTAAAATGAGAACGGATACGACAACAATCAAGAAGATGTTATCAGGAAGAGACTCGGGACGTCATAGGGAACAATAATCGTAACTTCCAGCAACAAAAAACAAGTAGATACAGTTCTGATACGTGGCCAAACCAACAGGCAGGTCAGTCTAATCCGAATAACTGGGGGGGGGGGGAGGGGGGAGAGGGTGGCACCTGCTGTATCCAGTCAATCAGTCAATACCGGAATAACCCTCAGCACAGTAACGTGCAGCGACAAGACGGTCACATGATGCAACAGAATCAAGACGAAACAGTAAGAATCATGGAACTGGTAGATGATAGCCAAACCGGCCCATCTACATCTCTAAACTTAAGTCGACCACTGCCTTCCGGAAGTGGTCATGGAGAAAAGTGAATTGAATTTTATGAACGATACAAACATGTTGCGATACAACGACAGCTAGGATGTATGCAATGAATTATGCGCTGAGCCGAAAGTCTCTAGTCATACAGGTAAATCCGTGGTGGAAACTGCAGTGCAGAGAAAGATAGGCAGTATAACGATTATTGTGATTTTAGACACAGGAGCAGTGACAAGTGCGATGAGCTTTGTTTTCTATGAAGAGTTATGTCAGGTGTATAAGATACCGGCTTTTCCAGTACAATGTTGTAGGGTAGTCGTTACTACTAGCGCCAAATCGCAGGTAGTCAAAACACAGGTGCATATCGAATTTCTAATGGGAAATTGGCCTTCAAGGGCACAATCATGGTAATAAAAATTTATCAGTGGCCTCTACAGAAGAGGTATACGGCAAGTACTGCTAGAGTATCTATATCAAGTATACCTGACCTCATTTGTTATACATAACCAGTAATTTACCCATTCAGGAATACTGTAGCTCACAACGTTCTCAAAGCAGTGACTAATTGCCACTAAAGAACTGATTCAACAAAAGGTTGCAGAGTCAGAGTGCTTAGATATGCAGCAAAAGGCACAATTAATAGGGTTTACTAAGCTATTATACAGACGTCTTTTCTAAGAAGTCAGAAACCATAAAAGGCTATGTTTATAATATGGAGGAGTATCCACATGAAACATTTGCCGCACAACTTAGTCCGTCTATTGGACGAAAAAGGAAGTGGTAACCAGATAAATCAAAAAGCTGTTGGAATGGAATATTATAGGGCCTTCCTATTCTCTGTAGAGCAGTCCACTATTGGCTATAACAAAGGAAGATGGGAGTGTAGGGCTTGTGTTGGTTGCGAGGGATATTAACAGGATTATTGTACTGACATGTATCAGGCAGGAAAACCTTGAAGACCAGATTCAAAAGTTCTATGGAGCAAAGCCTTTAACAGGCTTAGATATGCATTCCTTGTATTGGCAGATATCACTATCAGGTGCATCAAGGAAGTACACAGCTTTCCTATTTGCTGGCGAGAGTTACCACTTTGGCATTAATATTACTGTGGGACTATTTATCGACGCACTGGGTACCGTGCTAACCCCCGAAGCTTTACACAAGGTTACACTATATGTACTGTAGATGATCTTACAATCGCTATGAAAACCTGGGAAGAACGTTTAAAAGTGGCGGAAAAAGTATTCATCAATATGCAGAGGCGGTGTCACCGCAAACTTAACCAAACCCAAGTTCGGCAGAACTCATACTAATTCATAGGGCATGTTGTGTCAGGCAGAGGAATAATTCCAGACCCTAAAAAGTTAGATGCAATACGGAATTTTCCAACACCCAGAACAAAAACAATTCAAGGCATTCCATGGGTTGGCTTGCTGAACTTGTTAAGAAAAAATATGTCGTGGATATGGACAGCTGAATCCCAGTCAGCACGCGATAACATTAAGAAGGCTCTGATCCATTCAGAAACATTATGCACGTTGACAAGACATATGATTTTTGTCTAGCAAAAGACAGATCATTTGGTGGTTTAGTCATTTGCCTGTTCCAATTAGTGGAAACACAGGGAAGAAAGGAAGCGAAGGTGGGAGGGTTTGCCAGCTGCATACTCTCACACTGCGAGGGGATGTATTTGGCAACTGAAATCGAAGAATTTGCTGTGATTTGGGCATTAAAAAGGGTTCACTGCCATATGCATGGCAAAGGAGTGATAGATTTTTGTGACTGCCAGTCACTAAGCTTTTTGCTCATTTGTAAGCCATTACCAGATTGGCTCTTTGGATTTTATTTCTACAGAAATATAATATCAAAATGAATCATACAAAAATCTGCTACAATATGGTAGATGACATGCTATCATGTCTGCTACAGGGGCTTCCAAAATTTGCCGAAATCGTAGAATAAGCTTACGAGCACAAGGTACTGCTAACCAATACTCTGTCAAATGGTCAGCAGTATAGATATATTTGTAGGAATATGGGTCTTCTACAGAATGAAGAGGATAACTGGAAACCCATAATTCAGGAAATAAGAATAAACTGAATACTTGACTGACTAAACAGTTTTGAATATAAAATGACATCTTCTTTCATTGTAAACAAAACGATGGGGAAAGGTGGTGTGTCTGCATCCCTTCTAATTTAATAGAGGATTTAATGTGGTACAATCAAAGAGTATTTTATGGGTTCATTTCGGAATAGACAAATTCATTAGGAAAATTGCCAGTTATTATTACTTCCCAAATCTAAAATGGATAGAACACCAACTCATAAGGTCTTGTACAACTTTTCAAAAGACCAAACAAGTGAATGTTTTCACTAAGACTCAACAGGGCCCGTAATACCCACAAAACCCCTTAAACTCATATCAACTGTTGTAAGTGGTTCCCACCTGACATCTCGCGGTGGGGTTAAAGTTACTTAAAGTTGCACCCCAAAAGAATCTCTACAGCAACTCCGGTTATACAGAAACCCAAGACCATGTCGTCTGACAATGTGGTCTACTGCCTCAGTGCTAAAAGGAAAGGGTTTTTGGAGGGACAGGATATTAAAAAGGCATTTACATCATGCTTTCATACAGAACGTAACCTAGTTGAATGAGTGTTCAAAGAGTTTATCAGATTGATACGAACATACAGACCTAGACAATATACACGATGGATAAACTATGTGGGTGAATTTCACAAAATATACAACTTGTCCCATTCTTCCCCTGGGTATACCCCAGTGGAGCTTATGATATATGCTAAGGAAGAGCAAGAGTGGACATCACCGATACATAAACTACTGGGATTAGAAGTAACCCGGGCAGCAGAGATCACTCAGACTTTAATTAAATGAAGCCCTCAAATAAAAGAAAAACGGGAAAAGATATATGATAAGGACGTCAAGACAGTAACAGGCATTAGTTAGGAGAATTAGTGCTCCTATGAACCCATACCCAGGATTCGAGCCTTAAAAGACAGAAAAAATGGCAACTTTTGTACACTGGTCTCTACACGGTTGTAAGGATCACCCATGAGGCGCAGTTACTGGCTGGCACAACTTTACAGTATAAGTGTCAAAGACCTGTACCCATTCATGGAATAACTTGCAAAAAAGAAGTGCGAGACTTCTCTAGATAACATTTATTTTCTTTGTATATGTATTGTTCTTCGTCGTGTAAATGTTTTTGGTATGTAAGTTGCAGACAGTAAATTTTTATCTTAGATAATATTTTCATTGTAATTGTTAATATGATGCCCAGGGGGCAGCTAAAGCAGAAATGAGTCTAGATAGAAACGTCTATTACATTAAAGAACTAAAAAGTTCTGAAAAATTTTTCCAAAAAATTTTCATTATAGCACGATATTGCGAACAGGGATAGAACATCACTAAACGCTGTTTACTTGAAATGAGAATTGCTGATGGTTAAGCCATTTTTTAATTTAGGGTGGTTTCCTTAAGAGTTTCGATGAGAATAGTAATCTTTTCTTTTTTCTTTACCTTTTAAAAACCTACAATACAAGAATGTTAGGATAAGCTTCATTTTGCACACGCAATTAAACAATGATTCAGTACTTACTTAAATGTCCTTGTGTGCCTCGACAAAATTACACAATTCACCATGGAATATTAGATTTCGAACTGCTTTGAGATGAAATTTTCTTAACGGATCTAGTGGCAGGTTTACCGATTAGTTTTCGCTTTTCTGGTGTTGTCCTGGCAACAACATTATTCGCAATAAGGCATTGGTAGCTTGCTTTTCTGAGTAAATATGAACATGCTTTGGTGTCCTCTAAACATGCAATTGTATTCTTAAATGTTAAAAGTGATACACTGGCCAGAGCCTTGAGTGTCAAGCTCCAGACCATCAACTGATAATGAAATATATATATAAGCTTCTCCGAGCACATTGTGTATCCAGATAAAGTTACGTACACATCTGAATGATTATGATACGCGACAGTAATGTACAGATGACCAACTTACGTACATCGTGTAATCACGAAGTGTATGTAAATAGATGTGCAAAGTGACCTAAGAGAAACAGTATGTTCGATATATAAAGAACCAATAGTGCTAACGTCAGTGACGTGTGGACAAACTCAAAAGTGACTGTGCAATTTACCGTCGATTGTAATACATTAAAAACTGCGGCTCAGGGAATGTGTCGAGACTTAGGGGACTGATGACCTCAGATGTTAAGTCCCATAGTGCTCAGAGCCTTTTTGTCGAGACTTACGAGACAGACTGTTTCAGTGACAGCGCAATGGCGCTTCGTAAACGTCTAGGTAATGGACCCTGGCGTTGCTAAAAATAAATTATGAAAACCTTTAGGCGCAAAATAATCATTTCTGTGAGCGATAGGACAATGTAGTTACTTTCAGCCGCAGTTGTGTAGTGATGATGTGAATAATTTTCACAGAGGCAGTGAAAACTGTGAAACTAATATTCAGTGCGTTCAGAGCAACAACTAATTTTAAATGTGTGACTGAACTTCAAGAACTAGATCCAACAGGTGCGATATTTCTACAAACAATCGTCACAAATAACACAAAAATCTCACAACAGATGTGATAAATATTTTTCTGTGAGACTAACAGTGTACTAATCTGTGTGAGAGCTTTTCAGGGGACATTATGTCATAAAGAAATTCTGATGCCGCTTTGGAAATTTTCACATTTGGAGTTCCGGATGAGCTGATGCCAAGGTCAGCAGGAAGCAGTGATGAGTTTCTGCAGCCAGTCCGGATACTGTGTTCCTAACATCACACTCACCGCCACAGGCTGCCCACATAATAATTCTAAATGGCTTTCAGCCAAAACGTTAATTATTAATAATAACTTATTGATCCTGCATAAACTTTATGAAGTAACTGTTGAGTGGAAACTTAAAAGCAGGACTTGTATGACACGCATGCTTTGAACCTTGCAGGCAGTGTTGTACTGTGGCCTGGAAAGCCATCTTAAACCGTAGTTAATGTTACAATAACCACAAGTGAACAGTGTCAATAACGAACATAACTATGCATGTTTATGTATGTAAATGTGCTGTCGGTGACGGAATATTATTTGGGAACGAAGAAAATGCTCTACCTTTACGTGTTTTGAAAATGAAAACATTAATAATAAATATATTTCAGTGTGTCAAATACTACGAATACCAAAAACAATATTATGTCATGGCATTTATAGGTAACTATATAGGATGCATAAAATGATCACCCTGGTGTCAACTCTCGAACCTGCTAGATGATTTTAAGACGAGGTTGCTTCCAAATGCACGATTTTGTTGATTGCACAACAGTTTTTTTCAGAATGTATGTATACATTTCAGACCTCTGCCTCCACGTGAATACAATTAAGTGGAAATGATTAATTATCGCTAGCACTCAAGTGTTATCGTTGACCATATCTCTTTCTTTTGTCGTAATGGCGCATTGGCAGCCATTACAATAACTATAATTAGTTACATGATTTTCAGGCTTCACCCACAAGATATCAGGAGAAACACTTTAATTACATTTTATATCAGGAAAAGGGGGAAAATATATTAAATATACAAGACGAGTACAAAGATAATAGACAATAAAAAGGGGCACCGGCTTGCATATGAGTTAATCACTGACTGGTAAGAAATCTTGTTTTCTCTGCCATAAATATTATACAGATCCTAATCAAAGCTATAAAAGTTCAGTTCCTAACAAAGAATTTATAATACATTGAGACTGATTGTGCAGCTGCATAGCTGATTATATCGTCTGTCTCTCTCTGCAACAATATTTATTTTTTGGGCACTAACTAGTACAGTTTTAAATAAATCACGCATACTTTTGAGATAGCAGTGTGTGTTGACGACTTAAGCAAATTGTTACAACACAAACGTTACTCAGAGTTATTTGCCTATGTAGCAAAATTGATGATCGTTAGTGCGTCATTTAGCCGTTACCATGGGTGTGCCAATTACATGCGACGTCAGGACTTATAAATATTTTCATCCACGATTCCAAATACAACAAACCAGTATCTTTCAAAAAAGAAGGATAACAAAGAGATAGAGAGAGACACCAGTGTCACCCCTATCCAGGTCTCATGATCTGTTTTCTTCACGGCTGCATCCACTTTGCGTCCCCCCTCCCCACCATTTCACCACCACTGCATTGCCGTTTTCTTTGGTTGATTGTCTTTGAGTGAAGAACTTTTGCGTACTGCTGTTTCAGCTTGTAACGATACATATTGCTACTCGCCTATATAGTGCACCATAGCTTTCATAATTAACTGTGTACAAGGCAGAAATTCCTTGTTTGTATAAATATATTACGATAAGATACTTCACGGCGTTTAAATGTGAATTTTAATAGTGGACCTCCAAGTTATATGCTGTTAAACACTGTGATATACAAATATATGCAAAGGTAATGTATTTATCACGCAAAATAAACATTTCAACTATCTTGCTCCTTAACACACTACAGATCGTATTGTGCAGACACTGATGCCTCTGAGTCGACCTTTGAACGATAGTTTCATCTATGTCCATGTCAGTCATTGTTCAGACACAACAGCATGGCGTATACCTGTTTACTGGTTAGCAGTTTCATATAACAGCTATGCTAAAAACTCCAGAAATTTAAGTGTGCAATATACTTAGGCGTTTCAGAGATGTTCTCAATTTTACTAAAGACTGATCTGGTCCATTGACCCGATATACTTTTACGACAAGTACTTGTATTTCATTCCTGTCTGATGTTTCTTGACACACAAATAAAGTAAGGAATCATGCTATTTATATACTGTTTTTCATGGTTGCCCTGCCTCTCGTTTTTGTAATGTATACTTCTGTTGTTTACTCCAGTTTATGGACTTTAAAATGGCCTAAGGCCGAAATCTGTATCGTATAACAATAAAATAAAAATTATTACAGTCAAATGGCAGCAGCATCATTTAAAAACTTTACCATCACTGTGGGTTCAGCCAAAATAAAAACTATCATTAGAGTATGGCTTGGGTTACATTCTACTCTGAGGAGAAAGGGATTCACCAGAAGGTAAACATCGAATTACAGTTTTTCCTTGTTGAAGTATTCATAAGTATCAGCTGAATTATTCAGCTACTGAAAAAAAATCTTTCTATTATTTGGAGTCTACAAAAAACTCAGGTCCTCTTAGTCGACATATGACATGGACACAACTGATACCCAAACTCCCAGTAGTTTTAAATGTGTTATCTCGTCTATCTCTTGAAATTTGGTCATTTGAGGTGTGAAACACGAAATAAATTTGAAAACTCTTATTAAAATTATTTAATCGTACAAAGGGCGTAATTCAACCACAGAATAATATCCATAGACATTTGGAAGAGAAATTAAATAAAGAGACCCATAATAAAGTAGAAAAGAATAACTGTACAGCAGCAACTCGTGACTTTGAGGTGAAGTGTATGGTGTTAGTCAAGGCTTAACATCTATAATATAAAGTAAAAGACTAATAGTCATATTGCATCAATGGGAAACATATCAAATGTAGCACTTCTAAAGAAACAATGTAATCATTGTATTAAGAAGCAGGTATCAGTGAAGGATGGTGATATACATCACACTGGATATGTCAAACAGTGCTATAGCTGCTGTAACATTAAAGGAAACCTTTAATTATGTGAATGATTCTACTGCTACCACCCAACTCAAAAACCCACACATTTTACTTTTGTCACTAAGGTACTGTTCCTTCACCTAAAACTAAAATGCGAAGAGATAGTTTTCTCTCACAGGCATTATGTTGTTATATGGATTACAAAACAGTCACTTAAAAGCTAAATCTAACTTTCATATCTGACAATTTTAACTTCCAATCTTTGGTATTCATTTGCTATAAGAAAGCTTTCTTTTCCCAACCCCTATTTATTTTCTTTCAAGGGATTGTGTTACAACTGTGCCAGGAATATTTTTCAGTATTGCAAAATAACTCATTAGAATGGGAGTTGCCATTTTATTGTGCACTGCAGCAGGATTTTTTCTTTGGAATTAAACAAAATTACATTGAAGAGGGGAAGAATAGGCAATGTACTTGACTGAAATCCTAATTAATGATGTGCCAACATCAGTGCTAAAATTAAACACAATTACACGACCTCTTAACTGTAAAATAACATAATGGCATGTTAGTATTTTTTATAAGAAGTAATTAAATCACAATAATTGCTGCCAAAAATAATATGTGTAAGTACTAAGAAAGCAATTTAAACCTGATATAGATGGGAACTTATAACAAAAAAGCATTCAACCACACGCATTTATTTGCAAAGTAAGAGTAAATATGTCACATGTGCTTGGTGTACAAGGGGAGAAAGTATTGTACCAAACATGATGCTGTGCCCTCATACATACTGTACGGTAGGAAGTAGTGCAGTTCTTCTAACAATGGAATTGCACATATTCTGAGATAGGGATAGGGTTTCGTATATCAGTGACACTATCTTTATAGAGTGAAAGACGACCACTGATAGAAAAGTATCAAAAAGGCATGAAAGACAATTCCTATAGAGTTGGCATATTTACTGCTTTGAACTTTGCGCCATGTTGTGTTGAAGGAAACTTGCTGAGTTGTAAAAGATGAGAAATATAATAAAATAGGAAAATACTAAGTATATGAAGAGTTTTTGAGTTTTTTCAATAGAAAGATATCAGTGTTATGAGATAAAATCATCAGAAGATCTCTAACTACCCAAAATATAATTCCACCCAAACTATTATTAAGACAAAACTGTAAAATTAGTAGTAAAGTATGAGGCAGCCTGAATCTACTGTTCGCCCATGAAAAGAGCATGTTTGCAAAGGGCTTACTTGCAATTATGACATAAAAGATTTCAATTACAAACTCACCACAGTGCCATTAAGAGGCAAACCTGTATCCAGTCACACAATACGAGCACATAACCTAACTTTAGGTCCCAATATTTATCACGCTGCAAATTGAAAGATACATTCCTTCAATTACAACAGAGCAACAATTGCCACTCAATTTGTTAATCATGATGACACAACTATACGTGCAAAATGACAACCACATTAGTATACTTATATATTAATGGTTATTAACTTGATAATTTATAAGTAAGTTGAGACATTTATCAGGAGAAATTATTCGTAACATAAAATAAGTGCAGATTGATAGAAGTTGGGCACTGGAATTAATAGAAGTAGCTACACTTAACGCAGAACCATTTACCCAAGTGGGAGGATGTGTTGTGTTATATAGAACTCCAGAGGAGAGATGTGTGTTTTCCCTATGTATCTTTACTGACAAATGATTCTCAAGAAGAAAAACCATAAAACAAGATATGAATTGAACTGAACTCTGTCCGAACAGGCCTTGATACGCCCAATGGTACCGACCGGCCACCAAGTCATCCTCCAGCCCACAGGAATCACTGGATGTAGATATAGAGGGGCATGTCGGCAGCACACCACTCTCAGTTTACGAGACCGAAGCTGCTACTTCTCAATCAAGTAGCTCCTCAGTTTGTCTCACAAGGACTGAGTGCACCCCACTAGCCAACTGCACTTGGCAGACCGGCTGGTCACCCATTCAAGTGCTAGCCCAGCCCGACAGTGCTTAACTTCGGTGACCTGGTGGGAACTGGTATTACCACTGCAGCAAGGCCGTTGGCAAGAGAGCAAAAATATTTTGTCCTGTCTCAAGATGAGGCAAACGTGGCAATCTGCTAAACATTGGTATTTCAAATGTACAGCGAATAATGCTAACCTTTGGGAAAATGTCAGCAATGAACAGGAAAAAACACAATGTGAACTTGGTGCATATGCCTGATGAGGTTCATTGAACGTTTTGAAGAGGCTACTCTGGCAGGCATCGGTGCATCCAGCTGAAGACTGTGGTAATTATTGGAACAAAAGATACCTGTCATCTGGGATCCAAGGTTATATATGGAAATGTAGTGCATACATACATAAAGGAGGAACTTGAAACTTCAAGCGCAGGGAGAGAGCATGTAGAGGAACTATGGCTGAAATTTAAAAGAATAGTTGACAATGCGTAGAGAGATATGTACCCTGTAGAACAGTTTGTAATGGGAGGGACGTTCTATAGTATACAGTCGCTCTAAGGAAACTTCTAAATAACACAGGCTACCATAATAGGTGAAAACACAGCATAGGGCTATAGATAGAAAGATGCTGGATGAAATGCACTTGTCTGTCAAGACAGCAATGCATGAAGCATTTAGTGACTAAGGTAGTAGAATATTGTTGAAAGATCTTTCACAAAACCTAAAGAAATTACGTCGTATGTAGAGATTGTTAGTAGCACCGAAGTTAGTGTCCAGTCAATCGCAAATGGGACAGGAACTGAAATTTAGGGTAGGAAACAAAAGCTGAAAAGCTTAACTCCGTTTTCAAGTGATTCTTTGCAAAGAAAAACCCAGGAGAATTGTCTCAGTTTAACCCCGTACCGCTGAAAAGATAAGTGAAACAACTGGTAGTTTCAGCGGTGTCGAGAAACAGCTGAAATCATTAATATTGAATAAAGCTCCAGGATCTGATGCAGCTAGGTTAGCCCTTTGTTAACTATAATCTGTCATTGCTCCCTTGAACATAAAACCTTGCCCAGTAGTTGGAAGTAGGCACAGGTCCCACCTCTTTACAAGATGGGTATTAGATTGACCCACAAAACTGCCTACCACTAGCCTTGACACTGATGTGTTGCAGAACCTTGAGCTAAAACATAATGAATATCTCGAAGAAAATGGCCTCCTCCATACCAACCATCGCGAGATTCTGAAAACATCGATCCTGTGAAACCTAACTCACGCTTCTTTCACGTGAGATACTGAAAGCTTTGGATGAAGGCTGTCAGGTGAATGCTGTATTTCTTGATTTCCGAAAAGTATTTGACTCAATAACACGTCTATGCATATTATCAAAAGCACAATTATATGAGATATCAAGCAAAATCTGTAATTGAATTGAAGGTTTGTTTGTAGGAAAGACGCAGCATATTGACATGTATGGAGGGTTATCGTCAAATGTATGATAGAAGTAACTTCAGGTGCGCCCTGGGGAAGTGAGTTGGGACCCTTGTTGTTCATGCTGTATGTTAATGACCTTGAAGACAATATTAACAACAACCTCAAACATTTTGCACATGACTAAGATATCTATAATGAAGCATTGCCTGAACGAAGTTGCATAGATGTTTAGTCAGATCATGATAACATCAGAAAATAGTGCAAGGATTGGCAAATTGCTTTATGAGTTCAGAATTATAAAATTGTCCACTCCACAAAACGAAATAGCTTAGGGTCCCATGACTATAATATCTATGAGTCATAGTTTTGACTGGCCAGTAAATACAAATATTTGCTTGTAACACTTTGTAGGGATGTGAAATATAATGATAACCATCTTGTGGTGCTGCAGTTCTTCTTGTTATGTACATGCTTGCTACAAAATGGGAAGAAGAATTCCGCCTTATACAAGACACCGTTTTTCTGTTGTGTTTCACCCAGATAAGTTTCAGCACATTTTGTGCTGTCTTCAGTGGGTTCATTTTTATTTTTTAACTGTAAAATTGTTATTACAAATTAACATTTAGCGAAACTTTTGGTACACAAACTGCCCACAGATAGGAAAATTATGGAACCGTCAGTTTAATAAGGCACTGTAAACAATGTTTATTATATATGTAGCTTTAGTGGAAGCTGTTGTAAATATTAACAGGATTACACTCTCTGGGGTACGATGGATAAAGTATGAGGATAGAAAGATTATCTACAATTTGTATAGAAAACAGTCTGCAGAATAAAGAGTCGAAGGCCATGGGCCGGAAGCAGTAATAGACAGTCGAACGAGACACCGTTGTAATCTGTCCCTCATGGTATTCAACTTCTATCTTTAATTAGTACTTACGAAAACTAAGGAGAAATTTGGAAAGGGAATAACAGTGCAGGGAGAGAAATACATACCTTTCAGTTTGTTGAATACATTGTACATCATTTAGAAACGACAAAGGACTTGGAAAATCAGTCGATCTGAATGGTTGATGTCTCGAAAAAATCTTGTAAGATGAATTTCAGCAAAAGTAAAAAAAACAAATAATGGAACGCAGTAGAGGTAAACCAGATGATGCTAAGTGTGCTAGAGAATCAAAAGATCATTTAAAGTATAGTACTGAGTTTCGCTGTTTAGCCTAAGCGAGATATTAAATGTAGACTGGGAACAGAAGAAAAGTGTTTGTTAAAGGTAGAAATTTGTAAACATCGAATACAAATTTTCTGAAGGTGTTTTTCGGAGTGTATCCTTGAACCTCTTGTCCCTTAGTGAAATATGGACGAAAAATAGTTTACCAAAGAAGAGAATATAAGCGTTTAGAATGCTGTGCTATAGAAGAATGCTGTAGATGACTTGGTTGGATGGAATAAATAATATGAAGATCACTGAATCGATTTAGACAGAAAAGAAATTTGTCGCTCAATCTGACTGAAAGAAGGAACAGATTGATAGGACAAAAGGAACATTTAATTATGTAACGGAGGAAAGTGTGTGCATGTGTTTGGTGCATGAGGGGAGGGGATGGAGGGAGCAGAATTGTAGACAGAGAGAGAGAGAGAGAGAGAGATCAAGCCATGGATGGATACAACATGCAAGTTGGTTGCAGCAGTTACATACAGATCAAGAGGCGTGCACAAAATAACGAAGAGTAAGCACGCAATCCTATTAACGTATGATGAGCAATACTGTGCTTTAGGATTCAAGCTTGCAAAGGGGCATTGTTTCACACCTTCCAAATGCACTGCCTGTCAACAAAGGGGGGCGGGGGGGAATAATTGTCCTCCCAATGTTGATTCTTCTCAAATTTCCACACAACACGTGTGATCATGAAGGCAAGCCAATGCATATCGGGTAGTAGTTCGCAAACAGCCACCCAGATGGCCCCCTGAGCGCCACCGCCTGGACCTGTCCTTATGACAGTGGGCACAAGCTTATATCTGCGAATTAACACCCTCCCCCCTCGGAGGAATGCGCGATAACTGATATCAGCATCCCCTCCATATGTGATACCTGGAAAATTTGTTTTGAAACACATTCTCTCTCTCTTCCTCTCTCTCTCTCTCTCTCTCTCTCTCTCTCTCAAGTTGCTACCTCCTGTTGTAACATCTACAGCTTATATAGGTAGAAAACGAAGTTTTCCTTGCGTTCAGCTACCTAGTTTCAACTACTTTTCAGGGTCATCCAGCTACATATCTCCCATACACACAGATCATTGCAAATAGGATTCTTTTTGGGAACGTTATTGGTGGCGTAGAGGCAATTTGAATCTAAAATTGCTTATTCTTGCTCAAAATCCTCAGTACTGTATATATACACATTTATACACAGAAAACAACTCTTTCTTTAAGTTTGGTTGGTGTACATAACTGATTTTTCCTGTAAACAGTCTCTTTTATGGATTTAGCAATTAGTTCTGATGCTTTCAGCAGTTTTTCTAGACGAGAGCATTCAGTGACTTTAACCTTGCCTCTGATTTTTTGCGTGACAGTATTGTTATAACACTCGAGATCATCATGGGTGTATGCTACCAGCTCTTCTGCCACACATTATTGTGGAATTTGCATATAGAACTTTATGTTTACAACTTTTGCAAATGAGTGAACATTAAATGTTGTAATACCGTCGGGTTTAAGCTCTGGAAACGGTAGTTCTGTCGCTAGATGCACAGTATCTAGTCTAGCACGCCTGCAGACAATTAGCCATCCTTTCTAACAGGTCTGGGTGAGTATGGAGCTTTGTAAACAGGCTTTTCGGGTCCCCTTTAATGTAGTAAACGTGCTCCAATCAATCCTTTCCGGCCAGGACTCCGACATATGACTATTAACAGTAAATGCAGATATTTTATGTTATCCAGTGACAGCCAGATTTCGCCACACACGCCGTGTTTAAAGCAATATGCAAGCCTTACCTACACATTTGTAATAGCTTCTTCGTTTTACAACTGCAGTTTATACTCTTCCTTTACGGCAGTGACCTGTCTTTGCCATACACTCCAGTTTTCGTTTCTTTGGCTTCGATCCTTTCCATATCCAGTTTTCATTTTTGTCTCACAACACAGTAATAGCACTTAAAGGCGTCATTTCTTTAGCGGGAAGTGGCTTAAATCCATTTGAGACATTTACTCATTTTCTTAGCACTTGTTGAAAACATTGTTTGTGGGTATCAACCCTAATTTGGTTGTAACTGTACCCGCCAGTACTGTGGAGAACAATGTCCTGGGTTGAGAGAAATATCTTTTTCCTGCTTTGCTGTAGCACGTATTTTACAAGAACATAATTAAAACTACACTCTTGGAAATGGAAAAAAGAACACATTGACACCGGTGTGTCAGACCCACCATACTTGCTCCGGACACTGCGAGAGGGCTGTACAAGCAATGATCACACGCACGGCACAGCGGACACACCAGGAACCGCGGTGTTGGCTTGGCCGTCGAATGGCGCTAGCTGCGCAGCATTTGTGCACCGCCGCCGTCAGTGTCAGCCAGTTTGCCGTGGCATACGGAGCTCCATCGCAGTCTTTAACACTGGTAGCATGCCGCGACAGCGTGGACGTGAACCGTATGTGCAGTTGACGGACTTTGAGCGAGGGCGTATAGTGGGCATGCGGGAGACCGGGTGGACGTACCGCCGAATTGCTCAACACGTGGGGCGTGAGGTCTCCACAGTACATCGATGTTGTCGCCAGTGGTCGGCGGAAGGTGCACGTGCCCGTCGACCTGGGACCGGACCGCAGCGACGAACGGATGCACGCCAAGACCGTAGGATCCTACGCAGTGCCGTAGGGGACCGCACCGCCACTTCCCAGCAAATTAGGGACACTGTTGCTCCTGGGGTATCGGCGAGGACCATTCGCAACCGTCTCCATGAAGCTGGGCTACGGTCCCGCACACCGTTAGGCCGTCTTCCGCTCACGCCCCAACATCGTGCAGCCCGCCTCCAGTGGTGTCGCGACAGGCGTGAATGGAGGGACGAATGGAGACGTGTCGTCTTCAGCGATGAGAGTCGCTTCTGCCTTGGTGCCAATGATGGTCGTATGCGTGTTTGGCGCCGTGCAGGTGAGCGCCACAATCAGGACTGCATACGACCGAGGCACACAGGGCCAACACCCGGCATCATGGTGTGGGCAGCGATCTCCTACACTGGCCGTACACCACTGGTGATCGTCGAGGGGACACTGAATAGTGCACGGTACATCCAAACCGTCATCGAACCCATCGTTCTACCATTCCTAGACCGGCAAGGGAACTTGCTGTTCCAACAGGACAATGCACGTCCGCATGTATCCCGTGCCACCCAACGTGCTCTAGAAGGTGTAAGTCAACTACCCTGGCCAGCAAGATCTCCGGATCTGTCCCCCATTGAGCATGTTTGGGACTGGATGAAGCGTCGTCTCACGCGGTCTGCACGTCAGCACGAACGCTGGTCCAGCTGAGGCGCCAGGTGGAAATGGCATGGCAAGCCGTTCCACAGGACTACATCCAGCATCTCTACGACCGTCTCCATGGGAGAATAGCAGCCTGCATTGCTGCGAAAGGTGGATATACACTGTACTAGTGCCGACATTTTACATGCTCTGTTGCCTGTGTCTATGTGCCTGTGGTTCTGTCAGTGTGATCATGTGATGTATCTGACCCCAGGAATGTGTCAATAAAGTTTCCCCTTCCTGGGACAATGAATTCACGGTGTTCTTATTTCAATTTCCAGGAGTGTATATGCAGAGTATAACTTATATGCATTTCTCGATCGTGGGAAACTCACTGACCTGTTTACACAGCAGTCAGTTTTCGGGTATTCTTATTGCCTCTGATGATAAAGTGCAGAACGTTGTTAAACACCACACAGCAGGTGTTCTGTATGCTGTTAGTTAGCTGACACCACATAGATATGCTTGGCACAGAGTACATTGGAGCAGTCTTGCAAGTACTGTTTGTTAGAGTCTAAATCACTTCTGCACAGTTCTGCACAGGGTAAAACATACAATCCTTTCTTTAGTTGTATATTGTAGTCTCCAGGCGAGTAACACCAAGTTGTTTATCCAATCAGGCCAAAGATGTTTCTCTTAGTCACATTGCCTGGACACCTTGTAACATCTTTAATTTGGTGACTAATAACAATGTTCACACCTGAGCTTGTGATCTGTCATATAAATTTGTTACAAATCTTTACTCTGCAGTTGAAGATCATCCACTTTAAACAGTCTATTATAACTGCCTTATCGTTGTCCACATACCTATTGCTGCTTCCCTGGCAGAAGTCGTCGTTTGATATTTGATAGTCGCGCATCTTGATTTTACTAAAACACTCGGCGAAATCTTGCCGACGTCCGGTATTACGTATTCTTCAGAGGACAGGGGGCTTACGTTGTGGGTTGGCCATGTGGGCAGACAAAAATAAAGTAGCCTTTAACTTGTGCCCTCTGTCTCAGGGACAGGTCCGAGCAGCGGTGCTCCCTGTGGGTCTGGGCGGCTGTATTGTGAACTACTACTTAGTATTCGTAGAGCTGCCATCACGATAGCGTGTACTGCGTGGAAATTTAAGAATATTCAATATGGTGAGGACGATTATTTCTCGCCCCCACCCGCCATGTAAATTGATCGGTTGATAGCTGGACAGTCTGTCTCTCTTGCCTTAGAGTACCTGGCACATGAGTTGTGTGAATATTGGGAGATGAGCGCATAACTGCCGGCGTGGCTGGCGTGAGCAAAGACATGAGTATGTGCGATCATCACATTTGTTTGTTGTTTTTTCCGCCAGATATGTATTTTAAGCAATCTATTTGACGAGCTTTTCTCCCTATCTTGTTGTTGTTGTTGTTGTGGTCTTCAGTCCTGAGACTGGTTTGATGCAGCTCTCCATGCTACTCTATCCTGAGCAAGCTTCTTCATCTCCCAGTACCTACTGCAACCTACATCCTTCTGAATCTGCTTAGTGTATTGATCTCTTGGTCTCCCTCTACGATTTTTACCCTCCACGCTGCCCTCCAATGCTAAATTTGTGATCCCTTGATGCCTCAAAACATGTCCTACCAACCGATCCCTTCTTCTAGTCAAGTTGTGCCACAAACTTCTCTTCTCCCCAATCCTATTCAATACCTCCTCATTAGTTACGTGATCTACCCACCTTATCTTCAGCATTCTTCTGTAGCACCACATTTCAAAAGCTTCTATTCTCTTCTTGTCCAAACTGGTTATCGTCCATGTTTCACTTCCATACATGGCTACACTCCATACAAATACTTTCAGAAACGACTTCCTGACACTTAAATCTATACTCGATGTTAACAAATTTCTCTTCTTCAGAAACGCTTTCCTTGCCATTGCCAGTCTACATTTTATATCCTCTCTACTTCGACCGTCATCAGTTATTTTACTCCCTAAATAGCAAAACTCCTTTACTACTTTCAGTGTCTCATTTCCTAATCTAATCCCCTCAGCATCACCCGATTTAATTTGACTACATTCCATTATCCTCGTTTTGCTTTTGTTGATGTTCATCTTATATCCTCCTTTCAAGACACTGTCCATTCCGTTCAACTGCTCTTCCAAGTCCTTTGCTGTCTCTGACAGAATTACAATGTCATCGGCGAACCTCAAAGTTTTTACTTCTTCACCATGAATTTTAATACCTAATCCGAATTTTTCTTTTGTTTCCTTTACTGCTTGCTCAATATACAGATTGAATAACATCGGGGAGAGGCTACAACCCTGTCTCACTCCTTTCCCAACCACTGCTTCCCTTTCATGCCCCTCGACTCTTATAACTGCCATCTGGTTTCTGTACAAATTGTAAATAGCCTTTCGCTCCCTGTATTTTACCCCTGCCACCTTCAGAATTTGAAAGAGAGTATTCCAGTTAACGTTGTCAAAAGCTTTCTCTAAGTCTACAAATGCTAGAAACGTAGGTTTGCCTTTTCTTAATCTTTCTTCTAAGATAAGTCGTAAGGTTAGTATTGCCTCACGTGTTCCAACATTTCTACGGAATCCAAACTGATCTTCCCCGAGGTCCGCTTCTACCAGTTTTTCCATTCGTCTGTAAAGAATTCGCGTTAGTATTTTGCAGCTGTGACTTATTAAACTGATAGTTCGGTAATTTTCACATCTGTCAACACCTGCTTTCTTTGGTATTGGAATTATTATATTCTTCTTGAAGTCTGTGGGTATTTCGCCTGTCTCATACATCTTGCTCACCAGATGGTAGAGTTTTGTCATGACTGGCTCTCCCAAGGCCATCAGTAGTTCTAATGGAATGTTGTCTACTCCCGGGGCCTTGTTTCGACTCAGGTCTTTCAGTGCTCTGTCAAACTCTTCATGCAGTATCTTATCTCCCATTTCATCTTCATCTACATCCTCTTCCATTTCCATAATATTGTCCTCAAGTACATCGCCCTTGTATAAACCCTCTATATACTCCTTCCACCTTTCTGCCTTCCCTTCTTTGCTTAGAACTGGGTTTCCATCTGAGCTCTTGATATTCATACAAGTGGTTATCTTCTCTACAAAGGTCTCTTTAATTTTCCTGTAGGCAGTATCTATCTTACCCCTAGTGAGACAAGCCTCTACATCCTTACATTTGTCCTCTAGCCATCCCTGCTTAGCCATTTTGCACTTTCTGTCGATCTCATTTTTGAGACGTTTGTATTCCCTTTTGCCTGCTTCATTTACTGCATTTTTATATTTTCTCCTTTCATCAATTAAATTCAATATTTCTTCTGTTACCCAAGGATTTCTACTAGCCCTCGTATTTTTACCTACTTGATCCTCTGCTGCCTTCACTACTTCATCCCTCAGAGCTACCCATTCTTCTTCTACTGTATTTCTTTCCCCCATTCCTGTCAATTGTTCCCTTATGCTCTCCCTGAAACTCCCTACAACCTCTGGTTCTTTCAGTTTATCCAGGTCCCATCTCCTTAACTTCCCACCTTTTTGCAGTTTCTTCAGTTTCAATCTGCAGTTCATAACCAATACATTGTGGTCAGAATCCACATCTGCCCCTGGAAATGTATTACAATTTAAAACCTGGTTCCTAAATCTCTGTCTTACCATTATATAATCTATCTGATACCTATTAGTATCTCCAGGATTCTTCCAGGTATACAACCTTCTTTTATGATTCTTGAGCCAAGTGTTAGCTATGATTAAGTTATGCTCTGTGCAAAATTCTACCAGGCGGCTTCCTCTTTCATTTCTTCCTCCCAATCCATATTCACCTACTATGTTTCCTTCTCTCCCTTTTCCTACTGACGAATTCCAGTCACCCATGACTATTAAATTTTCGTCTCCCTTCACTACCTGAATAATTTCTTTTATCTCGTCACACATTTCATCAATTTCTTCATCATCTGCAGAGCTAGTTGGCATATAAACTTGTACTACTGTAGTAGGCATGGGCTTTGTGTCTATCTTGGCCACAATAATGCGTTCACTATGCTGTTTGTAGTAGCTAACCCGCACTCCTATTTTTTTATTCATTATTAAACCTACTCCTGCATTACCCCTATTTGATTTTGTATTTATAACCCTGTAATCACCTGACCAAAAGTCTTGTTCCTCCTGCCACCGAACTTCACTAATTCCCACTATATCTAACTTTAACCTATCCATTTCCCTTTTTAAATTTTCTAACCTACCTGCCCGATTAAGGGATCTGACATTCCACGCTCCGATCCGTAGAACGCCAGTTTTCTTTCTCCTGATAACGACGTCCTCTTGAGTAGTCCCCGCCCGGAGATCCGAATGGGGGACTATTTTACCTCCGGAATATTTTACCCAAGAGGACGCCATCATCATTTAATCATACAGTAAAGCTGCATGTCCTCGGGAAAAATTACGGCTGTGGTTTCCCCTTGCTTTCAGCCGTTCGCAGTACCAGCACAGCAAGGCCGTTTTGGTTAATGTTACAAGGCCAGATCAGTCAATCATCCAGACTGTTGCCCCTGCAACTACTGAAAAGGCTGCTGCCCCTCTTCAGGAACCACATGTTTGTCTGGCCTCTCAACAGATACCCCTCCGTTGTGGTTGCACCTACGGTACGGCCATCTGTATCGCTGAAGCACGCAAGCCTCCCCACCAACGGCAAGGTCCATGGTTCATGGGGGAAGCTCCCTATCTTATCTCCCACAAATTACAGTATCCAACAGAGTCAATCGGTTTGATGAAATATTTTCCGCCAAATATGAAAATGAGCTGTGGTTATCAATTCAGTCACGCCCATCAATCAAAATTGTGCTATTGCTTCCAGAGGGCAGTGGGGGAACCAAGGCACTGTGGGATCGAATCCCGGTAGAGGCAGTAAGGATTCTGACCTAACTGCACCCATAACCACTAATATAATACGAGGTGACATCAGAAGAGTGGAGTTGCCACAGTTGAGCTACTTCCCACCATTTTTTATACATTTGACACGAAAAGTGGCGTAGGGTCTCCAAGAGAGGAGGGGATGGGATGGGGAAGGGTGATTAGGGTTGAAAGGCAGGGGATTTTTCTACGTGGGGAGGGGAGGGGGAAAACGCGCTCAGGACTGAACGATATGTTAAAAGAAGGGGGTGACAATAAAGAAACGTCCCATGGCCAGGATCCCTTTCCCCAGAGGGTTGAGGAGGAAGAGGGGTAGGGGGAAGGGCTGAGGGTTCATCAGAACGACAGATTATCCGACGGGGAGCCGTAAATCAATTAGCATAATAGCAGTGTAAGGGTTATGTCATCACTTTAATTAATCAACATATTAATCTGATATCAATTTAATTAATTAATATAACAATTTTATTTCAAAATTGTCCTCATACCCCGTTTACCCCTTACTGCTGTCATATTTAACTACCTAGTAAATCTGGATATTGCGTGATTCATTTAGGCTACCAAATGGAGATCCTCAATGAAGCCTCTTTCAGACTGTGTGAGGTGCAGATGACGCTGTCCCACACAAGTATATCGTTTCTTCATGTCCTTCGCAATGGTCACTCAACATCTGACGTTGTTCACACCCCTTCTATATCTAGCAGGCCTGGTACAAACATTAAACATAAATATCACTAATTCACCCAGGTGGCCATTCTACTCATCACAGAGAACTGCATCTTCAAACTATTTACATACCCGCCGTTACTGTGTAGTGTATGACATTTACTGAGATCTAACCAACTCTCCTTGGTGCTTCACTTTCTCCCTTGCTAAGAGTATATGGCAGATCCCATGACGCCATTGGCCCAAGTTGTCAAGAAGGCACTGTGCACGCTGCTGGTGGCTCCATAATGATGTTGGCTGTGTTTATATGGAAAGGGCTGGCTCCTCTAGTCCAACACAGCCCATCATTGACTGGAAATGTTTATGTTCGACTACCTGTAGACCATTTTCAAGAATTCATGGACTTAACTCTCCCGAAAAACGATGAAATTTTAATAGATGACAATGTGCCATGTGAACGGGCCTTAATTGTTCACAGTTGGTTTGAAAAACATTCGGACATTTTGAGCGAATGATTAGGTCACCCAGATCGCCCGACATTTATGGGACAAAATAGAGAGGTTAGTTCGTGCACAAAAACGTACACTGTGAACACTCTCAGAATTATTGACGGCTGTAGAGGCAGCATGGCTCAACATTTCTGCAAGGGACTTCCTACGACTTGTCCGGTCGATGCCACTCTACGCCAGGAAAGTGGAGGTATCCAATGACTTTTGTCACCTCAGTGCTTGTCTTATCAGGAGTAAGACTTAACAGAACTACACTCCTGGAAATGGAAAAAAGAACACATTGACACCGGTGTGTCAGACCCACCATACTTGCTCCGGACACTGCGAGAGGGCTGTACAAGCAATGATCACACGCACGGCACAGCGGACACACCAGGAACCGCGGTGTTGGCCGTCGAATGGCGCTAGCTGCGCAGCATTTGTGCACCGCCGCCGTCAGTGTCAGCCAGTTTGCCGTGGCATACGGACCTCCATCGCAGTCTTTAACACTGGTAGCATGCCGCGACAGCGTGGACGTGAACCGTATGTGCAGTTGACGGACTTTGAGCGAGGGCGTATAGTGGGCATGCGGGAGGCCGGGTGGACGTACCGCCGAATTGCTCAACACGTGGGGCGTGAGGTCTCCACAGTAAATCGATGTTGTCGCCAGTGGTCGGCGGAAGGTGCACGTGCCCGTCGACCCGGGACCGGACCGCAGCGACGCACGGATGCACGCCAAGACCGTAGGATCCTACGCAGTACCGTAGGGGACCGCACCGCCACTTCCCAGCAAATTAGGGACACTGTTGCTCCTGGGGTATCGGCGAGGACCATTCGCAACCGTCTCCATGAAGCTGGGCTACGGTCCCGCACACCGTTAGGCCGTCTTCGCTCACGCCCCAACATGGTGCAGCCCGCCTCCAGTGGTGTCGCGACAGGCGTGAATGGAGGGACGAATGGAGACGTGTCGTCTTCAGCGATGAGAGTCGCTTGTGCCTTGGTGCCAATGATGGTCGTATGCGTGTTTGGCGCCGTGCAGGTGAGCGCCACAATCAGGACTGCATACGACCGAGGCACACAGGGCCAACACCCGGCATCATGGTGTGGGGAGCGATCTCCTACACTGGCCGTACACCACTGGTGATCGTCGAGGGGACACTGAATAGTGCACGGTACATCCAAACCGTCATCGAACCCATCGTTCTACCATTCCTAGACCGGCAAGGGAACTTGCTGTTCCAACAGGACAATGCACGTCCGCATGTATCCCGTGCCACCCAACGTGCTCTAGAAGGTGTAAGTCAACTACCCTGGCCAGCAAGATCTCCGGATCTGTCCCCCATTGAGCATGTTTGGGACTGGATGAAGCGTCGTCTCACGCGGTCTGCACGTCCAGCACGAACGCTGGTCCAACTGAGGCGCCAGGTGGAAATGGCATGGCAAGCCGTTCCACAGGACTACATCCAGCATCTCTACGATCGTCTCCATGGGAGAATAGCAGCCTGCATTGCTGCGAAAGGTGGATATACACTGTACTAGTGCCGACATTGTGCATGCTCTGTTGCCTGTGTCTATGTGCCTGTGGTTCTGTCAGTGTGATCATGTGATGTGTCTGACCCCAGGAATGTGTCAATAAAGTTTCCCCTTCCTGGGACAATGAATTCACGGTGTTCTTATTTCAATTTCCAGGAGTGTATTTGACAATGTTTGAATACCAGTTATTGTTAGTGAAGTCAAGAATTTATTTTATCCTTGAGTTTCACCTCACATTGAGTCATCCCTTACCATGACTGGTGAAGATTTGTTATTACTCTTCCCCATTAATCCAATGCAGGGCAATAAATTAGCGATTATTAATTACGTTGGGCACAGTTTAATTAGCAGTGTTTCATTGGGTTGGGTTGGGTTATTTGGGGAAGTGACCAGACAGCGAGGTCATCGGTCACATCGGATTAGGGAAGGACGGGGAAGGAAGTCGGACGTACCCTTGCAAAGGAACCATCCTGGCATTTGCCTGGAGCGATTTAGGGAAATCACGGTAAACCTAAATCAGGATGGTCGGACGCGGGATTGAACCGTCGTCCTCCCGAATGCGAGTCCAGTGAGCTAGCCACTGCGCCACCTCGCTCGGTAGTGTTTCATTGGACAAAGCTCTATGTATCCAGTTTGCAGCATCATTAACCTCTCCTTAACTGAGCGAGGGTATGACATATTTCGCGCAAAAACTGGTTGAGGCTATTCTCCTGTTCCGGGTAACAGGTCAAACAGATTGCAAACATGAATTATCGAAATGGTTTCTGAAAACTGATGGAAAGCATTGACTGCCTTTTGCAATATGTACCAACCACACCACTCCAAAGAGGGCCTACGAAAACTACGATGTAATGCGGCGTTTTTATGGAAACTGTTAGTGAAGCGTGGCCAAGTCACTCTTCGCAAAATGCACCACCGTTCAATTGAAGATGCACACCAGCTGAGAGTCGTTGATAGGTATTAACCTTGGTATGTATATGTTTCCTTTTCATAAATCATATCACCGGCACTTGCCTCTGCTCTATTGGTGATACTGTGAACTGCGACAAGTATCTACAGTTCTCAACGAAGTTAATGCCATAGATATTCATAGATGTTCCACTAGACATAAAGCTCATTGTGGTACCAAAATGGTGAATGTTTCACTCATCCGATACAGGTAACACAATTGGTTAACAAAGCTTCAGGTGATCGTCGGATCAGACGTTTGGCCAACAGATTATGCTCCTCACTCTCGCCAGAAATAACGCATTTGGGCTTTTATATCAGGTGAATTTGAATACAAGTGGCCTACTAGGAAACGGCGACGCTTCCTGAAGATATACAAAATCTGTACTACATCCAGTTTAAACTTAATGTGCAGTAGCGTTTGCCTGAAAGTTGATTTATCAGTGCTCATGGTCGAGATTTTTATCCTTTGTTATGACAATCATTATAGTAAACACATGAATAGTACCTGAGCAACATCATTTCTTAAATGTGGTACAGCAGGGCCGATGTTGGTGGAATCCTTCTTGTGACCACTGGATGGTGGTTTGCAGCGCTTTTATGTTGTAGCTATTTGATCAAGTTCCATACATGTTATGTCGTAGAAGTTTTCTTGAAAGTTTCTATCCAGTGACATAGAAATAAGTATGTGGTTTAGTTACAAATATATCTGTCCTAATTCGGTAACTAAATACGCCAAAAACTACTTACGTACGTCAGAAAACTTACCACTTTGTTAGCTACAACTTAACGAGAAGCACACGTCAATATACTCACTCGTTGTGGATAACTGACCAGCTGTAACTGTCTCTCCCGCTATATTATACCTTTTAGCACTTATGTGCGGTACGTCCGAGATTACGTTTACATCTCGCCCACGCATGAACAAATTTTCGATCTGCCTGGAAGTCGTGAATCCAATCGCGAAGTTTCCCCGACGATTAGGTCCACATCAGCAACCCAAGCGCCTCTACTTGCAGCCTGACCGATTCTGTACACTGATGAGACAAAACATTGTGACTTCCTTCTTAATAGCTTGTTTTTCATTTTTGGAACGAAATACATCACTGATTCTGTGTATTAGGGATCTGAAAGTTCGTTGGTAGGTTTGTGGGAGTGTGCGGCATTACATGTCTACACGCAGGTCATGTAATACTCGTGCATAACGGGCCGCTGATTTGTGTACGAGGTAATCGCGCACGACAGTGGCCATAATGTATTCCATAGCATTTACATCAGGCAAGAAAAATGTTCAAATGTGTGTGCATTCCTAAGGGACCAAACTGCTGAGAACAACACATACTCCCATACCCTAGGGAGGACTCGAAACTCCGTCCTACTTTACAGAGCAGACAAGACTCCAAACCTCACGTTCTGTGAAGAGCCATGGACGTCCAACCATTCAGAGCCAAGTTATAGTTTAAAAGTCCTTCTACCTCTTTCCGTAGATGCTCACGACAGTAGCACGTGAACATCCGACTAACTAAGCCGTTTTCGTTATATTCGTTCACACGCTTTGCGTAATGATAACGTGTCCATTGACAATGTCGCTCATCTCACTGGATTTCCCCATTTGGAGCACGTATCTTCGCTAGGGAGATCCCTTATCACCAAGCAGCAACCAACCTCGCAGTGGGCAGTGGTCATAATGTTTTGGCTTATCGGTGATCTCTAGATCGACGTGAGTGCAAGCAAAGGCATCTTCGGCCGTTATGAATTTGAGATAAGAGTGTTGGAGGTACAGCCAAATTATAAGGTTGTTTACAACACCAAAGTTTCGACGAATATTTCAAGTGGTTCTCACCACAGCTACGACTAGTAGACGAAGTTCGTTCACCAGCTGTCAATTCCGTAATGTTACTAACTATAGCAGTTCTCGTTGCCCTCGATGAGACAAGTTCAAGTGTTTTGCCGCATTGGGATTCGCACCTTTCGTGGGCATGATGTTACCAATCATTCGATGTGATCACGACTAACACCATGATTTAAAGCTTGAATGTCACAGGCTCATCCTATTTTCTCTACATGCTCTGCAGTGGGTTCTCCCTAGGTCTCTGAGACAGGCACCTACAAGACAAAGAGAAGGTATACCGTGCAGAGCTTGACTTACCAGTAGTCTAAGGATTCATGCTGAAAAGAAGCAGCTCGCAGCTCGTGTTCCGTGGTAGATATTGAATTTCATTGACTCTTCTGGAAAGACTCAGTTCAAGCAATCAGTTGTCCCTATCGTAGGACAGTGAGCGCCTCTAATGGTCTCTGGAGGCACAGTGTTACTTCCTAGAATCGCTGCAATATTTTTCATGTCATTACTAAACGAAAATTTATCATATCAGCATAATTCTTAAAATATAACAAGTATGTAACTCAGTGGCTTCCGATATTACGTTCAAATTATTTTCCAGAGGTCATAGATGGGGACGATTAAAGGTATACTGCGCCACATGGAGCCTGTCCAAAAGTTTTCTACTGACGAAAAGTCCCTCGTTACACTATTCCTACACCGAGAAAAAATGTAGATGCTTACCATTTAGCTAGGTTTCCAAATTCAGTGACTGACGCACTTTGAATTTCTACACAAGACGCCTGAGTAAATTCGAAAGCAATACATGTAAAAATTCAAAAATCTATTAAGCTGTTTTTACATTTTCTTCTGACAACAGCAACATCGTTTGTACCAGTTAATTGTCTAAAGTGGTATAAAAGCTTCTAGTTGATCAAGAAATTTTGCAGTGAACACATGGTGTGTCGTGGGGCGATCACCCTGTTTTTAAAATAATTGGAAAGCCACGATCGCTTTAATCGTTTATTAGATGACCGGTTTCAGCACTCTCAAGGTGCCATCATCAGATCTGTGAAGGTATAACATAACAGGTTTGAGGGAGGGCTTACATGGGTTAACTATATACATTACAATTATTACATACCTGAAACGTGGATTAACATTTATAAAACCATATGGACATCATGGCACATGAGGCAGACCATCTGATAAAAATAATTGTCACAACCAAAAAAATAATAAAAAACTGCTCTCATGGTCGTTCTTTCCATAAAATATAAAACTGAAGTCACCAGATGAAACTACCACTGCTCGCCTAACACCGGTCGGCATCATCACTGCCCTATTCCACGCAGGCTTACCAACTGTGGTTCTAGCGGTTCACAACCGGCCACCAGATAGCGCTGTCCAAGCAACGCATACACAGTCCCACGGTATAACCACTCATTACTACTAAAACACAACTTTACTATAACTGCTTGTCACATACCCGTGCAAAGCTCACATTTGCGCATACATTTCCTGTACATACTACAATCACTATAAACTACGTCAATTACTAAGTAAAAGCATCTGAGGCACCGTCATTATCCATGATCAAGAAATGTGACGCATCCCTTGAAGGGCTCGTACTGCAAGGCAATGGTTGAAATCATTTTCTGTTTATCAATATTTGAGTTTTCAGTGTTGTCCCTAAATCACGTGAGGTGGTTGCAGGGGCTGG
This sequence comes from Schistocerca nitens, assembly GCF_023898315.1. Classification (NCBI taxonomy): domain Eukaryota; kingdom Metazoa; phylum Arthropoda; class Insecta; order Orthoptera; family Acrididae; genus Schistocerca; species Schistocerca nitens. The sequence goes on from NC_064615.1 coordinate 108,398,142, forward strand.
TTCTTTTGGATAAACCATGACTATTTTCTTTCCCAATAATTTTTGTGGCACTTAACTAGTGCAGTTAATAAACTGTACTGTAGCTGTTAATAATTATTCCACACAGGTGCAGCGGAGCTTGATGTTGTGAAACAAGATAAACGCGAAGAAAGTATTATTGTTGACTACTTGAAAAATATACAAAAGATTTTACTCTACATTATAATCATACTTCGTTTGATTATACACACCACTTTAAAAACAAACACCACTGTACAGGGTTACTTATAAAAACAAACTCCTACATCGATAGTTTTGAAGGAGTGCATTACGTCATAAATTAATTTCTGCTAATGTATGATACATAATTTAGAACGGACCAATGCCAGTCTTCTGATGGAAAAAATATACTCATGGCGTCTGGATAAAATTCTAAAACTCCTTAGCGTATAACATACAGTGAAGCTGCACGAATCTGTTGATGACGGCTGATCTGTCACACGAGTATGTTGTGATTAACAGTCCTTCTGTGATTTAGAGAACTAACTCCATTATCAGCAAACCATGATTATCCATTGCACACCTAAGGCTATTGTTACATTCTTCGATTCTACATCATTTCGCTTCCATCAGGCCGGTCACGAAATTTGCCGAAGCAGCAGCTCGTCAAAGGCGTATCCTACACACATTTTGATAAGAATGCCACGGGTAGAAATTCCCGTAAGTTGTGTAGTTAGGAGGGCACTGTACTCACGCAGATATTGCTCCTCTCCCGGTTTCTATTCGACCTCTAGGGGTGGATGAGCCCCACCCAGCGACGGAACAGTATTGACCGTTAGGCAGGTCGTTCCGAGTATTCAGAGGGCCTGCAGGCAGACTGGCAGGCTGTATCTGATCGCTGAAAGGCAGGGGGCGGGAAACCCGCACCATTGCCAAGTCATTCAACAGTCGCACGATTTCGAAATCTGGGTGCCACACCAGGCGATTCACATTGCGTCTCACCTGCAAATCAGAAAACAAAACTAGAGTTCTAGTAGTTACAACACAAGTAATAGTCTTCTATGGATAGTCACTTATTGTGAGAAAGTCAAAACACAGCAAGAGCAGATGAACACAATTGAAGGCGGTCGTTTTGTCCCGAGCTCCTTTTATACACCGTCCAACTGCGTACCACGTTATGTCACTTGCCGCGTCTCAGGCGATTAGTCAATAGCTATCTCTTCCGGAGGCTCAGTATACTTTCGTAAACAGGAAAGATCCAGTGTGCCTAAAGGAATGCCGCATCATTTACCGGTACTGGCTAATTTGAACACTCGACAGGTATATTTTATTCGGTTGCCCCATACAGTCTGAAGGAAAAACCACACCTAAGCAGCAATATTTCAGACTCTATCTTGTATAACTGATATGGCCACGTTCAGGGAGCAACTTTGAACAATGTGGTTAGACTGCACGAAATTGAGAATTCGCGACGGATTCACATGAATGGAAACTGCGAGAGTGTTTAAGTTTGGTAAAATCGTGTCTTTTTCGCGTTGCGTTCTGCTTTTCTACTTTCCATAGATAACGAAGTGCCTCTATTCTTTTTTCTTTTTTTTCCGATTGCATCAGAACCACGTAAGCGTTGGTATCTGTCTCTCAGATAACCAACTGTAAATTCAAGTGACATACAAACAGATTCTCTCAATCGGAAGGCTATTTCTAAACAAGTTGTAAAATTATTCTTGCCTAAATTTGTGCCATGACGTTGGTATGGAAAATTGAATATTCTACTTCGATATTTGTTTTTAACCATAACCACATTTGCTTACACATTATACGGTACTGTTCATTCATTTGGATTTCGTAATTTCAGTATGTACACCTTCCTTTCTTCAAAGGTTTAGCTTATGTTTCCTACCTCCATATATCAGCACATACTATTTGTTCGATACAAAACGTACTCCATTCGTTTATACCGCAACTTGCTCAGTGGCTTGTCACAAATGCTTACTGCGCTGGCATTTATCTTCCATAAGAACTTTTGAGCAGTGCAGGTAAGGCGTTACTAATACTGTTCATCGAGTTACGCTGAGATGGCAAAAGTTGTGGGACAGCGGTATACACACGTGCACATGACGGTAGTACCGCAACACGAGGTATAAAGTGGCAGTGCATTGGCGAAGCTGCGTTTGTTCTCAGGTGAGTCATGTGAAAAAGTTTCCGACGGAATTATGGCCGCGAGACGGGAATTAAGAGACTTTGAACGCGGAATGGTAGTTCGAGCTAGACGCATGTGACATTCCATTTCGGAAATCTTAAGGAATTCAATATTCTGAGATCAACAGTGTCATAAGCGTGCCGAGAATACCCCACTTTAGTCATTTACTCTCACCACGGACAACGCAGTGGTCTATTGCCTTCACTTAACGACCGAGAGCAGCGGCGTTTGCGTAGAGTTGCCAGCTTTAACAGAGAAGCAACACTGCGTGAAACAACCGCAGAAATCAATGTTGGATCGACGACGGACGTATCCGGCAGGACAGTGCGGTAGACGACGAACGTATCAGCTAGGACAGTGCCGCGAAATTTGGGGTTAATGGGCTATATAGCATAAGACGACCTACGCATGCTAACAGCACGCCATCGCCCTAGCGCCTCCACTGGGCTGATGACTGTACAGGTAGGAGCCTAGACGATTGGAAAACCGTGGCCTGGTCAGATGTATCGTGATTTCAGTTGGTAAGAGCTGATGGTAGGGTTAGAGTGGGGCGCACACCCCACGCAGCCATGGACTCAAGTTGTCGACAAGGCACTGCACGAGCTGAAGGTGGCTCCATAATGATGTGACCTGTGTTTACATGGAACGGACTGGGTCCTCTGGTCAGACTCAACCCATTATTGACTGGAAATGATTGTGTTTGGTTACCTGGAGACCATTTTCCGGCATTTGTACACCTGCTGTTCCCAAACAACAATGAAATTTTTATGGATGACAATGCGCTATGTCACCGGGCCACAATTGTTCATTACTGGTTTGAAGAGAATCTGGACAATTCGAAAAAATGGTTGGCCACCGAGTACGCCCGACATGAATCTCATCGAATATTTATGGGAGTTAATTGAGTGGCCAGTTCGTGCACAAAAATCCTGCACCAGCAACACTTTCGCGATTATGGACGGCTACAGAGGTAGCGTGGCTCAATATTTCTGCAAGAGAATTCCAGCGACTTGTTGAGTCCATGCCACCTCGAGTTGCTACACTATGCTGGATGTTAGGAGGTATCCCAGTGTACAAACAGATTCTCTCACTCGCAAGGCTATTTATGGACAATTTGTAAAATTATTTTAGCTAATTTTGTGCCATAATTTCGGATAGAAAATTAAATTCTCTAATTACATGTTTTTAATGACAATAACGTATCCTGTGTATCAGATTTGCTCACGCATTATACTGCTCTGTGCGTTCATTTGGGTTTCGCAATGTCACTGTGCTACACCTTACAGATTTTAACTCATGTGCCTTGCCTCCAACTTTCAGTAACTGGTATTTGTTTCATACCAAACATACCCGATTCATTTACAGAGCAATTTGCTCAGCGGTTATGCTACAAACCTTAAAGGTGCCTACAACTTTTCAGCAATGCAGGTAAGGCCTCAATAATGCCTTTCATTATATTAAATGGCTGCACATTCGGTGTAATCGTAAATTGTAGCGTTCGTCATACAACCTCACTATTGTGAGCTTCTTCATTAGTGTAGGATATGCAGGTTACAATCTAGTATTTAGCACCAATGCCATTATATCGCAGGATCACAGGGCCGATTTAAAGCCAGATCCAAAATTTTCTTCACTCGGGTATTCTTTATTTCCGTTTTTGTGTTGTTCTAATTATCTCATCCCATCTTCATTGACGCCCGAGCGGCCTCAATTAAAAGATTTTAACTAGGCAGCCAAACAGTTCCAAATGAGGTCTCGTAGCCAATAGCCCTCACAACACCAAGAGGGAAAGGGGGAGGTGGGGTTGTACTTTACGCCCATCCTGTGAAAAAATTGTCAGTCAGTTACTTGATAATTTAAAATTTTGAAAAATAATACTTAAAATTTTTATCAGTTCTTCTACCATTCCATATATGACTTCGATTTTTGAGTTAAACTTACACTAAAAAATATAAATCTCAGTAGTAGATGTCACTTTGCTCAATGCATGTTGTATTCAATATTACCAGGTTCAGGGCAATACTTATAGACCAATATCTCTTTACATAGTATGTTGAGAGTACACGTCAACAACATGGAACTAAATTTAAATTTTTTATATATTTTGTGCTGGTCATAAAGTCGATAGCACACGTTGCTTAAAGTGGGTGAAGATGCTAAGTGCGTAATAAAAGGGATTTTCGTGATCTGAACCCTATGTACATATCAGTACCTTTCAGAAAGGATTTTCTTAATGTGATTCAAAAAAGTATCGAATTTTGGTTTTTAATTTCTTTTAGGGCTGGCGCATAATACCCCTGTTGGTAAGGTGCGTTAGCAAGAAGGCCTCTCTTTTGCTAGGGATAGTATGATGATTTAATTTTATTTAGTTAAGGAAAGAGGCCAAACTGATTTTTGCTGCACAAACTGAGTCTATAAGGCCCAATTTAAGTACCATTTGAGGCAGTCAGTGCTCTAGTTCAAAACTGATTTGTGTTATTTCCGAGTAATGCCCCTGCCCTCTCCCCCTTTTTCATTGCGTTTTCGTAAGCTTTACCATCTCCGAAACAAAACTTCGAAGTCCAGTTGCGTTAAGCATGGGTCTCTTTTAGTGTCTGGTGATACATTTTATAGCAGAAAACGCGTTCATAGTTTTATGTTAACACTCAGATCCAATTAAAAAAGAAGTGGCAAACTTACATCATCACACTTTCTTTTCATACTTTTGGCGAAATTTTCCGTTAAAATTAAGAAACTTCCGAATTACCTTAATTAACATCGAGGAACTTACGTTCTAAGAGTGGAAGGACAGGAATAGGAGACAGCACTTGAAGTATTCAAACAGGGCTCTAGCGTACACTGCTTGTTATTCAAGCAATGAATAAGAATAAGAATTCAAAAAGGAAATGAAATTCGATAAGAAAAGGCAAAAACTTCAGGATTCGTAATTCAGTATAGGGGGTCGAAGAAAATGGATGCAGCTTAAGAAAATGGTTATCAGATGAACATTAACAGTCAGAGAACCAGGACAGAGGTAATGAAGTAAATGGAGGAACCACCTGGTAGAAATTTTCCCAGGTCACAATTTAATCATCATGAACACTAGGTTTAAACAACGTGAAAGACGACAGTTTATGTGGCAGAGTCCCAGACACACTGAAAGTTTTGAAACTGATAATGTAATTATTAGAGAGTGTTTTTCCTACAGCACATACCGACTTTGACCACAATATGTTGATTACGAACTGTAGGTCGAAATAGTAAAATAGGAAATACATGGAGTGGAACCTGGATAAATCGAAAAAGTTATTAGTTGCTAAGAGTTCCAAAGGCGGTATTAAGCAACAGTTTACCGAAATGGGGAAAGGAAAACAAGAGAAGATGAATAGGCAGCTTTATGAGGTGATGTAGTTAAGGAAGCAGCAGATCCAATCCGCAAAGAAAATAAGACCAAACAGAAATTATACTGAAAATGCATGAGTTCTTAAATCTGTTTGGTAAAAGGATAAAAATTAATAATACAGCAGGTAATAGAGAATTCATAAATCTGTAAAATTAAATTGACAGCAGCAGAAAAAATGCAGAGCAGGTGTGGCTGTAGGTGAAAAGTAATGATGTTGAGGAGTATATGACTGTGGGAAATACAGATACTATCAGTGGATATGATTTGGGGCTCCTGGTGTACTTTCAAATTGTTATTAATTTGGTTCAAATACTGTCTCGTGAGACAGTATTATATCTACATTTTATGTATTTTAAGTTTAATCAGTTTTTTGGCTCTTAATCTAAACTGGAAATTATAAATCACCAAACTTTCCCAATACTCCCTTAAAGAGCATCCCACACGAAAGTTTGAATAGGGTGATACCATCAAACTTCTATCAGTTCATAATAATCTCAGAAAATCATTCTACATATTGCTTTAGGCAACATTTCATTCGTTAGATAATAAAATTTCATATTTCTATTTTCCATTTTCTGTGTGTTAAATACCTTTGTATATTAACTACATATTTTGGTTTCAATTACTCTCTTTCAACGCATTTCGTTGATACTCTTAGTGTACATTCCGGATAAAGGAATATTGTACTCATGTGCCAAACCACGAGTAGTTTTCCTCCCATAATTTGCTTCTTTACCTTCAAAAATAGTAACTTCATGCTTCTGAAAACTGTAGTTCATATTTCACATACTTAATAAAGTTTATTGATTTTGTTTCTTACTTAAATAGGAAAAAATTAAAAACTGATGAAAATTGCAAACACTAGAAAGTTTTCAGGAATAATTCTATGTTGTGATCATAAGACATATTTACTATTGTGCACTAATATTTTTCAGGTACTTAATAACTGAAAATACAGTTTTGCGGTTGTTTTGTGGTTTGGTAACATACTCCCTACAAATTGTATTCTTAAGATAATATTGTTGAGTATGAAATGAAATGCACTTACACTAATTTCACCTGTCAGTTGCATTACAGTAACAAAATTACCACATGAAACTTTCTAAGGCGATTCCATTTCCATATCTCTAGTCAAATTACTTCATTACTTTCATTCTTTACATAAATATTCCATAGTTTAATATTAACAAATAATTAAATATCTCCAAATGGAATATTCTTTATATCTGCATGAAACGCTATAAACCTAATATAATAAATATCAAATTCTGTTGGATTGTAAAAATTTTTGATGTCTAATTCAACAGTAATAAATACAGGAACTTTATGACTGTAAATTATAGAATGATATAAGCATCTTTGGGTTTCTAAGTCTGTCTTCATCTAAGTAAATGTCGTGTTCTGGTTAATATTTAAAAATTGGAATTTAAATTACAATATCTTGGACAACTATTTTACCTTCTTTAAAACTGTTCCAGCAATTTCTTTTAATTTTTTTGTTTGTGCTAAACCATATTACAGTGTCAGTTACATCCAATCTGTATGTGAAGCATACAGTGACAACACGTTCCCACATCACATATCTACACTCTATAAAGAACACTTCAAGGATGTATAATAGATAAAGTACTTCTTTCTCAATACCTTATCGTTGTTTACAGTACTACCTTCCATACATATTTCAGCACCAAAAAGTGAAGTCAGTTGAAGAAAAATTGTTGAAGATGCTAGGTTCAAGAAAGGAATCTTATTTCCTTCCTTTATGGTTTTTGGTGTCAAAAAGTTTTGTAAGAATGTTGTCAATTGGTTTTTGACACTTGCTTCATGTTAATGTGTTGTGAAATCAGTTCAATACAGCTGAACAACTTCAATGATCAGGATGTAACCATATATCACTAACGTTTATGTTAATTTCTGCGTATTTACTTGGAACATTTAAATTACTTTTTGTATTGCTAGTTACTGGAAGTGACTGAATTGTTACCATTTGCTTTTATTCATTTACAAATAACATAAATCATTTCTAAAGTTATCATTTATATCAGGTCCATGAGAATCAGTAAATTCATAATCCTCATAAGTTATATTAAAAGTTAAAGTGTATCATGTATTGGTGATTTGGTTCAAAATAACATAACAAACACTGCATTTGGCTTAAATGCAGTAATATTTGTCTCCTTTAAGAACTGCTCACTATTTTTAATAAATGTTCCACAACTAAATTCAAATTCATACTTATTACTTACAAAAGAAATATTTCTAGGCACATCATTAGTAGCATTGTTTTATTTAGTTCAATAGTTTTGATTAATAAAAATCAAAATACATCCAATGATATCGAAGTTAACATTGCTCTCAATAATGACTCTATTTAGATATTCATCTGATTTAATACTTATGTTATGTTCCTTTAAGTGAAAAAATTTTCCTAAATTTGTGAACGTGAATTACCTCTCTCCATCACAGCATGCTTATTATATGTTTTTATTTAACACCAAGAGTTAAAAGTGAAGAATAAAGTTAAAATTAAGTAAAATGTGGAATTAAAGAACCAAGGTTATGTGAAAAAAATGGAATGCTTGATAACAACATTTTGTATCTGGGATGGTTAAATGTAGATGACATCAATTTTGTATATCTTCCTTCTTAAAGTATAGTGAATCTAAATATCGACAGTTAATAATGGGTGCATAAAGTAAAAAAATGGATACAGAATTGGTAATTAATTTGAAATACTAACGATTCTATAAATAGTTTAGTAAAGGATTACTGAAAGATTACAAAGTAATGTCTGAGGGATACATTTTATTTCTGTAGGCCTATTAATTAATTATTTAATTTTATCTATCAGGTACTTTGTTACAGTCTGAGCCACAGCTTCATGGTCATTGAATGACCCAGTATAATAGTTTAAGACTGATGATCATAAAATTTATAAATGAAACAATTAAGAAAACATGAATAAATCTGAATAGAGTGTAAGAGTAAATGAGACATTACAGCTACAAGTTATCAATGGCTGCAAGAAACTCTTGTGTGCTATAAAAGGGATATGCCACAAGGAAACATTTCTACTTGAATTTGAATAATTATTTTTAATCACTCAATTTTTTCAGTTCTACAGGAAGCCAGTTGAAAATGATATCTGCTGAACGGTGTACTCCTTTCTGTGCAATGGTTAGGGCAGTGTTACCCAAATGCACATCAGTTCTCCGAATGTTGCAGATTCTTCTGAGTGAGTTAATGTTGTCAACATACTATCACATAATGAAATATATTTACAGGGATATTAGAGTTCCAAAAGACTTGAGCCTAAGTCTACATCAAGATCAGGAACAGACTCCATAGATCTGCCTGACCACCACTTTATGAGTTAAGAACTTGTGGTGAGTGCACATGGTTTCCTCAAAAATAACACCTTACGAAATAATAAAGCGAAAGTAAGCAAATTAAGTAGTTTGGTATGACAACTGGGAAAAAATGGTATGTGTAGGCATTGAAGAGGTTTGTGGTGGTTCTAGCGACCAGAAGAAAACATGACAGGCCAGCAGTTTTTAGTGTATACATTGTCTAAATGCTGCAAATAAAATCAAATTTAAAAATTAATATTTTTCCAATGCCTTAAGGAATTCTGATAAATTACGTGTCAACTGAAAGCGGTCAAAAAGGCCTATCAGAATATACAAATAGAAATTTTGTATGTAATATACACTTTGAGATATAAGCAGGAATATGTATTATGAGGTATAAAAACATCTTGTGTAACATAAACAGTACACTAACGAAAGTAGTAGCAATATACTAAATTAGGCTGTTATTTATCTGTGAGTAAAATTTTGGGCTAGTTTGTTTATGGTATACAAATTCTTATAATAAGGTAAATGGTTTTTAAGATATACTGTAATAGTTAAGTTATGTATGAGAATTATTGCAACAAGAAACTGACAGCAGAAATAGATGGTGATCATGTTGCCCTAGGGAATTTGGCCTGGAATCTTCCAAAAGAGCAGACATACATATCAATGACCAGTGGCTCAAACTGTCAGAAATTTTTTGAAGCATGAGTTTGAGAACTTATAAAAATCTTGGGCATTGGTCGCAAAAACATGTAAAATTCCTGGAGTTCACCTGAACTTACAAAATTTACATGTTATTGAGTGTTTGGACTTGTAAGAACTCTAGCAAGTTTGATGGACTTCTAATAATTTCAGAAAATTTTACAGAGCTGAAGTTACAATATTTCTGCGAGTTTGGAAGAGGCTGGATTGATAATAATTTTCTGGAACTTCCTCAGTATGGAACTTAAACAAGAAAATTTTTGGGCAATAGTTCAAGTGGACTTGTAAAATTTCTGTATCTAATCGAGTATTAAGACTTGTAACAATTTCTCATCAGAGGCATAATTTCAACTTAGAACATTGTAGAAAGTTGTCTTGAGCTAGTCTTTTAGTAATTTCAAGCAGTTTATCAGGTGTATAATTCTAAATTAGAACACAAGAGGAAGGACTTGAAATAGTTTGTTAGTTTTTCTTAACAACCAGCTTCTTGTGCTGCTTTGATAAAGGAATTCATGAAGACTTACTTCTATCATAGTGTTAATTCAACCACAAAAGGGAATTAATAAACTTTAATCATTTTAAGTTGTATTGCAAGTCAACTGTGAACATTTACTTTGTGTACCTTCACAACACTACAGAGGGATGATTCTGAAAAACAGAACAGATGCTGACCAGAAAATTGGGAACGTTTTTGATTATTATACCAACTACTGCCTGAATCCAAAACCATGCTAAACTCAGATCTGTGCTTTGTACCCACGGAATTGGCAGGCAGAAAGAAAACTGAAAGTGACTTTGGAAGATATCGTGCTCTACAATTGTTTTGTATCCAAATACCTTGAAGTTGTGTAAGATAGATCACTGCTTTTGCGGCAGCATGGCTCTAATACCAAACACATGGTGTCAGCCCAAAACAACATCAAAATATTTCATAGTAGTAACTGCGGTGCCCAATCCCAAATGGTCTGTACTTTTGTTATGTCGTTCTCTTTCAAGGCTGATGAAAATGCCTGCCCAGTGTACTATAAATCCATCGAAACAAATAGCGAGATGTAGCCATTAATGAAATTGCAAAGCTAATTACAGGATGTGTCATTCCAACTCCTGTTGATATATTGGTATTTGAGTCAGGTATTTCACCTTTTACTACACTCTATGAAGTAGCCACAAAAGCCAAAAATTGGATAATCTCAATCTCATCTGCAGTATTAACGTAATCCCTGAAGATTAGTTAGAATTCAGTACAGTCAACATATGCACTCAATACATCAGCCAGCAAAGCCTGAAAAAAACTGGTGGGTAGCCAAAATAAATCATCTCCTAGCAGACATAAAACCAGCAGAATGCTTATCAGCCATACACATGGAAATCAGTAATGAAATTATGAAAGGGTGTTAACAAATCCGAGGATATATTAATGAAATGGGGAAGCTTACAACGGCCAACATTGTGTGAATGTCGAGAAGTACAGACAACAAAATGTCTGTGGTAGTATTCGAGCATGCTGATTCTAGGAACGAGGAACAGTTCTTCCAGGCACAAGAATATGCTGTAGCGTTTCAGGCCAAAGACTGTTTGATTTTAATTTTATATGTGTATACATGTATAAATTCCTCCCATTTTCTTACCTCTAATTGTAAGTTGATAGAATCCCATAAGTTTGTTCCTGACTCGAGTAAATAAACACACAAATTTGTCAGGAGAAATATTTTTTAACCATCTGTCATGTTTGGTGGGAGATTACTGTTATATCTCAAGAAAAGATATGAACAGAGCAGAACCCTGTGACACCTCCCAAACTTCTACTTTGTATGACTCCAGGCTGTTCCCTGTTTGTTGGCAATGAGGGACAAGCTACTCCTTCCTACTAAAGTGATGTGAAGTAAACCATTGTTGAGTGTTTTGCTTAATACCTTAGTGATCTAACTTACTCAGAACTGTTGCATGGTTCACACAGCCAAAGGTGTTTGATGAATCAAAGAAAATATCTTCTGTCCTCAACCTATTGTTCAGTCCTGATGATGACTAGTACATAAAAGAAACAACATGATTTTCTGTGGATGGCACTTTCTTAATTAAACTGCGAGTATGACAGTAAATTATCTGCAGAGAGATATGACACCACTCTCCTATGTACTGGTTTCTTAAAACTTTTGGGAACACTCATTACAAACAAATTGCCTAGTAAGGGTCTACACAATGTCTTTCACCGTTTCTAGCAAATAGTTTCCGAGTATTTAAATGTCATGAAATTGACCACACATGAAAATCACGTCACACAGGTGACTGAGTAAGAAGTAATGTGTGAAACACTGATCTTCATAATCATATTTTAAGTTTTATCACACCTATGGCAGTTTTTATCCATTTATGGTGTAATAACTCATCTAGTTTCTTGTTTCTTCGTTTCCTGTGGATGTACCTTATGTAGTTGTCTACAAATTTACGTGTACCAATAATATTTTGATTTCATTTGCTGACTATTGATAAGATGTGATTATTATGTTTTTGCATATCTCTGTAGGATCATTCATTCTTATGTGAAAGTGGTGAGAATATTGAGCATACATATTATGCTCTGAGTCTTCTTCCACAGTTCACCATGTAGCTGTAATTTAATTCCGAGAACTTTCTATTCTCTTAGCGTAACAGATTACTTTAGCTTTTAAAGGTGTCGCTATCTACTTTTTTTAAACTTTTCTGTGCGTGTTTCCGATTATTACTCATGTCTGGTTTCTTATTTTTCGGATCATACGTTTTTCTATATGCCATAGACTTCTGGAAACTGCTGTAATTGTAACAGTAGTGAAAGTTTACTTATAGATGGCCCAGTGCATTATGTGAAAAGCTCACAAGGGAAATTAATGTTAAGACTGTATCATGATGATCTAGGGTGTGCCTTTTATTAAATATTCAGAATTAATTTCTAGAACTAGGCTCTTTCAGCACTTGATTATACAGGAAAAATGGCAAAATGGCTCAATCCACATTGGGGCAGAACAAAGAGTGACTGATATTCCAGGAAACAAACATTTGGTAGTTAGACAGATCATTCCTCTTGACTCACACATCGTATAACAAGAAAAATATTATTAATATCGTTCCTTAAAGGGGGGGGGGGGGGTAGATTTCCCATAAACATACTTTACATTTGTTATCAGCAAGGGATCTTTAATCAAAGGAGAGATGATTTGGATACTCATTGGAATGCATCAACTGTGTACATCAATACCCATGACACTAATATGAGTCAGAAAGGAAAATACTATTGTATTTGGCTGCACATATTTGTATACCAACATGCATTATCATTACTGATGGACCTGAAAGAAAACAAGAACCAATGAACATATTTCTGGCTTTTGAGTATTCATTCAGATAAGGTGACTGAGTAGGATAGCTGGTCAAAAACACATTAAGGCGGCAAAAATTCAACACACACAAATTTGGACATATATTCAGGCACTCATTGCTTTCAAAACGGAAATCAGTTATCGTTTATTGTGATAATAATTTGATGTCCACATTGTACTGATGGTACCCAAAAACGAAACAACGAATGTAAGCAATTGCAGAATTTATTCTTGGTGGGAATCACAAAAAAGAATAAAACAGCTTGCTGATTTGAAACACAAAAATAATACTCAATGCGAAATGGATCCCCTCAGGACAGAAAAATAATAAGACAAAATATCAGCAAGCTAGTCTGCTAGAATACCACAGATTAAGCATTTAAAAATGAGACTTACGAGAAATGGCTACGAAACAGGTGCCTTTCGTTACACCAGTGTTGGTGAGATTACGACAGGAGGGACAAGTGACATTTTTTTATTCAGCGTAAGGGAAGCACAGTAACCTCTGCATTCATTAAAAATTATTTCAACTATGTATTAATGGACACAACAAAATAATCCAGGAAGATTTTGCATAAATTATACATAAGTCATCTGCAATAAAAAGAAAGTATTAGTAAATTATTCTTGCCCTCACTTGGGCCATACATGATTCTCAAACAGATTTTAATACACAAAAGTAAAAGATTGCTGACTTTATAAATACGGAAAGCAAACCAATAATCACTTTTACAAACTTAACCGTAATCCGTAATTCGAAGAAAGCTCTTCCTACGATCTCTCAGAGATTATGCTCAAAAGTACAGACAAAAAATCTATCTTAATGTGTGTGTGTGTGTGTGTGTGTGTGTGTGTGTGTGTGTGTGTGTGTGTGTGTTTGTGTGCCTACATAACACTGTCATGTGTCACTGTACTATTACATTTACTCATGTGACAAATTGTGTTCCATCCTTACTAGAGAACAAAACAGATTTACTAAGACGAATATTTGTGAAATATTTGTGAAAACCTTTGTACGAAATCACCAATAACATGTATGTTAGTTAAGCTTGTTTTACACAAACAACTAAAGTAACTCCACAGAAAGTTGCACTATAGTTGATATAGCAGTGGTGCTGTGTGCTGTTCTTTCGACACTCTTCACTGTTCTTCAATAGGCCGTTAGGTGGGCTTATTCGTACAGACATTAGTTACGTCATTCAGATTTTGGTATTAGATCTGTGCCAAGAAATTGATAATACGAAGATAAAGTATATATGTTTGATGTAGAAGTAGACTATATGCAGAAATACCGCAGTGGCAGCAAAAAAAAACTTATAATGAACGTAGCACTCATATGCTATAAACCTTATTTACATGTTATAATAGTGACATCTTATTTATATGGCATAAAGATGACATATTAATGTTAAGAAGTTGATAAGCAATATGAAAGCCTCAAGTGGGTTAATTCCTATTTCTTAACAATAAAGATAATTGTAACATTACTGATCATAGTTACTTCTTAGAGAGATAATAAACAATTGAGAAGAAACACAAGGTCTAGAATACTATCAATCATTCATTGAAGACTGTAGGCATGTGGAGTGGAGTGTAAGGGGGAGGGTGTAGAAGGATGGCTGGGAGGGTTATAAAATGACTAATGAAAAAGAAGCTATTACAGTGGGGTGTGAGCGTGGTGGGGAACAAAAGGGTAACTAACAAAGGAATAAGAATAAAAATGTGAAGTGAATGACCGTTTTTTTAGTGGCACTTTGAAGCTGAAATCGTGATTGTGTAAGTGTAAATGTAACACTGTAAATGCAGAACAGTCTACTGTACTGACTTTAAAGAAATACTTTTGAATAATAAAACCTAGTTTAGAGTACTTCTTGAACTGTGATTCGTGCTCTGTTAAAAATCCGATAGTTACACTAAAGATCCTGGCTCAAGAGAAACAGTAACACTTTGATATTTGACAACTGGTGATTACCTATCATCTGGCAGTCTTTATACTAAGTTCCCACAACTACAAATTCAGAGTTCTTGTGTGACGCTGGATGCTATTTACGATGCCCAAAAGAATCATTTAAAAGCTATTACACTCTAACAAAAATAAAGAAAAAAAGATGCACCTGGAAGGAATTATCCGAATGGGACGGAAATCGGTACATGTAATGCACATGTACAGACAAAGAAATGGTTACAAATTGCGTGGATGATTTGTTCAAGAGAAAGAGCTCCACAATCTGAGCAAGTCAGTAACGAGTTGGTCCATCTTTCGCCCTCATGCAGGCAGTTATTCGCCTTGGCAGTGATTGACAGAGTTGCTGGATGTCCTCCTAAGGAAGTCATAAGTGCCCCCTGAGGGGAAAATGTAATTCTGAACTGTCTTCCGGTCATCAGAGTAAATTATTTTTAAAATAAATATTATCAGTATTTCGCAAGGTTGTAATACTGATTACGTAAATTGATAATAACTGCATTTTCAAATACTAACAATAATGTGTTGACACAATGTGGTGCCTATAACAGTTTGTGAAGCGTAAGTATAAACATCATCTTCCTCACACAGCCACTCACTACATTCATACTTCGTGCCTTAAATCTATGACGTAAAACTGAGAAATATAGAGCACATAATTATGCTTAAATATGTAATGAAAAATTGTAGGTACTTCCCACAATAGACCATGAATTGTTTCTTTATCCCCTTAAAAATTAACGAACCCATAGCCAGCAAGCCATCAGCCTCGCTGCAGTGGTAACACCGGTTCTCGTCAGATCAGCAAAGTTAAGCGTTGTTGGGCTGGGCAAACGCCTGGACAGGTCACCGTCTGGTCTGGCGAGTGCTATTGGCAAGTGGGGCGCACTCAACCCTTGAGAGGCCAGTTCAGGAACTACTTGATTGAGATGTAGCGGCTGCTGTCACGAAAACTGACAACGGCCGGAAAAGCAGTGTGCTGACCACAGTGGTCGTTCTCTTGGGCCTTCTAGGCCTCTTTGGATGGTGCATTTTTGTTTCGTGTTTCATTAAAGGATGGAGTTTAGTTTCATACTTAGCGGAACACAACAGCAACTAAGTGCTGGTTATTAAGCCGTTGAAGGGCCTACACTGTATTAATACTATTACTAATAGTAATAATACTGGCAGTGGTGAGACAGAAAGCATGGCAGCTTGATATCTTCCAATATCTGCAGTAGGGAAGTAACGAGTCCAGCAATCAAGTGATGTACAAACAACAGGTTGGTTGGTTGGTTGGTTTGGGGAAGGAGACCAGACAGCGAGGTCATCGGTCTCATCGGATTAGGGAAGGATGGGGAAGGAAGTCGGCCGTGCCCTTTGAAAACAAACAACAGGCCTACGTGTAGTGCATACATTTTGCTTTGGTTGATTTTACATGAGAGTGCAATGAATGGATCAAGCAAGTGTCGCAAAGAAGTGGTGCAAAGGAAGCATGTTTTGTAACAAGTGTTAATTCTCAACGTAGACATCTTTCTTTTCTGAGAAGCAGTTACAGGTAAAAGAGTGATACACTAACACTACTTCATTATGCTTGAAAAAATGTTCTTCGAAATAAACATAGGCAATTGTCACATTGAATTATTAATTCTTGGTTTAATAAAGCACCTACCAAAACTAAATGTAATTGTTCTTCTCTCATTTTAAAAAAGAAAGAGTTCAAAGAAAATTATTTTTCATTCTAACGTAAAGTTAGGCGGTAATGTTGATAATGGTGGGAGGAGAGGGGGTTACTATCTAATATCTGGTTACATTCAAGGGTAATGGTCTCAGAAAGGTCGAAATCACGGCCGTAAGGAATATCGTGCCAAATTCTGTCCTACTGGCGTGTTAGATCGTAAAAATCCCGAGCTGGTAGGAGGGACCAGACTGTAAGGCTCCAGACGTTCTTAATTGAGGAAAGATCCGGCGGCGCTGCTGACAAAGGTAGGTTTTGGCAAGCATGAAGGCATGAGGTAGAAAGTCTCGCCGTGTGCAGGCAACCATGATCTTTCTAAAATGCAAACCCTGGATAGCTTGCCATGAAGGGCGCAGAAAATCGTACCGCTGTTCTGTAAGGGTGTTAAGGATGGCACCCCAGTTCATCACTCATGGTTGTCGTGCCATATAGATGGCGACAGTGAGATTCGGTGTCCATAGCGTCTCCAGACAAGTGTCTGGTCTGAAATCTCACTTGCAGGAGTAGAACTGCATCCAGGGATGAGTCTCGCTTCGAACTGAGCCCCGATGACCAGCGAAAACCTCTCTGGAGATGCTTCAGACAGTGGTGGGATACCAACCAGATTGTCGCCCGCCATACGGCAGATAGCTAGGAGCGATGGTCTGGGGTGTCATTTTTTCCCATTGCAGTGTAATGAAGCTAATGTGCAGGGACACTATGTGTGCGTAAGTTGAGAAAGAGAGTCCGACGGAAGGCGTCTGTGCAGTCTGGATTCCCACTGTGTTTGGACGGCTTAGTGGTCAAAGCTTCTGCCTAGTGTGCATGAAACCCTGACTCGAATCTGACACATATTTTCAACATTCTCTGTTACTGTAAATACCCACTAGCAACTAAATGTCATTAACCCCTTTTTGTCTTCATTCATAACGGTTGTAGGATCAAATTAGTTTCTGTTCTTTCAGACATATAAACTGTTTATAATGAAATATGGAATAACACTTGAGTACATTACTATTTCGAATGTTTTGACAAAAGACGTCAGTACGGAACTTGTACGATCATTAAGTCCTTCTTGCCACCTTTCTTCTGTAGAGATTTAAGAATTGCAAATTTAGATCTGTCTAGAAAAGTTCCCTGTGCCATCTGCCACGGAGGGCATTAGTTATTATATTAGGATAACTTTTCAGTATACTGTTTGCAATTCCATCATCACCAAGTAAGCTCTTGTTTTCGTATAATTTTTATAATATCAGATTTAGAATGTGACTGTTAAAAGTATTTGCAGCTTGTGAATTATGAGTCAGAACATTGTCATTTAGTTCAGTTGTTATGTTATCCTTTCCACTGACTGTCCTAGCCCACGTTTGACAATATCCCATATAGTCTTAACCTTATTTGCTGCATTACTAGTTTCTGTCAGGATGTACACGGAGTGTTCGACGTCGTCGACATCAACATGGTTAAAGATTGTGTACCTTCACAGTTAGATCAACACGGGGACGAAATTGTGCCATAACACATGCCCAATATACTTGCTACAGGATTATGTTTACGAACCTCATCCTCGACACAGCCTCCAGCTGTGTCGAAGGTTAGGAGAGCTGAACCAGCGACAACGATAAAATCTGTCGGTTCGGTGCGGAAATCGTCAGCATAGGGGTCGATGGTGCAGTGGCCGGCAGTTAGGAGCCACGACTCAGTGATAACGGACAGGCAGCAAAGGTGCTCTCCATCCTTCGCTAGTGAGGCCATGAACGGGAATTCCTTAATTGAGGCTACTCTGCCGCCAACGATCCGCTGACGTCCCGGACTCCACAGCCGAAGAACGTCCCACGGCGTCAAAACATTTTCCGTTCCATTGCTCAGATGCGGACTGTCCCTTTGGCTGGTTATGAAACCGGACGTGTGCCGCTCGTTGTTGAACAATTTGGAACCCGTTCCTTCTTTCAGTCGTGACGTCAGATCTCTGCCACGAATGTCTTCAGCCGAGCAACATCCACTGTGCACAATAACCAACGTTGTAATGGCCGTGATGATTTCGCAGATGCATGTGGACAACCTGAAACAAGCAACCAATCGCTTTCCGAGTCTCTAGCTTAAAACTTCAGTATTGTGTACTGTTCATCGCTATTTGAGTGCAATAGTAAAACTTCATCATCAAATGATATCATCGCAAGGAGGTTACATTTCGCAAATTAATACAGTCATGAGATCCCGAATGATAGAGGGCTGTCTTGTGACGTGTAGAATCCGCGTGCACTCAAATGACGACGGCTATATGTCATATCGTGGATCCAACAAGACACCAGACATACTGCAAAAACATCCTGATTAATAAAGCGTCAAACGCAGCCCATATCCGAAACGGATAGGTTGGAAATGAGCCGAAGGCACGCACATTTAGCATTATAGAGTCTTAGATGTGTCTCATAGGACTGAGGTCCGCTTTCATAGGAGGGTGCGCAAACAGTCTCATTACCATGCGGTTTTATTCAAACTACCTTGAAACAACTCGAAGGCGATGATGGTATATTGTTGTTATAGGTATTGATCGTGTGTGGGATACTGTTTTTGAACAAACTGGTTAATATAACGAAAACCCAGCGTCGTCGGTAACAGACGACGGCAGATGACTAGAGAACCTCTTCTCATCGCTTATACACAGTAAACACTGAAACTGGATCAATCTACCGCTTCATAATTATCATTTTGACACACCTTATATGCAAGCCACACTGACCTTCCCGCTGTGTATTTATCAAGCTAGCGACCAGTGACGTCTGGGGGAGGAATGGGCCAACTTATTCATTTCTTCATTGGTACTCACTCTTTCTGATCCTTACGTTTCTCCTCCCTGATCCTAAACGTATGGAAACGAGTGTATCGTATGTTTGAATTGGTATAACAGGCACCTACAGATACATGAGTAATTCAGAACCATTGTTAACCTAACTTCATGGGCAAGTATATAGACGAACATGTGTCAAGGATAGGATCGAATTTTGGCAACCAGGTCCTTCCCCCCCCCCCCACCCCTCCCCCGCTCTACTTGATGCCATGATAAGCATTCGGACTCCGGTGTGGTAAGTGAGCAGAAGCTCTATTGGGCGTCTGGCTCGTTTTGTGGATTCCGATACTATCATATATTATTTACTTACAGAAACACCTAATTTATTTGGCTTCAGAACAGTCTATGTTAGTGGAGTGAGACAGGATCCAGGGTCCTTTAATGTTGGTTACTTTTGTAAGTTCTGATGATGATCCCATTGCGAGAGCTCGAGCCACATATATCTCCTTACGTTCAAATGGCTTAATCAATTCACGTTAATACTTTCTGATTACTTGATGATTCCCTAGTGCATTTTATCCATTTTTCAGGTAACTTTTCTTTGTAATTGAGGCGTCCAACCTCGAAACTGTTCGTGGTTTTACGATTACGGGGTATGTTAGTTTCTGTGGTGAAGTATATTTAATTCTGTGAACGATTTTTATAGATTAGAGTTCATTTTAATGGTGGTTTCGTTGAGATCAGCGTGTCCATCGTTATCCTCCACTAGTCCACAAGGTTGATCCATCAGATATTGTGGTAATAGTACACTACTAGCTATTGAAATTGCAACACCACGAATATGACGTGCTACAGACGCGAAATTTAACCGTCAGGAAGAAGATTCTGTGATATGCAAATGATTAGCTTTTCAGAGCATTCACACAAGGTTGGCGCCAGTGGCGACACCTACAATGGTTTATCGTATCGTGACATTGCTGCTCGCGTTGGTAAAGATCCAATGACTGTTAGCAGCATATGGAATCGGTGGGTTCAGGAGTGTAATATGGAACGCCGCTGGGTCCCAACGGCCTCGTATCACTAGCAGTCGAGATGACAGGCATCTTATCCGCATGACTGTAACGGATCATGCAGCCACGTCTCGATCCCTGAGTCCACAGATGGGGATCTTTGCAAGACAACAACCATCTGCACGAACAGTTCGACGACGTTTGCAGCAGCATGGACTATCAGCTCGGAGACCATGGCTGCTGTTACTCTTGACGCTGCATCACAGACAGGAGCGCCTGCGATGGTGTACGCAACGACGAACTTGGGTGCTTGACTGGTAAAACGTCATTTTTTTGTATGAATGCAGGTTCTGTTTACAGCATTGTGATTGTCGCATCCGTTTTTCCCAACATCGTGATGAACGAACATTGCAGGCGTGTATTCGTCATCGCCATACTGGCGTATCACCCGGCGTGATGGTAGGGGGTGCCATTCGTTACACGGCTCGGTCACCTCTTGTTCGCATTGAGGGCACTTTGAACAGTGGACGTTACATTTAAGATGTGTTACGACCCGTGACTCTACCCTTCATTCGAACCCTGCGAAACCCTACATTTCAGCAGGCTAATGCACGACCGCATGTTGCAGGTCCTGTACGGGCCTTTCCAGCTACAGAAAATGTTCGACTGCTGCCCTGGCCAGCACATTCTCCAGATCTCTCACCAACTGAAAACGTCTGGTCAATGGTGGCCGAGCAACTGGCTTGTCGCAATACCCAAGTCACTACTCTTGATGAACTGTGCTATCGTGTGAAAGCTGCATGGGCAGCTGCACCTGTACACGCCATCCAAGCTCTGTTTGACTCAATGCCCAGACGTATCAAGGCCGTTATTTCGGCCAGAGGTGGTTGTTCTGGGTACTGATTTCTCAGGATCTACGCACCCAAATTGCATGAAAATGTTATCACATATCAGTTCTAGTATAATATACATGTCCAATGAATACCCATTTATCATCTGCATTTCTTCTTGGTGTAGCAATTTTAATAGCCAGTAGTGTAAATCAAATCCCATCAAATGAAGTCGTTTATTGGCCCAGATCAGTACTATATTAAGACGAGCTATTAATCAGAGTATAGTACGTGTTTTAATGCGAATCTGACTTACGACCTCCACAAAACTGTTTGCTACCGAGATTAAGGAAAAACCCTTTTCATGTAAAGGGATGTAATAGAATGTAAGAATTAATATTAAAATTAATTTCAGGTAGATAGTATTCTGTTTGTGACGTTTTCAGAGTTCACCAGCAGTGTTGCTCTCGTTTGAGTTAAGCTGTGTTGTGTGTTGATTATTGTGGGGAACGTGTTATTCATGAAAACATATGTGTATGGAATGTTTTATTATCCGAAGTTTTGTGTTTTAACTAGTTTAGCGTCCGCTGATTTGCACCCGTAGACTGTATGGTCTACACATTTTTATGTTGTTCAAGAATTGCAACATCTTCTAATTTTTTCACGCTAATTAAGATCATAGAAGCATGGTCTTTGCTGAAAATACTTCTGACCAAAAAGCAATGTTGGTAGCTGGAGTACAATGTTTTTGTTAACCGTACCTTTTGCGTTCTTGTGACGGTATTTCCATAGAAACTTCGTCCCGTAACACACATATCTTTATATCTAACCGAAAAGTGAAATAGTAAATGGTTCAAATGGCTCTGAGCCCGATGGGACTTAACATCAGAGGTCATCAGTCCCATAGAACTTAGAACTATTTAAACCTAACTAACCTAAGGACATCACACACATCCATGCCCTAGGCAGGATTCGAACCTGCGACCGTAGCAGTGCGCGGTTCCGCACTGAAGCGCCTAGAACCGCTCGGCCACCGCGGCCGGCAAGTGAAATACTAATTTTCGTAGATTTATCTTTAAATCTTTCAAACATAACGAAATATTTTCTTAAAAACTGTAATCACGTATTTTATTCCCTTGGTGGTTCAATTTCCAAAAATTCTGATACAGGTATTTTTTATTTCTGACTGAGAAACCAACTGCCAATTTTTATAGTCCTAGCTTCAAAATTGCCTTAATGACGACACAGTTTCAGAAGAGCTTCCATCCCCTATTTCACCCCTTAGGGGTGGAATTGCGGAAAATCCATTCTTTAATGACGCCTGCAGTATAAGTTCAACATCCTTGGCAAATTTCAGGTTTCTGTCCTGCATGGTTTGGGCTGGGCGATGATAAGTTAGTGAGAGAGTCAGTCAGTTGGGCCATTTGCCTTCTATATATAGCGGTGTTGGTAGCCAAATGACAGCGGTGATTGGTTTTTCTCGTGCTACCTTTTGACGATATTTCAAATATTTGACTTGGTAGTTGGTGATCGGGGTTATTAGCGTTGTCACTACACGTAATGTGAAGTGTCTTATGCCATGGGCAGGCATAAGGTCGCGGTATGTAGAGACAGGAGAGACGGTTGAGCATCCGAGAGCACGTGCAGCTCTCATTGGCCTTAGGGGGAAGCATCGTGTGGAAGCTAAAAGCTGAAGTATGCACTCTGGCCTGAGCGGAACACGGCGAGTTCACATTGAAACTGTTAGGAGAGAGTCCTCCTCCTGTGTCAACATTAAAAATCTGCTAGGGTCGCGTCAACAGCCAGTGTTAACACGGAGGAGGCAAAGACTTCCTGCTCTCGGAACGACTCAATCACCTGTTCCTGCGGCTTCTAGAGAAGACATTAGACAACCAAATTAAAAAAGAATTATGCAGTCAAAAGGAAATTATTAAGAAAAGATTTGATGGGCACAATAAGACATTTGAGAGACAAAACAGGGGGTTTGAAGAATTCGAAGCCAGAGTGGATGACCTAGTTGCCAAGAAATGATGGGACTGCTGAATGTACAGGGTGATCAGAAACTGTCTGAAAAACTTGTAAAGGTGTTGCAGGGAAGGTTGTGATGAGAAATAATTGTTAAGAAAAAATCGGTCGTTTCGCCATTTTCTAGTTATTTGGCATTGAAGTTAGCCAATGATGTCGTTATATGCGGAAATTCAAGAACTTGCAAACCCTAAAATGCGGTAACGCACAGACATTGGATTTGTGGAGCCGTACGCACACTGCATTAATACACGATTACTATTTTAACTTTAATAAGTTTGTTCATCAGCTTTGGAAGAAAGCCGTTATGTATTTAAACATTTCAAACTGAATCGTCATTCTCGTTCCGGCACCCGTTCTTTGCGAGCTTGTGAGGCAGGTTGCACTATTAGTGAGTTGAGTGCGTGCAGATCTGTAAGAATTACAGAATTTCAGCATGTCTCTCAAAAGAATCAAAATTTCATCATTCATTAAGACCAGTGCATTAAGGAAAATGTGTGCAAACACTGACAGTCAAGATACTAACATTGGTGCTAAAAGAAGGTAACATATACGTTTAACGTAAAAGAAAGGAAATGGAGGAGTCAACAAGGAGAAAGATAGGAAATCTCCAGGAACTGAAAACTGTAAGGAGTCTCAAGTTAGGAATGAGAATATCAGTAGGATTGAACTTATAGTAGGAAACTGCGTTGCTTTATCACGTTGTCAAAACTAACAAAAGACTGTTAATAACAAAAACTTGGTAATAAGCTAAGTGTATTCAGAAGTTCGTGAACTTAAGGCAGACAGCAAGGAACGTATGCGTTTCGATAGCGTGCTTTTTACTGGTGCTTCTGCTAATAATGCCAAAAAACTAAATGATAAAGTCGGTGATAACACAAAGTCCAAATCATACATCAAATACATAGAAATCCTACATAGCCAAGAACAGCAAAGTATGGAAAAATGCACGAGTCAGAGAGTAATGCAGTGGAGAAAGTAACATTAAGAAAAATTAATCACAATTGCTTTGACGCTCAGATTTACGTATGTAATAGCTAAACAGAAATCATAATTAATACCACGTTCCCAAGTAATCTAACTTCAACAGTTTAGTGGTTTAACAGTCTTTTCTGTGCTTCAGTCTGACCATGTATGACAACATATGATAATGTTTATAGGAGAAGAAATGAGAATGTATAGTCCTCGCCATTTTACAACTGGGTACAAACTTTAGTATCATGATCGACGAAATTACACTGATTTCGAATAAAAACTTTTTAATAATCCTTGTTCGTTTGTCCTCTGAGGAAGTTGCTTGCAACTATTTTTTCGGTATTATTGAATCAGAAGCGAGACTATAGAAGGTATATTCAGTACAGTATTAATAGCTCTTGAAAAGTATAACATTAAATACAATAAATATTAAATTAACATTAAATATCATAAAAACAAATCATCTTGTAGGTATCATAATGGTGCATCAACACTGCCTACACCTTACAAAGGTGAAGTCGTTCTTCTGGATGATCACGTATGTAATGAATTAATATTGTCATGTAGTATACGAACCAAAGAACGGAAATAGCTGTCCATAATGCTATGAATAACATGGCAGACGTGTACCATACACAGACATTTTTAGATTCCTTATATTCTGTGCTTTCCCAAAATTCAGACACTATTACAGAGTGCTTCACAAGAATTATCCCCTTCAGCTATTCAGACTAGGACGTTTTTTCTTGTTCGTTGCCTTCCTACGTCATTTAATACTGTTCGAGCCCTTCTTGAAAGTCACAGGCCTATTATCCTCCTTTTTGAAAAACTGAGTCATGGCTCCCAGTCACCAATCGCGCGACCTAAATTTGAAGAGCTGCTTATGATTGCCTCGAATTAGGATTATGGTACAAGAATTGAAGCGCACATTCAAAGCAGTTGTAATTAAGGATCAGTCTTGCGATGAATATAACAGATTTCAAAGGACAAACTGCCTATTGGCTTCTGTCTCGGGTTCTTCGGCCGACGTTCATATAATGATTTTTCTGACGTTTCGCCAGCACGAGTGGCTGGCATTGTCAAAGCTTCACCCTCCATTGCCGGTGGTGAACTGGAGCCGAGCTCGCGGGCGCAGACTATATGTACCTGGCGCGCCAACGTCCGATGGCTTCTCCGCGGTCATTTCCGGTGCGGTTCTCCTCTTGCTACCTGCGACGGTCGTTCGCTGCAGTACGGGAAGCCAGGATCCGTTGACCTTAAGGCTTTCCTCTTTCTTGTTCAAACTGTTCGCGTGTTTTTGTATTTCTACAGCTTCTCTGAACAATCGCGTGTGATAATGCTTCTCTACAGCCAGAACTTCCGTGTCGGCGAATTCACGGAAGTTCTGGCTGTAGAGAAGCATTATCACACGCGATTGTTCAGAGAAGCTGTAGAAATACAAAAACACGCGAACAGTTTGAACAAGAAAGAGGAAAGCCTTAAGGTCAACGGATCCTGGCTTCCCGTACTGCAGCGAACGACCGTCGCAGGTAGCAAGAGGAGAACCGCACCGGAAATGACCGCGGAGAAGCCATCGGACGTTGGCGCGCCAGGTACATATAGTCTGCGCCCGCGAGCTCGGCTCCAGTTCACCACCGGCAATGGAGGGTGAAGCTTTGACAATGCCAGCCACTCGTGCTGGCGAAACGTCAGAAAAATCATTATATGAACGTCGGCCGAAGAACCCGAGACAGAAGCCAATAGGCAGTTTGTCAACAAGTGGCCACGAAAGCCTTAACAATTTTGTAGATTTCAAAGGCTTAGAAAGAAATTTTTTCAGTCTTTGGTAGAAAATGTATAACATCATTTTGAAGACTTGGATTTATTTTAGAATGCTGTCGTATCAAATTCAGACATACGGCCTTGAGACGAATAAGAACGTATGTTTTATGGTAACATGTGAATTTCTCGTTTTCGTAAAAAGGTGGATTTCTAAACTGAGTGAAAGTCCTTGTGCGCCACTAGTTAAAGATTACCGAATCTATAAAGAAAAGGAGTGTTGGTAGCCCTGCACAAGGCCGCATTTACGGAGACAGAGCTCTCGTGAAAGATAAGTAATTTAGGTTGTAATTAATTGTAGTTGAACACTTTTAACTAATTAAATACGTTATTTAGTGTCCTCTTCAAGCTCACCAATAAAAGTTTTTCTTTTATTAGCGTAGTGTTCTAGTAATCGCGAAAAGTTCGTTTGTTTACTTACTGCTGCTTAGGCCTAATTTTTCGAGTGTGCATATTTAGCGTTACACCGCAATTGAAAGTGCATTTGCTGTAGTTTAACTGATTAAATACTTTCATTATGGTGCTTTTCAAGCTCACCATTAAAGGTTTTTCTTTTACTTGCGTATTATTCCAGTAATCGCAAAAAGTTCGTTTTGTTTATATTTCACGACTTTGCCTTACTTTCCGAGTGTGCATACGTAGCGTTATACCGCAATCTTAAGTGCATTTGGTATAGATTAACTAATTAAATACCTTCATTGGTGTGCTCTTCAAGCGTGCCATTAAAGGTTTTTCTTTTATTTACGTATTGTTCCACTTATCGCAAAAAGTTTGTTTTGATTACATTTGTCTGTTTAGGCCTAATTTTTGATCGTGCATATTTAGCGTTATACCAAAAATTTAAGTGCATTTGCTAATAGTTTGCTTACATATTATTTTCCAAAACATATTTAGTGTCCTTTTGCATCTGTATTTAATATATTAGCGTTATCACTTAGTAAATCTCTTAACTAATTTACAAGCTACCATAGATACTAAGTGTGTGTGCTGCAGCAGGAAAGTTAGTTCAGAGGTTTTGTGCAACTGTTGTGACAGGTGGTTTCATTGGGGAAATTGTAGCGGCGTGGGAATTCGGGAATACAAACGAGACTCTTCTATTCTTTTGCAGGGTTTTCTCAAGAGATATTATTATAGCTGAACAGGAGGAGAAAATTAGAGCCCTTCAGGCTGATTTGGACAGAGCGAGGGAGTAACTGAAGAGGTTAATGGGGGAGGAGGGTAAAGAGCGGTGGGAAGTGTTAGCTTGGAACAGGAGCCACAGAAAGAGGACAGTGTCTGACAGTTTCGCAATTGGCACAACCAATAGATTTGCCTTGCTACCACAGTTAAGTAAGGAAGAGGCTCCAGTAGAAGTAGATGTAGTTAAGATGCAACAGAATCTAACTAGGAAACCAACTGCCTCAAAAAAAGTAGAAAGTAAGAGGAAAGTTCTGTTGCTAGGTAGCAGCCATGGAAGAGGTGTGGGCCAGATTTTGCAGGAAAAATTAGGTGACACGTACCAGCTCACAAACTTTTTCAAGCCAAGTGCAAGTCTTAGCCAGGTGGTAGAGTATATAAGTTCCTTGTGCAAGGTTGAAAATGGCTCTGAGCACTATGGGACTCAACTTCTGAGGTCATCAGTCCCCCAGAACTTAGAACTACTTAAATCTAACTAACCTAAGGACATCACACACATCCATGCCCGAGGCAGGATTCGAACCTGCGACCGTAGCGGTCGCGCGGTTCCAGACTGAAGCAACTAAAAACGCTCGGCCGCACCAGCCGGCCCTTGTGCAAGGGTTTCACAAAGCAGGATCATGTGATGATAGTGGGTGGAGTGGTAAACAGTATTGGTAGGGATCAGGGCTACAGTATTGAGTGTGACCTGGTGAAAATAGCCTCAGCAACGACCCATACCAATGTTGGGCTGGTCCCTGCTTTCGTGCAGCATGATCAGCCCCAGTCGAACCGCTCTGTCAGGAGGGTAAATATGGAGTTGGATCAGTTGCGTAGGGCGGCCAATTTGTCAGACATTGGATTGGTTCCTGTCGAAGCTATTGATAGGGGGGATTTCACAAGGCATGACCTACACATCAATAGGAAAGAGAAGAGTAAACTGGCAGGGTTAGCGAAATCCATAAGTGGGGACACTAGTACTCATGGATGTACCTCTTTTTTAGACTAATATCAGAGTAGAATGGGAAGTTCAGGCAGGCAGGTGCTAAAGAGGTCTAAAACTCACAAAATTCTCACAACAGGAAAGTAAATAATAATGTTACCATATTTAACCAAAATATTGGTGGATTAAAGAAAAAAGTAGATTCTCACAAAAGTAAAGTAAAAAATAGTATTACCATTTTTCACCAAAATATTCTGGGATTGAAGAATAAAGTAGATGAGCTCGTGGTTTGTTTAGACGACATTGAATCTGATAATGTAATAGATGTACTATGCCTGTCTGAGCATCACATTGTGTCTGATATGAAAAAGGATAATATCAGTGGTTATAAACTAGCTGCACATATGAGTAGAGAGAATAAGGTGAGAGGAGGAGTTGTCATACATGTCAAAAGTTATCACTGTATAGAAAGCTTAAATAAAAAAATGTTTTATCTGGAGCAACATATAGAAGCATGTGCCTGACAACTTGAACTGAAGGAGGGCTCTTTTATAACTGTAACAGTATATAGGTCCCCTTCTCGAAACTTTCATTTAGTCCTGGAAAACATGGATGGCTTGTTGTGCTATCTGTCAGATACGGGAAAGCAAATTATTATTTGTGGGGACTTCAATGATGATTCGTTGAAAGAGTGTAATAGGAAAATTGACCTGGAAGTCTTGCTCAGTTCATTCAATTAGACATATGAGATTAATTTTCCTACTCGGGAAGTAAAGGACAGCAGCACATTGATAGATAACACTTTTATAGACCAAGATAGGTTTAAAAACATAAATTATTGTCCTATTGAGAATGGGCTTTCTGATCGTGATGCTCATCTAGTTACAGTATATGACATAGCTCCATTCAGTAATTCAAAACCACCCTCCAAAGTTGTGGGTTCAATTAATGACTCAACAATTAGAAATTTCTGAGAAAATCTTCAGCAGTTAAAGTGCGCGTCATTAATGTTGGCGGCCGAGTTTAGGTTCATTCTGCGCATCTGACGTCAAAAAATACAGTCAGCCAATGAACAGAGAACGACGTTGCCAGATCTCGACTGCACAGCAGAGCACGGACGAGTGTCTTCAGTTTGAGAAACGTTCAGTCATAAATAAAGTAATAGAACAAAAGAAATGTCTTGATAGCAGACTTTGTTTTTTGAAAATTTGGAAAAACCATTCTTTATACCAATTGCTTCATTTTCTATTAATTAATTAAACCAAACAAGCAATAAGACTCTTAATTCAGGCGATAGCAAGGAAAGGTGTTCGTATCAATTTCACGAACCGCTTTTTCGCAATAAAGAACAGCGGTAATTGTTTATTTCCTATTGTACTTCGACGAAGTGCGAGTAATTCATAGGCATATCAACAGTGTTTGTCAGAATTTTGCGTGACATGTTACAGTCCTTATGGAAAGGCATTGCAGGACGAGCTGCGCTAGCGTAACCGTTAAGGCGTTCGGTTAGTGAACGAAAGGTAATGAGTTCAACCCTTGTGCAATGCAAAATATTTTCTTTATTTAAAAACAATATCGAAGTGTCTTACTTCACGAATTTTATTCGTTTGAATGCAATTTTTTGAAATTTCTAGTGCTTTGTCCGCTCATTAACCCTTTCGCTGCTGCAGTCATGTGCTCGCCGCATTCCGCGCTGGGCGCGATTTTGTCATCACTGCACTGCTCGCCTGTGCAACCACATGGTGTTTCCGACTGCTTTGACACACTTCTCATTCGATTCCACAAAAACTATTTGGCCCAAAAATTAGATTTTTACACATCTTCTTGACTGATACCTTCCCCCCATAAATGACTTAATTTTGTTTCGATGTTCAACCCAGTTATTGTGCAGCATTAAATGTAGTAAACCATTGCACGAAATTTTGAAGAGTTTGCAGAGGTAAAAGTCCATAGCGTATACTTTCCGTATGGTCGATTTTAGTTGCCACAATGTTGAGAATGAAATGTGGACAAGGTACCTAAATTTCATATAAAATTTACTGTATAAAAATATCTCATTTAATTTAAGTACCACATAGGAGTCGTATGTAATATTGAGAAATATTCCGTCTTTCGCGGCTGTAATAAAAGTTTTATTTACACCGGGCGCGTTTGGCTTTATTTTAAAGCACTTCAATCAGTCAATGGAAGTGGGGGGCAGGTATCAATCAAGAAGATGTGTAAAAATCTAATTTTTGGGCCAAATAGTTTTTGTGGAATCGAATGATAAGTGTGTCAAAGCAGTCGGAAACACCATGTGTCAGCACAGGCGAGCAGTGCAGTGACAAAATCGCGCACAGCGCGGAATGCGGGGAGCACGTCCCTGTAGCAGCGAAAGGGTTAATGCGGCTGTGGTGGCTTTACTTCATAAACTGCGCGCTCCCCCCTAAACGTAAGCTTGCGAACTATACTATACTATGGCGCTGCTTCTCTTGGCGCGTGCCTCGTGTGCAACTGGCAACGCAGCAATCTCCCGCGTCTGGGCGGTCATGCGCGAGCCGCCAAGATAAAAGAATTCAACTATAGACTAGGATGAGGTATACAAGGAACCAGATGTTAATTTAAAATATAACTTATTTCATGATACACTTGTAAGAGAATTTGAAAACTGTTTCCTCAAGAAAGTAGTTAAATCTAATTATAAGAAACCATGCAAAAACCCTTGGCTTGCTAAAAGAATAAAAATATCTTGTAACCACAAGAGGGAACTGTATCTAACAACAAGAAAGAGTAATGACCCAGAACCAGCCAAATATTATAAATACTACTGTGCTACATTAAGAAGGGTTATTCAAAAGTCCAGAAACATGTGCGTCATGTCTGAGATTAATACCTCTGATAACAAAATCAAAACAATTTCGAATATTTTTACAGGGGAGACAGGGCAACCATGAGTACAGGATGATGGCATCACTATCAAGTCGAATGGAAACTTGATAAATAACAAGCTAGAAGTCGAAAACATTTTGAATAATCATTTTTTAAATGTTGTAGAGAAAATAGGATCTAAATGTTCATTAGAAGAAGGGCAGTTAATGGCAGAGGCCTTACCCAGACCATTTGATACAATCGAAATTCCACCCACCTCTCCTTCAGAAATTAGGAAGACAGTAAACTCTCTCAAGAATAAAAGCTCAGATGGAATTGATTGCATTTCCAGCAGGATAATAAAAGCTTGTTCCTACGAAATAAGTGGGATTCTCAGCCACATATGCAATATCTCTCTGAAGCAGGGTATTTTCCTAGACAGACTGAAGTATGCCATTGTTAAACAACTGCATAAAAAAGGGGATACGTCTGATGTCAACAACTACCACCCAATCTCTCTTCTGACTGCCTTATCCAAAATTCTTGAAAAATTTATGTATTGTAGAGTAGCTTCACACCTTTGTAAAAATAAAGTATTAACAAAATGTCAGTTTGGTTTCCAGAAGGGGTTTTCAATGGAAAATGCTATATATACTTTCACTAATGAAATATTAAATGCTCTGAGTAACTGGAAGTCACCCAGTGGGATTTTTTGTGATCTATCAAAGACTTTTAACTGTGTAAATTATGGAAAACTTCTGGATAAGCTCAAGTACTGTGGTATAAATGGGACCATGCTCAAATGGTTTATATCATACCCAACTGGAAGAGTGCAGAAAGTTGAAGTAAACAGTTCACATAATATCCAAAATACTGGTGATTTCTCAAACTGGGGAACAATCAAGAATGTGGTGCCACAAGGTTCGATCTTGGGTCCTCTGCTGTTCTTAATATATATTAATGACTTGCCAATCTATATTCACAAAGATGCAAAGCTGGTACTTTTTGCCGATGATACAAGTATAGCAATCACATCAAACAAACAAGAATTTACTGGTGAAATTGTAAATGATGTTTTTCAGAAAATCATTAAGTGGTTCTCTGCAAATTGGCTCTCATTAAACTTTGACAAAACACAGTATATACAGTTCCACACAGTAAATGGAATGACACCATTAATAAATAGAGACTTTGATCAGAAATCGGTAGCTAAGGTAGAATATTCAAAATTTCTGGGTGTATGCATTGATGAGGGGTTGAACTGGACAAAAACACACTGAGGATCTGCTGAAACGTTTGAGTTCAGCTACTTATGCTATTAGGGTCATTGCAAATTTTGGTGATATACATCTGAATAAATTAGCTTACCACACTTATTTTCATTCTCTGATTTCGTATGGCATCATATTCTGGGGTAACTCATCATTGAGTAAAAGAGTGTTCATTGCACAAAAGCGTGTAATCGGAATAATTGCTGGAGCTCATCCAAGATCATCCTGCAGACACTTATTTAAAGAGCTAGAGATCTGCACTGTACCCTCTTATGAAATTTGTTATTAACAATCCAAACGAATTCAAAAGTAATAGCAGTGTACATGGCTACAACACTAGGAGAAAGGATGATCTTCACGACTACAGGTTAAATCTAACTTTGGCTCAGAATGGGGTAAATTATGCTGCCACGAAAGTCTTTGGTCACTTACCTAATAGCTTCAAAAGTCTGACAGGTAGCCATATAGCATTTAAAGGGAAATTAAAAGAATTTCTTAATGGCAACTCCTTCTACTCATTAGATGAATTTTTGGATGTAGTAAGTGGGTAATTTCCCCAACACCCACAAAAATAATTAAAAATCTTAAGTGTCATGTAATATTTTGTGTAATGTAATATCTTGTATAGCCACGTTTTATTAGCCTGACACATTCCACATCATTGCGAAGTGTCGTATTCATGATCTATGGAACTGGTACTAATCTAATCTAATCTAAACACTTCTGCCAGTGGCATACAAAATGTTATCGGAAGCCTCCTGGACAGAGTGGAATAAACTTCAGACAAACAATTGGGAGAATATCAGGGAGCTTTTTGAAAGAGAATATCCTGCACAGAACAGATTTTTGGCCTAAAATCAACAATTCGTCACAAAATGTTAACCACCAAGTATCATTTACTGACGTCAAAAAAACATTAAATTCCGTAGAACGAGAGACAATAGATAAAATAATTAGAGAATTTAGTGTTGAATTAAAATCAGGAAGCATAACAGATGAAACTCTAACAAAGACGATATCTAAAGTTAAATTTATAGGAGAACTATTCCAACCATTTGAAATAAAAACTGGTGTAGTCCTAGACAACACTGCAGGGCTCTGCAGTTTGCAGCTATGAATCACAAAATTGAACCAACAAGTGTAGGTAGGAAGGAAAACTGATTGGGTTTGCAGACGATTTTGTAATACTTTTAGAAAATATTATGGATGCAATTATTCAAATATATGTTGTGGAAGAAACAGCAAGTAGAACTATTCTCAAAATCTCAACTGAAAAAACAAAATTTATGACAAACTTAAAAAAAATGCACCAAAATTCATAGAAACACAAGTAGGTAAAATAGAGCGATTAAGTAAAGTCAAGTGTGTTTAGACACTATACAAGAGAATGGACTAGACAAATATACAGTTGATGTAAGAGTTAACAAAGTGGAGGGAGCATACGGTTTGAATATTTACAACAAGAAGTGCACATCTACAAAAACAAAACTGAAACACTGTACCACAGTGGTACGACCAGACCGTTTTTATGGATGTGAATGTCTAACAATGAACTCTAAGTGGGACAGGTGCTTGAAAGATGGATAGTTGGAAAAATAATGAGTGCAATACTAACTACAGACAGCTGGAAAATGAGAAGTAATGAGGAGATCTAAAAAAATATAGAGAAAATAGCGGTAGTAATGGCTAAGAGAAGATTAATGAATGACAACAAACTCACGAAACAACCATTCCCGTATTTCTAGAAGAGGAAACCAACAATAGCGTGGATTACAGAAATAAGGAAAAATCTAGAAAGAAACATCAGGGAATCTAAAATAAAATCTTTTCCAGAATAAAATATTAAAGTTAGAAAGCTTTCAATGCAGAAGAAATAAGAAATCGGGAACAATATTTACAGAAGAAAGGAAAAGGCAATTTGTGGGGAGAAGATGAAGGAGTACTGGAAAAACAGAAAACAACATAAAAGAAGAGAAAGTGAACTTTTTACGTGATCCTAGCTGCTCAATACGAAAAAAAAGGAAATCCTCAATATATCCCCATTTCTGTGAAAGAAATTACGACAGTGTAAGTAATTCCTTTAACCGAATGTAACACGAATTTAGTGCCATGAATATAACATTGTCAGATCAGAGAAATCATTTACACATTTCGAAACTTTCAAATCTACTTATTATTTCAATGGATGGACCTCCACTTCACTGCTTCGATGCAGAAAAATCTGCAGCAAGATAGATCAAATTTAAGCCCCTTAGAGCCATTGACAGATCTGCTGGTAAACCTCGAATCTTCAGGAGCATGAGCATTCATCTCGTCTGTTCAACTAAATTTTGTGTGTTGAAATGCAGGGTGGTCAGAAAGAGTCTGAAAAACTTTCACAAGTGTTGCAGCATACGTTGTGCTGAGAAAACTGTTAATAAGACAATTCGACATGTTGCGCTGTTTCCGAATTAATTAGCACTGAAATTAGCCAATCAGGCAATTGTGCACCCCATTCATGCTGCCCACCAAATGCATACTGCATTGGACATGGGACGCCTAGTAAGGATCTAACCTGAACCAAAGGCTGATCAATCTCTAGCGCTATCATCCACGCTTTGAGAACTAATTGTAGCTGGCGGGCCGCTTGAATGTGTGCGCAACAGCCTGACTGGGTAACTTCGTTTCTAATTAACCCAGAAACCCCGCAATGTTGTTGTTGTTGTGGTCTTCAGTCCTGAGACTGGTTTGATGCAGCTCTCCATGCTACTCTATCCTGTGCAAGCTTCTTCATCTCCCAGTACCTACTGCAACCTACATATTTTAGGCCTCAATATGAAAGGAACCAGTTTCCATATCTTATGATCTGTAGACTCAAGAAAAAGTTCTCATACTGATAATTTGTTCAGAAAGTCAATAGCATGACCATACTGATCGAAATACAAACGTGTTTCAAATTTAACTGGTATATCATACATTTGTTTAGACACATAACGCGTTAAATGGAACATTCTCAATTTAAAATAACTCAAGAATTGCCTGAAACTAATGATATGTAGGCAAATATATATTTTATTTGTCTTGGGGACGCAGGGCTTTGACATGTCACTGAAGTTTGAAATGATGTATTACGCTTTGGTGGTCACAATGTGTAACAAAACAGCTGTCTAACGGAAGCCAGGAAATGGAACAGCTGTTGCAGTGTGGAATGGAGCAGTAAAGCAAAAATGTGATGTAGTGAGCTGCTGCAAATTTAAGATCGGACACACGATCATGCGGGCCAGTGTGGACAGTCAAACACACACATATAACGCTGAGGAGGAGGGAATGTCTGTTGGCTTGTATGCTTATCTTCGTGCTTCAATTGAGAATTAGACGTATTCCCGAATCAGGTTTATGAAGTTCTGATTGCGATAATAACTTCGATAGTTGTGCATTCTTCGTTTTCAATGACGGTTTCTCATTTGACAAAATTAAATTACTACTTACATAGATAAATTTTTTAATCTTTGCCTGAAATTTCGAGGTAGGATCTGTATCGATCTTTACAATACCATTTTCAGTAGAACAAACGTAAAGTCTTGGAAATACAATTGTTGTCACTAACTACAGTTAGAATACTGCCTTCAACCACTTTTGTTACTATAGGTTTTCCCTCTCTGAGTTTGTTATTAATACTTTTGAAACTTTCAGTTTGTGGTTATTTCTATGTTCACTTCTTTTAGTAGTGATAAAGTCCTTAGTTTTTAATGTAATTTTGCATATGTCAGATTTGCTAACATGTAAAAATTGTCTCACACATAAATAAAGAATAAATTAAAAGAGATTTTAAAGTCATTTTACACATATGAAGATAATTTTAACGTCAACAGCAGCTATGACGTAACACAAGCTGTAACAAATATTGACATTCCTAATGGCGCAAGTTTGGCCTCTTTAGATATTAAAGTTTTCTATACAAATGTGCCCATTTTTGATACTGTCAACATCATTACAGATAATTTGTTATGAGATAAAATTATGAATACAGATGAAATATTTGAGTTTATAGACATATTGGAAAATGCACTCAGTTTCAATTAATTTTCATTTTATGACAAAATTTACTATCAAAAAGATGACATGTCAAAGGATATATCTTCCGTTGGTACTGTGGTTGAGATTTTTGTAAATTTTATTGAATTACAATTTTTTAAGTCAATCTACAGATAGCAAAAAAAATCCTCTGCTACAGAAGGTATGTGGATGACTCAATAATTTCATTTTATGGTGCCAAAGAAGAGAGTTAAACACTGTCACTGACATTTTTACAAGTATTCATCTCAAATTAATTTTTACAATTGAACATGAGAGATAGAGAAAAAGAAATTTTCTCGATTTGACAATCTCGAATTGCAGTGGTCAGCATTGTTTCATAATTTACAGAAAACCTTCTGCACCTGATGTGATCATGAATACGTTGACTTCTTGTCACCCACTTAAGTATAAAAATGCGTTTTCTAATCTATGGTTCACAGATCTTTGAAACTGCCTATTTAACCCATTGATATTCAGAGAGAGTTAGATATTTTAAAGCAAATTGCCACAGCTTATCATTTCAAAAATTAATGTAGTGGACACTTTATGTCAGAAATTACAACAGCCTAACAGCACTTCTGTAGCTCATAACTGAAAATTCACAAAAATGACTTATATGGAAACGGTCTTGGACAGAAGAAACAGGTTACTTAAAACCACTGAAGTGACCATTATGTTCATTACCAGCAACCTACTACAAACTAAACTGAGGCACACGATTGTCAACTGCATTAATGAGTATTTAAATTCGGAAGTATATAAAACATTATGCCAAGACTGTGGCAACCAGCAGGTAGGAAGAAATCTTACCTTGTGGTTTAAATAACATGGAGTAGGTACCTCTCGCAACAAATCACTGTTCCGCCAGCATTTGACACAAAGTAAGTATTCAGCAGTTTCTACTGACAATAGCATGAGAATCCTTCATAATGCAGCTAAGGGTTTACTAGTTATTACCTTTTAGGTGATAGAAATTTAAGCACAGTTGAAAAATAAACCACTATCGCTGTTGAACAGAACAGCTTGACATCAGAGAAAGATACTTTTTGGAACTTTTTGACAATTTACTTTAGGAAGGCTGCAGCCTTTTCATTATACTTTTATAATAAAGAAATCAAGAGCTGTGTTTAGGGGTAATTAGCATTGGAGATAACTACAGTTCTTTTACTTTAAAGAAATATTTAAGCATTTTGATAAATCCTACAGATTTTGACCAACTGTTTTCTATAACAGTTATTTACTATTTTACTGCTTTAATTGGCATGTATTTTACAGATGGTGAATGTGCTTCCTTCATTTACAAGTTTTATGTCGCCTCTTACTGTGGTGAAAATGTTTATTTTACTGTTTAATATTTTTAGAAAGTTTTACTTTCATGTCATTTGACACAGATTTATCTATCAGACCAATATACTATTTTATTATAGTAATATTTCGTTACTACTAAGTAATGCATAGAGATTTTGAAGACAGTATTGTCCAAGTTTATAACCAGGATCTTTGGCAATAATGTACAATCCATGCAACTGGTCGCTCAGGTGGTTTATTCCTGACCACTGGAGGTCTTATTGTGGCAGTCAGTCTCCGCTACTACCGTCAAGCAAAACTGAAGCACAAAGATAAACTTCCAAGCCACCAGATATTCGCTCCTCCTCAGCGTTCCGCCCTTAGCCAGGTATCTCTGGTGGACCTCGATGCAGTGCAACTATCGATACTGGCAAGCCATCGCTATAGCAAACAAATATAGCTGTCTCTGCTGCAGCGAGTACATACGAATGCCCAAAGGGGAGCAGCCTGCACACAATAGCGACTACAGCACATCCGTCATTTCTTTTATTTTACTTATGTTAATTACATCAGGATTAGACACGTAAAATTTTATGTATGTAATTTTTGTATTTATTTCTGTAACTACTCTTCTTATAAATTCGACTAAACCAATCAGTGTAGAATATCTCAAGCGTGATTGGTTGTCACTGATGCAATACCGTAAACAATGGGCGGATCTTACACTACACAATCTCGACTAAAAGTGTCTTCTTCAGTAGTGACATTCTTGCTTCTATGGATCTCGCTCCGTCTGTCGTCACCAGCAGCCATAATGGGTATAACATCGTACTTTTTAATTATTGTAGCTTACATTTCAGTTTATACACAGTTTCATCCCTCTATACTGAAATGTAATAATACTCTATTGCAGCGGAGAACTCTCCTAAGATGACTCGAGGAAACGTCAAAAACCGGTTGCTTACGAACAAAAATCTGAAAACGCGATCACGACTGTTCTTATTTGATATTTAGCATTTTATACTGATCGCTGTATTGGTTAGGACTAGACCGTTGCCTGTTCAGGACACACATGCAAAATCATTCCTATCCCTTCCAACTACTTTCAGTATCTCTTTTCACATTCGTGTCATAGTTCACTATCTTGTGGAGAATTCTGTGAACTGACAATCTCACGGGGTGTTCTTCACGACATTTTTGTATTTTTTCATGTATGTTTAATACAGCCCTGCATCTTCCTACGGAACTTCATCTCTGCGTTTTTTTTTTTTTTTAACCTAGCTTTCGATTCCATAGGATAACACCGGAACTGCTATTACTTTTATTTTATAGAATTTCATAATGCTCTCTTTTTGTTCTTTATGGCTCAATATTTCTCTAATGGTACCACAGACAGCTTGGAATTTGTGTATTTTATGTTCAGTATCAGACAGAAAATCAAAATTTGTAGCATAGCCAACATAAGACATTTGAGAGCAGAATTTGTAGCACAGCCTAAGCGAGAGATTTGAGAGACTTCTTTTAAAAATGAGTATCCAAAACTGTTGCGGCGTAAAGTCAAGCGCCGGCACGCTAGTTGGGAACAATAGAAAAAGAGACGGCTGTGAGAAGACGTCAGCCAATGGCATGCTGACCGACCCCTCTCCAGGACGACAACGCGACAGCAGTGGCCCCTATACGCAGAGGACATAAGCATCGCACACGACTGGTGGCGGCCCAGTTCTACATCAGCTTCAAGAACAGCAAGTTGTATAGAAAAGTCAACTCTAATCACTTGTTTGAACACAGTCTTGTGAATTGTTATGCTGAAGAGATTTCTTATTTTGTCTACCGCTCTTTTCTTGCGACACATCTATGTAACTGTAAGTTAAGTATTGTATTTTTTCATTTTGTAATAAAACTCATTAATATGGTTTATTTGAAATTTGTCTAGCGATCTGAGAAAGCAGTTTTCCTAGACACCTCATATTTGACGACTAGGCAGAACTGAACAAAAACAGTTTTTGATCTCATTGGATATTTTCCTTGGAGCCACTTTATTTTCATTTTATTACTAGAAGTTTTAACTAGGCACAGATTTTAATTTGTTGTATGACAACTAGAGTACAGTAACTAAAGAGAACGCTACGAAATAATCTACCTCAGAGGTTCAGAAATTAAGAACATCGTTGAGTGATTTAGAGAAGATGTTGTGAATTAATACTGTGTGCTTATATCAATAGAACGGAATCCCTTCAGATGATTTACCTGGAATATAGACGTTGCGCTTAGGCCACTTTTTACGTATGCAACGTTATTTCTTCCCGCAATTGTCCCATGATCACAGAAAGCAGCTGTATTTGGTGCATAGCAGTCAATAGCCCTATTATTTTCAGACCTGAACACAATTTCCAGTAGTAAATATCGTAGTGTAAACAACCAAGCAAATCTCGCACTTTGTAAGTCTCTTTCGTGTTAATCGAGTATCCTCGTTAAGCTGAGAGTTCTTTATTACCACTATGGAGGAGGAGGAGGAGGGCAATTGTCTTTAAACTTGATTCCGAAAAATCAATAAAAAGTCTTCATTCCTCAGGGTTGAGAACATGACACAGTTCTCCAAACAACCACTGATGTTACTTTAATATGCAGACTCAATGAAGGAAGGGAACAATGTTTCAAACTCATCACTGGGGCCTCGGATATGAAGCCACTTCAACACCCTAAGCGAGCAAACTTCATCCTTGCAATCGCGAAGCCAGTAACTCAGATTGAGCCTGTGACAAGTTTAAGTCCCTGCAGAGGTAGTTAACCTCTGCCTGTGCAATACGATGAGGTGATGTTGATTGTGGTGGCGAATACTCCGCATCCGGACCAACGCGTGTTGTGTGAATAATATCTCTATACGTTGTTCATTAATAGTCCAATCACTTGGTGGCTTAGGAAGTAGAGAACCATCATGGAGAACTGGCTGCATGCCTGGTGGCTATTTGGATACTGAATAGCATGTTTTGATTTTGCAGAATACCCTTCCACTTTGGTCAATTAAAAACAGGAGTTAGTGGCCATTAGTACCATGTATGGCACGGATGCCCCAGAACTCTGTAGCCAGTTATACAAATTACTCGGACATGTGCCACAACACACATGAGAAGCAAAAGCCTTGCCTTGGTCCACAACTCTGCACCCAGAATTCAACTCGCATGCCTCCTTATCTATAAGAGTATGATTATGCCTTTGGTTTTTCGCTATATATTCCCCACATATGTAAGAAAACATATTGGCGTTATTTACACATCCTCTAGACATTTTGTATAGAAGTCTGTGACAAAATATTTTCGTTCATCACAAACTTCGCAAAAGCACAATGCGGTAGGGTAACTGTCATTGCGGTGTAGCACTGTCTTCGAATTTCCATGAAAACTTACTAGGTGGCAGCACACGGAAGAATAACGATTTCTGTGTATGATAACTGACATTAGATTGACAAACACAGAAATCAAAATACGTACATGGTGTATCTCAATTAAATTTTATTTACATTAATTTAAGAGTATTTACGTAACCAAGGAAAAAATTGTATCCAGTAGAAACTGTATGTGCTGGAGAAAAACTAAAACCAAATCTGAATTCAGCAGACGAAAATTATTTATATTATTTATAATCACCTATCTGCACAGAGAGGGCAAAACGTGCGTTGTTTAGTGTTATTAGTGCACAGGCGTCGAGTGTCGGGGATGTTTACCGGGAAAGTGGGCAACCAGAGGGTGATATAATTCAAAACAATGGTTTCAGAATTAACATTCAAAGTATATTCCCACGTACCGAATACAGGCATGACCGACCTGGGGCTGGAAAACTACCAGCTAATCAGGACGCTCATGGTTGATGCCGTTCTGTAACGGAGAAGAGTCTGAGAACATGGTGGAATGGGTAGATGTCAAGCTTTGCTGGATAGAGTATTTGTCTGCGGACTACCCCTCCAGCCGCGGCTGCAAACAACACGTGACTCTCCTCCGACACTACCTGTTCGAAACTCAGTTATGGGCAGGAGAAACATAGACTGTCATCATCTTACCAGAAGAAACAACCTTCATGCTAAGGAGATATTCTAAATTGCATGCAAGACGCAAGAGTTAATCCAGGTGTACTAAAAATATTTCAAACTGGCAGTGAAAAGTCCTGGTAGCCCCTAGGTGAAATACGTTTATACAGGTGTGGAATACTGACTTCCCTAGAAGATGTGATGCCTAGGCTGGGCCGCTGGGGCCAAGAATGAGAGGTTACACAGATTTGTTATTTAAGAAAAATGTGCCATTTATAGTGGTTCTGGCTTTGGTTTGGTGGCGAATCCGCAGAAGGCTGGCGTATATCAGCCAGAGATTTCCGATGAGTGTCGCAGCCATATGCCAATGCTCTCCATTGTAGTCAGATAGCTCGAGAGATACGAACAGGCATTAATCTGCAACACTTGCACAATTAATGTTCACCTAAATCCTTGGGGAGACATTACACAATAACAGGCCCTTAGACGCTAAAGGGAAAGTTCGCAATATTTTTTTGTGCGTGATCCTATAAAATTGCGAACCGTAAAGTTTTTCGTATAAGAATTACTTACAAGTGGAGGCCACTACGTTGGGATTACAGATTTACTTGAAACTTTGTAGACCTTTAGTAGGTCATTAAAACAACACAATGTGTAAATAATAAGGTGCACTATTCTGGCAATTCCGACGCGTCTATTGCGTAACTGATGTACCTTTGCACACTTACCATACGTTACAGTTGCTGGTGACCATGTAGATAGCGTTCGAGCTGCGTAAACTAACATGTATGAAACAACGGCTCGATTCACACTCAATATCAAATTTCAGTCTGCATTTTCTTCATCACTGGTCATATTATTTAATTTATATTATGTTTGAGAGGTAATATAATTTAAAAAAACACGTGTATTTGCTTGACGTTTTAGTGAATTTCATGTTGTTTGAGTACTCACTGTTTCTAATTACATTTAATTTTTAGAACAAACGTATTTGGAACTATCGACATGTAAATGAAAAAACGCATAGAGTTTTTCTGAAAACCTATGGCTATCGTGATTTGCGAAATCCCTTACACGTGCAATCTGGTAAATTACCCAGAAGTACTTTTCACCTCGATGCTTCGAGCTGCAGACGCAGAGGCAGGCCCCATTTTCAGTTAATCTGCGTAGCGATGAGACGTTGCTGATTTAGCAAAAACGAAAAGTGTAGGTGTAAATTTTTTGAATAGCACAGAATTTACAATTGTACTACAAAAATTAAGGTTCCAGCGGCAGTCAAACCGTCGCCTCATACACGTTCATCTTATAAAGCTAGAACGATAACTATTTTTTTTTATCAAAATTTAAGCGATGACGGTTTTTTTAATTAATCCCGAGAAGAGAGTCAGTGCAAAGAGGGTAGGGATTGCCTTCCGAGGCCTGGCCACAATGCCCAAGTGGTTTTTTTTTCTTTGAACAAATTTGTTTTTTATTTGCAAGTACGTATAGTTTTTATTTTTTAGTTTTTTATTTATTTAGTTTTTATTTTTATTGTTTTTGTAATCAGATCCTACTGAGCTTCCGAGTCGTCTTCGCGCAAATTAATGGAGAGGGGACTCCCTCAAAACCGTTTACTCGGATGATCAATCATGTTTCTGGAATCGTCTTGAAGTGTCTCTTCTGGTACTTGGAACGCCCCAACGGGTACAAGGATCTTCGAATAATGCGCCTAAATAATTCTATAGTCGTGTCCCATACAATGCACGATGGCTAAGGCCTCATGAAACTTCGTCAGGTGGAACCACATGTCGAGAGAACTTTCGGGCACAGCTTGCAAAATATCTACATCTACATCTACGTGATCACTTTGCTATTCATAATGAAGTGCCTGGCTGAGGGTTCAATGAACCACCTTCAAGCTGTCTCTTTACCATTCCACTCCCGAACGGCGCGCCGGAAAAACGAGCAGTTAAATTTTTCTGTCGTAGCCCTGATTTTTCTTATTTTATCATGATGATCATTTTTTCCTGTGTAGGTGGGTGCCAAAGGAATGTTTCCGCAATCGGAGGAGAAAAATGGTGACTGAAATTTCATGGGAAGCTCCCGTCACAACGAAAAACACCTTTGTTTCAATGATTGCCACTCCAATTCACGTATCATGTCTGTGACACTATCTCCCCTATTTCGCGATAATACAAAACGAGCTGCCCTTATTTGTACTTTTTCGATGTCATCCGTGAGTCCCACCTGATTCGGATCCCACACCGCACAGCAGTACTCTAGAATAAGGCGGACAAGCGTGGTGTAAGCAGTCTCTTTGGTAGACCTGTTGCACATTCTAAGTGCTCTGCCAATGAATCGCAGTCTTTGTTTTTCTCTATGCACAATATTATCTATGTGATCGTTCCAATTTAGGTTATTTGGAATTGTAATCCGTAAGTATTTAGTTGAATTTACAGCCCTCAGATCTGTGTGACTTATCGCGTAATCGAAATTTAGCGGATTTCTTTTAGTACTCATGTGAATAACTTCACACTTTTCTTTATTCAGAGTCAACTGCCACTTCTCGCACCATACAGATATCTTATCTAAATCATTTTGCAATTCGTTTTGGTCATCTGATGACTTTAGAAGACGGTAAATGACAGCATCATCTGCAAACAATCTAAGACGGCTACTCAGATTGTCTCCTATGTCGTTAATATAGATCAGGAACAATAGAGGGCCTATAACACTTCCTTGGGGAACGCCGGATATTACTTCTGTTTTACTCGATGACGTTCCGTCTATTACTACGAACTGTGACCTTTCTGACAGGAAATCACGAATCTAGTCGCACAACTGAGGCGATACTCCGTAGGCACGCAGTTTAGTTAGAAGACGCTTGTGAGGAATGGTGTCGAAAGCCTTCTTGGAAATCTAAAAATATGGAATCAATTTGACATCCCCTGTGTTTCACAAGAAAGCTGTTTCCTGAATCTGTGCTGACTATGTGTCAATAAATCGTTTTCTTCGAGGTACTTGACAATGTTCGAGTACATATGTTCCACAACCCTACTGATAATGGACG
This sequence comes from Schistocerca nitens, assembly GCF_023898315.1. Taxonomy (NCBI): domain Eukaryota; kingdom Metazoa; phylum Arthropoda; class Insecta; order Orthoptera; family Acrididae; genus Schistocerca; species Schistocerca nitens. The sequence continues at coordinate 108,442,851 of NC_064615.1, forward strand.
TTAGTGATATGGTCCTGTAGTTCTACGGATTACTCCTACTTCCCTTTTTGGGTACTGGTGTGACTTGAGCAATTTTCTAGTCTTTAGGTACGGATCTTTCTGTGAGCGAGTGGGTGGATATAATTGCTAAATATGGAGCTATTTTATCAGCATACTCTGAGAGAAACCGGACTGGTATACAATCTGGACCGCAGGCCTTGCCTTTATTAAGTGATTTAAACTGCTTCGTTACACCGAGGATATCTACTTGTATGTTTCTCATCTTGTCAGTTGTTATTGATTGGTATTCAGGAATATTTACTTCGTCTTGTTTGGTGAAGAAGTTTCGGAAAACCGTCTTTAATAACTCTGCTTTAGTGGCACTGTCATCAGTGACTTCACCGTGGGTATCGCGCAGTGAAGGTATTGATTGCGTCTAGCCACTGGTGTGCTTTATGTATGACCAGAATCTCTTTGGGTTTTCTTCCAGATTTCGAGACATATAATACAATGTAGCACTATGCCCTTCAGCCAGTTGATGGTGTTCGTTCTGGTGGTAGGGAAAGTAAACAGTATATTAGCGTAGGAGTTCGCTCCGGCTTGACAGACTCTGGCTGTCGTCGCAACAGGACCGGCAGCGTACGTTGTATAAGATCCCAGCAGCTGCCCTTCGCAGCACATGCCAAGCGGTGCCCATCTGAATCGACGATTGCGCAGTGCGGGCACAAAGGGTCGCCGGTAAGAAGGATGGAAGGAGGCGCTGGCGTGTGGCCAATTTGCCTTTCACCACCACGAACTACAAGGAACGAGCGTACGGGTTCAGGAATGGAGTATGGACGGCTCGCCACAGCTTGGTCCAGCGTATTGTCGTGTAGTGCTGTTCGGCGTTGTTGCGGGGTTTTCGGGCTTGATAGATACGGTAGTGGCCTGTTGTGCTCGGCGCTCTCGTCGCCGGTAGATCCTCGGCCATGTAGTTCAGCTGGACAAACCACTTGATCACTATGAACGCCAACGTTTGGCACCTACGCACAGATACATCAGGGACAGAACAAAAGAGTAAATCTTCTCTTGCAATTTTCTCGGAACTACCCGAGTAGTGTACCTTACCACTTGCACGTAAGGTTGCTTAATGGCCTACTAAAGGTGAACGAAGTCTGAAGTAAATCCGTGATCCCAACGTCGTGGCGTCCCCTTGTAAGATAAATCCCTACCTATCTACATTGTGGTAGTATAGACATTTAATCCCACGTGAATGGGTACAAAAGGTGTTTGGCATAAGGCAGTAATGCAGCACAAGTGTCCAGTAAGATAGGTACTGACTCTTCGACAATCTCTTTCATTCTGAGACAGGGTTTGTTAACTGATCTTGATGTATGGAATGTCTAACACAAAATAACAAGATCGGGCCGGCGGCCGGCTGCTGCTGTGTCTAAGTTCGCACCGATCACGACATTTGACAAATAACATGGCCACACTGCTAAAAAATGAAGTCCGACTAACTGCACAAACTGGCAACACTGTGGGCTCCGGCAGTTCTTGGAGGAAATCTCTTCTTCTGTTCAAGCTGTTTTCCTGCATGTGGTCTAGCGATAAAACGCTCGTCTTCTGACTGCAATTTCTCGTGTCTAAAACCGCCCGTTACCTAAACTTTTATAGCGCCTTTCGTTTGAATGCTGACATCCTGAATGTAATTTTCTCCTCCTCCTCCTCCCCGCGGAATGGGTGGGCCTTTGGTAGTCGCCCACGTCCAGTAGCTTAAGAGGTCTCGTGTGACGAACCCCCAGATTCTGAGTTTGTTGAAAGTTCGGTATTTAGTAACAGAATGCGTGCTGCAGGTCAGGATGTGTTTTTGATAGTTAAAAGAAGAGAGGGGAACTTTGAGGAAGTTCCATCTTTTTGATGCCAGAAGGGTTTAGACGACATGGCAGCTATATTAAAATCTGTTACGCGGTTGGCCGTCCGGGATGGCCGTGCAGTTCTAGGTGCTACAGTCTGGAGCCACGCGACCACTAAAGCCAAAAAGGTTTAGACGATATTGCAGATAAATTAAAATTTGTTATGCGGTTGTGCAGTGGAACAGTGTTGGTCGAAACCTCGAATTCTGCAGGAAGCCAAAAGAATTGGTGAATATGCCACTGGGACGGAGATTCATACCACCTTGAACTACAGAAAAGCTCTTGGGACGTGCAGGCATCCGGTTGACATTCACAAAAACGAATAGGCTGAAGAAGGCATTGTTGACATCCACAGTATAATAAGAGGGGTGTATGGCGGTCTGGTTAAGCCAGACCAGTTTATAATTATTTTTAACAGAAAAAAACTTCCAGGGCACCTCAAGGCAGGTTTCCTTCGCCTAAGTGTGAAGCCTTATGTCCCCAACCCAACGCGCTGTTTCAAACGCCAAAGCTTTGGAGATACTACTGTTGCGTGTAGGGGGGAAGCCACTTGCAGCAAATGTGGTAACGCCGCCCATAAAGGAATCGCTTCTTCATCTCCTTACAAGTGTGTGAATTGCTCTGGGAATCACAGTCTCTGGAGTAGGGACCGAAGTGTATATCCTGAAGAACAGAAGATATAAGAGCTGAAAACTACGAAGTGAATCCCGTATAGTGAGGCCATGAGGATGCCTGAAGCCACGCTGCCCTCACCTCTCCTAGAACATCGTGAAAGGCTGTGGTTGCCGAAGTTCGGAGCTCCGTGCAGTTGCCGCTCCGAAGCATCCTGAGACAGAAAAATAAAAGGCAAAGTCAAAGCATCAACCACTTGCAGAGATAGGAAATTAGCTATCTGACGACGTCGACGTCACTCTCTTTGACGTTTATCACGATTCGCCTATAGAGCCGATAAATCCTGATGTCGGCCTGGGGCACTCATGTCACCCCAAGACCTTACATCCAGCCACTACAGGCTCCCCTCCAAGGCGTAAAGGCACGGTGAAATTGCTACATCAGTGATAAATGGCTCCCATAATACAGTGAAACATTAATGAGTTCATGACAGATGTGGAGGAAATCAAATTCCTAGCACAGGAACTCCCCCTATGCTTGTGTTTGCAGGGCACAAATTTTAAAGCGTCTGACGCCCCTATACTACGGGGCAATACCCATCATCACAAGAATGATTTTTATGTGGAAAGTATAAAGGAATGGGTGACTGTGTTCGTAATAAGGTGTACCACTCCTCTGCACAACTCCCTGGCTACTTACCGGCAAGGAGTTACACCAGAAACTCATGTTTGTCGAGATCACAATTTGCTCATTGTAGCCGGCCGCTGGTGGCCGAGCGGTTCTGGCGCTACAGTCAGGAACCGTGCGACTGCTACGGTCGCAGGTTCGAATCCTGCCTCGGGCATGGATGTGTGTGATGTCCTTAGGTTAGTTAGGTTTAAGTAGTTCTAAGTTCTAGGGGACTTATGACCTCAGCAGTTGAGTCCTATAGTGCTCAGAGCCATTTGAACCATTTTGCTCATTGTATTTACCTCCGCAAACAGCAATAGAGTCTGATGTTCTAACAGACTTCTCCTACTGATCCTCAGGGTCAGATTTTGGAGAGCCTCATGATGTTTCACGAGCTATACCTCCTCAGCTCAGGCACTCCCACTGTGCTGCTACTGGGTCATCCTCAGCCATCGTCTTCTCTTTCTACTCTCCAGAACTCGCAGACGCTGTTCAGTGGTAAGTCACTGATGACCTTCATTCCAGTGACCACTTCCTACTCTGTATTCATCTACTGCATGGAGCTCTCCCTGAAAAGACATGGCCACAATGAACGATCAGTAGAACTGACTGGACGCTGTTCAGCCAGATGGCTGAGTTTTAACACCGCGACAGCGTCCAGAAAGTGGGTGAAACATATCACACAAGTGATCCACCATGCCGCTAACGTCTCCATTTCGAAGTCTTCAGGTCATTGTTGGAGGCAACCTGTCCCGTGATGGACTGATGAGTGCCACTCAGTATTTCAGGTCAGACATGCGGTTATGTGACGGTTTAAGTGAAGTCCAAAGGCATAAAATCTCCCAGCCTTTCGAGTGTCAAGGGCCAATGCTCGATGCATCATCAAGGCGAGCTGTAAAACCTCATAGCTTGTTTTCCTAAATTCTGTAAACCATTCCACTTGTTCTGTTGTAAAATAGAAACAAAGAAGAGGATTTGCTTTAAGGACAGTCGTTTGCCAATAGCAGCAGTGCTGAAACTAGAGTGTTTCCAAACAATACCCTGAGACATCGTCCAGACGATGACAGACCATTCTGTAACGACTATGTCAATGCCAGCCACAATCCGACGTTCCGTCGCTACCACGTGACCGTAGAGAGGGGCCAGCTTGATTTCAGATCCAACAATTCTGAATCGCACAACCACCTTTCTCCTTGTGGGAGCTAGATTCTGCACCGTCTGAGGCTCATGATACTGCACCCAGTCACGACCAAATCCGGGACAGTATGCTTTGGCATTTGTGAGCAGTGTTAAAGGAAATCCACCTCGAATATCTTGATCTGATGTGGCATACAGTCTACTTTACAAACTCGTAGAGAGAGTTTCGATACCTCTCCTCTAACTACCTGAGGACCGAACGTGTTCCAGTAGTTACCAGAGCTTCGCCTTAACGAGCTGTGTAGGAAAGAACCTAGAAAGAATGGTTAACAGTCGTCTAATCAGGATGCTTGAGACCAAGCGATTCCTTAGCCGCTCTCGTCGTGGATTCAAGAGATTTCGATCCACTGTCAAAAATTTGACCGTTCTAGAGGCGGATGTCCATTAGGCTTTCCTACATATCGTAAAAATTACTATATCGGTATATTCTTTGACATCAGTAAGGTGTACACCACTTAGAGACACAGTACTGTACGAAAGCCCCACCAATGGGGCTTCCTTGACCACATTCGTATCTTTATAGGTCATTCCTCCCTAAGCGCTTTTTAGGTCCCAAATTGTTGATGTGCTGTCGGATCGTTTTGAACAGGAGAATGGAGCTCCTCAGGGGAGTGTTTAAAGTGGTAGCCTCTATGTCACACCTACAAACAGTATCACATCTACAGTATGAGGTCCCGTACAGTGCGTTTTATTTGTGGACGATTTTATGGTTTTCTCTTCCTTCTCCATTGCTGCAACAGCGACTCGCAATTGCAGCTTACAGTGCAGAGGATAGAGGAGTGCGATGTCAAGACGGATTTTCATTTTCAGCGGGGAAGTGTGTTACTTCTTTTTACTCCAAATTGTCATGGTTACCAAATATCAAGGACCTGAAGACAGAGAGCCAGAAGGCACTGAACATCTGGGAAGTGTTTCAGCCACAGGTCCTCGGAAGTAGACAGGCCGCGTCAGCTCCATTTTGATAGGGTTTTCGTGCGATCGCCACTTCTCTATGAGCGCACAGTGTATGGATCAGCGTGGCTTCCTTATCTGAAGATTATTGACGTAATCCACCATGGGGATATTAGACTGGCCACACGTGCTTACAGGACCAGGTCCATGCCCAGCCTCTGTGCTCAGTATGGGGAACCACCAGTTATCATCCGGCGACAACTTCTCATGGTGCGTCAGATATGTACATTTTTCGCTACTCTCAATTCACGAGGATACGTTACTGTTGCTCGTTCACCTACCAAACGCCCCTTTCTCAAATTCCACGGGTAACGAGGCCGTTTGGGATCTGCGCAAAGTGTGAACTAACATCACTTGCGTTCGACCCCATGTCCAGGATTTTAACCCCTTGCCACCCTGGTTAATGTAGAGGTCCAGAGTGAGTTTAGATGTAGTACAGTAAAGGAGTGGCTACACTCCTGCATATGTTTTTGATAAATTGTTTTACGTTATTTAAACTGAACACCACAATTCTGTAGCTGTATTTACGGATGGGTCTAAACAGGGGGACTCTTTTAGTTGAACTGTTGGTTTCCCTCATAGTGTCACAAAGTTCCGATTACCTCACGAGTTTATTGTATTTGAGTATTTGACGCGGAATTATATGCGATCTTGGCACTGGAGCATGTGAGATGAGTTGCTGGTGCTAAATTTCTTACCTGCTCCTATTCGACTCCCTGAGTCTCCTTCGCGCTCTACAACGCTTGTACCCATCGCATAAAGTATTTCGGATCACATAAAGTATTTCGGAGTACCCAGGACGGCATTCCCCGATTACAAAGGCTGGGGCAGGGTGTGTCTATCTACTGGGTGCCAGGTTACATGGGTATTGCCGGGAACGAAAGGGAGGATGTAGCAGCCAATAAGGCGTGTCGTTATCCTTTGTTTTATTGTACCATCCTCCTGCATCCGTCGCCTCGCCGTTGAGTTACAGAGTGATGCAGCGATGGGAGGAACACTGGCTGGAACTGACAGCCAGTAACTGTGTCGGATAAAGCCCACAACGCAGCCGTGGCAATCCTCCTTACAGTCACGCAGGCGTAATACCGCCTTTACTCTCCTTCGCATAGGCCACAGCCCTATAACGCATAGCTTGTTACTCTGGCGAGAGGACCTTCCATTGTGTAGTCCTTGTGGCGCGTAGACCACTGTGCGCCACATTTTATTAGACTGTGTTTTATGTTCAGACAGAGGGCAGTGGCAAATGTCCGACATATCTGCTCTCTAATTAAAGTGATGTTCAGACGAACGTAGAAAGAGTTTTAAGGTTTTATGGTAAGTCCGACATGTTTCCTACAATTTCAGGGAGATGTTCTTAACGAGTTAACAGGGTGACTGGCTTACACAGGTTTTCTGTAAGTCATCAGTCAGTCGCATTTCTCTGTGCCTTTATTTTAACTCCTCTATCATTTTGCTTATGTTTTAATCTCAGGTATAGCACCTTTCACTCTTTCTCCATTGTTTTTCGGCGTGTGAGATAGTGACTAGGCAGGTCAACACGAGTGAGATGGCAATGAGTGAGTGAATGTCATTTTGTAGGTTTGTTCCTCGCTGTGTGATAGCCTTTTTAGTCATTTTACCCACATTCATCTCTTTTCATATTTGTGAGGGTCCTGATAACTTCGTCTTTGAGCGCCCGTGAACACCAAACACACACACACACATATTTTGCGTTTGTGTTCACTATGATAAACTTAAGGGAAATCTAATATACAGCATTATAAAACATTTACTAATCAGCATAGGGGAGAAATAGAAAAAAGCGCAGTTTGCACTCGTTCATCAGTAAAAGAACAGAGACAGAGGAAAGCTGTCCCCTTATCTTCTTCAAAGTAACAGGGCTTTAAATTGTGCGCAGAGAGCAGCGTAGATTTTCCTAGAAGCGGACGGCTGCTTAGTAGTTTTTGATTGTTTATGTTTTACGGATGCGCAAAGCTACGATACTATATAGTTTTCCAAAAAGATGTTACTACTAGTAAGGTATTATACAATTTTAATTTTTCTTTTCTTAAAGACCAGAGGTGGCCACTCGACCTACTTTGGAAGAGAGAATGAAGGTAGCACCTTGGAAGGAATCATTTGGGCCACACTCGAAAGTAAGAAACAAATTTCAGCAGTGGTTTAATAAGGATCTCCCAAGCCACTTAACTATCCACCGAATGAATGACAAATTTTTGCACACCAGGTCTGTGACCATTGACTGAGCAGGCCGGTGTGGCCGAGCGGCTCTAGGCACTTCAGTCCGGAACCGCGCGACCGCTCCGGTCGCAGGTTCGAATCCTGCCTTGGGCATGGATGTGTGTGATGTCCTTAGGTTAGTTAGGTTTGAGTAGTTCTAAGTTCTAGGGGACTGATGACCTCAGATGTTAAGTCCCATAGTGCTCAGAGCCATTTGAACCATTTTGAACCATTGACTGTAAACAACTGCGTCCAACAAGTGTTATAATGGGAGATAACGTCATAACTGTTCGAGGCACAGCGTTTAGGAGCCCAGGAATATCAAGTAGGAGATTAACATTGGAAACCGGAATCGCTCGGACAAGTATCTCGACAGTTCTCCACCTCGATCTGAGAATGAAGCCGTACCACGTCCAAACGACACAGGCCCTGTCTGATGATAGTAAAACTGCTCGTGTTCGAGCTGCAAGTGTTATTAGAAATAACGAACATGGACCATTATGTTGTATTCTTTACCTCGGATTAACCCATATTTCATGTCACTGGCAACGGAATAAGCCCAGTTGCGTCGTTTGCAGCACAGACCATCCTCCCCGAAAGTTAACGTATTGTGCGATATTTTGTAGTTTGGAGCAGTTGGTGCCTATTTTTCGAACTATCACACTAACGGGAGATTCTTACCTAGATTTGTAGCAGAACTTCGTTGTCGATTATCTTCCCCCTCCCCCGCACTCCGTATCGTAACATCAGGTTACTTCCAGCAAGATGGTGCACCACCACATTATTCCTTAAAGGTTCGACATTGCCTGAGTGAAACATCTGGTAGACGCTGGACTGGAAAGGGTGTACATTTGGCGTGACCATGACGGTCACCCGATTTGACTCCACGTAATTTCTGTCTCTGGGAAATGGTGAAAGAAAGTGCGTCTGCAACATAGCCAACCTGCATTTATGAGCTTAAAAGAAACACGTAACGCTATATGTCCATTCTACCTATGGAAATGTGTGATGATCTATATTCTGTATGATGAGAAGTCTTTGCAGATACATTGAGAACCACGGAGTACAGGTCGAAGAAGAGCACTAACGTTATTTGGAGTTGTGTACATATGGCGTGTTTCTGTATTAAAATAAGATTAAAATACTAAATAAAATAATAATAAAAAATAAAATAAAAGTCAATCTCGTATAAGTGGTATCATCTTTTTGGGCAACCCCGTATAAATGAGCTCTGGGGTTCGATTATGATGTGTGATAGGTATTTATTATCTGATGCAAGGTTCCGTGGTGCCTGTGTACTCAGAAGACGAACAAGAAAAAGTAGCGTGTGGTAGTCACGTATATTTTTCCTGGCCACAACCAACCAAGAAGGACTGACATGGTCGTAAAGACGAATCCTGTCGATGTAGCCCACACGTGAATACACGATTAGTTCTAACTGTCCAGTGTTCTCACTACCCATCGCTTGTAGGATTACATCGCAATTGTGGAGGTTCGGTAGAACGAGTGATTAGACAAGATTACCGTTGCAATGATACGAAAACCCTTAGCTGCTTACTGGCGTTGACATACGTCAACGGGGACAGATGAAAATGTGTGTCCTGACCGGGACTCGAACCCGGGATCTCCTGCTTACATGGCAGACGCTCTATCCATCTGAGCCACCGAAGACACAGACAATAGTGCGACTGCAGGGACTTATCTCTGGCACGCATCCCGCGAAACCCACATTCTCAACGTATTGTCCCGCACTACATTCGTAGTGCCCCCGCCCATTATACTCATTACTCGCGGCGCGTTGCCGATTCCCGTAAGAGTTCGGGCACTGTGCATCTGCACAGAAGAAGAAGATGGTCAAGTGGCCGGTGAGCCTTAACTATGTATATACTAAGATGGTATCTGTTCTTTCGGACATGTCCGAAAGAACAGATATCATCTTAGTATATATAAGACTACCTTTCACATGTTCCGAAACATTTTAAGGGCATAGAGACTAGCGGGAATCTTCTTGTATAGAGCGACAATATTTTTGCGCGATTGGGACGCTCATCCGCAGTTACACTCAATTCATTCACTGGATTTTTGAGTAGGTATTGAAAAACCACCGAGAAGAGTAGGAAACAGCTGTTAGTGGAATTCTGAGTTATTGACTTTTTCATTTTTAATTCTGAGGTTTTGTGCCCAAATTACCACTGAAAATAAAAATAATCATTCATGTAGATTATCTCAAAATTGGCGTCTTTTGGCCTAGTAGTTAGGTAAAGTAGGAGATCTTCAGCATATAAATATTTACAGGACGACAGTACCGTCGGGATATAATTGACATATAAGGAAAACAACCGACCCCTCTGGCATTCCTGATAAAACATGCTTCCACAATAACTTTTCATTCCCATACAGAACACATTGTTGTCTGTTCAAGTAATTTTCAAACCGCTTCAGAGTACTAGCTGCCAATTTCAGCTTTAGAATTTCTTGAGCAGCATGTCATAGTTGACGGTATTAAACATTTTGCTGAAGCCTAGGAGTTCAAAACGGTGGCCTATGGCATTCTTCAGATCGTCATCTACCTTCATTAATGCCGTATTTTTGCTATGCTGTTTACGGGAAAAGGCCTTTTACTTGTAATATGAACTGAATTTACATAAGTATTCAGAAATTTGGTCTAAATCAGTATATTCAATATCTTTGGATACGGCAGGGAAAATGCTGACTCAGCGATAGTCACAAGGTGATTTTGGGTTTTCAGTGTAAAGTGACAGGTCAGACAATGTTTTTCTTCGTGGCATGGGACGTGCTCATTTCATGAGATAAAAATCACACATGCAAGTCAAGACAAATTCTTAGGAATCTATAGATCCTTCATTATGGTTATGCTGATACCATCGTTGCTTGTAACTTCAGATAAGACTTTCATTATTGATTCTCTTGTTCTGTTTATTGTAACTTGTCGTAAGTAGCATGTGTCGTGGTTAGTCGCGTAGTGTGGGTATGCTAGCGGGCAATAGTAGGCTGTATAGTACAACGAAAATATAAATGTAGATGAAGTGCCGATTACAATGAAGTAATTACTTGAGTCAGCAGTATTCTCAGATTGTTCGATGAGAATACTATTGTCTATAGAAAAATACCATAGTCAACGATCATGAAGAATGAAGAACTATTTGTTCCTCTTTGCCTCTTAGTTGAAGTAATGCAAGGCCACTTTCCATGTGGATATGTGCAAGATAATATCTACAACAATGAGAAAATGTTTTAGTGTATTTAATTACATAATTGGTGGTAAACTTCTGCAACCTGATACAATATCTAAATATTAGAGGTAACGTAGGTATGAAAGAAGACATCGAACGACTTCAGAGTCTGGGTACGAGGAGCACAACAGGCCAGTACAGAACACACGAACGTGTAATATGGCTTTAGGAAGATGATACACGACGATTGTTTAATAGTTTTACTGCCTCCATCATATATCTTACAAGGTACTATAAGAATAACAGAAGAAAGATTAGAGCATAGTGTGACAGTAACACAATCATTTTCACCATTCCATATAAAAATTGAGTAGGATGGTGAGGACATACCACGATGCAGGATGCGCTGGCTCGTAGCTATTACAGCATTTATGTAGTAAAACTACAGTTATTACAATAATCTTAACAAATGTACAGCTATTATGGCCACCAGATTCCGTATTTAAAGTCAAACATAAACTTCAGTTCGTCTACTTTCACTGGAAGAAGACTGGTTTACCGAATGTAGTTTTGTAGAGGCTGACATTCCGTACAGAAAAAGCGCGAAGGATAATCTGCTGTAATGCAGTGTGTTGTGTGCTTAATAAAAAACATATTTTGTACAAATATATAAATACCTCTTTTGCTATATTACTATTGCATCGTTGTAGTAAAAAGCACATTATATAGAGGAACATGCCGCAAACTCATAACATGACCACACCACAGAAATAATGTACATGAAGTGAATTGTAATACATTTTTCGTACAATGTTTTCTGTTGGGTGTGGTTAACAGGTATATTAATGACAATTACTGTGGGCACAGCATGCCAGAAAGAAAACAAGACGTACACACACACACACACACACACACACACACACACACACACACACACACGTGTAATATCTGCAGATAATTACTATATAGCCGAAATGCTCATCCTTACCTACATTTTCATGATTTTCCGCAATCGAATAAGTCAGTGTCTAAAAAACTGATCGTGAGACGAGCCATGTAGAGCCACAAAACGTTCCGTCATTTACTGAACATGTTTGTTTACACGTATTCCAAAACTAGTGCTCACTCTTTACGTCTTTGATACAAACCAAAGAGTATGCGAAGAACTTTGCACGGCATTCATCGGTTAATAGTTATCTCTGGTATATCTGCCATCGGGTAGGAATGTCTATGGAGTGAGAGTCCAGATGCGCTGAACATCGTCCCTACCACGGGATGAAACTCACATAGGGACTTCAAACACGAACTTGGTTCAATGATAGGTCATTTGAGCGCTATAACCTGGGTTCATTATTGGGTGGTTTAAACTCTTCCATATTTGTTTCGGCCTTGTTCAAAACAGGTGCTTGTTTCATATTATTGTGTTCCTGATTACGACGTCTTGTTTGTATCCTACTATTAGAACTGTAAGTAGATACGTTGCTCGTATTGTGCCAGATTTCTGCTCGTAACCGTAACATTATGGGGAGTATATGATTCCACATTTGCTTTTGTTTCATATAAAACACAAGCTACTTTTGTCGCATGGTATTCTATGGATTCACATATATTTGCAACTGCTCTCAAATCCATGAGTGAACTGTTCTGTTTAATCGCTTTTTGTGTGTGTTGTTTATATTCTACTATATTTTTATTTGCATCCGCTTTTCGTACTTTCATGCATTTGATGCAGAACTCCATGTTAGCAGCTTTAGACGGCATTAGTGTTCAACTTTATTAAATCTTGTCACGGAATGTGTATGTAATTCTGCTTTATAGTCCTAGTGACAGAATACGTGGTTATTGCTCCCAGTAGGCAACTATTACGCAGCAAAAATATTCTACAATAGATCTAAGTGCGTATTTGTACATTGGATTGTATGGTGTTCTATAGGGTGAACGTACTTCCACCTCAAAGAATGCTGCTGTATTCAGTAAACAGTAGTTACACAGAATTGACTATGACAACCAATGATGAAATCGCGATAGTGTGCATTATTTGCTTTGAACTTTCCAGTGTAGTGGATGGATGAAACTACTACATCGATTTCTGCTTACATCTACTCTTTGTAGTACCTGTTAGCAAAGTATGAGCACATTTGGATAACTATGTTAGTATTCTTAGTGTTTTGCAAAGTAGAATGCCCTAGTCACGAAGACTGCAAAGCATACTCATTGATATGAGATAACAACATTCAAAGCAGAATTACATACTCATTCCCCGACAATGTATAATAAAGTTGAATACCGATTTCGTCAAAAGCTGCTAACATGCAGCTCTACATTAAATACGAGAAAGTACCGAAAACTGACGCGAATAAAAATAAAGTAGAATACACTAAATATGCTTATATGCAATTAAATGGAATACTTCACACACAAATTCATAATCAGTAATAAATATACCTAGGCTCACAGAGCAAATGGGACAAAACCGGCTTGTATTGTATAAAATAAAAGCAAATATGAAATCATTTACTCCATCCAATACTATTCATGCGAACAAGAATGCATCAGGATACTAACAATACACTTACAATGCAATTAAAAGAGTGCAATACAAACGGGAAGGCCTTAGGCCTATATATTACTTAGCAAGATCATAAGAACTTCTCAGTTTCCAAGCACACCATTTACTAAGAGACTACGAAGCCTATCCCATGATAAATAAAACAAAATTGTCATCTGTAGTGCGTATATTTTGAATTAAAAATACGGATTTTCGCACCATATTTCTCGTATTCAATGTTAACTTCCAGGCCAGTGATGGCTTCGTTCTCTGTTTCCGTGTCGTACAACTGGCCTTGCTGTTCTGATAGTTTGGTGGTCTACGATCGCTAATACAGGCATATTTAGTTATGAATACCATGGATTTTATACACGCGTTTGATTGGCAGCTTGATAATCTGAATTCTGTTTATGGAATGTACTTTACTTAAATCTATGATGAAATATATGCGTGGATATTTCGCTTGATGGCGACAAGTGTCGCTGTTCGTATGTCACTATACTTTTGTTTGTTGGTTTCTTAGGCAAAGAAAAGACAGCCACTGCCATGTTTAGATTCTGTACTACACTCTGCCTTATCGCCGGGTGTACCATCTTATACATTATGCTTCGGCGGCATCGTGAAGTGGCTGCCTTATACGGCAATGACATAGCTCCCAGAAAAATTAGGAAATGGAACTCTGACATGCGACAAATTTTTGATTTCTGAGACTCTGCATTATTCCTAGCCATTAAATTGATAAGATTTTACTTTTTGGTAGCATTTTTTTAAATCTTCGTTCTGAAATGCTAATCGTAAATAATCATTCTCCACACCTTAGATGTTAGTAGTGTAGCTTCCTCTCGTCACTACTTTAAAATCAGCATAGTGATTTGGAAATCTGTATTAATATGGAGGAAATCTACGGAAATCGGTATAGTGATTTGGAAATCTGTATTAATATGGAGGAAATCCACGTCTCCATATACTCTCCGCGTCCTTGGTGTAAGTTAGTTTAAGTTAGATTAAATAGTGTGTAACCTTAGGGACCAATGGCCTCAGCAGTTTGATCCCATAGAACTTACCACAAATTTCCTATATCTCAAACAGACTTTTCAATAGTGATAGCTATCGTTGTTTATATACGATTACAGTGAGTAAGTTGTGGTGGTTTGTAGAAAGAAACCGGGTAAATGGGAGTAGGACTTGCGCACTGATGATTCCGTACAAACCTGATTCCTTATGTACGTAGTTTGTCTATGGGTTTAGATAGTGAATTAGTGAGTATCAAAATATGTGACGTAAATGGCCGTACCTTTTGACTACATTGACTTTGAAGCTTTAATTTTTTACATCTCCAAGTAACCCTATGCCTCAGTATTTGACATGAATTTCAACTTGAAACTCTGTGTGTGTTCCTGTAAAAAAAAAGGTGCTTTACAGACGGACAGACAACAAAGTGATCCCATATGGACTTCGTTTCTTTAGCGATTGAGATACGGAACCCTACAACATTCCGCTCTTGTAGCATTTGTCTTTTCAGATAAAGTTTAAACATATGCATTGTTTACGATTGAGCCTCCTTTCATTGATCATGATCATCATACCGTTCAGTGACTTTATCATAGAACACGCAACGAAGGGAGATAGTGGAATGTTCTGGACAATGGACTCGTTTACAATTACAAATAACTTAAATTGGAACGATCACGTAGATATTGCTGTGGGTAGAGAAAACCAAAGACTGCGATTCATTGGAAGAACACTTGTAGACCTTAATCTGGAGTATTTCTGTGCGGTGTGGGATCCGCATCAGATGGTACTAAAGGATGACATCGAAAAAGTTCAAAGAAGGACGGCTCGTTTTATATTATCGCGAAATAGGGGAGATAGTGCCACAGACATGATACGTGAATTGGAGTGGCAATCATTAAAACAAAGGCATTTTTCGTTGCGACGCGATCTTCTCATGAAATTTCAGTCATCGGTTTCTCCTCCAATTGCGAAAACATTCTGTTGGCACCCACCTACATAGGGAGATACGATCATCTAGATAAAATAAATCAGGGCTCGCACAGAAAAATGTAAGTGCCCGTTTTTACCGCGCGACGTTCGGGAGTGGAACGGTAGAGAGACAGCTTGAAGGTGGTTCATTGACCCCTCTGCCACGTACTTAACTGTGGATATCAGAGCAATCACATAGGTGTAGTTGTACACGTAGAAAGACAAGGTCTCGTGAAGAAGTCTTGTGACCCTTTGTGACTCTATCGCAAGGTTTTCTTCAGTAACTAAAGGCCATTGCGGTGATGGAATATTTGTTGATACAGACCTGTGGCCTCTGACTCCTTCAGGTTGAAGGGACGATCAATGCTGCAGTACTTCTTGTTACGTCTCGCGGCGCTAATTATGCAGTGTTACTCACTGTCTCTGTTACATGTTCACACCTAAAAGCAGCTAGAGGATATTTAGTCCAACGCGATATTTTGAACGTCCTAAAAAGTCACAGACCCACGACTACTTGCGAGCTAACACAGTCAGTCCTTCAGCAGTCTTCTTTTACAGAACTGTTAGAAATAATGCCTCGAAATTTGCACGAAACACGCCAGGTGGAGTTTACGTACGACTTGAAAGGTTCAGATACGAAATCTCCTAAAATAAATTACTCTCAAAGCTCAAACGTTCTCATAATACTCAACACTGTAGTCGCTTTTCATCAGCTACACGAGAACGCGTGGATTTCTACATTTTAGTACAAACTTGATCAGCGCTATTTAACATAGGTATCACCAGACGACCGCCCCGAGCCGCTATATACACTGGTAGATCTGAGGCACAAAGCCCTACTCAAACTCGTGGGAAACTCTGGATTCCTATTGGCTAGTATGTTAAGCAGCCAATCAGATCATCTCGAGCACTTCCATCTCACGGTATTTCTAATGTCAGCCAATAAGATTACTACACGTAATTTAGACTAGAAATCTCGTACTTCCGAAACTGTATGAAATTTTAGGAAAACAAAATACATCTTTCCACAAAATTAATTACAAATAAATGTAATACTCAACGCCCCTTCTGGTTGTCCTTTACATAGTCAAGCTCACACGGACATACGTCACAAATTCCCCTGTAACACAGTAACTTTCTCACGCTTACATTTACATAGTTTTAATGAAATATCACAGTGTCACTCTCAGTCTCTCCAGAGAACTCACACAACCAAAACACAATGAAATAATAATTTTCCAACGTACTCTTAATTACGTCAGAAATCTGTGGCAATAAAACTAAAGAAAATTCCAGAAAATTATTTATATGAACCTATCCTGATGGTTGTAGTTTCAGTTGATACTATATATCAATACATCACAGTATCTTACTCGGTTTCACAATGCCAGCACTGTTAATGTGTATTTTAGGTAAAAATTTATATCTCCGAAAATATCGAAGTTACTGATTTGAAATTTTAGCAGAACGGATGTGTTATCCGTAGAATTTGGTACACTAAGTATTAAAAGATCTAGTAATATTTAATAGTACTTGTTGAGATACTTAGAGAGTATGTGTAACGTACTGCACGCAACGTTAGGCAGGTATAATGCTCGCCCGGCCCAGTAACAAGCCACAGCTGTGCGAGCGTGAGAACCAACGTCTCCTCCCCTCCCCGCTCCACGGCCAGCTACGTTTTCAATGCATCGTCACAACCCGTAAAAATCTGCTACGTTACACTACCGTCATTTGTATATGTGCATATGTCTGTCCCATGACTTTTTTTCACCCCAGCGTATATGCAGCTGTCTCCGTGCATAACTATATTGCAGCAAAAACAGGAAAGTCGCATTTAGGAACTGCTCAAGTTTGTATGTATTGCTGGATGATGATCTGTTGTTTATTCAGGTGTCACAGTTATTCCCTTCGGTCAGATGTATTCTAATAAAATGAGACATCATCATGAAACATCGTAGAATTTCAGTACTTGCCTTAATTATATTAGATTATAATACATATTAACAGCTCTTGGAGATATTATTAAATTTTGTGTAGTGATCTGACTAACTTAAATGGCCTGTATTCAATACTAAGCGCCACCACATTAATCGCTAGACACATAATCTGGTCTTTCCACTATGCTGACTACCCTTATACGTTACTCCAATGTTTATCAATATTAAGTCATTGATGCATTCATAGAGATCTTCTCTGCTTGCAGCATTACATATATTCTTTAAACTACTTTTTTAGACAAGAAGAAATGTGAAACAACTCTCAAAATATTGCGTTTTTTTGACGCGGTCTCTGCAGAAAGCTCTAGATCTAACATCATACGTTGTTTCTACAGCTTGCTGTAGTGTTCTCAAAATAATATGTTTGTAAGTTGAATTTTCCAAAAACCGATTGCATAATTGTTTAAAGAATATAAATAGGCGGAATAAATGTGTTTCTCGATTTTGACATATTAGGCGTACTGGAAAGATAGATGAAATAAGGTGCTGCACGACTTCTAAGAGTGTAATCTGCCCGTAGTCCTTAAGAATAACACTTACTATTCCAAATGTTTCATTGTTTGAGTAGATTACTTGATTAGCTTATGGAGTTCTGCTTGAAGCATTCATAGAGATCTTCTCTGCTTGCAGCATTACATATATTCTTTAAACTACTTTTTTAGACAAGAAGAAATGTGAAACAACTCTCAAAATATTGCGTTTTTTTGACGCGGTCTCTGCAGAAAGCTCTAGATCTAACATCATACGTTGTTTCTACAGCTTGCTGTAGTGTTCTCAAAATAATATGTTTGTAAGTTGAATTTTCCAAAAACCGATTGCATAATTGTTTAAAGAATATAAATAGGCGGAATAAATGTGTTTCTCGATTTTGACATATTAGGCGTACTGGAAAGATAGATGAAATAAGGTGCTGCACGACTTCTAAGAGTGTAATCTGCCCGTAGTCCTTAAGAATAACACTTACTATTCCAAATGTTTCATTGTTTGAGTAGATTACTTGATTAGCTTATGGAGTTCTGCTTGAAGCACAGAACGAAACCCTGTGAAACACAATGTCCCATTGATTAAAAATGCATTACATTGCGTAGAATCTACAGTTCGTTACCAAAACTTTTGTTCCGTGCAACGTAAAACAGAGTAGTATACATAATAAATCATTTATAATGCGTAAAGGTATTCACTTCTTTTGTTTCTTAAGAAACCACCAATACAATTTTCCACCCCAAAGTACCATCTTTAATATTATGGACAGCAGGACTTTGGTTGTTTTTGTGGTGTGCTGTTAACATTAATGCTCGTAACAGTATAATATCAGTATAGACAACTTGATAAACAAAGTGAAGCTGCCAGCAGACATGGGCAGATGTCAACGTAATTTTGTACATATATACACTATAGTCAGGTATGCAAATGAATAGAATTGCCATTTAGTGTGACAGCTGGAATTCATGAGAGTGCATTAGTGTTGAAATTTCTCATAATCAGAGATAAAAGGGACCGATCTGTAACTGGTTTGAAGAAAATTTCGTAACCAAGATGGCATTCAATGCTATGTATTCTTGATTACCGGTTTCAACAGTTAAGACTGTCATCTCCGATCCTTAAAAAACGTGCTATACATCCTTATCCATTATAACTTATCACAATCTCCATGTTGACATTATAGTGGACAGCATGTAACACATTCCTCATATGTCTGTTAAAAATAAAAACAGGTTTGTAACAAATAAAAATAATATAAGTCGAAGCTCTTTGTACAGTTAGGGATGTCCACACACATAACATTCGCCTGATGCTTCATAGATGTTGAACTGCTTAGCAGTCCAAATTTGTGCATTTTTTGCGTTTAGTTGAAGAGTTAAATACATTATGAAATCACATTCGTCGAAATACATGGTAAATTTCATCAAATCCATTAATGTCGGTCGTTTTTATTGCTGTTTTTGGGCCTGGTAGGTTCATCTTCAGATTTTGAGTGATCACTGTAAAGAAACTAATGCTCCGAGGACTTGTGTGAGAGAGCGTTATCAATACTTGACACTGTTTTAAAGGGGACTCAATGTGTGCCTCCATTCGGTCGGCTCGTCGAGTCGAGCAATATACAGATTTCTGTGGCATTTTGTTATGACTGTGGTTCAATGCTGCATTGCATGGGAACTTGACGGTGGCCATACTCGCAAGGTTCTTGATGAGCAAGTTTCATGAAGCACATCGTAAGCGCATCGCATCTGTAACAGCCATCCTAAAATGTTGGTTGAAGTCTTGCACCAGTGTACGTTGAGCCGCAACTCAAACAGTTGGATTTGGGTGGTGTTGTGACTGACAAGCATGGACTACTGATGAAGGGCGTTGCGTTGTGTTCGGTAACAAATTGCTATTCTGCACTACCCTGGTTGACCGTCGTCCGTGAGTATGGCGGCGACCTGGAGAGAGGTGCTATTGTTCCAATGTTTTGGACAGGTACTGCAGTGTTACTGCTCTTCGCATCATGTGGGAAGGAATCGGTTATGACTTTAGGTCACCGCTGGTAGTGATTTATAGATTTCTGAGGGAAACGCTACATCAACAGACATCTTTCATCTGCAAGTATTAGCTCTCATGTGACAAAACCAAGGTGCCATTATTCAACAGGACAATGTTCGTCCACACACGCGGCAACTCTCCACGAATTTTCTGCACGGCCAAGAGTTTCCTAACATCTTTTTCCGATAGAATATGTGTGGCTCGAGCTCAGTGTTTTAATCCTTCCCAGTATCAGGACCCAGGATATCAATGGTTATTTGTTAGCCAGTTTGCCTCAGCACAGGATACGACACATTTATGACATCCTTCACAACCTAATCAGCCCATGCATCCAGACCAGGTATACTTAACTCCTGTAGCAAACTCTGATATGATATGATTTGATTTACTTTAGTAATTGGTCGATACATCGAAGAACAAATGACCTAGAAACAGTAGCTGTGTTGCAGACAGCACTCCTGTCACTACGATGATAGGAGCGTTTCTGCCTGTCTTGTCACTGTCGGCACTCGCAATACCAGCATCGCTGATCGCAGGCAATCCATGAGTGCCACAACTTTGCAGGCGCAGTGGCTTTCTTGAGATAATTTGTGCCAGGTGCACCGTGAGTACACTGAGTCAGATAAAACAGCCGCCACCCGAGCCAAATTGCACTGACAACAATTTGTTCATAACGTGGCTTTAGTCCGCTAGTTTGAGCGCTAAATACCGTGGCCGGTAGATGTGCAGTCGGCAGCGCACATGTAGCGAGAGCCGTAGAGGTCGGGGTTGAGGGCAGCCGCTTTAGGGGAAATGCTGAGTGCTGGAGGGGAAGTGCCATTCTGAACTGAAGCCTATGCTCACACTTTTTGTAAATATTAAGTGGAGTTCCTCCATGCCCAAACTTGTATGGTGACCATTCAAAGAAATCTACTGTTACCCCCACTTTGATTAGTATCTAAAAAGAATTCCGCTGAAAATGCAGCTATTTGTTTTCGCTTGGCTCGTTATCCGTTTGTAACTTTCAGGGAAGCGTCATGAGAGGCGAATTTTTAGTAGAACCTATACATTTGTCTTATTCCCATGTTAGAATTTCTTTCTTTTGCCAAAACACAGCAGAGTTTACTCACTGTCACTTCACTAACATGTTGTACAGACGCCGTTGCGAAAGAATTCTGAAACAGTGGTTTAAGAGAAGATAAATAAGGTTAGAAGCTTAATAAAAAAGGACATCCTCAGTAAAAAAAAAGTTTAATATTTTCAGATACGATGTTTCAAAATCCATAACATTTCTCGTTTCACGATTTATTGATAACGATTAAAAATTACATGCTTTCATCGAAAAATTTTGTAGTTAATCAGGTTCAAATGTGTGTGAAATCTTATGGGACTTAACTGGTAAGGTCATCATTCCCTAAGCTTACACATTACTTAACCTAAATTATCCTAAGGACAAACACACACACCCATGACCGAGGGAGGACTCGAACCTCCACCGGGACCAGTCGCCCAGTCCAGGAGTGCAGCGCCTAAGACCGCTCGGCTAATCCCGCGCGGCAGTAGTTAATCGAAAAATACCTTAGATAACGAAGTTTTGCATAATAACCATATGACAAAATACTCTCCTGTTTGCGTACTATCATTTGCCAAAATCTCATTTCGGTATCTCAAACCGTTTATGAAACTGGAGAATGTTGTGGATATTTCAATGTGGCTTAATCGCTGGCACGGAGCGATCGCAAATGAGGGTGCTACATCAGATCAGTTCTCTTGAAACTCGTGACAGGCAGAGATCTGCACCCAAGTGTAAACAAAAATTCAGTATGTTAGATCAGTTTCCAATGCAGCCACATATTATGTAATTTGCACCAAATGCAAAATCATAGCGATCCCAATTTTCATTGCAAACTTCTTCGAATTTCGCACTGTATGTTATTTCCATATAAATATCACAATAATTATGACCATTAATGAAATGATGGGCATACCATCATGAACCTGACCTATAAAGCTATTACTACTCCCAAAACTGAATTGTTTTTACTGAATAGATTCTGTAAAATCGTGTGAGAAACATCGCACGGCGTGCGCCTCTGTTCCGTCAACGCCAACCGTCCGAAAGTGGGCAGAACACTGTCGCCTCCCCTTCCGAACAAAGAATAAACTTGTACAGCGCTGTGGACGAAAATTGGTCACTGCGCATTGGTCACCTTATCCTCTGCGGACTCTACCATAGTTAGCAACAGCGGACAGATACGCCGCCAAGGAACCAGCCATGCTTTTCGGATCCACCTCCTTACAATGGTGCGCTGTTCACCTCTGGTCTCAAACCTCTATGGCCAAGAGGCTGTGTGCCCTTCCAGGAGACTGGATTGCGCACCTGTAGGATGCCACAATGCGAGATGTCGGTGAATTGTGCTCCCCTTAGACCAGTCTTTTTGGGATGTGGGCGGCGTCTTACCATTCATGAATCTGAATGTTCCACAACACGTATAGTGTCTCATGGAGACCGTGATATAACATATAGAAACAATCGTTTAAGTGAATGTCAATGCTACACAGGACTCGATATATTGGTATAATTCAGTTACTCTTAACTGCATCAGTGGAGCTTCGCTCCACTCACTACGTTTAATATGAGCTTTTGTTATCACTCTTAAACAGCGCTTAGCAGCGTACAGTGCATCAGTCATAAGCTAGCCCATTGGAAAGCCGTTGGTTGCAGGTTGTCCAGATACATTTGGCCAGTCATTGTGACTATTAGAACGTTGGTCGTTGTTCACAGTGGATGTTGCTCGGCTGAAGACTTGCGTGGTTGAGGTGTGAAGTCAAGAGTGAACAAGTGGATGGGTTGTGTAATGTTCCACGGCAAAAAGTCGTTGACCAACGTCATAACAAGCCAAACGGACACTCTGCAACTGAGGAATGTTATGAACAATGCTTTAAGACCGTTTTCAAGTTGTGGACAATGGGAGAACATGCGAAACCAAACCACTGCCAGCATGAATTCCCATTCATGACTTCTCTACAGAAGTATGGAACACATTTCTGTAGTACGTGCATTATCACTTCATCAAGGCTCCTCAAGTCTGCCACCTGATTTCTCGACCCACACGTTGCACATCTTGTTAGCCATCCGAAAGTATACACTATCGCTGCAGGATCAACTCTGGTAACCAATGGGATGACTAGAACGTGCCCTCAAGAGCAGGTTCATAAGCATAAACTAGTGGCAAGTATCTTAGGCACGTACTGAGGCAAAGTTCCTTCCCTGTACTGGTCTGACCTAATCCCTATACCATCTAAATGTCAATGTGAAGTAACGCGCTTCTTCAGTTGAGACACTTAGAACATTGCCTGCAGAATACAGGCTATGTGGATTGAGTGTTGGTCCAGCTCATAGCTTTTAGATGTCACTAAATTTAAGAAAAAATGGTGCATTGCCCACTTCATAGTGGAAAAGGATACTCTTGGTGAATGAAGTATGTGTATTAATTTGCTGTAAATTGACAATGGGTAATAACAACAGTCATCATTATCATAGAATCACCTCTACGTTATACGCTAAGATCTATACGGAGCAAGGCGATGCAACGGATAGCACACTGGACTCTCATTCCTCAGGACAACGGTTCAAATCAGTATCAGGCCGTCCAGAATTAGATTTCCCAGCTTTTCCCTAAATAGGTCCAGCCAAAAGCCAGGACGGTTGCTTCGAAATGGAGTGGCAAATTTTCTTCCCTGTCCTTGAAAGAGTCCCAGGGTGTGCTCCATCTCTAACAACCTCAAAGTCGACAGGATGTTAAACCCCCATCTTCCTTTCTTTCTTTGTAAGTCATTGCGAGGCATAAACATGTTTTAGTTCATACAACATATGTATTAAGTCATGTGGTTGAAAAATGAACCATTCTACATTTTACTGTTGACTATTGACTTCGTCTTAGACTTTTTTATCCATACAAGTATTCTATACCAGACGTGTTGGCCGCTCCATCCAGCAAGAAGAAAGATCATGTAGTAACGATCATAAGTACTGTTACTTATTGATCCTTACCTCGTTATTCCTCTTGTGTACTTTTCTCTTACATATTTGGTTGATTTCTCGAGTGCAACTTAAACAGTAATGGTCAAAATATCCAACCTCAACTTATTTTTCTCTTACCACGAACAGTCCAACAACACATTTGTCCTTTGAATTGCTGATGTTGTAGCATACTCATCTACTGAGTCATCTTAGCCACACTTTGTAACATCACTAATCACGAAAACGCCGGCATAACAGTAGAAGTCGGAAGGCAGTCCTGCGCCTTACAAAACGCCGGAGACGCACTGGGAATTGACCCGGAAAGAAACAGGAGTAGGTGTCTTACTGGAGTAGATTTCATTGCATAATGGTAAAAATTCTGTTCACAAAAGTATATATCTGGTTAAATAACCTTCCGCAGCACATGTTTTCGAGTGAGTTGAATAAACCCAACTATAAATAACTAACTAATGTTGTTTCGTTTAAGCCCAAAGAAGTCGTTGCTCTTTCAAATAATCAGTAGAATTCCGGTAGACCTACGTCATCTACCTGTTATTTCAGCTCGTAAAATTTGTTTCATAATTGTAATCTCCAACCTAGTACCGTTAATGTGCCACAGATGGTTAAAACATTTTAATAATCGAAAAAACAAATCTGTGATTATGAAACTTAGTAATGATATTGTAACTACTCCACATTTCTCACTCTTCAACATGACATTTTTCTCCCAGTGAAGGGTGACTTTCGTGGCAGTAACCAGTGTTTGTGCTGTTATGGAAATGTTCCACCTCGAAAATCACGCCTCCTCATGATGCAAATGATTGCCACGCAACGGCGTATTAATTCGAGGAAAGAGGGAAAAGTCGCTGGCGCCATGTTATGATAATACAGTGGATGAGGCAAAATTTGATAGCCAAAAGAAACTTCATTTGTAACTGTGACCTATGCAGAATGAGCAGAGGTGTTGTGGAGTAAGAACATCCCCTCGGATAATTTAAAGCCAAACTGACTGTCAACCGACAGCGACTGATTCAAAAAAATGAAAAGATATTTCAGAAATCCCCAAGAGTAACACATTTTTGTTGATTTACTTAAATTACTTAATAAATCAGCAAGTTGTGAAGCACAAACCATATCTTCAGGCTACAATGACAATACAAAACCATGTTTCAAGAGCACACATAGATATTAAAGTCGCTCATTACAGTTTTGTCATGTGCTGCGGCGAAAGGGATGGACAATGGAATATTTACTTTGTTTGTTAGTCTGCTTTTCCCGTTGTTTTCTTAAAATAAAAACTCAGTTTGTTCAAATGGGAACGGCTGTCTTCTTCTGCTGTGCCACATTACACAACTTCCCATGGCTTCTTGGATATTGTTATCAACTACGAGTATTTATTTAATCTTGCAAAGGACAACTTAAAACACGTCATCACTATCAACTCTACTGCGCAGCAGGAACAAGATGTCATCTGTCACTTTCAGTGTCTTATACTCACTGTGCCTGACGCACTTCTGATAATGGGTTCCGAAATATATAGATTTGATGTTAATAGTGACACAAAATTATTTTATCCAATTAGAGAGTCATTGACATTGCAATACAAAATCAAATTTTTCCTATGTATTTTCTTAGATATGTTTTCTTATAACAGAATTGGACAGAAGTTAGTGAAGAATAATTATTTTTTGAATTGTATACGTTCGTTTAGGAACTCATTGATTTTCTTTTGATCAGGAATGAATATTTCCATTCTATTCTGTTTTTCCATTATCCAGCTTCTCTCTAAATTGTGCAAAAATTTAAGATCGCTGTCTGCTGCAACACTGTGTACTGTTTTGTCTATACGCTTTATTACACCTAACGTGTTAGTTTTTTCAAGACCGAAAGAATAATTTTCTTCTTTAAAATAAATTTCAAAATTACTGCGCATTTCAAAAATGTAATATCAATTGCAATGACTTTTATTGTATATGACTACATAAATTGCTTCTGAGTCGCTCATTTTCAGAGTTGGTTGTGAAATGTGAAGCACCATTTTCTTCCTCAAATTATTGGTCGTCGCTAAAATGGATCTGGTAGACGCGTTTTTAAGCAACTTGACTATTATCTTTGAAAGAACCCGTAAATATTGTATCGTTATATACTCAGATATTCATATGTTTCTGTGGGGTGCAGTAACAGGTCTGACAGTGATATGGAACTATCACAGCTGATGCAGATCAGTCCCCACCTGCAACCCTCATCACCAGTGGTGTCATAATATGAAAGCTGTCTCCACTAGAAGAGTTGTGGGAAGAACCCAAGACTCTGGAGTATACATCATGTCACCTGGCATGAGCCCATGACAACCAGCTGACTATAACCATACACCTGCTGTTCTGAGCATACACTCTCTCATGTACTCTTTCGATGGAACTTACACTTCACCAGTTGCTATCAGTTGATTACATCTGCTTTGATTCCAGACTATACATGACCTTCAGGACTGGCTGGATGTATTCTAATTGTGTGACACCAAACTTACTAGTTATTGTGTTAACTGTGTGCCTCTATGGAGCCAATGTACTTCGCTCAGTAAATTACGCTCATGACTGCAGATATCAACAGTGGCCTCGTAAGTTAGCGTATTTTTGCTATTGTTGTCAGTTGTGAAAGTGCATCTTCTTCATTTTCATGATAGGTAGTGCTATGTGCAGTAGATTTGATTGTATTCATTTCGCTCTCATAATCAGCAGCATTACGTGGAAATTTCTGTGCTCTGGATAAGAAATCTCTGAAAACAGCTTGTCTATGTGAGGTGGGATGTCTAGAGCATAGATTAATGGCACTGTCTATGTTTTCGCTTTTCTACAAACGATGGTGTTCAGTGACTTGTGTATGTTAGTAAATGTAATGTTTACCAATGATTTAGTTAACTCTCTGCTGGTGTATAGTGAAGAGAATGTTTTTGTTTAAACTACTTAATGTACTTAACAAAGTTTGTGTTCCTTCTTCAGTTCCATTACATGCTATGAATGTGTCATCTGCATATCTGCAACAGTGCCCTATTTTCTGCCTGATGTTATCTTTGTTGTTACAAAGTTTACTGAAAGTGAATAATGAAAAAGTCTGCAGTGATGCAAATGAGAGAATTACCAATAACTAGAATGAAATTTTCATTCTGAAGCGGAGTGTGCGCTGATTTGAAACTTCCTGACAGATTAAAACTCTGTGCCAGACCGAGACTCGAACTCGGGACCTTTGCCTTTCACAGGCAGGTGATCTACCAACTGAGCTACCCCACCACCACTGACGGCCCCCCTCACAAGAACTTGCCTGTGAAAGACAAAGGTCCTGAGTTCGAGTCTTAGTCTGGTACACAGTTTTAATCTGCCAGGAATTTTCGCTACCAATAACTAGGCCTAAACATTTATTTTGTGATGAAGTGTGAAATAACTGCAGCAGAGATCAAGATCTAGTAATTCTAATATTTGAAAAATCTGAATTGTAAATGTTGTTTGGTATTTTAATAAATTATAAATAATTATCTCCTTACATTCTTTAGTAGACGTGCTACTGCTGTATAGCCCTGAATACTTCATGGCATTTAGAATTAATCCAGTGGGGATGTTAGCTTTATGGATTTTTGTTTGGGGCCATAAGTTTAGAGCTGTTGGCTTCACTACTGTTGATCTCTGGGTTTCACACATTGTGAATAAGTCCTCCATATGCCCCAACACATATCAACATATCTAACTACATTCTATTTTCAAAATCATATGCTTTTATCCCCCCCATGAACCATGGACCTTGCCGTTGGTGGGGAGGCTTGCGTGCCTCAGCGATACAGATGGCCGTACCGTAGGTGCAACCACAACGGAGGGGTATCTGTTGAGAGGCCAGACAAACATGTGGTTCCTGAAGAGGGGCAGCAGCCTTTTCAGTAGTTGCAGGGGCAACAGTCTGGATGATTGACTGATCTGACCTTGTAACATTAACCAAAACGGCCTTGCTGTGCTGGTACTGCGAACGGCTGAAAGCAAGGGGAAACTACAGCCGTAATTTTTCCCGAGGACATGCAGCTCTACTGTATGATTAAATGATGATGGCGTCCTCTTGGGTAAAATATTCCGGAGGTAAAATAGTCCCCCATTCGGATCTCCGGGCGGGGACTACTCAGGAGGACGTCGTTATCAGGAGAAAGAAAACTGGCGTTCTACGGATCGGAGCGTGGAATGTCAGATCACTTAATCGGGCAGGTAGGTTAGAAAATTTAAAAGGGGAAATGGATAGGTTAAAGTTAGATATAGTGGGAATTAGTGAAGTTCGGTGGCAGGAGGAACAAGACTTTTGGTCAGGTGATTACAGGGTTATAAATACAAAATCAAATAGGGGTAATGCAGGAGTAGGTTTAATAATGAATAAAAAAATAGGAGTGCGGGTTAGCTACTACAAACAGCATAGTGAACGCATTATTGTGGCCAAGATAGACACAAAGCCCATGCCTACTACAGTAGTACAAGTTTATATGCCAACTAGCTCTGCAGATGATGAAGAAATAGATGAAATGTATGACGAGATAAAAAAAATTATTCAGGTAGTGAAGGGAGACGAAAATTTAATAGTCATGGGTGACTGGAATTCGTCAGTAGGAAAAGGGAGAGAAGGAAACATAGTAGGTGAATATGGATTGGGGGGAAGGAATGAAAGAGGAAGCCGCCTTGTAGAATTTTGCACAGAGCATAACTTAATCATAGCTAACACTTGGTTCAAGAATCATGAAAGGAGGCTGTATACATGGAAGAAGCCAGGAGATACTGACAGGTTTCAGATAGATTATATAATGGTAAGACAGAGATTTAGGAACCAGGTTTTAAATTGTAAGACATTTCCTGGGGCAGATGTGGACTCTGACCACAATCTATTGGTTATGAACTGCAGATTGAAACTGAAGAAACTGCAAAAAGGTGGGAATTTAAGGAGATGGGACCTGGATAAACTGAAAGAACCAGAGGTTGTAGAGAGTTTCAGGGAGAGCATAAGGGAACAATTGACAGGAATGGGGGAAAGAAATACAGTAGAAAAAGAATGGGTAGCTCTGAGGGATGAAGTGGTGAAGGCAGCAGACGATCAAGTAGGTAAAAAGACTAGGGCTAATAGAAATCCTTGGGTAACAGAAGAAATATTGAATTTAATTGATGAAAGGAGAAAATATAAAAATGCAGTAAATGAAGCAGGCAAAAAGGAATACAAACGTCTCAAAAATGAGATCGACAGGAAGTGCAAAATGGCTAAGCAGGGATGGCTAGAGGACAAATGTAAGGATGTAGAGGCTTGTCTCACTAGGGGTAAGATAGATACTGCCTACAGGAAAATTAAAGAGACCTTTGGAGAGAAGAGAACCACTTGTATGAATATCAAGAGCTCAGATGGAAACCCAGTTCTAAGCAAAGAAGGGAAGGTAGAAAGGTGGAAGGAGTATATAGAGGGTTTATACAAGGGAGATGTACTTGAGGACAATATTATGGAAATGGAAGAGGATGTAGATGAAGACGAAATGGGAGATAAGATACTGCGTGAAGAGTTTGACAGAGCACTGAAAGACCTGAGTCGAAACAAGGCCCCGGGAGTAGACAACATTCCACTAGAACTACTGATGGCCTCGGGAGAGCCAGTCATGACAAAACTCTACCATCTGGTGAGCACGATGTATGAGACAGGCGAAATACCCTCAGACTTCAAGAAGAATATAATAATTCCAATCCCAAAGAAAGCAGGTGTTGACAGATGTGAAAATTACCGAACTATCAGTTTAATAAGTCACAGCTGCTAAATACTAACGCGAATTCTTTACAGACGAATGGAAAAACTGGTAGAAGCTGACCTCGGGGAAGATCAGTTTGGATTCCGTAGGAATGTTGGAACACGTGAGGCAATACTGACCTTACGACTTATCTTGGAAGAAAGATTAAGAAAAGGCAAACCTACGTTTCTAGCATTTGTAGACTTAGAGAAAGCTTTTGACAATGTTGACTGGAATACTCTCTTTCAAATTCTGAAGGTGGCAGGGGTAAAATACAGGGAGCGAAAGGCTATTTACAATTTGTACAGAAACCAGATGGCAGTTATAAGAGTCGAGGGGCATGAAAGGGAAGCAGTGGTTGGGAAAGGAGTGAGACAGGGTTGTAGCCTCTCCCCGATGTTATTCAATCTGTATATTGAGCAAGCAGTAAAGGAAACAAAAGAAAAATTCGGAGTAGGTATTAAAATTCATGGAGAAGAAGTAAAAACTTTGAGGTTCGCCGATGACATTGTAATTCTGTCAGAGACAGCAAAGGACTTGGAAGAGCAGTTGAACGGAATGGACAGTGTCTTGAAAGGAGGATATAAGATGAACATCAACAAAAGCAAAACGAGGATAATGGAATGTAGTCAAATTAAGTCGGGTGATGCTGAGGGAATTAGATTAGGAAATGAGACACTTAAAGTAGTAAAGGAGTTTTGCTATTTAGGGAGTAAAATAACCGATGATGGTCGAAGTAGAGAGGATATAAAATGTAGACTGGCAATGGCAAGGAAAGCGTTTCTCAAGAAGAGAAATTTGTTAACATCGAGTATAGATTTAGGTGTCAGGAAGTCGTTTCTGAAAGTATTTGTATGGAGTGTAGCCATGTATGGAAGTGAGACATGGACGATAACTAGTTTGGACAAGAAGAGAATAGAAGCTTTCGAAATGTGGTGCTACAGAAGAATGCTGAAGATAAGGTGGGTAGATCACGTAACTAATGAGGAGGTATTGAATAGGATTGGGGAGAAGAGAAGTTTGTGGCACAACTTGACTAGAAGAAGGGATCGGTTGGTAGGACATGTTTTGAGGCATCAAGGGATCACAAATTTAGCATTGGAGGGCAGCGTGGAGGGTAAAAATCGTAGAGGGAGACCAAGAGATCAATACACTAAGCAGATTCAGAAGGATGTAGGTTGCAGTAGGTACTGGGAGATGAAGAAGCTTGCACAGGATAGAGTAGCATGGAGAGCTGCATCAAACCAGTCTCAGGACTGAAGACCACAACAACAACAACATGCTTTTATCATCTTGATTATGAGTAGCAAGTAGCTCCTCCTGAAGTGTGTGAACTCGCTACAACCTTGAATGGCTGTTGAAGCATCTAACTATGGACTTGCAAAGAGTAATAAAATCTACATTTCAAAAACTCTCTTATAAATGTTAACCATGTGGAAACCTGTTTGATTATTATTAAGACTACTGTAATCAGTCTACATCATTTAATGGGAATGTGAGGGATTTATTTCCTCAAAGAAGAATATTAACCCTTAACTTCCCCTTACTTTAGTTATCGTTTTGGTAATTGGATTTTTCCACCAAAACACAGAGTCACTATTTACAACTTGTCCAGGAACCAATGCAAATTCACCTTAAGTACTTACCCTCTGAAAATAAATAATTCTGCCTTCCAAATTGGGTCATGACTCATGAAGGGATAAATTTTGAAAATAGTTCTGTTCATCAAATTAATTTAAGAATTTATCTTTGAATAAATGCAAGATTAGTGTTCAGTACTACAATGAAATTAACAAGATATTTAACTTGTAACATAATAATCTGTTCCAGAAACTTTGCAGGTAGAAATGAAGTTAGTCATTATCATCAGATCAAATTACTTTCACTCTGATAAAGTAAGTGAATTAATTTAATCAAGTAACATTACAATGTGACCCATCAAATTTGAATTTCCCCGCTTCCTTGTGTAAATGAATCACACAAATTTAACATTAACAGTAATTTCTTTTCATTTTTCAAATAAAATTTTAGGTAGCATTTAAGCAAATTAAATATAATGGACTTGAAAAAGTAATGTAGCACTGTTGACAAAAAACTTTTACAGCCATATTCCCAAATACACAGTCACCAAACATTTTTCTAATAATGGTGAGTCTCTTCTTTAAAGTACACAAAGTATAAATTTCAGTACCTTGTTTCAATTACAGTGCAGTTAAAAATAAGATGAAATGAGCTTTTACAATGTCTTCATGTCTCATGTTTAGTTAATCTATGCACATCATAATGTCCACCTTTGGAACCATTCTTGAAGTACACTTCTTGCAGAACCATAATTTTACCTGAAAATATCTTGCATCTGTGCCTATAATTTACATAAGATGACTTATTACTGCAGAGGTGTTAATTATTGTATTTTTCTGTAACTTGTCCCATTAATAGAACAAATTACAAAAACCTCTGTATCACACTATTACGGGAACCTTACTTTACATATGCACACTGGCTATTGTCTCCAATGTTGTGACTTACACACTCCTTCCAAAGAAAGGTTCTCTTAAAAATGCAGAAGTGTCAATGTAACCTGCC
This sequence comes from Schistocerca nitens, assembly GCF_023898315.1. Lineage (NCBI taxonomy): Eukaryota > Metazoa > Arthropoda > Insecta > Orthoptera > Acrididae > Schistocerca > Schistocerca nitens. The sequence goes on from NC_064615.1 coordinate 108,474,990, forward strand.
AATACTTAACCAATACTGATTACCTTGCGAGCCCACAGTGCAAAGCACTCATAGGAAAAGCCTTCCAGAGATGGAAAAGACAATGAGAACAGGTTGGGAAGCAGATAGTATGGTTTCCTTATTTTGTTAGTAGAATGCCATCCATTTTCTTTATAATAAATTGTTCCTTCCTCAGGAAGAGAACATTCATTCACATATACATACAATTATAACAGTGTAATAAAGTGAATAATTGCTAATAATAGACTACTTATACAATCATCTTAATATATATATATATATATATATCTCCAAATATTAAACATGCTGAAATTATCATAAACCAGTTATATATGTTACTGACAATACACTTCAATAAAGTAAGTGTAGCGTTCTTCCATTACACATGCCCGAATATTCTGTAATGTAATGTAGCTATATTGCAAATGAAGAAGAAAATGTGTTATGAGAAGCTTAAAATATTATATATCAGTAACTAAACTGTCTTCATTACTTTAAGAAATTATAAATCTTTTACATAAATTATATGCAAACTATTGTTTTTCTGAACAATTTTTGAAAAAAATCATTAAATTATATTTCTGCATCACTTCAGTGTCACATGTTGTAAACTTGAAAATTATATTTAAAAATCTTTTTACATTATTAATTTGGAGTATTACAACATACTACAGTTTTCAACTACTATATCATTACAAACATCCAGATATATTTCCTAAATTTACAAATAAAATAATATAATTGATTAATACCATTTTTACTGATTAGTCTTTTCTCTCTTGAACGAGATACTCTTAAAATATTTGCGCTTTGATTTATACCTTTGTGGAGAAAGATATCAAAACTTCTAACGCACAATAACGTTTCTCTTTCATAGTTTTATAGAAACATCTATGAATAAGATCATGTTTCGATCAGTCCTTGCTCTTCAGTTACCTTTATCTGAAAACTACCATTCTCAGGACTATTTAGTTGTTTCAAAATTGTTTACTGAAACTTACAAATACATTGTAGCAGTTGGTAAACCCCTCTCTCACATTCTTAGTAAACTTTCATGTTAATAAGCTTCTAAAATTTTAATCCTGACATTGTTTAATACAAACATTATTCTTTCCAATCAACCATATTTTTATGTTTAGTACCAGTTAGCAATATTATCCATTCTGATTTCATACTTTTTAGATCACATCTGTAAAGGGAAGAAGTAAGATGGGACTTAGAGTCAGAAGAGAGTGTCAAGATGAAATCCTACCACAGCCATGGCCAGTGGCCTATGTGATCAGTGGCTATACAACTGCCTCAGTGACCACAGGCTACACATGGCAATACCACACCAGCCTCCAGGAAATATTGCAACTCAGTTATGACAACTAGATCATCATGCTGGCCCAGAACATTTGATATGACACACTGGCAACACTCATACCACGGAATCAGCAGAAAGATCACAGTATTTAAGGGTGCACTAACGAACTTCTCATCATCAAACTGTAATGGGACATCGAGCCTGTGTGATTTCACTCCATGATGAGGATGCAGACATTTTAGCCTCAGCTGCTTTAGAGAGTGCTGCCTGTTGCCTAAGCAATAAGGCACTTGCGCAGCCCTGTAGTTTCCTGACGTCCCAGGATAATGATGTGGTGGTACTGCCATCCCTGCCCTCACCGTGGTGCTGACAATATATTGCAGCTGATAGGAAACTTATCATTTAGGGTTCATTATTAAAAACAGCTTTACAGCTTTAAAATGTCAGCTAAAGGTAACCAGATAAATAAGAAAAATACATTTATACTGATATGTCAGAATTAAATCTATGGCTAAATAAGTAAATGAGAGGTGCTATAAAATTATATGTACAAGTCTCAAATTAATAAATTTTACATTTCTTTTATCCTTGAGTAAAGTATACAGTTATGGTTTTTATCTTTTGTCTCCTTTTATTAGACAGAGTTTTGCACACACTTGTGCCTGTAATGGTTTCGTTCGCATATTGACAATTTATTACCATCACTTTTCATGATGATGATGATGATGATGATGACTTTTCAATAAATGAATGAATATCATTGTCCTGTTAAATGTAACTGACGAGAACACTATATGTATGAAGCTGTCTCCCCATTTGAGCAGACGTGAGACATTAAATATTATCACTTAAATTATTCGAACAATCTCACCGCACAAAGAAAGAAAGCTGTAATTAAATAACAACTAGTAATACACTGTAAAGGCATAGATGAATAGTTAATTACATGTGAGGCCTAACGCTTATAAAACGTCCTGTAAGTAAGGTAAGGAATAAAGAATAAACTTATTTCATCCAGCCGACGTAGTTATTTGTGGTAAGTGCATCTAGTTCTGTTTGTGGTGAAGAAAAGGTAAATCAGTAGAAATGGTGAAGCGAAGTAACTGTATCACCTACTGAATAAATTACATGACAACGAAAGTGCCTTTCACTTACAGTGGTGAAATGTTGTGCAGGCGGATAGCAATTCCAGTTACAAAAGGAGTCGTCGGTTCATCCAGAGAATTGTGGCAAATGTGAAACCGCCAGTCACACAGAAACACACATACCCCCACAACACAGAACGCATCGACACACATATGTGAGCACCGATCACGCTGGTACCATGGAGCTATTCAAACTGTGGTACGTTGGGTGTGGTAGCTTTAAACTCAGTTGTTGTTGGTTGTTCTCTCTGTGGCCTGCATTCTTAACGTTCTACAGAGCGATAAGAAGTGTTTTTAAAGTAGACAAAATGAGGCAAACTTTGTACAGAAACACAGTAAACTGTGTCTGTGTTTGAGTATTCCTAGACTCGTCCGTGACTAGTAACTGTTTACGGTATTCTGGAAATAAACTCTACCCAAGCCAACACTGTCATCATAATACTACAACATTACAGTCTCAAGCTATGCTCACGAGAATTTCTTACAAGTAAATCGTGATGCAAATAGTAACAATTATTTCCAAACTAAGAGGAAATAAACTAATTAGACCTTCATACAAATATTTCTTGCGCACATGTAGGTATTTGTGTGCACAACTATCGTAATATGAATGTATTTTTTTTTTCATTTAGTCCACCGAATATAGATCTCATCACAACCCATGGAACCTTAGCCTGAACGACCTCGAGGTATCCTGTCCACTAATTCCGAGTAACCTTCCTGGATGGTCTTCGATGAGAGATCCTGAGACATCACTCCATCGCGTCTGCAATCCTGGGCACCTGGTCCTTCGTCTGCAGTGTCCACGTCACTAGTCCTATGCAGTTGAAGACCTCAGCAAAATTTTAACTAATAACAACGACTAACTAAATTTTATCCACACTTTTTACAGAAAAGACTACAAACGGAATCAAACCATTTGTGATTTGGTACTAAGTGTTAAATAAGGATAAGGACTAAAATTAGTGTACAACTATTCTGTGCGGTAATGACCTAAGTGCTGCGCCTTTTCGGAATTTAAGACTACTGAGCATAACAATACACCATAATGAAAGACAGTCTCACCTTTTATCTATGGGTGTCTGAACAATCTATAGATTTAATAACGAAATTAGTGCATAACGGATTCTGGCCAGGAATAAGCACTCATTTGAACTTTTGGTCCATCCAGGATACTAAATATTTATGATTCTTGGCCACTTGGAGTCAGTGAAAGACTTCAAAGTTTGATTTCGAAGTAAATATTATTTCCTTGCCTCAATCAAAGGGAAAAGTACAATCAGATATGAGTACTTTTTCTTGTTTCTCTTCATCTAGTAAAATTACTAGGTCTATAACTTTGCTTCTGCCGTTTTTCCTCGTTGGTATAGACTCCATTGTGAAAAACTTACAAAAAATTTACGATTCAAAGTATTGGCTGTCGCTGACCACTGCTTTCTCCTAACTTTAGGGCAGCATACGAATCCCGCTGTGTATAAGCTGGGCATCTTTTGAGAGGAGCCATGAATGGATCCAATTTTGCACTTGTTCATATGACCGCAAGTGCTACTCAGCTGGGTAGTGTGCCATGGATCGAGAGAGGTGGCAGTCAGAGAGAGGAATATCTGGAGAATACAGCGGGTGGGGTTGTTGTTGTTGTGGTCTTCAGTCCTGAGACTGGTTTGATGCAGCTCTCCATGCTACTCTATCCTGTGCAAGCTTCTTCATCTCCCAGTACCTACTGCTACCTACATCCTTTTGAATCTCCTTAGTGTATTGATCTCTTGGACTCCCTCTACGATTTTTACCCTCCACGCTGCCCTCCAATGCTAAATTTGTGATCCCTTGATGCCTCAAAACATGTCCTACCAACCGATCCCTTCTTCTAGTCAAGTTGTGCAACAAACTTCTCTTCTCCCCAATCCTATTCAATACCTCCTCATTAGTTACGTGATCTACCCGCCTTATCTTCAGCATTCTTCTGTAGCACCACATTTCGAAAGCTTCTATTCTCTTCTTGTCCAAACTGGTTATCGTCCATGTTTCACATCCATACATGGCTACACTCCATACAAACACTTTCAGAAATGACTTCCTGACACTTACATCTATACTCGATGTAAAAACGATTCAGAAACGATTTCCTTGCCATTGCCAGTCTACATTTTATATCCTCTCTACTTCGACCATCATCAGTTATTTTGCTCTCCAAATAGCAAAACTCCTTTACTACTTTAAGTGTCTCATGTCCTAATCTAATCCCCTCAGCATCACCCGACTTAATTTGACTACATTCCATTATCCTCGTTTTGCTTTTGTTGATGTTCATCTTATATCCTCCTTTCAAGACACTGTCCATTTCGTTCAACTGCTCTTCCAAGTCTTTTGCTGTCTCTGACAGAATTACAATGTCATCGGCGAACCTCAAAGTTTTTACTTCTTCTCCATGAATTTTAATACCTACTCCGAATTTTTCTTTTGTTTCCTTTACTGCTTGCTCAATATACAGATTGAATAACATCGGGGAGAGGCTACAACCCTGTCTCACTCCTTTCCCAACCACTGCTTCCCTTTCAGGCCCCTCGACTCTTATAACTGCCATCTGGTTTCTGTACAAATTGTAAATAGCCTTTCGCTCCCTGTATTTTACCCCTGCCACCTTCAGAATTTGAAAGAGAGTATTCCAGTTAACGTTGTCAAAAGCTTTCTCTAAGTCTACAAATGCTAGAAACGTAGGTTTGCCTTTTCTTAATCTTTCTTCTAAGATAAGTCGTAAGGATAGTATTGCCTCACGTGTTCCAACATTTCTACGGAATCCAAACTGATCTTCCCCGAGGTCCGCTTCTACCAGTTTTTCCATTCGTCTGTAAAGAATTCGCGTTAGTATTTTGCAGGTGTGACTTATTAAACTGATAGTTCGGTAATTTTCACATCTGTCAACACCTGCTTTCTTTGGGAGTGGAATTATTATATTCTTCTTGAAGTCTGTGGGTATTTCGCCTGTCTCATACATCTTGCTCACCAGATGGTACAGTTTTGTCATGACTGGCTCTCCCAAGGCCATCAGTAGTTCTAATGGAATGTTGTCTACTCCGGGGGCCTTGTTTCGACTCAGGTCTTTCAGTGCTCTGTCAAACTCTTCACGCAGTATCTTATCTCCCATTTCATCTTCATTTACATCCTCTTCCATTTCCATAATATTGTCCTCAAGTACATCGCCCTTGTATGAACCCTCTATATACTCCTTCCACCTTTCTGCCTTCCCTTCTTTGCTTAGAACTGGATTGCCATCTGAGCTCTTGATATTCATACAGGTGGGTCTCTTTTCTCCAAAGGTCTCTTTAATTTTCCTGTAGGCAGTATCTATCTTACCCTTAGTGAGACAAGCCTCTACATCCTTACATTTGTCCTCTAGCCATGCCTGCTTAGCCATTTTGCACTTCCTGTCGATCTCATTTTTGAGACGTTTGTATTCCTTTCTACCTGCTTCATTTACCGCATTTTTATATTTTTTCCTTTCATCAATTAAATTCAATATTTCTTCTGTTACCCAAGGATTTCTATTAGCCCTCATCTTTTTACCTACTGGATCCTCTGTTGCCTTCACTACTTCATCCCTCAGAGCTACCCATTCTTCTTCTACTGTATTTCTTTCCCCCATTCCTGTCAATTGTTCCCTTATGCTCTCCCTGAAACTCTCTACAACCTCTGGTTCTTTCAGTTTACCCAGGTCCCATCTCCTTAAATTCCCACCTTTTTGCAGTTTCTTCAGTTTCAATCTGCAGTTCATAACCAATAGATTGTGGTCAGAATCCACATCTGCCCCTGGAAATGTCTTACAATTTAAAACCTGATTCCTAAATCTCTGCCTTAACATTATATAATCTATCTGTGGTAGAGCTGCCGATTTCAACGTTTCCAAGTATGATTTGACAGGATTTACGACTTGGGGTCGTGCACTGTCTTGCTGCAATATCATCTTTTCATGTCAGTCACTGTATTGTGGCCGTTTGTCTTCCAGTGATCGGCTCTAACACATCAATTGCTTTTGAAAACGTTCTCCTGTGATTGTTGCCGTCGGTTGCAGTAGCATCGAAAGCTTTCTCTCTTTCACAAACATGCCGATGTTCAACGTCAATGTCACCATTCTTGAAGCATGGAAACCATTTTCAGCAAATTATAGTCACTAACAGGCGTCTCATCATAAGTCTTACCCAGCTTTTTATGAGCCTCAGCCGCAGATGTCGTCATATCAAAGCAGAAAATTGAAACCTCCTGCAGATGAAGAGGATTGGGCTCGTAAGTTGACATATTCAGCCGAGAATAACTTTAAGATGCAATCAAAAATCGGCTAATATTTTGATGACGTTATGTTCTCAAATGCCTAAGCTTACTGAATGACACTTACGACCTACAACTTCCGCCACTACTTTCCACTAATGCCGTCTACTGCAAAACGGCGGATGCAAAGTTGTAGACTTAATACTTTCACTAAATGTAATGCATTAATTATGCACTGAGACCTTAATGAAAAAGAAAGGCGTCTTGTCTATAAAACATGAATCTACTGTGTTTCAAAATGTAGAGGAAGGCGTACAAATTACAGTATCCCTGTGATGTGATCTCTATGTCTTTTCTGATTCTCCTTTTGCCACTCCCTTTTCTCTCCATGGCCTTGGTCTGCCCTGTAAAAACATATAAATCTGAATAAGTTTTGATTTCTTTCAAGTAATAAGTCTTCTATTATTACGTCTTAAGGCTAATTTCTTTGATATATTATTGACATGTTTCCACGTGGAAATATGGGTGAGTCTTGTTGTATGAAGACAAAGAACGGGCTTGGGCGATATTTCTCAGCCCCCACTGTTGCCATCTCACCGAGATAACTACGACTTGCAGTAACTGCCTAGAACCTGCATATCATTTCATTAAAAAAGTCCGACTGCCCAGTGCAAATCAAATTAACTCAGCTGAGATACGCCAAATCTTCACGGTCACGAAAATACGAGGCCAAGCCAGTTATTCCGACAGAATAGTATTTTATGTGTTTCTGGATTTAAATCTGTAACCTTTTCTTCAATTTAACACCCCTGTCTCTAATTAGGGTGAGTTAAAAGCTACTGCCAGAATCCACGCCCTCATGCTGAAGTGCCTTGCGCGAGACAAATTATCAGACAAAAACCTTTGTTGGCGGACGTGGATTAATTCTCTGCACTGTCACACTATTAAATTAGTCTACATTGAGAAGACAAAAGACATGAGATACCTCCTAATATCGCGTCAGATCTTCTTTTGTACGGCGTAGTGCAGCAACTGAATGTGACATACACTCAACAAGTCGTAGCAAGTTCCTCTTGAAATATTCAGCCATACTGTCTCCATAGCCATCCATAACTGCGAAACTGTTGCCGGTGCCGGCTTTTGTGCACAAACTGACCTCTCGATTATGTCCAATAAATGTTCGATGAGATTCGTGTGGGTGGCTAAACCAATCGCTCTAATTGTCCACAATGATGATATGTTTGGGAACGTGAAGTCCACGGACGGCTGCAAATGGTCTCCAAGTACAAAATTGTTAAGTATTCGAACATAACCATTTCCAGTCAATGAGCGGATTCGTTGGACCAGAGGATCCAGTTCATTCCACGTAAACACAGTCCACGCCATTATGAAGCCACCATCAGCTTTCACAGTGCCTTGAAAACTTGGTCCATGTCTTCGTGGGGTCTGCGCAGTACTCTCACCCTACCATCAGCTTTCCCCAACTGAAATCTGGTCACAGCTGACAAGGCCACGGTTTTCCAGTCATCTAGAGTCTAGCCGACATGGTCACAAACCCAGGAGAGGCGTTGCAGGCAGGTGTTGTCGTGCTGTTGGCAAAGGCTTCGGTCGTCTGCTGCCATAACCCGTTAACGCCGGATTTCGCTGCACTGTCCTAACGGATACGTTGTCGTACGTCCCACATTGATTTCTGCTGTTATTCTACGCATTGTTGATTGTCTGTCAGCGCTGACAACGCCTCTGATCTCGATCGTTAAGTGGAGGCCGTGAGTCACTGCACTGTCCGTGATGAGAAATAATGCGTGAAATTTGGTATTCTTAGCACACTCTTGTCACTGTGGATCTCAGAATTTTGAATTCCTAACGATTTCCGAACTGGAACGTGCTATTCGTCTAGCTTCAAGTAGCATTCCCCGTTCAGAGTCTGTTAACTCCCGTCGTACGGCCATAATCACGTCGGAAACCCTTCCGCAGGAATTATTTAAGTAAAATTTACAGCTCCGCCGATGCCCTGGCCTTTTTTCGTTTCTGTATGCAATACTACTGTTGTGTCGATTCCCTAAGGTCTCGACACAATGAGTGGCTAGGTGCACGCGTAACTAACGCAGACGGGCGTAAATTCTGAAACAGGAGACTGGATGAAAACTATAAAGAAAAGAAGAGAGATTTTAATATACTTAACTTTAATGTAGTCTTGTTCTTGTTGAAATACATCTCTTGCATAGTAGTAAGCAATTAGCAATGATACACATGGCGCCTTGCTAGGTAGTAGCGATGGACTAGCTGAAGGCTATTTAATCTGTCTCTCGGCAATTGAGAGGAATACTTGGTAGGTCTAGTCGCAAGCTATGTCGTCCGTACAACTGGGGCGAGGTCATGTCCGTGTCTTGTGACCTGCCCTGTGGTGGCGCTACGTTTGCGAATACACAGTGGCGACACGCGGGTCCGACATGTACTACAGGACCGCGGCCGATTTAAGTTACCACCTAGCAAGTGTGGTGTCTAGCGGTGACACCACATTCCTCCCCCGCAAATCGGCGAACGGTCGTGAGATAAGGCTTCCGCCCGCCGTGGGGAGGACCCCATGTTGACGTATGCGATGAGGTGGGGAGCCTAACAACAGGCGAGGCTGTGCCACCCGCACCCGGCCATTCGGTCCGAGGGGAGCTAGGAAACGCCTGCAAACCTAGTCCAGGGTGCACGTCAACATGAGGTGTTTGCGCACGGAATGATATAGAAGGGTCGACCTCCATGTGGTCGGAGCACCCGACGGGCGAAGACGACATCTGGTCCGGAGCGGGCAAGAGGTCCATGGCGGAGGACGGCTGGTCACGGGAAGCAAGCGGCGGCGCGTGACCCAGGGAGGCGCCATGCGGTTGCAGCGAAGCGGCCGCTGCTGGCGGCGCCGGCGGCGGCTGCGGCGGCGCGACGCCATGAGGCAAAATGGACGGCATCGTCGGTAACACCTGGGGATGAGGCGAGCCAGTAGATGGGTCCCCAGGGCGCTGACCGGACGGCTCCGTCGCTGAAAGCAGACGGGGAGCGGCAGAACCCAGGCGACGACAGAGGCGCAGCTGATTGAGATGCCGACGCACCTCACCAGAGGCCCCCAAAACCAAATACATCGCGCGGCCGAGGCAGCGAAGAATGCGCCCTGCGAGCCAACGCTGTGAACCGCGATAGTTGCGATAATAGACAACGTCGCCAGGAGCAAAAGCAGGAGTCTGCCGCTGCACAGGAACCTGATGTGGCGGATGCAGCAAAGACATCAGAGTTCGATGAGGACGACCATGGAGCAACTCAGCCGGCGAGCGACCATCGCGGGGCTGAGAGCGATAAGAAGACAAAAAGAGCAACAAAGCGTCCTCCCGAGAATGCGACTCTTTCAACTTCAACATCTGTGACTTGAAAGTCCGGACCAATCGTTCAGCGGCACCGTTTGACTGAGGCGAAAACGGCGCGGATGTCAGATGTTGAATACCATTGGCCTTGCAGAACGACTGAAATTCTGCGGACATGAATTGTGGGCCATTGTCGGAAACAATAGTCTGCGGAAGACCTTCAAGGCAAAAGATAGCAGACAAGGCTTGGATTGTGGCAGAAGACGTCGTGGAAGACATCCGGACAACAAAAGGAAAATTACTGAAAGCATCGACCACAACCAACCATCGAGCATTCCAGAATGGACCAGCAAAATCGATGTGCAAGCGTTGCCAAGGGGAAGTGGCTTTCGGCCATGCAAAGAATTTCCGCGGCGGTGCGGATTGTTGTTCGGCACACGCCACGCAAGAGGAGCACATATTCGCAATCGCAGCATCGATTCCGAACCAAGTACAGTGCTGTCGAGCAAGTTGTTTCGTTCGCACTATACCCCAATGTCCTTGGTGAAGAAGCCGTAAGACAGAGGACTGTAACGAACGTGGGACCACAACGCGGGATTGATCATTATCGGAACGCAACAACAAAACACCACGTCGGACAAAAAGTCTCTCCTTGTGGGCAAAAAATCGGCGAACCAAAGGATCCTCGATCCTTGACTTTGACAAGGGCCATTGCGTAGCAACAAAACGCAAAACGGGAGCAAGGACAGGGTCAGCAGCTGTGGCTGTAGCTACACGACGAAAATCAATCGGAAACGATGCGACCACGTCATCGGCTTCCGAATCAATGAACATGCAAGCAAGTTCGGAAGAATCGAATGCTTTATCCTCAGCAACAGGCAAACGGGACAACGCATCAGCGTTGCCGTGCTTAGCAGTGGACCGATACAAGATATCGTAGCGGTACTGCGAGAGAAAAAGTGACCAGCGAATGAATTTCTGCGCTGTACGTGGAGGTACAGGCTTGTTCGGATGAAAAAGTGATGTCAAAGGTTTGTGGTCCGTGATGATTGTAAAGTGACGACCATACAAGAAATCGTGAAACTTTGTTACACCAAACACAAGAGCCAAAGCTTCTTTCTCTATTTGTGAATAATTTCTTTGCGCAGATGAGAGCAATTTGGACGCAAAGGCAATAGGGCGATCATGCGAGCCATCCTTGTGCGCAAGCACAGCACCGATCCCGAAATCCGATGCATCGACCATCAACAAAAGGGGTTTTCGGGGATCGAATGGCGTAAGGCAAGTATTTGATAGTAACGCCGATTTCAACTGGCGAAAGGCGCGTTCGCATTCCGTCGTCCAGACGAACGGAACACCTTTACGGCGTAAGCGATGAAGCGGAGCTGAAATGGAAGAAGCATTGCGCACAAATCGGTGATAATAATTTACCTTACCCAGCACACTCTGTAGCTGTTTTAAGTTCTGCGGTGACTGCAAGTCCTGAATGGCACGAAGGTGCTCTGGACTCGGATGTATACCTTGGGCGTTAAGGACATGGCCCAGGTACGGTAAGTCACGAGCAAAAAACACACATTTGTCCTTCCTCAAGCGAAGACCATTCTGACGCAAGACCTGAAATAAGGTCCGGAGATTCTGCAAATGTTCGGCTTCTGTCTTTCCTGAGAGCACAATATCGTCCAGATAGTTCGCAGCCGTAGGGACCGACGCACAAATAGTTTGTAAATATTGCTGAAATAAAGCAGGGGCGGATGCACACCCGAATGGCAGTCTTTTGAAGCGATACAAGCCAAGATGCGTGTTTACCACTAAGACGCGCTGGGATTCTTCGTCCACAGGTATTTGCAAGTACGCATCGGCTAGGTCCAATTTTGAAAAATATTTTCCCGGGCACAGTTTGTCAAAAAGATCATCCGGGCGGGGCAAAGGAAAAGTAGCAGTCACAAGTTGAGGATTCACAGTTGCCTTGAAGTCCACGCAAAGTCTCAATTTTCCGGAAGGTTTTGGCAAAATTACTAAGGGTGAGGCCCAGAGAGAAGCCTGCACACGTTCAATTACACCTTGAGATTCTAATTCGGCTAATGTTTGTGCGACCTCATCACGCAATGCGTGGGGAACATTGCGCGCTCTGAAAAATTTTGGTTGCGCGTTGTCTTTCAGTTCCAAATGCGCTGCATAGTTCTTAGCGCAACCAAGGCCCGGTGCAAAAATGTCTGCAAATTCTTCACAAAGACTAGAAACACTGGCGGAAGGCACAGTCTGATTCACTGATAGGACCTGATTCACTATAGACAAATTAAACAATTGAAACAAATCTAAACCAAACAAGTTCACTGCACTAGAGGAACGAAGAACATAAAATGACACAAGTTTTGTCTGTCCCTTGTATGTTGCAAGAAGGCTGCACTGTCCGAACACAGGTATATGCTGTCCTGAGTAACTAGTTAACGTAACATTTGCGGCACGCAATGGCGGTTTGCCCAGTTGGTTGTACGTGTCGTGATTGAGCAATGAAACAGCAGCTCCGGTATCGAGCTGGAATGGTATCACTTTTCCTGCAAAGTCTAAGTCCACAAAAAGTTTATTGTCTTGTTGACGACAAGAGCGACTGTCTCGTGCAATTTGAACTGATACAGGTCCAGAAGCACTGGCAACTTTACGGGATTTCCGGCGACGTCGACGCACACTTTGGGTGGGACGAACACAGTCACTGTTAGCTAAAGTGTCACTGGACGGGTGGGAATGAACTACATGAATGTCCATGGGCGAAGGTCCACGAGCCTGATTGTCCTGGGTTCGATTCCGGCGCGAAGCAAAGGGCCTGGAATTTGTGTGATTGTCTGATCTGAACTTTTTCTGGCAAACACTTTGTACATGTCCTTTCTTGTGACAGTAAAAGCAAATAGCTTGGCGTGACGGGCAATTTTCACGCGAATGTCTAGTGGCACACCGCGGGCAAGATTTCACTGCATTTGCTTGCTTACGCGGCGCACGTGGTTGCAAGCGAGGCGGCCGCTGCGAAGTCGGGCGCGAGGGCCGCTTAGCGTCCCGTGCAGCGGGCCCGGCGGGCCGATTAATGTGACACACTGCTGGCGAAGTTTCAAATGATTCCTGAGCAAAGTCAAGTGTGTCTTGCCTGTCCAATATGTCTATCACTTGTTGCAGGGAGGGATTAACGAGTTTCAAAATCTGTTCCCTTATGCGAACATCAGAAACGTTCTGTGCAATTGCATCACGCACCATAGTATCTGAATATGGGAGGCCACATTCACAGGCAAACGCGCAGTCTCTAGTAAGTCCTTGCAAAGTTGCTACCCACTCCCTATTAGTCTGACCGGCGGTACGTTTTGTACGAAAAAACGTATACCGTTTTGCAACAACATTAACTGTTTCTTTGAAATAGGCATCTAAAGCCGACAAAATTTCCTCGTAGGTCAGAGTTGCTACGTCGCGTCGGGGAAACAATTTCACTATCACCCGGTAGGTAGACACACCGACACAAGAAAGCAAAAACGGCTGCCGCTCTTTACCTTGAATTCCATAAGCAGTGAGGTGGAAGTTGAACTGATCGGCCCACTCAGCCCAGCTTTCGGTTGTGGCCTCAAAGGGCCTAAATGGCGGTGCGACAGCGTTGTGTGGCTGCGGTAGCGAAGAAGCGGCTGCCGCCGCATCGGTTTGCAGCGCACGTTGACCCTGGACGAGCTGTCCAAGGGCTTCCAATAACGCCTGCGTCTGCTGATTCTGCAAGCGAAAAAATTCGGACAGTACATCTGGAGAATGCGGCGAAGCCATGACACAAGCAAATTAGAGCAAGTATAACACAAAGACTGCAACGTGGGCGCGGCATCCCATCCTCGTCGCCAAAATATTGTTGTGTCGATTCCCTAAGGTCTCGACACAATGAGTGGCTAGGTGCACGCGTAACTAACGCAGACGGGCGTAAATTCTGAAACAGGAGACTGGATGAAAACTATAAAGAAAAGAAGAGAGATTTTAATATACTTAACTTTAATGTAGTCTTGTTCTTGTTGAAATACATCTCTTGCATAGTAGTAAGCAATTAGCAATGATACACATGGCGCCTTGCTAGGTAGTAGCGATGGACTAGCTGAAGGCTATTTAATCTGTCTCTCGGCAATTGAGAGGAATACTTGGTAGGTCTAGTCGCAAGCTATGTCGTCCGTACAACTGGGGCGAGGTCATGTCCGTGTCTTGTGACCTGCCCTGTGGTGGCGCTACGTTTGCGAATACACAGTGGCGACACGCGGGTCCGACATGTACTACAGGACCGCGGCCGATTTAAGTTACCACCTAGCAAGTGTGGTGTCTAGCGGTGACACCACAACTACCACCATGTGTCCACGAGCGTATACTTATGTCCCTTTTCTCGCCTCAGTGTATAAGTAAATAATAACACGTCCAAAGCAATTAAAATTTTCTCAGAGCCATTTTCTGGGTGTTAGTTATTTCTTTGGGATGAAAGTGGTCCTTTACGAGGTGCATTCAAGTTCTAAGGTTTCCGATTTTTTTTCTCCGGACTGGAAAGAGATAGAAACATGCGCATTGTTTTAAAATGAGGCCGCGTTCATTGTCATTACGTCCCAGAGATGGCAGCACCGTACGGCAGATGGAATTTTACCGCCAGCGGCGAGAACGAGAGCTGTTTTAAATACTTAAAATGGCGACGTTTTCCTTACTTGAACAGCGTGCAATCATTCGTTTTCTGAATTTGCGTGGTGTGAAACCAATTGAAATTCATCGACAGTTGAAGGAGACATGTGGTGGTGGAGTTATGGATGTGTCGAAAGTGCGTTCGTGGGTGCGACAGTTTACTGAAGGCAGAACATCATGTGACAACAAACCGAAACAACCTCGGGCTCGCACAAGCCGGTCTGACGACATGATCGAGAAAGTGGAGAGAATTGTTTTGGGGGATCGCCGAATGACTGTTGAACAGATCGCCTCCAGAGTTGGCATTTCTATGGGTTCTGTGCACACAATCCTGCATGACGACCTGAAAATACGAAAAGTGTCATCCAGGTGGGCGCCACGAATGCTGACGGACGACCACATGGCTGCCCGTGTGGCATGTTGCCAAGCAATGTTGACGCGCAACGACACCATGAATGGCACTTTCTTTTCGTCAGTTGTGACAATGGATGAGACGTGGATGCCATTTTTCAATCTAGAAACAAAGCGCCAGTCAGCTCAATGGAAGCACACAGATTCACCACCACCAAAAAAATTTCGGGTAACCGCCAGTGCTGAAAAAATGATGGTGTCCATGTTCTGGGACAGCGAGGGCGTAATCCTTACCCATTGCGTTCCAAAGGGCACTACGGTAACAGGTGCATCCTACGAAAATGTTTTGAAGAACAAATTCCTTCATGCACTGCAACAAAAACGTCCAGGAAGGGCTGCACGTGTGCTGTTTCACCAAGACAACGCACCCGCACATCGAGCTAACGTTACGCAACAGTTTCTTCGTGATAACAACTTTGAAGTGATTCCTCATGCTCCCTACTCACCTGACCTGGCTCCTATGACTTTTGGCTTTTTCCGAAAATGAAAGACACTCTCCGTGGCCGCACATTTACCAGCCTTGCTGCTATTGCCTCAGCGATTTTCCAGTGGTCAAAACAGACTCCTCTCCTAAAGAAGCCTTCGCCGCTGCCATGGAATCATGGCGTCACCGTTGTGAAAAATGTGTACGTCTGCAGGGCGATTACGTCGAGAAGTAACGCCAGTTTCATCGATTTCGGGTGAGTAGTTAATTAGAAATAAAATCGGAGGCCTTAGAACTTGAATGCACCTCGTACATGCTGATGTCATATGTTTTGACCACCAGAGAGTGTGTGACCGATATGTGCCCTTGAATCGGCAGGATGCTTGGGTGGTGTCTCCTGTGTGTTTGGTAGATCTCCAGTTTAAACGATTTTGACTGACAGTCACTGCTAACGCTGTTGATCTCCTTCTTCAGTGACTTCCCAGTAGATGCTGAGGTGTCGGGCACCACGCCGAACAACGAAACTGTGCGATACTAGGAGTTTCAGTCCCTCCTGTACCCTAGCGTTGTGCAGAATTTGCCTGGGACGTACATTTGGTAGTAGAGATTAGGTTCTTTAACCCCAAATTTTGTGACTTCCGTAGCTGTTGCATCATGACGTTTCCACCGTAATAAGAAAGTCTTGCCGTCAGCGTTTCCTTCCCAAGACATTTATGAAGAATGTATAAACAGCAGATGGCTCTATCGGAAACTGCAATCTCATTGTCCAGTTCAAACGTAAATTGTCTTCACATGATGCACCGCTGTACTTTATTAACGTTGTAGATGGCGACAACAAATATAGATCTGATCCTTTGCGTCGGCACCTACATTGCATTTCCAGAAATTGTCACAGCGACGTCACTGTGTGGTGAAATCCTTTCCCCTGCCTCAGGCCTGAGTCACACAGGTTCGCTACACATTTACCGGCCTGAAGTACTTGTGTACTACACCGGCACTCTCTCTCTCAACCAGCGTACAAAATTATAAATTATCATCTGTGCACCAGCAGAATGTAGAGAAGAATGCATAGCATTCAACGAATTTGTTTTGAAAAGCAAACGCGTATTGTCCTCCAATCATTGTTGAGAGTAACTACAATATCAAAACTGATCCTACACACATGCAACGACATTCGTACTATTTTTTTTACAACGTCTCTCATTCCATGCGACTAGCACTTTGCTGTAGCTTGTTGAGCCAATCAGTCAAATGCGAAACTTTATGGTGAGACGTCCAAGTGTATCTCTAGCGTATTTGTTACATACATGAATGCATGATGTCAGTTCTTTCGGATATTTAAATTGAAGGGAGATGGAAAGGTAAGTGATGAATCTAATGATATCAGCTGCAGGGGGACATTGTGCGGAATCAGCAGCGACGAGTGAAAATATGTGCCAGCCTGGGAGTCAGATAAGGGATCTCACGCTTATTAAGCAACTGCGTTAACCACTGTGCCACCCAAACACAATGTTTATCGCCAATGCATGGACTACCTCAGCACGCTCCCCAGCTGACTCACATTCCCACCTTGCGCCACCTATCCGCAATCCCCTTTCATATCCTAAATGCTCGTTATTTTGGATCTTCACTGGACATCGAACGTAAGTAGGCATCCGCACTGAATGCCCTGGATTTATTGCTCATGGAGGCGAATCAGTTATATGAATGCGTGGTGTGTGTCCGAATCAATTACATGAATGCTTTGTCTCTCTTCCATATAAATAAAAAAAGGCAGCGTCAAATTTGTAACCACAGTTTTAATCTCATTAAACTGTTGACAGTGGTGAGACTAGCTGCTTCCAGTTGACCTTCGGAAGCAACCTACATTACCACGCATGGCAGATCCTTGAGAGGGCCATGGCCAGCGTGAGGAGCACGGTCGTATCTGGTCGGCGAGACTCGCTGTTTGATCTCAACAAATCAGTTGTTCTTACAATCCAGTGCATGTGCGTGTCTGTGCGCGAGTAAAAAGTTGGGTTCGTATTTGTTGCACAACCCACACCCGTGGACACCAGCGCCACCTGCGGAACAGAACAAAGTGTCGGTAACTTCCTCACTGCATTTGTAATGGGGCGGACACATCACAGACATCACTATCACTGAATTTTCAAGCAGCTGAATCTCTATGTTAAAAAAAAAGACGACAGACTCTTGTGAAAGACTTCATAAGCTACAAAGTTTTTTGTTGGAACTTTCCAAACATCGTCAATAATAAATGAAACGCGAAAATGGGATACTACGGTAAACGTAAAAGTCTTTCTATGAGAACAGGAGAATACTTCTCGTAAAACAAAAGGTCATTATAGTTGTGTTATTAGTAACATACTCTACTTGCCATTAAAATTACTACACCACCAAGATGACGTGCTACAGACGCGAAATTTAACCAGCAGGAAGAAGATGCTGTGATATGCAAATGATTAGCTTTTCAGAGCATTCACACAAGGCTGGCGCCGGTGGCGACACCCACAATGTGCTGACATGAGGAAAGTTTCCAATCGATTTCTCATACACAAACAGCAGTTGACCGGCGTTGCCTGGTGAAACGTTGTTGTGATGCCTCGTGTAAGGAGGAGAATTGCGTACCATCACGTTTCAGACTTTGATAAAGGTCGGATTGTAGCCTATCGCGATTTCGGTTTATCATATCGCGACATTCCTGCTCGTGTTGGTCGAGATCCAATGACTGTTAGCAGAATATGGAATCGGTGGGTTCAGGAGGGTAATACGGAACGCCGTGCTGGATCCCAACGATCTCGTATCACTAGCAGTCGAGATGACAGGCATCGTATCTGCATGGCTGTAACGGGTCGTGCAGCCACGTCTCGATCCCTGAGTCAACAGATGAGGACGTCTGCAAGACAACAACCATCTGCACGAACAGTTCGAAGACGTTTGCAGCAACATGGATCAACTCGGAGACCATGACTGCGGTTACCCTGGACGCTGCATCACAGACAGGAGCACCTGCGATGGTGTACTCAACGATGAACCTGGGTGCACCAATGGCAAAACGTCATTTTTTCGGATGAATCCAGGTTCTGTTTACAGCATCATGATGGTCGCATCCGTGTTTCCCGACATCGTGGTGAACGCATATTGGAAGCGTGTATTCGTCATCGCCATGCTGGCGTATCACCCGGCGTGATGGTATGGGGTGCCATTGGTTACACGTCTCGGTCACCTCTTGTTCGCATTGACGGCACTTTGAACAGTGGACGTTACCTTTCAGATGTGTTGCGACCCGTGGCTCTACCCTTCATTCGATCCCTGCGAAACCCTACATTTCAGCAGGATAATGCACGACCGCATGTTGCAGGTCCTGTACGGGCCTTTCTGGATACAGAAAATGTTCGACTGCTGCCCTGGCCAGCACATTCTCCAAATCTCTCACGAACTGTAAACATCTGGTCAATGGTGGCCGAGCAGCTGGCTCGTCGCAATACGCCTGTCACTACTCTTGATGAACTGTGGTATCGTGTTGAAGCTGCATGGGCAGCTGTACCTGTACACGCCATCCAAGCTCTGTTTGAGTCAATGCCCAGGCGTATCAAGGCCGTTATTATGGCCAGAGGTGGTTGTTCTGGGTACTCATGTTTCAGGATCTATGCACCCAAATTGCGTGAAAATGTAATCACATGTCAGTTCTAGTATAATATATTTGTCCAATGAATACCCGTTTATCATCTCCATTTCTTCTTGGTGTAGAAATTTTAATGGCCAGTAGTTTATGTACATGGTGGCAGCAAGTCAAGAAATATTTTCGGAAATTTGTTTAAAAAATGTATTTCAAAGGCACTGCCAAATCTTTACAAGTTTACTCCTAGAGCAACTTACGCTGTGCATACGTGACACAAGTTGCCTGTCTTTATAAACCGAGGCAGTTCTGTCCAGTTAACGCTGCTGCCGAGAGATGCCCTGAGATCTCTGCTGAAACTGCTAGCGAATTCACGCCATTGGTTTTAGCCAGTAGCAAGCGTGGGATACCGGTCACGTGTGTGGTCGTTGGAGTGTTCTGCGGCGCGGAACACAGTCGCCTCTCTGTGTTGTAATCCAGACCTCGAGCAGAACAGACGTCTTGTCGGAAGGCAGACCCTCTGGCTCTGCTTTTCACGACCGGCCACCAACATAAGTTAACATGAGCCGCTTCCACTTCCGTTGCCCATTTCAATTAATTGTTTGACCTCCTACACTGGCCTAAACCTGGTAACTTCCGACCCTAGGCGTGCCCCTTGTATGTGATACACTTAAATATATTCTATTTATTGTACCTAATTTCCTGTTCAGTCATTTAACGACAACCCTGGATGCCCACTCTTCAAGCGCTGACCGCTCGACCTCCTGCACACTGTCATCACGAGGCATATGTAACAACCTTCTTCCCCGTTCCCTGACCATACACAGTACACATAATAAAACTTTAAATTTCTAATGTTTTCCATTGCCCACAAATTTACTGAGTTATTTTTGTTTTTAATAAGTTATCATAATTCTCAGGATTTTCCTCGTTGGTGATATTTGCTCTTGACAAAACGTAGGAAAGCATCTTCGCACATGTACGTATACACTGACCACCCAGAATATTATGATCATCAATCTATTATCGATATAAATCATGGAGTGTTCATTAAAATGGCTCATGATTGCTGTATTTAACTTGGGTGGCGATATTTTGATTGGTTGAGCAACGTCTGTTCTCGACTTATTACTACGTACAGCTTCAACTAACACCACTGCCGTAACACTCCATTATTATATTGGCGCAGAGACTCAATCTTGCAACTCTCGTGATTTATCTTGGAAGCCAGCTGCACCCTGTTTTTCCTCGGCATCGAACTTCTTACTTCAGTGCAGATTTCTATAAATGAAGCGGCTATAAAACAAAACACTGCTTCTCTACTTAAATAAAGTGTGGATTGGTTCCAATTACCACTGTATATTGTCACAAACTTTCATAAACGATTACACGTTACAAGAAAGTTACTATTCCCAGAACCAACTAATAATTGCTGTCTCAAAGACACCTCGTTAACATTCTCTGAATACTATAAAACAGCAATCGCTTGTATGCATAATGTCGTCTTTGTTGGTGCCGGAGATCTTCCATGGTTCCAGAGCTCCTTGATTCCTCCTTGCTGCACGGAGATTACGAATGCTTTCCAGCAGATAGACTCTACACTTCTTGAGTAATACATACTGTGTAGCCCATTGTTTACAGACTACTTGCGATTAGCACATGTTTACTCTGAGCTCTGTATTTGACCTACGTGATACGTGCCCTTCTATGAATGTCATGGATCACTACGACTCGTCCAGGCGATAGCAGCTTCAAATGGCGAGGAATGACTACTTGTTAGACACACGCACGGTGCATGTAGTACAAGTGAGGGAGCTGTCCGTGAGTAGAATGGGGAAGGCGCGTGATGTATCTAAGTTCGACCGATGGCAGATTGTGATGGCCTGGAATCTCGGCACAAGCATTTCGGAAACTGCATGAACTGTCGGGTGTTCGAGGAGTGCTGTCGTAAGTGTCCTCAACACATGGCTAAACCAGGATGAAACCACGTCCAAACATCGTGCTGATGGGTGGCACCTTCATTACAAACGTCCGGCGTCGTAGGCTGGGCATACTGGTAAAACAAGACAGGAGGCGAAATATGGCGGAACTAACATCAGACTTTAATTCTGAGCACAGTACAAGTATGTCTCAGCACACAGTGCACCAAACGCTCCTGACGATGGGTCTGCGCAGCCGACGATGCATGCATGTGCCAATTTTAACACCATGATGTTGGTAACTAACATTGAAATGGGTATGCGACAATCGGCATTGGACGTTGGCGCAGTACCAGAGCATTACATGGTCTGATGCACCCCGATACCTTCTTCGTCATGTCTATGGGAGAGCGTCAATCTGTAGTCTTCCAGGGGAGCAGTTTCTTGACACTTGTACTGTGGGTCGGGAGTAAGCTGGGGGCATCTATATTATGCTCTGGGCTACGTAAGTATCTATGGGACCAGTCGAGCTCGTGCAACACACCATGATGGCCAAGGAGTATCGTACACTGGTTGCAGGCACGCACACCCCTTCATGACAATCATGTTTTTCAGTGTCAATAGAATTTTTCAGCAAGATAGTGCGCCATGTCACAAGGCCATGATTGTGAAGCAATGGTTCGAGGAACACAGTGACGAGTTCCAGTTGATGTGCTGGTCCCCCAACTGGCCAAATTTGAACCCGATCAGACACATCTGTGGTGTGATTGAACGTTGCGTCAGAGCTCATCAGCCCCCTCCCTCCAGCGACCTACGAAGGCCTCATTGTTTCCATGTCATAAGGCCTCGCCGCTGTTATCCGTGCCAAAGCTGGACATACCGGCTATAGGGATGTTGATCATAATGTTCTGGGTGATCACTGTACGATGGTACTTGTTTCTTTAGAGTACAGATCTTACCAAAAATAAAAATATTTTGGAAGACCTACCCACCTAAGGGCTTAAACAGCCAGATTCCTTTGGTTTTATACTCGATGCAACTCTTTCGGAGATAGTAGTTCTCGAATGTAGAATTCTGCAGCTACGTGGGGAAAAATACAGGAGCGAAAGGCTATTTACCACTTAAACAGAAATCAGGCTGCAGTTATAAGAGTATGGGGTATATTTCAGAGAGAGGATATAAAAATTCTGAGCTTTACTGATGATACTGTAACTCAGACAGAGACAGCAAAGGACTGGGAAGAGCAGCTCGAACGAAATGGACAGTATCTTGAAAGGGGGATATAAAATCAACGTCAACTAGAACAAAACGAGGTTAATGAAATGTAATCGTATTAAATTTGCCCATATTGAGGGAATCTGATTAGGAAACGAGACGCTAAAGGTAGTAGATGAGTTGTCCTATTTTGGCAGTAAAATGACTGATGATGGCCAAAGTAAAGGGAATATACACTGAGGCGACGAAAGTCACCGGACAACAATATGCTCATAAACAGACAGCGGTAGTATCGCGTACACAGGGTATAAAATAGCAGTGCATAGGCGGAGCTGTCACTGGTGCTCAGGGGATTCGTGTGAAAAGTTTTCCGACGTGATTATGGCCGCACAATGGGAATTAACAGACTTTGAAGGCGGAATGGTAGATGGAGCTAGACGCATGAGACATTCTATTTCGGAAATCATTAGGGAATTCAGTATTCCGAGATCCACAGCGTCAAGAATGTGCCGAGAATACCAAATTTCAGGCATTTTCTCTGACCACGGACAACGCAGTGGCCGACTGCCTTCACGTAACGACCAAGTGCAGCAGTGTTTGCGTAGAGTTTTCATTACTAACAGACAAGCAACAGCGTGTGAAATAACAGCAGAAATAAATGTGGGATTAATGATGATCATTTGTGTTAGGATAGTACTGAGAAATTTGGCGTTAATAGGCAATGGCACTGGTTGGGAAGGGAGTGAGACAGGGTTGTAGCTTATCCCCGATGTTATTCAATCTGAATATTGAGCAAGCAGTAAAGGAAACAAAATAAAAATTCGGAGTAGGAATTACAATCCATGGAGAAGAAATAAAAACTTTTAGGTTCGCCGATGACATTGTAAGTCTGTCAGAGACAGCAAAGGAGTTGGAAGAGCAGTTGAATGGAATGGACAGTGTCTTGAAAGGAGGATATAAGATGAACATCAACAAAAGCAAAACGAGGATAATGGAATGTAGTCGAAATAAGTCGGGTGATGCTGAGGGAATTAGATTAGGAAATGAGACACTTAAACTAGTAAATGAGTTTTGCTATTTGGGGAGCAAAATAACTGATGATGGTCGGCGTAGACAGGATATAAAATGTACACTGGCAATGGCAAGGAAAGCGTTTCTGAAGAAGACAAATTTGTTAACTTCGAGTATAGATTTAAGTGTCAGGAAGTCGTTTCTGAAAGTATTTGTATCTAGTGTAGCCATGTATGGAAGTGAAACGTGGACGATAAATAGTTTAGACAAGAAGAGAATAGAAGCTTTCGAAATGTGGTGCTACAGAAGAATGCTGAAGATTAGATGGGTACATCACATAATTAATGAGGAGGTACTGAATAGAATTGGAAAGAAGAGAAATTTGTGGCACAACTTGACTATAAGAAGGGATCGGTTTGGTGGGGCATATTCTGAGACATCAAGGGATCACCAATTTAGTATTGGAGGGCAGCGCGGAGGGTAAAAATTGTAGAGGGAGAACAAGAGATGAATACACTAAACAGATTCAGAAGGATGTATGGTACTGGAAGATGAAGAAGCTTGCACAGGATAGAGTAGCATGGAGAGCTGCATCAAACCAATCTCTGGACTGAAGACCACAGCAACAACAAGGCAATGACAGCAGACGTCCAACACGAGTGCCTTTGCTAACACCATGGCATTGCCTGCAGTATCTCTATCGGGCTCGCGACCTTATTGGTTCGACCCTACGCTACTAGATAACAGTGACCTGGTCAGATGAGCCCCGACTTCAGTTGGTAAGAGCTGATGGTAGGGTTCTAGTGCAGCGCACGAAGCCATGGACCCAGGTTGTCAACAAGGCACTGTCAAAGTTGGTGGTGGCTCGATAATGGTGTAGGCTGTGGTTACTTGGAAGAGACTGGATCCTCTGGTCACACTGAACCGGTCATTGACTGGATACAGCTGTGCTCGAATACTTGGATATGGCAGCCCAAACAACACTGGATTTTTTGCGGATGACTATGCACTATGTCACCAAGCCACAAGTGTTCGAGACTGGTTTGAAGAACAGTCTGGACAATTCTAGCGAACAATTTGGCCACCGATATCGGCCGGTATGAATCCCATCGAACATTTATGGGACAAAATAGAGAGGTCAGCTCGTGCATAAAAACGGGCACCGGCAACACTTCCACAATTGTGGACCGTAGCATGCCTCAGTACTTCTGCAGGGGGCTTCCAAGGACTTACAGAGTCTATGCCCCGTCGAGTTGCTGCAATACGCCGGGAAAAAGGAGGTCCAACAAGATATTACGAGGTATCCCATGACTTCTGTCACCCCGGTGTTAAACATACAACGGCAATGGGTAGAAATGCATTTCTGAACAGACATTTTTAACATCGTTTTAGGAAGACTTTTATGAAGGTATTTCCCTAGCCTGGTAGGGAAGTGAAATGTGGACTCTGAAATGTTCAGGCAAGAAGAGAATAGAAGCTTTTAAAATGTGGTGTCACAAATGTTGAAGTTTGGATGGGTATATCATGTAAATAAAAGGAGGTGCCGAATACAATTGGACATAAAAGAAATTTCTGGCAAAACTTGACTAAAGGAAGGGCTTAGTTGACATGAGATGTTGTGAGACATCAATGGATCACTAGGTTAGTACTGTAGAGACGTGCTGTAGAACCAGATGAATGCTGTAAGCAGCTTCAAAAGGATGTAGGTTGCATCATCAGAGATGAAGATGCTTCCACGGGATGGAGTAGCATGAGGAGCTATATCAGACCAGTGTTAGGATTGAAGACCACAACAGCAATATTGTTGGCGCAGGAAATACCCATTACTATAGTTATGAGGTACTGGAGAAGATGTTGGGGTATAGACTTTTAGATAATTAACAATTTCTTAATTTAAATACGATGCATTTCCATGGTATAGAGGGCTTATAACACTTGCTTGGAGAACGCCGGATATTACTTTCCGTCTGTTACTACGAACTGTAACCTTTCTGACAGGAAATCACGAATCCAGTCGCACAACTGAGGCGATATCCCATAGGCACGCAGTTTGGGTAGAAGACGCTTGTGAGGAATGGAATCGAAAGCCTTCTGGAAATCTAAAAATATGGAATCAATTTGACATCCTCTCTCGATAGCACTCATTACCTCATGAGTACAAAGAGCTAGTTGTGTTTCGCAAGAACGATATTTTCTGAATCCGTGCTATGTGTCAATAATTAGTTTTCTTCTAGGTACTTCACAATATTCTAATGCATATGTTCCACAACCCTTCAGATAATCGACGTTAGTGATATGGGCCTGTAATTCTATGGATTACTCCTACTTCTCTTTTTGGGTATTGGTGTGACTTGAGCAATTTTCCAATCTTCAGTTAGGGATCTTTCTGTGAGCCAGCGGTTGTATATAATTGCTAAATATGGAGCTATTGTATCAGCATACTCTGAGAGAAACCTGACTGGTATACAGTCTGGACCGGAAGCCTTGCCTTTATTAAGTGATTTAAGCTGCTTTTCTCATCTTGGCAGTTGTTCTTGATTCTAATTAAGGAATATTTACTTCGTCCTCTTTGGTGAAGGAGTTTCGGAAAACCGTGTTTAATAACTCTGCTTTAGTACCATAGTCATCGGTGACTTCACCGTTGTTATCGCGTCTTGCCACTGGTGTGCTTAACGTATGACAAGGATCTCTGGGTTATCTGCCAGATTTCGAGACAGTTTCGTTATGGAAATTATTAAAAGCATCTCATATTGAAGTATGCGCTATATTTCGAACTTCTGCAAAACTTTGAGGATCTTGGGGATTATGCGTTCTTTTAAATTTGGCATGCTTTTCACGCTGTTTCTGCAACAGCGATCTGATCCGTTTTGTGTACCATGGGGGACCAGTACCATCACATATTAATAATGCTGCAACTCGTCCTTTTTCCAAGTTAGCTCTACGAGAAAATGATTCGAATCTAGAGGAGCAGAACGTCTATGACTACAGACTTTTCCGCATCTTCTAGGCATACAAAAAGCTCATCCGTCGTATTTTTCGAGCCCCCAATATTCTGATGTTAAACAAATTAATTTTACCCTTGTAAAAACCGTTACATTTATATTATGGTTCTGTTCTTTTATACTTTCTTTCAACACTGTCTGTAACTTGACTCTAACTTAAAAAATGTATCTCTCTGACAAAATCACAGGGATTTTTGTCTGTGGCCTCTCTCACACTTTCTGCAAGACGCTCATCTAATCCTTCCTTCCCCTCCCAATCTCCCGACTGCAGCACCAAGAAAATGGTTTAAATGGCTCTGAGCGCTATGGGACTTAACATCTGAGTCATCAGTCCCCTAGAACTTAGAACTACTTAAACCTAACTAACCTAAAGACATCACACACATACATGCCCGAGGCAGGATTCGAACCTCAGACAGTAGCGGTAGCGCGGTTCGAGACTCAAGCGTCTAAAACCGCTCGGCCATACCGGCCGGCTTGCAGCAACAAGTACTGAACAAATATGAAACACTATTTCGCACAAAAGCAAACCACTCAGCACTTTGTTTCACGGCCAACAGCGGTGTTAACCAAGGGCTGGCTATGGCACAGTAAATCCTCCACACGTGTGTGCTGTTATTGCTCCTATTTCCCCCAGGCTACCTTTGACACTACGCCCTAAATTTCTAGCCTGGCTGTCTCCTGTTCCTCCTACTGTGAGCACCTGATCCTCTCCATCAAAATTGCTGCGTGAGGCCCCTGTTTTTCTGTCACCTGGCTAAGCCTGGCACCACGTCTTAAGAGGCTTATGAGCTGGTATTCTTCACTTAGGTTATTTTCCTGTAGATTTGGCTTACAACCCTTCCCCCCGGTGACTGCTGGCTAATAGATAGGATGAATATGTTCTTTCTACTTTGCTACCGACTTAGCCTTAAGACTGTTGCTACGAATTTGCTGCTCTCTACTTCGCTCGTAAATGGTTGTGGCTCTTCTTCTACTTCGGATATCAGGTCATACTGACTGGTAACGCAATTTTAAATGTAATTTCTGAGGCTTTCTCCTTTTACCTATTACCTGTGACCTTCTACCAGCTCCTGTTGTCGCCTTCGCGCTCCAACCTACCTAACTGAAAATACGCCATTTTTAATTCTGCCTGAAGTACATAAATCTTCCTATCTTGCTCCACAATTTTCTTGTCTAAACTACACAATTCACAACTCTATGCGAGGGCCTTATCCGATATTTTACTGGCTTCCTCGCTACAATTACTCCAGTGAAACATCAAACCACAGTCCAGACGTCTTTCTCCCATACTATCTAACGTACGGTAACGCCAACCTTTACCGCACATGACACTACTTTTACACTATACTAAAAAGCCCTACCATACTTAAAGTGTAAGAAAGTAATAATTAGTGAAACCATAACTTCGGGAGATTTGTGCAGGCGGATGTAAGTAAAAACGAGAACATAAACAATACACAAATGTTTGCAGATCGTAAGAATGGAAACTAAAAACCACGATATTTTCTGACAAGAGTCTTCAACAAGTAAAATCAGGAAGTTATGTCAAGCACTTTAAGGCCTCCGGATAAGCTCACCATGAACCCGTCGCAGACGAGCGGCCCACCGGCGTCCCCCGAGCAGGCGTCCTTCCCCTCAATAGACAGAGTGCATATGTGCTCCTTCTCCACCAGGAAGCCTTGCGCCCATGGGCACTTCTTGACACAGTCTTTGAAGGAGAGCAGTGGCATCGTTACTTTCTGAAGCAGAGGCAGCGTGTAAAGGAGATCCTCTATCATGCACAGGCCTGTCACCCTATGGAAAACACCAGCAATATCTGTACATATTATATGACAATGTGTCTCATCAGTCAGTTAAACTAAATCTACACACCAAACGTCACATTACAGAGTGCTGCGTTGGATGCTGATGTTACCAGTGTAATTTCTCCCTTTTCCTGTTTCATTACCGATAATCTTTCGACATGTACATGGAAGGAAGTAATAAGTTGCCCCTACGCCTGTCGAAACTTCCGCTCATTGAATTTTAATTTTAAATATCTCAGATATGCACGTTACCTCTCTTGACTGCCGTTGCACATACCAGTAATGCCCTTACTATATAGAACTAGAGGTACGCACTATCCTCCTTTAGATATAATCTCCCTCCTGTCTTAATGAGAGAATGACCACAGAATGATGACAATTAATCAAGAATTGTTCATACAAGACACTTCAAAGCCACTAGTTTCGTAGAGGAAATACATGTTCTTAGGATACTTTTTCCTTTGGATCTAAGTCTGCGATCTCATTTTCTGGCAAATAGTTTTACGTGTTCGTACTACTTTTGGCATTCTGGACATATATTAGTAGTATTTCATAACTGTTTATGTTTCCAGTAGACGATCACTAATCACTTGATCGTTCATAGTGAGGCAACTAACAAGGGAACACTACCGAACGAGGTTGTGCATTGGTTAGCACACTGGGCTCGCATTCGGGAGGACGATGGATGAAACCCGTGTCCGGCCGTCCTGATTTAGGTTTTCCATGATTTACCTAAATTGCTTCGGGCAAATGCCAGGTTCCTTTGAAAGAGCACGGCCGCCTTCCTTCCCTAATCCTCAGGGACCGATGACCTCGCTGTTTGGTCCCATCCCCCGAATCAACCAACCAACCAAGGGAATTATCTAATCTGATTCGTCGAAACTTCCCCTGAAATTTTTCACACAGGTAGAGTACACCGAAAGAATGCATTGCTAAGGCTCACTGCAAGTGTTTTTTTAATGGTAATGTTTTTAGTCATTTTTATCACATGAAGAACCGCTTATAACAGCGATTTGTACAGCTCTTCCTGTCTATTACGCGATTCGGCGAAGAAGCTGATGAAACCATGACAAGAAGAGGTTGCGCCGCGCAGCGCTATGTTCAAAGTGGACACACGCAAATTTTAATCATTTAAACCCTAACAAAAATGTCTAAAATCATTAATTTTTTAATAACTTGCAACTTATATCGACCACTGAACTGTTGCATATGTGATTGTTACACAAATGACTGGCCGAGTAAAGAAATCAAGGCAGTGTGTGACGATTTACAACAATCGAGACTTTAATTCGTTGAATTTAAATACTGAGTAACAATTCCTATGGCACATTTCTTTTGATGTTTATTCAGTAATCTCTAACGATGATATACTTTCTTGTCTATTCCCTCTGGTCGTCACAATAATGAGGAGTGTCTACTAGATAATGAAAACAAACATTTTTGTTACACCAGCCACACCTGATAAAAGACAAATTAATGCATTTGGGCACTGCACAGTAATTACTAATTTTATTCAGAGAGAAGCGGAGTGGAGTAAGAAATGGTCCTGATCTTTGTTCTGCACATTATGCTGCGTACTTCTGCAGTTTCGTAAAATGTGCAAATGGTTCAAATGGCTCTGAGCACTATGGGACTTAACATCTGAGGTCATCCGTCCCCTAGAACCTAGAACTACTTAAACCTAACTAACCTAAGGACAACAAACACATCCATGCCCGAGGCAGGATTCGAATCTGCGACCGTAGCGGTCGCGCGGTTCCATACTGAAGCGCCTAGAACCGCTCGTCCGATCCGGCCGGCTCATAAAATGTGGTCACGCAAACTGACAGTGCAGAAATGACTCAGTTTAACAATACTATTTCGATGACAAATCTGAAATGACAAATTGTTAATGGAAATTACACTAGCTGACTGATTTCTGAAAAATGCCATAGATTGTTCAATAATTTTATTATTTATTTATTTATTTATTTATTTTGTGGAGAGGCTGAATCACACTTTTTGTTCCAGTGTAAGGCATCTGGATTTTATGGACCTTACATGAGCTTGATCCATAACGACAGTACAATACAGTATGAGATCCTCAGAAAATAATAATTATATTATATCAATAAAAGGCAATTGCAGTAATCTCATTTACCAAAAACTAACAAAACAATATCTACCAATATATGGACAGGGTCATGAATAAACAAATTAAAGTAAAATGCATTTTGGAGATGAACTGAGCAGGTGGTTAACGGCATTGGAAAACCCCACTTCACAAGAGAATGGCGAGCTTCAGCACAGAAAGGAATAAGGCTAGAACAATACATTATTCCTTTTAATGTAAATACGGCTGGGATCAAGGGTAAGTGGCTGGACGGATTTGACAAGACTAGGCAGCGACCCAGCAAGAGAAATAAAATTCACCTCTAATGAGATGGCGATTGGCTGAAGCCATACTGGGTGACACAGATGCGACACATTGGGGAGACATCCATTATATAAAAGCATTTTGAGAACTAAAATTTCTAGATATCTCTCTCATCTCATGGCAGACCGCATAAGTGTGTGGAAAATAGCAAAAGCGTTGAGAGGTTTGATATCTGCAAAGTGTGGGCAATACACTTGACGTATCATGGCGACAGATAGCAAAGAGGTAGGTAATTATTCCTGAGGGAATTTTTATGGTCAACCAAATTGTGAACGTCGCTCCAATCTTTAGCGAGTGTGCAATAGCCATTATTTCAACAACGGAAAAATTAACATTCTACGGAATGCAGGAAAGTTGAAACTGAGTGAA
Source organism: Schistocerca nitens (assembly GCF_023898315.1). Classification (NCBI taxonomy): domain Eukaryota; kingdom Metazoa; phylum Arthropoda; class Insecta; order Orthoptera; family Acrididae; genus Schistocerca; species Schistocerca nitens. The sequence goes on from NC_064615.1 coordinate 108,505,907, forward strand.
TTCAGTCACGGCCAGATTAGGCAATTAGTGTTTCAGATCCAGCATGGAGACAACGCCATAGCAGATGCAACCTAGTAAAGTACCATCGTCCATTAGGCCACAGTAAATGTTGAGTCGAGATTTTGTTCACTCCAACTTATATATGCTTTGACAATTGAATATGAAAAGTGAGGGTACTAACCTACCCTCACACTGAGTACATGAGAGTTTTTTCATTGGTTTCAAAAGTAAATTTATTCTTCGCCAACTCAATGCATTGATCAGATACGATATCGTAGATGGAAATGAGCTAATAAAGATATTAATAATTCTTTCCTGTGATAAAAAATTTTTCATTTGTAGAGATAACGATTTTAATAATCATCAATTCAGCATGTCCAAGAGTTAAATATTTTGTTATTGAGTGTCAAAAGTAACTGAACATGATTGTTGTGTATCACTTGACCCCTGAAGGCACAGTTGATAAATTTTATGTAGAATAAAAAAGGTAATAGCTGTTTTGTCTTTCTAGAATAGACCCCAAACTTTCACTTTTCTTAATTCATGCATTCTAGTCACTTGACAGCAGTATTTCTAATGAATTTTGTTACGATTCACACCTGATATTAGCTGCTGTACAGGGTTAGGGTCATATTTATTTAGAATGTCTGCTTGACACCCTCGGCTTGAGAAGACAGTTGAGATGTTTTGTCCATTTGAGCACTAAGTGGTAAGCTAAGTTTGCACACATAAGTACACTCACTGTGAAGATACAAAGTGCAGACCATCTCACAAAATAGTGACCCTTCCAGGATTCTAAATCACAGCATTCTGATAGATAGGTGGTTTGTTTCTGATAGGTACAAAATACAAAATCCTCCAAAACAATAAGCTGACGCAAATTGGAGAAAAAAATTTAAATGTAAATGTGACTCAACTGTGTAGTGAGTTTAGATAGAAATGTATGTGTTCACGTATTTCTTATTGGCTGGCACAACACAACGTTGAATTGGGTTGTGTTGGGTTCTGACTCAACTCCATTAAACAAAAGGCTAAATAAAAGACGAGGAAATGGGTTGAAATATTAAATATAGGACTGTGGATGATATTTTGGAGCAGAATCAAATCTTATGATCAGTTAACGCGTAGTCAGGTTCGGAAAATTCGCGACAACAACGCTTAGTGGAACGCTCAAAAATGACAGAAAATAATCGATTATGACAAAGAGAAGTCATGGAAGATCTTGATAGGATCGAGTTGGACATACGAAAGATAGATCAGCGTGAACAACACGAAATATAACACGTAGAAATACCGAATGAGACCGAAAAAGCAACACATGATGTTCAATATGGTCCAAAGAATGGACATGAGAAGGGCATTGCTAATGAATCAGACGCTGAGTCTGTAGATAGTGATTTACAGCATATTGAACCAAAAGTAATCGTATTAAATCAGTCAGTCTTATAACTGTATGAACGAACGAGAGTTAGTGCTCCTACACTATGTTCGGAAGTGAAGGAAACGGTTCACGAAAGACGAGATAGGGAACGGTGGCATCAGATGGCAATTGGTGAAATTAGTGTAGATGAAAACGCCAACATATATAGAACGTTGAAGAGTTTAATACAACAATCTCAGGAATCATAAAGGCGTTTAGATGGGCGCATAACACAAGGGCGAAAAGAATTAGATAGGCGCATAACACAAGGGCGAAAAGAATTAAATGGGTGCAAAATACAAGGGCAAACAGAATTAGAAAGGCGCATAACGCAAGGGCAAAAGGAATAATCACTGGGGCTGAAAGAAATTAACAAGGAAAAACAAAAAACGCGTGATAATATTTAAGGCCAATTAGGTCAAATACGAACTGAAGCTAAGGAAGCGCAAATCACGCTTCAAGCGCTCGTTACAGAGCACAAACAATTGATAACAGACATTGACACTGTCCAAACAGGCATGATTACGTTGCGTGAAGTTACGCAACAAAGTGCCAAAAAGGTTAAATAACAGGTCGAAACTTTTGCTATTAAAGCGACGATGAAAGCGAAACATGTTATTGCTGAGACGACGTCTCACAGTAGAACAACAAAAGCAGCAGTAAAGAAATTCGATGCTCGTATTTTAAAAATACAAGAGAAAAACGAACACCAATTTCAACGGCTGAGATCGGAAGTTTTACGTTCGATCGAAAGTCGAGGTGATGTAGAAAGCGTTAGTGAGGATTCACAGACGGCGACAGAATCCACTTTAGTGTCGGTGGATATTACTGTGAAGACTGCAAAATCAACAGTTGCCGATAGTACGACAGAAAGGGTGCGCGAAATTACGTGTGACGTAAGACGGAAAGGTACATGTGGATGCCAGTCCGAAACCGCAAACCGTGAACAGGAAATTAGTCCAAACCACCGTATGCCAGAACATCACGGTAACTGTAGGGAACAGTGTGGATTGCGACTACTTGATCAAGACAGATTAACAGGTCAATCTGGAATACAAGAGTGTGGTTTGCAGCAAGGTTTGGTAAGTCAAGCACAATGCGTGACATACGCTGATAAAACCATAGAGACGCGTTGCGCAACGCCGCAACCTGTAGGACGAATACCGACAAGCTACAACACGGCGTCTAACGAGCCAGAATAGCTTACACGTCAAGATACAGAGCCGGTAGCGGGCGTTATGCACGCATATTGCGCAATGAGACCTGCAAGTGATTCTACGGCACAAATGTCAGAGAACGAACCAAGTTACACATACAAAATTGTTAAGGCTTTCGTGGCCACTTGTTAACATACTGCCTATTGGCTTCTGTCTCGGGTTCTTCGGCCGACGTTCATCTAATGATTTTTCTGACGTTTCGCCAGCACGAGTGGCTGGCATTGTCAAAGCTTCACCCTCCATTGCCGGTGGTGAACTGGAGGCGAGCTCGCGGCCGCAGACTATATGTACCTGGCGCGCCAACGTCCGAGGGCTTCTCCGCGGTCATTTCCGGTGCGGTTCTCCTCTTGCTACCTGCGACGGTCGTTCGCTGCAGTACGGGAAGCCAGGATCCGTTTACCTTAAGGCTTTCCTCTTTCTTGTTGAAACTGTTCGCGTGTTTTTGGATTTCTACAGCTTCTCTGAACAAGCGCGTGTGATAGTGCTTCTCTACAGCCGTGTCGGCGAATTTTATTACGTGGTCGGTCTCATTCAGTGCGTGCTCTGCCACGGCCGATTTCTCCACCTGCCCCAACCTGCAATGTCGCTTATGCTCTGCAAAGAGCCAACACGTAATAGTAAGGAGAATAATAATAATTGTAGAGATGGTAGGCCGGTAATGGGACTGAATTCTGGACGAAATGGAAATAATTACGGAAATGGGAATAATGGAAACACTAGACCACAGCGTAATGGATACGGTTTTAATAGTGGTTGGAACAGGCGGAATGTAGATGAAAATAGGAATGGAAACTGGAGAATTCGGGATAACCGACAGACTGATTTTAATCGGTGACCTCCAGGTCCATGGAGAGAAAGCAGATGGGCAGGTGGTGCAAGAACGCAGCCCCTGGAAATACTTTCGGTAATTACCGGAGAAACAAACCACAGATGGAGGTTGAATTACGACCACCAAATCCTGGGAAGCGTGAGGATTGACTGACGTTAGGTATTGCAGGAGTTCAAGTAGATAATACAGTTTCTGCAGAAAGGAATGACAAGGCGACCGCAGTAATAAATAGGTTAAGGTGTGACGTACAGAAGTTGGAACTGGGAAGAGGAACGACAAAACGATCATCAAAAGTATCTCAACAGATACTACAAATAAGGAGGAAGTCACAACTGAGGTGTTGGGACGAGACAGATTGAACTGACACTGACGATGTGGATGAACTCCCAGCATTACCTAGTAATGAACCATTTGATTACGATGAATCACTAATGTATATAGTGCTGATGTTTGATTCTGCACAGACGAAAAATGATTTTCAGCAGGATAATACATATCCTACTGTAAGCTGTAACGCTACGATTGATCAAGACGGTAGGATTAACCGACAAAATATGGCTAATACAAGTCATAGAAAAAAGAAGGAAGTACGGATAAGTATACCTGATCAAAAGTTCGATACGATCTACTAAAATCCTTCCACAAAACTTTGAAAGAAAAGCATAAAGGGTCTGAGGCGTTGTGGATAGCGGGAATCGAACAAAATCGGGAAGAACAAGGCGATAGTCGAGAGAAAAATGACAGGGAAAACATCCCAACTGGATAGGAAAACGAACCAGATTATTAAAGGATGTGAATAGTCTGATAAATCAGATTCAAAAACATACAATTTTGGCACATACGAGGACACACTACGGCAGTATTACCGAGATTATGTAATTATCACACAATACAGAGAAAACAGCGTCTTAATAAATGACGACACAGCTGCAAATTTAAATCTGCAATTCTCAGTGGCAAACAAAAACTATGATAACGAGTTGAGTCAGGGTGCAAGTACAGACACAATTAATGTAGAATCTGACGAATCCTCTGAATCTAAGTGTGAAGTACCGTCACACTTAAAGAATACTTACCAGGCTCTAAAATCCAAATTAAACACGATTACACAGATGTGTGACGAGGAGACGAACTTAAAGGAAGTAGCAAGGTGTGAAAATGAGGATTTAAAATCTAGATTGGTTACTGTAGAAGCTGATCTAGAAGCAGCGAGACTATAGTTGAACATTTTAAGAAGGGGGAGTACTTCTCCCCAAACTCTCGATTAAGACCATCAACTATGGATGTCCATAAACATCCGGTTGTGACAGAACAAACACACATACATCGGTTAAATTACGAAGTAATTGAGGACATATTAATGGAGGAAGCCGAAGACGAGAGTACTTCAGAGATAAGTCCGATACTTCATGTAACATCAAGGGTATCGTTGTTAACGCAACAGTAGATAGTGGGAGTGAGTTAACAGCGATATCAGAGCCGTTATTCAATCGTTGCAATAGTAACAATGACTTATTCAAACAGCATAAAGATCCAGAGGTGTAAAAGGTCGAACATAAGCGGAAAGTCAAGAACTCGGTTGACAATCGTCAGCATTATTTGCTGAAGAATGACATGCTGTTCTACAAACACATTGGATAGGAATTCTTGCAGGGGTCATATGGTACTTAGCCATGAAAATTAAAATATAAATGGATCACAGATGATACAGTAAAAGAATGTAGAGATGTTTCAGGTAGCAGCAGATCTCAAGAGGCAGACAGGATGAGCTACAAACATTCAGATATAGGTACAATAACACTAATCATTTAAATCATTAAAGTAGGTCAGAAAAAAAGAAAACTAACGCCATGATGTGCTAATTAACTAACCTACGTATCATCAAGCCATGCTCATTGAAGAAGTAAAGGAACCGTTATAAAATAAAGTAACTTAGCGTGTAGATGATAATTTTCCTGTAAAGTACTGAAAAAAACTATTTAAATATTCATTGTATTATTCATGTAAATATTCAATGTAAAACTCACTGTAATTTAGATACAGAAACTTGTAAGTAGTAACATTAAACAAAAAGTCATGTAACCCAGTGAAACAAAGAAAATACGCAGCCCCACGTCACGACAATCGTCTGGGGAAGGAAGACAAGCTGACAACAGAAGCGGAAGGTCGACAGGATGCTACAGTCTGATTGTGAGAGTTTATATGATTGCACAATACGGCATTCACGAAAAACTGGAGACCGAAGAAAGAAACTTACTGACTCACGCTTCACGTTGGTGCGGAGACCGAGCCAGGTGTATTTTGCAGAATATTGTTCCACACCTCACCCCAAAAGCGACAGGATGGGGAAAGCCCAGCAACAGGGAGCGACAAAGGACGTACACCTGCAAGGAAAGCGAAGCGACCCCATTAGCGATGCACAATAGCAGTGACTAAAACAGCAAACAGTAGGTAACAGTTCCATAGTATCACCACCTGGAAAAATTAGCTAGGAATATTTCTCTCAATACCAAACGGAGAAGCTGATAACTGAAAACAGATATATCACTTCCGAAATTATCTATTCAAACTTAACCATATCTCATAACAACATTATTGGTAATCCTTCCGAATAACTTTCACTGAATAACATACCCTATCTCTCTGCCTCAGAAGTTGCAAGTTCCAAGAAAGAAGACATGAAGACACAGCAAGAAACTAAGAGAAGAAAGGGTCCTAGGATGAGGGTAGAAGACAGCAAGATTCCTTTATAAATCCTATGCCTTAAACTAGTATGAGATTTGGCAGAATCAACAGAAAGCAATGTTCAACAAAAGTATGACAGTTATTCTATACAAACTCTCAAACCAAACAAAGGCGGTCAAACCATAAAACAGAGTACACATAATTGGGACATCAAACTGCAGCAATCATAGAGGAGCTACAATCATCAACCTCAATGGCAACTACATCAATAAAGGACTATGCCACCAGTTGTCACATAATGCATTGGGCAAGTAGTTTGTAGTCAAAACAATGCAATATGCTATTAATCATGTAATGGCATTCGTGATCGAACACTCAGAACTGTAAATGCCTATAATCTTCATCAACACTGTGCAGAGACGACAACTGCAAAGCAGCATCAACCACCACTGATTGACAGCAACATCGGAAAGCAAACCCAGCCTAAAGTTTAAAGTGTAAAGTGCATAAATAAAAAAGTGATGTGTGTGACAAATTCAATGTAATATTTTAAAGAGTGCAAAAGATAATCACGCCAGCAAGAAGTGGAGATGTCTGTAAATATTCAATCACACCTGTACCACTGTGAATTTGTACTTTATGTGTTTCATTTGTATTCTATAATTCGATCTGTAATTTCTTAAAGTATATTCATAAAAGTAACAAGTTTCATATTTTCTATTTCATGTGTAAATTTGCAAATGTCCATTTAGTCTAAAGATATGTTAATAAGAATTCGTGTATTGTAGATATTTTGCAAATGTGTTTTTAATGATAAATAATGTGAATGAATATAAAGTTTGTATTATGCAAAAAATATTAACTATTTTAAATATGATGACAATTCAATATTGATGTCGTATATATACATTGAGAATAGAGATAAGAGAAACAAAGGCTTCCTTAACTTCACTAATCTTTCACAATCATCAATATCATGAATGTTTGAGAATTGTTGAGTGCTTGAAGTTATTGTAAAGAGAGAATCTAAAGTGCGGATGAACCATTTTAATTGAAGTTCACCCAAAGTACTAGAGAAAAATGTTGTAAGATTAGTCAAATAACAGCTATAAAGGACTGTAAAGCCACATAATAACCATCTAAAAAGAGAATACTGTATAAAGCAATACATTTCAAATCAAAGTAGAATGATAAAACGATATTATCTAGCATAATATAGACAAGCATCTGGACAAGGATTAAAATTAACTAAATTTATAATGTTGCACTGCAATGAGCAATTCCTCAATCATTGATCACAGTGCACAAAATTAATTCAGAAGGGATGGCGTGTGTAAGGCATCCGGATTTCATTGACCTTACATGAGCTTCATCCATAATGATAGTATGATGTGGTACAAGATTCTCAGAAAATAATAACTATATTATCTCAACAAAAGGCAATTGCAGTTATCTCATATACCGAAAACTAACAAAACAGTATGCACCAATTTATGGACAGGTGCATGAATAAACAAGTTAAAGTGAAACACATTTTGGAGATGAACCAAGCAAGTGGTTAATGGCATTGGCAAACCCCACGTAACAAGAGAACAGTGAGCTTCAGCACAGAAAGAGATAGGGCCAGAACCAATACATTACTCCTTTTAATATACACTCCTGGAAATGGAAAAAAGAACACATTGACACCGGTGTGTCAGACCCACCATACTTGCTCCGGACACTGCGAGAGGGCTGTACAAGCAATGATCACACGCACGGCACAGCGGACAACACCAGGAACCGCGGTGTTGGCCGTCGAATGGCGCTAGCTGCGCAGCATTTGTGCACCGCCGCCGTCAGTGTCAGCCAGTTTGCCGTGGCATACGGAGCTCCATCGCAGTCTTTAACACTACTAGCATGCCGCGACAGCGTGGACGTGAACCGTATGTGCAGTTGACGGACTTTGAGCGAGGGCGTATAGTGGGCATGCGGGAGGCCGGGTGGACGTACCGCCGAATTGCTCAACACGTGGGGCGTGAGGTCTCCACAGTACATCGATGTTGTCGCCAGTGGTCGGCGGAAGGTGCACGTGCCCGTCGACCTGGGACCGGACCGCAGCGACGCACGGATGCACGCCAAGACCGTAGGATCCTACACAGTGCCGTAGGGGACCGCACCGCCACTTCCCAGCAAATTAGGGACACTGTTGCTCCGGGGGTATCGGCGAGGACCATTCGCAACCGTCTCCATGAAGCTGGGCTACGGTCCCGCACACCGTTAGGCTGTCTTCCGCTCACGCCCCAACATCGTGCAGCCCGCCTCCAGTGGTGTCGCGACAGGCGTGAATGGAGGGACGAATGGAGACGTGTCGTCTTCAGCGATGAGAGTCGCTTCTGCCTTGGTGCCAATGATGGTCGTATGCGTGTTTGGCGCCGTGCAGGTGAGCGCCACAATCAGGACTGCATACGACCGAGGCACACAGGGCCAACACCCGGCATCATGGTGTGGGGAGCGATCTCCTACACTGGCCGTACACCACTGGTGATCGTCGAGGGGACACTGAATAGTGCACGGTACATCCAAACCGTCATCGAACCCATCGTTCTACCATTCCTAGACCGGCAAGGGATCTTGCTGTTCCAACAGGACAATGCACGTCCGCATGTATCCCGTGCCACCCAACGTGCTCTAGAATGTGTAAGTCAACTACCCTGGCCAGCAAGATCTCCGGATATGTCCCCCATTGAGCATGTTTGGGACTGGATGAAGCGTCGTCTCACGCGGTCTGCACGTCCAGCACGAACGCTGGTCCAACTGAGGCGCCAGGTGGAAATGGCATGGCAAGCCGTTCCACAGGACTACATCCAGCATCTCTACGATCGTCTCCATGGGAGAATAGCAGCCTGCATTGCTGCGAAAGGTGGATATACACTGTACTAGTGCCGACATTGTGCATGCTCCGTTGCCTGTGTCTATGTGCCTGTGGTTCTGTCAATGTGATCATGTGATGTATCTGACCCCAGGAATGTGTCAATAAAGTTGAGACTGAGTGAATTCAGAGTAGGGAATTAGCGTTTCAGATCCAGCATGGAGACAATGCCGTTGCAGATGCTGCTTGGTAAAGTACCATCGCGCTCTAGGCCACAGTAAATATTGAGTCGAGATGAGGCTCACTCCAAATTGCGTCCACTTTGACCATTGAATATCAACAGCTAGGATACTAACCTACTGTCACATTGAGTACATGAGAATTTTTTTATTGGTTTCAAAAGTTAATTTATTCTCCATCAACTCAGTACATTGACCAGCTATGACTTGTACATGTAAATCAGCTAATGAAGATTTTAATCATTCTTTCCAGTGATAACAAATTTTTAATATGTAGAGAAAACGATTTTAATAATCATCAATTCAATATGTCCAAGAGTTAAATACTTTGTTATTGAGTGTCAAAAGTAATTGATCATATTATGTATCACTTGACACATGAAGGCACAGTTGATTAATTATATGTAGAATGAAAAACGGAATAGCGGTTTTGTGTTTCTAGAATAGACCCCAAACTTTCACTTTTGTTAATTCATACATTCTAGTTACCTGACAGCAGTATTTCTAATGAATTTTGGTACGATTTGAACCTGATATTAGCTGCCTTACAGGGCCAGGTTCATATTTATATGAAATGTCTGTTTAACACCCTGGGCTTGAGAAGACAGTTCAGATGTTTTGTCCATTTGTGCGCTAAGTGGTAAGCTAAGTTTGCACACATCAGTCCATTCGCAGTGCAGATAGAAAGTGTGGACATTCTCACACCAGGTGGAACCCAAATTACATAAATAGACTTCTGTCGTGCGCATAAAGACAGAGATGTTATGTGCAGACCAAAGAGTCCAACCAAAGCAATAAATTATTTTCTGTGAATGGTAAAAAGACGTTTTGGATGTAATATTGAACATTGTTCTGTCCCATTTTTCCAGATTTTTGGTCCGCATTTGTCTTGACGTTCCTGAAGACAGATATAAGTCTGTGGAAGCAGTAACCTCCTGATACTTATCACTGCGAATTTGTCATAGCGTTCGTCGATCGCTCAAGAAATTGTCATTTTTGTGCTAAAAGTGAAAAAGAGGGGTTTGCGTGAAGCTAGATTGACAGACTTTATGTGCAGCAGTTTAGGGGATAACAAGAAGCTAATATTACCTATTCATGACCTATTACCTATAAAACAGAAAATATAAACGCATCTACAGTACAATCAATAGATATTGCACTTAAAGAAATGAGAAACTACGAACCAAGTGCTGTAAATGAAGTGTTTGCCGAAATGTGGAAGTATGCTGGTAAAGCAACATAGACACCTTTACATATTATTTTACAAAAAAACTAGACAACAGAAAAATTCCCAGAAGAATGGACCACAGCTATAATTAACACACTTCATAAGAAAGGAGGCAAAAGTGAAACAGACAACTACATAAAAATCTCGCTCTTGGACTGTAACTACAAGATTTTCTCCAATATTTTACACAATATGATCAAAGAACAACTGGTCAAGGGACAGGGGGAATACCAAGGAGGCTTCAGACCTTGGAGAAGCGGATCTGAACAAATAATTGCTCTGAAATTAATTATTGCTTATTACTGTAAAACAAACAAGCCTCTCTCAATTGCATTTATACATTTTACGAAAGCACATGTTTCTGCCCATAGACCCTCACTTTTAAACATTTCGAACTCCACCCAAAATTTATTAAACTGATAGAACTTACCTTAACAAATACAAATTCGGAAATTAATTTCAGAATGGAACTTTCTAAATCATTCTCAGTAAAAACTGGTTTAAGGCAGGGAGACGGTCTGTCACCTCTTCTTTTTAATTGTACCTTTGAATACATAATGAGGGAATGGTACAAGGACAATTCAAAGTACATTTAGACTGGAAAACAAAAAAGATGACAAAGTTGAATTGTTTAGGATTTGCTGCTGACCTCTATCTTCTCGCCAACAACATTCAAGAAACCAAACAAAAATACAATCAATACAGGAAAGAGCCTTGAGTGTTGTTGTTGTTGTCTTCAGTCCTGTGACTGGTTTGATGCAGCTCTCCATGCTACTCTATCCTCTGCAAGCTTCTTCATCTCCCAGTACTTACTGCAACCTACATCCTTCTGAATCTGCTTAGTGTATTCATCTCTTGGTCTCCCTCTACGATTTTTACCCTCCACGTTCCCTTCAAATGCTAAGTATGTGATCCTTTGATGCCTCAGAACATGTCCTACCAACCGATCCCTTCTTCTTGTCAAGTTGTGCCACAAACTCCTCTTCTCCCCAATTCTATTCAATACCTCCTCATCAGTTATGTGATCTACCCATCTAATCTTCAGCGTTCTTCTGTAGCACCACATTTCAAAGGCTTCTATTCTCTTCCTGTCAAAACTATTTATAGTCCATGTTTCACTTCCATACATGGCTACACTCCACACTAATACTTACAGAAACGACTTCCTGACACTCAAATCTATACTCAATGTTAACAAATTTCTCTTCTTCAGAAACGCTTCCCTTCCCATTGCCAGTCTACATTTTATATCTTCTCTACTGCAACCATCATCAGTTATTTTGCTCCCCAAATAGCAAAACTCATTTACTACTTTAAGTGTCTTATTTCTTAATCTAATTCCCTCAGCATCGCCCAACTTAATTCGACAACATTCCATTATCCTCGTTTTGCTTTAGTTGATGTTCATCTTATATCCTCCCTTCAAGACACTGTCCATTCCATTCAACTGCTCTTCCAAGTCCTTTGCTGTCTCTGACAGAATTACAATGTCATCGGCATACCTCAACGTTTTTATTTCTTCTCCATGGACTTTAATACCTACTCCGAATTTTTCTTTTGTTTCCTTTACTGCTTGCTCAATATACATATTGAATAACATCGGGGCAAGGCTACAAACCTGTCTCACTCCCTTCCCAACCACTGCTGCCCTTTCATGCCCCTCGACTCTGATAACTGCCATCTGGTTTCTGTACAAATTGTATATAGCCTTTCGCTCCCTGTATTTTTCGCCTGCCACCTCTAGAATTTGAAAGAGAGTATTCCAGCCTTGAGTATTGGCCTTAAAATATCTTTTAAAAAAACAGAAGTAATACTAGCAGAACCGCCACTGGTAAAAAAAAACTGGAAGTGAAGAACAAGACATAAATTGTTGAAAATATTAAATACTTGAGAGAAACAATGAAACACAGCCTGATCGAGAAACCACCATGGTAGAGTAGAACAAACAAACTGATTACAACACATCATGTCATCAAGAACACAAACAAAAATGTCCCTCAACAGCCACAGAACTGAAACACTACGAAACAGTCACACAGCTGCAAATAACATATGCTAGGGAAGCTATATTTAAAACAACCTACACTGCAGCAATAGACAGATTACTAAAAACAGAAAGAAGGGTAGTCAGAACATGTATAAATAAAAAGTACCAGACAGCTGGAAATTGGAGAATAGCTTCAGACGAAACAGTTTACAAAGAAATAGAACCAGTGAGAAGTACAATGAATAAGAAACGGATCCCTTTCCTAGAAAATTTGATGGGGATAATATAACACTTGGTTCAAGAATCATGAAAGAAGGTTGTATACGTGGAAGAACCCTGGAGATACTAGAAGATATCAGATAGATTATATAATGGTAAGACAGAGATTTAGGAACCAGGTTTTAAATTGTAAGACATTTACAGGGGCAGATGTGGACTCTGACCACAATCTATTGGTTACGAACTGTAGATTAAAACTGAAGAAACTGCAAAAAGGTAGCAATTTGAGGAGATGGGACCTGGATAAACTGAAAGAACCAGAGGTTGTAGAGAGTTTCAGGAAGACCATAAAGGAACAGTTGACAAGAATGGGGGAAAGAAACACAGTAGAAGAAGAATTGATAGCTTTGAGGGATGAAGTGGTCAAGGCAGCACAGGATCAAGTAGGTAAAAAGACGAGGGCTAGTAGAAATCCTTGGGGGCCAGAAGAAATACTGAATTTAATTGATGAAAGGAGAAAATATAAAAATGCAGTAAATGAAACAGGCAAAAAGGAATACAAACGTCTCATAAATGAAATCGACAGGAAGCGCAAAAGGGCTAAGCAGGCATGGCTAGAGGACAAATGTAAGGATGTAGAGGCTTATCTCACTAGGGGTAAGATAGATACAGCCTACAGGAAAATTAAAGAGACTTTTGGAGAAAAGAGACCAACCTGTATGAATATCAAGAGCTCAGATGGAAACCCAGTTCTAAGCAAAGAAGGGAAAGCAGAAAGATGGAAGGAGTATATAGAGGGTCTATACAAGGACGATGTACTTGAGGAAAATATTATGGAAATGGAATAGGATGTAGATGAAGATGAAATGGAAGATACGATACTGCGTGAAGAGTTTGACAGAGCACTGAAAGACCTGAGTCGAAACAAGGCCCCGGGAGTAGACAACACTCCATTAGAACTACTGACAGCTTGGGAGAGCCATTCCTGATAAAACTCTACCATCTGGTGAACAAAATGTATGAGACAGGCGAAATACCCTCAGACTTCAAGAAGAATATAATAATTCAAATCCAAAAGAAAGCAGGCGTTGACAGATGTGAAAATTACTGAACTGTCAGTTTAATAAGTCACGGCTGAAAAATACTAACGCGAATTCTGTACAGACGAATGGAAAAACTTGTAGAAGCCGACCTGGGGGAAGATCAGTTTGGATTCCGTAGAAATATGGGAGAACACGTGAGGCAATACTTACCCTACGACTTATCTTAGAAGCTAGATAAAGAAAAGGCAAACCTACGTTTCTAGCATTTGTAGACTTGGAGAAAGCTTTTGACAATGTTGACTGGAATAATCTGTTTCAAATTCTGAAGGTGGCAGGGGTAAAATACAGGGAGCGAAAGGCTATTTACAATTTGTACAGAAACCAGATGGCAGTTATAAGAGACGAGGGGCATGAAAGGGAAGCAGTGGTTGGGAAGGGAGTGAGACAGGGTTCTAGCCTCTCCCCAATGTTATTCAATCTGTATATTGAGCAATCAGTAAAGGAAACAAAAGAAAAATTTGGAGTAGGTATTGAAGTCCATGGAGAAGAAATAAAAACGTTGAGGTTCGCCGATGACATTGTAATTCTGTCAGAGACAGCAAAGGACTTGGAAGAGCAGTTGAACGGAATGGACAGTGTCTTGAAGGGAGGATATAAGATGAACATCAACTAAAGCAAAACGAGGATAATGGAATGTTGTCGAATTAAGTCGGGCGATGCTGAGGGAATTAGATTAGGAAATGAGACACTTAAAGTAGTAAATGAGTTTTGCTATTTGGGGAGCAAAATAACTGATGATGGTCGCAGTAGAGTAGATATAAAATGTAGACTGGCAATGGGAAGGAAAGCGTTTCTGAAGAAGAGAAATTTGTTAACATTGAGTATAGATTTGAGTGTCAGGAAGTCGTTTCTGAAAGTATTCGTGTGGAGTGTAGCCATGTATGGAAGTGAAACATGGACTATAAATAGTTTTGACAGGAAGAGAATAGAAGCCTTTGAAATGTGGTGCTACAGAAGAATGCTGAAGATTAGATGGGTAGATCACGTAACTAACGAGGAAGTATTGAATAGAATTGGGGAGAAGAGGAGTTTGTGGCACAACTTGACAAGAAGAAGGGATCGGTTGGTAGGACATGTTCTGAGGCATCAAGGGATCACCAATTTAGGATTGGAGGGCAGCGTGGAGGGTAAAATTCGTAGAGGGAGACCAGGAGATGAATACACTAAACAGATTCAGAAGGATGTAGGTTGCAGTACGTATTGGGAGATGAAGAAGCTTGCACAGGATAGAGTAGCATGGAGAGCTGCATCAAACAAGTCTCAGGACTGAAGACCACAACAACAACAACAATATAAAACAGAATTACAGGAGAATAACTGAGGAGTTATGGAATAGTAAGAGTGGCATTAGATGGATTGGAGAGATCAAGGAGGACATGATGAATTACGGATTACGATGGAGGATCTGAAAGGCAAGACAAACGCGCTCAAGATACTTCAGAACAAGCATATCACACTACCAATAAAAATTAACATACAGGGAATGGGACGGATGATTTCGAATGAGGAGAGAAGAGCAGGAGAGAAGGGCACCATCTGGAAGAATGAAAAAGTGTTGGGCCAACGATAAATAGAATACCCTTATTCATGATATTGACTAAAGTGGTCCAAAGTAGGCCATTAAATAAAAACATAAGCAAATGGTATCTCATTTACAGTCTTACTCCTTTTTCATATAATTTGCTGAAGAAGGCTGGAAATCAGTAATGTTCATCCCAGATGCAATTCAGAGCGCCCAGCCTCCTAGAGGTCCTTCGGTAACAGTGCGTGGACTCCCACGAGGAGGTATAAGTATTTTGAAAGTTTCTCTTTCACATTTTTGCGAGTTTCATTTTGGTGCATATTTTGCACTTCGTGTAAATCTTTTTCGATTTATACAATTCACGTTGACACTTAACGAAATTTTAATTTCAAGCGTCTTCTCCCCCTTCGTCCAACCAAACATATAAAGCCTTTCCTTTGGCACTAAAAGCTGTTACTGTACATGTTTCTGAAGGTACACTATTTTTGTTTTCTACTTCAGTTAGCAGAATAATCATCATTCGAAAGAACAAATCACGGAATGGACCGAGCTTTTTCCTGTTTCCTCAGTTTTCAACAATATGTCGACATCATTCGAATGAATGTTCAACAGATTAACTAATAAGTAACATATGTGTAGAAGAAGTGGATCATTTCAACTGCATACTTCCATCTTCATATTCCATCTCTCATCTCTAAAATGGTGTACTACCTTTCCTTCTCGGCAGTTTATATGGTTTTCAAATGAAGGTCACTGCCGCATGTGTGTAGTGTAAGATAGGAAATTGGAGAGGTACACACCTGCGTTTTTTGATGTGCATAAACTTTGCCTCTCATGCTACTTCACTTGAAAAACACTGGTCTGATGTCGCCCGTAGGCAACGCGGCCATAGCGATTGGCTCCACTAGCCATTTCCAGTTGCATGACAGATCCAGAGCCAAGTCACTAAATTATTTCCTGCCGACCTCCGCTGGGTAGCTTACACCGCCTCGCTAGGCAGGAAGCTCTTTATTACAGAGACACACAGCTTGCATCGGCACCTTCGCGTTCTCGTCGATACGGTACGAGAACGTGTAAGTTCTACCACTGTAAAGACGGAAGATTCGCGACTCGGAATGTCAGAACTGTGCAGTATGTAGCGGCAGGAACACCGCCACAAAATCACGCACCACTAACACTTCAAACCATCGACTCTCGGAGAGAGATTTTAACCGTGGTCAACCCAATGGTAATGTATTGAACTAATTTTCTCCGAATCATACAGTTTGGGGGAAAGGCAGTGAGAATAATTACTTTTGGAAATCTTTTATCAGACAAAGCCTGTTATAACAATAAACTGTTTCGCTTAATAAAACGGCCGCCAGCCCAAATCGGGTACAGTGTCTACACAAAAGATAAAGAACAATTTTCGACACTGAATTAATAACTACTTCCATTTACTACGGTTACTTGGCAATAAATATTATTAATCCCACCTTCCGTTACTTATGGAATTTATCACTATACTTCAGTAATTATTTAAAGTAGACATACGTATGAAACAAGGATACAAAAAAATATTAAACTCATAGCTATCACTCATATGACCAAAGCTATTATCTAACACGACTAAATTTCATTTCCTTAGGACTGTTATTTGTTAACGTTTTACTAACACCAATATTTGTCTGGCTTTCTTTGACCTGCAGAAGCAACACGAACAATTACTGTTAAGATTGTTGCAGTTAAACAATTATGTTACTTTACTTTCAGGAATGCTATTGAAAACTTACCCTCATGGTCACGCAAAGCGGTGGCCCTTAAACTGATACGTGCAAACTATAGCATTTAATAACGATTTTCAGAATTTACTACCAAAACAGTACTCTTGCCAGTAATTTACTTTTATTCAAGCTTCAATAAACATCAGGATACTCGGAATAAATTCGTTTAGGTAAGGACCCTACGGAGGTAAATGAAACAGGAAAATTACGGTTAAACACAAACGTACATTTAACACTTATATTCCACTGATTGAAGATGGGTGGTTCACACTGTGATACACTTCTAAATAAAGTACTTTGCCTGTTACTGATGTCGAAGGTGGCGTGGGGCGGTGCTACATAGTAACATTGTACAGTTACGGCTCTTGATGTACATAGCTCTGTATTGCTCGTGGTGGCGACGATAAAATTGCAAATTTCTGAACTATTAATTAATTGGCGTACTGCGCCAATCATGTAGAACACGTCCGAGGCCAAAGACCCAGTCTTGCACGTAAATTCGGGGCTTGTAGTGCTTGACCAACGTAATGCGTGTTCACTACTTGCAGGGCAGCTACCGACTGTATCAGCCACTTGCGCGCCAGAATCTCACTCGCGCGCCCCACCACCTTTTCCATTCCACCACAGAACAGAGTTCCTTTCTACCTATGATCCCCACATCTTTAAATTTACACTTCTACTTACAAAAACCCTAAGTATGAACCATCTACAATTGCATGACAACATATACATACAAAATTGACCTAATTAATTACAGTTGTATTTGAAATATTACATAATTATTTACAAAATATTATTCCACCTACGTCAAAGAGGTTATTTTTAATAGATAAACTAACACTTAACAAAAGCTTACTCTCGGTATAGTATTTTCTTAATTTTTCAAAATTATTATGGGACAAAAAAAATTTAAAATATACATATTAATGGCAGTATTATATTTACAATAGCATTACACGCTCTTCAACTTCACTGTGTGATGGAAGCAGAACAGGGGTCAGAAGGGTCCACGGGGGGGGGGATACACATATAAAAAAAAGGTTGAGCATGATGTCGGTTCCGAGAGTTCCGGAACCTGTTCAGAAAAATGGAATAGAGATCAACATATACATTATTTCCACCCTTTTTATTGATCATGAAAACCACACACTGCATGTTGTACCATCAAACAGTGAGACCTTCAGAGGTGGTGGTCCAGATTTCTGCACACACCCGTACCATTGTTGCATGCTTGTCTTCGTCGTGGCATACTATACACAAGTTCATCAAGGTACTGTTGGTCCAGATTGTCCCACTCCTCAACAGCGAATCGGCGTAGATCTTTGACGGTGGTTGGTGGGTCATGTCGTCCATAAACCGCCCTTTTCAATCCATCCCAGGCATGTACGATAGAGTTTATGTCTGGAGAACATGTTGGCCACTCTAGTCGAGCGATGTCGTTATCCTGAAGGAAGTCATTCACAAGACTTGCACGATGGGGGCGCGAATTGTCCTCCATGAAGACGAATGCCTCGCCAATAAGCTGCCATTATGGTTGCATTATCGGTCCGAGGATGGCATTGACGTATCATACAGCCTTTACGGCGCCTTCCATGACCACCAGCGGCGTACGTCGGCCCCAAATAATGCCACCCCAAAACATCAGGGAACCGCCACCTTGCTCCACTCACTGGACAGTGTGTCTAAAGCGTTCAGCCTGACCGGGTTGCCTCCAAACATGTTTCCGATAATTGACTGGTTGAAGGCATATGCGACACTCATCGGTGAAGAAAACGTGATGCCAATGCTGAGCGGTCCATTCGGTATGTTGTTGGGCCCATCTGTAGCGCACTGCATGGTGTCATGGTTGCAAAGAGGGACCTCGCCATGGACGTCGGCAGTGGAGTAGCGCATCATGCAGCCTGTAGAGCACATTTTGAGTCGTAACACGACGTCTTAAGGCTGCACGAAAATCATTATTCAACATGGTAGCGTTGCTGTCAGTGTTCGTCCCAGCCATAATCCGTAGTTAGCCGTCATCCACTGCAGTAATAGCCCTAGTGCGGTCTGAGCGAAGCATGTCATCAACAGTTCCTGTCTCTCCTTCATGAACGGAACAACATCACTTTGGTTCACTTCCAGACGCCGGGACACTTCCCCCGTTGAGAGCCCTTCCTGGCACAAAGTAACAATGCGGACGAGATCGAACCGCGGTATTGACCGTCTAGGCACGGCTGAGCTACAGACAACAAGAGCCGTGTACCTCCTTCCTGGTGGAATGACTGGAACTGATCGGCTGTCGGACCCCCTCCGTCTAATAGGCCCGCTCATGCATGGTTGCTTAAATCTTTGGGCGGGTTAGTGACATCTCTGAACAGTCAAAAGGACTGTGTCTGTGATACAATATCCACAGTCAATGTCTACCTTCAGGAGTTCTGAGAACCGGGGTGATGCAAAACCTTTTTTGATGTGTTTATTTTACGTGCAGTTGTAGGCTACATAACACGATTCCAGCCTAGTTTTCCGGCCAGAGAGGCTTCGAAGAAATTCGCTGACACTTTGCAAGTTCCTGTAGAGAAGGTAGTCCGTATATGATGACCAGTAAAGTACTGAACACCGTGATAAACTCTACCGTGGGAAAATCTCAGACGTAATTTCAACCCAGTTTTATTTTGACTGGAGTAACAGTCACGGTACATTTCTTGAATGATGCTGCCGCCATTTCACTGTAATAGTTTTTTTATTGTTGCACGATTCTTATTTCGGTCTTAGGCCAATTTCAAGTACAAAAACTTATTTATCTGTTAAAAAACATCAGCCTGATATGAAATAAAAGTCCTTGTCAAAAAAGAATATTTGGTCATATAGACTTCTGGACCATTCGCCGTTCCTCGTTTTTATAGTTCAAATGGCTCTGAGCACTATGGGACTTAACTTCTGAGGTCATCAGTCCCCTAGAACTTAGAACTACTTAAACCTAACTAACCTAAGGACATCACACACATCCATGCCCGAGGCAGGATTCGAACCTGCGACAGTAGCGGTCGCGCGGTTCCAGACTGTAGCGCCTAGAACAGCTCGGCCACAACAGCCGGCCTCGTTTATATCCTCGGCAAAGTAGCCAGAAGATCGAGCGTGTTTGCTTCGCAGACAGAACTAACCATGATATCCGATGCATGAATTCGATTTCGTTTTATTCTGTTTATTCTATTTTTTGATACCAATCAACGCTTTAAGCGACTCTTCTTTCTGTGCTTTTCGTTTCCAAACAAACGTATAATATCATTACGTTGCTGTATTGAGTGTGACGTATCGCTGATGTAACATCTTTGTCTATACCTGCGGCTCCAGTGAAGGAAGACACTGCAGGACGGTATGAGAGTATAAAGCGCTTGCAAAACTGTGTAGCGTACATCTCTTGCCACTTGAGCAGCACGGACCCCTGAACATGCTCCTGTTTATACAGGGCCATTACAAATGATTGAAGCAATTTCATAAATTCACTGTAGCTCTATTCATTGACATATGGTCACGACACACTACAGATACGTAGAAAAACTCATAAAGTTTTGTTCGGCTGAAGCCGCACTTCAGGTTTCTGCCGCCAGAGCGCTCGAGAGCGCAGTGAGACAAAATGGCGACAGGAGCCGAGAAAGCGTATGTCGTGCTTGAAATGCACTCACATCAGTCAGTCATAACAGTGCAACGACACTTCAGGACGAAGTTCAACAAAGATCCACCAACTGCTAACTCCATTTGGCGATGGTATGCGCAGTTTAAAGCTTCTGGATGCCTCTGTAAGGGGAAATCAACGGGTCGGCCTGCAGTGAGCGAAGAAACGGTTGAACGCGTGCGGGCAAGTTTCACGCGTAGCCCGCGGAAGTCGACGAATAAAGCAAGCAGGGAGCTAAACGTACCACAGCCGACGGTTTGGAAAATCTTACGGAAAAGGTTAAAGCAGAAGCCTTACCGTTTACAGTTGCTACAAGCCCTGACACCCGATGACAAAGTCAAACGCTTTGAATTTTCGGCGCGGTTGCAACAGCTCATGGAAGAGGATGCGTTCAGTGCGAAACTTGTTTTCAGTGATGAAGCAACATTTTTTCTTAATGGTGAAGTGAACAGACACGATGTACGAATCTGGGCGGTAGAGAATCCTCACGCATTCGTGCAGCAAATTCGCAATTCACCAAAAGTTAACGTGTTTTGTGCAATCTCACAGTTTAAAGTTTACGGCCCCTTTTTCTTCTGCGATAAAAACGTTACAGGACACGTGTATCTGGACATGTTGGAAAATTGGCTCATGCCACAACTGAGACCGACAGCGCCGACTTCATCTTTCAACAGGATGGTGCTCCACCGCACTTCCATCATGAAGTTCGGCATTTCTTAAACAGGAGATTGGAAAACCGATGGATCGGTCGTGGTGGAAATCATGATCAGCAATTCATGTCATGGCCTCCACGCTCTCCCGACTTAACCCCATGCGATTTCTTTCTGTGGGGTAATGTGAAAGATTCAGTGTTTAAACCTCCTCTACCAAGAGACGTGCCAGAACTGCGAGCTCGCATCAACGATGCTTTCGAACTCATTGATGGGGACATGCTGCGCCGAGTGTGGGAGGAACTTGATTATCGGCTTGATGTCTGCCTAATCACTAAAGGGGCACATATCGAACATTTGTGAATGCCTAAAAAACTTTTTGAGTTTTTGTATGTGTGTGCAAAGCATTGTGAAAATATCTCAAATAATAAACTTATTGTAGAGCTGTGAAATCGTTTCAATCATTTGTAATAACCCTGTAAATCTGTCATTTAAATTCTGTTCCTGTTCCAGCTGCAAACATAATATAGAAAGAATGATTGTCTTTAAACTTCGATATTAACTCTATTTTCTTTGTTTTTTTCATTCCGGTCATTTCGCAATATGTCTGTGGGAGGAAGTAAAATGTTGCCCACATAACAATTCTCTGATGTTATTTAACAGTTGCTAGGGAGCTGTAGGTAATTTCATGGACATTTCTATAGTATTTGGATGTCATGAACGCTTAAAGCCTTTGTACTGATTCAAATTATAAGCCCGCAGCGTCATCAGAGATGCTGTATTGCGTGGGGCTTCATTGGACCATCTCTGCTTTTGTAAGAGGCGCGGGAGATGATGCGCACTGTTAACCGAGGCGTGAGGAGTCACAGAAGTCGGCAGTGGTGTGTCGTGACTTATAGTACGGCTTAGGCCGAGTGGTATGTTAGCACTTTTATATTCTGAGGATGTGGAACATGCTGATTTACTGAGGTGAAGAAAGAGTCTGAAGCATCTTGAGAAGAATACTTTGTTATGGTTATTTTGATGAGTAGTGGAAAAGTATCTATGGTAACTGATTTGAGATTCTACACTTTATTACGGTAGCTTGTAGTTACGCATTCTTCGTTCAGACATCCAGAGACTTGCGTATAGGGAATGATAAACAGCCACACACAGTTTTCGATTTGTACTTGGAGTAAGAATAACTGTTGAATACTTCATGTCATTTTTACGAGTTGCTTGTTTGAAATGATTAAAAAAAAATTGTTCAAATGGCTCGTAGTACTATGCGACTTAACTTCTGAGGTCATCAGTCGCCTAGAACTTAGAAGTAATTTAACCTAACTAACCTAAGGACATCACGCACATCCATGCCCGAGGCAGGATTCGAATCTGCGACCGTAACGGTCGCTCGGTTCCAGACTGTAGTGTCTAGAACCGCACGGCCACTTTCATTTGATGATATAGACTACTTACATTTGTCCACTCAAAAACTACAATTTTGTGTGTATGCGTGTGTGTGTCAATGTTTGTGAAGCAAAGAAAGACAGAATTTTTCAATGTAGAACTTTCGTAATCAGAAAACTAATTACATTTTATGCTACCAGTTATCCTAAATCATTGTTAGCATCCATAGCCCATGCCAAAATATGAGTTATCATTTTTACTTATTGACATTTGTTGTGAAGCAAGTATGCTTTGCCATTTTAAAAAAGAGAACATATTGCACCAGACGTATCTCAGTAGTTAGTTGTAGCTCAGCAAATGCGACGCGCTTTCAAGACAAGAGCAGTGTCACTGTCTTTCCACTACGCAACAGCTAAGCTACAATTAAATACTAAAAAAAGGGAACACTGAGTTTTTCCAGGACCCATTTATCAGTTTTACAGTTCAATGATTCACGGTGCTGAATTCAGACAATATTACAACAATATGGGAAATGTTAGTCCGCCTTGATGCAAAACACTTCTTATTATACTTATTTATTCCCCAAACTAATTTCGGGGAGAAATATCGCCTTCATCGACGAGTTCTTTAAATCTAAAACACGCAGAAAATAGCATAGTTGTAAAACACTGTAGCACGTTATTACGTTTGTATTGTTTGTTTTTTAAATACCGTTTTCTGTGGATATCTTCATATTACCTTATTACTGAACGTTACAGCATGCTTTTAAGAATTGTTGTCGCTGTTTACGGCATATTTTCAGTACTTTTCCTGTTGACGTTTTTCTAGGCATACATCATGCCATTTGCAACTATGTGAGCAGCTGTTAGTAAACATATACTGAAACGTGAACTTACGTATGTCAGCATTATACAATTGGGTTTGCTGTAGTGTTATGGATCCGGTTTTGGTGTGTACTAGGCTGTTGCTTAGTCCGCCGTGTACTCACGTTCGTTCGGCATCTTGCATATAATTTAATACACAGAAAAAAAAACTTTCGCACTTCGTTTATGATCAAAAACATTACGCTATCTTGCTGTTCGCGTGTGTCACGAGAAATGTATCGAATGTTGCGAGAAGGCTATGAAAATTTTTTGCGATAGTTCTAACGACTTCTGCTCCTGATTTATGTCTCTGTGTGTGATGGGGGAGTGGTTCTTTTGTGTGTATGTGCTTTCTGTTCTGTGTCCTGGGTCAGTTCTGTCAGAGTGGTAAGGAGGGTGTTGTTGCAGAGAGTTGTGATTTCGTTTATTACGTTTCTCTCCTCCGCTATAGCCTTCTGCATGTAGTAATTTTCTTCTATCTTTAGTTGTCGGTATAAACTGTTGCTCTGTTTCAGGATGTGCAGATCGCTTTCAATATTAGTTGGGTTATAGTTTTCGTTCTTTAGGTGTTCTGCGAAAGTTGAATGTTTGCTGTCACTCTTTAGAGCTCTTGTGCGGCTGTATGCCTCATACGGAAATATCTGCTTGTGTTTCCTATGCACTGGGCCTGACATGAGTTACATGTGAGTTGGTGTATTCCAGCATTGCTGAATTTGTCTGTGGTTCTTTTGTCTGGTCGTAGCCTTTTTTGAACTGTGTTGTTTGTTCTGAATGTTACTGGGAATCCTTGCTTTTTCAAGATGTTTTCACTTCTATGTGATATTTTATTATAGCACGGTGTACCATCTGTCTCTTTTTTCTAATGTCGTGTGGTCTGCTGTGCTGTCTGCGTGTTGTGTCTCTGGGTTTTCTTATGATTTGGTTCTGCTCTTGAATGGGTGGCCGCTATTCTTATGTTTCATTTTTACCTTGTTGTTAAGGTTGTTTATTATGTCTGTTTTGAAGTCGGTTTCAACAGCATTATATTACTCATGCTCATAAATTAAGGATAATTGCAGAATGTGGTGTCACACAACGTGGCACTACACAAAACTGGTGCTAAAAGCATAGGCACATACGGAACACACACGACACAGATCTGTAAATCCACGGTATTGGTGATAAGTGGAGAAAACCGTCCCGAAACACATGTGCTACAAAACGCCTGTTTCCTGCGCATGTACCCTGGCATCAATATGGGATATGATCACCATGCACACGTACGCAGGCCGCACAACGGGTTGGCATACTCTGGATCAGGTGGTCGAGTAGATAGATGCTGGGGTGTAGCGTCCCATTCTTGCACCAGTGCCAGTCTGAGCTCCTGAATTGTCGTAGGGGTTTGAAGACGTGCAGCGATACGTCGACCGAGAGCATCCCAGATGTGCCCGATGGGGTTTTGTGCCAGTCTGAGCTCCTGAATTGTCGTAGGGGTTTGAAGACGTGCAGCGATACGTCGACCGAGAGCATCCCAGATGTGCCCGATGGGGTTTATGTCTGGAGAACAGGCAGGCCACTGCATTCACCTGATATCTTCTGTCTCAAGGTACTCCTCCACGATGGCAGCTCGGTGGGGCCGTGCGTTATCATCCATCAGGAGGAAGGTGGGACCCACTGTACCCCTGAAAAGGCGGACATATTGGGGGAAAATGACGTCCCGATACACGTGACCTGTTACAGTTCCTCTGCCAAAGACATGCAGGGGTGTACATGCACCAATCATACTCCCACCCCACACCATCAAACCACGACCTCGATACAGGTCCCTTTCAAGGACATTAAGGGGTTGTTATCTGGTTCCTGCTTCACGTCAGATGAAAACCCGATGAGAGTCACTGTTCAGACTATACCTGGACTCGTCTGTGAACATAACCTGGGACCACTGTTCCAATGACCATGCATTGTGTTCTTGACACCAGGCTTTACGGGCTCTCCTGTGGTCAGTGGAATGCACCTTGCAGATCTCCGGGCAAATAAACCATGTCTGTTCAGTCGTCTGTAGACGTGTGTCTAGAGACAACTGTTCCAGTGGCTGTGGTAAGGTCCCGTGCAAGGCTACCTGCTACATCACTGTGTGTGCTCTGCGAGTGTAATGGCGCGAGTGGCAACTTTTACGCAAATAAAAAAAAAAACACAAGAGTATATCTCTCCCATTTCCTGTATTATACTACAAACACACGGCAGTGACATTTATTTGAAAACCAAATACACTGCACCAGTGAGTTATACAGTTTTAAAACTAGGTCAGTTGGAGTAGTTTTCACAATTATATAGGTTGGAACGTACAGCTTCCCATTTGAAACTTAGCATATGTAGAATTCCTTAATTACCCACTGTTTCTATGAGAATGTAAAAGATTTGTGATGTGTTTAAACTATTAAATAAATCTCAATTCATGCTAAAAGCGCACTTTTAACGTCAGTGCAACAGCTGAATATGTTTCTTTATGTAAATAGATAGTTGCTTCTTCATGTCTGACGGTAGTGATTGTAAAGCGTAGCAGACAATTGTTTGAATACATAAAACCAATGGGCCTTGCATTTTATACATTGCACAGCACCTGAATGGCGTTGAAGCTTGTCTTTTAACGTTATAGAGATATACGTTACATTATTCTTATACTGTGGAGTCACAAGTATGCTCTTGTGCTGCTCCACACAACACGTTACACGGTGGTGACCTTCCACTATCTTTGGTGCGTCATGTCTGGTTATGACATCATAGTGTTGTCCATACTGATAAATATAGTATCTGGCATCCATGCAGGCCGCACTCACATGCCACAGACAACAGGAGGAAGTCCCATATCACGTTTTTGGATTTCCTGCCATTTATGTATCACCCAATTGGCCTACAAGAATAGGGAGAAGAGGTGAAGAGAGGGTATCACCTTGAAAGTGGCAGAGGGGGGGGGGAGGGGGCAGGGTGTCATACACCATTATGCCTGTATGCTCCAGAAATAAAAGCAGGTTGTGAGAACAGACTGGGATGGGGAGCGGTGGCAGGGGGGGGGGGGGGGGACCTGTAAAGTGACGTGCAGAGGAGGGGTGCCATAAATCGTCCTGGATCCTGGATCCTGAAGACGCCAGAACGAATATTCTACCGCCGGATTAAAACTGTCTGCCAGACCAGGACTCGAACGTGTGACCTTTCCCTTACGTAGCAAATGCTCGGACAACTGAGCTATCAGAGCACGACAGACAACCTGTATAGTTACATATCAGCTCACTGCTGTAGAGTGAAAATTCATTCTGGAAACACTCTCCCTGGCTGTGGCTAAGCCATGTCTCCGCTATATACTTTCTTCCAGGAGTGGTAGTCCCCTATGTTACAGATGAGAACTTTATGATGTTGGGAAAGCAAGAAATGACTTATTGACGGAAGTAAAGCTGTGATGACAAGTTCTGAGTTGTGCTCGGGTATCTCACTTAGTAGAGTGCTTGGCTGTGAAAAGCAAAGGTTACAGTTTCCAGTCTTGGTCCGGCACACAGTTTTAATCTGACAGGAAGTTTCCTATCAGGGCATGCTCTGCTGCGGAGAGTAAATTCATTCTGATATCCTTTGCCCCCTACTAACATATTCAACTACGCGGAGAGTAAATTCATTCTGAAATCCTTTGTCCCCTACTAAAATATTCAACTATTAATGGGAGACAGGTTAAATGGGCGAGTATGATCAGCAAAAGGAGTGTTCTGCGAATAACACGCAATTCATACCTTCTGCATTTCCCTACATCAATATCTTTCTGGACATCTCTATTTAATTTTTCCGTTCGTTTCCTAATTCACTTCAACTGTTCGTTGGGTAGTTCTTTTCAATGAGCTATGACTGATTTCCTTTGTCATCATTTTCTGGGGAAATCACTACCTGCGATTCTGATTGTTGTTATCACCAAATCAAACGTGAAGAAATAATAAACGACTACTTGACAGATATTCATCGATATGACTCCACATTATAACCTCAATATCTTCGATTAAGAAGTAACTACAAGTTAAATAACATCGTTAAAGTTTCACACACGAAAACAGCCTCTTACATCTTTATTCTTACAGGAGTAGACGATCACAGATATTAAATTCTCAATATAGAGAACTCATAATTTAGGGTGAGCCATGGCAATCTGCTAAATAAGAAAATACCTCGACGATAGTCTTCCAGGTTCCTTATTAGGAGTGAGTTCTGGGATAAATTCTAAACCTCGTCAGAGCATCATGTAAAGTGACATTAAACAAATTATCTACTGTGCTCCGTCGTGAGGTCTTAAGTACGGCAAAAAAAATTGTTCAAATGGCTTTGAGCACTATGGGACTTAACATCTATGGTCACCAGTCCCCTAGAACTACTTAAACCTTACTAACCTAAGGACAGCACGAGGCAGAGAAAATTACTGACCCCGCCGGGAATCGAACCCGGGAACCCGGGCGGAGGAAGCGAGAACGCTACCGCACGACCGCGAGCTGAAGTACGGCAGTCCCTCTGCTTTTCTCAATGAGAGTATGTTGTATGTGTACATGGAGTCTCATCCTCTCTACCAGTCCCACGATCAAATGGTTCAAAGAGCTCTGAGCACTATGGGACTTAGGTCATCAGCCCCCTATAACTTAGAACTACTTAAATCTAACTAATCTAAGGACATCACACACATCCATGCCCGAGGCAGGATTCGAACCTACGACCGTAGCAGCCGCGCGGTTCCGGACTGAAGCGCCTATAACCGCTCGGCCACCACGGCCGGCTCCCACGATCGGCTCCCACGATCAGCAAGCACAGACGACACATTACACATTTAAGACATTGTCGTTCTACACTACTGTTTGAAAAAAAGTGAAACACTCAGAAGCAATGGTCTGCACAAGGCCAAGGCCACGGTAAGAGGATGTGTAGAACAACATAACCATAGTAACAGACCTAAAGGGCAGAGAGGTGCAATGCAAGGAGGCCCTACAACACCCTCTTTTGTGTGACCGGAGAGGTGAGTGTTACGCAACGCTCAGTCGGTGCGGAGCAGTCATATGAAGTGGAGACGCGTAACCAAGTGCCACTCCGCCGTGCCGACGTCACAGGGTGGAATACAGGCAAGCGAGTACGTTCTAACGGGGCAGAATGGATGGTCTACGGGAGATGGGTCTGCCGTTCCGGAACACTGTGGCTTGTACAGGCACGCTGCTTCAACAGTGAGGCATATGTGGAGCCAGTGGGGAGAAGAGGGCCGTACACAGCGCCGACCTTGTACTGGACGACACAATGTGACTATAACGCCAGATGACCACTATCTTGTCCACTAGGCCGCAACGGAGAGAACAACTTCGTCCACAATGTTGGCGTGATGTTGCAGCACTGAAAAGATATGGACACGTCTGCGTCGATGCTTCGACGCCGCCTTCTGCGGGTTGGACTGGTGACACGCGTGCCATTCCGTCGGCTTGCAATGGGCACGTGAACGCCTACACAGGCGTGCTAGGGGGTAAAATCTAGTCTTTTCGAACAAGTTCTGCTTCAAATTATCCTACAGTTATGACCGCGTACGCATTCGACGCCGGCAGGCATGGTGAACGCAATCGAGCAGACTGTATTGTTGAGCGGGATATCAGGCAAACAGCAAGTGTCATTGTTTGCCATGGAATTGCCTATAACTCGTGATCTCGCCTCCCAAGTCTTCAGAGCAATCCGAACAGCTACCGCTCCATCAGGGAGGCTTTACAGCCCGAGGCACTGCCCCTCCTGCAGGCCATTCCACATGCCATATTTCAGCAGAACAACGCGCAGCTGCCTATGGCGAGGAATGTGTGAGCTTTCTTCGAAGAACGACAGCTACTACTGCTTCCCTGGCCTGCCCCTTCGCCGGACATATCGCCCACCGAACATGTCTGGGATATGGTCGGTCGGCAGCTTGTTTGTTCAGGTCCTTCTGCTGCCGCAGTTTACACTTTGTGAACAGGCCCAACAATCGCGTAGCAGAGTATTCCCCAGCAGCATATTCAGGTGCTCTTTGATTCCATGCCACGACATTTAGCAGCTTTGACTCACACTTGCTGACGCTACTCTGTACTGAATATCCACAGTCATAGCGCATCTACAGGTCTGTAATGCTAATCATTTGTGTAGTATCATGTCCCTAACCTGTGGAATAAATTTCATTATGATCATATCTCTCGGTCTTAGTGTTCCACTTTTTCCAAACAGTAGTGTACTTCTGTCAGACCAGACACGAAATTAGCCGAAACAGCCGCCGGTTGAAAGGCTTGCACTAGATGCAATATGGCGAGAATGTGACCCGCCAGGAAATCCAAGAGCAGTGAAGATAGAAGGAAATGTACTCACAGAGCTATTGCTGCTCGTGCGTTAGTGGTTTCGGGGGCGGTTACGCCCCAACCAGCGACGTAGCATCGACGGCCGGTGGGGAGATCGTACTCAGTGTCCACACCGCCCGCTGGCAAACTGACCGGCTGTATCTGCTCCTTGTAGGGCAGTGGCCTCGTAATGCGCACCAACGCCAAGTCTGGATACCCCTGTGTCACTGTCAAGTTGGGGTGTACTACCATATGACTCACATTGCGTAACTCCTGCAGATCAGAACACATAACCAGAGTTTTAATAGTTACATTACAAGTACGAGCCTGCCAAAAACAGGCCATTAATCTAGGAACAATCAAAACACAATAAGGGCAGTAAGATACGTCACACTACTGTTCCATACTCTCATCAAAACGTCTTGAAAAATCAAGGCTTAGTCATTGTTATAAAGGTGATAAGCGATGGACTGTAAAATCCTAGAGGGAAGGAAAGGCGCGACAGATGTAAGCAAGTTATAAATTATGTAGGTAGCAATTCTTAAACAGAGATGAAGAGATTTGCACAGGATATGCTAACATTAGAGCTTCATTAAACTAGACAGCACACAAAAGTTATTGTTGTTGTGGTCTTCAGTCACGAGACTTGTTTGATGCAGCTCTCCATGCTACTCTATCCTGTGCAAGCTTCTTCATCTCCCAGTACCTACTACAACCTAATTCCTTCTGAATGTGTTTAGTGTATTCATCTCTTGGTCTCCCTCTACAATTTTTACCCTCCACGCTGCCCTACAATGCTAAATTTGTGATCCCTTGATGCCTCAGAACATGTCCTACCAATCGGTCCCTTCTTCTTGTCAAGTTGTGCCACAGACTCCTCTTCTCCCCAATTCTGTTCAATAGCTCCTCATTAGTTATGTGATCTACTCATCTAATCTTCAACATTCTTCTGTACCACCGCATTTCGAAAGCTTATATTCTCATATTGTCCAAACTCTTTATCGTCCATGTTTTACTTCCATACATGGCTACACTCCATACAAATACTTTCAGAAACGAGTTCCTGACACTTAAATCTATACTCGATGTTAAAAAATTGAGGGCTCACCGGTTCTTCGGCGACGTGAGACACGATACTTGGGAATCATCAATGACGGAAGGTGGAACTTCGAGAAACACATTGACACCATAACCCAGAAAGCCCTTCAACCACTAAACAATCTCATCTCCATCGGACACAAAAGATTTCATCTTCCCCCTCATCTCATAAAATTATATCATAACAGTATTCTAACATCAATAGTGGGTTACAGCTTGGGAGTCTGGGCGCACAGGCTCACGAGGGATGTGCCCGCCATGACAGTGAGAAGGGTTAAGAGAAATATGATACTGTGATCTGTAGGGGCCTATAGAACATTTCCTGGGGGAGCCCTATTAGTCATAATGGGGCTCTGCCCCCCTGGACATTAAAATTCGAGAACAGGCTGCGTGGTTCTGGGTTAAGAAAGGGTATACCGCGAAGACAGAAGAGATATTAGGCATTGGGGTTGAGGATAAGGGTGAGATAAGGCAAAGAGACTAGCAACTGTGGCAAGAATTATGGGAAGCTGAAGAAACAGGACGTAGAACTTCTGAATTTCTTCCTAGCGTCGGGGAACGACTGGACATGAGATACTTTCAACCTACTCGAGGACTGATCCATTTTCTCACTGGTTATGGGTCATACCCGACATATTTACGTCGGTTCGGGAAAAGGGCCACATCCGCGTGTGAATGTGGTGAATCAGAGGGTACCCCCGAACGTGTGGTCTATGAGTGCCCCCTTTTCAATGATGTAGCATCCACATTACGTGACCAGTTACCTGACCACTTACTAAGACAAGAAGACACTTTTCAAACTCTTAACCAATTGGCAGATGAGGTATCACGAAAAGTGTTAAAGGAATACCTGAGGGACATAAACTAACTTAACAATTTGAGACACACCAAATACTGAATTTTGCGCCCTATTCCTATACCGCCTGTACGTGGACAGGCCGACTTTCCTCACAGTCTGGAATCCGCCGCGTACAGGATTAGGGGGAGTGGGGTACGACATCACCGATACAGGACAAAGCACCGGACTTGACTTAGGTTAGAACTAGTTAGTAGGACTTAGATTAGGAAATTAGCTATTTAGGAACCTGCAGCGAATAACATCCTTGGCCTGCCCAGTGTGAGGGGCACGCCCATCGGGATTTGCTCGATGGGCAAAGCTCTAAAAAGTAGGTTTATAAGCTACTGACATAACTGTGACGCTGCAGGCAATAGAGTTTAGTTAACCGTAGATAGTATGAATTTAATATTAATAATAATAGATAAATTAGTTGCCCATTGTTATCTAGTAATAGCTGTAGCTCACAAATTAATAAAATCTCTATCTAGCTGCAATTAATGCTTGGATAAAATTAGGACCCGCTAATCATTTAAGGAAGTGGGTTACGTTTGTATAATTATTATTGGAAAATAGAATTTAAAAAAAACTCAACGCTGGGCTGCAGTATTGAAACCCCGAGATCTAGCCCATCGTCATCAGAACAGCTGCGACCTACTAATGACGTACAGCTGATGCCAGTCATGCCGTACTTATGACGTAGCTGTATTTGCCGTCTCCAGGCTGTGAAGCAGCGACCACCTTCAGAGTGCTGAGCCCAGAGTGGTCACCACATGTGGTCGAGGTCGAGCCTAAGTTGCTGACGGCGCCCCAACGGCCACCACCCGGAGCCGCTCTCCACCCCACAGTTCCGTGTTCATAGTCCGCACAATCCTGCTAGGCTTCCCCGCCTAGCTCTTGCTGCCACCTGACTCTTTACTACCAATCGTCTACATTCTGTTTGCTGGAGATGCACAGATTTACATTCATGTCTGACTGTTAATAAAGTGGTTAGCTGTCTATATCGTCTGCGCTCACCCTCACGTCCAGCAGAGAACTGCTCGTCCACCTCTTCCCAAAGCAACACCTCGTTACACCACGTTTCAGGGTGTGATATTGGACCAATGTAGGGCAGAATCGAAGAGAATGCAGCAACAGCGTCAATCATGGCATATTTTCAAGTAGGGTCCAACTTTAAATTTTCTTCTTTTGGTCTCTCAAGGTGTATCTTTTCCTTTTCTTTCTTTTCTGTCTTGGTTTACTGTACGCCGTTGGTGGCAGTAGTAAGCAGAAAGTCTATTTTTCAGAAGGTAACAGCCCATGATGCCATCCAGCACCTGCCTGATGACGTTACACAACTGAAAGAAGATAACACTGAGTTATGTACGAAAATAATGAAGTTACAAAAATGTAATGTGGGTTAACATAAGGAAATATATCGTTTAAGGGGTGAAACAAGTGAACAGTCAACTTCAAGCGTTTCTTCACCCACTCTTGATGCAGGTGCTACCTGATTCGGTTACATCTGGAGGTGTTTTGTCTTTTCTGATAGCTTGCATACAGCTGCGAAGTCAGGTAACTGGAATAGTGAGCAGCTGTTAACCTTGGCTTATTTAAAACCAGAAGAGATGCAAAAACATATGACATATACATTGAGATGTCGCAGGACGCTCAATCATACGCAGATTTTCAGGAAGGGTTATTAAACTGCTACAAAAAAAGTGCTTCTAGGTATTATCGTGACAACGTAATTGTGTAGTACATGAATAGGAAGATTTGTAGAAAATTTTGTGGCCCTTTCCAGAAAAATCAGTATTAACACATATGATTTTACGGGTGATGATCATTTCAATAAGGCTATTCTGCAGGAAGCAGAACAAGGGGCACTTGATGCTTTTCAAAGGGGCTCCCAACTGAGATGTCGCAAAAAGTTCGCACAGAACTCCAGATAACATTGGAAAAAGCCATAGAAACTGCGTCAGCTTTGTTTGAAATTGACTCAGTAACTAGGAAAATGGAGAAGCGCATAGTTTTTAATACAGATGAAGAAGGTGTAATTAGATGAATGACGAGCACTAACTTCACTTAACGAAGGTTTATTCAGCACTTGCGAATACAAGAGCGTAGAGCGAACTGCCTCCGGCCAGAAAACATACGGTATATATACAGTTACAAAACATTCCATTACAATGATTCTTGACATTTGTGGATATTTCTAGAACGTGCTCGAACAGAATATATCAATTGAAATTCTACGCTTCAGGTGAGGTTTTTTTTATTTTTATAATCTCATTTTGTTCGTTTTCGTTCGTTGTTTGTGCTCGGGGCGGACGTCGCAAGACACCCGTTTCAGTTCGTCGTTGATCCAATAACTGAGTTTTTTTTTATTTCAGAGGATAGTTAACCCTCTGACCGAACACGCTGAGTTACCGTGCTGGCTCACGACTCACGCCCCGTCCTCACAGCTTTACTTCTGCCAGTACCTCGTCTCCTACCTTCCAAACTTTACAGAAGCTCTCCTGCAAACCTTGCAGAACTAGTACTCCTGAATGAAAGCAAGGAAAGGCAAAGTTCCCGAGTTCGAGTCTCGGTCTGGCACACAGTTTTAATCTGCCAGGAAGTTTCAGCTTCAGGAAAGAATTATAGAAGAAAGCTCCAGTGCATGGTCAACAACGTTAGTAATTGTACCAAATAAATTCTCAGATGG
Organism: Schistocerca nitens; assembly: GCF_023898315.1. NCBI lineage: Eukaryota > Metazoa > Arthropoda > Insecta > Orthoptera > Acrididae > Schistocerca > Schistocerca nitens. Next base: position 108,540,472 of record NC_064615.1, read on the forward strand.
TAAGAAGGCTTACATATTCTGCTACAATTATACACATTTAAACAGGCGAACAACTACTGATGCATATCCCATCCCAAACATTACTGACATCTTACACATTCCGGGGCAATGCCGTTATTTTACCATCATGGACTTACAAAATGGGTACCACCAATTACAAGTAACGCCAGAAGATCGACGTGCAACAGTGTTTCCGCTTCAATTTGGTAATTACTAGTATCATCAGGTCCCTTCCAGTTGAAACATGCACTGGCGTCTTTCCAATGGTTTTTAGACTAGGTGCTGTAGGATCTGATACCAAGGCAATGCACTGTCTACCTGGACAATATCACTGTTTCTTCCAAGGGCATCCAGGAGAACATGGTAAGTCTATGAGACGTGTTTGGACAATTACAGTATGTGCAGGATAACTGGCCCTGACTTTAGAAAAGAGCCATTTAGTATTATAGGAGTTTGACAATTTAGGCCATATTATCAGGCAAGGTGGTGTACGGGCTGACTCACAACAGGTAGAAGACACAAAAGACTTTCCACAGTAAGTGTGCTACAGATATATCTCAGGATTTTTGTCTAAGATACATTAGAAAATCTGTAGAGTTAGCAAGACCTTTCATACATTTATTATAAAAGTGAGTAAAGTTTCACTAGACAACAGATAGTGAAGCAGAATTTAAGCCATTGGAAGAGTTATTAACTTTTGGTCCCCACCTTACTTTCCCTGATCACCATGCCGTGATTTAAACAACCATGTTCTAAGTAGCTTTTTAACTCAGAAGATAGATGCGAAAGAACACTCAATAGCTTACACTTCTAGACAGCTCAACAGGATGGAGAAAAACTATACAACTACTGCAAAAGAAATGCTCACGCTATTTTTTGATATCACTTATTTCCTTTGTTATCTATATCCCCAATGTTTCATGGTCACAGCGGATCATGTAGCGCTAAAATGACTTCTAGAAATACAATATCCAACCAGTGGTATCACCCGCAGGGTTTTACGGCTAAGCGAATTTGCTTTTGCGGTTGTACACCATCCAGGAAAATCTCATGTGAATGAAGACAGATCAAGTCACAGAGTACGGTACATGCTGGAGAATGTATTGGACTCGCGCGAAAGAATGGCCTGGTGCCCCAGGTTTGCCAGAAATTTGTCAGGCAGACACAGTTCACCTCTGATAACAGAGTTCTGTACAAATAGACACGTTACAGCTCCTGCAGAGTCGTCCTGGAAGTTTGCAAAACGAAGTATGACGCAGGCTTACGATTCCATACTAGCAGGACGCAGTGGACGACTTGCCACAGAGTGTAACATTGTGTAAAATCTCTGATGGCCAAATACGAAACAAGATGTAGCATATTAATGTAAAGAACTACATTCCTTGCAATAAGACAAATAAGATGAACCACCAGCAAATCCCATTACAAATGGAAGTGGCGGACAAAAATGAGAGACAGAGCGGTAAAAATAGGCAAGTAATCAGAACGTATCTACAGTTGTTCCAACACATCCATTGTCTTAAGAACACGTGGTGGCCTCGCCAGCTGCATTTCCTTTTTTTTATTTTGCATTAGTTATTTGTGACATCGTGAGTATATATTACGGTTATGTTTCTGTTTGTGTTGCTTTTACGAGAGAAGCTCAAGTCAAATGTTCTTGTATAGGTGGAAGGTTAAAAGAACTTTCAAATGAAATTTATTTGCACTCTTAGTGGGACCTTAGCATATCTAATTCAGTTTCTGTAGAGACAGTTGCGCCTACTTGAAAAGAAAACAGATTAACCGTAAATGAGAGTGAGTGTGTGTACATGTGACGCACTTCGGCGTTTAACTTTAATGTTGAAGATTCTTTATGAATAATATTTTCTAGGTCAGTTCAGTCATATAATATGATAATAGATTTGAGAAAGTATTACTCTCCACTGTGGAATTACTGAAGTGTACACTCGGGCTAGTAACTGACACACAAAACGAATATACACAATCCATGAGTCATGTGAGTACACACATTTCGCTCTGCGAAGCCTGTGACAGAGTGCTCCAGAGAAAGTATTGAAAAGAAAACAGATTAACCGTAAATGAGAGTGAGTGTGTGTACATGTGACGCACTTCGGCGTTTAACTTTAATGTTGAAGATTCTTTATGAATAATATTTTCTAGGTCAGTTCAGTCATATAATATGATAATAGATTTGAGAAAGTATTACTCTCCACTGTGGAATTACTGAAGTGTACACTCGGGCTAGTAACTGACACACAAAACGAATATACACAATCCATGAGTCATGTGAGTACACACTATTTCGCTCTGCGAAGCCTGTGACAGAGTGCTCCAGAGAAAACGAGTTGTTTCAAAACATGGTGTCTCACTGGATATTTTCAGTACCAAAACCGGTAGTTGTCATTTGCACCTACTATGAAGGAGGTGTTACGTCACACGGGGAACAGAACCAAAAGGACAAGGACTACTGTTCAATGGTACACGATGTGACATCTATGGACATACTGTATAAGGTATTTTCACATTACATTTTATATCCTTATTTTCATGATTTACGTTTTATATCACGTCTGCAGATACCAGTAGCATTCAATAAGCTCAGGCAGCACTGCAGAACGCATAGCACAGAGTACGAATTTAGTTCCCACACTGGCTGACATAGACACTGGAGCATCTGGTATCGCCGGTAGATGGTGGTGTGAGGTAATCAGGCTAGCTGTGAGAAAGACAGTTGCGCCAGGGCATGATACGTAGCTAAACCGTAGCCATTCTGGTGTGAAGCAAGCGACTTTGTTTAATAACAGTCAGTCTTTTCCACTACAGATATTAGGAGAAGCGTATAAACAATTTTTACTGCTAGATTACACTGCATGAAAGTAATCATTTCAATAAAAAACGAACAATGTTTACGATAAGAAAATTGTATGAACAGTTACGATGTTCCACACTGTTAGTACACGATCTAGTCTGTGCACCATATTCACGAGTTGAAATGTCTCGGATGTAAAACCTCAGCCAGTCATAGTGTACGTCTCTTATGTCATCCTCTGTTGATTCACTGACTAAACTGAGGCATTTCTGGATGTTTGGTAAAAAGGGGGGTGATCTTACTCTTGGCATCCCTTGTGGGGAAAATGAGATGGCTTTTGAGTAATTTGTTGTGGATACATTTGACACTTTTGAGTGGGAAGAAATCCGATCGCAAATGGATAACTTACAGTAGGAGGAACTATTTGTTACCAATTTGTGTTAAGAAAGGGAAGTGCAGTTTCCACACGAAATGCAACAGAAAAGGAAGCAGCAAGCGAATGATAAATTTAAAAGGTGACTTAAATTTATGATTTGCAGGTAGAAACGTTAAAAACATGCACAAAGAGTGCAAAAATGTGTCACGAATCGTAGTAAGTCCCCATAATGGAAAATACGAATCGAGTCAAAGGAGTATGAACATTTTGCAAGTAAAACTTAATGAACGATTGTCGAGAAGAGCTCATGGTGGAACAGAAAGAAGTCAAAGGCACGAAGCGTGGCAAGGATAGCCGTGTTACACAGAGGAAGCACCGCAGCGCCCTAGGATCGCATGGGAAACTGTGCGGCTCAGCTCAGTGGCAGAACAGCGGTGCGCTGGAGGTGCACGTGCAGAGGTCTGGGATTCGATGTACGGCAGGGAACGAGAGCTCACAATGATCATTCAGTGCTGAAGCGTACCTAAAGTAAATTAAAATTCAATTCGAGTGTATCAGTAATTTGTTTTACAGGAAATGTAATGCTGCATAGAAACTGCAGAGTTAAGTCAAACTATTGGAATAAGTAACCTAAACGAAGGTGCGTAGCAAAACCTTCCTCAAGAAAATGTAGATTTATTAGAGGATGATGGTGTTTCCAGCGGGAAAACGTACAGAAGGACCAGCAATTAGAATGAGTGAAGTAATAGGAAATGGGGGGCAGGAAACGTCTTTAAGAACTTTAAAATCAGCAGGAAACATAAGTGGGGCAAACACTCAGGCAGTTGCTGTTGATTGTAGAGCCACAGGAAATAAAGCTAATAAAAATAAGGGCACAGAGTTCAATAGGTAGGAAATGTTTGCAACTCTAATAAAGGAAACAGAACAAAATGCTAGGGATACTAACCAACAGGTCGAGCGAAAATGGAGGAAACTGCCAGAAATACTAACCAACAGTTAAATGCAAAGATAGAAGTAACTGCTAGGAATACTAATCAACAACTAACTAAAGCCATGCAGGAAACTAACCTATAGGAGATGTAATGGAGGAACAGGGGGCATTAGCTAAGGGTCTGTTAGACCGAATAATTTCTAGAAAAACCAAGGTACAAAATCATGATAAATGTATCAAAGAGCTCAAAAATAATATTAAAACTGCCTATGAAAATTTTACGAATGAGACTGAAAAACGAGATGTGTCAGTCTCTAAGTCAAACAGAAAAATCACTGAAACTGGGTCAGCATTATCTAACAGAATTTTGTGTAAACTAAGGCTAAAAAGATATTTGACAGTGTAGCTGGTATTCAGCAATAGGTCAATGATTTCCTGCCAGAGGAACTGATATCTGATTAGAAGAAAACTGGAATTGCTGTTAATGAAGGTCACCATTTGGAAGCTGGTAGGTTACCCAAGATTTTCACTAAGAAAAAATTACGCTCTATCGGGAATCATTGGGAGAAAACTGGGAACATTTTAAAGGCTTCTCGTCAGCTGATTGCTTTGACAACGTAAGCAACAAAAGCTAACCGTTGGAAGTGTGTGAGGCCGAAAGCAAAGAACAGTGGGAACCAAAACAGTAATAAGGTAAGCGATGTTCCCACAAATGTAAGCGAAAGATATGGTAATGGTTTCTCCAGAAAAGGAACTGGCGAGAAATGAAGGTGCTCACGGTTTCGTAACGGTAAACAAAATAATGATTGTGATAGAGAAAATACGGAAGAGAATTTTCATTTTTATGACTGTAGACAAAATTACGATTTTGACAGAGAGAATCTTGATGGGAGTTCAGTATTTCATAACAACAGCTGATTTAATAATAATGTTAAAGAATACATGGAAATAGGAATTACCATAAACCGATTTATAAGTTTATTGTGAGGGTTAATGCTGACAGCGATGAAACAGTATCGATCACTGCGAAAGCTAGCGAGTTACGTGCCATTGTAAAAAGAGGATCATATGAGCAAATAACATGTAGAGACAACGTACTAGTGTTTCCAGGGCAGAGAATTGAGGTCGTATATGCCGGTGGAGTAAAGAAACGAGTATTAATAAAAATTATATATAGAGAACAAGTAGTGAGAATTATTGATCGAGATATCAGTTTTATTAGGGGAACGAACTGTTGGTACACAATGCTGATGTCGTGACCTTTGAGGAGGACAGAATGACCGTTAAGGTAAGTGGTACTGAGAATACTACAAAATTTACAAACATTGACTTTTCTTACAAAGAAGCGATAAAGCGATACTATGTGGTGATGGTAAGCGAATGTTGTTAACACTGCTCCATTTAAGGTGACAACAAAGCGGAAAAAGAAATTCATAGTCATAAACTGAACATGGGTTAATGAACCGTGAAAGGCGAGTCAGAATGAAAGAAATTAAAATGATTAACAAACGGTAAAAGGAAGGAAAAGAATTCGATTCTAAAGTACTAGAGTGTGTTTTCAAGTACTACAAATATGATGAGGAATGACGGTAAAGTATATACCGTTACTGACAGAATAAAAGTAATTTAGGAAGCTGTTAATGGAAGGTTACTGAATTTGTTTTAGGGAAACAGAACATATTTTCTAAATGTACAAGATGACGAAATTCAATCAATATTAAGGACGCGATGAAGATATGGGAAGGGAATTTGAAGAACAGTGTGTTCTGAGCGGGGTACATAGCCGAAATTGAGCAGAAGGGGCATATCCTAAATCTAAAGTAATAAGAGGTATACAGGGTGTTACAAAAAGATACGGCCAAACTTTCAGGAAACATTCCTCACACACAAAGAAAGAAAATATGTTATGTGGACATGTGTCCGGAAACGCTTACTTTCCATGTTAGAGCTCATTTTATTACTTCTCTTCCAATCACATTAATCATGGAATGGAAACACACAGCAACAGAACGTACCAGCGTGACTTCAAACACTTTGTTACAGGAAATGTTCAAAATGTCCTCCGTTAGCGAGGAACCATGCATCCACCCTCCGTCGCATGGAATCCCTGATGCGCTGATGCAGCCCTGGAGAATGGCGTATTGTATCACAGCCGTCCACAATACGAGCACGAAGAGTCTCTACATTTGGTACCGCGGTTGCGTAGACAAGAGCTTTCAAATGGCCCCATAAATGAAAGTCAAAAGGGTTGAGGTCAGGAGAGCGTGGAGGCCATGGAATTGGTCCGCCTCTACCAATCCATCGGTCAACGAATCTGTTGTTGAGAAGCGTACGAACATTTTGACTGAAATGTGCAGGAGCTCCATCGTGCATGAACCAAATGTTGTGTCGTACTTGTAAAGCCACATGTTCTAGTAGCACACGTAGAGTATCCCGTATGAAATCATATAACGTGCTCCATTGAGCGTAGGTGGAAGAACATGGGGCCCAATCAAGACATCACCAACAATGCCTGCCCAAACGTTCACAGAAAATCTGTGTTCATGACGTTATTGCACAATTGCGTGCGGATTGTTGTCAGCCCACACATGTCGATTGTGAAAATTTACAATTTGATCTCGTTGGAATGAAGCCTCATCCGTAAAGAGAACATTTGCACTGAAATGAGGATTGACATATTGTTGGATGAACCATTCGCAGAAGTGTACCCGTGGAGGCCAATCAGCTGCTGATAGTGCCTGCACACGCTGTACATGGTACGAAAACAACTGGTTCTCCCGTAGCACTCTCCATACAGTGACGTGGTCAACGTTACCTTGTACAGCAGCAACTTCTCTGACGCTGACATTAGGGTTATCGTCAAATGCACGATGAATTGCCTCGTCCATTGTAGGTGTCCTCGTCGTTCTAGGTCTTCCCCAGTCGCGAGTCATAGGCTGGAATGTTCCGTGCTCCATAAGACGCCGATCGATTGCTTCGAAAGTCTTCCTGTCGTGACACCTTCTTCTGGAAATCCGTCTCGATACAAACGTACCGCGCCATGGCTGTTGCCCCGTGCTAATCCATACATCAAATAGGCATCTGCCAACTCCGCATTTATAAACATTGCACAGACTGGAAAACCACGTTCGTGATGAACACTAACCTGTTGATGCTACGTACTGATGTGCTTGATGCTAGTACTGTAGAGCAATGAGTCGCATGTCAACACAAGCACCGAAGTCAACATTACCTTCCTTCAATTGGGCCAACTGGCGATGAATCGAGGAAGTATAGTACATACTGACGAAACTAAAATGAGCTCTAACATGGAAATTAAGCGTTTCCGGACACATGTCCACATAACGTCTTTTCTTTATTTCTGTGTGAGGAATGTTTCCTGAAAGTTTGGCCGTACCTTTTTGTAACACCCTGTATACAATGTAGCTGATGTTAGAGACACAGTGCTGGTTAAGGAGAAGCCTGCCGCCTATGAAAAGTTTGAATACGACCTGCCAACAAGAACATCTCTTTAGCAAAAGCCAGGGACCTAGATATGTCATGAAATTTATTATTTATTGTTAAGTGATCAGTTCAAACAAATAATAGAATGGTATCAGTAGTTAGAACTCGAAAAACATTTAAGGAAGATAGTGACAGCACCAGTAAAAGAACCAGAGCTCCAAATGCTAATACAAAGCCCTGAAGCCCACATCGTTATAGATACGGAAGGCTGGCTAACGCTGGAATTAAGTTAGGCAGAAATTTTTACCAAGGATCAAACCGTATTCAGAAAGAATAGAGATGGTGGTGGGGTATTTATTGCTATTAGAAGTATTTTGTCTTGTAGTGAAATTGACGTACATAGTTCTTGAGAGTTAGCATGGGCAGAGGTTATACGTGACAACCGGAATAATTTAATAATTGGTTCCTTTTACTGATTCCCCGACTCAGATGATACACTTGTGAACAGTTCAAAGAAAACTTGAATCTTATTTCAAATAGGTACCCCACTCATACAATTATAGTTGCTAGTGCCTTCACTCTACCCTAGATACGTTGGTGAAAATACGTATTTAAACTCAGTGGTAGGCTTAAAACGTCTTTCGAAATCGTTCTGAAAGCATTTTCAGAAAATTATTTTGAATAGTAAGTTAAGTAGCCCGTTCGAGGTGTAAATGGTTGCGGAAACAAACTTGACCTCTTAGCAACAAGTAACCCAGGAAAATCGGGAACATTATGACGGATACATGGATTAGTGAACACAACGCTGTTATAGCGAGACCGAATACCGTAACATCCAAACCCACCATAAATAATTGAAAAGCACATATGTTTGCAAACGCAGATAAAAATTCGCTTGTCGCCTTCTGAAGAGACAGTCTCCACTCTCTTCAACCTGACTGTGTAAGCGTAGACCGTACGAGGATTAAATTCAAAGGAATAGTATCGACGGCAATTGAGACATATATATCGAATAAAGTAATACGAGGTGGTACTGATCCCTCACGGTACACAAAATAGGTCAGAGCACTGTTGCGGAAGCAACTAAAAACGCATGCCAAATTTAAAAGAACGCGAAACTTCTATATTCGCGAAGTTACAGAGAAGCTCGAAATTTATTGTAAACTTCAATGCGAGACGCTTTTAATAGTTTCCACAAGGAAACTCTGTCTCGAAATGTGGCAGAAAATCCAAGGACACTCTGGTTGTATGTAACGTACACCACCAGAAAGATACAATCAGTACCTTATCTGTGCGATAACAACTGTGAAGTCAGTGATGACAGTCCTCTAAAGCAGATTACTGGAAACAGTTTTCCGAAATCGCTTCGCCAAAGAAGACTAGATAAGTATTCCAGAATTGGAATCGTGATTAAGCTGCCAACGAGAGTAACTCAGAAAGAGATATCCCCCGAATCGCCAAGCAGCTTAAATCACTTATTAATGACAAAGCTCGAGTCCTGATTCTCCACTAGTCAAGTTTCAGAGAAGGATCCGAACTTAAAGACTGGGAAGTAGCATAAGTCACGCCGATACCCAAGAAAGGAAATAGGAGTAATCCGCTGAATTACAGACCTGTATCGCTAACGTCGATTTATAACAGAATTTTGGAACATGTTCTTTGTTCGAACAATATAAATGATGTCAAAGAAAAGGGTTTCTTGATGATAGTCAGCACGGATTCAGCAAAAATCGTTCGTGTGAAACACAGTTATCTCCTTATTCTCACGAAGTAATGAGTGCTATCGATAGGGGATGTCAAATTGGTTCTATATTTTTAGATTTCTTGCAGGTTTTTGGCCCCGTTCTTCACAAGAGGTTTGAAATTGCGCACCTCTGGAGTACCGTTGTGAGACTGGATACGTGATTTCCTGTGAGAGATGTCACAGTAAGTAGTAATCGCAGAAAACCATCGAGTGATTAGAAGAGATCCGGAGTTCCTCAAGGAACTGTTATGGGTCCTCTGCTGTTCATGATCTACATAAATGATTTAGGAGACCACCTGAGCAGCCCTCTTAGATTGTTTGCAGATGACACTGTGATTTACCGTCTCGTAAACTCATCAGATGATCAAAACAAATTACAAAACGATTTAAACAAGATTTCTGTATGGTGCAAAAAGTGGCCATTGACTCTAAATAATGGAAATTGTGGATTATTCCACATGACTATCAGACGGAGTCTGCTAAATTTCGGTTGCAGGATAAAAACGTAGTAATCTAAAGGCTGTAAATTCAAGAAAATACTTAGGGATTACAGTTACGAATAACTCAAATTGGAACGATCACGTACATAATGTTAGAAGGAAAGCAAACCAAACACTGGATTTATTGGCAGAACACTTAGAAAATGGAACAGGTTCAATAAAAAGACCCCGTAGCTATGTTTGTCCGCCCTCTTTTGAAGTATTACTGAGCGATGTGAGATCCGCATGAGATAGGATTGCCGAATATCATCGAAAAAGTCCAAAAGGGCAAATCGTTTTTTACTATCGCGAAATAGGGGAGAGCGAGACACGGACGCGATATGAGAATTGGGATGGTAGTCATTAGAACAAAGGCGTTTATCGTTGCGACAGGATCTTCTCCTGAAATTTCAATCACCAAATTTCTCCTCAGAGTATGAAAATATTTTGCTCGCGGCCACGTACAGGAATCAGCATCCTAATAAAATATGATAAATATTTGGCGGAAAAATTCAAGTATTGGTTTTCCAGCACACAGTTCGATAATGAGTCGGTAGAGAAATAGTTTGAAGGTGTTCCGACGCGGGTGTAGACGCAGGTTGCTAGCGTATCATACGATGAATTAGTTGTTTACTATGGAATAATTAGTGAAAGAAATGCATTTAAAAACAAATATTCACGAGTTAATAAAATTCTCATTTGAAGAGTCTTCTGAGCTTACGTCTTGGCGGGATTAAGAATATACTTAGCACAATATTCAGGTTGGAAAATTTAAACAGTTATCATTATCATGTTTCTAAATGATACGTTTTTGTTGCGTACTCGTACTAGACTTAATGGAGGACAGAAACAGGGGAAAATCCGGAACTCATGTAAACATGTGACGAACCCAAAGAGCCAAACCAGATAAGCAGTGAGTAAGAAGAGACGCAATTGCCATGTAAGCACATAATGATTGTAATCAAGGGAACACATCGTCCAGGACCAGCGACTTTGACCGGCGAGTGACAGTGTTACAACCAAATATTGTGCGTCACGGTCATGAGTTCTCAAAGAACAACTTTGAGTCGTACGTGCTCCTTAACAAAAGAAAAAAATAGTAATGTCTGGTGAACATCAATACACTGTAGTAAAAAAACATGAAGCTCCCGTGTTTATTGCGTTAGTTTATTCGGTCTGTTTTGTGTCTGTATAGTGTAAATTGTGGAAAAATGTTCCGATGGATTTCTTTGGTACGGTCAGCCAGCCGCTGGAAAATGTGAGCGACATAGTCTATTGTCTATGAAAATATTTTGTAAAATCAGATAATATTTGCTGGTGACATTAGCAGATTTTTTATACACAATTAACACTGAGAAATTGATATTTGTTGTATTAGAAATTATATTTGAAGCGTTAGGTTTTCTATGGGAATTGTGTTCAATTGTTCTCAACTTGAAAGAGTAATGATATTTAATGTTATGAGAACATAAATTCAAGGATTTTGTTAATATAATCACTCTGAAAGTTAAGGAAATACGTTTGTTAGCTACAAAATCTTGATGTTTATTGAGTAATTACATTTTATATTAAAAACGTTTTATAATGAAATGCTATAAATCATTTGATGAAAAAAAGAAGAGATATAAAATGACCTAAGCATCGCTAAATTCTATTTGCTGCAGAATCCTTGAAAACATTATCAGTCCTTGTCACAGAGTGATGTACTTCTCGCAAGCGAGAGACTGTTTACTCTTAGGACAATGTATCTTTGACTTGTTATATTGTATGTTCTGTGACTATGTAATAAAGTGTTGTTAGACTGCTAATCGCTGCTCTACTGTGATTCACGACACAAGAGTTTTTGGTGCCGAAACCCGGGACAGACTTTGCCCGAGACAATTCCACGATTGTCGTAGTGAACCGAATTCTGGACGCACGTCACGCGGCAATACTACGACGGGGTTTACTGCAGCGATTTGTTACACCACACAATAAGCTCTTCGACGACAACCGCCATCATACACAGCTAAGTTCAATTGAATTATCACGCAATATGTTTTGTAGTGCCATTTGTAAAGGCAACTGATTACATTATTGCCGCTGTGTACTGCTATTGTAGCTGTTCGATTAGCGCTTTAACGAATTATCAGATACTACGCTACGCCTGTAGATTGTTTATGACTAGTGCTGCCATCTAGCGACCATCAATTGAACTACTTCGACTAGCGATCCAAAGATAACGCCTTACTAGGACCAGCTGATCACTAGCCGACACTGCTTTAAACTTTCGAGTAATCGGACGAAATGGACGTGCCAGACCACAAACCAGAAGCGCAATTACACTCTCTAAAGAGAAAACGTATGAGAGAAAGAGCAAACATTACGCGACTCGTGGCGGAAGTTGCAAGGTTGCCCGACACATCGGAAATCGCGGATTATAAATATTACAATGACAGATTGGGAAGCGTTCTGGACCGCCTCGTTAAATTAGATGAGGATATTCACGAGTTGTTAGACGATGGCGAATACGAAGAAGATGTTCCTAAATGCGAAGATTATATAGACACCGCGAAACTCACAATTTCCCGATTGTCTCACGAAATAGAGAAACAGCTTGCGAAATCGGTAGCAGACATAAAGATTCCCGACAATCCGCCGGCACAATATGTAACAATGAGTGTTCCCACAGCTTCAGTAAAACTTCCGCCGATCAAACTTGAGCCTTTTTCAGGCGATATTGAGACATGGGCGCGATTCTGGGAGCAGTTTGAGCAGTCGGTTGACAAAGATCCGACGGTAACTACAATCAATAAACACATTTTTCTTCGCAGCTATCTCTCGGGAGAACCAAAGCATTTAGTGGACGGTATTGCGGTGGCGGCCGAGACGTACGCAGAACCGAAGAGGATTCTCCGAGCGCGTTATGGCAGCAAGGATCGAATAATTCAAGCCCACTTAGATTATCTCGAAGCCATAAAACCAATTAAGCTGTCCACCCCAGAGGAACTTAATTCAACATTCATTGAATGCCAGCGACGTATTCAAGCTCTCCGGGCACTTGGGGAAGACGTGAACGGATACGGTCGAGTCCTCGCGCAGAAAATTTTACGCGCTTTTCCGGATGATATATGCCGCCGCTGGATAATTCACGCCAAGCGTACAGGAATATCCGAAGGGGACATTTTGCAACTGATGGAGTTTCTGAACGAGGAATTCGACGGGGCGCTTACCACGCAGAAGATACGCGGTGAATTTTCAAGCACTTCTAGTAACCTTCCCACGGCGTCCACACTTCACGTACACGCGAAATCTAAAAGATCGACTCCGAAGGATACCAGCGTAAAGGAACCATTCTGCGTCTTTTGTGAATCCGACGGTCATTGGGCGCAAGACTGTAAGAAGATCGTACACGTTAATGATCGAATAGATAAATTGAAACTAGCAAACAGATACTTTCTTTGTCTTCAACGTGGGCACAAAGTGTCAAATTGCAAAAAGAAAGAAAAGGCTCGGCGTGTTAACTGTAAAAGACTGCATCGTAAGTCCATTTGTGAGGAACGAAAGGATATTAGGGGTCCTGCGGGTCAGACAAACGTTACTTCTGTTGGAAAGGTATCTGTCGCTCCCCACGGTTACACGTACCTTCAGACAGCCCAAGTATGCGTCTCAGGACCTACAGGATTGAGCAGGACAACGCGATGTCTACTGGACGCAGGCAGTCAGTCCAGCTTCATAGCAAAATCGCTGATTGATGATCTGAAACTGCAAACGGTAGACCGACAAGAACTAACCGTTTGTTCCTTTGAATCAAACCCTACACGCCCACGCCACCGCAGGCTTGTTCAGTTTAATATGAAGGGGCTTTGGCAGAATTCTTCAGTGCCACTTACTGCCTTCGAAAGTACTCACGTTATTTCTCACCAGCCTTCAGTTCCACACCATATAAAGAGTTTACCAGATGCCCGTAAGATTACGCTAGCAGATCCGAAAACCGATTCAACAGAAGATCTTCCCGTGGAGATTCTTGTAGGAGGCGATTTTTATTGGAAGATAGTGAAGCACAATTCGCCCATACGCATCTCTGAAACCTTAGTGTTAGTTCCTTCTCTGTTTGGCTGGATACTTAGTGGTAACAAGTCACAAGCCTGTGTGCATGCAACCGTGGTAAATTTTGCTCAGACTGACCGATCTCCTCTGCACTCTGACAATGATTTCAGACGCTTTTGGGACTTGGAAACTATAGGGATTACTGCCGATCAGGATCTACCTGTGAACAACAAGGATACGTGACTTCTTGAAGAGTTTAGAGCATCTTTCTCTATAAAGGATCATCGAGCAGTCGTTACACTTCCCAAAATGCAACATAAAGTGCTTTCGAGTAACAGACCTATCGCGGAAAAACGATTCAAGCACCTCAGGGAAAGATTTCAACGTCAAGAGACATTTAAGCAAATGTATTTCGATCTTATGCTAGACTACATTACGAAGGGGCAAGTAGAGGTCGCTCCCACCCCACTCTCAGGAAAGGAGCTATTTTATCTCCCTCATCATGCAGTGAGGAAGGAGAAATACGGAACCACTAAGTGGAGAATAGTCTTTGACGCCTCATCTCACGAAAACAATGCACCTTCTCTGAATGAGGTATTAGAAGTAGGACCGAACCTGTTACCAGAGACTCTGGAAATTTTACTGCGTTTCAGATTATATTCTACGGCTATCGTCGCGGACATCACACAAGCTTTCCTTCAATTAACCTTAAACGAAAAGGACAAAGACTTGACCAGATTTTTCTGGTTCAAAATTAGCCAGGATCAAACAGGAAATCTTCAAACGATGGACGAACTAACAGAATACCGTTTTAACAGACTCCCATTCGGCCTGACCTGCAGCCCATTTTTACTTTCTGCAACACTAAGAGAACTTGCCGACAAGTGTATGACAGCATTTCCCACCGTAGCGCCACTTATAAACAAGACTGCATACATGGACGATTTTGTGATCTCAGTAGAAGGTGATAATTTGGTGATAACTATATACTATGAACTTGTAACCCTAATGAAATTGATCAGTCTCCCCTTATCAAAATGGGCTACCAACTGTGAACAACTCCACACTATCTGGAGGGCAGAAGGGCGAGAACTCCACACCCAGACTCAAGTTTTAGGTGTAGACTGGAACACCGCAGGTGACTACTTCTGTATCGACCCTAGCGAAATCATCAGAAGGTCGTCAGAAGAGCCAGCCACCAAACGACTCCTTTTACAATGTACGGCTAAATTCTATGACCCACTCGGACTGTTTTCCCCAGTTTCTCTTGTTGGGAAATTGCTATTTCAGGACACATGGTGCCGAGGAATTGGCTGGGATGAACTTATGCCCTGGGACTTAGGGGCACGATGGCGCACTTGGTTATCTAGCTTACCTTCATTGTCACATATACGTGTCCCTAGATGGATAGCTACAGCTCATGGAAGAGACTCTCAGCTGCACGTATTCTGTGACGCCTCGGAAAAGGCATATGGAGCAGCTTTGTACATTCGTACTGTCTTAGATGATGACGTCGTAACCCATTTAGTCTGTAGCAAGAACAGACTTGCTCCTATTAAGAAGGTGACATTGCCTCGACTCGAACTTTTAGCAGCAGTAGTTGGGACCAGACTATTGTGTTACTTTTGCCGCGCAACAGACTTTAAAATTGCCCGTGCAATACTGTGGACGGATTCTACAATAACACTAAGTTGGATTCGCTGTGATCCTAACAAATGGAAGACCTTCGTTTGTAATCGTGTAACTGAGGTACAAACACACACGACTCCCACGCAATGGAAACACTGCCCAGGACTAGACAATCCTGCTGACCACCTCTCACGTGGACTCCTCGGCTACCAAATGAATTCTTTGGACATTTGGTGGCATGGGCCGCCTTGGCTTACACGCCCCCCTGAATGCTGGCCAAACAACGATACTCCAACGATGGTACGACTTCCTCCCGAAGAAAAGAGGAAGAAAACGCAGAGCCAAGTTTTGTCGATATCTACACCAACCAGCCTTTTGAACTTACTTAAATTCAGCTCATACTGGAAGCTCATTCGTATCACAGCATGGACTCTCCGTTTCCTACACAACATTCGTCAGAAGAATAAATCTTCAGGAGAACTTACTGCCACCGAATTATCAGCTGCCAAAATGTATTGGATTCAAGTGGGCCAGAGAGATTCCTTCCCCAACGAATTACATGCACTTCAGAATAACTTACCACTGCCAAGAGAGTCAAAAATCGGACGATACAATCCTTTCCTAGAAGATGGACTGATACGTCTAGGAGGTCGACTGCAGTGCACTAGCCTAAATAGGGAACAAAAACATCCTGTACTCCTTGACGGTTCCCACCACTTCACACAATTGGTTATTCGAGAGACACACATCCGCCTTCATCACTTTGGTGTTCGTTCTGTACTATCCGAACTGCGAACCGAATTTTGGATCCTTAGAGCTCGTCAGGCCATCAAAAGAATCCTATACTCATGCCTCGCATGCAAGATCTTGAAGAATCCACGAGGGCAACAGATCGAAGCACCGCTGCCACCTGAACGAATTTCACCTGCCAAACCATTTGCTGTAACCGGAATAGACTTTGCTGGCCCACTATTCATCAAAGTGGGGAAGGAAACGCACAAGTCATATATCACTCTTTTCACATGTGCTACCACACGAGCTGTACACCTCGAACTCTGTACAGACTTGTCAACGGACAAGTTTCTTATGGCACTTCAGCGATTCGCCGGAAGACGCGGACTACCTCACACGATATATACAGATAACGCGAAAACATTCCACGCCACGAATATGGAACTAGCCCAACTTTGGAAGGCATTAACCACCACAAAATATTATCAGTTCTTCGCCCACCACGGTATTACTTGGAAATTCATTGTCTCCCGTGCGGCTTGGTGGGGAGGATGGTGGGAAAGAATGGTGGGCACTATAAAGCGTTGCCTACGGAAGGTACTGGGACTCGCAAAGCTCACTGAGGAACAACTGAACACCACCTTGATCAGTATTGAAGCCGCGGTGAACTCCAGGCCCATCACACCAGGAGATGATTGTGATGCACTCACACCATCCCATTTTCTGACGGGAGAAAAACTTACGACTATTCCGACGGGACCAGAGCCTTCAGCGAGCACGAATTTAACAAAGGAATTCCGACTGAGACAGCAACTCTGTGACAGTTTTTGGAACCGTTGGGTTAAAGAATACCTATTGGAGCTCCGGAACTACCATGAAGTTAAACGCCCATCGGGACGAGTCATCCCCTTTCGCCCTGGCGACATCGTGCTGATCCAAGAGGACCTTCGTCCGCGACATATGTGGAAGAAGACCAGGATAGAAAAGGTACTACCAGGAAGAGACGGCAGGGTAAGGACGATAATACTCCGGACACCAGAAGGTCACATCATTAGTCGTCCTGTGCAGCTGGCCGTACCTTTGGAGGTCGACCAGGGTGGGGAGGATGTCACAGAGTGATGTACTTCTCGCAAGCGAGAGACTGTTTACTCTTAGGACAATGTATCTATGACTTGTTATATTGTATGTTCTGTGACTATGTAATAAAGTGTTGTTAGACTGCTAATCGCTGCTCTACTGTGATTCACGACAGTCCTAATATAATAAACTTCCCTGAGGCTAAGAAACTTACGTCCACAAATCAGCATGGTTTTAGAAAGCATCTCTCTTGCGAAATGTGGCTTGCCCTTTCCTCACATGATATACTGACAACTATGGATGAAGGGCAACAGGCAGATTCCATAGTTCTATATTTCCGGAAAGCATTTGACACGGTGCCCCATTGCGGGCTGTTAACGAAGGTGCGAATACACGGAATAAATTCACAGATATGGGAGTGGCTCGAAGACTTCTTAAATCTGGCAGCACTCTGCGGTTCTTTGCTGATGATACCGTGGTGTACGGTAGGGTGTCGACGTTGAATGACTATAGAAAGATACAAGACGACTTAGACAAAATTTCCAGTTGATGTCATGAATGACAGACAGCGCTACCCGTGGAAAAATGTGAGTTAATGCTGATGAGTAGGATTAACAAACCTGTAACGTTCGGATACAATATTACTAGCGTCCAGATTGACAGAGTTAAGTGTCGTAACGTGCAAAGCGATATGAAGTGGAATGAGCATGTGAAAACTGTGGTGGAAATGCGAATCGTTGAGTTCGGCTTATTTGCATAATTTTAGGGAAGAGTGGTTCACCTGTAAAGGGGACGGAACATAGGACGCTGGTGCGACCTATTCTTGGGATCTGTACCAGGTGCGATTGAAAGAAGACATTGAAGCAATGCAGGGGAGGGCTGCTAGATCTGTTACCAGTAGGTTCGAACAAAACTTTTAATTCCTTTTGGGAAACATTACTAAGAAAAATTAGAGAACCAGCATCTGTAGATGACTGTCGAACGATTCTGTTGCCACCAACGTACATCGTGCGTAAGGACCACGAAGATAAGATACGAGAAATTGAGGCTCATACGGTGGCGTGCAGAGAGTCTTTCTCCCTCGCTCTGTTTGCGAGTAGTAGCACAGTATACCATCCGCCACCCAACTTACGGTGGCTTGCGGAGTATCTATGTAGATGGAGATGTATGTGTAGTGATTCCAAAATTGCGATTTTTTTGACAAGGAATCACAAGTTTGAAAACAAGTTACCGAGGGGGATGTGTAACGTGACCCTTATTTTCAGATTATATTTTATTTCCTTATTTTCCAGATTTACGTTTTGTTTAGCGTCTGCAGATATTGTCAGCATTCAATAAGTTCAGACAGGCACTGCTGAATGCTTAGCAGAGAATAACATTACGGTTCCCACGCTTGCTTAGGTAGACGCTGCACCATCTGGCATTGCAGGTAGACGGTGGAGTCAGAATGGCAGTTACAGCAGCAGTGATATGTAGGGAATCCACAAGCATCCTGGCACGAAACAAGTGACTTTGTTTGATAAATATCTACTAATAAAAGCCACTTTTTCCACGGAAGGTATTAGAAGAAGCCTATAAACACTTTTTTAGAACAACATTACGATACAACATAATACCCATATCAAGAAAGAAACAAACTGTTTTGAAGATAACAAATTTGTTTGGACAGTTACGATGTTCCATGATTGTATGTGATCTAGACTGCGCGCCATAGTCGCCAGTCACCGACAGGCTGTCTTTCGATATAGTTCTGTCGTAAGACCACGCTCTCAAGACTCTGCTAGTTCTGATTCGTTTCATTTATTACCACTTTACGGTGTTTTCGTAAATAAACGCATCTGATGGGCATCCACGAACATTATTTCAAGTAATGTAACTTCCCGCTTCGTCACTGCCGAATTACAGGATATGGAATTGCACTTTGCAGAGAAGCCAATGGCGACGATACTGCTTCTGCTAGGAACGTCAACTGCTAGAGCTTTGTGGCAAAATAGGTAGGAGACAGCCATACGTGACGACTCACTGAGATAATCTGAGGACGGATTGTCTTAACCTCTGTAAGTCATGGATGGAAAAGCACGGCCTCTTATGTCACCCCCTACGGACTCACTAATTAAAGTAAGGCACTTCTGGAGATTTAGTAAAAAGGTAGTGGGGGGGGCGGAGGTGCGAGGAGGGGGGGGGCAGTCTTACAACTTGTCACCATCACTGGAACCACCACCCTAAACACCAATTACTCGTTAATCTATCTATCTATTCAGTTTATGCGGAACCTTCCACATGTAATACTTTTTCAAGTTATTCTTCATCAGTCTACAGCACATCGTTTCACAATATGCATACGTCTTCAGTAATAGAAAATTATCCTTCACACTTACCTATATAAACCAGACATTCATGTAGTAGAGGAGAGTGTTGTACCAGCGAACATTTTTAAGATTTTCTTTGAATTCACAAAAATTGCACCAGAAACGCCCGAAAACGAAGGTTTTACCAAATTTAAGAAACTGTTTTAAGGTACAATACGGACCTGCCCCTAGGAAAAAAACTTTATTCAAATAAGAGAACTGTTGCAATCGATAGAATCTTGGCAATACTATATCCCATAATCTATGTGTTACATTATTACAATGCTAGGCACTAATAATTACAAGTGAAGAACATTCCGAAATAGAAGCTACTGGAAAGTTACTAGGAAAAATTAGAGGACCAGCATCTGTAGATGACTGTCGAACGATTCTGTTGCCCCCAACGTACATCGTTCGTAAGGACCATGAAGATAAGATATGAGAAATTGAGGCTCATACGGTGACGTACAGAGAGTCTTTCTCCCTCGCTCTGTTTGCGAGTAGTAGCACAGGATACCATCCGCCACGCACCTTACTGTGGCTTGCGGAGTATCTACGTAAATGGAGATGTATGTGTACTGATTCCAAAATTGCGATTTTGTTTACAAGGAATCACAACTTTGAAAACAACATTCTGTCTCATATGTTCGCTGATGTCCAGTATTTCCAGCAGAGTCATCTTGTTCCTTTACAGAACGTAAAACGTCGCATTCTACATCATATCATCATCAGTGTTCCACCTAAAGGCAGGTTTTCACATGGTAGTTCTCCAGGCTGTCCGGTATTCTGCCATCCTCTTCAGGTCTGCATAATTTCCTCTTCCCTTCATGTCGTCTATCATCTTGTATCTCCTTCTTCATCTCAGTCTTCTCCCACAAACCAGTCCTTCCAAAGCATCTACTAGCAAGCACTCCCTTCTCAATGAATGTCCAAACCATTTCTTTTTCCATTCTCTTACAACCTTCAGCAGACATTTTCTCTCAGCTACCCTTTCCAATACTCTTTCATTACTCACTTTTTCCATCCAGCTTATTCTCTCCATTCTCCTCCGCATCCGCATCTCAAATGCTTCTAAACTTTTTTCATCCTCTCGTCTCAGTGTCCATGTTTCTGCCCCTTATAGTGCCACACTCCAAACAAAACATTTGCCAAGTCTTTTCCTTAGTCCTTTATCTAATTTGCCACATTTCTGTTGAATGCCTCCTTCGCTGTGGCAATTCGAGTTTTCACCTCCTGGTGACATCTCAAGTCTTCAGTTATTGTGCTTCCGAGATCTTTAAATTCACTTACCTGGCTAATGGTAGATTGTCCTATTTTAATATTGGACAGTCTGCATCTTGTACTGATGACCGTACTCTTAGTTTTTGCTGTGTTTATTTGCATCCCATATTCCACACAAGCTACATTCAGATCTTTGAGCATGTTATTCACTGTCCGCTCACTCTCTGCCACTAATACCACGTCATCAGCAAATCTTATGCATTCTATTCTCTTTCCACCAACACATATTCCTCTTTTCCCATCTAAGCTTTTCGCAACATTCTCTTCAAGATATACGTTAAACAACAGTGGGGAAAGGCAACAACCTTGTCTAACACCTCGTCCCATGCTGCTTCCTTCTGATATTTCATTTCCAATCCTTATCCTTACTTTCTGGTGTAAATATAGATTCTGTATCAGTCGTCTCTCTTTACAATCTACTCCTTTCCTCTTCAAGATATCCATCAGCTTCTTCCACTGAAATCTGTCAAAAACCTTTTCTAAATCTATAAAAACAGCAAAAATTTCTCTACCCTTTTCCATACATCATATGAGTAGCTTCTATTAAAACATGATCGCCAAAGGTTGAAACGTTCTTTCCTGATCTTCAGGTTATCTTTTGTTAGATAAGCTAGTTGCCACAGCTCTTCCTGTCTGATCAATATATACTTTCCCAAAGTGCTTGCATGTGATTTTATATACAAACTTGAACAAGGATGACGTTCTGCAACCACATTAAAGTTTTAATGAAGGATAAAAGCAGCCAACCAATTATTTGTAAGTCCACAATAATGTCATGGTGTTAGGCTCCTCTTAGGTAAACTGATAGTAATCTCATTTTTTCTTAACACGCTGGTAATGGAGGGCCAATTTTCTTACGTTCACACAAGGATTTCACACATATTATTAGTTTATGTAATATTATGTGCCAATTGTTTAACATTAAACTATTGGGATATAAGTGTCATTTGTTTAATTAATGCAATGAGGTGCTAATTGTAAAACATTGGCGTTACACTACTGAGATTTCAGAGTACATTTTCAGTAATGAGCTGTGGTGATAATAGTTAAAATTTTAGAATTTCATATTTACGTTTGTATTTGGATGACGATCTCGAAACGTAGATTTTTTTAATAACGGGAGAAAATCGACAAGACTGTAAGGAATTACCTCAACACTGGAAATAACAATACAAGGTAGTCACACATTTCAAAAAATGATACTGATCGCAATACTCTGAATACATCTGCAAATGGAACACCTCTGCTGTAGTGTCAAAATGCCTGACGTCATTTCTGGGTCATAAAATACATTAATTCAGCCCGGTATGACTTTTATACATCTCCCAATGGGATTACAGGACTGGAGGAGGGGAGGTAGCCATAATCAGACGTAAGTTATAGTAATTAAGATTAGGTTAAAAGAATTTGATCATAAATTAGACTTTTAGAAACAGATTACACAAAACTGGTGAGTGGTTTGTTTATTTTGGGATAAAAACATATGGCAACCATTGTATTGATATGAAAGGTCACAGCTGAGTGTGTGGTTTGTTTACGTGTTGATCATTAAGCTAAAACCTTTCTGTCATAAATTAGAGCTTACATTAACATTAATAGTACTGCATCTAAAATGTCTGTTTACATTATAGTCTTAAATTATACTATTTTATTTATATATGGGAGCTATGCCAAGTGGTCGGTTTGTTCGCATAAGGAGAAGAACTGGCCCTTTGTCTCAGAAATGGCACTACTCCACTACATTTGTATTCTTGGACAGCTAGTGCTCCTAGAAATTTAAGATAAGGCTGTACGTCGTCACTATTATTGTCTATTTTTTATCCAAAGAATCAACAAACGAAGTTAACGAAAAGTTCACAAGTGGAATGATTACGCAAGGGGCAAATGTAACAATGCGCATTGCTCATGAATGGAATCGACAACATATTTGGTACAGTACACTGGAAAGATTAGAAATGTTTCACACGAAATCAGTACGCAATAGTAAAATGTAAACTGGCACGTTTGTTCTCTATTAGATCGATTTCAGATACAGCATACGATAAAACATGCATCGGAATGTCTCCTAGCGTGGCTAGATGAAAATGTTTATGATAGGTAGTAGGGACAGAGAATCGAGTGAAAGTGTTCTAAGTACTTCTCCGAAAATTACCTTCAGCAGCTAATCAGAGAACTGGTTCGTGAGGATAACATCTTAGATCTTCTGGCGACAAACAGCCCACAACTTGTCGACTTAGTAAGCGTAGAACAAGGAATCAGTGGTCATAACATCGTTACAGCATCAACGAATACGGCTGTGAACAGGAACGCTAAGAGAGGCAGGAAGAGCTAGCAAGAGCGACAAGAGACAGATTTTAGATCAACTAACAAGTCAACATGAAAATTTCATTTGAAGAAATGACAATATTAAGCATCAATATACAGAGTTCAACAGCAACGTACTATATACTCATTAGACCGGTATGTGCCGAGAAAAATTATGAGGGATGGAAAAGACCCATCTTGGTTTGACAACTGCTTTCGAAAGCTGCTACGAGAGCAAAGAGAGCTTCATTGCAAATTTAAACGTAACCAGAACCTCACAGACAAAACGAAACTGAGTCAAAATTGAAGGACGGCTATGCAACGAATTAGAAAGCAAAATTCTATCTGCAGATTGCACAAAAAATTCTAAGATGTTTTGGTCTGATGTTAAATCTGTAAAGTGGTCGATACCATTTGTCCAGACACTCTGTGACCATAGTGGAATCGAAACGGAGAATTAAACAGAAAAGGTCGAAATACTAAACGTCTTTTTCCAAAACTGTTTCACAGCGGAAGAATACAGTGTAGTTTATGAGTTACATTGTTGCACCAACGACAAAATCAGAGATGTCGAAAGAAGTGAGTTTGGGATAGAAAGGCAGCCGAAATTGCTCAACAGAGGAATGGCCACTCGACCTGGTGAGATAACAACTCGATTCTGCACGTAGTATGTGAAGGAAAATGCTTCTCTTCTGGCATAAGTGTGCAGTAGGTCTGCTAGTGAGCGAAGCGTTCCTAATGACTGGAGAAAAATGCACCCTCATTCCCGTTTTAAAGAAGGGTCGCTGAACAGACGCACTAAACTTATGGCCTGTATTTCTGACGTCAGTCTGTGGTAGAACTTTGGAGCATGTTTTGTGCTCTCGTATTTCTGGAGACCGAAAGTCTCCTCTGTAGGAACCAATATTTGTCCGAAAACAACGATCGTGTAAAACCCAGTTCACACTTCTTGCACACGAGACCCAGAATGCAAAGATACTCGTGTACAGGTAGTCTCCGTATTCCTTGACTTTCGGAAGACGTTCGATACTGTTCATCACTGTCACCTAATGAACCAAATACGATCGTACGAAATGTCAGACCAATAGGGTTTGGACTGATGACTTTCTAGTAATCACAAGGCAGCAGGTGTATTTCAACGGAGAGAAGTCTTCAGACAAAAGAGTAATTTCGGGGACCATTATATTCCACATTACAAATAAATGACCTAGTAAGCAAAGTCGGAAGTTCTATGAGGATTTACGTGGATGCTGCTGTATAACAGAGAATTCGCTAAGCTAGAGAATTGTCGGAAAGTGGAACAACATGCGCAGAGGATCGACTCTCGGTGCATGGCAATTAGCTCTCGACATAAACATATATACAGTATTGCGTCTGCATAAACAGAGAGACTAATTATTCTATGATTACACGATTGCAGAGGAGTCAATGGAAACAATTACTTTTATAATATATCCAAGAGCATTCGTAGGGGGCGAATTAAAAAGTGGAACGACCACATGAAACTAATCGCAGTTAAGTCAGATGCCAGAATGAGATTCATTGAAAAAGTCCTCAATAAATGTAGAACACTAATGACGTAGCGCAGAAAACTCGCGTTCAACCAGTACTTGAATATTGCTAGTCAGTCTGATAATCGTTCCCGATAGGATTGACGTTTATTTATTAGCTGTTTTCTTTAGCTTGTTACCTATACAGCGTGTTTCAGAGTGATCGTCAATAATTCACACGTGGGAAGTACAGGCCAAAAGTAACTAAAAAACTCCAAGAAACATGGGTCCAAAAATCAACCGTTCCCAAGATACAACACATTTTCTGTTGCGGTTTGTCAGTGTCTCGGAACACATGGCATCTGTAAACGTTAAAGTAGGCGTTCGAAATGTTGTCCATGTGTCTGAATGCAACACTGAACTCGTCTCTGAAAAGAACTGGGAATCCTCTCACGCAGTCCTGGGGAACTCTGTAAATATTGGAAGGCTGCTTCAATCCGCAAGCGTAATTCCTCAAGAGAGTTAATCCGGTAGCGTAAACCAGGCTTTTTACATGACCCGAAACACAGAAATCTATGGGATTTAGATCCAGAGACCTGGGAGGCCATGGAGAGGTCATTCTCTACTTATCCAATGTTGACCATACGTCCGAGTTTGAAGGCGATGCACTCGAAAATGAAAATGTGCTGGAGCACCGTCATGCACGAACTACATGTTGAGGCGTTGGTTCAGTGGGATAGCATATGTACATCTGGAAGTATAGTCCGCAAAAACCGCATGCACTGCTGTCTTGAGGTATGAAGTGTGATCTAGTCATGCTGTTTCCGAGCAGTCCTGCCCAGACGTTCAACGAATAACGCTGCTGACGTCGCTAAACGTGTGTTCCATTACGATTGATATGAGCCCAAATGTGACAGTTATGATAGTTCAAAATATCGTAACAGATTACTGCTTACTAACAGGGTGTTCAGGGTACATTGTTGTTGCACACATTTGCAGAAATTCTCTCTAGGAGGGAAGTCAGCATTGTTGAGAGCTTCCACTCGCTGGAGATGATATGAATAGAGTTCTTGCCGATGTAAAATCTGCCACACATTGTTACGACTCTACGGATCTGTGACGATCTTCTCGTACATAGTGTGCGAAATTTCCGGTGTCTCTAAGGCGCTGATTTAATCGGCTACATGTTCACCTGTCGGGCTGCCTGCGGAGAGGAAAAGCTTATTCATACAATCGAGCTGCCTCAGAGGCACTGCCTTTCACTTTGCCACACATGAAGTGAATGTCAAAGTACTCTGCCCATGGTGCCTTCACGCTCGTAATGGATTGTCAGACCGGTACGGCACAGTGCACGGAAGGGGAAAGGGAAGTAGTTGCGCTTAGTAGTGGGACAAGGTTCGTGTCAGGTCACTCTGCATCGTTGCCAAATTTATTCAAGATGGCGGCGATGACGTCATCCAAGATGGCGGCTTTTGGCGGAAAAATAGGTGTGCTACGTCCACTAACCTAACCTCAGGAAAAAATGGAGGGAAGTTTGAATTTTGGGGGGAAAATAGGCCAATTGTGCTATGTCCACTAACCTAACCTCCAGAAAAAATGGCGGCAGTTTTGAGTTTTGGCGTGAAAAAAGCCCAATTTGGGTATGTCCACTAACCTAAGCCTCCAGAAGAAAAAATGGCGGGAAGTTTGAATTCCAACAGGATAAGGCATGCAAAAACCGTACATGTCTTTATTATTACTGATTATCATTTATTAACATTCATTATCATTTATTACTATTTATTATCATTTATTATTATTTATTATCATTTACTATTATTTATTATTATTGACCTGCCTTCACTAGAAAATTCCCTCCAAATTCAAATTCCAACACAATAATGGCTGAAAAACCTTACTTTTGTTTATTATTCTTTATTATTCATTATCATTTATTAACATTCACTATCATTCATTGTCATTTCTTATCATTTATTATCATTCATTATCATTTATTATTATTATTATTATTATCCTTTTCTCAGACGTTATGTCTATTTGAAAATGGAAAGTGACGCGGACCTTGATCAAGCGTGACTTCCTTTTAACTGTATGGTATATGTTACATTGCATTTAGGAAATTTTGGGTTATTGAACATGTATCAATAATTACAGATTTCTGTAGTTGTATATACAAGTTTGGATGTAGCTGTATTGCGTTGATGTACTGGTGGATATTGCGTGGTATGACTCCTGTAGTTAAAATTATTATTGGTATATTGTCAACTTTATCCTGATGCCACATGTCCTTGACTTCCTCAGCCAGTAGGACGTATTTTTCAATTTTTTCTCCTGTTTTCTTATGTATATTTGTTGTATTGGGTATGGATATTTCTATTAGTTGTGTTAATTTCTTCTTTTTATTGGTGAGTATGATGTCAGGTTTGTTATGTGGTGTTGTTTTATCTGTTATAATGATTCTGTTCCAGTATAATTTGTATTCATCATTCTCCAGTACATTTTGTGGTGCATACTTGTATGTAGGAACGTGTTGTTTTATTAGTTTATGTTGTATGGCAAGTTGTTGGTGTATTATTTTTGCTACATTGTCATGTCTTCTGGGGTATTCCATATTTGCTAGTATTGTACATCCGCTTGTGATGTGATCTACTGTTTCTATTTGTTGTTTGCAAAGTCTGCATTTATCTGTTGTGGTATTGGAATCTTTAATAATATGCTTGCTGTAATATCTGGTGTTTATTGTTTGATCCTGTACTGCGATCATGAATCCTTCCGTCTCACTGTATATATTGCCTTTTCTTAGCCAAGTGTTGGATGCGTCTTGATCGATGTGTGGCTGTGTTGGATGATACAGGTGCTTGCCATGTAGTGTTTTCTTTTTCCAATTTACTTTCTTCGTATCTGTTGATGTTATGTGATCTAAAGGGTTGTAGAAGTGGTTATGAAATTGCAGTGGTGCGGCAGGTGTATTTATATGAGTGATTGCTTTGTGTATTTTGCTAGTTTCTGCTCGTTCTATAAAGAATTTTCTTAAATTGTCTACCTGTCCATGATGTAGGTTTTATATGTCAATAATTCCCCTTCCTCCTTCCTTTCTGCTTAATGTGAATCTTTCTGTTGCTGAATGTATGTGATGTATTCTATATTTGTGGCATTGTGATCGTGTAAGTGTATTGAGTGCTTCTAGGTCTGTGTTACTCCATTTCAATACTCCAAATGAGTAAGTCAATATTGGTATAGCATAAGTATTTATAGCTTTTGTCTTGTTTCTTGCTGTCAATTCTGTTTCCAGTATTATTGTTAGTCTTTGTCTATATTTTTCTTTTAGTTCTTCTTTAATATTTGTATTATCTATTCTTATTCTTTGTCTGTATCCTAGATATTTATAGGCATCTGTTTTTTCCATCGCTTCTATGCAGTCGCTGTGGTTATCCAATATGTAATCTTCTTGTTTAGTGTGTTTTCCCTTGACTATGCTTTTTTTCTTACATTTGTCTGTTCCAAAAGCCATATTTATATCATTGCTGAATACTTCTGTTATCTTTAGTAATTGGTTGAGTTGTTGATTTGTTGCTGCCAGTAGTTTTAGATCATCCATGTATAGCAAATGTGTGATTTTGTGTGGGTATTTTCCAGTAATATTATATCCACAATTTGTATTATTTAGCATGTTGGATAGTGGGTTCAGAGCAAGGCAGAACCAGAAAGGACTTAATGAGTCCCCCTGGTATATTCCACGCTTAATCTGTATTGGCTTTGATGTGATATTATTTGAATTTCTTTGGATATTAAGTGTGGTTTTCCAATTTTTCATTACTATGTTTAGGAATTGTATTAATTTAGGATCTACTTTGTATATTTCCAATATCAGTAGTAACCATGAGTGGGGTACACTATCAAAAGCATTTTGGTAATCAATGTATGTGTAGTGCAGCGACCTTTGTTTAGTTTTAGCTTGATATGTCACCTCTGCATCTATTATCAGTTGCTCTTTACATCCTCGTGCTCCTTTGCAGCAGCCTTTTTGTTCTTCATTTATAATTTTGTTCTGTGTTGTATGTGTCATTAATTTCTGTGTAATGACTGAAGTTAATATTTTGTATTTTGTTGGTAGGCATGTTATGGGGCGATATTTTGCTGGGTTTGCTGTGTCTGCTTGATCTTTAGTTTTCAGATAAGTTATTCCTTGTGTAAGTGTATCAGGGACTGTGTATTGGTCTGCAATGTAATTGTTAAATAATTTAGTTAGATGTGAATGTGTTGAGGTGAGCTTCTTCAGCCAGAAATTTGCTATTTTATCATTTCCAGGTGCTTTCCAGTTGTGTGTAGAATTAATTGCTCGGTTGACTTCATGTTGCAAAATTATCACTTGAGGCATTTGTGGTCTCATCTTGTATGTGTCTGTTTCTGCTTGTATCCACCATGCATGTCTGTTATGTTGTACCGGGTTTGAACATATGTTGCTCCAGAAGTGTTCCATGTCTGTTATGTTTGGTGGATTGTCTATTTTAATGTGTGTGTTATCTATTGTCTGGTAAAATTTCTTTTCGTTTGTGTTGAATGTTTGGTTTCGTTTCCTTCTATTTTCACTTTTTTTTTATCTTCTAAGTCGTTTGACCAATGCTTGTAAGTTCTGCTTCTTTTCATCTAATTGCTCTATCGCTTCTTGTTGTGAGAATTTACCTAACCTTTTTCGTTTTTTGTTTGACATTTCATTTCTTATAAATTGTGTTAGCTGTCCAATGTCTTTTCTCAGTTTTTCTATTCTGGTCTGTAGCCTGTGTTGCCATGCTAGTTTTGTGGGTTTCTTCTGTGTGTTGGTTGGTTCTGATCTCTGCCTAGTGTGTATATTTAGTGTAGTAAGTGCTCCTACATAAACTAGTAGTTGTAACTCTTCCATAGTTGTATTTTCATTTATTTTGTTGTGTATGATTGTGTTGATATTATTATTATTATTATTATTATTGTTGTTATAGGCCTATATCCACTATAAAATTGCGCCAAATTCAAATTCCAACAGGATAATGTCTCAAAAACTGTACTTCTATTTATTATTTATTCAAGATGGCCGATTTTCTCGGCGAGAAAGCCATTTTCCTTACATCAGTAACAAAAATCTGTCACAAGTTCAAATCCCAACACCATTATTTATAATAAGTACGAACTTTTTCCGTCACCCATCTTTTTTTTTTCACTGGTAGCCTATCATAATCGAGTCAAATAATAAACTGACTTATAGTAACGTAAGTCACGTCCTTTGATTTGCAGGGGGGAAGGGACTGAAGACTTTATTTCAAGCAGTATGGTCATCACTTGTTCGCCAACACAGTCAGCACACACATCTTTGACATCGCAGTGCAGTCGCCACGACGTCCGCACTCCAACTGAATTAGTTCAAATCGTCGCCACCCCCTGGAGAGCGCGCCGACGCCTGTGATGTAAGGCGGCCGGCACGTCGCGCTGGACCGGCGGTACGCTGGGGGCGATCCCAGCGATCGCTCCCACGTCGTAAACATGTTTTCGCTGGACACGCTGGAACTTGCCGAGTTTGACGTCACAGCAGTCCCCTGTCCGCTCACCACGTGTATTCGTCGCCTCCGCAAGTTTCCCGCCAAAACTGTTTGCCTCGGAGCTGAATCACACAACAGTCGACCATTCTCTGCTACACTTCTGGCACCAAAGTTGTTTTCCTGGGCACGTTCAAACCTGTCAATGCCAACCACTCACCGTCCACCACGTGTCCTTGTGCAAGCGAGAACGCAGTGCTACACTTTCGGCGGCAAAGTTTGCACGACAGTAGATTCCGCCATGACTATATAACAGCAGGTTTGGTCCGCACTAGAACGCTCGCTAATTGACTCTCTCTCGCGCGCGCCTAATAACTGTACAATCGCTGTGCCGCCGCCCCGCTTACGTCACACACCCTCCATACACGCGATAGACATAGTCTTCTGTAAATACCTAAGTACTTAATTCCATTTCGTTTTTAATCAAATTAAATAATTCAATTTACAATTTCATATACGTATGCAAAGGTTTTCAACTACCTAATTTCAGTTACTTTTCGAGGACCAGACAGCCACCTCTCCCTAGGAACCAGCGCCAAGTTTAAAATCTGCCAGTAAACAAAGCTCACTTGCGCTTCCGCCACCAGTCTAAGAAAATTGTTGCAAACGAAGCTCAACACCACTAAACTAAGCCCCTTCGTACACGTTTCGGGTAAAAGGACTCGCCCTGCACTAGGCCCATGGATGGAGGAACCAATTACTTTATCTAGGAATGGAGTATATGTATCACACTGACATGTTCCACACCATACAGAATTGCAAAACACTCCTACATAAATCATTTATAATGCTCTAGACACACACTTGCTAATTGTAAACAGTTAAAAATAACGCATAGCACAGCCTACCGCCATGCGAACCGCTCGTAAATAATGCAAAACATTTACATCCACACAGCCAAACAACTCCTAATTGTCGCAAATAATTTCAGTGCATAGGCTGATGGAAGGAGTAACGAGTGTACTTTATTTATTTGGGGCATATCTTTTTGAAACTTTTGCTTGTCACAGGTTTCAATATGTAAGGCTGACCTAAGGCATGTTCTGAACTCCAGTAGTTCACTACACTTGGCAACACAAACACACCCATCAAGGTATTCATTCCAAATATTCATTCCAATCCAGACCTGTAACTCCTCTACAGATAAATTTGTCCACTTATTTGTCGACTCACTCTCAGTCTGACCGGATTGCAGTTTTTTGCGCAAAAACCATCCAGACTGCGCTGTGCTGCTCGGGGAAGTAAGGAAGGACTGCACTCTATTTATTTGGATCCCTTTTATTTAGTCGTGGAGTATATTTGTCACAAAACACCCGCACTGATCCGACTGTGGTCATCTGACACAAGCCACATACACGTAAACAACTCTTAATTTCACCACACAATAGCAAACAGCTCTTAAATAATGCAGTATACAATATCAGCAGACGAGCTCTGTACTCTCTAACTCTCCAAATAAAGCACTGCACAGTGCACATACATGCTCGCAAAATAGTGCAACAGACGCGCCCAAACACCCCCAGCTGCAAAACCGACCAAAAGTCTCTGCTCGGCCTCCCCCCAGACAAGACCTCAACACAGTCGTATTCGCACCTAACACCGGAGAAACTGATATCACCTATGCTCCAAAGCCGCGCGTGCGTGCGGTCGGCGGGGGTGGGGGTTCCAGAGTCTCCAGTCAAGTTCAGCTTCCGAGAGCTTGTGACAGCCGACCAGAAAGGGCACTCTCTTCTGACACATGTCAAAGCTGCGTTGTTCTTCTCATGTATACAGCCGGCGTCTCAGGTCCGGACCTGCCTTCACGTCTATTGTCAGAATAGCTCATAGCTCGTTGACACACACGATTAACGCGACCGGGAAAACATTTACTACTCACATGCAACCGAGATGGTGACGCAAAACCAATCACTCTGATCTGTGCTGCAGGCGCGTGTAATCATTGAGAACACTATATTTATTTTTTCGAACAACTTATTTAACCATACAGTATATCTATCACGCTATCGCAAAACATCCTCCCAGATGTGCCCTGGGCCATGTTGCACAGCCCACACTCACCCAGTCATAATTTTAGTACACACTATAGCAAACTGCTACTAAATAATTCCTCACACAGATGTGTAGATACGCTCAGTACTCGTAAACTATCGTAATAACGCATAGCAGGCCCTGCACATCCGCTCGCAAAATAACTCAGCAGACGTGCGCAGATACCCCCCACTTCGCACCCTGCCCACAGGATCGTGAACTCACCCATCCGTCTGATTTCAGACCTCGCACAGTCCCTGCTCCGCTTCCGCAAGCGTGAGTTGGCGCGGTCAACGCGCTCGTCAGCGGTCAAAGCACACACATACACTCCTGGAAATTGAAATAAGAACACCGTGAATTCATTGTCCCAGGAAGGGGAAACTTTATTGACACATTCCTGGGGTCAGATACATCACATGATCACACTGACAGAACCACAGGCACATAGACACAGGCAACAGAGCATGCACAATGTCGGCACTAGTACAGTGTATATCCACCTTTCGCAGCAGTGCAGGCTGCTATTCTCCCATGGAGACGACCGTAGAGATGCTGGATGTAGTCCTGTGGAACGGCTTGCCATGCCATTTCCACCTGGCGCCTCAGTTGGACCAGCGTTCGTGCTGGACGTGCAGACCGCGTGAGACGACGCTTCATCCAGTCCCAAACATGCTCAATGGGGGACAGATGCGGAGATCTTGCTGGCCAGGGTAGTTGACTTACACCTTCTAGAGCACGTTGGGTGGCACTGGATACATGCGGACGTGCATTTTCCTGTTGGAACAGCAAGTTCCCTTGCCGGTCTAGGAATGGTAGAACGATGGGTCCGATGACAGTTTGGATGTACCGTGCACTATTCAGTGTCCCCTCGACGATCACCAGTGGTGTACGGCCAGTGTAGGAGATCGCTCCCCACACCATGATGCCGGGTGTTGGCCCAGTGTGCCTCGGTCGTATGCAGTCCTGATTGTGGCGCTCACCTGCACGGCGCCAAACACGCATACGACCATCATTGGCACCAAGGCAGAAGCGACTCTCATCGCTGAAGACGACACGTCTCCATTCGTCCCTCCATTCACGCCTGTCGCGACACCACTGGAGGCGGGCTGCACGATGTTGGGGCGTGAGCGGAAGACGGCCTAACGGTGTGCGGGACCGTAGCCCAGCTTCATGGAGACGGTTGCGAATGGTCCTCGCCGATACCCCAGGAGCAACAGTGTCCCTAATTTGCTGGGAAGTGGCGGTGCGGTCCCCTACGGCACTGCGTAGGATCCTACGGTCTTGGCGTGCATCCGTGCGTCGCTGCGGTCCGGTCCCAGGTCGACGGGCACGTGCACCTTCCGCCGACCACTGGCGACAACATCGATGTACTGTGGAGACCTCACGCCCCACGTGTTGAGCAATTCGGCGGTACGTCCACCCGGCCTCCCGCATGCCCACTATACGCCCTCGCTCAAAGTCCGTCAGCTGCACATACGGTTCACGTCCACGCTGTCGCGGCATGCTACCAGTGTTAAAGACTGCGATGGAGCTCCGTATGCCACGGCAAACTGGCTGACACTGACGGCGGCGGTGCACAAATGCTGCGCAGCTAGCGCCATTCGACGGCCAACACCGCGGTTCCTGGTGTGTCCGCTGTGCCGTGCGTGTGATCATTGCTTGTACAGCCCTCTCGCAGTGTCCGGAGAAAGTATGGTGGGTCTGACACACCGGTGTCAATGTGTTCTTTTTTCCATTTCCAGGAGTGTACGTCCATCCAGGACCGCGATCCATCACAATCCCGAGCCGTGACCACAGAACGCGGGTGAAAGTCAACTTTATATCAACGTAGCATAGTTCCAAAGTGCAGTAATTGAAATTAGCTAGTTGAAAACCTTTGCATACATATATGAAATTGTAAATTGAATTATTTAATATGATTAAAAACGAAATGGAATTAAGTACTTAGGTATTTACAGAAGAGTATGTCTATCGCGTGTATGGAGGGTGTGTGACGTAAGCGGGGCGGCGGCACAGCGATTGTACAGTTATTAGGCGCGCGCGAGAGAGAGTCAATTAGCGAGCGTTCTAGTGCGGACCAAACCTGCTGTTATATAGTCATGGCGGAATCTACTGTCGTGCAAACTTTGCCGCCGAAAGTGTAGCACTGCGTTCTCGCTTGCACAAGGACACGTGGTGGACGGTGAGTGGTTGGCATTGACAGGTTTGAACGTGCCCAGGAAAACAACTTTGGTGCCAGAAGTGTAGCAGAGAATGGTCGACTGTTGTGTGATTCAGCTCCGAGGCAAACAGTTTTGGCGGGAAACTTGCGGAGGCGACGAATACACGTGGTGAGCGGACAGGGGACTGCTGTGACGTCAAACTCGGCAAGTTCCAGCGTGTCCAGCGAAAACATGTTTACGACGTGGGAGCGATCGCTGGGATCGCCCCCAGCGTACCGCCGGTCCAGCGCGACGTGCCGGCCGCCTTACATCACAGGCGTCGGCGCGCTCTCCAGGGGGTGGGGAGGATTTGAACTAATTCAGTTGGAGTGCGGACGTCGTGGCGACTGCACTGCGATATCAAAGATGTGTGTGCTGACTGTGTTGGAGAACAAGTGATGACCATACTGCTTGAAATAAAGTCTTCAGTCCCTTCCCCCCTACAAATCAAAGGACGTGACTTACGTTACTATAAGTGCAGTTTATTATTTGACACGATTATGATAGGCTACCAGTGAAAAAAAAGATAGGTGATGGAGAAACTTCGTACGTGTGATAAATAATGGTGTTGGGATTTGAACTTGTGATAGATTTTTGTTACTGATGTAAGGAAAATGGCTTTCTCGCCGAGAAAATCGGCCATCTTGAATAAATAATAAATAGAAGTACAGTTATCGAGACATTATCCTGTTGGAATTTGAATCTGGCGTAATTTTCCAGTGGAGGTACGCCTATAATAATAAATAATAATAATATTCCAGTTAATAATAATTTCCAGTTGAATGGAAAACAGCATTAACCCACCCGCTACATAAAAATGGAGACAAACAAAATGTCAGTAATTACAGAGGAGTGTCACTTCTGCCAGTGGCATACAAAATATTATCAAAAATTCTTCTCAACAGAGTGGTAGATACTTTAGACAAACAAGTAGGAGAATATCAGGATGGTTTTCGAAAGGGAAGATCCTGTGCAGAATAAATTTTTGACTTAAAGTCAATAATTCGCCATAGAATGTTAACCAGGAAACCAATACTAGTGTCATTTATAGATTTCAAGAAAGCATTTGACTGTATGGACAGAGAATCGATAGATAAGGTCATTAGGGAATTTGGTGTTAAATCAAAACTAGCAAACATAATTCGTGAAACACTAACAGGTAC
This sequence comes from Schistocerca nitens, assembly GCF_023898315.1. Taxonomy (NCBI): domain Eukaryota; kingdom Metazoa; phylum Arthropoda; class Insecta; order Orthoptera; family Acrididae; genus Schistocerca; species Schistocerca nitens. The sequence goes on from NC_064615.1 coordinate 108,576,104, forward strand.
AGTACCTAAAGTCAAATTTATGGGAGAAGTATCTCAGCCTTTTGAAATAAAAACTGGTGTTAGACAAGGTGACGGTTTATCACCTTTACAGTTTAACTGTGTTCTAGAAAAAAATTGTAAGGATCTGGAATTCGGAGCTAAAAAATCACAAAAAAGAACCAATAACTCTGGGAAGGAAAACAAATGGAATTAAGGTAAACTGCTTGGCTTTTGCGGATGATTTCACAATACTTTCAGAAAACCTGACAGAAGGAGTTACTCAAATAAACATTCTGGAAAAATTAGCAAACAGAACTGGTCTCAAAATTTCAGCTGAAAAAACAAAATTCATGACAAATATAAAAAATGCACCAAAATACACAGAAACACAAATAGGTAAAATACAGCAAGTAAATAAATTTAAATATCTTGGAGAAACTATACAACAGAATGGACTAGAAAAATCTGCAATAGATTTAAGAATTAACAAAATGGAAAGAGCATATGGTTTGACCAAAAATATTTACAACAAGAAATGTATATGTAGAAAAACAAAACTAAAACACTACACCACAATGGTACGACCAGAATGTTTATATGGATCTGAATGCCTAATGATGAACTATAAGACGGACAAACTAGAGGTACTGGAAAGAAGGATTATTAGAAAAATAATGGGTGCAATGAAAACTGCAGATGGTTGGGAAATATGAAGTAATGAGGAGATCTACAGAAATATAGAGAAAATATCTGAAGTAATGGCCAAACGAAGATTAATCTTTTTTGGACATCTCTACTGAATGGATGGAAATAGACGTAACAAAACAAATACTCCTATATTTCTGGAAGAAGAAATAGACAATAGCATGGATTACAGAAGTAAGAAAAGATCTGGAATAAAACAACATCAAAGAATCAGAAATAGCAGAAAGAAACCGTTTTAAAAACAAAATCCTAAATTTGGAAGGCTTCCAAAGCCGAAAAAATAAAAAATCGGGAACAATATGAGCAGAAGAAAGGAAGAGACTTCATGGGGAGAAAATGAGGGAATACCAGAAAAATAGGAAACAACAACAAAGGAAGAAGAGGAACTGAAGTTGTTAACGTGATCCTAGTTCGTCAATACAATTGTAAAAAAAAAAGATAATGAATGATAACAAATTATAATAAATGACAATGAATGATAATGAATGTTAATAAATGATAATGTATAATAATGAATAATAAACAAAAGTATGGTTTTGCAGCTATTTTTGTGTTGGAATTTGAATTTGGAGGGAATTTTCTAGTGGAGGCAGGTCAATAATAATAAAAAATAATAAATTATAATAAATTATAATAAATGATAATAAATAAAAATAAATGATAATATAATGTTAATAAATGATAATCAGTAATAACAAAGACAAGTACGGTTTTTGTATGCATTATCGTGTTGGAATTCAAACTTCCCGCCATTTTTTCTTCTGAAGACTTAGGTTAGTGGAAATAGCCCAATTGGGCTATTTTCCCGCCAAATTTCAAAACTGCCACCATTTTTTTTGGAGGTTAGGTTAGTGGATGTAGCACAATTGGCCTATATTACCGCCCAAAATCCTAACTTCCCGCCATTTTTTCTTGAGGTTAGATTAGTGGACATAGCACAATTGGCCTCTTTTCCCCACCAAAAGCCGACATCTTGGATGATGTCATGCACTGTTGCCAAGTACACATGCCGCCATCTTGGATGACGTCATCGCCGCAATCTTGAATGAATTTGGCAACAATGCAGAGTGACCTGACACGAACCTTGTCCCACTACTGCGCTTGTGTAGAGAAACAGATAGTCGACCCCAAACCTTGAGATATTGATGTAAATAACGTGGTCCCAGAGTTGTTTACAGTTAGTTCCAAGTCGCATTAATGCGATATCTCTGCACCGGTTGATATGCAGACCCACGTTTATTGTAGCTTTTCAGCTAATTTGGGCCTGGACTTTCCACATGTGAATTATTGACCAACAACTCTGAAACACCCCCTAGAAAAGAACAGAACGAATGTCGCTCATGAATTGCATGAAGAAAGCACATAATATTCCAACATAATTACAAATATTACAAATGTATTGATAATAACTAAGCTTTACGCTATTTAAGGGGGGGAAATCTGGTCTATTACACTATGCAGCACTGGTAGATCTCAAATTTCGTAATCTACAATTCTGGACTACACTACTACAACAGTATACTACACAGCACTACACTACACAACACTACACTACTGTACTTCGTATTATAACCAAGCTGGATCTCTCATTTGTTTGGATGGTTTGCCCTCAGTTCGTCAAGGTGTAACTCGGACTCAACAGGGACTGTGCTGATGTGCCACCCAAGGTGAAGGGATTGGAAGATGGCTGTCAGGTCTCAGGAAGTCCTTGCTGGTCGTCCCAGAGCCTCTCTCCCTACTGCTTCCTGAATGTTTTTATAGGTGGGTGTTCTGCCGTGGAGCGTCTCCTTATCATGATGTAAGGCCCCTTCTTGATGGTCTCTCAGCCATATAAGCTTGCCGTTCAATTAGCTGATATCCTAGCTGTAAGCGAGTTCATCTTGTGCCACAGTCCTTCAGTCCTTATTATATTATAGAGTGTTGAATTTCCTAATCCATTCCTGCCCTGGTCTGTAACGTCTTGTCCAACTGCACACTCCCAGACGATGTGATCCGGGGTACCAATTGCTTCACATTCGCAAGTCTCTGTGGTGTGCTATCTTATTTTTAGTACATAGCTGGGATATGGACAACGTCCAGACAGCTAGTACATAGCTCTCTTGGTCGTAAGGAATTATGTCATTCTTGTCCTTTCTTTTATGTTAGGAAGGAACAGGAAGGTTCTCCTCCCTGTTATTCCATGCTCCAGGTTTTTTGTCAATCTCCATGCATGATTTATTTCCTTATTCGATATGTATCTTGTGCCCATTACTCTATCATATTCACGCTTTTCGAGCAAATATTGTACACCTCTCTTACTGCTAGGTCTCCAGGTAGCAAGCCCATTATCACCAGCCACGTCTTAGTTGGTGTTGTTTATACACCCCTGCCAAGCGCAGGAGTATGCTCCTTTGCGCTCGCAGTACAGCCTGTGCTGGTTTTATGAGCCCAAGCGCTCGATCCGTAGCCCACAATAGCGTGTAAGATTGCGTTGTAGTACTTTATTACTGCACTTAATGCCACCTGAAAACTTCTTTGGCCAGTTGTTCCTATTTTCTTTAGGATCTTAATGCCTCTATGGCAGACGATTTCTACATGTGCATGGAAGTTTTGCTTTTCGTCGATGTTTATTCCAAAGTACCTATGTACTTCTTTTCTTCTCATAGGTTGTCATTTATTCTGATTGAGGGATTTCTCGTTCTTGTTGGTATCCCTTTTAGTAAGATGCAGACTGTTTTGTTGTGCTGTTATCGTTAGTTTGTTTTGTGCGCACCAGATGCTTAGTCTTTCAAGAACTACCCTACTGATATTCTCTTATTTAGCCCTTGTGTTAGCAGATACTGTAATGAGCAGATCGTCTGCATAGGCGACGTAGCCTCTAGTGTTTGTTATACTCTGAATCTGGTTCAGTAATGGCTCTATGCCAACATCTTAGAACACTGGAACACAAGCAGAACCCCGTGGACCACCTTTGGCGAAGTGTTTCACAATTATGTTTCCAGGATATTCTAACTGTCCAGTAATCTCGTAGACTGTTACGGAGGCACCTTGGACAGTCCATCTGTATCGGTCTTTTGACCAGGGCAAGCCACCACAAAATATCATATGCCCCAGCAATATCGACCATTGTGCGTACAACATACTTGTCGACGCAGGTGCACACGATATTCAATGTGTGATTTATCGCATACTCGGTGGCTTTCTCATTCTTGAAACTGTACTTCGGCAGAGCATTTACCAAGCAAATTGGCCTGTAAGATTTCGGTTATCTTGGGTTGTCTTACCCTTTTTTTGGTATAATGATATTCGAGATTTTCCAAATTCTGGTCACTCGACCCAGCCAAACACATTCGTTTATTAGCACAGTTACAAGTGGCACAATTTCGTCGACTCGCTGATGCAACACCTCTGCCAGTACTCTAGCACGTCCTGATGCTTTCTTCTTCTTTAAGTTCATTATTGCCGGTCTCACTTCCTCCTGGGCAAATGGAATCGCAACACGGTTATTCACATGCTTCTCTAGTAATTCAGAGCGACGATGCTTATGTAACTCTGTCTCTTCCATTGTTATATCGTCCGACAACAAAGTTCTGAGTAGATACTGCACTGGCGTTTCACAGTCTGTCAGCATCATGCCGTTGAATCTTCTCGCGGTTGATAATACAGTGTGTGATTGAACCTTATTTATTGTAAATTTGTATGGAAAACCCCAAACATCTGTTACCATTTGATTCTTAACGCAGACCTCCCATCTTTCTACTCTTGTTTGGTGTAGCAGTTCTTTCTGTTTTTGTTTGGCTGTTCGATAGAAAATCAGCCTGGTCTGTCGTCCTGTTTCCCCTAAATATCTTTGGTAGTATCGCCTCGCCTGCATTTCTTTACTCCTTAAAGACCATAGGTTGGGACTCGAGGGAATTTTCAACCCTTTTGACTTCCTAACAGATGTTGGGATCGCCTTGTCTTGTGTCATCTACAGCGCTCGCTCCAATTCGTCTACTCTGGCATCAGCATCAAATTCGCTTCCTTGAAGCGGTTGTATCTTGAATTATGGCTTTAAAAGTTCCTACTTCGCTCTGTGTACATTGCGTAGTCGCTCTGGCTGGATGTTAGTGTCTAAGACTACCGTATCTAAGATAATTACTTAGATAGGATTTACAGAGGAAATAGAGAAAATCCGAACAAGGGCAGCACGTTTCGTTATAGGTCCATTGAGTTAGTGCGAAAACATCACGGGGATGCTCAGCCAACTGCAGTAGTAAATGCCGCAAGAGAGACATTCTGCATCACGTTATGGTCTACCGTAAAGGTCTGAGAGCGTACATTCCTGGAAGATTCAACGAATATTCTACTTCCACGAACGTATATCTCGCGAAAAGCACCCGAAGAAAAAAATCAGAGATATTCGAGCTCGCACGGAGTCCTATCTGCAATCGTTCTTCCCGCAGATCATATGTGACTGTTACAGGAGAAGGGGTAAGTGACAGTGATAAAAGTAGTATCTTCTGCCACACACTGTAAGGTAGCATTGGAAGTGCAGTTATATGAGAGTTGCCCAGAAAGTAATACACCGCATTTTTTTCTTCAACAATTCTTTAATAAACATAATGAGAATTACACATACAAAAGAATGGTGTTTTATCTACACATCCTATTTTTTCACGTAATCTAAATCCCGTTCTACGCCTTCCTCCAGCGCTGAGAAAGGGCGTGTATGCCCTGTCGGTACCAATCCTTGTCCTGGTGGCGGAGCCAGTGCGTCACTGTCTGAACTCCTATTTCTGACTGGCAGCTGCAGCGCCAGCTGCCGAATCGTAATGCATCTGTCCTCGTGAATGACAACATCAGCTCAGCGCAACATGTCAGCTGCAAATCGTGGAGCTCCGCCGAACGGCCTGATGATGACGTCACCCTCCGTAACCAGCGACTAACTGTACTTCTGTCGACAACAGATGCTTCATAGACTTTACACAAGCGTTTGTGAATATTGCCCAAAGTTTCCTACTCTGCAGTGAGAAATTCAATGACGGCACGTTGCTTATAACGTAAATCACCTACAGACGCCATTTTGAAACCATCCTGCAGCTCCGCTTTCTGCTGGAAGTGACGGAAGCTTGGCGCGTTCATTCAGGAGACCTCAAATAATACATTTCGCATTCGTACCATTGTTTTCGGCTGAGAAAAAAAAGTGGTGCATTACTTTCTGGGAAACCCTCGTAGATTTAGCGTATAACACAGATATGTTGGTATGTTGATCAGGATTGCAGTTACTACCCAATGACAATTTATAGAAAATTGTTATATAGGCTATACTAAGGGTGCTCTTTGCCACTCTACAGCAGAGTGTGTGCTTTCTTTTTTTAATTTACTGATGCACGAAAACTATGAGCCAGACGTACTAGAACCTTGTACCCTACCTTTCGCGGGTAATACTCTAATTGGCTCGGGTATGTGGTCACGACCGACGGAACGTGCTGCCTCTGGTCGACATTCAGATCACTTAGACATTGAGCTTTAACGTAATTGTGCTGCAGTATGTCCTAAAGGTACTTGCCACAAGGAAATACATACGAACCTGCTCCACGACGCACGGCCTAGTCTCCCCGTCAGTTAAGAGAGCTGAACCTGCGGCGACATTGTAGTAAATCGGGTCAGTATTGAAATTATTAATATTTACGTCGTAGAGGCACAAGCCAGCGGTGAGGAGCCACGACATGGTGATAACACACATACTGCAGATGTGAAATCCATTCCTCTCTAGTGAACCCATGAATGGGAATTCCTCGATTGTGGCTCCTTTGCCACCGACGATCCGATATTTTGAGTTCTCCCACTGTTCATGAACCTTCCTTATCAGAGTAGGATGGTTCGTGAATTTCTTCAGACGTTTACTACCGCAGCATGAGAGGTTCGACAGCAGCATTCCTCTGGGGAACCCTTCGGAACCCGTCTTGTCGATCAAGCGTGACGTCACATTTCTGCGACGACTGTCTCCAGCCCCCCTGCATCCACTAGGCGCAATGCCCAATGTAGTGGTGGCTACGATGGCTGCGCAGATGTGTGTGAACAACCTGTAACAAGCAACCAACGTCTTTCCCAAACACTAGCTTATGATGTGAACTGCTAAGTATTATTTAAGTCTCATAACCTCACAATTAAATGAAATGACCACAGTGTCGCTTCATTTTCCAAACTGATCCACTCATCAGCACCTGAACAGTAAATATCTCACTAGAAACGTGTAGCAACCAAATTACAGGAACTACATTACATAATATGGACCCCACGGGACACTAGATGCGTTGTGGAATCATCCTGATTCATGAATTATCAAACACCGCCAATATTCCAAGGAGTTGATCGAAGGTGGGACGATCGCACGCACATCTCGAATTACGGCGTCTTATATAGCAGGACAGCAGTGGCAGTTTCAGATATAGTGGGCGTCGCTGATAAGGTAAAGAGGGTATGAGGCTAACATTCGGTGTCAGGTTACCCGCTTACATTCAAGGCGATCCTTCACTCACCCACCCCTCCCCCGGGAAAAGCACAACGAATTGATGAGGGACATCCAGGGTAACCTACACTACTGGCCATTAAAATTGCCACACCAAGAAGAAATGAAGATGATAAACGGGCATTCATTGGACAAATATATTATACTAGAACGGACATGTTATTGCATTTTCACGCAATCTGGATGCATAGATCCTGAGAAATCAGGTTGTTCTAACCACCTCTGGCATTAATAACGGCCTTGATACGCCTTGGCATTGAGTCAAACAGAGCTTGGATGGCGTGTACAGGTACAGCTGCCCATGCAGCTTCAACACGTTACCACAGTTCATCAAGAGTAGTGACGCTATTGTGACGAACCAGTTGCTCGGCCACCATTGACCAGACGTTTTCAATTGGTAAGAGATCTGGAGAATGTGCTGGCCAGGGCAGCAGTCGAACATTTTCTGTATCCAGAAAGGCCCGTACAGGGCCTGCATCATGCGGTCGTGCATTATCCTGCTGAAATGTAGGGTTTCGCAGGGATCGAATGAAGGGTAGAGCCACGGGTCGTAACACATCTGAAATGTAACGTCCACTGTTCAAAGTGCCGTCAATGCGAACAAGAGGTGACCGAGACGTGTAACCAATGGCACCCCATCCCATCACGCCGGGTCATATGCCAGTATGGCGATCACGAATACACGCTTCCAATGTGCGTTCACCGCGATGTCGCCAAACACGGATGCGAACATCATGTTGTTGTAAACAGAACCTGGATTCATCCGAGAAAATGACGTTTTGCCATTCGTGCCCCCAGGTTCGTCGTTGTATACACCATCGCAAGCGCTCCTGTCTGTGATGCAGCGTAAAGGGTAACCGCAGCCATGGTCTCCGAGGTGACAGTCCATACTGCTGCAAACGTCGTCGAACTGTTCGTGCAGATGGTTGTTGTCTTGCAAACGTCCCCATCTGATCTGTTAACTAAGGGATCGAGACGTGGCTGCACGATCCGTTACAGCCATGCGGATAAGATGCCTGTCATCTCGACTGATAGTGATACGAGGCCGTTGGGATCCAGCTCGACGTTCCGTATTACCCTCCTGAACCCACTGATTCCATATTCTGATAACGTTCTCGACAAACGCGAGCAGCAATATTGTTATACGATAAACCGCAATCGCGATAGGCTACAATCCGACCTCCATCAAAGTCGGATACGTGATGGTACGCATTTCTCCTCCTTAGACGAGGCATCACAAAAACGTTTCACCAGGCAACACCGGTCAACTGCTGTTCGTGTATGAGAAATCGGTTGGAAACTTTCCTCAAGTCAGCACGTTGTAGGTGTCGCCTCCGGCGCCAACATTGCGTGAATGCTCTGAGAAGCTAATAATTTGCGTATCACAGCATCTTCTTCCTGTCGGTTAAATTTCGCGTCTGGAGCACGTCGTCTTCGTCGTGTAGCAATTTTAATGGCCAGTAGTATGAAATCCGTCCCATCCTCCTCCTCTCCCTCAACCATCCCTCCACTCTGGACCAACGAGTTCGAGCACCCCCTCCAAATCTTCATCTTTTATAGCTCGGTCACTAAAGTATGTGTGTTAACTCTGGAAGTTGGCACCAAGGGTGAGGTCGTAGCTGGGTATATTTATTAATAACAAATTACTTAAGTCATGCCGTTAGATGTTTATTTCTTAATAAGAGTTTAGCATTATATCAATTCAGATACCAGAAAAGACAGCACTCATTCAGATACGTAAGTACTCCCATTCTTCGACAATTATATGTATTTATCCATATTTTCTACATTTTTGTATTTTTCCTAATTCCGTTATGTTTCATCCACTTTCGTATTTTTGCAGTACCATTTTATGTATTTATATTAGGTTTCCTATATTATATCTGTGACACTTTAGTGGGTGAGGTTCCCTTTGAAGGAGGGAAGCTCAGGTAGAGGATCAGATTGTGTCTGCTTCTTAGTGAGAAACTGCCTCAAGCATGTCATTTGATGATTATTTGTTAGTAACAATTTAATGTTTCATGATTCGAGGCACCACACAGAACACACATAACCTCGATCCCACTGTTCCCCATGTCGCTTCGACATCATAATGCCCTCAGCCAATTACAATGCGGCATGTTGCCGAATTATTTATCATTGCTAAGGCACCACAACATTACTAGTGTGTGTGTGTGTGTGTGTGTGTGTGTGTGTGTGTGTGTGTGTGTGTGTGTGTGTGTGTCTAGTGAATGGGTTTCCGTGGATGAGTGATATCATAGGGTTGTTGTTGTTGTGGTCTTCAGTCCTGAGACTGGTTTGATGCAGCACTCCAAGCTACTCTATCCTGTGCAAGCTTCTTCATCTCCCAGTACTTACTGCAGTTTACATCCTTTTGAATCTGCTTAGTGTATTCATCTCTTGGTCTTCCTCTACGATTTTTACCCTCCACGCTGCACTCCAGTACTAAATTGGTGATACCTTGATGTCTCAGAACATGTCCTACCGCCCGATCCCTTCTTCTAGACAAATTGTCCCACAAACTCCTCATCTCCCCAATGCTATTCAATACCTCCTCATTAGTTATGTGATCTACCCATCTAATCTTCAACAATTTTCTGTGGCACCACATTTCGAAAGCTTCTATTCTCTTCTTGTCTAAACTATTTATCGTCCATGTTTCACTTCCATACATGGCTACACTCCATACAAATACTTTCAGAAACGACTTCCTGACACTCAAATCTATACTCGATGTTAACAAATTTCTCTTCTTCAGAAACGCTTTCCTCGCCATTGCCAGTCTACATTTTATACTCTCTCTACTTCAGTTATTTTGCTCCCCAAATATCAAAACTCCTTTACTAGTTGAAGTGTCTCATTTCCTAATCTAATACCCTCAGCATCACCCGACTTAATTCGACTACATTCCATTATCCTCGTTTTGCTTCTGTTGATGTTCACCTTATATCCACCTTTCAAGACACTATCCATTCCGTTCAAATGCTCTTCCAAGTCCTTTGCTGTCTCTGACAGAATTACAATGTCATCGGCAACCCTCAAAGTTTTTATTTTTTCCACATGGATTTTAATACCTACTCGGAATTTTTCTTTTGTTTCCTTTACTGTTTGCACAAAATAAAGATTGAATAACATCGGGGATAGGCTACAACCCTGTCTCACTCCCTTCCCAACCACTTCTTCTCTTTCATGTCCCTCGACTCTTATAACTGCCATCTGGTTTCTGTACAAATTGTAAATAGCCTTTCGCTCCCTGTATTTTACTCCTGCCACCTTTAGAATTTGAAAGAGAGTATTCCAGTTAACATTGTCAAACGCTTTCTCTAAGTCTACAAATGCTAGAAACGTAGGTTTGCCTTTTCTTAATCTAGCTTCTAAGATAAGGCGTAGGGTCAGTATTGCCTCACGTGTTCCAATATTTCTACGCAATCCAAACTGATCTTCCCCGAGGTCGGCTTCTACCAGTTTTTCCATTCGTCTGTAAAAAATTCGCGTTAGTATTTTGCAGGTGTGGCTTATTAAACTGATTGTTCGGTATTTTTCACATCTGTCAACACCTGCTTTCTTTGGGATAGGAATTATTGTATTTTTCTTGAAGTCTGAGGGTATTTCGCCTATCTCATACATATTGCTCACCAGATGGTAGAGTTTTGTCACGACTGGCTCTCCCAAGGCCGTCAGTAGTTCTAATGGAATGTTGTCTACTCCTGGGGCCTTGTTTCGACTCAGGTTTTTCAGTGCTCTGTCAAACTCTTCACGCAGTATCATATCTCCCATTTCATCTTCATCTACATCCTCTTCCATTTCTATAATATTGTCTTCAAAAACATCGCCCTTGTATAGACCCTCTATATACTCCATCCACCTTTCTGCTTTCCCTTCTTTGCTTAGAACTGGGTTTCCATGTGAGCTCTTGATATTCATACAAGAGGTTCTCTTTTCTCCAAAGGTCTCTTTAATTTTCCTGTAGGCAGTATCTACCTTACCCCTAGTGAGATAAGCCTCTACATCCTTACATTTGTCCTCTAGCCATTTTGCACTTCCTGTCAATCTCATTTTTGAGACGTTTGTATTCCTTTTTGCCTGCTTCATTTACTGCATTTTTATATTTTCTCCTTTCATCAGTTAAATTCAATATTTCTTCTGTTACCCAAGGAGTTCTACTAGCCCTCGTCTTTTTACCTACTTGATCCTCTGCAGCCTTCACTACTTCATCCCTCAAAGCTAACCATTCTTCTTCTACTGTATTTCTTTCCCCCATTCCTGTCAATTGTTCCCTTATGCTCTCCCTAAACTCTGTATAACCCCTGGTTTAGTCAGTTTATCCACGTCCCATCTCCTTAAATCCCACCTTTTTGCAGTTTCTTTAGTTTTATTCTGCATTTCATAACCAATAGATTGTGGTCAGAGTCCACATCTGCCCCTGGAAATGTCTTAAAATTTAAAACCTGGTTCCTAAATCTCTGTCTTACCATTATATAATCTATCTGAAACCTGTCAGTATCTCCAGACTTCTTCCATATATACAACCTTCTTTCATGATTCTTGAACCAGTTGTTAACTATGATTAAGTTGTGCTCTATGCAAAATTCTACCAGGCGGCTTCCTCTTTCATTTCTTACCCCCAAGCCATATTCACCTACTACGTTTCCTTCTCTCCCTTTTCCTACTACCGAATTCCAGTCACCCATCACTATTAAATTTTCGTCTCCCTTCACTATCTGAATAATTTCTTTTATTTCGTCATACATTTCTTCAATTTCTTCGTCATCTGCAGAGCTAGTTGGCATATAAACTTGTACTACTGTAGTAGGCGTGGGCTTCGTGTCTATTTGTCCACAATAATGCGTTCACTATGCTGTTTGTAGTAGCTTAGCCGCACTCCTATTTTCCTATTCATTATTAAAGCTACTCCTGCATTACCCCTATTTGATTTAGTATTTATGATCCTGATTTCGCCTGACCAAAAGTCATGTTCCTGCTGCCACCAAACTTCACTAATTCCCACTATATCTAACTTTAACCCAACCATTTCACTTTTTAAATTTTCTAACCTACCTGCCCGATTAAGGGATCTGACATTCCACGCTCAGATCCGTAGAACGCCAGTTTTCTTTCTCCTGATAACGACGTCCTCTTGAGTAGTCCCCACCCGGAGAGCCGAATGGGGGACTATTTTACCTCCGGAATATTTTACCCAAGAGGACGTAATCATCATTTAACCATACAGTAAAGCTGCATGCCCTCAGGAAAAATGACGGCTGTAGTTTCCCTTGCTTTCAGCCGTTCGCAGTACCAGCACAGCAAGGCCGTTTTGGTTAGTGTTACAAGGCCAGATCAGTCAATCATCCATTCTGTTGCCCCTGCAACTACTGAAAAGACCGCTGCCCCTCTTCAGGAACCACGCATTTGTCTGGCCTCTCAACAGATACCCCTCCGTTGTGGTTGCACCTACGGGACGGCTATCTGTATCGCTGAGGCACGCAAGCCTCCCCACAAACGGCAAGGTCCATTGTTCACGGGGGGTAGGTGTCAGAAATTAAGAGTTGGTATTAATGATGTCATAGCTAAGTCTATAAGCCCTAACAGTTTTCAACCACAGGTACTGTAATTATAAGAAGCACCTCACCACGATGGATTATTTCCCCTCTAAGCCACCAACCACCTTACGAGACTGTGTGATATGATAGCAAGATTCTGATGCTTTTAACTAAAGATAATGTGTGTGTGTGCGCTGCACAGTACTACAAAACGCACACCTAGAGATAGAGATGACCAGTGTCTGCGAAAAGTTTGTCACCTATTGCATAGCAGTGAACACTTCTCCAACCGAGCAGTAGCTAATAAAGTTGCATTATTATAATTGTTCTGCATTCTGACCTGGTTGCAGGCACAAAAGGGAGTGCTGCTACATCAAATGGCTCTGAGCACTATGGGACTCAACTGCTGAGGTTATTAGTCCCCTAGAACTTAGAACTAGTTAAACCTAACTAACCTAAGGACATCACAAACATCCATGCCCGAGGCAGGATTCGAACCTGCGACCGTAGCGGTCTTGCGGTTCCAGACTGCAGCGCCTTTAACCGCACGGCCACTTCGGCCGGCTCTGCTACATCAGTTAAACCTAACAGTTGCAAGTATTGTAGAAAGAGATACATTCTTAGCAGAACCGCTTTTACATAGTCTGTCTGACACGTCACTTTGGTGGGAACAAGGAAATTTAATATACCCTCACTTGCAAATAATTTCATTGAAAATGTTGTACTCACCAACTATCCTTGCGAACCCTATTTTTCAATAGCAGGTCAAATAATGACTCAGAAAAAATAAAGGTTACACACAAACAAATTACCTAAAAAACTTTCTGTACAATACAGTGGTTATAACTTTGCAGCGTGAAATAAGGTAAATAATTTATTAATACTAGTAATATATGTTTTTCTCTGTCTCTAATAATTGTTTTTTACACTTATTACATAGTTTTATTGATTGTAGGATCTTATGTATGCTGTACCTACACGTTTACTTCCCGTATTAAGAATTAATTTTTGTGAACTACTTAATTGTAATTAGTTTCTCCTTTTCGTGGAACTTATTACTTAAGAAAAAGAGCTGGGAAGTAGATTAACGCCTTTGGTGACGATGATAATAACTTAATCTTATTGCTTCCCACTAAGCAGGTTCCGCAATAAAGGCGTGGGTTTACAACTGAAAGCGCTCGGCGCTTTCTATTAAAGAAATTGAACAGATTGCATACACAAAAAAGTTTTTACGTACATGTGCACGCCATTTGTTCCTAAGAATCATTCTATTTTTGTAGGTAGTAACATTTTGGTTTCTAATTCACTCATTTAACAGTTTTTCACAGTGCTCCTATTTACTGGTCTTTAACATTAAAAATGAACTACGCACTTCGTTTGAAATAATTCCACCTGCAAGTAATTTCATTGAAAAGTTGTACTTACCAACTATGCTTGTGGACCCTATTTCTCAAGAGCAGGTCAAATAATGACTCAGAAAAAATAAAGGTTATACATAAACAAGTTACCTAAAATACTTTTGTACAATACAGTGGTTAGAACTATCTTAAAAGGAATCGCTCCATAAAAAGAACTACTTTGCCCAACTCTAGTACATACATCCACACGAGTCAACAGTATTCACTTTTAATTGTCAGAATGATGCCGATTTAGACCCCATGTCGGTCTCCCTCACCACTCGTTGGAATCCTTCTCAACATGGCAATATCTCAACCAACAGCTAATGCTTTTTTAATAATGACGATCATTCAATGTAGTAACAAAAAGGAAGTTTCTGGTGAAGGTCGTGATAACAACACTACTAGTAGTGTGGTCTTCTGGCCATACCTTGTGTATGTCATTGGATTTGTAGTCAAATTACACCAATTGTGTGTGTTACAACATGGATACAACAGGGCTACAGAGTGGGGAATGGGTCCAGCAATGACATGCCACATACAGTCTACATGGCAGCACTTTCGGTCCTACTCTCTAAGCGCAGCTGTAATTAAACTCTTTTATGTGGCAGGGGTAGGGTGAATGCGCCTTTTTTTTCTGTATGCATGCTGTCACTCACAATGCGACATACCGCAACTGACAGACCGCAGGGCATCTGCAACCACAGGTCCTCTTCACTAAGGATATACTTCCCTCTGCTAAGTCACATGCACGGAAAGAGATCCAGAAGTATACCTTCACAAACCGTATACCTACTGGAGCCACTGAAGCGGGACTTTAGACCTCTCCAACATCGCCTCTAAGACGTGTTTTTGGCCTGCTGCTGCCTAGTATACTCCTTTCCTTCCAATACGAAACTTCGTTGGATTAATCTTTATGTCCATTTAACTTACTTAACTTCGTTGTTTTCTATTCGGAAACCAATCGATTTCTGTGATAATTTTGAATTATGTTTGTAAAAAGAAGTTTTTAGTTTAGCTAATATCCTGTTGCATTGAAATAAACCTTTCTCTTGTTGATTTAGAAGGTGTTGTTTCTTAGGCATCTCACTATGTGAGGTGTAGGAGTTCGGCGATGATGTTTTATTTGGACCCAGGTAGTCATGTATGTTTTCTTCTGTTCTTTACTCCATTTACAACATCAGATAGCCAGATCATCTTGGTTCTCTACGACTGAACACCCAGTTCCTGAACATGTTGACGTGACACAACAAATGTTGCTCTTCCTGTAAGATATGCAGCTTATCGTGCAGGAGCTCGTAAACACGGTAGTGGATATAACTGTAGCATCTGTTGATGGATCGCAACGCTCTTCCCAAATGGACTTCGTGGGTAAAAGCCTCGGTGAAGTTCCTTCACCTTTTCTGGGCTTTGAAAGGAAAGTGGACCCTTCAGCAAATTATATGACACACCTCGAGTAGCATTTTCTGGAGCACGGTATCTTCTCGCCCACATTGGACTCAAGGTCTACTGCTCCTGCAGCAATTACAGCCTGAACTTGAACTGCATGCCCTGCCATATGAGGAACCGAAATTTTGCTGACAAGAATACTTTGACCCTCACGTACATGTTGCGACAGCATGGCTCAGATTCCTTAGCTATCTTAAGCAACATGTGCAGTAGCATTTGGAATATATCTTGGGAATGCCATATTCGGTGTTCAAATGATAACTGTCCAGAGTTTATGCCATGTCGCTCGTCAGAGACATTATCTTAGTGCATGCCCCAGACGAGGGGCTTCAGACAGATTGACTGGAGCTGAAGATACCCGTGTTGGATTCTTATATTTCAATCATTCAGGCATTTCAGGAGTTCCTTCATGCTTCAGCATCCCTGCAAGATCAATCCGATATCTACACGGACTGTCCCACCCGCCACCCACTAACCCAGCAACTCCCCCATTCTGTGAAGTTTTCCCTCCCAGTAAACCAGAATTCTCAGCCCATGCGCAGCAGTAGCCCTCTTGCATTCACTGTTTCACTATGCAGCCTAGGCATCAAAGCCAGTTTAGACACACCAAATGTGCTCCTATGGCAAAACAGGTCACAAAGCAGAGATCTACCGTACCTCCTCCAAGCTGCACGTGGATTAAACTCAGCTGGACCCCTTTCTAGTAGAGCAACCTGATGTGGCAGACCCAGAGCCCTCCACAATCACATACGACATAGTAGTGGTCGAAGGACAGTTCACAACCCTCATCCAACATTGTGTCACCACTGCTGGATAAGCCTACTAGTCATCAAAACTCCTGGGGTGAAAGACGTAATGGAAATTGATCCCTTCGACACTTTGGGGCTAAAGTGCGTGATGCAATGAATAACATCCAGCCACGCATGGACAATTCTCACTTCCACCTTCTTCACTTGAACTATCGTGCAGTTTTCGAGCCTTCTCCTAAAGGCATCATGGGATTTGAAGCCCACATCACCCTCCCACCAACGTTTTTTCAAGGCTCAGAATGTCTCATTCGTCCTGTGGGATAAGTTATGGGAGAAACTGCAACGTTTGCAGGATATCAGAATCTTTATGGCTGTTTCCAACAGTTATCCATCGTGCTGGTCGATAGACCAGATGGCTCCCTCTCCATATGTGGTGACTTCAAGAACACCATTAATGCACAGTCCATTGTTGATTATTACCTAATCTCAAAGACGAATGAGATTCTTGCTTGGCTTGCTGAAGTACAGTCATCGCGAAAATTGATCTCAAGGACATCCAATGGAAGCTGTAAAGCTTCCATTGGATGTGGCATCATAGGACTTGCTGGTGATAAATATATCCTTCAGTCTCTTCAACTACAGCAGCTTGCCCCTTGAGATTGCGAGCGTCCTAGCGTTACAGCAGAGGTATTTGGAACACTTACATGGGAAGTGCCAGGCATAGAAAATTTTTTCGTGTGACGTCATAAGCGCGTGACTGCGTGTGAGATCGCTCTCTAAGTTTTAAAATATTTTTAGGTTTCAGATACATATTTTAACGGTTTTTGTGATAATATTTACTATACAAGTGACTTATTAGTGGTTTCTTCATTCACTTCCGCGTTATTGTGTTGTGACCTAATATTCGTGAGTGATTCGTAACGAGCAACTTAACCTCTTACCTTTGTTTACTTTCCGCGCTGACCAGTTGCAGCTGTAGCGGCGCATCGAAAGCTAAGTACTAATTTATTGTTTGTATATAGTGGTTTATTTAGGACCTTTAGTAGTCTTCAACCGGTGTTCTTGGTGTTTTCTGGTGAAATAATTTCAGAAGAAATTTTTGGAAACTGCATTCAGTTTCGTTACTGTGTCATTAGACGTTTGATTTTCTTTCTGTGTTAGTCTTTAGTTATATTCTCATTTGCTGTTGATTAATACTGTTAACAATAGTAGTTACTTCCCTTGTAGAGTAAGTTCGTGATTATTGTAGTCAGTTTTTTTAAATCTTCTTATTGTAGTAGCGGAACTTAGATAAAGTAGTTTTCTTGTTTCAATAACTGTAAAATTTTACCATGAGTGAGAAGTGTGGGCTCTGCCGTAGGTTCGTGAGTAGTGGATTGCAGTGTCAGACGTGTTCGAAGTATTTTCACTGGGGAGAATGTAGTGGGGAAGCCAGATGGCATTCTGGTGAGATCCTCTCCTGGAACTGCAGGTTATGTAGCAGGAGTAAGTTGACAGAGGAGCAGGACCGTAAGATCTGTGCCCTTCAGGTGCAGTTGAAAAACGCACAGGAGGAGCTAGGTAGGATGAGGAGGGAGAAGGGGGTTGGGGAATGGGAGCTGGCTGTTGGCAAGAGATCTGCAAGGAGAAGGAGATTTTCAGATAGTTTTACTGTTGGTGTTCGCAATAGCTATGACCAACTGTCAGAGTTTAGTGGAGAGGAATCTCTAGTAGCTGTAGATGTAGGAAGTATGCAGCAGACCTCAGCAGTTACGGTGGCTAGGACAGTTGCAAAGTCTAAGAGAAAGAAGAAGTTTCTGTTGTTAGGTAGTTCTCATGGTAGAGGTGTAGGCCAGCAGTTG
This sequence comes from Schistocerca nitens, assembly GCF_023898315.1. Lineage (NCBI taxonomy): Eukaryota > Metazoa > Arthropoda > Insecta > Orthoptera > Acrididae > Schistocerca > Schistocerca nitens. Next base: position 108,594,257 of record NC_064615.1, read on the forward strand.
CAGGAAGCGTTGGGGAGTGAGTACCAGGTCACCAGCATTGTGAAGCCAAATGCAGGATTGGCTCAGGTGACTGTTAACATAGGGGGGTTATGCAGGCATTTTACTAAAGAGGGTCAGGTAGTGATTGTGGGTGAGGAATTTCATGGAACTGTTTCAGCGTCACGATCGGCCTATCTTAATACAGCCCTCAAGCGTAATAACATGAGACTTGGGGGTGCGCTGATAACAGAAGGCATGGGTTGGGGTTGGGTTGGGTTGTTTGGGGGAGGAGACCAGACAGCGAGGTCATCGGTCTCATCGGATTAGGGAAGGACGGGGAAGGAAGTCGGCCGTGCCCTTTCAAAGGAACCATCCCGGCATTTGCCTGGAGAGATTTAGGGAAATCACGGAAAACCTAAATCAGGATGGCCAGACGCGGGACTGAACCGTCGTCCTCCCGAATGCGAGTCCAGTGTGCTAGCCACTGCGCCACCTCGATCGGTACAGAAGGCATGAGTCACATTTCAGTGGTGTCGGTGGAGTCCATCAGCAGGACGGATTTCACTATACATGGCCTGCACCTCAACAGGTATGGAAAGGGGAGGTTGGCAAAGCTTATAGGTGACAGCATAGGTGGGGGTGGTGGGATCACTCATGGGAAAATTCCTGTACTAGTGGGTGTTAGAGCTGCACCTTTTTTAGACTGAAGTCAGCTGATAGGTATTCCTGCTTAAGGGAAGTCTCTCTAAGGAAGATACCACATTTGACAAAGCTTAGGTATCCGAGTAATGAGGGAATTAGTATATTTCATCAAAATATACAAGGTATTAGAGATGAAGTTAGTGAACTGCTTATAGATGTTGACTCTGAAATTATTGGTATATCTAAACACTTGTTAAATAAGGAGATACTTCAGAGGCTTCCTTTACCAGGATACAGGTTGGCTGGCAGCTTTTCTAGGAGCTCTTTGCGGTGTGGGGGAGTAGCCATGTATGTGAAAAACGGTATCCCATTTGAGTCAATTGATGTTTCAAAGTACTGCACTGAAAAGGTGTTTGAATGTTGTGCAGGTCTGGTTAAATTTAATGGAGTTAAACTTCTAACTGTTGTTATTTATAGATCCCCAGACTCCGATTTCACAACATTTTTGCTAAAGCTAGAGGAGGTCCTTGGTTCACTTTATAGGAAATACAAAAAGTTAGTTACATGTGGTGACTTCAATATTAATTATGATTGTGCAAGGAAAAGGATGCTGGTAGACCTCCTTAATTCATATAATCTTATGCAAACCGTATTCTTTCCAACGCGAGTGCAAGGGAACAGTAGAACAACCATAGACAATATTTTTGTTCATTCCTCATTACTAGAAGGGCATTCTGTTAGCAAAAAAGTAAATGGCCTTTCAGATCATGATGCACAAGTTTTAACTCTAAAAGATTTTTGTGCTGCAACACATGTTAAATATAGTTATCAACATTTTAGGAAAGCTGATCCAGTTGCTGTAGAGACCATTGTAAACCTTATCAAGGAACAAGAGTGGCAAGATGTTTATAGTGCTGATACAGTAGATGATAAACATAATGCTTTCCTCAAGACTTTTCTCGTGCTCTTTGAAAGTTGCTTTCCGTTAGAACGTTCAATACAGGGTACTAGCACAAACAGGCAGCCTGGGTGGCTGACTAGAGGGATAAGAATATCCTGTAGAACAAAGTGGCAATTATATCAAAACGTTAGAAACAGTCAAAATATAAATGCAGCAGCCCATTACAAACAGTATTGTTGTTGTTGTTGTTGTTGTTGTGGTCTTCAGTCCTGAGACTGGTTTGATGCAGGTCTCCATGCTACTCTATCCTGCGCAAGCTTCTTGATCTCCCAGTACCTACTGCAACCTACATCCTTCTGAATCTGCTTGGTGTATTCATCTCTTGGTCTCCCTCTACGATTTTTACCCTCCACACTGCCCTCCAATATTAAATTGATGATCCCTTGATGCCTTAGAACATGTCCTACCAACCGATCCCTTCTTCTAGTCAAGTTGTGCCACACACTTCTCCCCAATCCTATTCAACACCTCCTCATTAGTTATGTGATCTACCCAACTAATCTTCAGCATTCTTCTGTAGCACCACATTTCGAAAGCTTCTATTCTCTTCTTGTCTAAACTATTTATCGTCCATGTTTCACTTCCATACATGGCTACACTCCATACAAATACTTTCAGAAACGACTTCCTGACACTTAAATCTATACTCGATGTTAACAAATTTCTCTTCTTCGGAAACGCTTTCCTTTCCATTACCAGTCTATATTTTATATCCTCTCTACTTCGACCATCATCATTTATTTTGCTCCCCAAATAGCAAAACCCCTTTACTACTTTAAGTGTCTCATTTCCTAATCGAATACCCTCTGCATCACCCGACTTGATTCGAATACATTCCATTATTCTCGTTTTGCTTTTGTTGAAGTTCATCTTATATCCTCCTTTCAACACACTATCCATTCCATTCAACTGCTTTTCCAAGGCCTTTGCTGTCTCTGACAGAATTACAATGTCATCGGCGAACCGCAAAGTTCTTATTTCTTCTCCATGGATTTTAATACCTACTCGGAATTTTTCTTTTGTTTCCTTCACTGCTTGCTCAATATACAGATTGAATAACATTGGGGAGAGGCTACAACCCTGTCTCACTCCCTTGCCAACCACTGCTTCCCTTTCATGTCCCTCAACTTTTATAACTGCCATCTGGTTTCCATACAAATTGTAAATAACCTTTCGCTCCCTATATTTTACCCTTGCAACCTTCAGAATTTGAAAGAGAGTATTCCAGTCAACATTGTCAAAAGCTTTATCTAAATCTACAAATGCTAGAAACGTAGGTTTGCCTTTCCTTAATCTGGCTTCTAAGATAAGTCGTAGGGTCAGTATTGCCTCACGTGTTCCAATATTTCTACGCAATCCAAACTGATCTTCCCCTAGGTCGGCTTCTACTAGTTTTTCCATTCGTCTGTAAAGAATTCGCGTTAGTATTTTTCAGCCGTGACTTATTAAACTGATAGTTCGGTGATTTCCACATCTGTCAGCACCTGCTTTCTTTGGGATTGGAATTATTATATTCCTCTTGAAGTCTGAGGGTATTTCGCCTGTCTCATACATCTTGCTCACCAGATGGTAATGTTTTGTCAGGACTGGCTCTCCCAAGGCCGTCAGTAGTTCTAATGGAATGTTGTCTGCTCCCGGGGCCTTGTTTCGACTCAGGTTTTTCAGTGCTCTGTCAAACTCTTCACGCAGTATCGTATCTCCCATTTCATCTTCATCTACATCCTCTTCCATTTCCATAATATTGTCCTCAAGTACATTGCCCTTGTATAGACCCTCTACATACTCCTTCCACCTTTCTGCTTTCCCTTCTTTGCTTAGAACTGGGTTTCCATCTGAACTCTCAATATTCATATAAGTGGTTCTCTTTTCACCAAAGGTCTCTTTAATTTTCCTGTAGGCAGTATCTATCTTACCCCTAGTGAGATAAGCCTCTACATCCTTATATTTATCCTGTAGCCATCCCTGATTAGCCATTTTGCACTTCCTGTCGATCTCATTTTTGAGACGTTTGTATTCCTTTTGCCTGCTTCAGTATTGTAAGGTGCTTAAAAAAGTTATTAGGAAGGCAAAAAGTATGTGGTATGCAGATAGAATAGCCAAGTCTCAGGATAAAATTAAAACCATATGGTCAGTCGTAAAGGAAGTGGCTGGTCTGCAGAGACAGGTCGAGGATATAGAATCAATCTGTAGTGGGAATGTCCATGTTACTAATAAGTCACATATGTGTACAGTATTTAATAATCACTTTTTGAATATAGCAGGTGAACTAAACAGAAACCTAGTCCCAACAGGGAATCATATAGCGCTCGTAGAAAAAAGTGTTCTGCGACTGTTACCTGAATTGCTCCTCCATGATACTGACAAGAGGGAGATTGAGTTAATAATTAAATCACTAAAGACCAAGAACTCTTATGGATGTGACGGGGTATCTAGCAGAATACTGAGGTATTGTTCTATGTATGTTAGCCCACTACTTAGCCATATCTGTAACTTTTCCTTTAGGTGTTGTCGGTTTCCTGACCGATTAAAGTACTCAGTAGTGAAGCCACTTTATAAAAAGGGAGACCGGGATAATGTTGACGATTATAGATCTATTTCTATGCCATCGGTGTTTGCTAAAATTATCGAGAAAGTTGTATATACAAGGTTACTGGAGCATTTAAATTCACATAATTTGCTGTCAGATGTACAGTTTGGTTTTAGAAATGAGTTAACAACTGAAAATGCTATATTCTCTTTTCTCTGTGAGGTTTTGGATTGATTAAATAAAAGGTTGCGAACGCTAGGTGTTTTCTTTGATGTAACGAAGGCTTTTGACTGAGTTGACCACAAAATATTACTGCAGAAGTTGGACCATCACGGAGTAAGAGGAGAAGCTTACAATTGGTTCGCCTATTACTTTAAGAACAGAAAGCAGAAGGTAATTCTCCACAATATTGAGAGTGGTAGTGATGTTCAGTCCCAATGGGGCACTGTTAAGTGGGGTGTTCCCCAAGGGTCGGTGCCGCTGCTGTTTCTTATTTATGTAAATGATATGCCTTCTAGTATTACAGGTGATTCGAAAATATTTCCGTTTGCTGATGACACCAGCTTGGTAGTGAAGGATCTTGTGTGTAATATTGAAACATTATCAAATAATGTAGTTCATGAAATAAGTTCGTGGCTTGTGGAAAATAATTTGATGCCAAATCACAGTAAGACTCAGTTTTTACAGTTTCTAACTCACAATTCAACAAGAACTGATATTTTGATCAGACAGAATGGGCATATTATAAGCGAGACGGAACAGTTCAAGTTCCTAGGCGTTCGGATAGATAGTAAGCTGTTGTGGAAAGCCCACGTCCAGGATCTTGTTCAGAAACTAAATGCTGCTTTATTTACCATTAGAACAGTATCTGAAATAACTGACAGTTCAACACGAAAAGCAGTCTACTTCGCATATTTTCATACGCTTATGTCATATGGTATTATTTTTTGGGGTAATTCTTCTGATTCAAAAAGGGTATTTTTGGCTCAAAAACGGGCTGTTCGAGCTATATGTGGTGTAAGTTCGAGAACCTCTTGTCGACCCCTATTCAGTAGTCTGGGAATTCTGACACTGCCCTCACAGTATATATTTTCTTTAATGTCGTTTGTTGTTAGCAGTATTAGCTTATTCCCAAGAGTTGGCAGCTTTCACTCAGTTAATACTAGGCAGAAATCAAATATGCATGTGGAATGCACTTCCTTGACTCTTGTGCAGAAAGGAGTGCACTATTCTGTTGCATCCATTTTCAATAATCTACCACAAGAACTCAAAAATTTTAGCAGTAGCCCAAACGCTTTTAAGTCTAAACTGAAGTGTTTCCTCATGGCTGACTCCTTCTATTCTGTCGAGGAGCTCCTGGAAGAGCTGAAAAATTAAGCAAATTCCAGTGTTACATTGTTGATTTTCTTTATTTAAATTTACGAATTGTCTCCTGAATACATTTCTTGTATTTCATTTTATCTGTTTCTACTATCGTGTTATAATTTCATGTATTGACTCGTTCCATGACCATGGAGACTTCTCCTTAATTTGGTCCCACAGAACAATAAATAAATAAATAAATCTGGACGACATCATCGTTGCATGCTTGCGCAACACCTGGTGGATAACCCAGATAGCCTCTATGCCATCCCAAACGCAACTAATCTTAGTTATAACTTGGAGAAGTGCCACTTTTTCCCCATAGTCGAATATATAGGACATATCCTCAGTGCCACAGATATCCAGCCACTGCCACAATATGTCCACGCTATGCAGAACTTGTCACCTCCGATGACCGTGAAGCATTTTCGGTTCGTCTTATGCCAACTGAATTGCTATTGTAAGTTTATCCCCAATGCTGCCACAATCGCGGAACCACTGCACCGTCTCTTACGTAAAAATGTGGCACGGAATTGGAACATGGCATTTGACTGCCCGTTCCAGGACCAGGGGTTGCTTTGGCCCATATGTTTGATGGCTTACAATCCCTTTCTCCCTGTCGTTGTCACAGTACATATATCCAAGTATGGATTAGGGGCTGACCTTTCTTACATTGTATACAGCATGGAATAGCCCACTGCTTTTGTCAGGAAAAGATTGGCATCACCCCAGTGCAATTATGAATAGATCGAAAAGTAGGCTGTGGCCATATTCTTCACTTTTAAAACATTCCAGGACTATGTGTATTGCTGCCATTACCCTGTTGATGGACCAAAGCTATTGCTGCCCTTACTTCGATTTGATGTGAACATCCCCACAAAATCAGCCCACTGCCTTCAACGATGGGTTTGTTTCTTACCAGTTAGTCCTACAAAATCCAGTACTATTCTACGTCTCACCATGCTAACACTAACTTACTTTCAAGATTGCCAGTGGGTCAGGACTCCTTTTGACTCTTATCCGTAAGTATTCTGCTACTTGGACTACCTGTCCATGCCAGACTGGTGGCTCAGCGCCCGGGAGAAGCCCCATTCTTCGCGAGCTCCTCTGTCTGTTCCAGTGAGGATGGCCACTGGATCACCAGAAGGTGCTCAACCCGAAAATTGGAAGATATAGGCATCACAGATATGAATTCTCTGCCATGAGTAGTGTCCTGCGGCTCCAGAGCGAAAATGGCTGGACTCAGGTCATCCTGCCATCCTCCCTGCAGCACCAGATCGTATACCTGCTTCATCATGGTCATTAGGGCTTTGTGCTAAAGAAACGCCCTGCACATTAACACATCTATTGGAAAGTGATTGATGCTGATATTACCACCATGGTGGCAGCCCGTACATCAAGCCAAAGCAAGCAGTTGGCCCCACTGCATAGCTGTTTTCCTGGCTGGAGGCATCAAGACTATAGTCACAGCTCTATTTGGATTTCATGGGCACTTTCCTGGGCTACATCGTGGTGGATGCCAGATGTTGTTCTTCCTACATCTTCCAGGTGCCCTCTACATCCTCCATGCATGCGATCCAAGCCTTGACTTAGATATTTCCGACTGAAGGTCTTTCTGAGACAATGCCATATATTACCAATACACCTGACTGACTGGCAAAACTGCAGATGGAGAAGTACTGCCTAATTTATGCCTCCTAGGCGTCACCTCTCAGCACTCTAGCCACCGGTAAGTGTCATACTGCAGCCAATGGACGGCTGAGTAAATTCAACCAAAGGTTTCCTTTGCTGGGGTCTACATACCTCTGCCATGCCACACATCCATGTACATCCAGAAGTATACTTCTGTGCACATGCATGGCTATTTATAAAGATGTACCTCCACTCCTCGGCAGTTCTCCGCAGCGCTCTGGACCACTTCGCGTGTGCTAGTAGTAGCCCTTCAGAATGAGATTTTCACTCTGCAGCGGAGTGTGCGCTGATATGAAACTTCCTGGCAGATTAAAACTGTGTGCCCGACCGAGACTCGAACTCGGGACCTTTGCCTTTCGCGGGCAAGTGCTCAGTTGGTAGAGCACTTGCCCGCGAAAGGCAAAGGTCCCGAGTTCGAGTCTCGGTCGGGCACACAGTTTTAATCTGCCAGGAAGTTTCATATCAGCGCACACTCCACTGCAGAGTGAAAATCTCATTCTGGAAACATTCCCCAGGCTGTGGCTAAGCCATGTCATCGCAATATCCTTTATTTCAGGAGTGCTAGTTCTGCAAGGTTCGCAGGAGAGCTTCTGTAAAGTTTGGAAGGTAGGAGACGAGGTACTGGCAGAAGTAAAGCTGTGAGTACCGGGCGTGAGTCGTGCTTCGGTAGCTCAGTTGGTAGAGCACTTGCCTGCGAAAGGCAAAGGTCCCGAGTTCGAGTCTCGGTCGGGCACACAGTTTTAATTTGCCAGGAAGTTTCATATCAGCGCACACTCCACTGCAGAGTGAAAATCTCATTCTGGAAACATTCCCCAGGCTGTGGCTAAGCCATGTCTTCGCAATATCCTTTCTTTCAGGAGTGCTAGTTCTGCAAGGTTCGCAGGAGAGCTTCTGTAAAGTTTGGAAGGTAGGAGACGAGGTACTGGCAGAAGTAAAGCTGTGAGTACCGGGCGTGAGTCGTGCTTCGGTAGCTCAGTTGATAGAGCACTTGCCCGCGAAAGGCAAAGGTCCCGAGTTCGAGTCTCGGTCGGGCACACAGTTTTAATCTGCCAGGAAGTTTCAGTAGCCCTTCAGTCAGAGGCCGATTAGAGTCACTGCAGAGGGACTACGGAACCCTCCAATGTCGCCCCCAAAACGTATCTCTGGGCAGCTGCTGCTGTGTATATTCTCCTTCCTTTCAGTAGGAAACTTCATTGGATTACTCGTAGATTTTATGTCCCTTCAGCTTAATGAACTTCGTTATTTTCTAGTCGAATGCCTGACCGATTTTTGTGAGACTTTTGTTTGAAGTTTGTAAGAAGCAGTTTTTTTTCAGCTAATTTCAGTTGTTTGCTAATAAACCTTTCTCTTGCTGATTTTGAACATATTGTTTCTCAGGCTTCTCACTATGTGAGACAGGGATATATGACTGTAAAATATTAAATGGAGGAGGGCAACGTCAGTTTACAGGCAGGGAGTCAGAACTGTCAATAACCTTGTGCAATTCAGCTGTGTGAGAAACGTAACTTACTACGAAGTGCAGATGAGATATGTAGTAGTATCTGCACTGACTGCACCTTCGATTGTATACCTCGTTAACATACATTCAGTCTCCACCAAAATATTCAGTATTATATGTGTCGAAAGCAGTAAATTTCCCAATACTTATGCTACTGGACATAACAGTCGAAAAACGGTTAAATGTAGGATAAATCATTTTCAAAATTGGACAAATGATGAGCATCACTATTAGGTGCTAATCTACATCATGTTGATGAAAATGGATGCTATCAATATTGTGCAAATGAACCTTTTCATTCTTCATGAGCTGACCTCTCGTGATTTCATCTACAGTAATGTCGAAGTGCGAAATGTACGAAAAATGTACAATTTTATACTATATCCAAAGATTTTCAAGACTCCAAATACATATGACTTGCAGCTTTCATGTATTGGATGGGAGGAGCGGGAGGGGGCAGAATGTCACAGGATTCAGAATAAAATATCATTACCCTTCCTACATGCTCATGTAACTAGCGAGAATATATCTCTCTTTCTCTCTCTCTCTCTCTCGTGCATTGCCTTTCCAGTATTAAGGCATACAAAATGTCGTACCCTCTCTTCTATATATTCATTGAAGTCCCTCTACAGCAATTAACCCGTCCATCCACGATTTTTGTTAATCCTGTTGGGATGTGTGATGCTATGTCTCTTCCTTAAACTATACAAATAAGTAAATTCATATAAGTTTTTCCAGGTGGGACTGCGACCTGTGTCAGCCTTTAGCACAGATATGTCGGTCAGTATGAGAGCTGATGGTGCTGTGACTGTAACAGTTCTTTCTTCCTCCTAGCTCTCCAGGAAATTATCCAAGATATCTCCATACACTATGATCAACTGTCTACATCGCAAAAATTTTCGATTACTTCCTAAATGTAAACACAGTTATCTCTTAGGACCATGTCATGTATGGATTTTACAGAGTTTCTGACATTTGCCACATTTTCCCATATTCTATACATAAATGTAAAAATGTATATACTTGCTTTTATTTCTTACATCACCATGTGTGGCTCTTTTTATGATGCATGTGTGTTACAAAGTTCCAAACCAACCAGTGAATCTACAAATTACACTTCTTCCTCAAGTGCCAAAGCCAATGCTAAAACAAATGACCACACACATAGATTTCTGTGGGGGTTGTGAGGTAGCGGGCGAGTTGTGGCACCCTGAAAATATTCAAAGTTCGAAGTTGGCGTGGCCACAAGGGCCGCTTGGGCAGCTAGGGCTCATCAGCAAGTACGTGGTGCCGAACATTAGCTGCAACAAGAGGGGTAGCCCCAACGCGTGGTCCAGGCCGATTGCGTGGCTGCGAATTCCTTGTTGACGCTGTGTTGAGGACTGTGCTTTGTGTCGGTGAAGGTGATTTGTATGCCAGGAGTGCCAGGATGGCGGACTTTCTCAAACCATAATGGCAGACATTTCACTGTTCATGCAGAAATTAATTATAGCCAGATGAATCATGACACCTTAAAAAGAAACATGTACATTACCATTATTTGCACGATGATTCTGATGGTGTAATCAGATTTCCAATGCCTTTATTCGTTTAAAGTTTAGTATCTGACTGTAAATTATACAAGTAACACCCAGCAACAAATTTCCAAAATCTAAATGGTTCATCCGATTTTGTCGATCGGCGTGTCTTTAGGAATCTATTAGTGTAAACCTAAACTGGTATGAATTACAGGCATGTAACTTGAATAGTACGTGAGTTGTTGGAGGTCAAAGTGGCCGATTACTATTGATAGCGTCAGGCCACAAGTATTCTACAGTTACGCGAAAAAACGGTAGCAGCATGCTTACAAACATATTTATTGGTCTATGATTTTGTTTATATCCAATATATACCATTCATGAACAAATTGGTCAAATATTTACTGTATTTTAGAAAGCACAGAGATATTAGGCTACTGGCCTACTTTTGTTTCTGTTCCTTTGATATATGTTTATTTGATTTGTTTATCTATTTAATAAAGTGTGTTAGAGCGTGTTTATAGTCCAGCCGTAGTAATATTTATTTAATTTTAAGTTATTTAAATGTAAATCCAGTATTTCGTATGCGTTTCAATATGTTTGTGAGTGTATGTTGGCTTGGAGACATGGCGGGAGCGCTCTAGCCAATCACAGCGCTCGTTACTATGATAGGAGAGATGGTACGGAAGTGGGAGAGGAGCATCAGGTCGCACGGGACGGGGGTGCTGGACGTGAAGACACGACAGACGGTCTCTTGGAGAGTGTTGCGCAGTTTGTGCGTTGTTGCGGGAGATAGAAATAGTTCGTAGTGCTGACTGGTGCACTTGTGAGATTTCCGTGGCTTTGCAGTGACGTAGTATGTGTTTAGAAGTAAATATCTCGCGAGCTATGTTGTTGCTCATAACTAATTACGTGAAGTAGGAATCTATTGTTTGCCTGTTATTCAACTTATATTTTATTTAACTGCTGGACCATCGACACCAGTAAGTATAAATGGCATTCTTAAAGGTACTTGAACCATCGTACTCATCATTTAAAGTCGTTAAAATAGTTCCTGCAGATTTTATTCAATTGCAATCTCTCATTTATAAATTTCTATCTTACCTTCAAAATACACAATTACCGAATGATAGGAAACTTCGACCATTCGATTCATGTGTATATTCATACTGTATACTGTAGACTCGGCAGTGTTTGACTTGTTATGCGGCAACTACGTATCCCAGCCTTTAGACAACGAAACCAGCCAAAACTTTTAATATTTCAACTCTGAGTCTGAGGGAGCGTAGTTGAGGGTCTCATTTTTATTTGAAAGCCAGCAGGGTTCAGTGTTGACATTATTTTGTTGTAAAAACACACACATACCAGAGCTACGCTATGTCATGTGTTAGCTTCCTGCAGGGGTGCCCTCTCCCTGTTCCCACCACCAGCAGAGCTGTTGTCAGGGGAAGAGGGGTAGGGGGCAGTAGCAGGCTGTGGGCTAGAGGCATACAGCTGCAGCAGCACCACACCTAGTGCAAGAACATACACCTTCCAGACATTATCCTGGATAATACTTCGATGGATCAATGCTGAATGATATGTGGAAATTGTTCTGCACATGGATACACCCTAAACATTAACCCAGGTCACATGTGGGTGGACCCACACCAAATATTATCCAGGAATTGTTGCACAGACTGATTCCCATAAACCGTTATCCCAGAATTTTCACAGGTGGATCTGCCCCAAACAAAATTCTTGGAGACATTGCCTGGTGGATCTAACTTAAGTAATGTTCCCAGTCATCGCACATTGTCAGTCCACCACTATAAACAATATAGTGAATAAGGTCATTGTAATGGTTGCCACTAAGGTGTTGTTTGATGTGGAGGAACAGATGGTATCGCTCGGCGCAAGATGAGGATTGTAGGGTGGGTGGTCTAAAACTTCCCAGCCAAAATTGTCCAATAAATCGCGTGTGTGACCTGCAGTGTGAGGTCTTGGGTTGCCATGGAGAAGAACAATTCCCTTTGTCAGCATACAACGTCTTTTGTTTGAATCGCTCTGCGTGGCTTTCTCAGGGTTTGGCAGAATGATTCTACATTGATAGTGGTTCTTAGTTGCACGAAGTCGACCAACAAAACACCATGCCTATCCCAAAACACCCATGCCATGATTTTGCGCTGGGACAGTCTGTTTGGTCTTCCCCTTTACAGGCGGGTGTGTGTGTCTCCATTCCATGCTCTGTTGCTTCTATTCGGGCGTGGTATGCGAAACCCACGTTTTGTCCCCAGTTACGATCTGACTCAAGAAGCCATCAACTTCTTAGTGATATCGAGTCAAGAACTTCATCGCACCATCAAATCTTTGGTTTTTGTGGTCGTCTTTTAGGAGTTTCTGGACCCAATGGGAGCACAGTTTCCTAAACTATACGTGTTCAGAAACAATGTTGTAAGGCACTGATCTCGACAAGGTCAGGAAATTCGTTTGAGAGACCTGTTATCGTGAAGTGCGTGTTCTCACGAATCCTCGCTTCAACTGAAGCCACCGAATCGTCTGTAATCAAAGAAGGGCGACCGGAGCGGTCCTCGTCATGGACGTTGTCACGGCCGTCTTTGAATTCTCTTACCCACTTACGCACTTTGCTGTCACTCGTAACAGTTCCACCGTACACTTCGCAAATCTGTCCATGAATTTCTGCAGGTTCCTTGGTAACAAAAACCGTATCACTGATCGAACCTCACACGCCGCGGGTGAGTTGATAGTGACTGCTTTTTATCTACCAAAGTTTTTATTTTTTCGAATAACATTACTGCCGCTTCAAAGCAGTTCCCTTCGGCAGTTACACCCCGGTGGAGTCGTTGTTCCCAGCCTCTGTAACAGCGCTGAAAGCCTTCACCTGCCAGGGCCTTTAACGTTTGTGTCACATTCTTTTGGATGTTCTCCATAGCCTCAAAATAGCGTCCTTTCAAGACAGTTATCAATTTCAGGAAAAGAAAAAAGTCACCAGGACTCAGACCAGGTGAATAGGGGAGTCCGTGGAGCAACAGGAATGCTTTTGAAGTCGATAATTCCGTGATGGAAGTGGTCGTGTGACATGCGGCGTTGCTATGATGCAGCATCGACTTCTCTGCAGCGTCGGGTCTCACTCGATTCTCCCTTTTCCTTGGCCGTTCAAGGGCGTCTTTGTAAAACACGTGGATTACAATCTGTTCTGGAAGAACAATCTCACAAGAGCACGCACACTTTCAACGTTTTCGTTGTTTTTTGAAGCAGATGGTCTCCCTGAGCGAGTTTCATCGTCAACGTGTTCTCGGCCTTCCAGAAATGATTTTTGCCTGCGAAAGACTTGTGCTCTTGACAAAGAATGTTCCCCATAGAACTGTTGCAACTTTTCAAAAGTCACACTCGTGGATTACCCAGGTTTAACACAAAACCTGACGGCATAACTTTGCTCTAAATTCCACTGTTACAGTTTCGTAACACACAGCTTCACTGCTGGCGCTCTCACACGATGGCTATACGGAGCTGAATCTAGGACTGAGCATTTTGAAGGGAAGAACATCGATCTACAAAAGTACAATAACACAGCGTTGCCAGATGGCTGGCAGAGTTGTCAGTCTCATTATTGTTCTCACATATCTCATATACATGGCATAGTAGACAACATCGGAAGTACCATGAAGCTTATCGCAGATGATTCTGTTGGATACACAGACGTCGTAAGACTAGAAAATCATTGTGAAAATGCAGGAACACCTGCAGAGGATCGAAGCTCGGTGCAAGTAGTGGCAACTGACTCTCAAAATAAACAAATGGAATGTAGTGTATTGCGTGTATACAGACAGGAAGATCCGTCACTGTATGCTTACACCATTGCAGACCAATCACTGGAAGCAGTTGCTGCCATTAAATATTTGGAGCATGTGTATTGATCGATTTAAAATGGAAAGACTGAAAGGTCTCTGTTGGATTCCTTTCATGTTAATTTCTTAAATCTGTTGTCATTTACGGCATAAATTCCTCTTCTAAATTTACTGTGGTGTTTCTGACTATCTGGGAGGAGACTGAGCAGTGAAACGTGTTACTTTAACACATAAACAAGAACGATCTGTCACACTACTACACTTTAAAACACAGTTTATATATAATTCATGTCACACAGTCTCATACGGAACCTACATCCGCTTTCTTATATATACTGTATATGATAAGATACTGCCATCCCCCTTCCCTTCTGTGTGAGAGGATGAATGAGCAAATGTATTTCTGCTTGCATGCTTGATGGTAGCAGACAAGCCTGTCTGCTGGAGAACAGTAGCACCAACGTCGGAACAGGTAGCTACGCTTTCTAATAGCAGAGAGGTTTATATTCTTAGTATGGTCCTGTCCGTCCCTTGTCATGTTGGTATAGGAAGCTGCCTCTCTGGTCACTTCCGTTTGTATCTGTTAAGCACGCTCGGTAGGGGCCCAGGTAGGTCTGTCTGCGGCGAGCGTCTGAAGTGGTAAGATCTCCGGCTAAGTGCGTGTCTGCTAAGTCCGTAGGACAATGGATTTCTTAAGTTCAACCTACATGAAAATTTAATCACCTTTATTTCAGGTTTAGCTCTAAAATATCTAATGTTATCTTAAATTGCAATGCAGTGTAATTCGAGTGTGAAGTTCAGAATATCTTCCGATAGTTGCTTTGTCACTACTTTGTGAGTAAAGTGGAACCACATGTTGATCAGTAACTCTAACTAAGATCATCAATCTTAAATGCGAATGTGCATGAGATTATAACGTCTCGTCTTGACAATATTTTTCAATATAGCAACTTTTCTTTATGTTCAACCCACGTGGGGTGTACTTTGTGAGACCAGTTCCACGTGCTTATACAGGGTGATTCAAAAAGAATACCACAACTTTAGGAATTTAAAACTCTGCAACGACAAAAGGCAGAGCTAAGCACTATCTGTCGGCGAATTAAGGGAGCTATAAAGTTTCATTTAGTTGTACATTTGTTCGCTTGAGGCGCTGTTGACTAGGCGTCAGCGTCAGTTGATGCTAAGATGGCGACCGCTCAACAGAAAGCTTTATGTGTTATTGAGTACGGCAGAAGTGAATCGACGACAGTTGTTCAGCGTGCATTTCGAACGAAGTATGGTGTTAAACCTCCTGATAGGTGGTGTATTAAACGTTGGTACAAACAGTTTACAGAGAATGGGTGTTTGTGCAAAGGGAAAAGTTCTGGACAGCCGAAAACGAGTGATGAAAATGTAGCACGCATCCAGCAAGCATTTCTTTGCGGCCCAGGAAAATCGACTCGCAGAGCTAGCAGAGAGCTGCAAATTCCACAATTAACTGTATAGAGAGTCCTATGAAAAAGGTTAGTTATGAAACCTTATCGTCTGAAATTGGTTCAAGCATTGTCTGCAGCTGATAAGATTAAAAGAAACGATTTCTGTGATTTTATCCTTGCTCAAATGGAAACAGATGAATCCTTCGTTTCAAAGATTGTGTTTAGTGATGAAGCAACTTTCCACACTAACGGGAAAGTCAACCGCCACAATGTCTGTATATGGGGCACTGAGAATCCGCGGGAAACAACTCAGTATGAACGTGACTCGCCTAAGGTGAACGTTTTCTGTGCCATTTCAGCCAATAAAGTTTTTGGTCCCTTTTTCTTCGAAGGTGCTACTGTAACTGGACTACAGTATCTGGAGATGTTAGAGAATTGGCTGTTCCCTCAGCTCGAACAAGAAGCACAACAATTCATATTTCAGCAGGATGGAGCGCCACCACATTGGCACTTATCTGTCCGTAACTACCTTAACGTCAACTACCCGAGGCCGCCAGGCAGCCCATGACAGAGCACTTCATCACTGGCCTCCAAGAAGCCCTGATCTTACCCCCTGCGATTTTTTCTTATGGGGGTATGTTAAGGATATGGTGTTTCGGCCACCTCTCCCAGCCACCATTGATGATTTGAAACGAGAAATAACAGCAGCTATCCAAAATAACAGCAGCTATCCAAACTGTTACGCCTGATATGCCACAGAGAGTGTGGAACGAGTTAGAGTATCGGGTTGATATGGCTCGTGTGTCTGGAGGGGGCCTTATTGAACATCTCTGAACTTGTTTTTGAGTGAAAAAAAAACCTTTTTAAATACTCTTTGTAATGGTGTATAACAGAAGGTTATATTATGTTTCTTTCATTAAATACACATTTTTAAAGTTGCGGTATTCTTTTTGAATCACCCTGTACAATTGTTTGACCCATCAGGTTAATAGTAACACGATAGTAACCAGTTCGAGGTTTTTCTTTTGTAAATTTCGTTTCGATGTAATTTATTTTAATTATCAAAATTATTGTGGAGCTACATTCTTTGTGTAAACCAAGTTGACCACGTGAAGCATGTGGTGTAAGCATCAAAGTAGCCCTCAGCTATTCTTTTCGGGAAGATTTCACAGAGAGTTAGTATGAATTTAGTATACCAGTGTGTGGTAATTTCATGACAGACAGGATTGCGCTACGAACGTAACTTCTTTGGGTGAAAATTTAGTCGGTTGGTTGTGGTTAATTTCCTCTTGCACATGTTTCAACGTTCTTCGTGTGTTCTTTTATGAATGCAATGTTGTATGTAGTCTCCCAATCTTGGCTCCCTATTTGATGTGTTCCGTAAGATTACAAACTCACATTTACACAATCCTAAATAAGGCACCAGTATAGTTATGAATCAAGTTTGATATGCTGAAATTTTAACGGAACAATGATCAATGTTAAAATAAATCCCCAAATATAAACTGATTTATTTCTTTCTATTTAAATTGTCCTGGAAATGGAAAAAAGAACACATTGACACCGGTGTGTCAGACCCACCATACTTGCTCCGGACACTGCGAGAGGGCTGTACAAGCAATGATCACACGCACGGCACAGCGGACACACCAGGAACCGCGGTGTTGGCCGTCGAATGGCGCTAGCTGCGCAGCGTTTGTGCACCGCCGCCGTCAGTGTCAGCCAGTTTGCCGTGGCATACGGAGCTCCATCGCAGTCTTTAACACTGGTAGCATGCCGCGACAGCGTGGACGTGAACCGTATGTGCAGTTGACGGACTTTGAGCGAGGGCGTATAGTGGGCATGCGGGAGGCCGGGTGGACGTACCGCCGAATTGCTCAACACGTGGGGCGTGAGGTCTCCACAGTACATCGATGTTGTCGCCAGTGGTCGGCGGAAGGTGCACGTGCCCGTCGACCTGGGACCGGACCGCAGCGACGCACGGATGCACGCCAAGACCGTAGGATCCTACGCAGTGCCGTAGGGGACCGCACCGCCACTTCCCAGCAAATTAGGGACACTGTTGCTCCTGGGGTATCGGCGAGGACCATTCGCAACCGTCTCCATGAAGCTGGGCTACGGTCCCGCACACCGTTAGGCCGTCTTCCGCTCACGCCCCAACATCGTGCAGCCCGCCTCCAGTGGTGTCGCGACAGGCGTGAATGGAGGGACGAATGGAGACGTGTCGTCTTCAGCGATGAGAGTCGCTTCTGCCTTGGTGCCAATGATGGTCGTATGCGTGTTTGGCGCCGTGCAGGTGAGCGCCACAATCAGGACTGCATACGACCGAGGCACACAGGGCCAACACCCGGCATCATGGTGTGGGGAGCGATCTCCTACACTGGCCGTACACCACTGGTGATCGTCGAGGGGACACTGAATAGTGCACGATACATCCAAACCGTCATCGAACCCATCGTTCTACCATTCCTAGACCGGCAAGGGAACTTGCTGTTCCAACAGGACAATGCACGTCCGCATGTATCCCGTGCCACCCAACGTGCTCTAGAAGGTGTAAGTCAACTACCCTGGCCAGCAAGATCTCCGGATCTGTCCCCCATTGAGCATGTTTGGGACTGGATGAAGCGTCGTCTCACGCGGTCTGCACGTCCTGCACGAACGCTGGTCCAACTGAGGCGCAAGGTGGAAATGGCATGGCAAGCCGTTCCACAGGACTACATCCAGCATCTCTACGATCGTCTCCATGGGAGAATAGCAGCCTGCATTGCTGCGAAAGGTGGATATACACTGTACTAGTGCCGACATTGTGCATGCTCTGTTGCCTGTGTCTATGTGCCTGTGGTTCTGTCAGTGTGATCATGTGATGTATCTGACCCCAGGAATGTGTCAATAAAGTTTCCCCTTCCTGGGACAATGAATTCACGGTGTTCTTATTTCAATTTGCAGGAGTATATATATATATATATATATATATATATATATATATATATATATATATAAAATCACTGGTTATCGTAAGATGAGTACTAAAAGATTATAATTAATGTTAGTCTGGTTGGGAATTTGGTAAGCTAGACTGGATACCTGGTGAAACAGTTGCGCAGTAATGCAAGTTTAACTTCCTCAGATAGCTCACAGCTTTTAACCCACTTTTATGGTCTTGAATATCAGCACCGCTTTCAGAACAAATTAATGCAACACCATTACAAGACTACACAAAATTTATCGCGGACAAGGCAGATTCACTGGAAGAATCCTTAGGAAATGTAGTCTGTCAACAAAAAGTGCCTTTAAAAAACTCGTACGACCAAT
Source organism: Schistocerca nitens (assembly GCF_023898315.1). Taxonomy (NCBI): domain Eukaryota; kingdom Metazoa; phylum Arthropoda; class Insecta; order Orthoptera; family Acrididae; genus Schistocerca; species Schistocerca nitens. The sequence goes on from NC_064615.1 coordinate 108,613,010, forward strand.
ACTTGAGTGCTGCTCATCAGTCAGGGTTCCGTACAGGATAGGACTGATAAAGGAAACACAGAAGATCCAAAGAGGACCCGCACGTTTCGTTACAGGTTCATTCAGTAATCACGAAAGTTCACGGTGATAATCAACCAACCCTAGTAGCAGATGTTACAAGAGAGGCGTTCTGCGTCACGCTGCTCATACGGAAGCCAAACGGCAATCGTTCATCCCGCGAACAATTCCGCTCCCCCACATACTGCAAGGTGACTTGAGAAGTATAGATGTAGACGAAGACCACTGAGTATATTTACTACTACCTCATTAACTACTGTGGTTTTTCACCGCTCACTCATGCTGGGTTTCAAAGATAACAATATAAAGACAGGAAACAACCATTTCAAAAGCGTTGCATATATATTACATTGAAAAGTGATCCTCAAACACGTATCTTTCTTCAATCGTAATTAACTGGGAAATAAATTACAACAGAGGCAGTAACATGGACACTGATAGGAGAGATCAGAAAAAGCTAGAAACGTTTGAGATGCTGATGTCGAGGAAAATGGGGAAGATAGGCTAGCTGGAAAGAGTTAGTAACGAAATAGTGTTTGAAAGGATTGGTGAGAGGAAAAGACTGCTGCTGGTTATAAGAGAAAGGAAGAAAACTGGATAAGACGTTCGTCGAGAAGGGAGCGCTTGCTGACAGACGCTTTCGAAGATCTAGTTCGAGGGAGAAGACTGAGAAGGAGGAGGAAATACAAGATATGGACGACATAAAGGGAAGCAGGAATTACTCGGACCTAAAGACAGTTGGGGAAGACAAGAGGGCATGAAGAGTTATCATGTGAAAACTTGATTTTTGGTAGAAAACTAACGATGATGATGACGATGATTATGATGTAATACAGGGTGTTACAAAAAGGTACGGCCAAACTTTCAGAAAACATTCCTCACACACAAAGAAAGAAAATATGTTATGTGGACATGTGTCCGGAAACGCTTACTTTCCATGTTAGAGCTCATTTTATTACTTCTCTTCAAATCACATTATCATGTAATGGAAACACACGGCAACAGGATGTACCAGCGTGACTTCAAGCACTTTGCTACAGGAAATGTTCAAAATGTCCTCCGTTAGCGAGGATACATGCATCCACCCTCCGTCGCATGGAATCCCTGATGCGCTGATGCAGCCCTGGAGAATGGCGTATTGTATCACAGCCGTCCACAATACGAGCACGAAGAGTCTCTACATTTGGTACTGGGGTTGCGTAGAAAAGAGCTTTCAAATGCTCCCATAAAGGAAAGTCAAGAGGGTTGAGGTCAAGAGAGCGTGGAGGCCATGGAATCGGTCCGCCTCTACCTATCCATCGGTCACCGAATCTGTTATTGAGAATCGTACGAACACTTCGACTGAAATGTGCAGGAGCTCCATCGTGCATGAACCACATGTTGTGTCGTACTTGTAAAGGCACATGTTCTAGCAGTACAGGTAGAGTATCCCGTATGAAATCATGGCGGTGAATCTAGGAAGTACAGTACATACTGACGAAACTAAAATGAGCTCTAACATGGAAATTAAGCGTTTCCGGACACATGTCCACATAACATCTTTTCTTTATTTGTGTGTGAGGAATGTTTCCTGAAAATTTGGCAGTACCTTTTTGTAACACCCTGTATAAATGATACACCTAAGCCGGTAAACATTATGATGACACATCTGGGAGGTTTATGTCCAACTCCAGTAAACCTCTTCTCTGACCATTGCAAAATCAACACGTCTGTCTACATTTCAGATGAGAATAATCAATTAATTAATGAGGATAATATTAATTCATTTCTGCCACAATATGCCCATAAATGGAAAGAAAATTAATATTACCTGTAGATTAAACTGCTCCCGCAAAAAGAGAGTTGACGACCAGAGAGTAAATTTAAGTATGCAGTGGGAGCTCTTGATTTCAAATAAGTAATTACGGGAGTCTGCAGTATTCTCAATTGATCGCTGAGAAGTCTGTTTTCTATAGGAGACTGTAGTCGCTAGATAAGGAACAAAAAGTGGGAAAGAACAAGAAGAATTTCAGTCTCAAAGGGTCCATGTCAAACCCAAGGCAAGGGTTGACCTCGAAACATAGTAACTGTGTTGCGAAAGAACCAGAGAGCCAGACACTAACAAGAAGCCCTTATGCAGAAATCGTTACGAGTACCGAAAGCTAAAGCCATAGTTAAGTTCAGACAAAATTTTTACAAAGGAACTAACTGTTCAGAAAGGACTGATTAAAAACAGTTGGCATATTACTATACTTGGTGGTGACTTCAGTGTACCCTCGACAGCCGCGCGGGATTAGCTGTGCGCTCTAGGGCGTTGCAGTCATGGACTGTGCGGCTGGTCCCGGCGGAGGTTCGATTCCTCCCTCGGGCATGGGTGTGTGTGTTTGTCCTTAGGATAATTTAGATTACGTAGTATGTAAGCTTAGGGACTGATGACCTTAGCAGTTAAGTCCCATAGGATTTCACACACATTTGAACATTCTATATTGCGAAAATACGCATTTAAATTTAGTGGTAGGCATAAAAAAATTGGTTCGGAATCGCACTAAATGCTTTCTTCAAAACTTAATTTGATCAATTAGTTCAGGAGCTCATTCAAAGTGTAAACAGTTGCGAAAGTATACTCTCTTACTCTACCTCTTAGCAACAAATAATCCCGAACAAACAAGAAGCACTATGACGGATCCAGGGATTTGTGACCACAAGGATGTTGTAGCGAGACTGAAAAGATCCAATCCCCCCCCACGTAACTGAAAATATGTCTACGGAGTGCTCTAAAATTCCCCTTACAGTCTTCTAGGACGTGTGGAGAGGACTGAGTAGATAATATTTTGAATAGGAACCCATGCCCGAAAACGTGTGGCCTCCGTGCCGCAGCCGTTTGAAAACATGTTTGCTAGGGCAGTCATAGTTGGAGGGTGCTTACGTCGGATAGGCTGATGGCATTTGACGTCTGTCCTACCTCTCTGGACTGGTTTAAGCCTCACTCACGTGTCTGTGAGTATTAAACTAACAGGGTTGAAAACACTTTTGCAGAAGACACCGACATGATCCTTCCGTATGGCGACGTCACGGTAACAGAAGAGCTGCCCGTCACCTTCATCAAGATCGTTATCCTCAAAGTCCGACTCCATCGGATACCCTTTCGACACAATTACGCAACGGTTTCGAGAAAGGAGTACCTTCGCTATCACGAGAAGTGACCGCGGTGCTCTAAGGAGACGCAGTACACCCGAACTGGAAGAATTCTGAAAACAGATTAAGTTTCCTTTTTGCTTCTTTGGTTATTAAAAAGTAGACTTGTAAAACAGGTGATGTACTGGGTCACACATAACAAACTACACTACTGCACATTAAAATTGCTACATCAAGAAGAAATGAAGATGATAAACGGGTATTCATTGGACAAATACATTATATTAGAACTGACATATGATTACATTTTCACGCAATTTGGGTGCATAGATCCTGAGAAATCAGTGCCCAGAACAACCACCTCTGGCCGTAATTACGGCCTTGATACGCCTGGGCATTGAGTCGACCAGAGCTTGGATGGCGTGTACAGGTACAGCCGCCCATGCAGCTTCAACACGATACCACAGTTCATCAAGAGTAGTGACTGACGTATTGTGACGAGCCAGTTGGTCCGCCACCATTGACCAGAAGTTTTCAATTGGTGAGACATCTGCAGAATGTGCTGGCCAGGGCAGCAGTCGAAAATTTTCTGTATCCACGAAGACCCGTACAGGATCTGCAACATGCGGTCGTGCATTATCCTGCTGAAATGTAGGGTTTCGCAGGGATCGAATGAAGGGTAGAGCCACGGGTCGTATCACATCTGAAATGTAACGTCCACTGTTCAAAGTGCCGTCAATGCGAACAAGAGGTGACCGAGACGTGTAACCAGTGGCACCCCATACCATCACGCCGGGTGATACGCCAGTATGGCAATGACGAATACGCGCTTCCAACGTGCGTTCACCGCGATATCGCCAAACACGGATACGACCATCATCATGCTGTAAACAGAACATGGATTCATGACGTTTTGCCATTCGTGTACCCAGATTCGTCGTTGAGTACACCATCGCAGGCGCTCCTGTCTGTGATGCAGCGTCAAGGGTAATCGCAGCCACCGTCTCCGAGCTGATAGTCCATGCTGCTGCAAACGTCGTCGAACTGTTCGTGCAGATGGTTGTTGTCTTGCAAACGTCCCCATCTGTTGACTCGGGGATCGAGACGTGGCTGCACGATCCGTTACAGCCATGCGGATAAGATGCCTGTCATCTCGACTCCTAGTGATACGAGGCCGTTGGGATCCAGCACGGCGTTCCGTATTACCCTCCTGAACCCACCGATTTCATATTCTGCTAACAGTCATTGGATCTCGACCAACGCGAGCAGCAATGTCGCGATACGATAAACCGAAATCGCAATAGGCTGCAATCCGACCTTTATCAAAGTCGGAAACGTGATGGTACGCATTTCTCCTCCTTACACGAGGCATCACAACAACGTTTTACCAGACAACGCCGGTCAACTGCTGTTCGTGTATGAGAAATAGATTGGAAACTTTCATCATGTCAGCACGTTGTATGTGTCGCCACCGGCGCCAACCTTATGTGAATGCTCTGAAAAGCCAATCATTTGCATATCACAGCCTCTTCTTCCTGTCGGTTAAATTTCACATCTGTAGCACGTCATCTTCGTTGTGTAGCAGTTTTAATGGCCAGTAATGTACTTGTAAAAGTGTTCGGGTTACCAATACGTTTTCCAACGACTGAAGCACGGAAATGGTACGTTTCCGAACATGGGTTCAAATTCAAAATATTGTCTACCCAGTCTTCTGTACAAGTCCTAGAAGTTTGCAAGGGGGGATTTCAGAGCACCCTGTTGTTAGAAAAGCAGATAAAAAATTCGCTTGGCGGCTACCTAAGAGACAGCCCCCATTCGTTCCGAACTGTGAAAGTGTGGTCCAGACGTTGCTTAAATTCAAAGACATATTACTGACTGCAAGGGAGAGATTTGTACCAAATAAATTAATAAGAGCCTGAAGTGAACCCCCCCACCTCCTCCCCCCATGGTACTAAACACAGATCAGAACACTGTGCCAGAAGCAACGGAAAATGCATGCCAAATTTAAAAGAACGCAAAATCCCCAAGACTGACGTAGATTTTCAGAAGTTCGAAATTTAGCGCGGACTTCAATGCGAGATTCATTTCATACTTTTCACAACGAAACTTTGTTTCAAAATTTGGCAGATAATCCAAAGAGATTCTGGTCATATGGGAGGAAATACAAATGGTTCAAATGGCTCTAAGCACTATGGGACTTAACATCTGAGGTCATCAGAACTACTTAAACCTAACTAACCTAAGGACATCACACACATCCGTGCCCGAGGCAGGATTCGAACCTGCGACCGTAGCAGCAGCGCGGTTCCGGACTGCAGCGCCTAGAACCGCTTGGCCACAACGGCCGGCTGAGGAAATACACATACAATACTTTTACAGCCCGATAGCGATGATAATCTTACCGACGACTGTGTCACTAAAGTGGAGTTATTAGATACGGTTTCCCGAAAGAACTTCACCAAAGAAGACGAAGTAAATGTTCCAGAACTCAAATCATGAACGACTGCCAACATAAGTAACTTAAAAGTAGATCTTCTTCTTGTAGCAAAGCAATTTAAATCACTTGATAAAGGCAAGCCTCCGGTCGAGATTGTACATCAATTAAATTCCTTTCGGAGTATGTTGATTGCCCATGCTTAACAATCACTTAAACAGGCTGTCTCGACGAAAGACCTGCACCAAAAAAACTGGTAAGTTATACTACTACTTAAGAAAGAAGGTAGGAGTAATCTGATGAATTACAGATCTCTATCACTGACGTCGATATACAATAGGTTCTTATAAGTTGTATTCTGTTCTAACAGAATGAATTAACTCGAGGTAAACGCTGAGTTCACATACACAGTCAGCACGGATTCGGAAAATATCGTTCGTGTGTAACACAATTAGTTCTATAATCACACGAGGTAATGAGTGCTATGGACAGGGGTACCCTGATTGATTCCGTATTTCTAGAAACCCAAAGGGCTTTTTCTACCGTTCCTCGTAAGCGACTTCTAATCGAACTGCCTGTCTACGCAGTATCGTTTCAGTTGTGCCACTGGATTTGTGATATCCCGTCAGAAAGGTCACAGTTCGTGATAATATACGGTAAGTCATCGAGTAAAACAGAAATTATATCTGGTGTTCCCCAAGGAAGTGTTGTTGGCCCTCTGCTGTTCAACATCTATATAAATCATTTAGGAGACAGTCTGAGCACCTCTCTTAGACTGTTCGCAGACGATGCTGTCATTTAGCGTCTAGTAAAGTCATCAGACGGTGAAAAAGCAATTGCAAAATGATATAGACACGTTATCTGTCTGGCACAAAAAGTGGAAATTGACACTAAATAATGAAAAGTGTAAAGTCATCCACATGAGTACTAAAAGAAATCTGTTGAATTTCGGTTACATGATAAATCACACAAATCTGAAGGTTGTAAGTTCAGTATAATACATAGGAGCTACAATTACGAACACTTTCATTGGAACTATCACACTGATAGTGAAGTGGGAAGGCAAACCAAAGAGTGCGTTTTATTGGCAGAACCCTCAGAAGAGGCGACAGGCCTATTCAAAACACTGACTACGTTACGCTTGTCTGCCCTTTGCTAAAGTATTACTGTGGAGTGTGGGATCCTTACCAGATAGAATTGACGGAGGACATCGAAAAGATTCAGAGAAGGGGGGCTCGTTTTGTTTTATCCCGAACTAGAGGGGAGTGTGTCACTGATACGATGATACACACTACTTAAACTAACTTACGTTAAGGACAACACATACACTCATGCCCGAGGGAGGCCTCGAACCTCCGACGGGGGGAGCCGCGCGGACCGTGACAACGCGCCTTGGACACGCGGCTACCACGGGAGGCAAAATGCAAAAATATTTTGTTGACACACACCCACATAGAGAGAAACAATCATTTAGACAAATAAGAGAAACCAGTGCTCGCATGAGAAATTTAAGTGTTCGTTTTTCCCCCGTCGCTGTTAGCTAGTGGACCGGTAGAGAAATAGAGTGAAATAGTGTTCGATGCCTCTGCCAAAAACTTAAGTGTGAATTGCATAGTAGTCATCAAGATGTACAGAATTTAGAATATAGATAATCCCAGAGAAGGATACATATGATGGGCTCCCCCTCCCCCTTTGCGGGGCCGCCCGCATTGCCACCAGCGCCGCCTCCCCCCTCCCCCCTCCCCACCCTGTCGGCTTGCACGCTATTCGGTCGTTTCTTTCGTCAGTCGACTCGACTGAATCGAGTTATCGAGTAAGAGAAGTCGCGGCCATTCTAGTGATCTCCAAACGTTGTTCTTTCTGGCATTTGTTCGAGAAAAGTCTGGAAGATTCTACTGTTTTCTTGTACAGAGAACCTTCGATACGCAGCGTTATAAATACGGACTTTCTTAAACTTTGCATGTGACGTGATTATTTTTTCTTATGGTAAAAGTAAAGGTAGCTCAAGACATCTTTAGCGCCCCCTCCTTGAGATTTTTCTGTATACGCCATTGGATAATCGTAACGAAACACATAACGACTTGTACAACATTTCCACTTAATGTAATAGCTACTAACTCTCCTTTAATGTGGATAAATGCAAAATAACGTCCACAACAAGAAAATATTACTTCCTAGTATCACATTACAAAGACGGGGGTAAACTTCTGGAGCCTTACACAGAGCTTAAACATCTGGGGTTATCAATAAGATGCGAAACGAAATGAGTCAAACATATAAAATTAAGTAGAAATGAAGGTGAATGGAGAGATTTTGATTTATGTGGGAATTTGGGAAAGTGCAACAAGATCTTGGTGAGAGCAGTTTACGAGTACAGGTCAAGTGTATGGAACCCTTATGAAGCAGGTGGGATACAAAACATCAAACAAATTTTGAATCACATCAGAGCATCACAACAGATCAGCACAGTACATACAGGCATATAAGGCAGTTTTAGAAATAGGAGACGAGACTGTCTTCTCGCGAAAACGTCATCGCCAATTTTTGACAACCAGTAGTCAAAGAAGATTGTTTAACAGTTTTACTACGCCAATTTTTGACAACCAGTAGTCAAAGAAGATTGTTTAACAGTTTTACTGCCTGTATCATTTTTCTTCCTTAGGAACTATGAGCACAAGAGAGATCAGGGCGCGTTACGCAATACAGACATTCATTTTCCCACTTTCAATAGCAAATGGAGTAGGATAATAAATACATAACACTATGCTCGAACTACTTTCCAGTGGCTAGTAGAATATTTGAGTAGAGGGAATTAATTTATTACAATAAACTCGAAACAAAGTACCATTATGAGACCCACTCCGTTCCGCACTAAATCTGAACTTCACCTGCTTACACAGGAAGAAGAATTATTACTCGACTGAACTTTTCTAGAGGCTGACGTCTAATCCATGGAGAAACAGCACGAAAAATATTTCGCAGACAAAATTAATACGATTACTGCGGGTATGGCAATCCTAACATGGAATGCGAAACACACAGACACACATACACAACAATAGCATCAGCAGTAAAATTATTATATATTCATAAGGCTCATCCTTACCTACATTTTCATGGTTGTCCGTGTACCAGCAATTCAGTGCCACATAAGCTGCTCTTGAGGAGGTCGTTTACAGCAACATCAGTTTCTCCCATCCACTGAACAAAATTTTTTATGACAGTTTTTTAAAAAAAACGTGGTTATACATTACGTCCATGGAAGAAACCAGAGGTTATAAAGATAACTTTACAGAGTAAACATCGGTTAATAGTTATCTCTGGTGTTTTCGTAAAGAGGTTGATTTATAAGCATACGTGACCGCAGAATAGGAATATCTATGTACAGTGAATTTCAGATGTTCAGGTTCAGTATGGAATTTTTATCGTTGACGTACACGTCCTCACAGGACACTTGATTTTATAGTACTTTCAATGAAAAATATTGGTCCCCTCTTTCGGTAAACGTTTTGAATAGGGCCAGTGGCGAGCTTCCGCCTTTCGTGCGGGAATATTGTCAACGCTTGTCGTGATGTATGATGAGAACAGAAGAAGGTGTTAGCATTTCATGCTACGCAGTCAATGAGAGAGAATCAGGCGGTCGCCGTGTTTCGATGTAAAGCATTCGGAAGACGGAGTGAGACATTGCTGTGAACGAGCATTATTAAATGCAGTTACTTCTGATTTGACTCGCAGCTGTTTAAATTGTGCTAACGTCAGCAAACCAGACGACAGCGTCGTAACCCATGATCTATCGAAAAAACAGTGAAACATTTTTATCAATAAAGACAATAAATACCATTGATGCGCCTCTCGGCTGCAACAATTAAAAATGTATTTGCAGCCTCAAAGCTGACCCTAACTTCTTAATTCCTAACATATTCGTAAAATGCCAGTGATATAGTTGTGACAACGAAAATGATGAAAGTAATTTCCGCTAGTTTCAAACTCAACAATTTATGCTTTGAATTTAGAACGCAATGAATCACAATATGGTGATTGGTGACATGAATTTGTAGTGAAAGATTCGTCACAACGAATGTTATTATTGTAACTGCCGCATGTCTCACTGTCAAAAAGGTACAATATGTTATGAGGTCTCAAGCATAGCCTATTAATTGGTAATTTGTTTTGAAAGTAGGAATGACATACTTGTGATGACGAATACAGTTAATGTAATTTTCCCTTTTACTTGCAATAGGAAATGTAAGCTGCATTAATAGGTCCTATTGTTAGTACAGTGCTGTAATTCGTAACATGGTCGAAGAAAAAAAGCAATCAAATATATATTAAGAGTAATACTAATAATGTAATTTCTGTTAGTGAAACTGTAAAATCCGAACCTAACCTAGTTCTGCAGATCAGCCTGTCACCACAACCAGAGTTTTTTGGTTGCACGTTCGTTGGCTTCGCCAACTCGCTACCGAAGTGTTGCTTCCAACCTAAGCTAGGCTTCGGACTACGCTACAGATCAGCCTGTCACCGAACCAGAGAGTTTTTTGCTTTCACATTAGCTGACATCACAATTATCGAATTATATCTGCAGCAGCAACAATTGCTGTTCTTAATAAATAAATGTATAAAACAGAACAGATAGCCTGACATTGAAGTTAAAATTTAATATTTAAACAGCATCATGTTAGAGCCACGTGACGATTCTGGCAAGCGCAAAATACCATTCCACAAATATTTTTACTCTGTAGATAAGATTAGTGTTCTAATTTGTGAGACCGAATATAGAACAGTTGCCTTCTGAGCAAGGCGGACGAAAATGCTCGTACTTCGCTTCTCGGCTAGTTACTCAAAACGAATGTGATTCCGACATGACATCCAGATTAGGAAATTGATTCTGCTATACATTTGCTTTGGATTTAGACACTTATGCCAGTGTCCTGCACAATAGCGCTATGAAGTACAACAGAAATCGATAAATCAGATATTCTGTTAGACCCATTTTAACTACATCGAATCTGTAAAGTGAAGCAGGATCTCCCGTAGAGGGGGAGCAGTGGGGTCAGCTGCTCATACTGAGAATTCATTTAGTTTACGAGTATGAAAAGGAATCTGTAAAACAGGGCCAGCATTTGTATGACTTAAAGTACACGGAACGTTATCACTAAAAATGATCTGAAGATACCTATAAAAGGACCTAATAATGAAATAAAAAAGTAAAGTGAGTTCGAACGTCCGTTTAGGACGAAATGTGATTGTAATTAGAAATTCTTCCAACAAAAAAATGGCTCTGAGCACTATGGGACTTAACATCTATGGTCATCAGTCCCCTAGAACTTAGAACTACTTAAACCTAACTAATCTAAGGACAGCACACAACACCCAGCCATCACGTCTTCCAACATTTCCTAAAACAACTGAAGTGCGCACTTTCAAAAACAAGACTAAACAAACGACAAACGGTTATTGATATTTCACAAATGGACATTACATTTGGTACAGTAGCGATAAAACATATCGATATTTTCGTTTCAGTACTCTTACGCGGTAAAAGTTAAAAAGACCGATACGACAATAATCAGGTGAATTATCAGTTTATTTTCAACATGTACGAATACATTGTTGAGCAAAATTGTTGCGTTTTTTCTAGAGGCAAATGCATTGTTAGTTTTCACCAATATCAGGAGAACAAACCGTTGGGTCATAAACAGACGATATTCATGTAAACGTGCAAATATTGAAGTAAAGCCGTAAAAATGACGTCACCCTTGAAAAATTAATTATTGTATCGTACCCATAAGGCAGAAAAACACAATATCAAATTTACATTTCTATAACCAAAATATTCGGGATTTTAGTACTTGTGAACGACACATAGCTGATAATAAATGAAAGATTGCATGCCAACAGACTCTCAGCATTGAAATAAAAATGATATGAAACTGACGATCCACTAAGTGACGAAACTGCTATATGTGTATGTGGTCTCATTAAGATGGATGTCCGTGGCGAGAGTTCCGTCTCGAAACTGTTGCCTTCTTTGAGAACGAAAAAGTCACCGTCACAATTCTCACGCCACTAGATGTGCATATCTTCATGAACCACATATGGCTATTGGTGTTCCAAAACAATTGCACAATAAAACACTCTGACAACAGCTTACTCTGTAAAAATTCAGATATTGGTTAACAACTGGTTTTCATTTTCATTCGTCATTTTTTTGGGCCTTTGTCCCGCTTCAACGCGGGGTCGGCCTTGTTACTTCGGATTTGGCAATATTAGTGGCTGGACGCCCTTCCTGTAGCCACCCTGAATCCATGTAGCCCAGCTGTCTGCGTCTAGTGGAAGCCATGAAATAGTGCGAACATTTTCAAATGTCTGCAAGTCGTGTAACTAGAGCGGAACTTGGGGACCATTCCGGTATTCACCTAGCGGGATGTGGAAAACCGCCTAAAAACCACATCCAGGTTGGCCGAAATACCGGCCCTCGTTGTTAATCCGCCGGGCGGATTCGATCCGGCGCCTACCCGAGTCCAGGAAGCAGCGCATTAGCGCTCTCGGCTACCGTGCCAGGTGGTCAACAACCGGCAGGTGTTAATTTAAAGTGGCATCTTTTGTTATATTTCTTTTCATTTGCTGAAAAGGTGTTCATTTGTACTACACTGACCGACACGAAAAATGCAACACCCAATAAATGACGTGTAATCATTGTGTAATTACCTACTCAATCAAAGTGAAGCACTTCGAACAATGTTTTGAGATGGGGTATTTTATTGGCGTCGCTTTGTGAGCAAACAATGAAGTGTTGATTGTTTATTACACTAGTCTCGATTGTTGTTTCCTGCACAACTTGCAAAACAAATCACTGAATGAGAGCAGATAGTGTTTCCCACTCTTTTAGCCCGTATTGTTGTACCTTGAATTCTTCCTCTCAATCACACGTGTGTGTAGGATCTTTCTGGAGTAAACATTCCGTTAAGCCTTGAACAAGCTGTTTGGTGGAAGATGGTTACAGCATGCATTAAATTGCAGCATTGTTGAGGACTACATCTTCCACAATTTCTAGAACTGTACGAAGGTACAGGGAACTGAAGGCTTTGCAAGGAGACCAGGAACAGGCCCAAGAAGATCAACTTCAGAGAGAGATGACCGCTTCTTACAACTTCGAGTTCTCCACAACCATCACACCACCACTACTGAAGTACAAAATCGACTCCACCAGTTACGAGGAAGACTGGAAGAAGCCAATCTACAGTCCAGAAGACATGCTATAGGTCCGGAACTCAACAGATAGCATTGAACAGCACGACTGCGTTTCACAAGGGAACATCTTGACTGGACAGTACAACAATGGGTCAAGTGTTGTTCACTGATGAGTCGCGATTTGGTCTCCGATCACCTGACGGAAGAGAGAGGGTCTAAAGAAGGCCAGAGGAAAGGTATTCCCCTGGCACATTCTCATCCAGGACGCCTTTTTAGGGTTGTTTTGTGATGGTGAGGGCAAGAACCAATACAAGTGAAAGGACGGATTTGGTCTCTGTGGAGCATAGGAGCCCTACCGCACATTTTTTGTGGAGTAAATCCTTCTGGAGCATCCTGTCCCTTTCTCTTCATTTACTGGTGATGATTGTACGCTCAATACAATACACACGTTGCGAGAATCGTGTACGAGTTCTTGGATGAGATAGGGATTCATGTTATGGGTTGGCTTGCTCGAAGCCCTGATCTGAATCCTACTGCGCACATTTGGGACTGGCAGGTGAGAAGAGCCCATCAGCACTCTCCAGAGATACTACAGGACTTACGGAACACCCTCGTGGAAGAAGGGGATATGATTCATCAATAAGACGTTACCGCATTAATCAGGAGCATGCCAGAAAGGATGAATGCCGTCATTGGCGCAAGAGGGGGCAATACACGCTTTTGCAGATATGAACAAATGTCTCAGAGATCATCTCCAACGCCTATGAAGTAAAGTGTGAAGTGTATAACATCAAAACAAAGATGCATTAACTTTATGAACTTACTCAAAATTAACTTGAAGTATGCATCTCTGGCTTAATTTGTTAATAACTGTCTTTCTTTTTTCATTGTTGGAGACTCAGATGGGACCGTATCACACTATTCCACCATAAGATAGTGGATTAGAGTCGTGAAAGTGTAATAAATTTAAAATAAATTTAAATTTTTATAAGAAGATGAAGGGTTGCGTTTTTCATGCCAATCAGTGTATATGGCCACTGATAGGTTGAAGTAGAAAGCCGTCGTATTGGACCTATTGCCAGCCTCAGCGATCTGACAGTGCATTTCAATCATTGAGTAATTGTTGCACATTAGTCTTCACTGGATTAACTTCATAGTCCCTACTACAAATAAGCAGCACATCTCATTAAGAACGACTCTATAAGCCGCTGTCAGGAAATTCAACTCAAGGTACGACGTGAGGGAGTTGTCGGTAGTGAATGAAGTAATTTCTCAATTTTTCCATACACTGCAATACGTCGTAAGTGAGCAGTGGTGCAAGAACGTGATTTCGATTACATCTACATCTATATGACCGCTCTAAAATTCAGATTAAAACCGCCTAGCTGAGGGTTCTTAGAAACCATCTTCAGACTATTTCTCTGCTGTTCCAGTCTTTAACAGCATGTGAGAAAAATGAAAGCTTAAATTTTCCTGTACGAGCTCTGATTTCTCTTATTTATTTATGATGATCATTTCTCTGTACGTAGATTGGTACCAATAAAATTAAAAGGAAATTGGTGATTAAAATTTCATGATAAGATCTCGCCGCAACGAGAAATGCCTTTATTATCATGATTGCAATCTCTGCTCTCTTATCATTACCGTGACACTCTATCCTGTTTTGCTATAATAAAAAAACGGCTGCCATTCTTTGAACTTTTTTGATGTCCTCTGTCAAACCAGTACTTTAACAGAGGACGAACAAGAGTAGTGTAGGCAGTCTCTTTAGCAGACATCTTCTAAGTGTTCTGCCAATGACTCACATTCTTTAGTTTGCCTTCCGCACAACATTATCAATGTGCTCGTTCCAACTTACGTTGTTCTGGTTACAACTCCTAAGCATTTATTCGAATTGACAGCCTCGCAGTTTTTCTTACTGAGAGACAGCTGCCACTTTCGCTCCATTCAGATATTGTGTGTAAGTCATTTTCCAATGGGTTTTGAACTTCTGGTTACTTTACTAGACGGTAAATGAGAGCATCATATGCAAACCACCGAAGAGAGCTACATAGATTTATTTCGTAAAAAATTTATATAGATTAGGGACATCAGAGGGCTTATACCTCTTCCAAGGGGAACGCCAGATATCACTTCAGTTTTACGCGATGATTTTCCGTCGATTATTACTGCTACCTGTCTGAGAGGAAATCTCGGATCCAGTCGCTCGCACAGCTGAAGCGATACTCCAAGGGCACACAATTTGATTAGCAGTCTGTTGTGAGTAATGGTGTCAAAAGCCTTATGGAAATATTGGACTCAATCTTAGATCCCCTGTCGATAGCATAGAACCGAGTGAAAAGTGACAGGTATTTGTAAGGATTTTGTATCTCATAAACGAATGTAAACTGAAAATGGGAGTGATGGGACCGAAAATATGCTAACGGTACCTGCGATGAAGAATCATAATAACAGGTTAAGTCAAAATCATATATTTCTGTTAAAAAACCCGGTAATTGTACTGATGGAGTAAATATACTGTAGACCTAGCCAGTACCTCTGTCGCTTTGAGTGCTTTGGCGAAAGGGGCAGCAGTCTCCTGTTCATTATACCTGTATCTAAAGCTACGCTGAAGAGAATGAGATAGACGATCGCCTAAAACAGTGTTCGGCAAGCCGGGACCATCTGCCCGTAGTATTCACCAAGTTATTCTCTTTTTTCATTAACTTGGTTGCATTCAAAAACGTTTTTCCTTCTACTGCACTGTACTGCTAAAAGAAGCAAGAGTTGCTGGTAATAGGAACTACTCGTTTTCCAAGAAAAAAATCAAAATCACTTTAACCAGTGCAAAATGCTACTATAAACCTGCTTTTCGGAAAACTACGACAACACTAGATCACTCACACAGATTGTATGTGACCCTGACACATCGCCCACCGCCCATAAGGTCGCACGATCGCTACACGCCGCGACAGACAGCTTCTTGTGTGCCAAAGCCTTAGGATGCTACTCAGTCTAGCTACATTTGATTATTTAACTGATAATTTCATCACAAGTATTAGAGTATTTATTTTTAGACAGCTGATGAAGTCCTTCTGAACATGTAGGACGTGCTCGAATTTTATCCAACCTATTCATGAGTACTTTTCCTAGAAACTGTAGCATATTCACTAATGAACTCTTCAGACTTAAATTACATGCTACTAATAGAAAACTGGAATAGTCTCCAAAATGGAGGCTACGTCTGATCAGCTCATTATGTACCTTTAAAGATATTTTCTGACTTGCTTGACTTGTCTGTAGTGCCTCTTTAGTTTAGATTTTCCTGGGGTATCTCATCACTGGATTTCAAGTTTCCGTCCAACACCAAAAGCGGTCGTGTGGGATCTGGTGGACCCAATGAAGCATGACCACTGCGCCATGCCACCAGTGGCTCTGGACTGTCAGTGTGAAACGTCCCCTTAGAAAAATTATAAATGACTGTGCTTAAACTGACACACAATACTTTTAGCGCAACGCTATCTGACTTTCAAAAATCCGTACAAAAGAATAGCCCTGACTAACAATAACCTATACCTTTCATGAATCACTTACCTCACAAAAATCTTCGTTACTCGAACTACTGCAATGCAGCGAGCGCCACTACTGCCAGCTAAATAAAAGATTCTAACTAATGAAGGGACTAACTACTGATAGGCATAGTTAGCAAATGAAAGATTTTCATACAGAACAAACAATGTATTTACCTTAATAGTGTTCAAAACTCATAATATATATATATCAGTTCATGACATCCAGTCTTACAAATTTACTGTCTTTGATGGACACACGTCCAGGACATCCGCTCTCAAAACTCCGCCATTTCTCTCCCCACATCCACCACTGCTGGCGGCTCACCTCCAACTGCGCAACGCTACGCGCTGTTAACAGCCAACTGCCCAACACTACAATAGCGACTATTTCAACAATGCCCACCAGCCACAGACTGCATACAGCACAGCCAGTGATTTTCATACAGAGCGCTAGGTGACGTTACCAACATAAAAACCTAAACAGTCTACTTACAAGTCTTACAAGTGCCCTCTGCCGCCACAATATAGGATGCCCAGCGGCAGTGACTCAACCCACTGTCGCTCTGAGCCACCCCACCATGCAGTCACCGCCTGGACATGGCCTTGTCTTCTGCGTTCCTACTTTAGTACATAGAGAGTTCTACTTCTTGCCATTGTGATATCTGGACTCTGTTTCTTGCTGCACCAATTGTAATGAGTCTTCACAAGTTTGAAGAAATACGGGTTAAGTAAATCTTCTGCTTGTTGTGTGAACTTGTTCGCTAATCATTTCTGCTCCTGTCCTGCTTTCCTGCGACGACAATTTCCACCCCACTCTGTAGCCCATGCCTCTTTACCGCTGTGTACGAAGCCGTATACAACATTTCGTATGGAATAAATACTTCCTGTCTGGTTGCCAGAGGAGTATTTTCATATTTTAATGACTTTTCTTACACCAGAATAAAACAGTGTTTGTTGAGGAATTATTTAACATCAGTGACGCATTTCACCCTTTTGGGGCATCATCACATAGTGTAAAAGTAACTATACATAAAACCCATTCATCATAAAGCCATAGCCGGCCGGAGTGGCAGAACGGTTCTAAGCGCTACAGTCTGGAGCCGCGGTCCCGCTGCGATCGCAGGTTAGAATCCTACGTCAGGCATGGATGTGTGTAATATCCTTAGGTTAGTTAGGTTTAAGTAGTTCCACGTTCTAGGAGACTGTTGACCTCGGAAGTTAAGTCCCATAGTGTTCAGAGCCATTTGAACCCACAATGCCATATAAAATTGAAAATGGACATATTAGCAACTGGATATGTAATCCATCCGTCTTGAAAACGTATAAAGTACAAGATGGACCTTAACACACTAGGTGACCCCGCCACAGTAGTACAAAATAGTGGCACGCTTACAAAATAAACGTAGTATGAGCCGCACGGAGCACGCAGCACAATGTCCTTATGGTGTGCACACAAATACTTTATGACGGCTGAATTTCACATCCAGCTATTTTTTCATAATCTGATGATGCCCCAAAAGGGTGAAACGCGTCATTGATGTCAAATAATTTCGTTACCGAGTCTGTCTTTATTCTGAAATAGTTCAAAGCTTGTTGTAGCGTCCTGTCACAATGCAATGGAATAATTTTTACTTTTCTCACAGTTTTACAATGCACTTTGTAATATAGTCTAGCCCTCCATGTTACATAATGTCCACTCTTGATCACGCACGATACTCTCTTATCATCATCATCATCATCATTTAAGACTGATTATGCCTTTCAGCGTTCAGTCTGGAGCATAGTCCCCCTTAAAAAAATCCTCCACGATCCCCTATTCAGTGCTAACATTGGTGCCTCTTCTGATGTTAAGCCTATTACTTCAAAATCATTCTTAACCGAATCCAGGTACCTTCTCCTTGGTCTACCCAGACTCCTCCTACCCTCTACTGCTGAACCCATGAGTCTCTTGGGTAACCTTGCTTCTCCCATGCGTGTAACATGACCCCACCATCTAAGCTTGTTCGTCCTGATTGCTACTTCTATAAAGTTCATTCCCAGTTTTTCTTTGATTTCCTCATTGTGGACACCCTTCTGCCATTGTTCCCATTTACTAGTACCCGCAATCATCCTAGCTACTTTCATATCCGTAACCTCAACCTTATTGATAAGGTAACCTGAATCCACCCAGCTTTCGCTCCCATACAGCAAAGTTGGTCGAACGATTGAACGGTGCACAGATAACTTAGTCTTGGTACTGACTTCCTTCCTGCAGAAGAGCAGATCGTAGCTGATCGCTCACTGCATTAGCTTTGCTACACCTCGCTTCCAGTTCTTTCACTATGTTGCCATCCTGTGAGAATATGCATCCTAAGTACTTGAAACCGTCCACCTGTTCTAACTTTGTTCCTCCTATTTGGCACTCAATCCGTTTATATCTCTTTCCCACTGACATTACTTTCGTTTTGGACATGCTAATCTTCATACCATAGTCCTTACATTTCTGATCTAGCTCTGAACTATTACTTTGCAAACTTTCAATCGAATCTGCCATCACAACTAAGTTATCCGCATAAGCGAGACTGCTTATTTTGTGTTCACATACCTTAATCTCACCCAGCCAGTCTATTGTTTTCAACATATGATCCGTAAATAATATGAACTACAGTGGAGACAGGTTGCAGCCTTGTCGTACCCCTGAAACTACTCTGAGCCATGAACTCAATTTACCGTCAACTCTAGCTGCTGCCTGACTATCTATGTGAAGACCTTTAATTGCTTGCAAAAGTTTGCCTCCTATTCTATAATCTCGTAGAACAGACAATAACTTCCTCCTAGGACCCCGGTCATATGCCTTTTCTAGATCTATAAAGCATAGATACAATTCCCTGTTCCACTCGTAGCATTTCTCCATTATTTGCCGCAAGCTAAAGATTTGGTCCTGACAACCTCTAAGAGCAACACTGATTTTCATCCAATTTGTCCTCAACTAATACTCGCACTTTCCTTTCAACAATACCTGAGAAGATTTTACCCACAACGCTGATTAAAGAGATACCTCTGTAGTTGTTGCAATCTTTTTTGTTTCCATGTTTAAAGATTGGTGTGATTACTGCTTTCGTCCGGTCTGATGGAACCTGTCCCGACTCCCACGCCATTTCAGTTATCCTGTGTAGCCATTTAAGACCTGACATTCCACTGTATTTGATGAGTTCCGACTTAATTTCATCCACCCCAGCTGATTTGTTGCACTGCAATCTATTGACCATTTTCTCCACTTCCTCAAATGTGATACTATTTCCATCACCATTCCTATCTCATTGTACATCGAAATCTGAAACATTACTGATCGTGTTTTCACCTACATTGAGCAACTCTTCAAAATATTCCCTCCATCTGCCCAAGGCATCAACAGGATTCACCAGCAGTTTTCCTCACCTGTCCAAAATACTTGTCATTTCCTTCTTACCTTCCTTTCGAAGACTGCTAATTACACTCCAGAACGGTTTTCCAGCAGCTTGACCCAAAGTCTCCAACCTGTTTCCAAAGTCTTCCTAAGATTTCTTCTTGGATGCTGCAATTATCTGTTTGGCTTTGTTTCCTTCTTCAACATAACTTTCTTTGTCTACCTGAGTTCTAGTATGTAGCCATTTTTGATACACCTTCTTTTTCCTTTTACAGGCTGCCTTGACTGTGTCATTCCACCAAGCTGTTTGCTTCCTCGTACCTTTACACACTACTGTTCCAAGACATTGTTTAGCCACTTCTAGTACTGTGTCCCTGTACCTTGTCCATTCCTTTTCCAATGACTGTAATTGACTACATTCAACTAACTGGTACCTTTCTGAGATCACTGTTATGTACTTGTGCCTGATTTCCTCATCCTGAAGTTTCTCCACTCTTATCCTCCTTCATATGGACCCGACCTCCTGCACTTTCGGCCTCACAATACCAATTTCACTGCAGATTAAACAGTGATCAGTGTCATCAAAGAATCCCCTGAATACACGTGTGTCCCTCACAGCCTTCCTGAATTCCTAATCTGTTATTATATAGTCAATGACAGATCTGGTTCCCCCTCCTTACAAAGTATACCGGTGAATGTTCTTATGTTTGAAAAAGGAGTTTTTGATTACTAAGCCCATACTGGCACAGAAATCCAAGAGTTATTTCCCGTTCCTGTTGGCCTCCATATCCTCTCCAAATTTACCCATAACCTTTTCATACCCTTCTGTTCGATTTCCAATCCTGGCATTAAAATCACCCATGAGCAGAACACTGTCCTTGTCCTTTACTCTAACAACTACATCACTGAGTGCGTCATAAAAACTATCCATCTTCTCTTGATCTGTCCCTTCACAATGCGATACTCTCTTAGCATAAAAAAATTATTTCATCCATCTACCACTTCCTGATGATAGGGTAGTTCCTCAAATACCTGTCGATATCGTCCAACAAATATTCGATGGAACTGACGGATGTGGACTATGTGCCATGGAGTTGACGTATGATGACTGAAGCCTTTCGCGATGCCTTTCGTGTTGGTCACAGCAAACATATGTAACGTCTTAATGTTGTGCTTCCGTATGTTCAGCCGAATTGTTTACTCCATTTTACGCAAAATACTTCGACGACCGACCCAACTGTCTCCTTCAAGTGCTACGAACAGTGTTGGATTGCAACCAGACTGAAGTATTGTTGGTGTCGCACTATTATTTATAACCGAGTCCGACTCCCGGGGTCCGCTACGCCCTTTTGGGTCGGTCATCGAAACACTGGGCATTAAATGGAATTAACAATTCGTCTGTACATTCAAAATCCCAATATTAATCAACGGCGCAGAAATAGCTTGAGAAACGATTTAAACATCCGATTTCCCAACAAATGTTGCTCTCCATCTTTCTAGTAAAGCGGGTTGCATGAAGTACAGAATGAGAACACCATTTTCTTCCCTGGCTGAATGTCACAATGAATAAATGTCTGAAAAGAGGTGGTCATTTTTATGTTTAATAATCTACACAGAGTAATCAGTAGAGCAGCAGGACGGATACAAGACATTCGTACAAGCAGGCTAGATGGGGAACTGCGGCCGGCAGCCAGCAGAAGAAGGCGGCGGCGACGCCTGCTGAGCCAGAAGTGGCGTTGCGCGAAACGTCGGCCATAGTCTCGCGCATCCACTGCAGATTGGTGTCTACACGGGCGTACACACCCGGGTGGGCCGGGCCTGCGCAGCCGCGGCCCCACGAAACCACGCCAACCTGCGCAGCGGACCATGCCTCTAAATGTCCTACGTTCAAAGAGAAATTATGCACTAGCACTACACAGCTGTTCAAAATGGTTCAAATGGCTCTGAGCACTATGGGACTCAACTTCTGAGGTCATTAGTCCCCTAGAACTTAGAACTAGTTAAACCTAACTAACCTAAGGACATCACACACACCCATGCCCGAGGCAGGATTCGAACCTGCGACCGTAGCGGTCTCGCGGTTCGAGACTGCAGCGCCTAGAACCGCACGGCCACTTCGGCCGGCCACACAGCTGTATTTGTATATAGTCATAAAAGTTACTGTAGTTAACGCTACGTTTCGGTAACTGGTATTTTTGTTGATTTATGACAGTCTTAAATTTCACGAATTCCCAACCTGTATCTACATCTACATCTACACAGACGCTCCACAGTCCACCGTATGGTGCGTGGCGGAGGGTACCGTACACTGTCACTAGTTTTTCCCACCCCTGTCCCACTCCCAAATAGAGCGAGGGCAGAACGACTGTCTGTATGCCTCCATATGAGCCCAATTTGTCGTGTCTTATCTTCGCGGTCCTTACGCGCAATGTATGTTGGCGACAGTAAAATCGTTTGGCTGTCAGCTTCAAATGCCGAATCTCTAAATTTTCTCGATAGCGTTCCTCGGAAAGAACGTCGCCTTTCCACCAGGAATTCCCATTTGAGTTCCCGAAGCATCTCCGTAACACTTACGTGTTTGAACTTACCGGTAGCAAAATCTAGTAGCTTGCCTCCGATCTGTCTCGATGTCCTCCCTCAACCCGATCTGGTACGGATCCTAAACACTCGAGCATTACTCAATAATAGGTCGCACCAGTGTCTCCAAAGCGTTCTCCTTTACGCGTGAACCACACCTTCCTAAAACTCTCCCATTAAACCAAAGTCGTCCACTTGCCTTGCCTAACACTGAATGAGATTTTTCACTCTGCAGCGGAGTGTGTGCTGATATGGAACTTCCTGGCAGATTAAAACTGTGCGCCGGACCGAGACTCGAACTCGGGACCTGTTCGAGTCTCGGTCGGGCACACAGTTTTAATCTGCCAGGAAGTTTCTCTACCACAGTACCCCCATGTTCGTTCCATTTCGTATCACTTTTCAACGTTAGGCCCAGACATTTAAACGACTTGACTGTGTCGAGCACACACTAGTAATACTGTATCCGAGCACTAAAGTTTTGTTCTTCCTACCCATCAGCATTAACTTACAACTTTCCACATTACGGCTAGCTGTCATTCATCACAACAACTGGAAATTTTGTGTAAGTCGTCTTGTATCTTCCTACAGTCAACAAACGTCGACACGTTACCGCACACCACAGGACCAACAGCACACAACCGCAGATTGCTGCCCATCCTGTCCGCCAAATCACTTACGTATGTAGAGAACAACAGCTGTTGTATCACACTTCTCTGAGGCACTCCTAACGATACCCGTGTCTCTGATGAACACTCCCTGTCAAGGACATCACACTGGGTTCTATTACTTAAGAAGTCTTCGAGGCACTCACATATCTGTGACTTACTCCATTGAACGTATCTTTGTTAACAGCCTGTGCAATGGGATCATGTGACGTCAGCTCTGCGGCAACCGTTCGAGTCGGACTTTTAACTGGTTACCATCTCGCGTTTCCAAAGTGGCAGTGGGTGCACAACTCAACTGCTACGAGCGGTGGGATCTCTGGTATGGAGTGTTGCACTTCGAATAGAAAATCTGACAGTGAGAAAATAAATAAAAGTACATTCTCAGACCCTTAAATAAGTTTTCGCAATAACAGACCCTTAAATAAGGTTTCACAATAACTTTTTAAATGCTCATATTGCCCAGTATGCTGTCTTCTGCGGTATTAAAACCCCTGTTTTAAAAATAGAATCAAGAGACGGAAGATAATTACGCATCACCTAAAACATTGTCATTACAACATATGCTTGAAAATCGCATAATACCGAGACTGCAATCGCAAAAAAAAAAAAAAAAAAAAATTGTAATAGCTGATAGAAAGATGAAATCCTTTAAAAGATTCATAGAAGCTGTAGACCCATGAAAATGAAACGAAGTCCCATGCTTCTTGACAGAGCGTAGGGGAACTATGCGGAAGACCCGCACCGCCGTACTAGGCAAGGTCCTAATAGAGGTGGTTTGCCGTTGCCTTCCTCCAACTGTAATGGGGATGAATGGTGGTGATGGAGACGACAAAACACACCCAGTCATCTCGGGGCGAATAAACATCCCTCACCCCACCAGGAATCGAACCCCGGACCTCGTACTCGGGAAGTGAGAACACTACCGGGAGACCACGAGTTGCGGACAGGAGGTCCATACTGCGAGAAAATAATACCTGGCTCTGTTATCAAGGAGTCTACGGATCGTCATGTCTACTTTGTCGCAAAGCTCACCGATATGTATGATTCGTCGAAAATGATTTCTACCACAACTCTCTACCGAACAGACTTCATTTATCAAAAAGTGGGAAATATTTCCACAGCTCACTCGTCCGTAATCGCCTCACTACGGCAGCAACTTGAATTGAACACTTGGACAACTGGAGAGGAAACAGACGAAATAACTGAGACTCTCTTTAACACTTAATTTTCCAAATATCCTCGGAAATCCACAGTGACCTGTTGCCAGTGTGTTGATTCAAGCTGCCTGTGTTATTGGCGGTCGTGTTTGATTTCTTCGAGCATAGATAGGTTATACGCATCGATAGCATGAGACAAAAATTATTATAAAGGGGTACGAACTTTGATGTTACTGGCGTCACTCGCGCTGGATGTCGCAATGCTACTTTTATATGTTATAATGTTCTTGAGAACGGCACGAACAATACTGTAACAATATAAATAACGCATTAATTCCATGGTAGTATGAACGCCGTGGAAGAAAGGGCCTGCAATTGTAGTTTTTACTTATGTCGAGCAAGATACTGAAAACTTTCTATTACGAAAACTGTGAATTCTCCGAATTCTCAATAACACATTATGTGGAAAGATTGCGCTTTTGCTTGGTCACTACCATAACCCTCTGTCTCTTCGACTACAATATATTAATGCTGGAATGTGGGCCTTTTTATTCTTTAGCGAACTCTCACTAATTTCTAGCAAAGATTTTCCGTTAGTCTACTAAACTGCAGGTTTAATCTGTCGAGAGTGACGGGGTGATTAGTGATGAACATCTGGAACATGTCACACCACATGAGTATTTAGCTGTAAAACTGAGAAGCGATATGAAATGGATCAAATAAAATCAGTATTAGCAAATCACGAATGGATGACTTAGACTGGCTGTGGGAAAATTCGGTGATATTTAAAGGAAATCATATACAACACGCTACTGCGACCCGTTCTGAAATACTGTTCCGATGTTTGGATTCCTTATCAAGTAGGCTTGGCAGCAGACGTCGTACGAATTCAGAGACGAGTAACGGGTCAGTAAGACGCATACGAAAGGTAACAAAAATGCTCGGAGTACTTAGATGACACTGCTTTGGAAGAAAGACGATGTAATTGTTGTTGAACGCTGTTGGACAAATATAGAGAATTAGTATTCTAAGATGACTGTGCGACCACTATGCTGCCATCAATGTTCGCCTCCTATTAGGATCATGACCGAGGCGCGTACAGAAACTTTAAGACAGTCATTTTCCAACGCGCCCAATATGCCGAAAGGAAAAGGAAACAAAACAGATAATACTGATACGATGTACCCTCCGCCATTCATTGCAGTGTGGCTTGTATGGTCGTAGACGTAGATATACTTGAACTAAAGCGATATACCTAAAGTGTTTTCTGTTATCACTCTCTTCTCGAGAAATTATGCCTTTCCGTTGTTGAGGTAGCGGTTTTGGTTTTTATTGCAATCAAGATGGGTGCGACCCTACACAGAAGAGTGCCGAAATACTGGCGTCACTCTCTTCTCTGCGCCGACCACAATGGCCGAGCGGTTCTACGCGCTTCAGTCTGGAACTGCGCGACCGCTACGGTCGCAGGTTCGAATCCTGCCTCGGGCATGGATGTGTGTGATGTCCTCAGGTTAGTTAGGTTTAAGTAATTCTAAGTTCTAGGGGACTGATGACTTCAGCTGTTCAGAGCCATTTGAACCATTTCTTTTCACTGCCGTTTGCTTGTAAAGCCATTACCGATGTACAGGAAGGAACCGATGCAGTGCGCTCACTGTGGAAGTCCCTGCACAAAATAAGCGTGCTAGCAGCATACGTGTCCCTCATCCGTTCCCAAGTGCCCTCAAGGACGCCTGCTACCCTTGCTGTGTAGAGTAATCATAACACTAGCCCACTATTTGCCCGTGAACAAAGGACACCCGTTAGTATATTCATTAGCTTTCTGTACCTCAATTGGTAAAAACGGAACCCATATATAATTACTTTGTTGTCCGTCTGTCTGTCTGTGCGTCTGTTAAGACCACTTTTCCTCAGGAAAGGGTAGAAGTATCACGCTGAAATTTATGGCATGTACTAAGGTATACGGTCCCTGGCCTATGCCAAAAACTAAAGCTACTATGTCAGTGTAGTTAAAAGATACAGCCATTTACGTCATACATTTCGATACTCGCAACCTCGCTTATGAAAACCTGTAGGGTACTTACTGTTGACCCAGATTCACAAAATATGTCAAGAAGCAATATTTCACAATACAAGTAATGGAAACAATTGTTAACCTGCCATTCTGTCACATAAAAGCTATTTTTAGCCATGTTTTGTCCCTCCATTAAGACCCCCTTTTCGCGGGAACGGGTACAAATATTAAGCTGTAGGTGCCCTTCTCTACGTTGGATAATTGGGCTAGGTTATGGACGTGCAAGTCGCCGAATAGAAATCTTGGACTAGGCCACTGAGCCACACGAAATTATTATTATTGTGTACATACATAATTAAGTACGAACTGAACCCTTAGAGGGCGAGTCCTACTAGCCCTTTTTTTCTACTGTAGTACGCTGGAAAAAAGTTTGAAACTTCTAGGTGCTTTCCAAGAAATTGGACCTTCTCAAACTCCGTGAGTGACGTCACAGACAGCGGTGGGACACCAGACTGACTGCTGCGCACCAACGGCCTGAAAACCAGGAGTGTATGTCTGGGGTGCCATTCATTTCATTGGAGCATCTCTTTTGTTGTTATCCGTGACGGTCTTACAGTATAGGGTATTTCTACGATATTCTACGCCTCCTTTTGATGACTTTCATGCCAAGCTACCATGGGCTTACATTTCAACAAAATAATGCCCACTCGCACACGGCGACAGTTTTTACTGCTTGTCTTCGTGTTTGCCAAACCTCACCTCGGCCAGCGAGGTCGGCGGATCTCTACCCGTTGAGACCTTTTGGAGTGCTATGGGCAGGGCCCTGCAGCCATCAAGGGATTCTGACGATTTAAGGAGCCATTTGGACGTAATTTGGCAAGATATTCCTCAAAAGGACATTCTACAACTCTGTCATTGAATGTCAAGTTGAACGACTGCTTGCATAAGTGAGAGCGGTGGACCAGTGCGTTACTGGCTTGCTCAGTTTGTGATGCTTTTCTCTCGAATAAATCACCCAGCGTTTCCGACATTGTAATCATTTGTTTGTCTGTACATTTGCATCACATCTACCGATTCGTATTGTTCCTTCATGGTGCGTCCCCTTTGTTTTTCTTTTTAGTTATTTTTTTTTAAGAGTGTATTAGGTCCAATGACAACACTGGTTAGTAGCGTTCATATTGTCGCACCCTCACTATTTTTTCGGCGGCACTGTGAAAAATGGCAGCTCAGTCACAGTAGCTGAATTAGGAATAAGCAGCTGGCAGGGGCCAAGTGTTGAAATGCCTGTTGCATCAAAAGAACTATTCACGCATTGTCAGGTGAGCCAGGCCAAACACCTCAATACTGACAATGAAGCGCAAAGATGGGGCTTTTTCAGGGTGAATAATGCTGGAAGTGGTACATTGGCAGAACAAATAATGCTCTAACCAGTATAAACATCTCTCATTTCTGGCAGAAGTATTCACATCCCGGCAATACGACGAAAGGATTTTATGCCAGAGACCGGAGCAAAATAGGTCAGCCAGAAGCCACCACGAGTTTGGTCGTCCGCCACTGTCGGACTATATTCTGGAGTTGAGTCCTCCTCCCTCGACTCGGCGCCTTTCTAGTGATGAGCCGCTTTGGTTCTGGAGTTCCACCACCACGCGCTTCTACTGTGGGGGGGGGGGGGGGGGCAGTCTCCAGCCCCTGTAAGAATTAGGACAGTTTTCTGGGCCTCTGGCGGCAACAGCGAGCAGCAGCTCCGCGCCCAACTAGGGCTCGTCCCGCTGAGTAGTCTCCTCGGTATCATTGTTCCTGGACGTCAACATCACCGCCGGCCTCCTGGCCGACAGCTGGTCACCGCAGTGCACTGCCGGTTATCCATGCCATTCGCTGAGGGGGACGCGGCCGCCGCGTCGCAGCACTGGAAGTCCAGTTGTGTGATTCCCAAAAGTGTCCAACTCTCTGATACTATTTCCATGATGTGCCGATGGCCAGCAGCCTCGCCACGATCTACTGCTGCAGCCCAATCCTGCACAGTAGTGACACTCCACCCCACGCCACTACAGCACATATGATTCGTATTCCTTGTTGAAACCTGACGGGATCCACCGTTGATTGCAACCGTTCACCACTTACTATAATTTTTTAACAAAGACTGGAAAATAGGAACGAGATTTAAATTTCAACAAATCGAAGATTTTCGAGTTTAGAAGATATAAGCTTTTCATTTATATTAGCATAACGTGATCAGTTTAGTAGCTTCAGGCTCTATTTTATATACGGGCAGTAATTTTCACAGACAATGCTTTTTACATTACGATTAATTAAACAATTATAATAATTACACCTGGCAAAAGTTAGACCCCACCATTGTAAATGACAGACACTAGCATTAGTTTGTTTAGATATGCCGTATCCAGCTGAAACCATTCATTAATGATTAGATCCCGTACAGCAGCAAAATTAAACTATTTTGATTTCGATGTGAAACACACTGGTCCAAAATGACCCAATGTTTTGTATGTGACTGAGTTTGGTTCTTATCGAGCAGGTTGACATGGGGCAGGGTTCATAAGTGTTTTCAAACAAGGAACACACCCGCGGAGCTTTGTAAACATGGTTATTGTGATCTTGAAAGATAGAAGTGCCCACAATGTATTTATAGCGAAGATGAAGGGAAACTATCGGTTAGCGAGAATGTGGAAATAACAAACCTCATTTATTTGCGCGGGTACCCTGCTGAATGGGTGCTAGTCATGGTACACCATTAAAATATCGCATGACCACATAGGGCCTGAACTACATGGTACACACACACACACACACACACACACACACACACACAGAGAGAGAGAGAGAGAGAGAGAGAGAATTATATACTTTATTGGGCAAGCAGAGGACTTGGTACAATGATTCATTTGGAAACAGGGAAAATCAGGGTTCATTGGGCTACACAATACGCCTACATCAGACACCATACAGTTTCAGCGGTCCGTCGGTTTGCGAGGTACTAGACTCCAAATATCAACTGCACATAGTTAACTTCCTAATGGGCCTTGAAACAGCTTCAGGTGGACTGGTATTCACTGGCAGCAACAACTGCTGCAGAATTTAAAATCGATTTCCATTTATAAGGCGTGACAGTCGCCTTTTGTCCCTCTCGGACAGAATGTTTTCACAACCACTGTCCTCGCGCAGTTTTGCGTGGTTGTGAGTGATACACTACTCATATGTCTGGTAAAGCTCACTTTACTTTTACAAACTACCCGACTCGTCCGCATGAGTTCGCGGTCACAGTATTGAGTGCGCTGTTCGTCTAGGGGGCGTGGTGGTGGGGCCACGATCGGGCAAGTGAGGCGATGCCTTAGGGAGCAGTGAGTTGGGACCGGTGGTGCTTCAGTGTGAAGGGGGTCACGCGGCTCAAATTTGTGGCGAGGTAAACTGACTTCGGGCAACGGAAAGTTTGTGTGTGTATAACACATTTGTTATGGTAGAGCTCATTGAAGTCTTTCGTAATTGATTAATTTGTCATGTTGTAATCTAGCTGTGCATGGTAACTGATTCGTGGCTGCGGAATTAAAGTCCCTTGTTGCCTGTTCTAGTTTGAATTTTGGCTCCGGGAAACACACTTCTTGTCTGAAAGGGTACATCGAACTCTTAGAGGTGTGCGTGACTATTCCGGCCACGTAAGAGTCTCACTGTCCTACCTGTGTCGTTCACGGTGCCTTTGTAAATCGGAGAGGGGAAGAGTTGACCTGCAAATTTCTGCCTATTTAGAGCTCTTAGTCCATGCTCGGCAGTACTTCTGGGATTATTTTTCTATTCTACAAACTTGTTTTGTGATACCCACAGTGCATGTGTACTATAACACGTTTTCTCAGCTGTAGCAAACTCGCAGAGGGGTGTAACTGCACGACTGATGAGCGTCCTTTAGTCCGTTCCAGCGTCAGGGACAGTGTGGAATGCCACCTGGTGGGACTCTTGGACCGTAGTGTCTTTGCAGGTGTGCTTCTACACGCCATGCCGACCTGCACCATCTTCGCCTAGGAGGTTGCCGCTCGCTTTCCTCATTCTACAGGTCTAAGCAGTCAGTGGAGGTCGCCGCTTGATAACTTACAGAATAGTAATCTAGTAACACTTTCATGAAACTGCTGTTTTTCTCACACTAAGGGCCTAAGAGGCCAGTTATTCAATGCCAGTTTGGTGCTACTTATTTTAACAGTCTAACATCTTTTTAAACTTGGCCAAGTCTTTTTTAATTGGTGTGGGAAGCTACTCCTGTTGTAAATTGATCATCCTTTTGGTTCAGTAGTTTATTTAATGTGGCAGTCCTCCCCCTCTTTTCTTATAATGTCGTGGGCTGTAACGGCACTGGCTTTTGGCACCTCGTGCTTGGTTTGGCCACAATTCACTGTATTTTGTGGGCGCGGTGCCTAGATGCAGACCGACTGCTTTTAGTTATTCATTGTTTTGTCACGTCATCGCCCTGTTGGGTTCTGTTTATTGTGTTTGGTGTTACCAGTCAAATCTTATAAGAGGAAAAACATATTTGTATTTTTTTTAATTCCAGAATTTAGGCTCTTGCGCCTTAGTTTCGCAGTTGTTTAAATGTTGAGTCAGCCCAGTGGGGCAAGTTTGTAACGTTCTTGTGAAAAGTAATGGAAAATTGTATTTGATTTATTCGCGCCCGTTATGGTTCTCCCAAGTTGTGCCCTTTCTTTACACATATACTGTCGGTAGTTTAAATTATTATAACATTTGATCGTAATTTGACATTACAGGTTTCCAGTTTTATGGGCTTGCCTATAAAGAGGTATAGGTTGATAAAGAGCTCTGTTTCTTTTTTTAACTGTTGCTGGTATCCAAACTGTTGTTTCCTTTGTTTGTTTTTAATGCATTTGTTGTCTATCCCAGAAACTGTTTCTCTTAGTTTATATAGTGTTTAAATGATAAAGAACTTTGTCAGAATGGTCGAATGATGTGTACTTAAAACCCTGGTGCGGACCTTTCACGTGTTTGAACTTCGTTAAGCCGCACCCTGAAAAGTCAGGTTTCAAAAGATATAAGGGTAATCCCAAAATAATGTCTCCTATTTTTTTATAAGTACATAGACCTGTTTATTTCTAGAATGATTTACATCAGTTTACAGCTTGAACATTTAGCTATTTTTCGACATAATCATCATTTCTGTCGATGCATTTTTGTAGCCGCTGTGGCAGTTTTTGTATGGCCATGTCATACCAGCTCGCCGCCACGCTGTTCAGAAAGTTATGAACTGGCGTGTTTCCGTTAAAATTCTGTGAGCGGTGCTTTGGGAAACCTCAGGAACCAACGTGCTGAGATCATCCAGTAGATCTTCACGCATGCTTTGTTCAACCTTCAACACTGTCTCCTCAGAAACTGACAGTCTCCCGATCCTTTGTTCGTCGTGAATTTCGGTCCGACCAGCTGCAAACTCTCTACACCATTTTTTGACATCCATGCACGACTCACCATACACTTCCGTCAATTGGCGATGGATTCCAATCGGCGCAGTGCCCTTTACGTTCAAAAATCGAATAACTGCGCAGAATTCGCACTTGGCGGTAACATCCAACGGGAGCTCCATTGTCAACTGCTGCCAAGCCAAGACAGAGCGCCTCAGTGCGTGAAGCACTCTTCATAACAGTGTGACAAACTGCTACACAAACAGAATTGTGTACTTATAAAAAAATAGGAGACCTTACTTTTGGGATTACCCTCGTAGTAAGAGAATGAAAGAAGTTTAAACCTGATTCTAACATACATAATGCATGTGGAATAACAGTACGGTCTAAAACTTAACAGGAATAGACTGTCCAGCCACGTTATTATGACCGCCTGTTAAAAGCCCGAATAACCTTCCTTGGCAGCACAGACTGCTGGGAGACATGCTGGAAGAGAGTCAGTGAGGTTCTGGAAGACACTGACAGGGATGTGGAGCCATGCTGACTCCAGTGTTGTGGCCAGGTGCCACCTCCTAAGCGATGTAATTTTTGTCTGCAAACTTTGATGGAATAGAGTGAGCAGTAAAAATGTAATAAACTGAAATGTCACGCCTGATGCTGAAGTTTGATCGTATGAAAAGCGAAACTGAATTAAGCGATAAACTTTTTTTCATTCATTACTTTGCAGGGAATGTCAGCCACAAAAAGCTTCTTGAAGGCCTGAAATTGCATGTAATGTTTACTGGAATTCGCTAAGCGGTCTCAACCTCAAATACAGAACAACTATTACCCAGGTATTTGCGCGCCGCCAAAAACGGTGCCATAAAATCAATACAAATTTCTAACTGTAACTCTCGTCTCATCAGGTTAAAAAGTCAACATTAGATTATACCTAAGGCGTAGATTATGTCAGCATTTTAAATTTGTACTTCCGTCTATAATCACGCAAAGCATTAAAAATCAACGTATTCTTGCCGCTGTAAGCTTAGGCAACGTGCAACTGGTAGTTTAGTAGCATAAATATCTACAAAAGAGTCTCATGAAGTTCGCACCCGACTTTCGAGAAATATACATTTTTTCAGAGATCTTCACAAGTATGCCATAGTTCTAAAGTTCTCTGTACAAAATTTAAATAGTTCTGCAGAATTTCACGAACGAAACAATAGTATCTGGGAAATCTTTAATCTTAAAAAAAAATTAATAGCCAAATTGGGAAATAAATTTTGTGATCAAATTCTGAATAGCTCCCGAGAGCTCTACGGAAAACCTTAATGATTTTGTTATACAATTAATAGTTTATGAGATAACTGCAATACTAAGGAACACGTCTTCACTACAGCAAATATACGAAATCGCACTAGAGTTGTGATGACAGTTCCGATCACAGTTTTGGATAACACCCCAACGGTTTTATCGGAAATCCTAATTAACTTCTTGTAAAGGTAATCGTTTATAATTGCGATTATGTGAGACCCACTTCACTGACATATAGTTTTTCATTCGGAGGTTGAACTTCGCTGTGATAGTTCTGATCGGTGCACTTGGGTACAAGTCGGCACACATCGTGACGAATGTCGCTATGTATCCAACTGTTGACAACGCCAGAAATCTAACGGTACTTACGATTTTTTTGTCTCCTTATTGCATTGGATTACAACAACTTTAATTTAATACTCTCTGCTACAATTAACTACCGGATTTGAAGATAGTTGTCTCTATGATATGATTTCACGAACTCCTGTTACTTCATTGGTCGACACATACTGGGATTTCCCAGCATTTAGCGAGACATACACTGTTTTTCTCACAGAGCAGTTGAGGCGCCTCATACAATTCAAGCACCTTTTGTACCATTGCCAGAGTTGGAAAACAGGGATAGGGGTAGGATATTGCTCGGTTAGAGGAAGTTAGTATAACAACTGACTCACACAATACATTAATTAATTTTCGTAAGCTCAAAAGACATATGCTTATTGGGGCACCAATCATTAGTAGTCGGAAATCGTCTCCTCGATGAGAGGGCGAATGCTGTCGTGAACCCCGCTTATGGTGCTACAGCTGCCGGAAAGATAACTCTGGGCCAGATTTCTGGATGCGAAGAGTGAGATGGAGAGAGTGTGTATGTGAAAGAAAGAGAGAGAGAGAGAGGGAAAGAGATAATGAGCGAGATGGAGCACTGAGGACTCGGAACTTGGAGATGTCTGTTTTCTCTGTTCACTAAACACAATTCCAGATGATGCTTAATAGCCTAAAATGAATGTTGTTTGTGGACTTAATTAACATTTTAACGATTTAATTAATGCATTTAAACAACATCTGTTGCAACTCAAGAATTTTAAGCACATTGATTCTTTCACCCGAGACGTTGTTTTGCTTCCACCAATGTCATGGATGAAAAGCTTAGTATTCATCTGTACATCATCTCAAAGAGACATAAGCCTATAGATTATACACAAATTTTCATAGCTCTAGGAAATGTTCACTGCGTAATGAATACCAGAAATTAATTATGCCAGGTTTTGCCTGGACTTCACTCATTAGTTTTTATTTATTTATTTATTTACTCGTCGAGTTCCGCAGGACCAAATTGAGGAGCAAATCTCCAAGGTCATGGAACGTGTCAGTACATGAACTTACAACATAAAAGTAATAACACATAAAAATAAATGTTCATGAACTTGAAAAAAAGTCTGTCCATAAGTTTTAAGTAAACGTTATCAGCAAAACAATAAGAATCAGCTTCATTTTTCAAGGAACTCCTCGACAGAATAGAACTCATCAGTTTCGATTTGAAAGCGCGTGGATTACTGCTAAGATTTTTTAATTCGAGTGGCAGCTTATTGAAAATGGATGCACCAGTATACTGCACACCTTTTTGCACAAGAGTTAAGGAAGTCCGATCCAAATGGAGGTTTGATTTCTGCCGATTATTAACCGAGCAAAAGCAGCTTATTCTTGGGAATAAACTAATATTGGTAACAAGAAACGACAATAAGAAACATACATATTCAGAGACCAATGTCAAAATACCCAGACTCGTGAACAGAGGTCGACAAGAGGTTCGTGAACTCACACCACTTATTGCCTGAACCGCCCATTTCTGAGCCAAAAATATCCTTCTAGAATGGGAAGAGTTACCCCAAAACATAATACCATATGACATAAGTGAATGAAAATAAGCAAAATAGACTAATTTACTTGTCGAAGTATGACTCACTTTTGATACCATTCGAATCTTTGAACATGATCCTGAACGTGGGCTTTCCACGACAGCTTACTATCTATCTGAACACCTAGAAATTTGAACTGTTCAGCTTCACTAATCATATGCCCGTTCTGTGAGATTAAAACGTTAGGTTTTGTTGAATTGTGTGTTAGAAACCGTAAAAACTGAGTCTTACTGTGATTTTTCACTGTCATTAAGGTCGATAAGTGAGGGGGAGGTTACAACCTCCGACGGGGGGAGCCGTGCGGGCCGTGACGAGACGCCTCAAATCGAGAGATATAATTTTTGTAACTGGAACTGATGTTCATTTTAATGTCCTCGAAGACCTTATCAGTCTGGAGACACTGCATGCTACAACAATAGGATCAGAAATAGTTGATAAAGTAAAATTATGTCCACAAAAATTTAAAAGTGTGTCACAGAGTAAGGTGATTTATGTGGGTATTGGTGGAGAGCCGTCAATGCTTGCTAGAGTCAATGGCACTGCAACTTTGTTAGAAAACATTTTAATCATCCTGTACTAAAACATTACTGCATTATACACAAAGTGACATTGCGTGGAAAAATCTTAAAACCTTAAAAATGCAGTATGTTATGCCACTGCTTCTGAAATGTGTCAATATTCCCAGAGCTACGGAGTAACAATATGACAGTTTTGAAGGTGCTGTGAATTGTCGATTTGGAGTATAGTGAACTTCTCCTACATGGTAAGACGCAGTATTTCTAAAAGACAGCTTCTCAATACATTTTGATACTTGAAAAACGCTGTTTCTCATTTTTTAGGACAGGAAAATACTCTATCTGCCAAATAAACCCTGTGATATGGCAACAAGGAATTAGATTTGGCTTTTTTAGTTGAAGTTAGTTGCCATCTCAAAGCCTAAATTTGAAACTAGAAGGCAAAAGCGCCCGTCCATTTAAAATTACTTCCAAACTGATCATTTCTCAGTTATAAAATGATTATTTGAATATATATCCGTAACTCAAAGAACAGAGGGAATGTGAGGCAGATAACAGAATTCGACCAAATATACTGGATAACGTAAACAGTGCAAGGGCTATATGAAAGTCGTTTTCATAAGTCTGATGCCCGTTTTTAGTTCGTCAACGAAATATAACGTATACTCCTAGTGACACAGAAATGCAGCTGATTATTTTAAAAACAATTTCATTGTTGAAAATGAAATCTGAGAAGCTTTTTTCATATTGAAATGATTCTCCCTTAATTAATTTCTGGAATTTATTACGCGATGACCATTTCCTAGAGCTAAGAACATTCGAACGCCGTTATATAAGCCTGTGTGTCTTTGAGACGACATACAGATGAATACTAGGCTTTTCATCCATGACATTTGTTGAAGACAAAACAATGTCACGGATAAATCGATCAAACTAATGTATGTAAGATTCCTGAGTTCTAACAGATGTTGTTTAAACACATTAATTAAATCGTTAAAAAGTGTTAATTAAGTCTACAAACATCATTCATTTTAGACTACTAGGCATCAATTGGAAGTGAAACAAGAGACAACTCCAAGTTCTGAGGTCTCATTGCGCCACTTCTCTCTCTCTCTCTCTCTCTCTCTTTCTGTCACTCATTCACTCACTCACTCACTCTCAATCTTCGCATTCAGAAATCCTGGCCCAGAGTTATCTTCACCAAACGACACGCTCCAGCATCTGTAGCACCATAAGCGGGGTCCACGACAGCATTCACCCTTTCGTCGAGAAGATGAATTCAAACTACTGATATTGGCACTCCAATAACTAAATGTCTTTTGAGCTGACGTAAATTAATAAAATTAGCTGCGTGTGTCAGTTTGGAGCGTGTTTTAGCGGCTGATGACTGCTATACTCAGCTTGCGAGGCGATGTTTTGACTGCTTGAGCAACGTCTGTTCTAGATCTATTAATCCATACAGCTACACTTAAGATCGCCGCTTTAGCACTCATGATTTATCTCAGGGTCCAGCTATGCTGCGCCCTGAACGTATGGAGGTACAAAAAATGGTAGATTTGTATGAAGCGTCTGAACTCATCTGTGAAGAAAATAGCGTATGTCTTGCTAAATGTTGGGAAATCCCAGTATGTATCGAACAATGAAGTAGCAGGAGTTACTGAAAGAACATTATAGAGACAGATATCTTCAAATCCGGTACTTAATTGTAGCAAAGAATATCAAATTAAATTAAAGTTGTTGTGATACAACGCAATAACCAGATGAAAAAATCGCATCTACCGTTAGATTGATGGGGTTGTGAGCAGTCGGATGCGTAGCGATATTCGTCACTATGTGTGCCGACTTGTATCCACATGCACCGATCACAACTAGGGCAGCGAGCTCAACCTCCGAACGAAAAGATGTATGTTAGTGAAGTGTGTCGCACATTACTGCAATTATAAACGATTACCTTCACAAGAAATGAATTAGGATTTCCGATGAGACCGTTGGGGCGTTGTCCAGAACTGTGGTTGGAACTGTCATCACAACTCTATTGGATATTAATTTTTTACAAGATTAAAATTTTTCCAAGTACTCTTTAAATTTTGTACGGAGAACTCTAGAACTATAGCACATCTGCCAAGACCGCTGAAAAAATGTATATTTCTCGAAAGTCAGGTGTGAACTTCACATGACTCTACAAACGACACGAAGGGGCAGCGTACACTGGAGCTTCAAGTAGTGACAAAGGGCACGATCATAAAACGTAAACCTTCCTACCATCTTTCCTACTGTACACATTATTCCAGCTGCGCTTCTTGTAAGAAGTTATTCAATTTTCCGACATAGTAACGGAGGTCATTCAAAGGTGGTTGTGTGACTGACCTGGACGGAAAGGATTATTGAGCTCTCTGTTGCAGTGAATGCAGTAACTCAGTGCTTATATTTATTCAGCCCGAACATCTACATGAGCAGAAAAGTTGTCCCTGCTACGGTTCCCTAAAGGTGCCAGCTTGCTATCACCTACAGTGACAATTATAGACTGTGTAACGTAACATCTTAAATCAGAGCAAAAAGTTTATTCTGATTTTTCGACTAGACTGTAACTACAAGAATAGTTTCATAAAAGTACATTGTTTTCAAGTAATGTTGAATGTAGCGATGTTTTCTAACGATGTTAAATGTCTTTGACAATATATTTAAAGTAGCTGAAGTAACAGATATTATTAAAAGGAAACAAAAGATTAATAATGAATGTTTTCTATAATTACGACGACTGTAATATTCGTAGTTTATTTGAATATGTATATTGTTTTTAACGAAGTTAATAAGAAAATAAGAAATTCACTTTGGGTTTGAAACTCCCGGTTGTGTGGATGACCTTAGCACGAAGAGGTGTGGAAAGGACAGAACGAAACGAAAAGACCGTTGAAGACAGGATAGCCTGGCGTCACATTTGCTTATTGAACAGATACCGATAGTTAAAATTATCTGTCGAAGTTGTTATCCTAAGCTACCGTGAATCCATTCTCTTTATTTGTTTAAATAATTTTGAGTAAATCTAAACTGTGAAAAGATAGTACAATTATTTTCAGAATCACGACAAAGCATGATTGTTGTAAGTACATAAAGCTGGAAACACAGCTTTAAATTTATTTGTGTGGACATAAAATTACCTGGTAACCTTGCTAATTCACTTAATGCTTCAGTTTTTGATATTATTATCGTTTAATCTTCAGTTATTCAGTTTTCATTAATACGTAATTGCAATGAGCTACCTCAAAATCTCACCGCTTTCATCTATCTTCATTCCAAACAGAACATTGAAAACTGTAAGAACGTAAATTGATTCAGGTGATAGTTAAATAACTTCTGAAAGAATTAAGTAAAATTAATCCTGTAGTGCTGGCGACCACAAATCTTCGTAAAATCAGTACCTTTCTCAGAGGGACTGTCATACAATAAGATTACACCAGTGTACAATCCTTTCTCTACTGAGGTGAGGATAAAAGTACAAAGTAGGCAGCTGAAGTGTTTATTCAGTGTAATATCCTTTGTTGTGCGCCGAAATTATTACAAATGGAGCTCTTCTATCCTCTTTGGAGAGTAATCGAAGAGAAAAATAGTTGCATAAAGGTAACAATATTCCGTTAGGTTACACATGGTCAACACAGAAATTAGATATCGCTAGAATCAGCAAAAATATTAACAGTTATATAGTGCACATTGAATGCCAACGCTCAACTGACCGAACATAAGGCTTTCGTTTTCTGGGAAGAGAGGGAAAGTGTCGAGTAAGATACAGAGGCCTATTGTATAGTGGCTCCGTTGGCGCCGAAGTATTTTCTTTCCAGTAACTTAAAACATTATTCTGCACCATAATAAATATCACAGAAAGCAAACACAACAACTTTTACAGCTAAAAATTGTTAGTTTCGTATCTACAAAGAAATACTTCCTCTGCTAAGAAAACATTAAGAAGTTAGCTTGCATTTAAATCTTGTACTTTAACAATAGTCCTATTACGTACCGTCCATACCGTTCGGTTTGATACGTTAGCCTCGGTAGTGACGTCATTTTCCGTGTGGTAGCCAATACTGCCATTCTGTACGCTACTGAGCCTTATTCCGTATCGTCCATACCGTTCGGTTCGGTAGATAAGACTCGGTAGTGATGTCATTTTCGGTGTGGTAACCAATGTTACTATTCTGTATGCTACTGAGGCCTGTTAACTACCGGTCCACCTGCTTATTATTTGTCTGCTGTACCAAGAGGTCGTGAGGTTCTGGTAAGGCTGTTCATGCAGTTTATTGTGCTTTGAATGTGGAGATAATATATAATTTTAGAAATATTGAGTGGTTATTAGTTTTGAATTCATTGATTATGTTTTACTAAAGAATCATTGGGATGCCTCCAAGTGGAATGTGAGTTCATAAATTTTATTTTGCAACATTTCAGTCGAGAATCGGGGAAGAGTATACGGTGCTCACGGTACTCTTAAGTAGGAGGCAAGGGCGACCAAGGCAGCTCGAGGAAATGCGGTGCCATACGATATGGCAATATAATCTGCGGGATGAAGCGAAGCCCTTTGAAATTCCTGAGAGCAGCTTTGTGGCGAGGTATGGTCCGAGCAGGGAGGAACTGGTTGAGGAACTTCAGCTGAACATGAGAGTCGATCGAAGAGCTACAGCCGTACCTTTGCAACTAAAGGTACATTTGTTTAGCAAGTTCTGAAACGACTAAATCAGAAATTACATTTTTTCAGTAAGTACAGAAACGACTAAATCAGTTGAACAATTCTTATCAGTCATCAGTTAAATGGTTTTTTTTTCTTCTTGGCTATGACAACTCTCAACTTTTTGGGACATGGTTCTTATCAAAAGGTGGTAGGAGCTCACAAATAAGCTGGCATGAGATATCGTGCGTCTCAAGGCACACTGACGAAATTGTGAAGGCTCTCAATGCGCCTGCAGTCTCAGATTATGATTGGAAGAGCATTTCTGGTAGTTGTGTCCGCTGCCTTCTTTGGTGTGGGGCGCTGTGTGTGCTGCGGTGTGCAGTGCTGAGCGCGCAGTCGTCGGGTGAGCACGTTAGGAGCTGTGGTCACTTGTCTTCGATCGGCTGGAACGAGGAGCCGCACCGACTCGCTACCGAACATCTTACAGAATTACACGGAGGCTTGGTTGCGGTAACCCTACCACTCGGTGCGCTCACCTAACAAACCGATCGGAAAAGCGACCAGCAGGGCTGCTCGCGACGAGAAGAAAAGGAAAAGTGGTGACCAGTGCAAACCCATATCATCCTCGCCAACATTAGGCGCCTAGTAACAAGAAATGACTCTGGCGAAAAACGGAAGGAATTACTATGTTGTGCAAATTGTATTTTTCCTTGAAGTAGATTGCTGCATTCACTAGTTTTATTTTGTAGCAACCGTGCTTGGCCTTATTCTATCGTTATTACATACTGCTATTGCTAATTCTTTTCATCTGCCGGAAGATTTTTGTGAATTTTGTAAACTGTTGTGACCATATTTTTCAGGCATAACCAATCGGAACTCGTCTGTCACCTAGTGCTAGCCTTAGTACCACAACAGCCAGCAACCCAGAAGCTTTTGGTGGTGCGCTTGGACCAACTTGAAGAACAAAAGGACGATGACCAACAACAACAACTACTCTAGTTAAAGATGCTGCCGCCGCCCTTTCTGGCATTCGATCGAAAACTGGAGTCCTGGAACAACTGCATAAAGCGACTAGAGCAACACTGTGATATACCACGGATATCAGGTTATGTGGAACAAAAACCATTTTATTAGCATACGCAGGCTACGTAAGTTGTCACATATGTCTCAACTAGTGACTGTCCGTTGTTCTGACTTAACGACAGAATAAGAGAGAAGTGCTTACGAATTAATTGGATTCGTAAGTTCCTGTTGCCGCTAGCAACATCCGAGTTTTCCAGTGATTCAGGAAGTGATATCAGAGCTACAAACCTTTGCAGACTCACTAATGATATGACTATGGTACACTTGCCAGACAATATATTAAGGAAGAATCTGATTACGCTAATCAACCAAAGTGGAGAAGACTGTCTCCCATTGATTCGGGCTTATAAACAAACGCATGTACAGTACGTGCTGGAGCAAAACAGTGAAAAGATACTGGTTTATTCATTACAAAACTGTCGTCACGACCAAGCAAACAGCAGGGCCAAACGTGGAAAACACACGGAATGCCTGCTACGCGACTGAAACAGTCAGAAAAACAGTTTAGACAAAAGAGGCGATTGTTTGTATCAGAACGTACACTGAGGTGATGGGGTACCTCCTATTATCGTGCCGGGCCACATTTAGCCGGTGCAGTGCAGCATCTCGTAGTAGCATGGACTCAACACATAGTTAGAAGTCTCCTGCAGGATGCAGCCATGCTGACTCTAACAAACAACAGCCCAATTCCGTCTGAGCAGGCCACGAAGGTCAAACGGTCCCGACCGGCCACCGTGTCATCCTCGGCCCACAGGCGTCATTGGATGCGGATATGCATGCGCCCAGCACGCCGCTCTCCCGGCCGTATGTGGCAGTTTACAACACCGGAGCCGCTACTTCTCAATCAAATAGCTCCTCAGTTTGCCTCACAAGGGCTGAGTGCACCCTGCTTGCCAACAGCTCTCGGAAGACCGGATGGTCACCCATCCAAGTGCTGGCCCAGCCTGACAGCGTTTAACTTCGGTGATCTGACGGGAACCGGTGTTACTACTGCGGCAAAGCCGTTGGCATGCTGACTCTATAGCCGTCCTTAACTGCAAC
The DNA here is from genome assembly GCF_023898315.1 of Schistocerca nitens. Classification (NCBI taxonomy): domain Eukaryota; kingdom Metazoa; phylum Arthropoda; class Insecta; order Orthoptera; family Acrididae; genus Schistocerca; species Schistocerca nitens. The sequence goes on from NC_064615.1 coordinate 108,655,074, forward strand.
AGTATTGCCGGTGCAGAATTTTGTGCATGAAATGATCTCTTCATTATGTCTCATAAATATTCAACGGGATTCGTGCCAGGCCATCTGGGTGGAAAAACCATTTGCTCGAATTGTCCAGAATGTTATTCAGACCAGTCGCGAAGAATTGTAACCCAGTAACATGATGCATTATCATCCATAAAAATTCCATCGTTGTTTGGGAACATGAAGTCCATTAATGGCTGCAAATGGTCTCCAACACCAACACGTTGAACAGTGCCTTGTTGACAACTTGGATCCCTGGATTCGTGAGCTTTGCGACTCACTCGGAGCCTACCATCGGATCTTAGCAACTGAATTCGGCACCCATCTGAGAAGACCACGGTATTCTGGTTGTCTAGGGTCTAACTGAAATGGTCACGAGCCCAGGAGAGGTACTGCATCTACATCTACATCTACATTTACACTCTGCAAGCCACCCAACGGTGTGTGGCGGAGGGCACTTTACGTGCCACTGTCATTACCTCCCTTTTCTGTTCCAGCCGCGTATGGTTTGCGGGAATAACGACTGTCTGAAAGCCCCCGTGCGCGCTCGAATCTCTCTAATTTTACATTCGTGATCTCCTCGGGAGGTATAAGTAGGGGGAAGCAATATATTCGATACCTCATCCAGAAACGCACCCTCTCGAAACCTGGCGAGCAAGCTACACCGCGATGCAGAGCGCCTCTCTTGCTGAGCCTGCCACTTGAGATTGCTAAACATCTCCGCAACGCTATCACGGTTACCAAGTAACCCTGTGACGAAACGCGCCGCTCTTCTTTGGATCTTCTCTATCTCCTCCGTCAACCCGATGTGGTACGGATCCCACACTGATGAGCAATACTCAAGTATAGGTCGAACGAGTGTTTTGTAAGCCACCTCCTTTGTTGATAGACTACATTTTCTAAGGACTCTCCCAATGAATCTCAACCTGGTACCCCCCTTACAAACAATTAATTTTATATGATCGTTCCACTTCAAATCGTTCCGCACGCATACTCCCAGATATTTTACGGAAGTAACTGCTACCAGTGTTTGTTCCGCTATCATATAATCATATAATAAAGAATCCTTCTTTCTATGTATTCGCAATACATTACATTTGTCTATGTTAAGGGTCAGTTGCCACTCCCTGCACCAAGTGCCTATCCGCTGCAGATCTTCTTACATTTCGCTACAATTTTCTAATGCTGCAACTTCTCTGTACACTACAGCATCATCCGCGAAAAGCCGCATGGAACTTCCGACACTATCTACTAGGTCATTTATATATATTGTGAAAAGCAATGGTCCCATAACACTCCCCTGTGGCACGCCAGAGGTTACTTTAACGTCTGTAGACGTCTCTCCATTGAGAACAACATGCTGTATTCTGTTTTCTAAAAACTCTCTTACTTTGTTTATCAGGCGACAGTGTGGAACTGTATCGAACGCCTTCCGGAAGTCAAGGAAAATAGCATCTACCTGGGAGCCTGTATGTAATATTTTCTGGGTCTCATGAACAAATAAAGCGAGTTGGGTCTCACACGATCGCTGTTTCCGGAATCCATGTTGATTCCTACAGAGCAGATTCTGGGTTTCCAAAAACGACATGATACGCGAGCAAAAAACATGTTATAACATTGTACAACAGATCGATGTTAGAGATTTAGGCCTATAGTTTTGCGCATCTGCTCGACGACCCTTCTTGAAGACTGGGACTACCTGTGCTCTTTTCCAATCATTTGGAACCTTCCGTTCCTCTAGAGACTTGCGGCACACGGCGGTACTGCCGGCGATGTCGTGATGTTAGCAGAGGCACTCGCCCTGGTCGTCTAATGTCACAGCTCATTAACACCAAATTTCGACGCGCTATCCTAACGGACACGTTCGTCGTACGATCCACATTCATTTCCGTGCTTATTTCGCATTGTGTTGCTCGTCTGTTAGCACTGACAACTGCACACAAACGTCGCCATCCTCATTCGATAAGTGAAGGTCGTCAGCTACTGCGTTGTCCGTGGTGAGACGTAATGACTTGAAATGTGTTATTTTCAGCACCCTCTTGACACTTTGGATCTCGGGATATTGAATTTCCTAACGACTTCCGAGTTGGAATGACCCATGTGTGTAGTTCCAACTACCACTCCACGTTCAAAGCCTGTTAATTCCCGTCATGTGCCATAATCACGTAGAAAATCTTTTCCCATGAACCACCTGAGTACGAACGACAGCTGTGCCAATGCACTGCCCTTTCGTATACCTTGTGTACGCAGTACTAACACCACCTGCATATTCACACATCACTATCCCAAGACTTTTGTCACTTCAGTGTAGACTGCTAAGAGACAGTAAAGTTATTTTAGATATCATCGCATTAGCTACGAGACATAGAGTGCCATCCATCAGATTCTTCCCAAAGTTAAGTACGATTTTGTACACTACTGGCCATTAAAATTGCTACACCATGAACGAATGCAGATGATAAACGGGTATTCATTGGACAAATATATCATACTAGAACTGACATGTTATTACATTTTCACGCAATTTGGGTGCATAGATCCTGAGAAATCAGTAGCCAGAGCAACCACCTCTGGCTTGATACGCCTGGGCATTGAGTCAAATAGAGCTTGGATGGCGTCTAGAGGTACAGCTGCCCATGCAGCTTCAACACGATACCACAGTTCATCAGGAGTAGTGACTGGCGTATTGTGACGAGCCAGTTGCTCGGCCATCATTGACCAGACGATTTCAGTTGGTGAGAGATCTGGAGGATGTGCTGGCCAGGGCAGCAGTCTAACATTTTCTGTATCCAGAAAGGTTCGTACAGGACCTGCAACATGCGGTCGTGCATTATCCTGCTGAAATGTATGGTTTCGCAGGGATCGAATGGACGTTACAGCCACGGGTCGTAACACATCTGAAATGTAACGTCCACTGTTCAAAGTGCCGTCAATGCGAACAAGAGGTGACCGAGACGTGTAACCAATGGCACCCCATACCATCACGCCGGGTGATACGCCAGTATGGCGATGACGAATACACGCTTCCAATGTGCGTTCACCGCGATGTCGTCAAACACGGATGCTACCATCGTCATGCTCTAAACAGAACCTAATCCGAAAAAATGACATTTTGCCTTTCTTGCACGCAGGTTCGTCGTTGAGTACACCATCTCAGGTGCTCCTGTCTGTGATGCAGCGTCAAGGGTAACAGCAGTCATGGTCTCCGAGGTGATAGTCCATGCTGCTGCAAATGTCGTCGAACTGTTCGTGCAAATAGTTGTTGTCTTGCAAACGTCCCCATCTGTTGACTCAGGGATCGAGACGTGGCTGCACGATCCGCTACAGCCATGCGGATAAGATGCCTGTCATCTCGACTGCTAGTGGTACGAGGCCGTTGGGATCCAGCACGGCGTTTCGTATTACCCTCCTGAACCCACCGGTTCCATATTCTGCTAACAGTCATTGGATCTCGACCAACGCGAGCAGCAATGTCGCGATACGATAAGCCGCAATCGCGATAGGCTACAATCCGACCTTTATCAAAGTCGGAAACGTGATGGTACGCATTTCTCCTCCTTACACGAGGCATCACAACAACGTTTCACCAGGCAACGCCGGTCAATTGCTGTTTGTGTATGGGAAATCGGTTGGAAACTTTCCTCATGTCAGCACGTTGTAGGTGTTGTCACCGGCGCCAACCTTGTGTGAATGCTCTGAAAAGTTAATCATTTGCATATCACAGCATTTTCTTCCTGTCGGTTAAATTTCGCGTCTGTAGCACGTCATCTTCGTGGTGTAGCAATTTTAATGGCCAGTAGTGTATTATACTCTAAACAAATTTTATTTCCTTTTCATAGCCGGCCGCGGTGGTCTAGCGGTTCTAGGCGCTCAGTCCGGAACCGCGGGACTGTTACGGTCGCAGGTTCGAATCCTGCCTCGGGCATGGATGTGTGTGATGTCCTTAGTTTAGTTAGGTTTAAGTAGTTCTAAGTTCTAGGGGACTGATGACCACAGATGTTAAGTCCCATAGTGCTCAGAGCCATTTGAACCTTTTCATATTGTATTGACACATTTCTGTCACAGAGATTCCCTGTCAGACAAATGTTTAGTAATCACAACTTGCACTGAGTAAGTTAAATGAACTACAGCGGGTTTATGTTACCATGGATGTTTGGTCCGAGTTAATAATGGCATTCACTTACTACAATCACAACATATGTGACGAGTATATCCACCTAATTTTCAACTCAAGTTCGAATAGAGATATGAGGGCCTTATTAGCTGATAGGACAGTAGGTGAGACAGAGCAAGAGAAAAAATCTCAGACGTCCTCTGGAACGTAGCTGGGGTTTTTGTGCACGACACTGTGAAATATAATCAAAAAGTCTAACGTCTCAGATATGTAGGACGCAGGCGTTTTTTCAGGCCCCATGAGCTTCCTTGAGAAAGACCGAACAGAATAGAATCACAGAATATACACTTGGAATTAAAAAGCATCTGTACAAGATACAGCCTTTTCTCATTTTCACAGAAAATGTCTAGATGCTGATGCCTTGCTGCAAATTGTAGCTGTGTGTACAGATGCTTTTATGTTTCCTAGACCCTTTTCTGAACGAGAGCTACACAGTGTACTGCAGAGGCCCAACTCCTACCAAGTAGTCCATGCAGACGAGCGGTCCCCCGGAGTCCCCGTTGCAGGCGTCCTTCACTTCGCTGGAGAGTGTGCACAAGTTGGCGTCCGCTGACATCAAGCCGGGCTCTCCGTGGTAGAGCTCCATGCACCTTTCAATTGTGATGAGAGGCAGCTCTACTTTTTGCAGTACTTTCAGCAGAACCACCCGTCCAGTCTGCCTGCAGTACACCCATTTATCCCTGTGGAAAAATTAGAAAAATTGCACATCATAAATCATCCCATCACGAACGATGCAAAGGATCCTTGTAACATGCATATTGAGTATTTAAAAGCAAAGGTTCTACAAACAAAAAATACTACTCAAGTAGCTTAATTCAGCAACTTTTCTGAGAAAATAAAATAAACTTGTTACAAGTTTTGTCATGCAAGTAAATTGTTCTCAGTTTTCAAGCTTTGAATAATATACTCGTTCTTTCGACTGCTGCCTATGCTATCGCCGTCAGGAGTTAAATTTTCAAATCGCTGTAGAAATAACATCACTGGTCAGAATGATGTCAAATTACAACGGAATATTATCTGAGAAGGGGAGAAAACTTATGGTAGAAGAAAGAAAATAGTTACAAAATGTAACAACAGATAGAGCTGTAAGCATCATAATTTAATAGTGGTCTACTACAAATGACAAGTGAATTATACAACAATGCCTAAGGTGTACGTTTGACGTTAAACTAACTGTACTACTCAGTTTGTATGGGTGTACAGGTGTGATAGTGTTAATTACGTAAGCCCGTCCGCCACGGCAAGGTCATATAACATCGGATGGGAAAAATTGGTTTTTAAGTGACCTGAGGCCAAACACCACATAAAACGCATCACTCACATCAGTTTTTAATTGTCCTGAGGCCAAAAACCGCATAAAAACCACCAATCACATCGGTTTTTAACTGTCCTGAGGCCAAACACCGCATAAAAACCATCAATCAAAATTGATTATTAATTTCAATGTCACTGGCCCAAAATATGGTCAATATGATGTCCACCGTTTTCTGCAACGAGTTGAAAACGAGAAACAGCATGTTTCACAGCTGATCGAAGTATTTCCGGTATCACCTTCGGAATGTGTTGCGATATGCCTGCCTTCAATGCAACTAGGTTTTCAATCGAAATACTGAACACAACATCTTTCAGATAGCCCACAGCCAGAAGTCACACGGATTGAGGTCACATAATCGGGACGGCCGGGCTGTAAGGAAATGGCGGCTGACAATTCTAGCATTTCCGAAATGGCGCTTCAGCAGCTGCTTAACTGGATTTGCAATATGCGGAGGTGCGCCATCTTGCACAAAAATTATCCCATCCACACATCCACGCTGTTGTAGAGCTGGAATGACACGGTTGCGCAAAAGACACTCATAGCGCTTACCAGGGCCGGAAGCACCTGTCTCTTCGAAAAAATATGGCACTATGATAAATGATGCCGCAAACCTGCAGCACACAGTGACCCTTTTAGGATGAAGTGGTACTGGCTGGTTTGCTTGTGGATTTTCCGTTTCCCATATTCGACAATTCTGTGTATTGACATATCCTGTCAGGTGGAAGTGGGCTTCGTCTTTCCAGTAAATCTTCCATGGCCAATCATTGTCCACTTCCATGCGAGCAAGAAATCCTAAAGCAAGGTCTCTCTTGCTGCCAGGTCAACAGGAAACAGCTCGTGCACATGGGTAATTTAGAATGGATAGCAAAGGAGGATGTTCCGTAGGATTTTAAGCACCGAGCTCACGGGTATGTCCAATGATCGGGAATTCTCCGTGGACTACACGTTTGCACACCACCACTCGTCTCCACCAGCATTATTGTGGCCACTGCTTCCACTGACGTCGAATCATTTCGTTTCCTCCCTCTACCAGGTTGCACATCAAAAGAACACGTATCTTCGAATTTAGTCATCGGACAAAAACCTTTTTTCAAACCCTTCAGTGTCCGGAACTTCTGCAGAGTGAAGTGCGCACAGTCATCAATCTTGTAATACAGCTTTACAAGCAGGGTGCGATCCTGCATTGAGACAGTCATGACGTACGTCGCAGACGCGGAAGGAGGTCAAGCCTTGTACCCGGCGTGTTTATACCAACTTCAGTGGGTCGTGCGCATGACAAGTGTTTTCATTTACGTATTCTAACACGTACAGCGCCATCTATTGATCAATTTTCAGACTATTTTTTTTCTGCCACACAATTTCCCCCTTCTCCGATAATATTCCGTTGAAATTTGACGTCATTCTGACCAGTGGAGTTATTCCTACACCGTTTTGAAAGGTTGACTTTAATTATAATCGCCCTGTATATAGGCACGTTAGAAGCGCCTGGGAACTTCCAGAGAGGGGCGAGTTGGGCAACTAAACAGAAAGTGGAGTGAGGCAACTCCAAGCAGTACCGACTAGATGCCGGATAGAATTACGTTAAATAGCATGAAGGCCAGGTGTTACATCTGAAAGCGTCGATCCTGCTCCCCTGTAAACGCCAAAGATGTCTCTTCGCTTCCATTCGATAAACAAACTGCGCGCCCATTTATACGTACCTCTGGTCTTGGTTAAAATTTTTGCCGTTTACTACAAAGCCAGTGCCTCCTTTGCAACGGAATGCTAATGTGACGATGTATAAGCCAAGACACTAGTCTTCTCAAATTGTATTTTCACCTCCGTTCTCCAGGCACTGTTCAGTCACTGTCGAAGTTTCAAACTCCATTTATTTAATGCCCTCTGCGCAACGTTCAGCAACGGTGCAAATACACCGACGTGACAAAAGTCATGGGATATCGACATGCAAATATACAGATGGCGGTAAGCACCGCGTACACGAGGTATAAAAGGGCTGTGCATTGGCGGAACAGTCGTTTGTATTGTAGAATTTTGGAACACGTATTATGTTCGAGTATAATGACTTTTCTGGAGACTAGAAATCTACTCTTTAGTTAATCAGCATGGGTTTCGAAAAAGACGGTCGTGTGAAACCCAGCTCGCGCTATTTGTCCACGAGACTCAGAGGGCCATAGACACGGGTTCCCAGGTAGATGCCGTGTCTCTTGACTTCCGCAAGGCGTTTGATACAGTTCCCCACAATCGTTTAATAAATAAAGTAAGAGCATACGGACTATCAGACCAATGCTGTAGTAAATCGAGAGGTTGTAACATTGGAAAATTGTACTGAAATGCAGGAGGATCTGCAACGAATTGACGCATGGTGCAGGGAATGGCAATTGAATTTCAATGTAGACAAGTGTAATGTGCTGCGAGTACATAGAAAGAAAGATCCTTTATAATTTAGCTACAATATAGCAGATCAGTAACTGGAAGCAGTTAATTCCATAAATTATCTGGGAGTAGGCATTAGGAGTGATTTAAAATGGAATGACCATATAAAATTAATCGTCGGTAAAGCAGATGCCAGACACAGATTCATTGGAAGAATCCTAAGGAAGTGCAGTCCGAAAACAAAGGAAGTAGGTTACAGTACACATGTTCACCCACTACTCGAATACTGCTCACCGGTGTGGGATTCGTACCAGATAGGGTTGATAGAAGAGATAGAGAAGATCCAACGGAGAGCAGCGCGCTTCGTTACAGGATCATTTAGTAATCGCGAAAGCGTTACGGAGATGATAGATAAACTCCAGTGGAAGACTCTGCAGGAGAGACGCTCAGTAGCTCGGTACGGGCTTTTGTTGAAGTTTCGAGAACATACCTTCACCGAGGAGTCAAGCAGTACATTGCTCCCTCCTACGTACATCTCGCCAAGAGATCATGAGGATAAAATCAGAGAGATTAGAGCCCACACAGAGGCATACCGACAATCTTTCTTTCCACGAACAAGACGAGACAGGTATAGAAGAGAGAACCGATAGACGTACTCAAGGTACCCTTCGCCACACACCGTCAGGTGGCTTACGGGGTATGGATGTAGATGTAGATGTAGATGTATTCAGGTGATTCATGTGAAAATGTTTCCGACTTGATTATGGCCGCATGACGGGAATTAACAGACTTTGAACGAAGACTGGTAGTTGGACCTACGAGCATGGATCACTCCATCTCGAAAATCTTGGGGAATTCAATATTCCCACATCCAATGTATCAAGAGGGTGCTGAGAATGCCACATTTCAGGCATTACCTCTCACGACAGCACAAGCAGAGCCTGCCCTGGGCTCGTAAGGATATCGGTTGGACACTAGTCTACTGGAAAACCGTGGCCTGGTCAGTTGAGTCCAGATTTCAGTTGGCACGAGCTCATAGTATGGTTCGACTGTGACGCAGACCGCACGAAGCCATGGACCAAGTTGTCAACAAGGCACTGCGCAAGGTGGTGGTGACTCCATGATGGTGTGGGCTGTGTTTACAAGGAATGCAAGGAATGTACTGGATCCTCTGCTCCAACTGAACCGATCATAGACTGGAAATGGATATAATCGGCTACGTAGACACCACTCTCAGCCATTCACTGACTTCATGTTCCCAAACAATGATACGCCATGTCACAGTGTCACAGTTATTCTCGATTGATTTGATGGACATTCGGAAAAATTCGAACGAATGAGTTGGCCATACATATTGCCCGACATGAATCCCACCGAATATTTATGGGACGTAATAGAGAGTTCATTCGGGCACACCGGCCGCTGTGGCCGAGCGGCTCTAGGCGCTTCAGTTCGGAGCCGCGCACCTGCTACGGTCGCAGGTTCGAATCCTGCCTCGGGCATGGATGTGTGTGATGTCCTTAAGTTAGCTTTAAGTAGTTCTAAGTCTACGGGACTGATGACGTCATATGTCAAGTCCTATAACGCTTAGAGCCATTTGAGCCATTCGTGCACAAAACCTGCATAGGCAACACTTCAGAAATTATGGATGGCTATGGAGTCAGCGTGACTAAATAGTTCTGCAGGGGACTTCCAATGATGCGTTGAGTCCATGCTACGATGAGATGCTGCACTACCCCAGACAAAATTTGGTCCGACACGGTATTAGCAGCTATCCCATGACTTTTGTCGTGTTAGTCTAGTTTGGCCTAAATAGATGCTGTCGCATATACAGAGGATACTGTACACACTGGGCACTCTTAGACCTACATTGTATTTAAGCCTCTGTTGCATGATTTTTTTAGGAAACCAGTTTCAGTCAAAAAAAATCTGGGTGTAGTGTTTGACTCCCAATACACTATGTGACAGATAGAACACGGAGCGAGGTGGCGAAGTGGTTAGCACACAGTCCCTGGTTAGCACACTGGAGTCGCATTCGGGAGAAAACGACGGTTCAAACCCGCGTCCGGCCATCCGACTTAGGTTTTCCGTGATTTCCCTAAATCTCTTCAGGCAAATACCTGGATGATTCCTTCGAAAGGGCGCGGCCGACTTCTTCCGCATCCTTCCCTAATCCGATTGTACCCTTCCACAAATCAACCAACCAACCAACAGATTGAACGTAGAAATTTTTATTTAATTTGGATATATTTATTATTTTAGATGTGTTGCCATTCAGCAACATACTGAATATTTCGAGTAATTATCAAATATCAGTTACTGAGACATAATCTGTGCTCTCATTAAACATAATTTTACATACATTAAAAATCTGACCATATGTGATCTGAGTGGCAGAAATAACTACTCTCATTTTCCTTTTCAATCTTTATTTTCTTCTTTAATTTCATAATCAACGTGCCATGTTAGGCTCTCACATCCCTCTTAATTCTAAAATATAATTCCTTTCCACAGTCCCTAGCATCGGTACAACAAATATGTAGGCGCCAGTTCATCGCACTCTCAATATTGGCAATGCTGTAGGCTTGAACTTGCATACAAATACATTAACGCGTGATCTAGGGGAAATCATAGTCCATCCCAACGTAGTACGACACTATGAGCGTGTGAGTCGTCGGCGTACCGAATTGATTCTGGTCACTTTCCTGTAATTTCACCAAGGAAAATGGGAGTATGGCGATGCTGATAGTAGCGCTACAGAAAGGGGCAGCTTGTTATTCAAACATTACCCTATAAAGCTCACATTTCGTGGGCAAGTTACTTGGTGATGAATCTCCTCCTAAGCGATCCAATACCACCATCTCAGATTCGACTGTGTGAACCAGTTCCTGTCGATAGTACTGACCAACTCTCTGTGGTTTAATAATCTAGAATATCACGAATTTCAAACAACGGTGTCCATATCTTCCAGTAAGGATGACACATGTCCCATTCTACACCTTGCCTCACCATAAATGAAAAAGATGTCTGACAGTTTCGGTAACGGGTAATGTTCCATGCAAAGAGTAATGCTGTGGTTTGCATACTGTAAGACCTTCGGTACACACACCATCAGATTATTTGACTTGTCGCTCTAATGAAGTAGGCGAGTGTCAGCAATATGTCTCGTGGTCTTATTGTGGTGTATTTATCTTCTGCCGTTAGGTCATACGATAGAAATGCTACTTGCACGCTTAGAATAGCAGATTGATAGTGACCAGCTTTAAACAGAACTTGATTAATTTTCACACACATTTATTAAAATCATAAAAAGCATAGACATTGCGTAACTGGATTCTGGATGCTGTTTACAATTGACAATCGGATGTTCCTTTGGTCTTGGTACGTTAATCTTATTCTCACATATCTCTGATACTTGACAAAGTGTCTATTCATTTATCTTCATGGCTATGTACAGGAATATGGTAATCATATTAGGTGCAGACTGAAACTTGACTATAGACTGGTACAGACTGGTGCAGACTGGTACAGACTGGTGCAGACAAAAGCAGACTAATGCAGACTGACTAATCGGAGGTCTGTACACTCGTTATAATACCTCAAGCATTCAGGTATCACTGCGTGAGTGTGATCCGTGAGGAGAAACGGTTCTACGTTAGCAGCAATCTCATTGGCTGCGTTACATATTAATACGCGGATCGGTGGAAGCAGAATTCGGTCCGTCTCTAAGGCAGCGCCATCTCGTAGTGCGGAGATGGACGAGCGCTGCGCCTGCGCTGTTGTGCTTAGCGGGGCGCGCTCTAGTGGGAAAGTTGTGTACGCGCTGACTACGCGGAACTATGTACACAACAAATGCTCTGTCTTAAACAACCAGTCACTACAAATGAGCAGTGGTAAACTTCACCGTCGACACATGACAGGGGTGACCGTGTATTGTTTTTGTAAGTGGTGCAACCAGTGAAGAGGCTTACAGGCAGCTTTCTTTTATGAAATATACTGTTTAATTTCACGTCCCTGACGTTCGTTGCCACATGAAGACCTATTACAGGTCACTACAGGTTGAGGAGGTGATTCGGTAGATAGAGGAGGAGCTCACGTCCGGAAATGTGCCGTCTGGATAGAAAACGAGTTCGATCATCCGATCAATTTCAAATATCTCGCTTCGAGAAACGCATACAAAATGAGAAGAGACGGTCATCGTTAGTCCCCGAGATTAGTTTCAAATACCTAGCTTCAAGAAATGCATACAAAATGAGAAGAGAACATTGTCATTAGTCCCCGAGATAATTATGACGTCACACACCATTTTCATGCGACAGGAAGATTAGAGCCGAGAGACAGGCAAGTTCGCAACTGGTAGGACTGACTGTGGTGCTCTATCGAAGCGCCGCACTTGCGACTTTGAGGACGACACTCTTCGTCACACAGAAGGGAACCCGGCGACGAGCATTCTAAACATTGCCAATGCATGAGCTTACGCCGTGGATTACACAGGTCAGGGACCATAGTCTCCGCTACGTTCGTAACGCGACGCGGGAAGTTCGATTAGAAAGTGATCCAGTCTTCATATTTATTTTGCTCCAAACGGTACATTTCGAAGCATCGGTTCCTTGTAACCACTTTATCTACTACGTCCCTCTACATCCCACAGAAGTCTGTAATAAGAATTGTGAAAGACCTTTCACAGTCATCACAATATGTCTATCTAATTCAATTACTCAATTTTCCTTAGTCATGTTCCAGCTTGTGGGCTTTCAAAACAATAAATGCAATGAAATGGTGGCCCTCAACTACGCACCCTCCGACTCAGAGTTGAAATACTAAAAGTTTTGGCTGGTTTCGTTTTCTAGGGGCTGGGATACGTAGTTGCCTCATTACAGGCCAAATACTGCTGAGACTACAGTATACGATAAGAATACACACATGAATCGAATGGTCGAAGGTTTCTATCACTCAGCAGTTGCGAATTATGAATGTAACATAAATTTATAAATGAGAGATTGCAATTAAATAAAATCTGCAGGTACTATTTTAACGACTTTAAATGATGAGCTCGATAGTAGAAGTACTTTTGAGAATGCGGTATATTTCTGTGAAACACTTAGTGGTGTCGATGGTCCAGCAATTAAATAAAATGTAAGTTGGAAGACAGGGAAACAAAAGATTCCTACTGCACGTAATTAGTTATGAACGACAACATAGCTCGCGAGATATTCACTTCTGAACGCACTCTACGTCTTCACTGCAGAAGCCACGGAAATCACACAGGAGCACAGGTCAGCACTCCGAAATATTTCTATCCTTTGCGACCACGCAAAGTCTTCCCGCCGACTGTACGTCGCGCCTTCATGTCCAGCCTCTCCGTGTCCTGTGCTGTACTCTCCCGAACTCCCGGCCCTCCCTCGAAACGATGCTCTTCGGTCACTTCCATCCAGTCTCCCCATTCACGGGCGCTGTGATTGGCTAGAGCGCTCCCCCCAAATCTTCAAGTGAACGCACATTCACAAACATAATGTAACACTTTCTAAATACTGGATTTACATTTAAATAACTTGAAATTAAATAAATATTCCTACCGCTGGACCATAAACACGCTCTAACACACATTATTAGATACGGAAACAAATTAAATAAACATATATCAAAGGAATAGAACAAAAGGGAGGCCAGTAGCCTAATATCTCTGTGCTTTCTAAAATACAGCAAATATTTACCCAATTTCTTCATGAATAGTATATACCGGATACAATCAAAAACACAGAGGAACAAATATATTTATAAGCATGCTGCTACGGCGTTTTCGTGTAACTGGAGTACTGACGCGATCGATAGTAATCGACCACTTTCACCTCCAATAACTCATGTACTATTCAAGTTACATGCCTGTAATTCATACCAATTTAGGTTTATACCGAGAGATTTCTAAAGACACGGCGACCGACAAAATCGGATGAAGGGTTTATATTTTGGAAATTCGTTGCTGGGTGTTACTTGTATAATTTACCGTCAGATACTAAACTTTAAACTTATAAAGACATTACACCATCACAATCGTAATGTACATGTTTCTTTTTGAGGTATGATGATTCATCTGGCTACTATTAGTTTCTATACGAACTGTGAAATGTCTGCCATGATGGTTTCACAAAGTCCGCCATCATTTACACTCTCCGCATACAAGTCTCCTTCGTCGACACAAAGCACCGTCCTCGTCACAGCCGAGTTCCCAGCCACGCGGCTGGACCACGCGCTGGGGCTACCCCTCTCGTCCGGCTAACGTCCGGCACCACGTGTTTGCTGCCGGGCCCCGGCTTTGACGACTGTCCTGTGCGGCCGCCCCAACTCCGAACATATAATACTTCCGGGGCGTCACAACTCGCCCGTTACCTCACAAGCTCATCGGTACACACCTTAGGTGGAAGTAGTAATTTCCCCGAAATTCTACTAAAAGAGTATCCTGACACAGCACACTCAAACAGTCGAGGACAGAAATGTTATTTCAGTGGGATACAAAACAATGAAATGAGAAACTGATGTAGACATAGTTGTTAATGTCTTGCATAAAGGTGAGCAAATGTGCTTTAGTAGAGACACTTTGAATACATCCAGACACCCTCGTGTTTAGTACAGCTTGGGATGATGCCTCAGATTTCTCTGATCAGATCATATAAAAGAACTGAAAGGGCAGTAGAAAATTGGGAATTTGTATGTAGAAAATTACGAGTCAGCAAATAAAGTTCACATTCACATTTATAATAAGAAATAAGCCTTCATTAAAGTTTTAGAGTTAATTAATCTTTTTTATGGAAGTAACTTCATAATGAACCATGGACTCTGCCAAAGTTGGGCGCCTTACATGCCTCAGTGATACAGACATCCATATTTACGTGTAACCGAAATGATGTGGTACCTGCGCAGAGGGTAGAAGCCTTTTTACAAGTTATACCACCAACATTCTTGATGAGAGGCTAATTTGGTCTTGCTACGTTCTTACTGCGGGGATACTGCAGGCGTTTTGTATCCCGAGTACATGCAGCTCTCCAGGATGGCTTAAAGATGATGGAATCTTCTTCGGTAAGATTGTTGTTGTTGTTGTGGTCTTCAGTCCTGAGACTGGTTTGATGCAGCTCTCCATGCTACCCTATGCTGTGCAAACTTCTTCATCTCCCAGTACCTACTGCAACCTACATCCTTCTGAATCTGCTTAGTGTATTGATCTCTTGGTCTCCCTCTACGATTTTTACCCTCCACGCTGCCCTCCAATGCTAAATTTGTGATCCCTTGATGCCTCAAAACATGTCCTACCAACCGATCCCTTCTTCTAGTCAAGTTGTGCCACAAACTTCTCTTCTCCCCCTTGGGTAAGATATACCGTAGATAAAGTAGACTCCCACTCGGACATCCGGGCAGGGACTACGGAGGAAAGCTGTCACCAGAAGAAAACACAACTCGAGTTCTGCGTGTCTGTGTGCAGAGGCTGTGCAGAATGTGGGATCCCTCAATCAGGCAGGTACGTTTGAGAAATTAAAAATATAAATGGATATGCTGAAGCTAGATATGGTACGAAAATACGATTTTGTGACTGGGATGTCAAGTAGAGCGTAACTGAAAGTCAGGAGAGTACAGAGTTACAAAAACAAAATCAAACAGGGGTAATTCGGGAGTTAGTCTAATAATGAAGAAGAAAATACGAAAGTGTGAGCTTCTATGTACTGCATAGTGAAAGCATTATCGTAGACAAGGTAGACACGGCGCAAATATCCACTCCAACAGTAAAAGTCTATACCACTACTAGCCCCGCAGATGATGAAGAGATTGAAACAATGTATGATGAGATGGAATTTTTTAATGGAGAGGAAAATTTAGTTGTGATTATAAAGTACGAAAAAGAAGAGAGAAAAGATAGAAGGAGAAAATGGACTGTGGAAAGTGATGTAAATGGGTAGTCGTCTAGTAAAATAATTCACGGAGAATAATTAATTATCCTTAGTGCCTTGTTTCAGAACCATGAACGGATATTGTATACGTGGAACATATCTGGAAACACCGGAATGTACAAAGGTTACATAATAGTAAGACGGAAATTTCTGAACCAGATTTTAAATCGCAAAATGTTCCCAGGAGAAGATGTAGATTCTGTGCACAATTCATTGATTATTACTGCAGAGTAAAGTTGAAGAAACTGCAGGATAGGGGACCTAAATATGCTGAAAGAATCAGAAAACTGGATGCCGAATAAGGAAGACACTTGGCAAAAGAGAAGCAGCTATATGGACATCAGGAACACAGATGGCAAGCTAGTACTAAGTAAAGGTGAAAGGGCTGCATGGTTGTGGGAGTATACAGGATTTCTAAGGGGATGTCAGGCAACGACTGACCGGGACAGAGTACTATAGAAGATGAATGCGTAGCTTGGAGAGATGAAATAATGACGGCAGTAGTGAATCTACATCTGCATCTGCAATTCGTAATTAAGTGGCTGGAGAAGGGTTCATCGAACTACCCTTCTCTGCCTTTCCACTATCGAACAGCCCGTAGGAAAAACGAACACTTATTTCTTTCCATCTGAGCTCTGATTTTTCTTATTTTATCATGATGATCATTTATCCCTATGTAGTTGGGTGCCAACAAAATATTTTCTGACTCTTAGAAGAAATTTAGTGATGGAAATTTCATGAGAAGGTCCTGCCGCAGTGACATACGCCTTTGTTTTAGTGACTGCCACCACAGTTCGTGCTATCATATCCGTGGCGACGCGGGCCCCACTCAGCACAGCAATATTCCACAAGAGGGCGGACAAGCGTAGTGTAAGCAGACTCTTTAGTAGACCGGTTACATTTTCTAAGTGTTCTGCCAATAAATCGCAGCCCTTCTTTTGCTTTCCTCACGACATTATCTACGTGAATGTTTCTGTTTAAGTTATTCGAAACTGTAATCCCTAAGTATTTATTTGAGTTTACAGTCTTTAGGGCCGACCGGAGAGGCCGAGCGGTTCTAGGCGCTACAGTCTGGAACCGCGCGACCGCTACGGTCGCAGGTTCGAATCCTGCCTCGGGCATGGATGTGTGTGATGTCCTTAGGTTAGTTAGGTTTAAGTAGCTCTAAGTTCTAGGGGACTGATGACCTCAGAAGTTAAGTCCCATAGTGCTCAGAGCCATTTGAACCATTTTTGAACATTCTTTAGATTTGTGTAATTTATCGAGTAACTGCAATTTAGCGGATTCCTTTTAGTGTTTACGTTGATGTCTTCACAATTTTCATTATTTAGAGTCAATTGCCAGTTTCCAAACCTACAGATATCTTGAAATTTCCTGGCAGGTTGAAACTGTGTGCCGGACCGAGACTCGAACTTGGGACCTTTACCTTTCGCGGGCAACTGAGCTACCCAAGCACGACTCACGCACCGTCCTCACAGCTTAACTTCTGCCAGTACCTCGTCTCCTATCCTCTAAACTTTACAGAAGTTCTCCTGCGAACCTTGCAGAACTAGCACTCCTGAAAGAAAGAATATTGCGGAGACATGGCTTAACCACAGCCTGGTGGATGTTTCCAGAATGAGATTTTCATTCTGCAGCGGAGTGTGCGCTGATATGAAACTTCCTGGCTGATTAAAACTGTGTGCCCGACCGAGACTCGAACTCGGGATCTTTGCCTTTCGCGGGCAAGTGCTCTACCAACTGAGCTACCCAAGCGCGACTCACAACCCCGAGTCTGAAGACCACGAGTTTCGCTCCGACACACAGTTTTAATCTGCCAGGAAGTTTCATTTCAGTGCATACTCCGCTGCCGAGTGAAAATCTCATTCTGGCTACAGATATCTTGTTTAAATCATTTTGCAATTCATTTTGGTTATATGATGACTACGTGACGGTAAATTACAGCAGCAACTTCCATCAATTAGAAGGACTGCTCAGATTATCTCCTAAATCGTTTATGTAGGTTTATGGATGGTACAGGCAAAAAGACAAAAAGCAGTAAAAATCATCAGGTAACACACGATATACTAGATTTAACTGACGATAGGCGAACGCACAAAACTGCAGCAAATGAAATGGGCAAAAGGGCCTACAGGTATCTAAAAAGGAGGTAGACGGAAATTGCAAAACTGAAAACTGGGATGTCTAGAGTAGAAATGCAGAGTTGCATAAAAATTGATCAACATAAGAAAGGTGGATGCCGCATAAGGAAGACGCTTGGGAAAAGAGGAACAGTTATATGGCCATCAGGAACACAGATGCCAAGCTAGTACGAAGTAAAGGTGAGAGGGCTGCGGGTATGTAGGAGTATACAGTGTATCCCTTTTATGTTGAACATCGCAAATAAATATTTGTCCAGAAAGTAGAAAGTTTGTCAACCAAATGCTGTATAGGTACCAGGGGTACATAATAATGCTTCATAGCTTTTTTGTGACTCTGATCGTTACGAATATGTGAAGAACTATATGTTCTTTTTAAATAGCATCCAATCAGTGTTATTCGATAATCCAAGTTCTCTCCTCGAGGCCTGTTCAGAAACGTGTAGCAATGTATCGTTCATATAAACATGATTTTACTGTAACATGCACAAAATGAGGTGTGACTCTTCTATAATAAAACAAGTCCAATGTGCTGTAGCTGACACTAAACAAGTGGAGACGCAAGGAACACGCACATCTACTATAAAGTCAATCAACTTCAAATGAAGAATTTTGTGATTTCCTAGTTGTGGGCATTTCTGCACACCTCTCTTTGCGCACTGTCATTATTTATAAAGTAATTAAATTCTTAAAATCAATCTTTAATATTAATACAAAAGGAGGAAGACTTTCAACGTCCTGCCAGTGAGGACATGGACAGAGACGGTACTCAATACGGAATAGTACCAACATGGCAAGCGCAGTCGATTGTCACGTTTCTTTAAGTAAGTGATTTAGAGATCTGATTTTATCCATTATAAATGGTTTCGTGAAAGCCTGCAACTGTGAAAACAATGGTTTTGTTTATAAATAACTTTTCTTCTACCAGTCGTAATTGTTTTTATTCTCCACAGAAGAAAAAGGTAAAAACAAATGTGTATCTAGCATCCTATGCGTTGGTAATATATCACATAAGATTGCAAATATTTTCAAAAATCATGAAGTAAAAGTTGTGTTTCCTATATCAAATAAACTATAACAAAAACTGAT
Source organism: Schistocerca nitens (assembly GCF_023898315.1). Lineage (NCBI taxonomy): Eukaryota > Metazoa > Arthropoda > Insecta > Orthoptera > Acrididae > Schistocerca > Schistocerca nitens. Next base: position 108,674,124 of record NC_064615.1, read on the forward strand.
ACATAATATAAAGTCTGCTTATGAACCATAGTCAGGTTCTGGAATATACAAATTAACATGCCAGCAATCCTCCACCTTCTACTTAGGACAAACAGTCCGAAATTTCAACATCATTAAAGCCTACACAGAAACACAACATCAGAGATAGCCACAGACATACATAATACGGGATACCCATTTGGAAAAGCAGACAAAAATGTCGAAGTACTCCTCCGAATAAATAAAGGACACAAAATGGATTTGTTAGAAGAGCTGGAGATATATACACATTAGAGAAAATATGAGGACAAAATATTAAACAAAAAGTTCGAAAGAGAATTTCTTCAGATGCTTTGGCAATTTACTTCAATAAAAATAGTAACACATAAAAATAAGCATCATTGTAAAATAGATGTAAGCAAACTATGATCCATACTGTTAAGATAAATACCCTCTTTACAAAAGCATATCGTACTCTGTAAACGACCTGTAAAATTATCTATGTGTAGAAACATGCTTGTTTATGTAAGTTACTCTCGGTGTACGCCGTGTACTAAAAATTGTGTGCCATGTTTAACATGTGTGAGACTCTGCACAAGTGGACCGTAGAAAAACTGTAAGTACAACTTCTTCCAAATTTCGCCACTAACTACATGTATAAACTGATAGGTAACCAAAAACTGCACTATTTTACATTTTGCAGTAAAGTCAACAAAACAAAGCAGAGCCTCACACACCGAAAACATTACATGAAAATAGCTCAGTACAAAGAGGAAGCACAATTGAAAATGGGTATCGTTTCCCGAAACGTGTCACGTAAAAAGTCAACAAAAGAAAATCGTGACTGGTAGCAGAAAAGATTTTGAGATATCGTAGATAACGTAAATCTGGAAGGCTGAAGGGGTATTTGAACCGCGTTCCTCCCAAATGGGATTCCACGGTGCGATGCGCTGCATCGCGTCACTCAGTACTTGTAATTGGCATCGTATTCGTTGGTTGATATTTGACGATTTACTATAATGTTTTTTTTTTTTAATTCGGAACAAAGACAGAAGAAAGTGCAAAAACAAACTCAGTATGTGCGTACGCCTAACTGAGGGGCGCTATTGAGTCTCGCCATTGCAACACCTTAGCAAACTGCACCTCATTCAGAGGTCAAGCTAGTTGTGCATGCTGATGGTGACGAAAAGCGAAAGGCAGTTGAGGGAGAGAGCAGGTCGGGGTGTGGCAGGGATAGAGGGGAAAGACAGCTGATACTCACGTCTGTGCCTGGGGGTCCATCCTGAACACCGGCTGCGTCGAGCCCCACCCGGCTGCGTGGCAGAGTCGGCCTGCGCTAAGTTCTTTACTTAAGTCCAGTTCTGTTTCGGGCAATTTCGCCGGCTGAATTTGCTTTAGGAACGGCAGCGCTCTGACGAGACGAACCATGCCGAGGTCAGACCGCAGCTGCTCCGCGTCGAAGTCTGGATGTACTGAGATGAGGTCCAAAGCGCGCCACTCCTGTGATTGTATATAGTGCCGTTAATTAGAGGAAATTGTAAAAGCAGATTAACTTAAAATATTACACAATAGACGACACTGCAACCTACACTAGTGATTTGTATACAGCAGACTGCTGTAAGTGAGAGAGTAGGAAATATTGTACCTGGAAGAATGAGACAAGACATCTGGAATGTTAAACTTAATAGGTTCAATAAAAACACGGGAGAACTGCCGGATGTCAGTAACTTCCTCCCACGATATTTCGGCGCAGTCTTCTGGTCTTCTTCAGATGAGTACCACTGTAGTAGTACTGCCGAGTACGCGCATAGCTCTGGTATTTAAAGCCATACTGAGGTGACATTGCGCATGCGCTGCTCAGTCATAACAACTCCGTGCGCTGCGCCTCGCGCCCTCCACAGAGAAGATTTTGAGGAGAGAGCACTGGACTCTGCCACTTTTAAACCGACAGTATTTTGGCGATACGTTGACGACACTTTTATAGTGTGGCCTCATGGTCTGGACCGTCTCCAAGAATTTTTACGTCACATGAACTCCATGCATGAAAACATGAAGTTTACCATGCAGATAGAGAAAGATCGTTGCTTGCCATTTTAAGACGTCTTGGTGCGACGTAAGAGTGATGGCACACTTGGTCACTCGGTGTACAGGAAGGCCACTCATACAGACCTGTATCTGCAAACTGCTAGTTACCACCATCCAGCACAAACAATGGGCGTTCTCAAAACCTTGATCCACTGTGCCCTTACCATCTCTGATGCCGACAGTCTTCAAGCGGAACTGGAACACCTGCAAAAAGTATTTCCGAAGAATGGTTTAACAACTAGGCAAGTGAACAGAGTGATCCAGACCTACAAACGACGGAACAAAGAAGAGGAAGAGGCCTTCAGGTCGACTGCTTATCTACCATTTATTGGGAATATTCCTTCACAGATAGGCAGAATATTGAGAAAGTATCATGTGAGAGTCATCTTTCACCTCCCTTCCAAAATTTCATCACTAGTGGGATCCGTTAAAGACGATCTGGGCCTGCGTAATTCAGGTGTTTGCAAGATTCCGTGTGAATGCGGCAAATCATATATAGGGCAAACAACACGAACTGTGCAGGAACGCATTGTGGAACACCAGCGGCATACTCGCCTTCTCCAACCCACCAAGTCCGCAATCGCCGAACATTGTATTTCCACAGACCATTCCATGAATTACAACGACACAAAGATTTTGGACCCTACATCAAACTTTTGGAGCTCGATTATCACTGAATCTGTGGAAATAAGATTGTCTGACAACGAGACTCTCATCAATCGAGATATCGGTTATCGCCTAAACTCTGCTTGTAATCCTGTTTTAGAGAAACTTCGTAGTCGACGTAGTTATCCGCATAAAGATGAAAATCGACCTGATATCGATACGCCAAGCTTTCACCGTGGAGGGCGCGAGGCGCAGCGTACGGAGTTGTTATGACTGAGCAGCGCATGCGCAATGTCACCTCAGTATGGCTTTAAATAGCAGATCTCAGCGCGTACTCGCTTATGCTCCAGTCATACTGTGCCTTGTGTTCTTTTAACCGTCGCAGTGTGTGGCTTTTTGTGTGTGCTACTTTTAACCAGTTTTGTATCTCCATTTTACAGTCACCCCGATTTTTGTCTATTGCCTTCCATGATGTTCCCCTTTTTTATATCTATGTTCACCGTATTCTCTCCTTTGCTGTTTTTACATGTCTTCTATTGTTTTGTTCTAAGTCTTTCGGCTGAAGAGCAGCGCCTATGCTGCTGCCAGCCCGCCCCGATGAGGAATTGAAATACAATAAAGGAAAAAAAAAAGCGTACTCGCCAGTGCTACTACAGTGCTACTCACCTGAAGATGGCCAGAAGACTCTGCGCCGAAAATCGTGGCAGAACGTTACTGAAATCCGGCAGTTCTCCCGTGTTTTTATGGAACAATCAGTACGCCGGGAAAGCTTTAAACATCACATTAATAGGTTCAAATTTATCAGAGCAAATGAGGTGGAGATCTATTGGCAGATTTTGTACGTAGGTAAAGCAGACGAAGGTGGTAACGTAGTTAAACTTCCATCCTTTTTTTCACAGCCTCTAAAAACAGTTACAGACCAAACTGTTCAATCGTCGACACGCAGACGTAAATGTCGTTTCCGTTTCGACTTACGATTTCACATGACACCCTTAATGCTTTTGAGCTCCCCCGTCAGGTATGGGTGCTGTACGTGGTGGGTTCATCGTACAAGACGACAACGCTCGGTTGCATAAGGATATCCTCATTTACGAGTTCCTTCAACAGTACACAATTTAGCAGTTTCTGTGAGTACCACAGTCTTCTAATCTGGATCTCATAAAGTATGCTTGGAATGCTCGAGGTAAGAGTGACCTCAGTCGCAGTCTCGGTTTCCAGAGCTTTCCGCAGTGAAAACAGCATTCGAAGACAAATGAATGACGATAGTGTATCTGTGCGGTGAGAACAGCTTGAGCCTCATTAATATCAAAGACTAAATTGGCTGTGGTCCGAATGCAAAGTATTCTCGTCAGAAACACTATCAGCGAGGTATTCCCTCGCTTGTGAGACAGTCGTGTTGCAACTTTATGACTTTTAGTGACGTTTCGGGTAAAGGCAGAACAAGGAGACCGAAGACATGAAGACTTTGCCGTAGAAATACACGCACATCGAAGACATGGAATTCTACACGTCTACACACACACACACACACACACACACACACACACACACACACAGATACTCTGCAAAACCCCATATACAATACACGGCGTAGAAATTATTTCATACACTCAAACTCATACAAACTGAAGGCTGTTAAGCAAACATGATTCGGATAAGCAGCATGTGACCACTGGAAGCTAGTATCATAATACACCCAGAAACTTGTACGATCTCTTCTATCATCATTTTAGGAAATGTAGAAGATGAGGGTCTCATCCTTCGAAACGCACAGTGAATCGATAAATAAAATTGACGAATTAAAATTACTGTGTACTTCAGGAAATTAATCATTTAATAAAGAAGTGATGCCCCGAAATTTAAATATTTTATTTTTTCTTCCACCACAGACAATATCAGCAATCGCTACATACGTTACCTTAAGGTTTCCCGGCGAAACCACTGTTTGCACTTTTCACAGATGTCCAGCAAGGTGCAGTCGTCTTCATAACACTATATTTCGGAAGCATACCTAGCCGTCGTCTTCAGGTGATGCATGCAGAATGAGCTTCTTCACCAAAGCTCGCCCCCTTTATACTACGATCTGTTCCTAAACCTTCCCCCACCACCCACTCGCACGACGCATCGGGTGGACTGTGGGGGGACGGCATCGCCAAAGGATGGGCCCGAACCTCAGTCCCTTAGTGCATCTGTAGCTCTCGGCCGATGTTGTAATTTTTGTTAGCTGATCGCTGGGTCCAAAGCTTTGATTAAGATATGCCCACTGTCTCTGTCGATCAACGTGTCGGCCACTTGAATTCCAATAGCCTCGTTCAGAACATAGTTCCAGAACGCCAAGTCCGTCTTAACTAGTGATGGGCAGTCCACTCCTGAATTAATTCAAAGAAACAGATCCTTCTAAGGAGTGGCTGATGAGTGGTTCAGAAAAAATGAATGGAACCTCATCTGATTCCAAAATTCATCTCTAGTGGCTGTAACGAGGGGAATGAAAATTCTCCAGTATGTTGCTGCAAAGTCGCTCCACACAACATCTTTAAGAAAATGTTTCCCAAGCTACAAAAAATGTGTTATAGACCATGTGCACATGTGGATTTCCATACATTGTGACTACATGTAGCTTCTCTCATCCTTGAAAGCAACAGAAAATAAAGAAAGCTCCTTTTCTTCAATTTATTGGCTGTCAGGCCGAACCCATTCAGCCATCTCAATAGTAATGCTAATTATGACGAAACAAAAGTAAGCCCAACAGTACGCCCAGTCCCTGAGTGGGAAAAGAAAAGCTGCAACCTAGCCAGTAATCGAACTCACGTCGTTTCACTTGACAATCTGTCGCATTGACTGCGCAGCTGCCAAGGATAACCAAGAATTTGTGATTTAGAACGGTGCATTTACGTAGAAAACACCTCCCCATCATGTTTCTGCAATTCATTTGAAAAGAAAACCTCACAATTCAGAAGCTCAATAAGCGTTTACATACTTCTGAGTGAGTTGTTACTTCTTATCTTTTGTCTTAGCATCACACTCCGAATGTGTTGTCAGCGATCGTATAAGCTGCGATCTTCAGCCACTGCACAGTGGGAGCGTATTGCTAGGTGACCCAGGCATCGCTCCCTTCCGAATAGCTCGGCGCTCCGACACCTCTCACCAACTGGACCACAAGCCATGATGACTGCTTCCCACCAGTATAAGGTATCGAATCACAGTGAAGCTCAATTTCCCCACACTCTTATGATTCGGATTGCTAGGTAGCTCGCTACTCTCCAGCTCTCTCAGGAATGAGATCGCATGGAGCACATCACACAGCGAATTGAGATTTCACTTTGTTCTCTGCGCTCTCGCGACAGTGAAACAGCTTGCAATTCGCTTTGCTGACTGAACACCTCTCCATCCGAGTTCAGCTTCTTATAAAAAATTACGGTATGTGCAAAATATAATTATTTTAATGTACATGATAATCCGTCCATACAGGTTGTCTCAGGAGGAATGGTCAATATTCAGGGATATGACAGGAACCATCATTTGAAGCAAAAAACTAAATAAGGACATATGACCTACTCCAAAGTGTTTCTGAGATGGACCACATCCAAAGTTCTTTTGTAGGTTTTAATTGAATAACTTGAAATCTGCGGCCTGTAGCGAAAACGTGTAACAATACAAAATTAAAATACATTAAATTTCTTATAAAAAAGGTCCTATTCATTTTTTCTCTTGGATTTATAGTTTGCTTGAAGAGAGCGAGAAAATAATTAAAATCTTGCGCGACGCGCACGCGCTGAAACGTATATGGGTTTTGTAAGACAGTTTGAGGTATTTTTCCTGTTTGACAGCCCACGTGTCCTATATCAAATTATTCGTCTCGACTTCGTCAAACTACTGTAGTACATGAAAATAAATAACAATGTGCATGAAATATGTTCTATCTCGGAAATAATTCAGAGTTCTGCATATGTCCACACGAAGTTTTTTTCTTCAAACGATCGTTTCTGTCATCCCTGAATTTTGACCATTCTTCCTGGGACAACCCTTGTGTTATGTTTAATTTTTAATTATTCATTTAACCTGGACAGATGAATGCCTTTAGAATCCTTCTCATATCACACCAGAATTTTATATGTAGTTAGAAAACTTATTGAAATTACAGTTACTTAAAATCGTAATATTTTTAACATGATATCTTTTCTTCTTCTCTCTGCATGTATTAGGCATTTGGCTGTTATGGCCTCTCGCTTGAAATCGTTGATCTTCGTCTTTCTTCCTAAATATCTTCTGCCCACTGGGTAATAATATAATCAAGAACGTACCCAGCTACTCTTCTTAATAATCGGATCTCTATTGCTTGCATTCTGATCAGATGGGAACGAGTGTTTCTGGTGTGTTGTCCAGGCAAGAGCTTGAAGGTCTAGGGAACAGTAGTTGTTGTGAGCAGTAATGGGTCAACAATAAGCTTGATCATTTGGACCTCGACGCCATCCTGTACAGTATATGCTGATCTGAAGGATTTTCGACGGCGTTGTCACACCAAGACAGAATTTTTCATGACTACCATCATTTAGCTACTTGAAATAATCAGTAAGTCTATGTTTTGTTTACGGTTCAATGGCTGTTATCGCTAAAGTCAAATACTGATCTAGTTCCTTGGTTGGGACAAAGGGATCACCTGCAGCTTCTCTGCATAACACAAGCTTTTCCATAGAGCATCTGGTCTTCATGTTTTAGATTAATGTACTGACATGCCTTAGTTACAGTTTCTCTCAGATTGAATGACTCCGTTTCCTTTTTGCTTGTAATATGTTTTATTTTCAAGGGTTGGAGGTCGTTTGTAAGTCGAATGCCCAACGTCTCCGAATTCGTGAACTGTTTTAGCTCTTCCGTTAGTCTAGGTGGAGGTTTCCCCTTCCGGTTTCCGTTCTTTGAGGGAGAACATTTATTGTGTAATTGAGTTAGATTGGTAGTAAATCCGTGGAGCTTGTCTTTCAAGTCCAGAAATGGAATGGAAAACATCTCCCAAATTATCTCTAGCACCTTTGTTTCTAGTTCAGGTACACTGATATACTTACAGTCTCTGTATGTTGTCTGTTATAGTTTATCCATTGGATATTTTAGAGAATAAGTCATAACGTGTTGTTGTGAGCTGATTCCAGGCATGAATTTCTTTGCTTGTGGATTTCGTGGAAAATATATGGGTAGCTGCAAGCTGAAATATTGTTGCATTTAAAGAAGAAACTAGAAACGGCCGAATATTTATGTGTTATTAGCATTATTTTAAAATGTCAGCTCTGAAACAGGCTATCCCTCCTACATTCGGAGGTCTGTGGAAGGCGCAGATTAGGCAAATTTTGTTAAGGGATTTGATGTTTACGAACGTATATTCGTCTTGTTTGTCTTCATTAGTATTTGATGCGAGTAGCACGGGCGGTAATAAGTCAAAGCGTTTGCACGCCGCTATTCCACCTCCTTACCCGTTACTTCTGTGGTGTCTTAGGACAATGGAGTCTCTATTTACGGAACTGGAAGCGCGCTTGGCTTGAGGCAAGTGTCCACGTTCGTTAGAAGAAAGACATGGATGTCGATATTCAGAAATATGCGGCAGAGTTCATCGAAATGAGTTGAAAGTGATGGCCAATCACGTTCTACAGTACGAATACAGAGATACTGGTACAATTAGTGGCTGCATGAGTAGACAAGTTAGTAGCTCCTAAAGCACAGGCTTTAGAGTTCATTTGCACTGTTTTTTTTTTTTTTCAAAATTTTTCTCTCACTGCAGTAAAGACCTCGCGCATTGTCACACTTGTCTTCGCGAGTTCCTTAATCACTGACTGATTCAGACCTTTTCGTGCGCTACTGGCCAATAAAACTGCTACACCACGAAGATGACGTGCTACAGAGGCAAAATTTAACCGACATGAAGAAGATGCTGTGATATGCAAATGATTAGCTTTTCAGAGCATTCACACAAGGTTGGCACCGGTGGCGACACCTACAACATGCTGACATGAGGAACGTTTCCAACCGATTTCTCATACACAAACAGCGGTTGACTGGCGTTGCCTGGTGAAAAGTTGTTGTGATGTCTCGTGTAAGGAGGAGACATGCGTACCATCACGTTTCCGACTTCGATAAAGGTCGGATTGTAACCTATCGCGATTGCGATTAATCGTATCGCGACATTGCTGCTCGTATTGGTCAAGATCCAATGACTGTCAGCAGAATATGGAATCGATGGGTTCAGGAGGGTAATACGGAACGCCGTGCTGGATCCCAACGGCCTCGTATCACTATCAGTCGAGATGACAGGCATCTTATACGCATGGCTGTAACGGATCGTGCATCTACGTCTCGATCCATGAGTCAACAGATGGGGACGTTTGCAAGACAACAAGCATCTGCACGAACAGTTCGACGACGTTTGCCGCAGCATGGACTATCAGCTCGGAGACTATGGCTGCGGTTACCCTTGACGCTGCATCACAGGCAGGAGCGCCTGCGATGGTGTACTCAACGACGAACCTGGGGGCACGAATGGCAAAACGTCATTTTCTCGGATGAATCCAGGTTCTGTTTACAACAACATGATGTTCGCATCCGCGTTTGGCGACATCGCGGTGAACGCACATTGGAAGCGTGTATTCGTCATCGCCATACTGGCGTATCACCCGGGATGATGGTAGGGGGTGCCATTGGTTACACGTCTTGGACACCTCTTGTTCGCATTGACGGCACTCTGAACAGCGGACGTTACATTTTTGATGCGTTATGACCCGGGGCTCTATCCTTCATTCGATCCCTGCGAAACGATACATTTCATCAGGATAATGCACGACCGCATGTTGCAGGTCCTGTACGGGCCTTTCTGGATATAGAAAATGTTAGACTGCTGCCCTGGCCAGCACATTCTCCAGATCTCTCACCAACTGAAAACGTCTGGTCAATGGTGGCCGAGCAACTGGCTCGTCACAATACGCCAGTCACTACTCTTGATGAACTGTGGTATCGTGATGAAGCTGCATGGGCAGCTGTACCTATACACGCCATCCAAGCTCTGTTTGACTCAATGCCCAGGCGTATCAAGGTCGTTATTATGGCCAGAGGTGGCTGTTCTGGGTACTGATTTCTCAGGATCTTTCCACCCAAATTGCGTGAAAATGTAATCACATGTGAGTTCGAGTATAATATATTTGTCAAATGAATACCCGTTTATCTTCTGCATTTCTTCTTGGTGTAGCAATTTTAATGGCCAGTAGTGTATATGATACAAATTTCACGACTGTGGGTTTACATCTTTCTCTATAACTTCTGATTATAGAATGTGCTGCATGTACATTTGTTTTCACTTTGAGCTTTTGCAATTTTAAATGTCTACGTTAACAGTAAAAATTTTAATTTTTCCAGCGTACTTTTCAGTGCTTCACAACAATATGTCAACCACATTACCTTCGACGAGAAGGATTATGAGCGATGTACGGTATCGTTTTACCATAAAAAGGAGAAAAACAAAAATGCCGCTACTGTTAGCAGATAACTTCCATGGCTTCTGGCTCATTATCAGACCTGAATGGACATCTAAAATCAAAGTTTCCTACAGTACCTCTGGAACGATGCGGCTCAGGAAGCCGATCAAGATCGCTATCAATCGATGCAGAAAATCGAGAAATCATTTCTCGTGAACCGTCATCTCGGAGGTCTGTTTCCATGTCGGGTGAAGGTATCCTCTCAGAAAGGCAAACTGAGTCTCAAGTTGTATCCAGCTCATCAATATCGTCAGGTTATGCACCAAGTTCCTATCTGCTTCTCGTTTACTATTTGCCTAAAATTTTACTTACCAAGTCGGCAAACGTTGTCAAACCTTCTAATTCATAGTTTGTATGATGAGTTACTCGATAAAATGGAAAATGATTTGGCCAATGCAAAGGCAGTCTGCCTTATGTCTGATGCGTGACGAGTATAAATAACGTAAGGTTCTGTGCTTTCATAGCACAATTCATAGATGAGATGAGTGAACTACAGTCATAGCCTTTGCAGCGCTCACAATTTGAAGATAGACGCACTGCAGAACATAGGTCAAACTGGTTTATGTCCATTACTGTCAAATACAATATCGGTTTTTAAATCTCCTCCATAATAACAGACAATGCATCCAATACGAAATTAAGTACCATACTCCTCAAACTTCCACATATCCCATGCTTTACACAATCTTTTAACCTCACTGTGCAACACGCATTTCAGAAGCCCATACAGAAAGCCGTTGACGAGGTCAAAAGAATACATTCTCTTAAGGAGAGACCCTTTGCTTTAAAGAAACTTGCTGAAATGGAGGAAAATTTAAAAAATTACCGACTGAAACTGAAACAAGACGTCCCAACCAGATGGAACTCTACCTATGAAATGTTGCAAGGGTTTGCTTTAAATAAAGATCCCATAATTTCTTGTATCGCTATTTTAGGTGGAAAGTCGATCACCTCAAACTTAAAAGATGCAGACTTGGAGGTAATGTAATAGGTTTCATAGAGTTTGAAAGTTTTCGATGAGTTAACGAAAGAGGTGTCCTCAGAGAAAATAGTCTCACTTTCAAAAATGAAACTCTTGCCAAGATTAATGGAACGGCTACTGGAATCTTTTCAATACAAAACTAAAGAATGTCGTCAAGAAATAGAGTCATTGATTTATAATTTCCTTAAGGGGTTATCAGAGTGGTTCGGAGCTATGTCCAGGAACGAACTGATTGGTTATGCAACGTTATGGGACCTCTGATTCAAAAGGCAGGGATTTTCAGCAGAGAAAACATTTCAATATTGATGTATAAAGGCTGTTTCAGAAATGAAAGCGTTGGTTAATCAACAAGAAAAAACACAGCTCATTTCTCAACCAGTTACCACCATAATGCATGAGACTTCTTCAGCTCGGGAGGAGTTTGATAAACTAGTGGTCAGCTTCAGGGAAGTCACGGCCTGGGAAGTGCGGCAGTTGTCGACTTGGGCAAATATAGAGCGGAGGGGTATTTGCCTAGAAACTGCGATCTCTTGAACTGGTTGGACACAAGGAAATTGCTGTGGCCAAAGCTGCATCAATTGATTATAAAAACGTCATGCATCGCAGCAACATCAGTGCCCTGTGGACGAATATTTTCAAAAGCAGGACACAGAAACAGACTCTCATCGAATGGATCGGATTTTATTTATGAATGTCAATTATAGCTAATTTTTCGTTTTTGGGTACATATTTGATAATACTGACTGTAAATGACGACTGCAGATACACTTTAATTACAGTTATGTTATAATTCTTATACTGTATTTTTTCCAATAAAAGTATCAAAATATAACAAGAATCAGTCTTCATTCTTAAAATTTTTCCACTTGATAAAAACATTTAGGATTTCATCGCAACATTTGTAATTTTTACAACAGACGATATTTAAAACTTTTATATTGCAAAAGTACTAGCGGCATAACACAAAATTATTACTCCTCTTTATAATTTCCTTCAAAATAGGACCAAATGAGATAAAAATATAGGTTTAGTGACCTGGATTAAAACGGCAATGTGCCTTCCTTTTGCTTATTTTATGAGTGAGTGGTGAGTCATGAAAAAGACCTGGTTCATTCCAGTGATTGACAAGTTCTGATCCGATCTCTGAAAAGTACAGTTTTGGTCATCTCTAGTCTTAATACTTCCGTTTCTTCATACTTCATTGAATCCCCTGCAGCCATCCAATGTTATTCAGCTGCTGTATTTGTTGGTTGCTTAAGTTTAGCGTATCTTCTGTGTTCTTTCAGTCTTTCATCGATTGTGTGCACATTCTGCCCGAAGAATGCCTTACCGAATTTAAACGGAATACGGTAAATACTCGGTTTACGGAACCGCTAGTCGTCTTCCTTCGAACTTCATAGTGCACTCATTTTTGGAGGTGGACAGAAAACACAAGTAATGTTACGTCGAACCAGGATTTCTCCGATTTTATTCGATACTTTGCTGGCGTTCTGCTGACATGCTATTGTCTCACCCTGGTCGTCGTGCTGTATTTGTTAGGCCTGTACCTTCTGCAAGAAGACTCGTCGGATTTGTCTCCCGCCGTATCCGTCCCGCTTGGTTATGTCCTTAAGGTGGTTGAGCTCGCTTTCCAACCATTCCTTGTCCGATAATGCACGGTCCCTGTGTACCCCTTCACGCTGTGAAGGATATTGACAGCTGACAGTATGGAGATACAAGTCAGTGAGAGTGGTTTCCTGTACACGCTGTATCCCACAGCGGCGTCCGTTACGCGCGTACTAAGATGTCTGAGAAGGGGAGGTCGCCATTATCATCCACATCCATGGGGTGCCGAGAGTTCAGATGTTGGAGGAACTCCTGACGTTTTTCACTCCAATATGGCAACATCACAAATGTGTCATAAACATGTCTGAAACAGCATGTAGGCTTCATTGCAGCTGTTTCCAGAGCTTTCTCTTCAAGATTCTGCATTAAAAAGTTTGCCACAAGCAGTGACAGAGGGCTACCCATGACGACTCCATTCATTTGTTCGTAATACTTGCCATTGAGGAGAATGAATGTTGATGTGAACACCAATTCGAAGAGATTAGGGAATCAGCAAGCTGCACTCTGGTGAAGAGGGACATTATATCAAAAGCTCACAGTAAGGTCCTCATCAAGAAGACATAGTTCTTGCAGCTGTTGAGTGAAATGTGGAAAGTTCCTGAACTGGTGCTGACAATTACCGAAATAGGCACTTAATACTGAGGTGAGATGTTTGGCCAGCTGGTACGAAGGTGCTCCTATGTGCTCAAAATTGGACTCAATGGAACATCATCATATCTGGGAACCTTTGGTAAGCTGTAGAGCCTTGGTGGTGCAGCAGCTCATAGTCGAAGGTTCTTAACGATTTACTTCGGGCGGGACTGGTGCAGAAGCTCAATGGTCTTATTCTTCACTCTGTTGATCGGATCTCCCTTCAATCCTGTGTATGCTGGATCTTAAAATAGATGGTGTCTTTTGAGATTGTACTCTGATAGCGGAAGTGTTACAGTTCGCAGATAGAATGGCTATTTCAGTATCATTCTGTAGTTCTTGAATGGCAGCTCTTTCCGCTTTCGTGTCGTTTGCACCTGGTAGAAAGGCTCTGGTGAGAGTTTGACACGTTTTCCGGGGTATTTCTTCCGCATCGTCGTTAGAGAGTGTCGAAATTACTTGTTCCATAACACTGACCAAATTTGCAACAAGTATAATAGGCGGTGTTTGAGTGTAATTGAGTCCCTTTTCCGGAACTGATTGTGCTGCGTCGTCAATCTCTTTTTCTGTGAGGTTGACCACGGTTCATCGCCGCTTTTCTTGCACCTGTTACCCTCTTGCTGCCGGACGTTCGAACTCGGAGACTTCTTTGGTAGTAGCACTGCATCAATATCAGTCCTCATGAGTCCAAGAGACAGCATCAATCCATTCCCAGCAATCAAGAGAGAGTAGACAAGCCATCTCTAGGTGGAGTGTGAATAATTCCTTGGATGTTGTGTCCAGTCGCCGACGTGTGTTCCGGATCCTTCCCCTTACAAGGTAGTTGAGTAAGGGCACTGATGACCTCTTTGAGCGCCCTATACATACCACCATCACCAACACCAACACCACCCTTACTAGGACCAGACTGACTCTTTTTATGATCGAATGGGCAGCCACTGTTTTTGAATGATGGCCAATCCTCCCGAATATTGGGATTATGCTATAGTCAAGGCACCTCATCAAGAAGGCGAGTGAGCTGAATAGACATATTTCCTGTCGGGAAGCTTATCCAGCTTCTTAAGTCTCTGATACATCTCCTCCCAGTTGAGGAACCTAGTGCATGATCTTAAGCTTTACCGGCGAATCGACAGTCTGCATTGTTCTAGGGTGTCCAGCTGGGTGCAGTCATCTTAGTAACATGATACTTGGACAGCGTGCTTGCCGTCATCTTCAGGTGACATCTGTACAATAAGCGTCGTCTCAACATCCTGCCTGCTTTATGCTATAACCTCTCCCCAATCCTTCCCCCATTACGCGGTAGCCAACGCGTCCGGTGCAGTGGTGGATGTCGGTATCGCCGAACTCTATGCCCGAACCCAGATTCCTCAATGGTTCTGTAGCTCCCGTCGGAGGTGGAAATGGCTGTTGGTCGACGCTGTGATTTTTGTTGGCTGAGCGCTGAGTCTCAGACTTTGCTTAGGGTATAGCCACTGTATCTGTTGATCGGCCCGTCGGCCACTCGAATTTCAGTAGCCTCCTTCAGAACGCAGTGCCAAATGACGAGGTCTGTCTTAACAGTTCGGTTTTTTCATAGTTCATTGAATCCACTCTAGTCATGCAATATTCTGCGACCACATACATTGTTGCGATAGGTGTAACACATGTCGCGGAGATAATATAAATAAACACAGTGGAAACTTCAAAATTTGTTGATGTCTATGTTGATGTGAATTTAAAGTGGAAAAAGCACATTTTGGAACTCCTGAAACAACTTCGTTCAGGCCACATTTGGCACTTAGAATCATTGCCTATATTCGGTAGATAAATAAGTATGTTGACATATTTTGCATATTTTCAATCAATGACGTCGTATGAAATAATGTTCTGGGGAATCATCTTTCAGAAAGAAAGCCTCCTTTGCACAAAAATGCGCTCTAAGAATAGTATGTAGTGCTCACCCGCGATCATCTTGTAGACATCTGTTTAAGGAGTTGGGCATTCTGACTACTGCTTCACAGTACATTTATTCCCTCATGACGTTTATGGTAAATAATCCACAACAGTTCGGAAGGAACAATGGTGTACATAATTACAATACCAGAAGGAAAAATTGCATTCATTACTTCACATTATGGTCGTCTTTAGCATAAAAATGGGTGCACAATGTTGCACTAAAATTCTGGATCACTTATCCAGTGATATAAAACGTCTGACAGACAGCTAAGTAAAATTTGAAAACAAACGGAGAGTTTCTCCTTGACAACTCTGTTCATGCTACGGAAGGATTTCTATTACTATAACGTGTAAAATTTTGTTCGTAGGACTTACTGACTCACAACATCTGCATATCTTTTTTTCTTTAAAAAAAAAAGCCTAGATATGTTCAGGATGTAACCATATGTACAAAGTAATTTGTGATGTGAATGCAAGATGACTCGTTCCACATCATTACGATTTATCGAGCAGAATCATCCATGGAACATGTAACTGACTAATTAACTATATAACTAGAAGAGGCTCCAGGTCAGACAAGCTAAAATTCTTTAGTCGATAACTATAAAAAGCACTAGACAGCATAAACAGGACAGTTCTCCAAATAAGAAGAATCCTTCACCGACCCACAGTAGGAAAGGACTCAATAGTGTCCGCAAAGCTCTCGTGAAAGTGATACAATAAACGAGGAAATATACCTACTAAACTGTCATCTGTATGTCGAAGACGTTAAAAGCGTACGACTTCTTTCCCTGTAGGTGCTGGAGCCAGTTCCTATGCCTTTATGTAGGCCTCATACGTCGGTGAACACTGATGTTGATGACGAGTGAGACTGTTTTCAGAACTGACAGAGAAATCTCCATCAAACTATAGACTTGCAGCCCAAGCTGCTGCTGCAAAATCGGTGCCATCGAAGATATTTCTGGTAACAGGTCATTTTTTGTGTTGTCTTGTGGAGAAAAAACTTCCAAAAGCTATAAATCGTTGTCCACCACAACACAAAAAATGACCTGTTAACAGAAATATCTTCGATGGCAATGATTTTGCAGCAGCAGCTTGGGCTGCAACTCTATAGTTTGATGGAGATTTCTCTGTCAGTTCTGAAAACAGTCACACTCGTCATCAACATCAGTGCTCACCAACGTATGAGGCCTAGATAAAGGCATAGGAACTGGCTCCAGCTCCTACAGAGAAACAAGTCGTACAGTTTTAACTTCTTCGACATACAGACAGCTAAAAACAAAGAACACGAACAACGAATTCCCTGCCAAGGTAGGGTCGATGACTGGCACAGTATCCTGGTTTTGTAACACATCCTAGAAAGAGGAAAAGAGGAATACGATTCACTGCATGGTGTATGGAGAGGACTCATTATGGTTGTGATCGATTGGGGCCAATGCAGAAGAAAATATGAGTATGTTAAATGTAGTTAGGGCTTTTTAAATTGAATTCAAACGTCATCTTCATGTTCACCAGGATTCAGTTTAGGAAACCAAGGATGTAGTTAAAGACAGTGCATTTATAAGCTGGCCAAATGCTGCTTCAAAAATAAATATTTTTTTAGATCCTTTATACATTTACAAACCAATTCATATAATTATACATTTTTCGAATCACGATAAATGTTTCCACGTACATAATTTCTCCTACTTTCTCAAGCTTTAATTTTTTTTATTGAAGTCTCAATTTTCCTAGATGACCCAATACAGGTATCCTTACACAACAGCAATTTTTTTTTTATTATAATCTACGCCAAAATATTACATTCACGGGTTGAACGACGTTATTTCTAGTATGAATATATGAAGATGGTATCTGTTATTCCAGACATGTTCGAAAGAACAGATACCATTGGTGATATTGCAGCTCTTGAAGAATTAAATTACAATGAATTCCAGAACATTAGCTGTTTACAGGTGTTGATAAATATCAAAGGCGCAGTTGAAGATGTGTCTCCCGACGAGACTCGAACCCGGGATCTCCTGCCTACATGGCAGCGCTCCCCGTGAGACGCACATTTTCAACTTACTGTCCACACACTACATTTGTAGTGCCCCTGACTACTATACTCGTTACTCGAGGCAGTCAATCTACCGAGTCCCGTAAGAGTTTGAGCAACGTGTGTGGATCCGCACTGAAGAAGATCATTGGCCGGTAAGTCTTATCTATATCAAGATGGTATCTGTTCCTTAAGACATGGCTCAGTCGGATAGAGCGTCACCATGCAAGCAGGAGATCCTGGGTTCGAGTCCCGGTCGCGGCACGCATTTCAACTGTCCCCTTTGGTATTTATCAACGCATGTAAGCAGCTATCTATATCAAGATGGTATCTGTTCTTTCAGACATGGCTCAGTAGGATAGGGCGTCGCCATGCAAGCAGGAGATCCTGGGTTCGAGTCCCGGTCACGGCAGACATTTCAACTGTCCCCTTTGGTATTTATCAATGCCTGTAAGCAGCTAATGGTCTGGATTTCATTGTAATTTCCTTATTTCTGGTACGTTCATGGCGTTGCTCATTTCACACACGTGTGGCGACACAAGTCATGGGATAGCGATGTGCACAAATAAATATGGAGGTAGTATCACGTACACAACGTATATAAGGCCAGTGCACTGACGGAGCCGTCATTTCTATTCAGGTGTTTCGTGAGAAAAGGTTTCCGATTTGATTATGGTTCAAATGGCTCTAAGCACTATGGGACTTAACTTCTGAGGTCATCAGTGCCGTAGAACCTAGCTAACTTAAGGACATCACACACATCCATGCCCGAGGCTGGATTCGAACCTGCGACCATAGCGGTCGCGCGGTTCCGGACTGTAGCCCCTGGAACCGCTCGGCCACCCCAGCCGGCATCTGATTATGGCAGCAAGACGGGAATTGACAGGCCTTAAACGCAGAGTGGTAGCTGAAGCTAGACACATGGGACAAACAGTTCAGTATTCCGATATCCATAGTGTCACAAGTTGGCCGGAAGTACCAAATTTCAGGCAGTACTTCTCACCGCGGAAAACGCAGTGACCAACGGCCTTCACTTAACCAGCGAGAGCACCGGCGTTTGTGCAGAATTGTCAGTGCTAACAAACAGGCAACACTGCGCTTAATAACCACGAAAATTACGAGGGCAGTTCAATAAGTAATGCAACACATTTTTTTTCTGAAACAGGGGTTGTTTTATTCAGCATTGAAATACACCAGGTTATTCCCCAATCTTTTAGCTACAGAACACTATTTTTCAACGTAATCTCCATTCAATGCTACGGCCTTACGCCACCTTGAAATGAGAGCCTGTATGCCTGCACGGTACCATTCCACTGGTCGATGTCGGAGCCAACGTCGTACTGCATCAATAACTTCTTCATCATCCGCGTAGTGCCTCCCACGGATTGCGTCCTTCATTGGGCCAAAGATATGGAAATCCGACGGTGCGAGATCGGGGCTGTAGGGTGCATGAGGAAGAACAGTCCACTGAAGTTTTGTGAGCTCCTCTCGGGTGCGAAGACTTGTGTGAGGTCTTGCGTTGTCATGAAGAAGGAGAAGTTCGTTCAGATTTTTGTGCCTACGAACACGCTGAAGTCGTTTCTTCAATTTCTGAAGAGTAGCACAATACACTTCAGAGTTGATCGTTTGACCATGGGGAAGGACATCGAACAGAATAACCCCTTCAGCGTCCCAGAAGACTGTAACCATGACTTTACCGGCTGAGGGTATGGCTTTAAACTTTTTCTTGGTAGGGGAGTGGATGTGGCGCCACTCCATTGATTGCCGTTTTGTTTCAGGTTCGAAGTGATGAACCCATGTTTCATCAACTGTAACAATCTTTGACAAGAAATTGTCACCCTCAGCCACATGACGAGCAAGCAATTCCTCACAGATGGTTTTCCTTTGCTCTTTATGGTGTCCGGTTAGACAACGAGGGACCCAGCGGGAACAAACCTTTGAATATCCCAACTGGTGAACAATTGTGACAGCGCTACCAACAGAGATGTCAAGTTGAGCACTGAGTTGTTTGATGGTGATCCGTCGATCATCTCGAACGAGTGTGTTCGCACGCTTCGCCATTGCAGGAGTCACAGCTGTGCACGGCCGGCCCGCACGCGGGAGATCAGACAGTCTTGCTCGACCTTGCGGCGATGATGACACACGCTTTGCCCAACGGCTCACCGTGCTTTTGTCCACTGCCAGATCACCGTAGACATTCTGCAAGTGCCTATGAATATCTGAGATGCCCTGGTTTTCCGCCAAAAGAAACTCGATCACTGCCCGTTGTTTACAGACGCCATTTTAACAGCTCCGTACAGCGCTGCCACCTGTCAGAAGTCAATGAAACTATACGAGACGAAGCGGGAATGTTTGAAAATATTCCACAAGAAATTTCCGGTTTTTTCAACCAAAATTGGCCGAGAAAAAAAATGTGTTGCATTACTTATTGAACTGCCCTCGTAATATGCGACGTAGGACGAATGTATCCGTTAGGATAGCGCGGTGCACTTCAGCGTTCATGGGCTTTAGGGGCAGACGACCGACGCGAGTGGCTTTGCCAACAACTCGACATCGTCTGCAGCACCTCTCCTAGGGTCCTGAAAATACCGGTTGGGACCTCGACGACTGGATAACTGTGGCTTGGTACGATCAGTCCCGATTCTAGTTGGTAAAAACTGATGATAGGTTTCGATTGTGGCGTAGAGCCTCATTGACTGAAAATGGTTATGTTCGTGTACTTGTTCCCAAAACAAGTATACAATTTTTGTGGATGACAATGCGCCATGTCACTGGACCGCAATTATTCGCGGGACAACTCGAGAGTATTGGATTGAAGAGTTCCTAGATAACAGAACGCAGTATGTCATTCTCAATGGAGAGAAGTCTTCCGAAGTAAGAGTGATTTCAGGTATGTCGCAGGGGAGTGTCGCAGGACCGTTGATATTGACAATATACAAAAATGACCTTGTGGATGACATCGGAAGTTCACTCAGGCTTTTTGCGGATGATGCTGTAGTATATCGAGAGGTTGTAACAACGGAAAATTGTACTAAAATGCAGGAGGATCTGCAACGAATTGACGCACGGTGCAGGGAATGGCAATTGAATCTCAATGTAGACAAGTGTAATGTGCTGCGAATACATAGAAAGAAAGATCCTTTATCATTTAGCTACAATAAAGCAGATCAGCAACTGGAAGCAGTTAATTCCATAAATTATCTGTGAGTAGGCATTAGGAGTGATTTAAAATGGAATGACCATATAAAATTAATCGCCGGTAAAGCAGATGCCAGACTGAGATTCATTGGAAGAATGCTAAGGAAATGCAGTCCGAAAACAAAGGTAGTAGGTTACAGTACATTTGTTCGCCCACTGCTTGAGTACTGCTCACTGATGTGGGGTCCGTACCAGATAGGGTTGATAGAAGAGATAGAGAAGATCCAGCGGAGAGCAGCGCGCTTCGTTACAGGATCATTTAGTAATCGCGAAAGTATTACGGAAATGATAGATAAACTCCAGTGGAAGACTCTGCAAGAGAGACGCTCAGTAGCTCGGTACGGGCTTTCGTTGAAGTTTCGAGAACATACCTTCACCGAGGAGTCAAGCAGTATATTGCTCCCTCCTACGTATACTTCGCGAAGAGACCATGAGAATAAAATCAGAGAGATTAGAGCCCACACAGAGGTATACCGACAACCTTTTTTTCCACGAATATTACGAGACTGGAATAGAAGGGAGAACCGATAGAGGTACTCAAAGTACTCTCCGCCACACACCGTCAGGTGGCTTGCGGAGTATGGATGTAGATGTAGATGTAGATGTAGATTGAGATGTATGATTTGGTCAACCAGATGACCCGACATGTATCACGTCGAACATTTATGGGACATAATCGAGAGTCCAGCTCCTGAACAAAATCCTGCCACGGCAACACTTCTACGACTACAGAGGAGCTATGGCTGAATATTTCTGCAGGGACTTCCAGCGAGTTGTTGAGTCCAAGGCACGTCGAGCTGCAGCACTCTACCGGGCAGAAGGAGGTCCGACACGACATTATCAGGTATCCCACGACTTTTGTCACATCAGTGCAGTAGTTACATTAACGTTAATTTGCTTGCCTCTGTAGTGAAATGGGATGCCTTGCTATGAAGGAGATACACACATGTCTCGAAGCAGGACATTCATCCCACAGTATCAGTAGTAAATGCACAATACCAAACAAACGTCCCACACAAACGAACATACGTACCTCATAGTTGTTGCAGGAACCGGTCTCATTGTTAGTCAAATACGGCGCACCAGCCGCGATTAAGTAGTTGGCAGTACTGTAGGTCACTTGATACGTGTTGAGATCGAAGAAGCAGTGCGCCGCGGTGAGAAGCCAGAAACTGTTCACTATGCTGGAGCCACAACGGTGGTACCCGCGGTAGCGCAGCGATGCAATGTACGGAAACTCCTCGATTTCGGCTGCAAGGCCGCCAACGATTCGTAGTTCGTTGCCTGTCCGTGGCATGATTTCCCACGGCGTCCGTAGCCTCGGACGAGACATCCGGTTCTTGAGGCTGCAGCCATGGGAGGTGTTCCCTCCAGAACCAGCCCTTACTGTTTCGTTTAACGCTGCGACGTTACCCCTCTCTTTGCCGTCCATCGTTGCGTCGGAGGCACGCCATCGTTTGGGACTGTTCCACCCGTCTTTTCCACGTGCCTTCTCTGCAACACGTGCTTTCGTAACTGACGAGTTGTCAATTGACTGTAAGTTGGAATTTGTGGTATGTGGTGGGGAGTAGTGAGCAGTGTTTAATTCTATAGTGCCCTTAGCGACAAAAGAACTGCTGTTATTGCCAATGAAATCAATCTCAGTCATAATATTGGTTACAGTGCTCGGTGATGCTTCCCATTTATTGGTGCTCTGAGTGTCATTTGCTTCCATAATACGTGATGGGCCACTGACGTCGGCACTCTTCACTGTGTCGGCATATGCGAGGAGCAGCAGAACGGTTGCATCGAGGGCAAGAAGGAGGTTGCCGGTCGATCTGAAACACACACATCGTGACGTTACAGTGTTGCCGTGTTTTAGTGCACTTCTGTCTAGTTATACACGAAACAGTTACCACAGAATATGACTTTGCCGTTTTTAAGGTTGTATTCCATTAGGAAATTCGTGCACCATGACCAAGCAACAAGTATTACAAAGAAGGGAAACTCCGGCATTGGTTTTATAAATTTGTTAGTTTTATTATTACTGCACACTGATTTCAATTACTGAGTGATCGTCTTCAGTGCCGCACTAAGTGAAATAGGGATGCCTTGCTCACACAAAAAATGGTTCAAATGGCTCTGAGCACTATGGGACTTCACTGCTGTGCTCATCAGTCCCCTAGAACTTAGACCTACTTAAACCCAACTAACCTAAGAACATCACACACATCCATGCCCGAGGCAGGATTCGAACCTCCGACCGTAGCGGTCGCGCGGTTCCAGACTGTAGCGCCTAGAACCGCTCGGCCACCTTGGCCGGCGTTGTATTCCATTATGAAATTTGTGCACCATGAACAAGCAACAAGTATTACAAAGAAGGGAATCTCCGGCATTGGTTCTATAAATTTGTTATTTTTATTATTACTGCACACTGATTTCAATTACTGAGTGATCGTCTTCAGTGCGGCACCAAGTGAAATAGGATGCCTTGCTCACACAATCGTGTACAAAATGCAACTTCAAAAATACCAACTATCAGACACGATTCCGCGTAGTCAGCGCGTACACAACTTTCCCAATAGAGCGCGCCCCGCTAAGCACAACAGCGCAGGCGCAGCGCTCGTCCGTCTCCGCACTACGAGATGGCGTTGTCTTAAGAGACGGACAAAATTCTGTTTCCGCCGATCCGCGTATTAATATGTCACGCAGCCAATGAGACTGCCGCTAACGTAGAACCTTTTCTTCTCGCGGATCACACTCGCGCAGTGATACCTGAACCCTCGAGGTATTATAACGAGTGTACAAACCTCCGATTAGGCAGTCCGCATTAGTCTGGATCAGTCTGCATTAGTCAAGTTTCAGTCTGCGCCTAATAAGATTATCCTATTCCTGTACATAGCCATGAAGAGAAATGTGTAGACATTTTGTCAAGTTTCAGAGATATGTGAGAATAAGATTAACGTATCGAGACCAAAGGAACTTCAGATTGTCAATTGTAAATAGCATCCAGCACCAAGTTAAGTCATTTTTATGCTTGTTATTATTTTAATAAATGTGTGTGAAAATTAATCAAGTTCTGTTTAAAGTTGGTCACCGTCAATCTATTACTCTAAGCGTGCAAGTGGCATTTCTATGGTCTGACCTAACGCCAGAAGATAAACACGCCACGATAAGACCACGCGACATATTGCTGACACTCGCCTACTTCGTTAGAGCGACGAGTCAAATAATCTGATGGTGTGTGTACCGAAGGTGTTACAGTACGCACACCACACTGATACTTGGTGTGATCTTCACTATTAACAACTGCGTTTGAAGTTGTATTTTGGGCAGGACTTAGTCTTGAGCTGAATATGATCGCTCTGTCATTGAAATCGATATGCAATAAAAATAAGAAAACGGTTTCAGATTTGTATGACCAGGGCTGCAGCTTCCATTGTTTGCAAGTCTTTGTTGTTGTTAACACAACAGCACCGCACAAACCTTTCACAGTGTGACAGGAGGCTGCGTGGGTAAGCATCTGGAATGAGCAGCTTTTCCGAGGAGAGAACAAATGGTTTGGCCCGCATCTCGTGGTCGTGCGGTAGCGTTCTCGCTTCCCGCGCCCGGGTTCCCGGGTTCGATTCCCGGCGGGGTCAGGGATTTTCTCTGCCTCGTGATGTTCACTGCTAACGCGAGTCGTCTAAAGTTTTTTAGGAAATTTGTGGTAAGGTCTATGGGACGAAACTAATTAGGTCATCGGTCCCTAAGCCTACAAGCTACTTAATCTAACTTAAACTAACTTATGCTATGGACAACACACGCACACCCATGCCCGAGGGAGGACTCGAACCTCAAACGGGGGGAGCTGCACGGACCGTGACAAGGCGCCCTAGACCGCGCGGCTACCCCAGCGGCATTCTAAAGTTGCCACTATCTTTGCTGTTATGAAATAAATCACAGTAGTAAAGATATGGCAAAACTAGTGATTAGAATAACTTTTCTTTTATTTTAGGTGGAAATTTTTCTCACTTTCAGAATTGCATGTAGGAAAGGCGTTACATAAACAACAGCCAAGTGAAGACTGTAGAAGTCACGTGGTTTCGTACAGTCATTATTCGGGTGTTATTGGATATTTCTGGCAACTGCATATGTTGGTAACCTCTTACATCCTTCTTCCTCTTAGTTGTTCCTAGTATTGCTCGACTTTCGAGTTTCAAGAATTAAGTTTTGTTTGTTGTGTAAGTGAGAATTTTATCTAATTACACTCTTTACAGACAATTATAACAGAATATTTAAAAGTGTTGAGGAGTGGATTAACTACAAAAGTGTGATCTCATGAACTATCTTACAACTACTAGTTTTGGTACTAAACATATGGAACATTTTTTATCTTGTTTCAGGGGGTTCCGTATCTCAATCGTTAAAAACTGAACCCTTACAGATGTGGTAGACGACCTGGTCCCTACCGCCCACTAGTGGGCGTTCTGGTTGTCATGGTGGGCTGTAGGTGGAAGGGGTTTTAAAAACATTGTCACTAAGTTTTCTTAAGTTTTGACTTACAGTCTTCATTCTTCTTCTTCTTTTGCTACTGCCTGACTCCCGCATTGTGCGCAGGGTCGGCAGGGTAAAGTACGGAATTGGCATGGTTGATGGCAGGGGTGGCCGGATGCCCTTCCTGCCGCCACCCCATCCCCTCCGGGGCGGCCGGCCGCTGGTGGCCGAGCGGTTCTGGCGCTACAGTCTGGAACCGCGCGACCGCTACGGTCGCAGGTTCGAATCCTGCCTCGGGCATGGATGTGTGTGTTGTCCTTAGGTTAGTTAGGTTTAAGTAGTTCTAAGTTCTAGGGGACTTATGACCTCAGCAGTTGAGCCCCATAGTGCTCAGAGCCATTTTTTGAACCCTCCGGGGCGAAAGTAGTGTACCCCAACTGTCTGCGTCTAGTGTAAATCGTGAAATAGTGTGAATGTGTTTCAAATGTCTGCGAGTCGTGTAACTGAGGCGGGACGTGGGGACCAGTCCGGTATTCACCTAGTAGGATGTGGAAAACCGCCTAAAAACCACATCCAAGCTGGCCGGCACACCAGCTGTCGTCGTTAATCCGCTGGGCGGATTCGATCGGGGGCCGGCGCGCCTACCCGAGTCCAGAAGCAGCGCGTTAGCGCTCTCGGCTACCCTGGTGGGTACGTTTTGACTTAGAGTACCTGGTAAGTAATTATTGCTATACGCTTTAATTTACTGTAACTATGCTTTGTGATGTTTATAATCGAAATTTACTTCTCTACTTTATAAATCACCGTTACAGGGGAACCGGTGGGAGAGTATAAAATTAACTACTAAGACAGATACAAAAATTGGATACAAAAATTGGCGGTAGGTAGGAAAGGTTCACTGCCCCTGCCTTGTAGGATCACTTTGTTGTCCGTCTCTCTCTCTGTCCCACAGTTAAGACTCCTTTTCCTCAGAAAAGGGTAAAGGTATTATTTACACCAAATATTAGTGCAATCCTAAGATACGCCATTTATGTCACATATTTTCATACTGGCAAACTCACTCACCAAAACCTAGAGGGTACTTACCGTTGACCGAGAATTACAAAAGTTGGCATGGGGCAAGGCTCTACAATACAAATAAAGGAAAAAGTCCGATAATTGTTAAATTGCAGTCATATCACATAAAAATATTTTTCTTCTTACATTTTCTGTCTATCAGTCTGGTTGATTGTTAACACCTCCTTTCCTCAGGAATGGTTAGATGTATCAAGTTGAAATTTATGTTAAATACTAAACTCTACAGTCCCTTGGCGGTGTAAATAAAGCAATCAAATTATAGTCTTAGATATGTCATATATTTCTATATTCATAAACTTTCTCATCACAACCTATGGATTAACTAACTATCGTACGTAGAAGTCGAGTTTGGTGTTGTTGCGGTAAACCGAGTGCCGTCTTCGTTTTATTTTAGTCTTCACCTTTCAGCGATATGTAGTCGATAGAAACAACACGTAGTTCGGATTCCACGTCAAACTGTATATCCCATTTTCCATTTGGATAACTTGGGTAGGTTAGCGAGCCACAAATCGCAAAAGTGGCGTCCAATAAGAAATAGTTGCACCAGACCACTGAGTCACACGAAATTATTACTGTATTGATCGGCACTGAAGAGCCAAAGAAACTGGTACACCTGCCTAATATCGATAAGACCCTCGCAAGCCCTCAGAAGTTCCGCAACACGTCATGGCATGGACTCGACTAATATCTGAAGTAGTGTTGGAGGGAACTGACACCACGAATCCTGCAGGGCTCTCCGTAAATCCGTAAGAATACGAGGGGGTGGAGATCTCTTCTGAATAGCACTTTGCAAGGCATCATGGATAATCTCAATAATGTTCATCTCTGGGAAGTTTGGTGACCAGCGGAAGTTTTCAACCTCAGAAGAGTGTTCCTGGAGCCAATCTGTAGCAATTCTGGACGTGTGGAGTGTCGCATTGTCATGCTGGAATTGGCCAAGTCCGTCGGAATGCACAACGTACGTGATTGGATCCAGACGTACGTATCACCCGTCAGAGTTGTACCTAAACGTACCAGGGGTCCCATATCACTCCAACTGCTCACACCCCACACCACTATAGAGTCCCCATCAGCTTGAATAGTCCCCTGCTGACAAGCAGGGTCCATGGATTCATGAGGTTGTCCGCTCGATACAATTTGAAACGAGACTCGTCCGACCAGGCAACATGTTTCCAGTCATCAACAGTCCAATGTCGGCATTGACGGGCCCAGGCGTAAAGCTTTGTGTCGTGCAATCATCAAGGGTACACGAGTGTGCTTACGGCTCCGCAATCCCACATCGATGATGTTTCGTTGAATAGTTCGCACGCTGACGCTTGTTGATCACCCAGCATTGAAATCTGCAGCAATTTGCGGAAGTGTTGCACTTTTGTCACGTTGAACGATTCTCTTCATTCGTCGTTGGTCCCGTTCTTGCCGGATCTTTTTCCGGCCGCAGTGATGTCGGAGATTTGATGTTCTACCGGATTCCTGATATTCACGGTACACTCGTGAAATGGTCGCACGGGAAAATCCCTACTTCATCGCTACATCTCTCGTGCACCAACTATAAGACCATGCTCAAACTCACTTAGATCTTAGTAATCTGACATTGTAGCAGCAGTAATCAATCTAACAACTGCTCCATACACTTTTTGTCTTATATAAGCGTTGCCGACCGCAGCTTCGTGTTCTATCTGTTTATATATCTTTGTATTTGAATACCCGTGTCTACACCAGTTTCTTTGACACTTCATTGTATATACACATCAAATATGTATGGAAGCCTCAGAAACCGAATCCTACCCGTACTTGTCCAGATTTTCCTTTCCTAGTCTTCTGACTGGTTTAATGCGGACCGCCAGAACGCTCTTTCCTGAAACACCCTCTTTATTTCAGAATAGCACTTACAATCAACATCCTTGAACCTAGACTGTTTTTTGTATGATCTTCTGTTGTCCGCTCTGTTATTTCCAGCGCACTTGTGTACTATCAAATCTTAAACCCTTCGACTGACTTTTTTCCGATTTTTCCGCAGATAATAATCCACTTCTACTCAGTACTTTACTCCAGAACTACTTTCTCAGCAATTTCTTCCTCAAGCTAGAATTTATATTTGGTTCTGGCAGATATATTTTAGCGGGCAATGTCCTCTTTGCCAGATCTACTTTTCTTTTGATGTCCTCCATGCTTCATCCCGCAGCAAATTTATCAACTTCAAACTTTCGTCTTTCGCAATCCAAACTGTGTGCTAATTCAACCGGTCCGGTAATTCTTCCTCACATTAACTGAGGATAGAAGTATCGTCAGCAAAACTTACCACTGATATCTTTCCACCTTGATTTTTAATCCGAGTTCTGAACCCTTCTAAGGGTAACAGTGAATATTAAAAGGCGAAAACGCAACTTAAACGAGATTAGCAGTTCAGTATTCAGAATAACATTTTTCGCAACTATTGCAACAGATGCGACAATTTCTGTCGTCGCGGTATTCACATAGAGTATATTCACCTGAAGTTCAAGATTGAGAGGAAACTACCGATTGTATCAATCTATACACAGACACATCTGATTTTGCAGCTCTTTCACATGCAGCAGTTTCAAGTAATATTTAAGTATCATACTTTTTCTAAACTTGTAGTTTTTTATGACTGAAAGTGACAATCTTCTCAGTAATAACAAGTTTCTTGATATGTTTATTCGACTTTTTGCCATCGTCAGTATTTCAATAGGTTATATACAATTTCTCATCCTATAATTATGAAGTTCTAGTTGTTTCATAAATCGACAGTACATCAAACAAACTTCGGCCGAAGAATCCGAGACAGAAACCAACAGAAAAATTGTCAACAAGTGGCGGCCACAAAAGACGTATCAGTTTTGTATACAATTTCTCATCCTGAAATTATAAATTTCTCGTTGTTTCATAAACAGACAGCACATGAAACAAACGTCGGCCGAAGAACCCGAGATAGAAACCAACAGAAAATTTGTCAACAAGTGGCGGCCACAAAAGACGCGTCAGTTTTGTATACATAACTATAGAAGTGAGAAAACTATGTAAAAACCAAAAACACAACACATTACCATGCCTAATACGATATAAAAACAGCTTCCAGTCGTCTCGGAATGGATAAATACAGGTACAGTATGGCTTGAATGGGATCTTACGCTATTCTTTCTGCAAAATAATTGCAAGTTCACCTAACGATGCTCGAGATGGATAGGGATCATGCACTCTTCTGTCCAACGTAGACCACGAACACCCAATCATACTGTGATGTGGTGAATGTGGTGGCCAGGGGAGATGTAACAATTCATCCTCGTGTTCATAAAACCAGTCCTGGACCATCCGAAGCTGTGTGATCAGGATCCATGTCGTCCTGGAATTAAACATCACCACTGAGGAACAAACATTGTACCATGGGATAGACCTCATCACCGTAAAAGGTCGCATAATCCTTGGCAGTAATGCGATCTTGAAGGGTAAGCATGGAAGCCATGTAATACCACGATATGGTGGCCCAAATCATCACCAAAGCCCCGGCATGTCTCACTGTTGCGACGTAACTGTAGCCAGACGTTTGAAACAGTGCGAAACAAGACTCATCTTTGTTCTATTGCTCCATACTCCAGTTATTATGGATTCGGCATCATGTTTTCCCATTATGGGCATTTGCATCACTTATGAGTTGTTTTAGAATTCCAGATCGCCCTGCTTTTAGAACTCCTTCCGTGTTGCTTTGGTGCTGACAGTTTTGGCGAGTGCGATATTTAGTTCTGCATTGACTTTTGCAGCTATTGTCTTCTTATTTTCCGTAACAATTCTCTTCAGTGAACATTTGTTGAACACACAATTCTACCCGCGTTCTAAGTTAGTGGATGATGTTTTCCCAGTTTCCCTGTACGCGGTATAAGTCTTCGACATAGTGCCTCTTGGAACACCATACACTTCGCCTAGCTTGGTTACGGAAGCATCCAACAATTTGCCCACGATCGAATTCAGCTCCGACATAATCCACTCGCAACTACACAGAACGCTGTTCTGACCAAGACTGACACTTGAAACGTATGGAGCACATTGCGCAGGTGCCGTCCGTTGTCAAATACAACAGCACAACTTGCAGGTTTAGCTAGATTATGAATTTGTAATGAAAACATGCTTTTCTAACGCTGTTTCCATATTTTTGCCCAATCTCTGTAAGTTTAATCCTGTCTCTCTCTCCCTCTCTCTCTCTCTCTCTCTCTATTGAAACTAATAACTAATCAGACACACACAAACACACACACGAGCGTGCGTGCGAGCTAGTCCTGATGATTCCAGGCTTCGCACGTGACCCACTAGAGAGAGGTTGCTTAGTTGCCACCAATGGGTGACACACCACTCGACCTCTGAGAGTCCACAGTTCAACTCGGCGCGCCTCCAGATTTTCTCCAGAAGCGATGGGCCACAGGGAACAGACACCTTTCCACGCTGCAGAGTTGACACACTACGGGATCAGCAAGGAGGCTGTCACCTCCAGCTGCCGTCGTGCAGTCTCAGCATTCCGTTTTGGGCGTCAACCACTGAGAACAGCACCTGGGCCGCCGCCTTCGAGTTACTATATGGGTCGCATGTAGTGATAAAAATTTTCCTAGGGAGTTAGCGTTATTGACTTCACTTTCACATCGGTACTGGAAAGCTCAAAAGACAGCTTCTCATACACGCAATTCTGCAGCCAGAACTGGATAGCTTGTAACACTGGTGTCAGAGGGGCAGTACCGAAGAGCGACTTCATGGAACGGCGATCTGCAGCATTTCCTCAGTATGACTAGTGGAGCCTGGATTTGAGAATTTCGTGGAAATTTCAAGTGGTGAAAGGGGGCTAACTGAGCTACGTAAGTGGGTAAGTGGTTTTAGAGAGCGCCGGCCTCGGTGGCCGTGCGGTTCTAGGCACTTCAGTCTGGAAACGCGTGACTGCTACGGTCGCAGGTTCGAATCATGCCTCGAGCATGGATGTGTGTGATGTCCTTAGGTTAGTTAGGTTCAAGTAGTTCTAAGTTCTAGGGTACTGATGACCTCAGATGTTGAGTCCCATAGTGCTCAGAGCCATTTGAACCATTTTAGAGAACACAATAAGGAAACACATGGTGGTTTGCGCGTAGTTAAGTTACGCAACACATCTCGTCGGTTAACAGTGCTCTGTCTGCCCAGGCACCCCCTACCTTTTGTTTCAAATATAGGAGACCTGTGCATTACTCCAGAGAAACTAGGGTATGCCCACGGTTGGCACTCAGACATAAGCTTTAGTTGTAGCCACCTACAGAAAATGTGGTGTCAGTGTTTGTTCCTTTCCTACGAAATTTCGCTTTTACCGTTAACATGGTCTTTGTAATGACCGATCGAGAGGTTGAGAAGAGGTAGACTATAGGGAGCTGCGAACGCAACTGAATGAGTTGACAGGCGACAGGACGTATCACTCCTCGTCCAGTACGGTGGTACCCAACCAAGACGCTAATACAGCTACCATAGTCTCTCCGTTTCTGGGTGAGGTGGGTGAGGGCATGTTGACGTTCGTAGACAACCAGTTAACGGCCGCCAAGTTAGAGTGTTGGTCAGAAGAGCAGGTTTTATCTATCGTCAAATTCATACGTTATGAGATACTAAGCAATGTATGACAAGGGGTTGAGGAATTTTCAGACATTTTAAAATCAAAAGGCAGCCTTGCTCCAAACATATCAGGGAAAAAGTTTCTGTAAGTATTACAGAGAACAGTTGTCGCAAATAAACGGAGAGTCCATCAAAAACTTTGTGGTCAGGGTGAGAAAGCTAAACGTCAGTATCTGTGAGTTGACAGTTAATGACAATATCGACAACATAAGAAAGGAATTTTCCTTCATAGTTGTTAAATGTTATAGATATGGACGTACGAGCTACATAAGGCAGAAATATTATTCACTGAAGTGTAAGAAATACGAGCAATTGTGGCAAACGGAACGATATTGCAAACAGATGTCTACATATGTCTACCAGGAATTGCGAAAGGTGGTCATAGGATGGGAATAGTAATCCACTCTTAAATGAGAGTGGGAGCTCTGAAGACATTCGTGGATGGAAGAAGGAACAAGTTTTTATTGATGTGGCTTCACTGATGGCCTTTGGAAGTTTGGACGTCATGGACAATAGGAGGTTTAGCCCACCATGATGTATTTTTAGTGAAGTGGGTGGAAATTTCGTGCGTTCGCTCGGTTAAGTGGTGTTGAGTTTTTGGGTTGGTGTATTGATCTCTGGGCTTGTACGAACAGTTTGTCTCAAACGGGCAGTAGTTACTGAGCAGTCTTTGTCTTAACATTTTCACCAGAGCATCACTTTAGAAATAATCTTAATCAACACACGATAGAACTCAATGGACCTTTCTATATCGGGGGGAAACTGCTAACAGAGTCACACTGCGATACCTTTCATCCATGGTGCAAGGGGAAGCACTTAAACTGTGTACATGCACGCTAAGGATCAAATTGCATGATGATGGTTAGCACGGTGTGGGAAAATTACTGCTGGTAAGCGTGGGAACAAATATGCCAATAAATGTATAGTATATTGCACATTGAGGTGACGAAAGTCATGGGATAACGATATGCACATATACAGATGGCAGAAGTATCGCGTACACGAAGTAAAAAAGGGTAGTGCGCTGGCGGAGCTCTCATTTGTACTCAGGAGATTCATGTGAAAGGTTTATGGCGCAGTGGCCGACGATCTTCACTTAACGACCGAGAACAGTGGCGTTTATGTGAAGTTTTCAGTGCTAACAGACAAGCAACACTGCGTGAAATAACCGCAGAAATCAATGTGGAACCTACGACGAACGTATCCGTTGACACAGTGCGAAGAAATTTTGCGTTAATGGAGAATGGCAGCACGCGACCCACGCGTGTGCCTTTCCTAACAGCACGATATCTCATGCTTCCCCTTGCCTCTCCTGTATTTTTAACAATATCACTTGGACCCTAGACAACTGGAAAACCTTGGCCCTGTCAGATGAATCCCCATTTCAGTTGGTAACAATTGGTGGTTGTGTTCGAGTGTGGAGCAGACCCCACAAAGCCATGGACCCAAGTTGTCAACAAGGCACTGTGCAAACTGATCGTGGCTCTATAACAGTGTGGGCTGAAATGAGTGGGTCCTAGTAAAGTTCGGCTACTTTGACACCGAGATCGACTGACAATAATCCCATGGACTATTTATGGGATATAATGAACAGGTCAACTCACACACAAAATCCTGCATCGGAGACACCTTTACAATTATGGATGCTATAGAGGCAGCAGGGTCAGTATTTCTGCAGGGGACTTTCAAAGGCCTGTTGAGTCCATGCCACGTCTTGATGCACTACTATGCTGGGCAAAAGAAGGTCCGACACGATATTAGGAGGTATCACATGATTTCTGTCACCGCAGTGTAGAGCCGTTAAGGAATAAAGAGGAATTGTTTAAAGCATGACGTTTTGTATGCATGCAACGAGTAGGTAGTGCTCATTGGGGTAGACAGTTGCGGGGTCACAGACGTGGAATTGTCCAAGTGGGTTGACTGTCGCTAATTCAGAAATCTTGCTGGATTTCTTTTTGATAGAGTAAATTTGCACCCTAAGCTTAAGCAAGACGCCGGTTTAGCTTCATTGTGAGAGAAGTAACTCATTTGTATGGAGGACAGAAGACAGCAGTAGGACATTTACTGCCGGAATAAGGGGATCTGTTTAATGCTTGTGGGTCTTTGCTAGCAAACCCAGTGACATAGCTCAGAACCCCAACTGGAAATGACCTGCCTACGTATCATAAGCCGTACCATTTCCCACATCAACTGCTACCAGGGATGGAATAACTTATTAACCAGCGGTTGTGGTATGACATAATAGAAGTACGTACCAGTCCCTGGGAATTATACGAAAGAAAAATGCAGATACGAGGGGGTATTGCTTTCGTCGCGACTATTGATACTTTAACAAGCGTAAAGCTACAGATGGTTACAACGCAAACATAAGATAACCTGGGGCAATGCGCCTGTTTTTCAACCATGGATCTGCGAAGTGGTTAACACCAGTTTGAGGCAGTGCTTGAAGATCAGCCAAACGGAGCAATTACGGTCCTGTCAGGACATTAACAGTCTCGATGTTGGCTGCTTGGACTGAAAAATGCATCAGTCGTATTTCAGTGGCACTTAAATGGGATACTGCAGGGACTAAAATCTAGACAGAGACTTTTTGAAGGACATGGGAGACGTCTAATTGAAGTGTTTAAGAAGTTGTGTGCACTGCACTTAACACTCAGGTTAGAAAAATGTTACTTCACAAAGGAGGAAGTGCGGTATTTGGAGCACATAATTAGTCACACAGGAGTCTGGACGGATTTCTGGGTAATAAAAGCCATGCAGTGTTTTGTAAACCGCATACAGAATATGAGTAGCAGTCTTTCTTAGTCCTGGCAAATTATTACAAGTTTGTATCAAAATTTGTGGAGATAGCGCGGTCACTCACTCATTTGTTGAAGAAAGGAGTGAAATTCCACTTATCAATAGACTGCAAGGATGTCTTCAGTCAGTTGAAGGAATTATTAATAACTGGACTAGTACCAGTTTTCTCAAATTATAAGAACTAATTTGTGCTGTCATGCAATACATGAAGTCACGCACTAAGTCAGTGAGCGAGGCAGAACGTCCAGTCACCTATGTCTCACGACAACTGAATACAATGTAGAAGAGCTGCTCCATGATGAAGAAGTGTGATCAGTGTGTCATGTATAGAACAACTTATTTTTGATGTTATCTGCTTAGAATAAAATTAACGGTCATACAGATCATGCCGTGCTGAGATGACAATTAGCATTCAAAGTCCTACCCAACTGATTAACAAGCTGGGTGGTAAAACTTAGCGAATTTATTTTTAAGGAGACTCATCGACCTTGCAACTCTGGATAAAATGCCAATATCATAAGTCAGAAAGTCTGTGCTATGTAAGGAGTAGATTCCACCTCTGAAGGTTAGCAGAATGCATAAGAAATTGATATGGATTATAAGCTATCTGCAATCCAGCCACAGTTCATTGTGTACATTGGACTGTTAAGTAAACAAAGAAAACTAAGACCTCGCCTTGTAGCTTGTGCAACATTGCAAAATGAAGTGTTAAAACAGGTACATGATCATATATTGGCAAGTAATGGAAATTGTAGAAGAGAGTGGCATTCAGCCGAACAATATTGCTGGAGGACACATAAGCAGGACGTTGAGCAATATGTAAAGAACTGTGAACTATGCACACTATAAGCTCAATTAAAAAATCAGTGTATCCACTGAAGAGATTGTCAGTGGACAGCAAACCATTTGAGATGATCAGATAGGACTTGTTGAGTACTTTTAGGCATATACCAGCAGTAGATCCTTATCTGTTTATGGTAGTAGTTCATTTTTTGCATTTTATAAAAATGATAGCTATTCCAAATCAACAAGCAGACACAGAGGTGAAGGGACAGTTAATAATTCGTTATTAACGTTTGGTACACCGCAGACTTTAAATACGGATCGAGGTACAACCTCCATGATGCAACTGAAAAAGCAACTTTGTCATTCATTACGAATTCGTAAATTAACAAGTTCTTTACATCTGCAAGCAAATGGCGTAGCAGAATCTGTTCACTGAATGATAGGGGAGATACTGAGTCATTATGTCAACAGTAATCATAACGACTGGGATATGCTACAACTATTGTTCCAGCAGCCTTCAATTCAAAAGAGCACACGAAGACGAGACCTTCACCATACGAGGTAATGCATAGAGAGGATGCCATCCCCACAGTAAAACCCAGCGCATCAATGCAGAATTTTGGAAGTACCAGTATGGGTACAAGTAAAAAATCTAGCATCATGGCCCTCGAGTGGTAGGAGCACGTGGGACAACGTGATGCCACATTACCTAAATACTGTGTAGGTCCACAGGTGATGATGAGCCCATACACACCAAAGTAAAAAGTTTTTTGCTTGTTATCATGTTCCACACCATTGACATCGATGGTAAATGTTTAGTTATAGCTTCCTGCACATAGAAAAATTGTCTGCTTTGGGCGTATTCGATGTCCTCAGGGTGCGCCGGACGCTTTATCACCATTATCGGTGACGGCACCGAAAAAGGTCGAGGGGATTAGGAAAGGAATAGTGGCACGACAAAGTGAGCGAACCGCTCCCAGGCAGTCTGCGTTTGCCTTGCCGTACGCACTGAGACGAAGAGGTAGGTCGATGTAGAGAAGAGAGGAGTGTGGCTTGTGTTTACCTGCATAGGCAACATCACCAACAGACACAGCACAAAACAGCGTGGTGCTATGTGTGCTGCTCCAACCTTGCAGCCTCAGAAGAGTGAACACCCTGCATGTGTGGTCAGTAGGGGATGGAATCCTGTGCACCCAGCAAGACATCGATATAAGAGATCACTTGTGGACACTAAAACTGTCGTACAGCACCTCATAGTAACAAATACTATTTGGAGGCTGAACAAGCCTACATTAAGATCCATCAACAAACCAAGGAGATGGTTGGTTGGTTGGTTTTGGGGAAGGAGACCAGACAGAGTGGTCATCGGTCTCATCGGGTTAGGGAAGGAAGTCGGCCGTGCCCTTTCAGAGGAACCATCCCGGCATTTGCCTGGAGTGATTTAGGGAAATCACGTAAAACCTAAATCAGGATGGCCGGACGCGGGATTGAACCGTCGTCCTCCCGAATGGGAGTCCAGTGTCTAACCACTGCGCCACCTCGCTCGGTAAACCAAGGAGAATGGGCTGCTGTAAGAAGTACGTGGTGCATACCGAATATCAGAAGCCACTTACAGTTGCTTTGGGGGCAGTTACAGCTGCCCATCGATGGCATAAACGGGGGTGAACAGGTTGGTTGGTTGGTTGGTTTGGAGAGTAAAGGGAATAAACTACAGGGTCATCAGTCGGGAGTGGATAGATGCATGAGGAAGATTGGTAATAATTGTCTTGGCTGACGTTGATGATATGAGACGGATGAATGACATGGTAATGCATGGTAGCGGAAGGCCACATAATTCTGGCTAAATGGCTTGCAAGCCAGCTGAATTATCTGCAACATGGAGTGTTAAGTAACACTAGATTATTACAAGGGCTAACTGCGGAGCTGACCAGCTACGTTAAGGCGGCGTCTGGTACAGTGAATTGTGATTCGGGTAGTATATAAGACAAACTAGACCTGTTACACACGAGACA
Organism: Schistocerca nitens; assembly: GCF_023898315.1. NCBI lineage: Eukaryota > Metazoa > Arthropoda > Insecta > Orthoptera > Acrididae > Schistocerca > Schistocerca nitens. The sequence goes on from NC_064615.1 coordinate 108,711,447, forward strand.
GCCCGTGGGAAGCCATCACGCACCTTATCTAACAATGTGGACGCCCTCCAATTGAAGCGCTGGTATTACAGGGAAACATGCACCACGCATTTCAACGTCCATTAGCTCCAACTCATCGCCATGGCAGTTTTTGGCAAAGCTACCCCAGATATAGGCCGAGCTATCAACCACACTGAAACTATTACGGTCTCCAGAGCAGACACACTGCCGCTGTGCTAAGATTTCACAACAGCAGAGGTTAGCGTCACCGCATTCTAGTACAGATACCTGCAGCAGGCAGTAACAGCAGCTGTTAATCCTACGTCATACACACACACCCGATGAAATGAGTGACTTGGAGGAATTTTTACATCTCCGCCCAAAAGGGACTTCGTTAGTTGCGCTGTACAGGAAGATCGACGTGTTGAATTGTCCAGAAAAGCTGCGCTAGTACCAGAAGGAGCAGGTTACGGTATAACCCTCCATGTTGGTCCAAACTATTATGGGGACATTTGAAATGAAACAATTCCTTGGGGAATAGATGTATGTGGACGCTCATGGGACATCCTTGCACCCTGCTCAAATTTCAAGAAAGCAGAACCTCAATGGAGTTCATGGACTCAGTCGTGACTATCACTACCTGCTAAACACAGGGACACTCGAGGATAATAGCGTGACAGAAATTACAGAACAATGGAGTACTTCTAAATGAGACTCAATGTGACATCTTGTGACCAACGTTAAGGCTACCAGCGACGATAACAGGAACTACAGCCTGAGCCTAACGTATAGGTTTCACTATCTTGGTGATAATATTATCGAAATCCAATCGGTGAAGAACCTAAGCTAGTAGAATTCTCTCTCTTTAACGATACTTAGTTCCCTCGTAGTAAGTTAACAAACACAGTGGCCGCATTAACGCATAACAGTCGTTCCACCATATTCCAAACTACTTCAGTCGATACGAACATCGAGTCACTGAAATGAGAATTTTGACCTCGATGCTTTCTTGATCTTGATCATCGTTGGTGTCTTATGCCCACCATCAGTGGAGAACCATTCACCCACTGAATGGATCGACCACAAGATTTAACCGAGGTTATAGAACGCTCTGTGTGTACTACCGCCGAATTACCGTATGGATGGCATCAACTTATAAAGAAATTAATGTAGGGTACACGCTGTTGACTCTGTACTTGACACGTTGCTGAAGAACCCATACCACAGCTTCCTTCACATGCAACTCTTCACCCAGAATTGGTCAACCTATAAAATTGAAATTAGCTGTACCGGCACGTAACACCAAAGTCTTCTCCATATCTTTCTCCATTTCAGTCCCACAATTCCGGAGAAAAACTACCCAGCAACATGAGTTTTATAACAGCTCTGAATTAAAAAGGAGATTATTTCTTTACCTGTAATATCGGTGTAGTTTCCCTCTTGACATGTTCTTACTGTTTTCCTTCTGTCCTACAGTAAACTAATACCTCTGTCATGTTGTCTCCACAATTCATGGTTTCTTCAATGCTATCTATCTCTGTTTTCTCCTTTCCATTTTAGCTGCTGGCCTTAGCCTGTTATTTCTCGCTCTTACACGCTTCCGTCAAATTTTCCTCCACATTTGACTCTTTCCTTATTACTGTCATACCTCTGTCTTAGTGTAATTACTAACATTCAACATAAAAGAGGAATTTGCTTAACACAATGTTAATAAGAAATATTTCTGAAATACTGAACCTTCTATTCATTACTATATCTGTTATTATTATTGTTATTATTATTATTACGACTAGTACCATTATTATTACGTACTGCCCGTGTGCTATGTATATTCTAACGTTATCTCATTAATGGTTGTTAGTTAGATGTAAGAGTTGTCCTGAGGGTGAACTAAATATACAAAATTGCAGGAAAATACAGCTATAGCTGAAACGAATTGTTATAAAGAAAATACTGCAGCTTGGACAGAATCATGGATACTGGAAAAAAAAATTGTTTTGATTTATTGTCACAACACAAGATAACACAAAAATGACCTGAATAGCAGTTATTACAAACACAAGAAAATCAAGATATATATTTGAACATGCGTAAAACACGTCGGAACGTTGTCTGATATATTTAGAAACCGAGGGGATTCTCTAGAAGAACAGAAACTGATTTCACACTACTACAGAAGTAATAACAGAATATGGAGAGTAGAGATATACACTAAATATAAGTATTGATTTCCAGTTGTTATGGGCTAGTGAGTATAGTCTCTAGGTTTGTTCTAAACAAAGTCGGGACGTTTTACAAATCTGACACTTCTAAACGGAACAAAGTTGAGATTTTTTCGAAACTGACATCTCCAAAGCTAAAATAAGCATGTACAGGTTCATAATTCAAAGTGACACGGATAAAAACACATTAACAAGTTTGAATTGAACCAAATAATTGCATTTTGCCTTGTTCATATTTCTCCTAGCTTTTCATTCTCCTTGGTACAACAGCCATTCCTATTAGTCCAGAAAACGAAGAAACTGCGAGACGTATACTAGTAATTTATCTTCATCATTACTTCATGTGCTAATGGTTTCGTTCAGCTCGCCAAGAGTTCCACGTAAGACTAAAAGTCTTTCCGGAACCCGATTAGAATCAGTTGGAGGAAATGAAAGGGGGGCAGGTTTAAATAGGCTCAAATGGTTCAAATGGCTCTGAGCACTATGCGACTTAACTTCTGAGGTCATCAGTCGCCTAAAACGTAGAACTAATTAAACCTAACTAACCTAAGGACATCACACACATCCATGCCCGAGGCAGGATTCGAACCTCCGACCGCAGCGGTCGCTCGGTTTCAGAATGTAGCGCCTAGAACCGCACGGCCACTCCGGACGCCCGTTTAAATAGGTTCTCGCCGTTTGCATGACAGCTAAAACACATCATTCACTTCTCGTATGAACTTATGAACTTACTTTCATTTGAATTTTCGGGGACGACCGATGAACGAACGTTGCGTGTGCTGTGAAAGCTTGCGTTGTTGCTAACGTCACGTTTGTCCAAGTGAGACACTCTAACATGTGTTACAGTGTCGTCAGTTTTACAATCATCTTAACCTCTATTAAATCGTAAGTAAACCTCACACCACCCATTATTAAGCTTCATTACTGAAACACGTATGTATTCATTACCAGCGATGGCGAGGCATGACAGAATCTCTGACCAGAGAGTTATTTATCGTTGCTAGTCTGCGCTTGACCGCGCGAGACGACAGTGCTAGGCAGTTGCGTGTAGCGAGTCGGCGGGAACAGTAGTTCAGTTGTACTCTGTCTGTAGTAGTAGTCAGTCGGATACGGTAGCAGACGTCGGCATGCGTCGGCGGCGTGCTCTTCTCGCGACTCTGGTCACGATTCGGGACGATATGTATTGTTGTAGAAGGTAAAGACGCAGCATTGCGCACATCTAGTAATGTATGTTAATTGTAATTAATTTGTTCAAAAATGCCCCAATAATAATTTTTTATAAAGTAACTCTTTTAAAAAAAGTATTCATTTCAATTTAAAGAATTTTCCCACTCTTTTGAAGAAAAAGCATTCATTTCAATTTAAAGAATTTTTCCTATGCATTTCCTCCAAGAATCAAAATTAAATATACGCCAGCATTGCACGAAGCTGTGTCGATAGATAAGAGCAGATATAGTTGCAGTTTTTATTGAGGTAAGAATTTTGCTTTTGTTATTCAGAATACAGGGCCGAAGGTCAGCGCTGCTGTCCTTATAAAATTTATCAGGTATAATTATTTCACAGGGCCGAAGGTCAGCGCTGCTGTCCTTATAAAATTTATCAGGTTTAATTATTTCTGTTCAGATGCTACATTCAGTTCATGGTTCATTATTTAATTAATCTTATTGTGGGTTAATGATCAATCATCATTCTTTAATTTTGTGGGGAGTTTAAGCTTGGTTCCATTTCACATTTTTATTAAACATTATTCTATTGGTAGGTTACATTAGGCTCCATTTTCCTGTTTCACTCTTAACTAATTTTCCTGTGGAGAGGTTACACTTGCCTCATTATCATTGTCTTAAATTTTTGCGGGGAGGTTACATTATCAGTTTTAACATTTACTTATTTTTCAGAACTGGCGCTTCATTACTTTCGATATCTGACGGCTAAGCTATTTGTAAAAAGGCTCACGAACTATGAAGCGCACATTAACAACTACCAACTGCTTTGATCGACATCTGATGCTCTAGTACATTGGCTGAAGTTAGATGTAACAGCTGCTGGGTGCGGGTTTGGGGACTTACTTCCCTTCGGAATAGAAGCTATTTATTATTAACAAAATTCAGTTACGACTACAAGACTGCTTCTCATGTTAATCCTTTACATAATGAACGTACTATATTACCTGAAATATTTATCATCGGCTTTGATGTTATCAGAATTTTTAAGTATTTTCATCGGAAAATTCAGCAGAGTGTCATCTAAGTCGGGATAACTGTCACCCTCATCGCGAATGTTATATAGAAAGCTGTTTGGAACGCTGTGGAATAGTATTTAATCTGAAAAGGCAAAAGCTAGTATTACCAATACCCTATGGGCCTTCTTTAGTTCATCGAACACTTAGAAACTGAAACTATGAGGTTATGAACGATCGATTGTAGTTTGTCGTTGTTACGTGGAGACATAAATGATGATTCTCTGTCAGACGAACCTGATCAAAAGCAGATGCAGTTGTTTATTTCCCATAGTAAAGTTTCCAATAAAAATTAAATGGTGTCGTAAAATAGCCGCTGGAAGCTTGTTTTATACTTTACTGCCTTCACTGATTTGGATGTAAAACGTAGTAAAGTTACAATAATCTAAACATTATCGCTAAAATATAATAATAAAATAAAGCCCTCAATTAAGTTTATACATACAGGGCGAGTCCCCTAACGTTACCGCTGGATATACACTCCTGGAAATTGAAATACGAACACCGTGAATCCATTGTCCCAGGAAGGGGAAACTTTATTGACACATTCCTGGGGTCAGATACATCACATGATCACACTGACAGAACCACAGGCACATAGACACAGGCAACAGAGCATGCACAATGTCGGCACTAGTACAGTGTATATCCACCTTTCGCAGCAATGCAGGCTGCTATTCTCCCATGGAGACGATCGTAGAGATGCTGGATGTAGTCCTGTGGAACGGCTTGCCATGCCATTTCCACCTGGCGCCTCAGTTGGACCAGCGTTCGTGCTGGACGTCCAGACCACGTGAGACGACGCTTCATCCAGTCCCAAACATGCTCAATGGGGGACAGATCCGGAGATCTTGCTGGCCAGGGTAGTTGACTTACACCTTCTAGAGCACGTTGGGTGGCACGGGATACATGCGGACGTGCATTGTCCTGTTGGAACAGCAAGTTCCCTTGCAGGTCTAGGAATGGTAGAACGATGGATTCGATGACGGTTTGGATGTACCGTGCACTATTCAGTGTCCCCTCGACGATCACCAGTGGTGTACGGCCAGTGTAGGAGATCGCTCCCCACACCATGATGCCGGGTGTTGGCCCTGTGTGCCTCGGTCGTATGCAGTCCTGATTGTGGCGCTCACCTGCACGGCGCCAAACACGCATACGACCATCATTGGCACCAAGGCAGAAGCGACTCTCATCGCTGAAGACGACACGTCTCCATTCGTCCCTCCATTCACGCCTGTCGCGACACCACTGGAGGCGGGCTGCACGATGTTGGGGCGTGAGCGGAAGACGGCCTAACGGTGTGCGGGACCGTAGCCCAGCTTCATGGAGACGGTTGCGAATGGTCCTCACCGATACCCCAGGAGCAACAGTGTCCCTAATTTGCTGGGAAGTGGCGGTGCGGTCCCCTACGGCACTGCGTAGGATCCTACGGTCTTGGCGTGCATCCGTGCGTCGCTGCGGTCCGGTCCCAGGTCGACGGGCACGTGCACCTTCCGCCGACCACTGGCGACAACATCGATGTACTGTGGAGACCTCACGCCCCACGTGTTGAGCAATTCGGCGGTACGTCCACCCGGCCTCCCGCATGCCCACTATACGCCCTCGCTCAAAGTCCGTCAACTGCACATACGGTTCACGTCCACGCTGTCGCGGCATGCTACCAGTGTTAAAGACTGCGATGGAACTCCGTATGCCACGGCAAACTGGCTGACACTGACGGCGGCGGTGCACAAATGCTGCGCAGCTAGCGCCATTCGACGGCCAACACCGCGGGTCCTGGTGTGTCCGCTGTGCCGTGCGTGTGATCATTGCTTGTACAGCCCTCTCGCAGTGTCCGGAGCAAGTATGGTGGGTCTGACACACCGGTGTCAATGTGTTCTTTTTTCCATTTCCAGGAGTGTATTTCGTAAACCACATCAAATACTGACGAACCGATTCCACAGACCGAACGTGAGGAGAGGGGCCAATGTAATTGTTTAATACAAACCATACAAAAATGCACGGAAGTATGTTTTTTAACACAAACCTATGTTTTTTTAAATGGAACCACGTTAGTTTTGTTAGCACATCTGAACATATAAACAAATACGTAATCAGTGCCGTTTGTTGCATTGTAAAATGTTAATTACATCCGGAGATATTGGAACCTAAAGTTGACGCTTGAAACCTCCGACGTTCAGTTGCGTGTTGTAACAAACACGGGCCACGGTCGGCGAGCAGCATCTGCAGGGACTTGTTTACAATGACGACCGTGTTTACGAGTGTGGCTGTAGTGCACTGTTGTGGTTTGGTCTAGCTGTCGCAGTGTCCGCATGTAGCGCTTGCTGCTATTGTTATTCTGCATTCGTCTCCGCACGCAGACCAACTGTAGTACACCGTGTTACCAGACGTCTGTGATAGTGTAGTGTTGTAGGAACTGTGACCATGGTGTATTCGAACTCTGAAAAGGCGGAGGTGATACTCATCTATGGCGAGTGTCGACGAAATGCAGCTGAAGCCTGCAGGGTGTATGCAGAACGGTACCCGGACAGAGAGCATCCAACGTGCCGCACATTGCAAAGCTTCTACCGCCAACTGTATGCAACAGGTATGGTCGTAGCACGCAAACGGGTACGTAACAGGCCCGTCACAGCAGAAGCGGGTGCAGTTGGTGTGTTAGCTGCTGTTGCCATGAACCCACAAATGAGTACACGGGACATTGCGAGAGCCGATGTACTGAGTCAAAGTAGTGTCATGCGCATACTGCATCGTCACCGCTTTCACCCGTTTCATGTGTCGCTACATCAGCAATTACATGGTGATGACTTTAAGCATCGAGTGCAATTCTGTCAATGGGCATTAACAGAGAATGCGTTGCAGTTCTACCTGTTTACCGATGAAGCGGGTTTCACAAACCACGGGGCAGTGAATCTACGGAACATGCATTACTGATCCGTGGACAATCCTCGCTGGCTCAGAAAGGTAGAGCGACAGCGACCGTGGACTGTAAATGTACGGTGCGGAATCATTGCAGGGGCTCACACAGCTGCAACATACATCGCGTTTCTACAGAATGATCTGCCAACGTTGCTCGAAAATGTCCCACTGGAAACGCGTCGACGTATGTGGTATCAGCATGATGGTGCACCTGCACATTCCGCAATTAACACTAGGCTGACCCTTGACAGGATGTTCGACGGGCGTTTCATAGGACGTGGAGGACGCATAAAATGGCCAGCCCGTTCTCCTGATCTTACACCTCTGGACTTCTTTCTGTGGGGTACGTTAAAGGAGAATGTGTACCGTGATGTGCCTACAACCCAAGAGACACCAGATGTACTGCGGCGTGTACGACATTCATTACGCCAGAGGTTGCAGTTGTGTGCAGCAAATGATGGCCATCACGTTGAACATCTATTGGCCTGACATGTCGGGACACACTCTATTCCACTCCGTAATTGAAAACGGAAACCACGTGTGTACGTGTAGCTCACCCCCCATGGTAATGTACATGTGCGTCAGTGAAAAAGACCAATAAAAAGGTGTTAGAATGTGGACGTAATGTGCTGTTCCAGTCTCTTCTGTATCTAAGGTCCATCACCGTTCCCTTTGGATCCCTACGTAATTCGGTGCTCTCCGATACACACGATCGAACAGCGGAGGAGTGGTACCCAAGCGTCAACTTTAGGTTACAATATCTCCGGATGTAATTAACATTTTACAATGAAACAAACGGCACTGATTACGTATTTGTTTATATGTTCAGATGTGCTAACAAAACTAACGTGGTTCCATTTAAAAAAACATAGGTTTGTGTTAAAAAACATACTTCCGTACATTTTTTTATGGTTTGTATTAACGAATTACACTAGCCCATCTCCTCACGTTCGGTGTGTGGAATCGATTCGTCAGTATTTGATGTGGTTTACGAAATATATCCAGCGGTAATGTTAGGTGACTCACCCTGTATATAAGAAAAAGTACTGTACAACCTTCTCTAAAAATCTATAATCTTTATAGTGAACGCATGAAAAAGAATAACTGGGGACAGAAGCACAAAATGAAGCAAAATAATTTAGACCATACTTAGTAGCAATTAGAATCTCATTTGGCACTAAACCAGACAAAGCGAAGATAAGCGAAAGTAAAGGTTAATTTTTTGAAATACGCTGTTGAATAACTGTCAGCTAGCCCCTATTGTATTAAAAATGTTAACTGGATAAAAATAATCCTGTTTCTAAACAGTACAGGATGTATAAGTGTAAACCACCCCTTTGTACGAAGGGAAACATAACAGTTCTTGGGACAGTCCTTTTTGTAACAAAGACGATTACTGGTTCAGTAGTCGATTTTAACTCTCCGTTTCAAGAAACTGCGATTTTTACTGTGAAATGAAGCAACAAAGCATATGCCGTGATCAACGTACATGTTCCTATAAGTACTGACAGAGGAGAAACCAACAGAAAGTCGAAGACTTTTTGGAACTCTAAGGAAACCATAAGTAAGGTCCCATAATGGCACGTCCAAATTTTGTTGCGTGATTGCAATGTGCAGGATGGGAGCGATATAGAACGCAAATGGCTAGCATGCCTTCACCTAGCATCTCAGAGGACGAATAAAAGTAGGAAGTCTGTTGTAGACTTCTGTAGAGCCTTCAATTTGAAACCCATGTCCTCACACGCAGTACGGAAGTATAAAAATAAAACGTGAAATTACTAGAGGAATTCAACACTGATCATATTGCTGACTCCAGCCAGCTGAGGGATGAAGTAGTGAAGGCAGCAGAGGATCAAGTAGGTAAAAAGACGAGGGCTAATAGAAATCCTTGGGTAACAGAAGAAATATTGAATTTAATTGATGAAAGGAGAAAATATAAAAATGCAGTAAATGAAGCAGGCAAAAGGGAATACAAACGTCTCAAAAATGAGATTGACAGAAAGTGCAAAATGGCTAAGCAGGGATGGCTAGAGGACAAATGTAAGGATGTAGAGGCTTGTCTCACTAGGGGTAAGATAGATACTGCCTACAGGAAAATTAAAGAGACCTTTGGAGAGAAGAGAACCACTTGTATGAATATCAAGAGCTCAGATGGCAACCCAGTTCTAAGCAAAGAAGGGAAGGCAGAAAGGTGGAAGGAGTATATAGAGGGTTTATACAAGGGCGATATACTTGAGGACAATATTATGGAAATGGAAGAGGATGTAGATGAAGATGAAATGGGAGATACGATACTGCGGGAAGAGTTTGACAGAGCACTGAAAGACCTGAGCCAAAACAAGGCCCCGGGAGTAGACAACATTCCATTAGAACTACTGATGGCCTTGGGAGAGCCAGTCATGACAAAACTCCACCATCTAGTGAGCAAGATGTATGAGACAGGCGAAATACCCACAGACTTCAAGAAGAATATAATAATTCCAATCCCAAAGAAAGCAGGTGTTGACAGATGTGAAAATTACCGAACTATCAGTTGAATAAGTCACAGCTGCAAAATACTAACGCGAATTCTTTACAGGCGAATGGAAAAACTGGTAGAAGCGGACCTCGGGGAAGATCAGTTTGGATTCCGTAGAAATGTTGGAACACGTGAGGCAATACTAACCTTACGACTTATCTTAGAAGAAAGATTAAGAAAAGGCAAACCTAAGTTTCTAGCATTTGTAGACTTAGAGAAAGCTTTTGACAACGTTAACTGGAATACTCTCTTTCAAATTCTGAAGGTGGCAGGGGTAAAATACAGGGAGCGAAAGGCTATTTACAATTTGTACAGAAACCAGATGGCAGTTATAAGAGTCGAGGGACATGAAAGGGAAGCAGTGGTTGGGAAAGGAGTGAGACAGGGTTGTAGCCTCTCCCCGATGTTATTCAATCTGTATATTGAGCAAGCAGTAAAGGAAACAAAAGAAAAATTCGGAGTAGGTATTAAAATTCATGGAGAAGTAGTAAAAACTTTGAGGTTCGCCGATGACATTGTAATTCTGTCAGAGACAGCAAAGGACTTGGAAGAGCAGTTGAACGGAATGGACAGTGTCTTGAAAGGAGGATATAAGATGAACATCAACAAAAGCAAAACGAGGATAATGGAATGTAGTCTAATTAAATCGGGTGACGCTGAGGGGATTAGATTAGGAAGTGAGACACTTAAAGTAGTAAAGGAGTTTTGCTATTTAGGGAGTAAAATAACTGATGATGGTCGAAATAGAGAGGATATAAAATGTAGACTGGCAATGGCAAGGAAATCGTTTCTGAAGAAGAGAAATTTGTTAACATCGAGTATAGATTTAAGTGTCAGGAAGTCGTTTCTGAAAGTATTTGTATGGAGTGTAGCCATGTATGGAAGTGAAACATGGACGATAAATAGTTTGGACAAGAAGAGAATAGAAGCTTTCGAAATGTGGTGCTACAGAAGAATGCTGAAGATAAGGTGGGTAGATCACGTAACTAATGGGGAGGTATTGAATAGGATTGGGGAGAAGAGAAGTTTGTGGCACAACTTGACTAGAAGAAGGGATCGGTTGATAGGACATGTTCTGAGGCATCAAGGGATCACAAATTTAGCATTGGAGGGCAGCGTGGAGGGTAAAAATCGTAGAGGGAGACCAAGAGATCAATACACTAAGCAGATTCAGAAGGATGTAGGTTGCAGTAAGTACTGGGAGATGAAGAAGCTTGCACAGGATAGAGTAGCATGGAGAGCTGCATCAAACCAGTCTCAGGACTGAAGACCACAACAACAACAAGCCAGAATATGTCTGAAATACAGAACGTCAGAGGGTGGAGTAGGAGTTTTGACTCGGATAAATAATACCGCAAGGAAGTGAGTTTCCACCTCAGTGGATCTAGACCTAAAAACAAGTGGTTCCCAAGCGTAGACGCTGAATGTCTGAAACGAAATATCAACACGAACTTGAACAAGGTGCAAGAGAAAAATGGTTCAAATGGCTCTGAGCACTATGGGACTCAACTGCTGAGGTCATTAGTCCCCTAGAACTTAGAACTAGTTAAACCTAACTAACCTAAGGACATCACAAACATCCATGCCCGAGGCAGGATTCGAACCTGCGACCGTAGCGGTCTTGCGGTTCCAGACTGCAGCGCCTTTAACCGCACGGCCACTTCGGCCGGCGGTGCAAGAGACTGGCGAGATGTGTGCAGCACACTAGAAAGCTCAGTTCTAAAATTAAGGCAGTCGCCAGGTAATGACAAACATAGATGGCAGAAAAAAGCTGTGACAAAGCTATAGAGGACCATATTAAATAATGGAATCAATGGAATGGAAACATAAGTACTAAAAGATGGGTGTCTGCCCTAAAGATAATTCGCAAACGAAAACAAGAGGATTACAAAACAGATTAACATTAATAGAATGGGACATCCACAAAAAACCAAATCAGTAATTTTTACAAAACCCTCAAGGAGAACCTGTCTCGTTACCAGTCACCAACGCTATGTTTCCGTCGAAAAAATGCAATATTACAGAGACAAAAACTAAAGAGCGTTGCATGATGCATGCTGGATACTTTCAAGATCTTCTCAAATGCGACCATTCAGTAGCAAGGTTCCACTTCTAAAACCGTCGCAAATCACGATTCAGGAACAGCGACAATAAAGGAAACAGCAGATATCACCACGTAGCTTAGAATCACAACAAAACCCCTGGCGGAGATAGTATTATTGCTGAGATGTGGAAGCTTCGAGGAAATGAACTCTAAAATAGAATATACAGAGATCTTGGAAACTGAGCCGATTTTAAAGGAATGGAAATGTTCATTAATACCCCAATTGCAGAAAAAAACATGCTAAACACAGAGGCATATCGTGTATGCCAGTAACACAAAACTCCTCAGGAAGTTGTCCTAAAAAGGTCTGAAACAGCAGAATGACCTCCTAATTGGCGACCACAGACGCTGAAGAAGAAACTAAATATAATACAGAGGAACTACACAAGATATGCAAATAATCGAGCCGAGATACCTTATGAGAAAACATATTACAGGAAAAAATATTTACAAAATAGCTGGAACGTTCCGCTAAAGATGCAATATGAGGCGATTTTATACGTAAGCTACTTCAGATATATTTGCAGAGGCCTACTGCTATGAGGTTTAGACAGTGGTACAAACTTAGAAAAGCTATCAATTTTGAAAAGGAAAACAGAATTCAGAGTAAAATAGTGATTACAATACAGTCCTTTCAACAGAAGCACTACATTCATCAACAATAACTTGTAGATGGGACTCTAAAATTACGGAAGTTGGAAAACAGGGGTGGAATTTTTTTTAGGAAACTATGTGGTCCTAAAGAAGGAAAAGAAATTTTAATAAAGAACAGAAAATGTGACCTCCACACATCACTAGCTAAGTTCACAAGCACTGTACACAAGAGACCCTTGATATTGTGTGATCATGTTTATAGAATGGACAACAAGTAGATTTACCTCAAAGAAGGCAAAAATTAATTGTTTATAAGAAAGTATCGCAAATATTCTATTGATCCATGATAATTTGAAGACTAGTGCGGTGGCTGTCGGGAGCGAGAGGAGGCGTGCCTTGCTCTCGCATGCAGACTGACGAGGGAAGAGGAATGGTAAGGGGAGGCCAGTGTTGTTTGCATGCCGCAGTCCAGGCATCGACGCCCCTAACTGCGTGCACTGTATTACTTACGGTCTTAAAAGGCTGTTGAACGTTGGCAGCGCTCAGAGATAACTGAATATCTTTGAACCCCTGGCGATATTCTCCGCTTCTGGCAGCACCAACCAAGGCGTAAAGTTGTAATGGACAAGCAGTACAAGACATGAAATCCAAATGAGAAATCATTTAGCGTTTGAGACACTAGTAACAAAAGCAGAGATTGAGAATCTTAAAAATAAGATTGGCAATAACTGGTAATAATAAAGGGGAGAAAAAACATAGTGAATTCGTGAAGAGGTCTGGGAGGACGAGAAGGGAGGAACCATCAAGCTAATTCCTAAATTTAAACGGCGCTCCATAAGCAGGTTAAACGAAGAAAATTAAAAGATAAGTGAAAATGGTCGACGTATTCATACTCATAGGTTATTTAAAGGTGGCTAAATTTAACTAATTGGAGTATATGTCATCACCAGTGGTTCGACACTTGAAGTTTCTGGTATTACTTAAGTTTAGTGGCAACGATACAGATAGCCGTACCGTAGGTGCAACCACAACGGAGGGGTATCTGTTGAGAGGCCTGACAAACGTGTGGTTCCTGAAGAGGGGCAGCAGCCTTTTCAATAGTTGCAGGGGCAACAGTCTGGATGATTGACTGATCTGGCCTTGTAACACTAACCAAAATGGCATTGCTGTTCTGGTACTGCGAACGGCTGAAAGCAAGGGGAAACTACAGCCGTAATTTTTCCCGGGGGCATGCAGCTTTACTGTATGATTAAATGATGATGGCGTTCTCTTGGGTAAAATATTCAGGAGGTAAAATAGTCCCCCATTCGGATCTCCGGGCGGGGACTACTCAGGATCATTTTCCGGGTTCCCGGGTGCGATTCCTGGCGGGGTCAGGGATTTCTCTGCCTCGTGATGACTGGGTGTTGTGTGATGTCCTTAGGTTAGTTAGGTTTAAGTAGTTCTCAGTTCTAGGGGACTGATGACCATAGATGTTAAGTCCCATAGTGCTCAGAGCCATTTGAACTACTCAGGAGGACGTCGTTATCAGGAGAAAGAAAACTGTCATTCTACGGATCGGAGCGTGGAATGTCAGATCCCTTAATCGGGCAGGTAGGTTAGAAAATTTAAAAAGGGAAATGGATAGGTTAACGTTAGATATAGTGAAGTTCGGTGGCAGGAGGAACAAGACTTTTGGTCAGGTGATTACAGGGTTATAAATACAAAATCAAATAGGGGTAATGCAGGAGTAGGTTTAATAATGAAAAAAACAATAGGAGTACGGGTAAGCTACTACAAACAGCATAGTGAACGCATTATTGTGTCCAAGATAGATACGAAGCCCATGCCTACTACAGTAGTACAAGTTTATATGCCAACTAGCTCTGCAGAGGGACGAAGAAATTGATGAAATGTATGATGAGATAAAGAAATTATTCAGGTAGTGAAGGGAGACAAAAATTTAATAGTCATGGGTGACTGGAATTCGAGAGTAGGAAAAGGGAGAGAAGGAAACATAGTAGGTGAATATGGATTGGGGGTAAGAAATGAAAGAGGTAGCCACCTGGTAGAATTTTGTGCAGAGCATAACTTAATCATAGCTAACACTTGGTTCAAGAATCATGAAAGAAGGTTGTATACATGGAAGAACCCTGGAGATACTAAAAGGTATCAGATAGATTATATAATGGTAAGACAGAGATTTAGGAACCAGGTTTTAAATTGTAAGACATTTCCAGGGCAGATGTGGACTCTGACCACAATCTATTGGTTATGAACTGTAGATTAAAACTAAAGAAACTGCATAAAGGTGGGAATTTAAGGAGATGGGACCTGGATAAACTGAAAGAACCAGAGGTTGTACAGAGTTTCAGGGAGAGCATAAAGGAACAATTGACAGGAATGGGGGAAAGAAATACAGTAGAAGAAGAGTGGGTAACTCTGAGGGATGAAATAGTGAAGGCAGCAGAGGATCAAATAGGTAAAAAGACGAGGGCTAGTAGAAACCCTTGGGTAACAGAAGAAATG
Source organism: Schistocerca nitens (assembly GCF_023898315.1). NCBI lineage: Eukaryota > Metazoa > Arthropoda > Insecta > Orthoptera > Acrididae > Schistocerca > Schistocerca nitens. Next base: position 108,726,524 of record NC_064615.1, read on the forward strand.
TAGAATTTAATTGATGAAAGGACAAAATATAAAAATGCAGTAAATGAAGCAGGCAAAAAGGAATCCAAACGTCTCAAAAATGATATCGACAGGAAGTGCAAAATGGCTAAGCAGGGATGGCTAGAGGACAAATGTAAGGATGTAGAGGCTTATCTCACTAGGGGTAAGATAGATACTGCCTACAGGAAAATTAAAGAGACTTTGGAGAAAGGAGAACCACTTGTATGAATATCAAGAGCTTTGATGGAAACCCAGTTCTCAGCAAAGAAGGGAAAGCAGAAAGGTTGAAGGAGTATATAGAGGGTCTATACAAGGGCGATATACTTGAGGACAATATTACGGAAATGGAAGAGGATGTAGATGAAAATGAAATGGGAGATATAATACTGTGTGAAGAGTTTGACAGAGCACTGAAGGACCTGAGTCGAAACAAGGCCCCGGGAGTAGACAACATTCCATTAGAACAACTGATGGCCTTGGGAGAGCCAGTCCTAACAAAACTCTACCATCTGGTGAGCAAGATTTATGAGACAGGCGAAATACCCTCTGACTTCATGCAGAATATAATAATTCCAATCCCAAAGGAAGCAGGTGTTGACAGATGTGAAAATTACCGAACTATCAGTTGAATAAGTCACAGCTGCAAAATACTAACGCGAATTCTTTACAGACGAATGGAAAACTGATAGAAGCCGACCTCGGGGAAGATCAGTTTGGATTCCGTAGAAATGTTGGAATACGTGAGGCAGTACTGACCCTACGACTTATCTTAGAAGAAAGATTAAGGAAAGGCAAACCTACGTTCCTAGCATTTGTAGACTTAGAGAAAGCTTTTAACAATGTTGAATGGAATACTCTCTTTCAAATTCTGAAGGTGGCAGGGGTAAAATACAGGGAGCGAAAGGCTATTTACGATTTGTACAGAAAGCAGATGGCAGTTATTAGAGTCGAGGGGTATGAAAGGGGAGCAGTGGTTGGGAAGGGAGTAAGACAGGGTTGTAGCCTCTCCCCGATGTTATTCAATCTGTATATTGAGCAAGCAGTAAAGGAAACAAAAGAAAAGTTGGAGTAGGTATTAAAATCCATGGAGAAGAAATAAAATCTTTGAGGTTCGCCGATGACATTGTAATTCTGTCAGAGACAGCAAAGGACTTGGAAGAGCAGTTGAACGGAATGGACAGTGTCTTGAAAGGAGGGTATAAATGAACATCAACAAAAGCAAAACGAGGATAATGGAATGTAGTCGAATTAAGTCGGGTGATGCTGAGGGATTTAGATTAGGAAATGAGACACTTAAAGTAGTAAAGGTGTTTTGCTATTTGGAGAGAAAAATAACTGATGATGGTCGAAGTAGAGAGGATATGAAATGTAGACTGGCAATGGCAAGGAAAGCGTTTCTAAAGTAGATAAATTTGTTAACATCGAGTATAGATTTAAATGTCAGGAAGTAGTTTCTGAAAGTATTTGTATGGAGTGTAGCCATGTGTGGAAGTGAAACATGGACGATAAATAGTTTAGACAAAAAGACAATAGAAGCTTTCGAAATGTGGTGCTACAGATGAATGCTGAAGATTAGATGGATAGATCACATAACTAATGAGGAGGTATTGAATAGAATTGGGGAGAAGAGGAGCTTGTGGCACAACTTGACTAGAAGAAGGGATCGGTTGGTAGGACATGTTCTGAGACATCGAGGGATCACCAATTTAGTATTGGAGGGCAGCGTGGAGGGTAAAAATCGTAGAGGGAGACCAAGAGATGAATACAGTAAGCAGATTCAAAAGGATGTAGGCTGCAGTAGGTACTGGGAGATGAAGAAGCTTGCACAGGATAGAGTAGCATGGAGAGCTGCATCAAACCAGTCTCAGGACTGAAGACCACAACAAAAACAGTGTGAGTGTACATGGAAAAGCTCTGAATTTCTTTCAGAGGTATAGAACATCTTTTTCAGTATCTTACGGGTTTCAAACTCTCATTATTGATCAGCAGTGTATCTTAGGCTATCGTTGTTACGTAACTCCACAACAGACGGTGTCTACATAAAAACCGCACTAGAAGTGCACTTTTGGTGCTCACGGCCTTTCCGTTGCATGCTGATGGTAGTAACGTATCCAGTGATGAATGATGGGAAATGAACATGACCTGCATGTGGGCAACTAATCGCATTGCTCGGTAATTTGTTTCCCTCACAGCAATTTAAGCTTAGCTGTTATGTCCCATCCTTGCCACCACCTCAGCAACCGCGATATATTAAGGAAAAACAGCCAAATATTTGAGACAACCGAAGATTATAAATTTCACTGCTGTTCGTGTTATTCGCAACCACTATTACGTTCTAACCAAGTCACAACCTCGAAAATCGTGTCGTATTCGGAAATAACTTGAGTACATTGAACCATTTTCATTGGCTATGGTGAAGCAATACACTATTTATTTGTTTTTAAATTTCACGTAATTATAGTGTTTCTAACGTTAAATGTCCCCTTCACAGTGTGCATCATCATAGTTGTGAAATACATAATTTAATTCCTATCGTGGCTTCCTGGGCACCGTTTAAGGGTATTACACGTTACTGCATGCAAGACCATACGTAAAGTGATTTACTTGAAGTACCTAAGGATTTTAACACATCTATCATTTCAGGAAGGAGAATTCTCCCTTTCTGACACATACACACACACACACACACACACACACACACACACACACATGAACGAGCGTATTAGCATTCATCTGATACAAAACTCCATCTACCATATACGAAATCGAAAATGTACATGAAATAACATGGAATTAATGAAGGCTTCCTTACCTTCGGCGCGTGCATTTCAGCAATTTCTTTGTTGTAAATCGTCTCGATGTTGTAAGTGGAGGTGAATTCATGAATGTAATTTTCATCTGTGTATGAACTATTGACAGAATTATTATTGAGCATTTCTAGATCGTGGATATTTCTTAGTACGTTTACGAAAACATACTCTATGTAAACAACAAGACGGTCAGAGACTAAAACTGACCTCGTGATGATCTCAGACGCCCTTCCAGAGAGTTTACGTGACAGAGCGCTCAACATAGAGTAAGAATATCTATGGAGCGAGCAATCAGATGCGTAGAGCAGAATTTTTGTCGCCAACACACACGAACTCCAAACGTCATGTGACAATGATAAAGCATAGCATATGTGGGTAAATTTTGAATGTCATCACACTAGTAATACAGACAGTAGCCAATGAGTATCGCTGAATCTAATGACATGTTTCGGTGGAAGATACGAATTGACTGCTTTTGTTTTCGTCATGGCTAGCGAGAGAATGACGGTTATTGATGTGGCTATTATGGATTATTTAGCCGGGTTACTGGTTTTCACATTAGTTCTATCATACGTTTATCGGAATATGACAGGATTTCTTGGGATACTACTTCGTATTCCGATGTTGTAGTGTGGTTGTACATTTGGTAACGGACTGATCTGTAGCGTAGCCCACTGATCTCTTCGAAAACTTTGTGGAGTATTTGCGAAATGTCCTTTCCGTGCTTGCGACTGCGCAGTAACCTTAGAGTGACACTTAGAATTTTACGACTTATTCTGGTTTATTTGACGGCATTCTGCACAATATATTCCAGTATGTCAACACATACTTTCGTACGGAACACTATTTTCTCATTGGTTCCGACGTCTTGACTAATCATCCTCGTCGTGTTCACTTCCCATCATTCACCGCGAAAGCAGTTACCAACTACAGAATGCAACGGAAAAGCCGTCGATACCGTAAGTGCACATTTACTACAGACAGATGGCGTACAAAAGTATCACTAACTACGAATACAAGTTTCATAGTAATTCACAGTTGTGGCCTAGTCAGTGTTTCAATTAATTTCTAAGTGTAAACAGACCTTTGTCCCGAAAGACTTATTTCGCCGACGTAGCTGTAGACGAACCAGCCTTTTAGATATGATCCTTCCACTAATGTTCGCTTCCGTCTGTGCACTTTTTAACTGCATGCACTCACATCTGAATACGCTTCTGACAGCCACAGACGATTGGTTCGTGTTGTGGCACAATACCTTCTGCAAGGGAATTTTTAAATAGGCAGAATTCATTTGAGTTTAACAAACTTCTCGGGTATCTCCTACTTATGTGACAAGCTTGTTTTTGAGGTTAGATGACAATGCTCTGCACTGTTCAAAACGATTCTGACATCCAATATGGATTTCGTTCCTCAGGAAGTGTCATTAAAACTTTTCTGCTGTTGTTGTCCCCTGTCTTTCTTGGCCCTCTTTTTCTGCTCTACCTCGTGCAATAAATAGCTTTCGAAGCTCTGAATGTTCAGCAGGTGACTGGGCCTGCGCAAACCTTCAAAAATTTTCATTATTCGCGTCATGTGTGTGAACACAAATGTCCAAAAATAACATCGAAAAATGAGGAAAAGCTAATAGTTTCTACTATAATTTTGCATTCCTCCAACAACTCACAATCTATATCGAGTCTAGGGAGCAAAAACATCTGGGACCTCTTCTCGCAGAATCTGACATAGCCGACTATATGAAACGCAAGTATAATATACATAAAATTTAATGAGCAGACACATATTGGTGGTCGAAATGTATTTTATGCTAGAATAATAAACTAACTACACAAAGCACACTGGCCACTTTGCAACACTGAGGAGGTGTGGAATTGGTAGCAGATGACCGTATAACCCTCCAATGCTGACGTAGGCCATTGCAGTAAGGTGATGAGTACGAAGTGTGTGAGAAAAGTAATGAGACTGACAACACTCTGCGTTGTTCTGCTTGTGTAGATCGGTATTTTCATCCCTTCCATGTGTTCTTTCCGAGTTTCAGCTCCGTAGGACTATCACGTGATTTTTGGAGAGCGCCATCAGTGACATTGTGTTTTTGTTGTGTGTTACGTAAATGGAACAGCGCAATTTGGAGCAACGTTATGCCATCACGTTTTGTGTTAACGGAATCCGGGAGTGTGACCTTTGGAAAGTTGAAACAGCTCTTTTGGGAACATCATTATCAATATCACAAGTTATTCGCTGGCAAGAATTATTTTTAAAATGCCAGGAACATGCTCTGCAGATGAGCCTCGCTCAGGAAACCCTTAATTCCCAAAAAAAAAAAGAAAAAAAAAAACCGACGAAAACGTCGAACTTGTGCTTGCTCTGGTGATATCAGACCGACGTTTAAAGATGAGGATCACGTTAATACTTCCATCGTACATCAAATATTGACGGAAGTTTTGCCCATGCGAAAGGTTAGAGTTAAAATGGGGCCGAAAACCCTCACAACTGAGGAGGACGATCGAAGAAACGTGTGCATTGATCATCTTGAGAGGATTGCCAATGACCACGAATGGTTCAGCTGTGTGATACCAGGTGATGAGTCGTGGATTTTGGAGTACGGTCTTGAGCCAAAGCGGCAAAGTAAGGAGTGGCAAACTCAGACATCTCGTAGACGGAGAACGCTCGAATGAGCAAATCTAAGTTCAAAAAAATGCTGATTTGCTTTTATGATAGCAGGAATATCGAGCATAAAAATTTGGTCCTCCAGGACAGAACGTCAGCCAAGTGTTTTTTCACAAATATGTCCTTGAAAGGCTAAGTAGAAGGGTGAATCGAGTGAGACTGGACATTGCAGACAAGATGATGCTGCATCATGATAGCGCCCAGTGTCACAAGGCGTTTTTGACCTCTAAAGGCATTCCTGCCAATACACAGCCCCTTACACATCTCATCTGAGTCCCTGCGACGTTTTTCTTTTCCCAAAATTCGAAAATATCTCAAAATGAGGTCATTTTGGGATTCTGGAAATCTTGAAAAAAAGAATGTGACTAACATGTTAAATCCCTACCAGTTGCAGCCCTTCAGCGCTCCTACCAAGACTGGAACAACGACTTCGCAGTTGTATAGCTGCCGAAGGAAACTACTTTGAAGGGGACTGTATTGTTGATTAAAATCTTAAAAAGAATTTTAGATAATAAATCAGTCTGATTGATTTTCTCACACATATCATATGCATCAATCAGTCAGTTGTGTGCCGGCCGCGGTGGTCTAGCGGTTCTAGGCGCTCAGTCCGGAACCGCGGGACTGCTACGGTCGCAGGTTTGAATCCTGCCTCGGGCATGGATGTGTGTGATGTCCTTAGGTTAGTTAGGTTTTTCTAAGTTCTAGGGGACTGATGACCACAGATGTTAAGTCCCATAGTGCTCAGAGCCATTTGAACCAACCAGTCAGTTGTGTCAACGTGGATTCGTGTCTGAATGGCAGAAAGGAGCTATCATAATTTGACTTACCCACGATTATAACGTGAATGTAGCTGCATGATTTCTTGGGTGTAAACGCGTAGTTCCAACCTGACTGCATGGAAGGGTGTACCACACGCAGTAACGTAACACGGATTATAAACGGTGGCCGTAAAAGGATCGTAAGCAACGGAGACCCGAGACGAGTTTCACGCCTTGTTAATGTCAGTCGCCACTATTCCGATAGAGAATCCTGCTGCCAGTGAACACTCCTCAGCTCAACCAGTTTTAGAGCGGACGTTGCCAAGCGAACTGCATGCAATGACGTTCGGAGGTGGGCACTTCGCAAATAGCCACGGCTCGCAGTGGTGCATGAATCTTCAGCAGGCCAAAACACATTCTGAACATAAGAGATTCTGTGATATTTTGGGGCTGTTTTCGCACTCATTCAGATTCAGTATCTCAACATTCTCGATTACCCTATTTTCTACATGAGCTCGATGAATGTGCTTTGGACACATAGGGTTGCACGCTGAAGTTCATGGTTCGATCAACATTTAAGAGGATTTTCGCGTCTCGACTAGACCGCTGAATCACTGGTACTTTATCCCACATAAAATGTCTGGTACTACGTGGAACAGTGGGTGAAAAATAGTAAGCAACTTCTTCGCATTTGGTAGCTTTGTGGGGCCTGATAATGAAAGAGTAGCTTCATCTGAATATGACATACCTGAAGTAACTTGTAGATTGTTTTCCTCGTCGAATTAAGGCTAGAGACGGTGATACAAGGTATTAGCGAAATGCCTTGTCGTAGTAAATTATCTCTTGCGTGGTGTTCTCACTTTGCAGCTGCTTTGCTATTTGGCAGGATATTACTGCTGCGTCTCTTCATTTGAAGGTTATGTATCTGTCCGTACAAAGAAACTGGATGGAAAATCCCTGCAGTCTACTCTTATGGCACTGTGTTTATGGAGGGGAAGCCCCTAGCGCTATCTAGCCCTCCTCTTTGCTGTTTAATGGACAAATCTTGTACGGCCCGCCAAAAACTTAAACTATGACTCTGCTGGCACCGCGCCGTCCCTAAACTTTCCATGATACCCTATTTTGGATAAGACGTTCTCAGCATATGAATCTTGCTCTTGACGAGCGGCATGGCGAAAGAAATTGTATTAAGCGGTGTGCGCGTCTCACTAAGTGATCGTCTCATATTTTTTCAAGATTTTTTTTCAGATCATTGTTGTTATTTTCTATTCAGAGACACGCTATGAACACAGTTCGAAATCTTACGTCAAACAAGGCGAAATCGTACATCTTTCAGCACAAAATTTGTCAGCTAGAACAAAGCCTAATCTATGCAGCCTCGTATACTAAGTAAGTAATCCTTCTGACACAATGCAACTGTTACAGGACATCTTAGGTTCCCGGTCACAGCACAGGAACAGCAAGAAATTTTAATCTTTCAGAAAGTTTCATAGAACAGACTCTCCCTTTAAACATGACGAGAGACTGTTCTTTGTCAGATGTTTTTTTATAGGGAAGAGTTTGAATAGTTTGGAGAAGTGCGAAATATTGTCAACCTAAAGCTTTACATCAGAACGCGAAGCGTGTTCGCGTGATTCAGTAGAGAAGAGCGTTGCGCGCTACAGATAAAAGCTCTTGGTTTGAATCCCTGATCGGGAAACAGTTTTAACGTCAGGAAGCTTCAAGAGTAGTCTAATAAGTGATACTCTCTATATATCTACCAATCACGTAATAATAATTAGTCTCTTCAGAGAAATGCGAAATAACGTCGAATAAGTGGCGAATACCGTTGTACTATTTGAGCTACCTCAAAATTACCAAAAGACAGAACATTCATTTCGGTAGTGAAAGGAGACAGACGAACACACCAAGAAATAAACATGAACAATCACTTACTTAATTTTTGTAAAATAATTAATTAAAAAGAACAGCTTACAGAAATTAAAAACAACAATAAGGGCCACGAACGGAAACACTTTTAAGGCATGCAGAATTTACACCTAACATCATATTTGGTGGAATGCATGTCACATCATCTTCGAAATAACCACCGGATTCGACCTCCCGAAATTCTGTGGACTGTCCGAGGCAGATTAACTGTAATACAGAGGGAATCACAGTCTTCAGTAATCTAAAACAAGCGTAAGAAATAATTTCATCACATTTATTCAAATGAAATAAGCCACTATATGCTTTACACTCTAAAGAGGAATATCACTTTTTTGCGTAATATGACACGATAACCAAGTAACGGAACTAAATCAGATCTTAAATCAGGGTTCCCATCGAATAAAATGACTTAAATAACGAGATTTTGATAGAATGCTCATTTACTAACAACAACTATTAAGAACAGCTCCAAACTTAAAGGTCGAAGTAATATCCTCCAGAAACTCTGTGGCACATCATGGAGATCAACTGCATCAACAGTCCTTATTTCACCTGTGAGACTGTTTACCATGTTGTGGAATGTTTGCTCACCACCCTGGATGAGTAGTGCTCCACAAAACTTGTTGATGCACAGCCCAACCATACCATGTCTCTTATAATTGGTACCATCAGACCCACAACTCATTTCTGCCTACCCATATTTCCCCACATACCACCTCCATCTCTGTGGCGCTAAAGTGCACTTGTACAGCACTACAAAAAAATTCAGAGAATTCCTAACCTCCCACATGCAGACATTACAAGAATTCAGCAAAGGTAGGCTTCGCTCTCATCACCCACCGCTTGAAACGGCAAGAATTTTAGTTGGAAACTGCTTTATTACTGATGACTACTGGATCCACACATGGCAGATTAATGTACGACAGAATAACTCAAAATTCCGCGCATATCAATCAAGACACATGGCTCTGAATTGCTACGCAAGATATTGCCAGTTCTTAACCGAATAAGACCCGTCAGTGAAAGGTTGCCGACTCTCTGCACAAGTGGAAGAAAATAACTTCAGCAAGTTGTGACTGTGGCACTAAAAAGCAGACTATTCGCCATGTAATTCAAGAATGTCCTCTGAGAGCTTTCCCTGGCGATCCAGCGGAGTTCCTGATGATGACGAGGGACCAATAGACTATATTCTTGGCCTGGGTATTAGTTTGTAGTTTGGGACAACTGTAATATTGTTTGTTTGTGTAGTAGTCATACGCAAAATAATAACCAATGCCTGGACACGTATAAGGCGTTAAAGGATAAAAACAACTTCACCACACTATCATTTCAAAGCAAATAGTTTAGCAGTTAGCCAAAATCTCTCACTAAGCTTAAACAAGAGCAGAGTTATAGGAATGTATTTGCTGTTGAAACAGTTTAATAGGGAGGCTCTTATACAACACCAATAACAATAAGCATCAACATTACACTCCGCCGAAACGAGTGCTGAAAGATAGGTGAATAGTCTAGGCATACAGTGATCCACTTACAGTGTGGGTGAACATAATGCTCTCAACACTACGAGACGGTTAAACAAGATAAATCGGTGGCTTGCATTAATACAAAAGCCGATAAATTTTTGAATATCAAACTGTAAAGCTAGCTATTTACTCGTTTGCACTGTCCATGGGCAATACACTGACATTTGGACAAATTACTAGACGATACGAGTGCCTGTTGTCCTTCAGCTAAAACCGGAAGTATATTCAAGCATACAAACAACTGTAATCTCAACAGTGAATTAGCAGAGCCAGCAAGGCGTCACATTTTCATGTTAGTGCTCAGTCCACACTGCAAAAACGAGTTGGTCGCGAATAGTCTGAAAAGTTTATAACGGTGTTCCAAGGCAAGCTGTGGTGAGAAATAATTGTTAGTAAAAAATTCGATACGTGAGTCGTTTCCGAGTTAATTAGCGTCGAAATGAGACAAGCAGTTCGTTGCAGCGCAAATTCAAGTTGCTCGCCAGAGACGGTGTTGGCAAATTTGGTCTTCGTTTGGTTTCCTAGATCCAAACAAGAGAACGATACAAAATTTTACGTGGGGCTCCTAGCGAGGATCGACCCCGACCCAAAGGCTGTGCTGTCTCTTCCGTTATCATCTGGGCTTTGAGAAGAATTTAAACACTGCTTAACAACACGGTCACTGCGACAGCGTATTTATCCGTCGATACCGGGCAGCAAAAAAATGGTTCAAATGGCTCTGAGCACTATGGGACTTAACATCTGAGGTCAACAGTCCCCTAGAACTACTTAAACCTAAGTAACCTAAGGATATCACACAAATTCATGCCCGAGGCAGGATTCGAACCTGCGACCGTAGCGGTCACGCGGTTCCAGACTGAAGCCCGTAGAACCGCGCCCCGAGCAGCAACATTCAATAAAAATGTCGTTCCCTGTCCGGGAATTACATATTATGTGTGTGAGTACAGGTTGGGACGCAGGACCGGCGACATGTGGAAGTTTGGGTCTGACCGTGTGTCGGGACCGGACAGCCAAAGCGGTTAAGGTGAGCGTTCACGAGCGTCTACTACGAGGCAGTTCAATAAGTAATGCAACACGTTTTTTTTTCGCGGCCAATTTTGGTTGAAAAAATCGGAAATTTCTTGTGGAATATTTTCAAACATTCCCGCTTCGTCTCGTATAGTTTCATTGACTTCCGACAGGTGGCAGCGCTGTACGGAGATGTTAAAATGGCGTCTGTAACGGATGTGCGTCGCAAACAACGGGCAGTGATCGAGTTTCCTTTGGCGGAAAACCAGGGCATCTCAGATATTCATAGGCGCTTGCAGAATGTCTACGGTGATCTGGCAGTGGACAAAAGCACGGTGAGTCGTTGGGCGAAGCGTGTGTCATCATCGCCGCAAGGTCAAGCAAGACTGTCTGATCTCCCGCGTGCGGGCCGGCCGTGCACAGCTGTGACTCCTACAATGGCGGAGCGTGCGAACACACTCGTTCGAGATGATCGACGGATCACCATCAAACAACTCAGTGCTCAACTTGACATCTCTGTTGGTAGTGCTGTCACAATTGTTCACCAGTTGGGATATTCAAAGGTTTGTTCCCGCTGGGTCCCTCGTTGTCTAACCGAACACCATAAAGAGCAAAGGAGAACCATCTGTGCGGAATTGCTTGCTCGTCATGTGGCTGAGGGTGACAATTTCTTGTCAAAGATTGTTACAGGCGATGAAACATGGGTTCATCACTTCGAACCTAAAACAAAACGGCAATCAATGGAGTGGCGCCACACCCACTCCCCTACCAAGAAAAAGTTTAAAGCCATACCCTCAGCGCCGGCCGAAGTGGCCGTGCGGTTAAAGGCGCTGCAGTCTGGAACCGCAGGACCGCTACGGTCGCAGGTTCGAATCCTGCCTCGGGCATGGCTGTTTGTGATGTCCTTAGGTTAGTTAGGTTTAACTAGTTCTAAGTTCTAGGGGACTAATGACCTCAGCAGTTGAGTCCCATAGTGCTCAGAGCCAGAGCCATACCCTCAGCCGGTAAAGTCATGGTTACAGTCTTCTGGGACGCTGAAGGGGTTATTCTGTTCGATGTCCTTCCCCATGGTCAAACGATCAACTCTGAAGTGTATTGTGCTACTCTTCAGAAATTGAAGAAACGACTTCAGCGTGTTCGTAGGCACAAAAATCTGAACGAACTTCTCCTTCTTCATGACAACGCAAGACCTCACACAAGTCTTCGCACCCGAGAGGAGCTCACAAAACTTCAGTGGACTGTTCTTCCTCATGCACCCTACAGCCACGATCTCGCACCGTCGGATTTCCATATGTTTGGCCCAATGAAGGACGCAATCCGTGGGAGGCACTACGCGGATGATGAAGAAGTTATTGATGCAGTACGACGTTGGCTCCGACATCGACCAGTGGAATGGTACCGTGCAGGCATACAGGCCCTCATTTCAAGGTGGCGTAAGGCCGTAGCATTGAATGGAGATTACGTTGAAAAATAGTGTTGTGTAGCTAAAAGATTCGGGAATAACCTGGTGTATTTCAATGCTCAATAAAACAACCCCTGTTTCAGAAAGAAAATGTGTTGCATTACTTATTGAACTGCCCTCGTATAAATGCTTCCACCGAACGGCTGCCCAAGGTAACACTGTACCAACCTCGCCACATCAGCCCCACATGCCAACAGCTCCCCCACTGCCTCGTAAGACTCGCTTGCTCTTACATTCGATACAGGTGACAAGACCCTCAGCGAATGCATGTGCATCCTCATCGCGTAACCCCAGCGGTGCACTGTGGGACGCCGGGGAAGACATTACCAAGAAACGCAGTTTTTTTGAATATCGGTAGCTGTCCGGCTCATGCGGATTTTCTTGCCATTAGTGTCATTCTGGAGATCCTGTAGCTTCACGCAGTATAAAAAGTGGGTTTATCGTATCGTATGAGTTTGTAAACAGTTCTCTTAAGGCTTACACCGCAATCGACGGTTCACTCATGGCACATTTCCAATTCAGGTGAACAGATTACACAGCGACTAATTTCCCTATCATGAGGAGGATCTTTGGTCTAAAGAACAATTATTTCATTTCGCTTAGCACCACAACATCATTTTTATGTAACTGAGTCTCACCACATTTTGACAGTTGCCATCAGTTCTTGTAAGCAGTAAGTAACAGGGCGACTGGTTCTTCGGCTGTTTGAAAAATTCAGGAGAACCCGGTGATATGATCATTTCTCCCAATGAATGGTGAATGTGCTGACGCCTGTAGGATGAATACGATATAGCAATGTATGTGTTGTTAGTTCTTCTTAACACGCGATGTTCATTCAGACATGCACGTTTGTCCGACAGAACAGGCACTGCGCCGACCGCAGCCGTTGTGAGATGTATTTGGAGTTGCGAATACGAACAACAATCAGCTGCAGAAGGAAATAACGACAGTGAAAATTTGTGCCGGGGCAAGAGTTCAAATGGTTCAAATGGTTCTGAGCACTATGGGAATTAGGCCGGCCGGAGTGGGCGTGCGGTTCTGGGCGCTACAGTCTGGAACCGAGCGACCGCTACGGTCGCAGGTTCGAATGCTGCCTCGGGCATGGATGTGTGTGATGTCCTTAGGTTAGTTAGGTGTAATTAGTTCTAAGTTCTAGGCGACTGATGACCTCAGAAGTTAAGTCGCATAGTGCTCAGAGCCATTTGAACCACTATGGGACTTAACATCTGAGGTCATCAGTCCCCTAGAACTTAGAACTAGTTAAACCTAAGTAACCTAAGGAGGCAGGATTCGAACCTGCGACCTTAGCAGTCGTGCGGTTCCGGACTGAAGTGCCTAGAACCGCTCGGCCACCGCAGCCGGCTGGGCTGAGAGTCGAACCCAGATTTCTTTCACTGCGCGAGTGATCGCCTTAAGTGCTCTCGCTACCCGGACGCTATCGATCCATTGGCAGACACAATCTTCCATATGTCGTCATTGATGCGTCTCAAGGAAGGAACATCGCGTCGTTCTTCTTAACAACACACGCGATGCATTATCGTATGCCGCCCCCCCCCCCTTCCCCTCCCTCTGTTCAGGAATTACATAATGTGTGTACGAGTACAGGCTGAGACCCAGGAACGACGACAATGGAAGTCTGAGTAGGGCTGTGAGCCACTCTCGGATAGCCAAACGGCTAAGGCGACCTCGCGTAAAGCGGGGAATCCGGTTTCGTGTCCCGGTACGACACAAATTTTCGTTGTTATTTTCTATTATACTACTGATGGTGGTTCGAATTCGCAACTGTGAATAAATTTCAGCTATAGGGTGATTATCAACCCTGCCGTTTGAATAGTGATGTCCGGTGGCAGCGTAAATTTATCAGCACAAAGAAAAGAATAGTGTAAGTCTGATCGTCATCCGGGGTGGCCGAGCGGTTCTAGGCGGTACAGTCTAGAACCGCGCGACCGCTACGGTCGCAGGTTCGAATCCTGCCTCGGGCATGGATGTGTGATGTCCTTAGGTTAGTTAGGTTTAAGTAGTTCTAAGTTCTAGGGGATTGATGACCTCAGCAGTTAAGTCCCATGGTGCTCAGAGCCATTTGAACCACTTTTTTAAGTCTGTTCGTAAAGCAACAACCAACGAAATACTTTTTCCCTTCCAAAAATATCATATGCAGCTGGTGTGATACGAAAGGAGTCCTCTGCAAATTGCTTCCCAGGAATAAATTTACTACTAATATCTTAGACGCTTTACGGCTATAGCTCGAAGAAATCGAGCACCATATCTGCATCACGCGCTGATATAACACGATAACAATGGCACTCCCAGAACGAAAGAAAACACTCTATTCTTTTCATTTTTTACTTTAAACGACACAATCTCATAATCATTTTATAATACCATAAGCGACGTTTTCAGCTTCAGACCAATGGGACGTGCTGCAAGCGGTAGTGTAGCGTTTCCATTGCGTTGTCAATAATACCAATTAGAAAAGACGCCATTTAGGTGCTTGTTTGGGAAATAATTCCAGATCCCTATGCTCTCCCGGTGTTTTGTTCCATCCAAATTCTTTAATCTTAATTTTGTATCCAATGACTTCCGCATTACATGCGTTAATAATCAGATTTTTACAGGCGTGATAGTGACCAATTGTTCCACGTCTAGCAGATAACCATCAGCCGTTCGACATCCGTGGCTGGATAAAGCCTCATCTATATCTCTACAGGCGATATGTATCAAATTTGCTTCCAACCTGTTCTGATGTCCACTACCCACATTTCCAAATCTCTTGACACCTAACAAAAGACTTCCTTCGTCCATTTACCATGCGATCAACTCACTTCATGGCCCACCCACGTCCGTTTCAAATTCATGGCAATCATGATTGCATCTTGCATTCCGGTTTACTCCTGATCTATTTATTTACATTCCTGTCTCTACTAAAAATCTCAAAATCCGTATCTCAGTTTCTCGCTGCACCCATAGTGTTTGGAGAACTTTCTTACTGAAAGTAGACGCCTTTCTGTCGTAATACAAAATCTTGTAACACGTATTGAGTGTAAAATTTCATTTCGGGCATGTCTGAAATTTATTTCTGAAAGGTTTGTTTAGATTCCCGAAAAAACTCCAACTTATTTGTAACTACCGTATTTATATCTTTTTATGCCCACGCATATATGGTGATTTTACAATATTTTAATCGCACTGAAATTTATTTTTTGCGCTGATTTCAGACTTCTTCTATTGATTTCCCGCATTCCTGCTATCCTTAACGTTTGCTCTTTTGTGTACTGTTTAGGTAAGCCTGCGACATCTCCTGCAGTGCATGATGCCTCCTCCGCAGGCAGAAGAAAATTGCAAGGTATGTTTATTCCTTTTTCTAAGTAATATTCCTGTAACAAAGCATATTACGTTTTTTTTATATTACTTATAAGGTTTGTCGGTTGGTGATAGTATTCAATTAATCCTTACCATTTTCTAAAAGTCATTGTGTGATACCCACAGACATGTAACGTAGTTTCGGACTCCATAAGCAATTAAATTATAAAATAGGTTTCAGTCTTTAAAGAGAACTTGACTGTCCGGTTTACCTCATTCTGTTAGCGGGTCAGGAGTGTGTTTAGAATCACATATATGATGTAACATTGGGAATTCCTTACCCTGTCTAGATGTTCATTATAATTTACTTCTGCCTGCGGAGGAGGCATCGTGCACCGCAGATGTCTACGTCAGGAGCATTTTCTCTGACGTTTCGACAAACTTTTCATATTTCGTGTTTGAAATTTGTAATTGTAGTCAGCCCAAACAAATACTGCTCTACACGTATTTCATGCGATGCCCAGCATCTACATAAAACATCGGAGCTTTCCCGTTACAAACAAAATGATTTTTAAAGCGAGATTTCAGAAGCCCATTCGATAGAACGGTCCCAAATTAGCGTGGTGAAATATTCGTTTTATCGATATGTGGCACGGGGAACAGTAAAACACGAAGTTTTTGGCGACGCTAGCTGTTATCGCGGTTCAGCGCAGTGCTGCCGTTACTGGAGTACTGGTTATTCATCTTGTCTTAAAGTTCCTGTTAATACATACCGATAAAACAAATATCGCACTGGAGTGATTTAGGACTGATATATCGAATCCGTACCTAAAATTCCGCTTTAACAATCAGTTTGTTTGTAATACAAAACAAACCACCGCTTTCCGTCGGCACAGGGCCTCGCATGGAACGTGACAAGCAGTATTCGTTTTGGGCTGACTGGAACTACACTACTCAAAAACTAAATTGAAGATATCTGCCGAAATACCAGAGAAAATGTAGCTGACTACTTTTACAAGGGAACCTCCCCATCGCACCCCCCTCACATTTAGTTATGAGTTGGCACAGTGCATAGGCCTTGAAAAACTGAACACAGATCAATCGAGAAAACAGGAAGAAGTTGTGCGGAACTATGAAAAAAATAGACAAAATATACAAACTGAGTAGTCCATGTACAAGATAGGCAACAACCAGGCTAGTGTAAGCTCAGGAGCGCCGTGGTCCCGTGGTTAGCGTGAGCAGCTGTGGAACAAGAGGTCCTGGGTTCAAGTCTTCCCTCGAGTAAAAAGTTTGCTTTCTTTATTTTCGCAAAGTTATTTTCTCTCCATTCGTTCATTGGCGTCTCTGTTCACTGTAATAAGTTTAGTGTCTGTGTTTTGCGACCGCACCGCAATACCGTGCGATTAGTTAACAAAAGGACGTGCCTCTCCAATGGGAACCGAAAACATTTGATAGGAAGGTCATGGGTCAACCGATTCCTCCACAGGAAAACACGTTTGATATATTCTATGCGACACTGGTGACGGCATGTGCGTCACATGACAGGAATATGTTGTCGACCCACCTAACTTGTACACTTGGCGAATGGGTAAAAAGATTCTTCTACCTTGCCCGATTTAGGTTTTCTTGCGGATGTGATAATCACTCCCAAAAAAGTGATGAAAACATAAGAGTTTGTCACATAAACTGAAAATAAAAACTTAAACTCTTCACTTGAGGGAAGACTTGAACCCAGGACATCTCGTTCCACAGCTGCTCACTCTAACCACTGGACCACAGCGCTACTGAGCTCACATACCCCTAGATGTTACATATCTTGCTCATGGACTACTCAGTTTGTATATTTTGTTTATTTTTTTCATAGTTCCACACAATTTCTTCCTCTTTTCTCGATTGATCTGTGTTCAGTTTTTCTAGGCCTATCCACTGTGCCAACATATAACTAAATCTGAGGGGGGTGCGATGGGGAGGTTGCCTTGTTAGAAAGGACGCACGGCGTTAATACTATAGACCAACATGTAGCATTTTAAGAAAAGTTAGATGGGTTACGGATTTTAGTAGTATTCGCGATAGCTTGCTACCAACTGAAATACACTCCTGGAAATTGAAATAAGGACACCGTGAATTCATTGTCCCAGGAAGGGGAAACTTTATTGACACATTCCTGGGGTCAGATACATCACATGATCACACTGGCAGAACCACAGGCACATAGACACAGGCAACAGAGCATGCACAATGTCGGCACTAGTACAGTGTATATCCACCTTTCGCAGCAATGCAGGCTGCTATTCTCCCATGGAGATGATCGTAGAGATGCTGGATGTAGTCCTGTGGAACGTCTTGCCATGCCATTTCCACCTGGCGCCTCAGTTGAACCAGCGTTCGTGCTGGACGTGCAGACCGCGTGAGACGACGCTTCATCCAGTCCCAAACATGCTCAATGGGGGACAGATCCGGAGATCTTGCTGGCCAGGGTAGTTGACTTACACCTTCTAGAGCACGTTGGGTGGCACGGGATACATGCGGACGTGCAATGTCCTGTTGGAACAGCAAGTTCCCTAGCCGGTCTAGGAATGGTAGAACGATGGGTTCGATGACGGTTTGGATGTACCGTGCACTATTCAGTGTCCCCTCGACGATCACCAGTGGTGTACGGCCAGTGTAGGAGATCGCTCCCCACACCATGATGCCGGGTGTTGGCCCTGTGTGCCTCGGTCGTATGCAGTCCTGATTGTGGCGCTCACCTGCACGGCGCAAAAAACGCATACGACCATCATTGGCACCAAGGCAGAAGCGACTCTCATCGCTGAAGACGACACGTCTCCATTCGTCCCTCCATTCACGCCTGTCGCGACACCACTGGAGGCGGGCTGCACGATGTTGGGGCGTGAGCGGAAGACGGCCTAACGGTGTGCGGGACCGTAGCCCAGCTTCATGGAGACGGTTGCGAATGGTCCTCGCCGATACCCCAGGAGCAACAGTGTCCCTAATTTGCTGGGAAGTGGCGGTGCGGTCCCCTACGGCACTGCGTAGGATCCTACGGTCTTGGCGTGCATCCGTGCGTCGCTGCGGTCCGGTCCCAGGTCGACGGGCACGTGCACCTTCCGCCGACCACTGGCGACAACATCGATGTACTGTGGAGACCTCACGCCCCACGTGTTGAGCAATTCGGCGGTACGTCCACCCGGCCTCCCGCATGCCCACTATACGCCCTCGCTCAAAGTCCGTCAACTGCACATACGGTTCACGTCCACGCTGTCGCGGCATGCTACCAGTGTTAAAGACTGCGATGGAGCTCCGTATGCCACGGCAAACTGGCTGACACTGACGGCGGCGGTGCACAAATGCTGCGCAGCTAGCGCCATTCGACGGCCAACACCGCGGTTCCTGGTGTGTCCGCTGTGCCGTGCGTGTGATCATTGCTTATACAGCCCTCTCGTAGTGTCCGGAGCAAGTATGGTGGGTCTGACACACCGGTGTCAATGTGTTCTTTTTTCCATTTCCAGGAGTGTAGTTGCTGAACCGAAAATTTTGTAATGTCTATCGAAATACTGTGATGAGAACACGAGCTTTCAGCTCTCCATTTTGACGCAGTGATCCTCCTTTTCTTCTATATTTCAGACCACGGAACTGCTTCATTCTTGGGGTGCGAGCTTCAGACACAGACGCAGACACAGACGGAAGACCACCACGTCTCGTCGCCACCACTTGTGGCCATATAAGTTGCTACATCGATGCGGAACAACAGAAGGTCAG
Organism: Schistocerca nitens; assembly: GCF_023898315.1. Lineage (NCBI taxonomy): Eukaryota > Metazoa > Arthropoda > Insecta > Orthoptera > Acrididae > Schistocerca > Schistocerca nitens. Next base: position 108,745,737 of record NC_064615.1, read on the forward strand.
TGCCTCTGTTTGTTTTACAAAACAGCAGCTTATTTTCTGACAGTCATGTATCAAATAGTATGTTATACCTTGTATACAAGTTTCAAGTACAATAGTATACAAACCTTCGTTTTGTATCTCGTCGTCTTTAGGGCCTAACATTCACCCGACTTCTTACTCGACTTCTTACTCGACTCCTGTGGAATGGAAAAATGTTCTACTGTCCCGCAAACCATTGTCCCTAGAAAATATTTAATTGCTATCTCGTCTTTCGCTGGTTATTTTTGATTTACGATCTCTGCCTGGAAATACGTGGAACTCCCTCTCCTTCAAGGACACTATCGTAATGGGGTTTCAGAATCACGGCATGTAGGAAAAACCAGCAAAGTAACTTTGGTCGTACCCATCACTGAATGTGCGTTTTTCTCCGAACAACCAATGTGGAGATGTAGAAACCACGTCGTGTGAAAGCCTCTGCACTGCTGTTCGTATGGTGCTATATAGATCATAGGTGTTTGAGACTTGAGAAGGTCCTTTGATTTTCATTAGGTTTTCATAAAATTTTGAGCACGCATGTGCTAAGCGATTATTATTATGTGCTTGTTGTAACACTCCTTTGTAAATTTTACACAGTAAAGTTACTCCGCGTTTCTAAAATTCACTGTTACTGGGAACCAGTTGGCCTTTGAAAATTTTGCTACTAATGGAGATACAAAGGTGGGCGGTAGGTAAAAAAAGGTTGACTACCTTTGCTGTGCATCGTTCCCTTTGTCCGACGTCGGAGCTTCCATGATGCCAAGTGCGGTCACGGTAAGAATTCACGTACCGGTACTGCCAAAGCAGAGTGGGGCGCGAGTCTAATTATGGGCTATCAGACCAGTTATGTGATTACCCGCCCGGTTAGCCGTGCCTGTTAAAACGCCGCGATGCCCATATTGAATCCGCCCACCAAGTTAAAGACGAGGGTCGGTGTGGCAGTCTGGATGTGGTGTTTAGGCGGTTTCCCATGTCCCGTCTCAGTTACACGATTCGCAAACTTCCGGAGAACTTTGGTCCACTTTCACATGAATAACACCACACGCAAACAGTTGGGATAAAATACGCTATCCCCGGACGGTAACGGGGTAGCGACAGGAAGATCATCCTACCACGCTTTGAGCTATCCATGCCAAATCGGTTCATAAACGTGCCGAAGGTACGCTGATGCCAGACAAAGGGACAGGAAAAACAATATGACAAGTTATGTGACTGGATTGAAGACTACTTCCAACACTCTTCAAACATAAAAGTAACCCCGGACATTACCTCATCCAAGTTTTATCGGACCATTAGTTTTCAGAATATCTATAAAAGACCTAGTAATAACGTCGGAAGTTTGATGAGGCTCTTCGCAGATGTTATTGTACACGCAGAACTTGGAACGCTGTCAGCCCTGGAAGATTTGTAAGTAAAGGGATTGTCAGTTCATCCCATACATAAACAGATGTAACGTATAGCGCATAAATAAGCAGAGGGACTCATTACTGTTTGCTTATAGGATCGGGAAACAATGACCGGAAGCAGTCAAATCCATGAAATATCTATGAGCATGCATACGGTGGAACGACTGTACATCTTATGCAAATTATAACTGCATATAAGGCAGATGCCAGACTGAGATTCATTAGCAGAATCCTCAGGGTTTGTGGTCCAAGCACAGGAGGTAGCTCAGAAAAACCTTATTCGGCCAGTACTTGAATGTTCCTTGTCAGTTTTGGTTTCGTACCTGACAGGACAGTGCGAAAATACAGAAGATCCTAAGATGAGCAGTGCGTTCTGTTCCAGGTTCATTAACTAAGCGCGAAAGCCAGCTCCAACTGTAGCCGCTACAGAGAAGGGCTTTCTGCATCACAGTGTGGCTCACTTTTACAGCTGAGAGAAAGTTCATTCTCTGTTATATATACAGTGTGATCCATTGACAGTGACCGGGACAAATATCTCACGAAATAAGCATCAAACGAAAAAACTACAAAGAACGAATCTCGTCTATGTTCAAATGTGTGTGAAATCTTATGGGACTTAACTGCTAAGGTCATCAGTCGCTAAGCTTACACATTGCTTAACCTAAATTATCCTAAGGACAAACAGACACACCCATGCCCGAGGGAAGATTCGAACCTCCGCCGGGATCAGCCGCACAGTCCATGACTGTGGCGCTGTAGACCGCTAGGGAAACTCGTTTAGCTTGAAGGGGGAAACCAGATGACGCTATGGTTGGCCCGCTAGATGGCGCTGACGGATATCAACTGCGTTTTTTTTTTAAATAGGAACCCCCGTTTTTTATTACATATTCGTGTAGTGCGTAAAGAAATATGAATGTTTTAGTTGGAACACTTTTTTCCCTTTGTGATAGATGGACCTGTAATAGTCTCAAACGTGTAAGTACGTGGTATCACGTAACATTCCGCCAGTGCGGACGGTATTTGCTTCGTGATACGTAACCCGTGTTAAAATGGACCGTTTACCGATTGCGGAAAAGGTCGATATCGTATTGATGTATGGCTATTGTCATCAAAATGTTCAACGGCTGTGTGCTAAGTATGCTGGTCGGTATCCTGGACGACATCATCTAAGTGTCCGGACCGTTCGCCGGATAGTTACGTTATTTAAGGAAGCAGGAAGCGTTCAGCCACTTGTGAAGCATCAACCGCGACCTCCAACAAATGATGATGCCCAAGTAAGTGTTTTAACTGCTTCTAACAACCCTACCACAACAAAGGTAAAATTTAATTATGATTGTAGTGTTGCTCACGCTGCTAAATATTGCATTTTCGGCCAATAACAAAGTTATATTATGTGGCAGGTGTTATTAGAGCACAGTTAATAAAGTCATTTCATGAAATAATTGATAAACTAGGCATTCATCCTTTCGTGTTTCACACGCTGGTCTCGTTGTGAACTCCTCGCTCAATCGTTGAAAAATCTAGGTAGTGATGATTTCAAGCTCGGATGCAAAGAGGTCTAGGTGTTATTCTGCGATATTCAAAAGTTTTATAGACGTGTTTCATAAACCGTTCTTGAAGATTAAACTTTTGCAAGTTAAGACAATGGTGATGAAACAAAAAAATAATCAGCACTCCGAATTTAAGTTACACTTCTTTTTTATTACTTTTGTTGCACCATCACTTCACAATATAAAACATAATTGAAAATATCTTCCTCACTGTTAAAGTTCGCATTTCATAAACTGATTACAATTTGCGTCTTTTCAACATGACGACCAAGACTTCACTCTCCAATAACCGCTTACGCGCCCAAAATTCAGAGTTACGAGTACGTCAAAGATCATAGTGACAAAAGAAATAATACACATAAGAATAATATCATTGCAATATAAACATATCGATGTATCAAAGCACCGCTACATTAATGAAATCAAATCTGAATGTCTCAGAAATATGTTAACTACTTTACCGAAACACTGTAAAATATTGCTGGTATCGAGAGGTTGAGGTGAGGTGCCGCAATGGTTACGTGTTTCAAGTACCATTACATGCTGTCGCTGCTAATCCGCACACATATTGCTCCGCAGACATATTGCTCGAGAATCTGGAATCTCAAAAACGTCGGTGTTGAGAATGCTACATCAACATCGATTGCTCCCGTACTATATTTCTATGCACAAGGAATTGCATGGCGACGACTTTGAACGTCGTGTACAGTTCTGCCACTGGGAACAAGAAAATTTACGGGGCGATGACAGATTTTTTGCACCCGTTCTATTTAGCGACGAAGCGTCATTGACCAAAAGCGGTAACGTAAACCGGCATAATATGTACTATTGGGCAACGGAAAATCTGCGGCATCACGGGAGGAATGATAATTGGCCCCCATTTTATCCATGGCAATCTAAATGGTGCAATGTATGCTGATTTCCTACGTAATGTTCTACCGATGTTTCTACAAGATGTTTCACTGTATGACAGAATAGCGATGTACTTCCAACGTGATGGATGTCCGGCACATAGCTCGCGTGCGGTTGAAGCGGTATTGAATAGCATATTTCATGACAGGTGGATTGGACTTCGAAGCACCATACCATGGCCCGCACGTTCACCAGATCTTACGTCCCCGGATTTCTTTCTGTGGGGAAAGCTGAAGGATATTTGCTATCGTGATCCACCGACAACGCCTGACAACATGCTACAGCGCATTGTCATAAGTAAGGCGAACTACTCGCTCTTGAGAAGAATGTCGTTACACGTATTGCCAAATGCATCGAGGCTGACGGACATCATTTTGAGCATTTATTGCATTAATGTGGTATTTACAGGTAATCACGCTGTAACATCATGCGTTCTCAGAAATGATAAGTTCACAAAGGTACATGTATCACATTGTAACAACGGAAATAAAATGTTCAAACGTACCTACATTCTGTATTTTAATTTAAAAAACCTACCTGTTACCAACTGTTCGTCTAAAATTGTGAGCCATATGTTTGTGACTATTACAGCGCCATCTATCACAAACTGAAAAAAGTGGTCCAACAAAACATTCATATTTCGTTGCATACTACACGAATATGTAATAAAAAAGAGGGGGCTCCTATTTTAAAAAAAAAACGCAGTTGATATCCGTTTGATCTATGGCAGCGCCATCTAGCGGGCCAACCATAGCGCCATCTGGTTTCCCCCTTCAAGCTAGACAAGTTCCGTTCTTTACAGTTTTTTCGTTTGACGCTTATTTCGTGAGATATTTGTCCCGGTCACGATCAATGGATCACCCTGTATATGCTCTCTATGAAATTTGTTTATTCGTCCAACAATGATATTACGTGAACATATGAAGAATGAAACAGGGATACCAATGTGGCACATTACTACTGTAATACTATATGAGTTTCTGTTTTATTTACATCAAGCAATTAAAATCAACGTTGTGAGGTTTGACCAGAGGCTTTTGCTAAACAGGCCAAACCAGAGATCTTTATACTACCTTCATATAGATGTCAGATCTCAGAGAATGAAATTTCGGCATGGCTGCCGTTCCTGTCATTTGCATAGTCTGCCATGTTGTAGTTAGGCCCAAAAACGTTCCACCATTCAGCACATCATAAAAAATTGGTTTTCTTGGCTCTGAATTTTGTATCACTGTGCAGTGTAATAGGCTGGTCTTGGAGCAGAATCGAAGAGTATTATCGTTTTGCGTTCTCGTGATGTTTCGTAGCAGCGATGTTGTTATTAGTCAGGAAACGACGTATGAGCATCACCCTCTCCCAAGGTGGCTTCCGCCAGCTCCCTCTCCCTGATGATGTCCTCGTCCCCTCCATCTACCCCTCCTATCAACTTTGACCCTGCCCCGCCCCCCACTTCCGGTGTCCTTTCCTTTCAGCACCCTCCCTCCCTTCTCTTCTCTTCCCTTCTTTTTCCTTTTCCCCGTCCCCTACCACCCCCCTCTTCCCCCGGGCTTCCTCTCCCCCTTGCCGGCCGAAGTGGCCGTGCGGTTAAAGGCGCTGCAGTCTGGAACCGCAAGACCGCTACGGTCGCAGGTTCGAATCCTGCCTCGGGCATGGTTGTTTGTGATGTCCTTAGGTTAGTTAGGTTTAACTAGTTCTAAGTTCTAGGGGACTAATGACCTCAGCAGTTGAGTCCCATAGTGCTCAGAGCCATTTGAACCATTTTTTGAACCTCTCCCCCTTCCTCCCTCCCCCCTATCTCCCCTGCCCGTGGCATCTCTGCTCTCCCCTCTCACTCTCCCACTCCCCTTCCTCCTCCTCCTCTCTTGGCAGGTCCCCGGACTTGCACACGCATAGTGAACATTTGCGCGCCGGAGATCATCGCCTTCTGTGTCTCGTGTGTGTGACGTCGTTTAGTGTTTTTGGTGTCCGCCGTCCCACTACTACGTTCACTTGTGCCGTCGGATTCATCAGTGATCTGTGCGCCGTGCCAACGTGTTTTCAGTGTTGTTATCGTCACGTGTGAACGACTCCGTGTTTTTTTTTTTTTTTTGTGTCTCTGTGACCTCTCTCTTTTGCCCGTCACTATGTTCATTATCATTCTCCGTTCTTATACTATTGTAAACACTATGGCTGAAGAGCGGCGTAGTGTGCCGCTGCCAGCCTACCTGATTTGTACAGGTATTAAAATAACAATAAAGTAAAAAAAAAAGTACGAGCATCGTTGTCCAGCACGTTCAGACAGATGAAGTTCGATATCCAGATGGTATAGAGATCACTGAACCAAACAGAAAGGGACTTTGTGCATCATTTTCTGTAAGACAAATGAAGTGGTGTACTTCTTTTATTTGTTCCATATTTAGACGTCTTTTATCGCCTGGCAGTTGTAACATAAGCATCCATGTTTCTCTGTACCGTAATCTTTACTTAAATAGTCCGCAGCTCGTGGTCTTGCGGTAGCGATCTCGCTTCTCGCGCATGGGGTCCCGGGTTCGATTCCCGGCGGAGTCAGGTACTTTTCTCTGCCTCGTGATGACTGGGTGTTGTGTGTTCATCATCATTGACTCGCAAGTCGCCGAAGTGGCGTCAACTAAAAAGGACTTGCAATACGGCGGCCGAACTTCCCCGCATGGGGCCTCCCGGTCAACAATGCCATACGATCATTTCATTTCATTTTACTTAGATAGAGAGCATTGTTACACCTGAATATGTGGAATTCGTTTATCACATTAATAACCGTTACTCCGTAATAATTTTTGCATTTTCTTTTTTTAGAAGCCGTAAATAAAGGATTTGTGACAAATGTTCGAGGGTATAACGACCGAACACGTTACCTCTTCTCTCGTTATTTGTACTGTACTGGTCCGCAGCTCGTGGTCGTGCGGTAGCGTTCTTGCTTCCCACGCCCGGGTTCCCGCGTTCGATTCCCGGCGGGGTCAGGGATTTTCTCTGCCTCGTGATGACTGGGTGTTGTGTGACGTCCTTAGGTTAGTTAGGTTTAAGTAGTTCTAAGTTCTAGGGGACTGATGATCATAGATGTTAAGTCCCATAGTGCTCAGAGCCATTTGAACCATTTGTACTGTACTGCCAAGGAGAACCTCCAAGAGATTGGTTTTCCGATCATGCCCTTTAGTTTCTTGCACATATTTTTTTAGGTAAGAATCTTGTTAGGTCGGACAATGACGTCAAAAACCTCTTCTCTGGCGAGATGTATTATCCTCTTTTAACAGCAATCATTAGTACCATTTACCTTAAATTTTAGATCGGGTTTGCCGTCTTTGGGCGTTTCTCTTGTTCTTCGTGGTATTAAATCATAATCAGTACCTTAATTCTCATAATGTATTCTTGCTGTGACTTACTGGAAACAAGTTTCCTAAAAGAGTCGACTTGCGAGATCAGGAAAATAAAATCAAAGATATTCAAGCTCACACAGATGCTTATCATCAGTCCTTCTTCCTGCGAACCATTCATGACTAGAAAAGGCAAGGTACCCTCCGCCAAACAGCATAAAGTGGCTAATGGGGTATAGGTCTAGATGTAGATGTGGAATTAGGAATTACGCGACATATTGCTCCATAAAGGTAAGGAAACAGGAGGTTCTGCGCAGAATCGGAGAGGAAAGGAACGTGTGGAAAACACTGATAAGGAGAAGGGACAGTATGAAAGGACATCTGTTAAGACATGAGGGAATGACTTCCATGGTACTAGAGGGAGCTGCAGAGGGCAAAAATTGTAGAGGAAGACAGAGATTGGAATACATCCAGCGAATAAGTGCTACTCTGAGAAGAGGAGGGAAAAAAACAAAGAAGGCGCCACTCATACACTCGGAAAGCTTATTAGTCAATACGGGTTAATCCTCTGCAGTGCTAGAAACGCAGGTGATTCCTGTATATCAGAAGAGGAAGACAACGGATCCGCAAAGTTACAGAACTATATCCTGAAAATCAGTTTGCTACAGAATTCTAGAACGTAACTCTGTGAGTCCGAACATAATAAATTTCCTAGAGAGAGAAAAACTTACGTCTTCGAATCATTACGGTTTTAAAAAGCATGCACTTGTGAATCTCAGCTTGACCTTTTACCTCATGATATACTGCGATCTGGTAGATTCCATACTTCTAGTTTTCAGAAAACACAGTGTGTTGTCCTCAGTGGTGAGCGTTCATCAAAGACAAAGGTACCGCCAGGAGGGGGATACGACCGCTATTTTATTCTCAATAAATATAGTCAGTTCTAAAAGAAACTGTACGCCGTTATCTGTATGAAATAAAAGACACTATTATAAATATACGTTTACATGAATATACATGTTATTACTAATTGCACAATCATCTAATGTTTAACCCAGTCTCCGCCATTATCGATTATATCTTGGCACCTTAGCCCTGTCTCCGGTAAATATCGTATGACCCACTTCGCAACGAATGTCCTTGAAATTCTAAAAATTTTAATAGCACCACCTTATGAAAGCTTTGATCCCTTTGGATGATTTACAAGGACGCTTCAAATATTTTGCAATAATTCTGAACTGCAACCGACAAAACAAAACATTCATCTCTCAAACTGTTTATCTACACACTGTGCACTGATTACAGATTCGATACCACTACCAGAGATGTCTGTGCGGACGTTACATTTAAAATTATGGCGTACTCTTTCTTGTGGAATTGACTGTAAATGATCTGGCATCCAGGGTAGCAGATGAGTGACTTTAGGTTTATACAAGATGACTTAGACAAAATTTGTAGTTGGTGCGATGAATGGCAGCTGGCTATAAATGTATAAAAAATTTTAGTTAAGGAGGATCAGTACGAAAAACAGACCCAAAAATTCGGATACATTATTTACTACTTGACACAGTCACGTCAGGGCGAAATATTGCAGAGCGATATTAAATGGATCGAGCATGTGAAGATTGTAGTAGAAAGACGAGTAGGCGACTTCAATTTATTCAGAGAATTGTGGTTCATCTGTAAAGAAGACCGCAAATAGGACGCTAGTGCGACCTATTCCTGGCTACAGCTCGAATGTTTGGGATCCGCATCACGTCCGATTAAAAGAAGACATCGAAGCAGTTGAGAGGCGGGCTCCTAGAGTTGTTACCGGTGGGTTCGAACAACACTCAAGTGTTAAGGAGATGCATCGGGATCTCAAATGGGAATCCATGGAGGTAAGGAAGACAACTGAGAAATTTCTTTAGTGTGGGAGCTGCAGGAAATATAGTGTCACAGTAGGAAATCATAGAATTTGAAGACAGTCCGCTTCTTGATATTTGATTTTAGTATATAAGCTTATTTCAGCGTCATTGCAATCATCAATACATCCTAAAACAATCGTATTTATTTGTAATTTACTTACTATATAAGTTATAAGGATTTTTTATGTCTGATGTTGCACTGGCGCCCTGACGTTGTAGAGGGGCATATGTCCACTTTCAGAAAACCATTATTGCTTTCTATAGTTGTTGGATATAATATTTTTTCAGCAACGTTTTAAAGTTCAATAAGTTGCCTGGTGAACGTTTATTATAATAAGTTTATTACTATCTGATAGTTGTGGAATTTAAGTTTGACAGCTAGTTGCTTACTCAAAGGTATTCATGTTATAGTGAGTCATATCTATGGAACTGTTATTAATGTGTTTGTGATCTATGGTGTCTGGGTTACCCGTTACCCCTAAAGAAAATTTCAATAAAATATTTTAAAAACTGTGTGCTGCTGAAATCGGTTGGTTGATTTAGTATACCCTAGGGACAACCCTTGGTGGGTCAACAGAAAGGTCCGATCTTACTCGTCGGCTTTGACCCGTGACGTAAGCGTGTTGTGGTGTGTGACGTCATTACGGCGCGGAAAACCTAATACATGGTTTGATGTACTCTTGTTTAAAGAACATGTATACGTAATATGAAGCAATTTGATGAACATATTGATCTGTAGCGTAGCCCACTTGAGGTTAGGTTGGGAGATTTTTTTTTGGAATGCGGCCGCGGCAGCGGCCGCCTATGATTCGAAAATATTGATTTGACACTAATGAAGCCTGTGGGGGGATGGGGGGGCACTGCAGACTCCCCCCACCGCATAACGACATATTTAGTTTCTCCCCACCCAAAAACCCCCAATTTCCCACGCTTGTCCCGTTACAGTCATTAGGCTTTTTGTGAAACTTGTGTATTTCAGTGTTTACAATACGTATTCGATGTTTTTATATCCGCCATATTGGAATTGTTGTTTATGGTCGTTTCCGCGGTATTTGTGACGTCATGGGTCAAAGCCGACGGGTAAGATCGGACGCTTCTGTATTTCCCCCTTGGTATGTACGTGTATTTCAAATTCCTCCAAGATATTCAAGATCGGACTTTTTGGGATTTTGTGCAGGAGTAGTAGTGTGTGTTCTGTGTTGTCAACTTCGTGCCTTTCATTTTTGATGTGTGCAAAGAAGGTGAATTGATTGTTATTTGTTTCTGTCGTGTGTCCTCTGAATCTAACGATGAAATTTCTTCCCGTCTATGCTATATAAAATTTTGTGCATTTATTGTAGTTAATTTTGTAGATTCCAGGGTTTAAGTGTTTCTGTAGTATGGCTTTTCCTGAAAGTAGTTTTGTACTACCATTACTTCTCGTTCTGCAGGATAAATTCGCGTTTGAACGTTTAGTAGGGCTTTTATTTTATTGGATAGGTTTCCCATATAGTTCGTTGGTATGTAGATGGACTTTTTTTTAATGCAATTTCTCTGATTAGTGTAATTTTATGATTTATGGGGTCTTTCTTAGGGTGCGTTTCTTGTTGTATAGCTGTACAACCGCATTAGAATCATAATTGTCATTGCATGCGATGTATTGTAATGTAGCTTCTGAAATCAAAATGGTTCAAATGGCTCTGAGCACTATGGGACGTAACATCTGAGGCCATCAGTCCCCTAGACTTAGAACTACTTAAAGCTAACTACCCTAAGGACATCACACACATCCATGCCCGAGGCAGGATTCCAACCTGCGACCGTAGCAGCCGCTTGGTTCCAGACTGAAGCACCTAGAACCGCTCGGCCACCGCGGCGGGCTTCTGAAATTACCTAGTTGAGGTGGTAAGGCATTGTTCAACTGGAAAAGTGGACGTAAAACGGCGCCTTTCACTCCGTGTAAGCTGACTGAATGTTTGCCGTGCCATTTATGAGTACCGCTTGGTTAATACTTTGTTATATTTCCTGCAAGGTTTGGATTTTATAGTTTCCGGTCACTTAGAGCCGTCTGTTTCTAAGAAATATTTGGTTATTCGTAAACTCCCAGCAAAGTCTCGCCTTATGTTGTGTAAGTAAGCTGGCTGCTGTGCAGTTTGTTTATTTGTTTCGTGCTGTATTATTTACTGTAAATATTTAATCTAATTGTTTCTTGTACTGGTCAGCCACGATCGCCTTTCGTTACAGAATATCTGCTTATTTGCTGGTAGTTAATAACAGCTGCTTGCTTAATGTTGTGTTATTTGCGTTAGATATTAGATCTAACTTCTTAATTGGTCAGTTACGAGCGCTTACTTAATGCTATGAGGTTTCCTATCAACGTTTAACTGTTTCACCGTTTTGGATACTGAATTATAAGAAAATAACTTACAAAGTTACGTGGAGCTGTAACTGAGGCGGTATGTCTTTTCCAATACCGCTCAAGTGCCGATGTAATTACTGTGTGCTCTGATGTTAAAATAAATTTTGAGAAGAGCTCAGTGGCTTTCCACTCTGTGCCCAAGCAAACCAGCCTGCCTCCCAAACCATTTACTTGTCTTGGGGTTTTGTTGTGCTGTGCAATCCGAAAAAGGAACGTTCCTTGTCAATTTACCACCCATTCGCCTGGCTGTATGTCCCTCCAAAGAGCCCAAGAGCATTTCACGTTCATTATCGTCTTTCACTCCAGTCTGTTCCCTGATACAATTGCTTTTTTCCTCTCGTTGCTGATAATGCCCAACACGGATTTCTCTGTTGCTTCGGAGGAGACAGCAGTTTTATGAATGGTTTTCCAAAATTTCATTGCGGTAAACCAATTCATTCCATAATAGATAGATAATGGAAAAGCTAGTTTTTCTAGCATACTTTCCTCCTTCAGGGACCGCAAGACAGGCATTCAACTAAGCTGGATTAATCAAGTGGCCGTTGCTCATTTCCTACGGTCCCACTCATCTGACAAAGAAAGTCGCGAATACCTTCTGCCTGCGAAGCATATAAATTACATTTGAGTATTTTCTTACTAACGTGTAAATAATCGTCTAAATCAGCAGTCACGTGACTTGTGGTTGAGACCAGTAGTTGGCAGGGTGGTGTGTGATTTCCTTCTGACTGGATCTCTTATTGTGTCTCATGAAATTGTATACTAAAAGTTAGGTTACAATAACAGACAAATTCTTCGTATGAACAGTAGTTTACAAACGCCAGTAACTTTTCATCATCAGATTATCATTTATACTTTAGTCACCGAGTGCCTATACGCCAATCTACATACCAACCACAGTTGCACTTTCTTTGGGGTTGGGGGAGGGAGGCGTCTTACGTCTTCTGACAGTTTTGATAGGCTCCGCTACGACTTCTTTCCTGTGACTAGCTTTATACCTGAAAGCATCACATACACACAAAGTTGTCAATTATTTGTTGGATATATTGCAGTCTCTGTAATCCACTATGGATTTTAACCCTTATAGCACTGTCTAGTAACATGGGAGTTACTCTCTGGCGTCTTAACACATGCCCAGTCGTTCCTTCTCTTCTCTTTAATATTTCCGACATATCCCTCACCGCGCACATTCTGCGGAGAAGCTCTTCATTTGTTATAAGTCCAACTAATTTTCAGTATCCTTCCATAGCATCACAACTCTAACACTTTGGTTCTCTTACCCACAGTTCATGATTCACAACCATACAGTGCTGTACTCCAACCGTACATTCTCGGGAACGTTGTTCTCAAATTAAGATACCTGTAGGATTCTTTCGGGCAACGGCATTGCCGCAGTGGATGCACCGGTTCCCGCGAGGTCACCAAAGTTAAGCGCTGTCGGGCGTGGTCGGCACTTGGATGGGTGACCATCCAGGCCGCCGTGCTGTGTTGCCATTTTTCGGGGTGCACTCAGCCTCTTGATGCCAATTGAGGAGATACTCGACCGAATAGTAGCGGCTTCGGTCAAGAATACCATCACAACGACAGGGAGAGCAGTGCGCTGACCCCACGCCCCTCCTATCCGCATCCTCCTCTAAGGATGACACGGCGGTAGGATGGTCCAGGCAGGCCACTCGTGGCCTGAAGACGGAGCGCTTTTTTTGAGTGTAGGATTCTTTTGGACAGAATGCGCCTGTGCTATTCTGCTTCCTATGCTCACCTCTCTTCGTCTATCATAAGTTATTTGGCTTCCAAAATAGCACAATTAAATGACTTTGTCTATTTCGTTTTCATCAATTTAGATGTTAAACTTATCGCTAATATCATTACCTTCGTCCTTGATTTCTCTCAATCAATACTCTGTATCCCATTCAACAGGATGTGTAACTCTTCCACGCTTTTACCGAGAATTGCACTGTCATCTCTGCAGTAACTACGGTACCGTCACGTGCATGCCCCCAGACACTACAGTCCGCCATGCTGACACGTGCTGCCAGATCACGTTACTCTCACTGCTGTTGACCCAGCAAGTGCCGACAGCTAAATTACGAAAAGAAACGACAAGACTGGGTGAACAGCAAGTCTCTGGGGAAGCTCCTGTCCTATTGAAATGAAAGTGGAGATAGAGATCCCGTGCGCTGCACGATGTTAATAGAATAGTGCAAACAAGTCGCTTCACAGGCAAATGCAACGTAATTGTGTGGGACAGTTAGTGAGGATCTAGTGCAGTCGGCGACCGCGCGCTGCAATCACAGCTCTTTCACGGCGCCGCAGCGCTCTGGGCGTTGTTTCCAGTCAGAGACACGAGCAGACCCCACGGTGGCCGGCCTCGCTCCGGACAGCGAACGGAGACCTCCAGACAGCGCTGCCCGGGTCGCAGTCGGCCGACCAGCAACCTGGCCGTTGCACTGCACTGCACGAGTGTCTGCCGTTCAGCACCGCCTGTCTGACCACTCCCGCATTTCTAAATTACCCACAAAAAGGACGTAGCCAATTATAAATAAAGCTACAAGAAGTGAGTAGAAATCAAAGGGTACACTACGCGGAGCTGCTTCGTCAACGAATATATCGTGTCACGGAATGTATACCGCAGAGACAGGCTGGGCAGTGAAGGGGGAGGCGTGTTTATAGCGATAAGAAGTGCAAAGTATCGAAGAAAATTGACGGAGATCCGAAATGTGAAATAATTTGGGTGAAGGTCACGGTTAAAGCAGGCTCAGATATGGTAATTGGATGTCTCTAAAGGCCTCCTGGCTCAGCAGCTGTTGTGGCTGAGCACCTGAAGGATAATTTGGAGATTTTAATCTGCCGGATATAGACTGGGAGACTCAAACGTTTATAACGGGTGGCAGGGACAAAGAACCCAGTGAATTTTTTTTAAGTGCTTTATCTGAAAACTACCTTGAGCAGTTAAAAAGAGAACCGACTCGTGGCGATAACATATTAGACCTTCTGGTGACAAACAGACCCGAACTATTTGAAACAGTTAACGCAGAACAGGGAGTTAGCGATCATCAAGCGGTTACTGCATCGATGATTTCAGCCGTACATAGAAATATTAAAAAAGGTACGAAGATTTATCTGTTTATCAAAAGTGACAAAAAGCAGATTTCAGAGTACTTTACAGCTCAACACAAAAGTTTTATCTCAAGTACAGATAGCGTTGAGGACCAGTGGACAAAGTTCAAAGCCATCGCACAATATGCATTAGATGAGTATGTGCCAAGCAAGATCGTAAGAGATGGAAAAGAGCCATCGTGGTACAACAACCGAGATAGAAAACTGCTGCGGAAGCAAAGGGAACTTCACAGCAAACATAGCCATAGCCAAAGCCTTGCAGACAAACAAAAATTACGCGAAGCGAAATGAAGTGTGAGGAGGGCTATGCGAGAGGCGTTCAATGAATTCGAAAGGGAAGTTCTACGTGCTGACATGGCAGAAAATCCTAAGAAATTTTGTTCTTATGTCAAAGCGGTAGGTGGATTAAAACAAAATGTCCAGACACTCGGTGACCAAAATGGTACTGAAACAAAGGATGACAGACTAAAGGCCGAAATACTAAATGTCTTTTTCCAAAGCTGTTTCACTGTAGTTCGTTCTCTAGATTGTCGCACAGATGAAAAAATTGTAGATATGGAAATAGACGACAGAGGGATAGAGAAACAATTAAAATCGCCCAAAAGAGGAAAGGCCGCTGAACCTGATGGGATACCAGTTCGATTTTACACAGAGTACGCGAAGGAACTTCCCCCCTTCTTGCAGCGGTGTACCGTAGGTCTCTAGAAGAGCGTAGCGTTCCAAAGGATTGAAAAAGGGCACAGGTCATCCCCGTTTTCAAGAAGGGACGTCGAACAGATGTGCAGAACTATAGACCTATATCTCTAACGTCGATCAGTTGTAGAATTTTGGAAGAACGTATTATGTTCGAGTATAATGACTTTTCTGGAGACTAGAAATCTACTCTGTACGAATCAGCGTGGGTTTCGAAAAAGGCGGTCGTGTGAAACCCAGCTCGTGCTATTCGTCCACGAGACTCAGAGGGCCATAGACACGGGTTCCCAGGTAGATGCCGTGTTTCTTGACTTCCGCAAGGCTTTCGATACACTTCCTCACAGTCGTTTAATGAACAAAGTAAGAGCATATGCACTATCAGACCAATTATGTGATTGGATTCAAGAGTTCCTAGATAACAGAACGAAGCATGTCATTCTCAATGGAGAGAAGTCTTCCGAAGTAAGAGTGATTTCAACTGTGCCGCAGGGGAGTGTCGTAGGACAGTTGCTATTCACAATATACATAAATGACCTTGTGGATGGCATCGGAAGTTCACTGAGGCTTTTTGCGGATGATGCTGTGGTATATAGAGAGGTTGTAACAATGGAAAATTGTACTGAAATGCAGGAGGATCTGCAGCGAATTGACGCATGGTGCAGGGAATGGCAACTGAATCTCAATGTAGACAAGTGTAATGTGCTGCAAATACATAGAAAGAAAGATCCCTTATCATTTAGCTACAATATAGCAGGTCAGCATCTGGGAGTACGCATTAGGAGTGGTTTAAAATGGAATGATCATATAAAGTTGATCGTCGATAAAGCAGATGCCAGACTGAGATTCATTGGAAGAATCCTAAGGAAATGCAATCCGAAAACAAAGGAAGAAGGTTACAGTACGCTTGTTCGCCCACTGCTTAAATACTGCTCAGCAGTGTGGGATCCGTACCAGATAGGGTCGGTAGAAAAGATAGAGAAGATCCAACGGAGAGCAGGGCGCTTCGTTACAGGATCATTTAGTAATGGCGAAAGCGTTACGGAGATGATAGATAAACTCCAGTGGAAGACTCTGCAGGAGAGACGCTCAGTAGCTCGGTACGGGATTTTGTTGAAGTTTCGAGAACATACCTTCACGGAGGAGTCAAGCAGTGTATTGCTCCCTCCTACGTACATCTCGCGAAGAGACCACGGGGATAAAATCAGAGATATTAGAGGCCACACAGATACATACCGACAATCCTTCTTTCCATGAACAATACGAGACTGAAATAGAAGGGAGAACCAATAGAGGTACTTAAGGTACCCTCCGCCACACACCGTCAGGTGGCTTGCAGAGTATGGATGCAGATGTAGATGTAGATGAGAGCACATACACATGTCAAAAAAAGTTTTGTATCACCCCGGTTTCCAGAACTCCTGAAGACAGACGTTGACTGTGGATATTGTATCACAGACACAGTCCCTTTGACTGTTCAGAGATGTCCCCAAACCCGCCCAAAGATGTGAACAACCATGCATGAGCAGCGCCTATTAGACGGAGGGGGTCCCACAGCCGATCAGTTCCAGTTATTCCACCAGGGAGGAGGTACACACCTCGTGTTGTGTGTAGTTCAGCCACGCCTAGAGGGTCAATATCGCTGTTTGATCGCGTCCGCATGATTACTTTGTGCCAGGAAGGGCTCTCAACAAGGGAAGTGTCCTGGCGTCTCAGAGTGAACCACAGCGATGTTGTTCGGACATGGAGGAGCTACAGAGAGACAAAACTTTCGATTAGATGTCTCGCTCAGGCCGCCTAAGGGCTACTACTGCAGGGGATGACCGCTACATACAAATTATGGCTCGGAGGAACCCTGACAGCAATGCCACCACGTTGAATAATGCTTTTCGTGCAGCCACAGAACGTCGTGTTACAACTCAAACTGTGCGCAATAGGATGCATGATGCGCTACTTTAATCCTGACGTCCATGGCGGGGTCCATCTTTGCAACCACGACACCACGCAGCGCGGTAGAGATAGGACCAACAACATGCCAAATTGACCGCTCAGGATTGACATCACGTTCTCTTCACCGATGAGTGTCGCCTATGCCTTCAAACAGACAATCGTCGGAGACCCGGTCAGGCTGAACGCCTGTCAGGCTGAACGCCTTAGACACACTGCCCAGCGAGTGCAGCAAGGTGGAGGTTCCCTGCTGTTTTGGGGTGGCATTATGTGGGGCCGATGTACGCCGATGGTGGTCATGGAAGGCGCCGTAGCGGCTGTACAATACGTGAATGCCATCCTCCGACCGATAGTGCAACCATATAGGCGGATTACTAGCGAGGCAATCGTCTTCATGGCCGACAATTCGCGCCCCCATCCTGCACATCTTGTGAATGACTTCCTTCAGGATAACGACATCGCTCGACTAGAGTGGCCAGCATGTTCTCCAGACAGGAACCCTATCGAACATGCCTGGGATAGATTGAAAAGGGCTGTTCATGGACGACGTGATCCACCAACCATTCTGAGGGATTTACACCGAATCGCTGTTGAGGAGTGGGACAATCTGGACCAACAGTGCCTTGATGAACTTGTGGATAGTATGCCACGACGAATACAGGCATGCATAAATGCAAGAGGACGTGCTACTGGGTATTAGAGGTACCGGTGTGTACAGCAATCGGGACCACTACCTCTGAAGGTCTCGCTGTATGGTGGTACGCCATTCAATGTGCGGTTTCCATGAGCAATAAAAAGGGCGGAAATGATGTTTATCTCTATCTCTATTCCAATTTTCTGTACAGGTCTGGAACTCTGGGAACCGAGGTGATGCAAGACTTTTTTTGATGTGTGTATAATATATTGAAGAATCAAGATTTCGAATATAGCTAGTAATTATTTTATTACTGTTACCGACTTCGACAGATCTACGTTGTCATCATCGGATCATTTAACATTATTAGAAGCGCACTCTTTTTTTTTTTTGCAACACTGAAAGTCAAGGTCCGATGATGAAAGTGTAGATCTGTAGAAACCGGTAATAGTAAAAAAAACAATTACTGGCGAACTTGGTAGGCATGATTCTTCAAGAGTAATATATTACAGTAAGAATAATTGACAAGACTTGCATAATAGTCTCGGTCTAAGGCGCTGCAGTCACGGACTATGCGGCTGGTCCCGGCGGAGGTTCGAGTCCTCCCTCGGGCATGGGTGTTTGTTTGTCCTTAGGGTAATTTACGTTAAGTAGTGTGTAAGCTTAGGGACTGATGACCTTAGCAGTTAAGTCCCATACGATTTCACACACATCTGAACATTTTTGAACATAATAGTCTACCACAATGTCACCAAATCATTGCATGCATCATTAGAGTCCTCTCCACAGAAATCTAAAATAACGCACAGTCTCCTGATCTGCTCTTCAGGATGCTGATACAGCCTTTCTAGACACACGTACGTCCAGCAATAGCATGGCGGACCACGCTACTGGCCGGCCGGAGTGGCCGAGCGGTTCTAGGCGCTACAGTCTGGAACCGCGGGACCGCTACGGTCGCAGGTTCGAATCCTGCCTCGGGCATGGATGTGTGTGATGTCCTTAGGTTAGTTAGGTTTAAGTAGTTCTAAGTCTAGGGGACTGATGACCTCAGCAGTTAAATCCCATAGTGCTCAGAGGCATTTGAACCGTTTGAACCACGCTACTACGCAAGCCACAGCCATCTTAGGCACCCTGCAGCCGGCTGCCCCTGAGTCGTCGTCACAGTCCGCATCACTCGCATCAACTCGAGGGGAACCACCACATAACCCATAACGCTACTCTTGAACAGAGCCCCACGGCAGTGCGTACGAGTCCAAATAAGCCTCGCGCTCGCTGCACTTGAAACCGGCTGACGCGAATATTTCGAGAGAACAATCGAATTATCCAAGAAGTCAGAAGGAGTAGCTAGCAAGCCGGACGGCTCAGTTTATTTTTAAGCATGCAAATCAGGCATCGTTAAGGGGCTCCGGAAAGGCTCAAAATCATGAAAAGTTCATTTTTACTTTTTTCCGTTTTCTGAATCTGCAGACTATTACCTTTCACAATTCCGAAGACTACAACTATTTTTAAATTTTTTTTGAAATGTGTTCTACATGGGCGTGACCCACTGTGGCGCTGTTTAACTGCTGTCAAATGGTGTTATTATTAACGTCCGTGTTCATCAGGTACATTTTAGTGATGTGAGATAAAGTATGTGTTGTGGCTAACCTGTGATGGTTCAATATATATCCCTGGTGTGATTGTCGATTGTTTCATGTTTATTTACTCTGTCGTTATCTCGAAAATATTCTTAATTAATTCTGTTTCTTGAGTCTCTGTTTTGTTGAAGTATAATAATGAGTAAAAGTAAAGTTATTAGAAATCCTCTGAAGGCTTTTAAGAAAAGGAGAAATGTTGGAAAGCCAAAGGTATGTGTTATTACTGTAAACAATAAAGACGATGAAAATCCCCAACATAGCTTGTGTCCCAAAGAAGAAGACAGTTGGTGTAAATATAACAAAGGATTGCTAACTGGTGAAGTGTAAACTCATAAGCATAGTCTGCCTCATGCAATAATGGACGTGATAAAACCTATTTTCAGAGACTTAGCAGCACCTGAACTGTTGAAAAAGTGTATTCACGGAAAAACTCAAAACCCCAATGAAAGTGTAAATAGTGTTATATGGTCGAGAATCCCCAAGACTGTATTTGTTGGAATAGAAACACTTCACTTTGGTGTGTATGATGCTGTTGCGACTTTCAATGATGGCAACATTGTAAGGTGCAAGGTATTTAGAAATATGGGAATGAAGATAGGTTCTAACATGGTAAGAGCGATGCTTTCTTTAGACAAGGAACGCCTTCAGGCTGCAGACAGGGCTGTAAAGAGTCTAGAAATACAAGGAAGAGTAAACAGGAGGAGGAACAAGAGGAAGCTGGAGGAGGAGTTTGCAGAGGATGAAGATAATCCATCCTATGGACCTGGAATGCACTAAAAAGTTAATCCAATCTTTGTCGCTCGATTCGCAAAACTTTTATTTTCTCATACTAATTACATGTTTTCTAAGGATCTTCCAAACATATTTGTTTCAAACTTTCAGTACATGTTACACAGTACCTTCTGCATAATTTAACACAGCCTTTTTCCAAAAAACTGTATATTTTTGAATATATAAATAAAAAATTGCGAAAAAATGTTGTGAATTTTCATTACAATTGAAAAAAATCATCTTTAATAACTGAACTAAAATTTTGTAAAATCCCTGTGTTGAGTTGTAGCCCATATTCCAATAAATAATCTGTAAAAAGTTCAACTTCCTACCTCAAATACTTTGTGAGGAAAGATGTAATTTATAAGCGTTATTTTAACATTGCAAGTATAGGGCGTTCCGGAGCCCCTTAAGGAACCACAGTAGGGAACTTTTGTGCTACTGTAAATGTTTGTGCTGAATTAATAGTGGCGCTCAGTCACATTCACAAGAGCTGTATACTGTTATTCTTGAATGCATGAGGATACATGGTCATTCTATACATCAGTCGGAAGGAATTCTAAAATTTTGCCTCTCCGACGCCCTCGAAGCTTGCATGACGTCTCCTAAATTGTTCGTCATGGCGTCCCCGGTCAGAATCCGGCGAGGTGCGGCCTTGTCGCGCCCTTGTTTACGTTCACTTGCTACGAATTATATTTCCTTATTGAGTCCTTCCGCCTGCCGTGCAGCGGACTTGTTTACTCGTCCGCTTCTTCACCACCTGCTGTGGCTCCGAATTACTATAATTATCACCATCATCATTGGTATTGGCGAGATAGTCTGGCTAGCCGTCTGTTAGGAAATGGCTAGCTCCAGGCCCGTTGGGAGCTGTGGTCCCACCCAAAGGTGGTCAGCCCGCAGTCCCAATATCAGGCCAAGTCTACCGGCACTAAACAACATACTGCGTCCAAAGATCCGGATGTTGAATCCCTCAAGGTTGCTACCGACTCACCATTGAAGAGGGAGCCATCAGTTCCCCCCCTCGGACAGAAAGAGAAACTGACTGCTGCGTAAGTTGCTACATTTGGCAACCCACGGGAACCTGTTCAAGAAGACGCTACCAGCCACTAAAAACCCTATTTTCGACCTGAAGAAACGGAAAGCCAGACCACAACTGTTAACCATCCATTGCCTGTTGCAGAGTCCACAACGTCACAAGACACCAGCTCTCATATAACAGAAATCAGCCTCTTTAATGTCGATTCCGACCCTGGCGATGACGACGAACGTGGACCGATTGAGACCGTGGACCAAAAGACGTAGATCCCACGACTGAGTCGCCTCCTCAGGAATTCGCCGACGATGAAGGTTTTGTCATGGTGCAATCTAAACGTCACCACAAATTTGTCTCAACGCTATGTCACTCCAAACTTTGCCAACCGCGGTTGGTGAGTGTAGAAATGTCCAGTCGTTTCCAACTGCTTTGCCACTGCAGTCTCACGACGAGGATTCGCCCGTACCTCAACAGGATACCCGCTCGGCGCCCCAGAAACCTGAAGCGGCTGCTACTCCGTATCAACTGAAGAAGTTACCCCCTGTTACCATTCATTCTACTGGAAAATACATTGAAGTTAATGCTATGTTGAAAGCGCTGTCAGAGCGCCCCTCAAGGCGGTCTATCAAGACAACAAGGCTAAGTATCAATTTACTACCTTTACCGATCAACGGAAAGCCACTGCCTTTATTCAGGACCATCAAATGGATTTCTACACGCACCAGCTACCTAAAAAAAGCGATTAGAGTTGTAAGTTCCGGTTGATGTTTTGACGACAGAAATCCGAAGACAAGGTTTTCCTGCAGCTACTGTATCGTTATAGAAAACAGGAGGACCCGTCTCAGGAATTACGACCTCTTCCTATATCCGTAGTTATCTTGCCACCAGAGGAGACTAATGACAATATTTACAATCTGCAACATGTACTTGATACTGGGGTGCGGGTCGAAGACTATATACCAAAGGAGTTCCCCGCTCATTGTAAACGTTGCCAGCTCTTTTATTCACTGTTTTCTCGCCGTTACCTTCCTTGTAGCTACGTCTTTCTTTTCAGCTTCTGTGACTGCTTTTTTTAGATATGTCTATTCCTCTTTAACTGAACCCCCTACTGTGGAGTTCACTATCGCAGTATCTGTAGCCTCAGAGAATTACAAACATGTCTCTTCATTTCATAGTATTTCCATATCCCCTTTCTTTGCGCACTTACTCTTCCTCACCAGTCTCTTAAATTTCAGCGCACTCTTCATCATTACTAAATTGTGATCTGAGGCTATATCTACTCCTCGGCACGCCTTGAAATCCAATATAAGATTTCGTAATCTCTGCCTGACCATTATGTAATCTAACTGGAATCGTCTGGTACCATCCGGCCTTTTACAAGCATATCTCATCCTATTGTGATTCTTGAACAGAGTATTCACTATTACTAGCTGAAATTTATTGCAGAACTCAATTAGTCTTTCTCCTCTCTCATTCCAAGCCCGCATTCTCTTCTACTCCGTCCCCTGCAACTACATTTCAACCCCCGTGACTATTACATTTTCATCTCCCTTTACGTAGTACTGAATTACGAGTTCAGTATTCTCATAAAATTTCGCTATATCTTCATCTTCAGCTTGTGACGACGGCATGTATACCTGAACTACTGTTGTCGGTGTTGGTTTGCTATCGATCCTGCAGAGAACAACCCTATCACTGAACTGTTCAAAGTAACTCGCTCGCTGCCGTAACTCCTAATTCATAATGATTCCTAATCCCATTATATCATTTTCTGCTACCATTGATATTACTCTATACTTGTCTGACCAGTAATCGTTGCCTTCTTTCCATTCCAATTTACTTACTCCACTATAAGTAGATTGAGCCTCAACATGTCCGTTCTCAGATTTTCTAGCTTTCCTACCACATTCAGGCTTCTGTCATTCCACACCCCGGCTAGTAGAACGTTTCCCTTTCGTTGGTTATGCAATCTTTTTCTCATGGTCACCTCCCCCTTGTCAGTCCCCTCCCGGAGATTCAAATGGAAGAATAGTAGTTCTAATAAATGCCGCCAAACTGGCTTCGCCCTGCAACACATGATTAAAATTGTCTTTACTCAGCTCCAAAAATATAATGCAATCTTACCGCATTGAGAAAGATTCCGAAGTCTAACCAATATACTGGGAATTCTCCTCTGGTAATGCACCACCTCGAATCAGTCCCTTGTACTCTCAACAGATAAGATCCACAAAGACACAGAGCGAAACAGTTCATAGTCGGTAACACATAAATAACAAGCTTACAGTTCCAACGAAACAAATGCTTAACTATCAGCATGAGTTAGATATCCTCAGCTCCGTATATACCACGCGACAACATGTACGGCTAGCTAATGGTCCCACAATGTGGTACGAGACCTATGCCAAGCAACTGTGTGCGGACGCACTAAGTCATAACACTCTTCTTTGAAAGACTCTGTTCCTTCGGAAAGTACTTCTTATCAGAACTTTTTGCAAGTTTATTTCCGTCATGTACTGAAAAATAACTTCCAAACAGTATGGTCACTGGTCCTCAAAACAACCTAGCAGTCTCTGATTACAATCTACTCCAGGCGGATTACAGAAAGTCTAGTTCCTCAGATTCAGGCTGGGCAGAACCCAAATCCATTAAGTGCTGGCTTTTGTGTTCCAAATACTGAAGAGAACGATCTCACTACTTCAACAGGAATGATATGTTACCATTATTACGCACAAAATAACGCACAAAAACATCTCAACCAAGGTTTTTATTGAGATACACATAAGTATCCGGCCAACGTTCGCCTCCATGACGGATTTAAATCTGGTAGGATCGCATTCGGTTAAGTGTCGAATGGCTGTGAAGGAATGACATCCCGTCCTCCCTGAGAACCAGAACGAGGGAGGGTAGTGATGTTGGATGCTGGGGTCAGGAACGACGTCGACCTTGTCCCTCATCTCAAAGGTATCCCACTGGCGTACAGCTGGAACACTGGGCAAGCCAGTCCATTTGTCGCTTATCTAAAAGGTATCCCAGTGGCGTATGGCCAGTACACTGAGCAAGCCAGTCCATTTGTCGCTCATCTCAAAGGTATCCGACTGGCGAACAGCTGGAACACTGGGCAAGCCAGTCCATTTGTCCCTGATCTCAAAGGTATCCCACTGGCGTACAGCCGGAACACTGAGCAAGCCAATCCATTTCTCGCTCATCTCAAAGGTATCCGACTGGCGAACAGCTGGAACACTGGGCAAGCCAGTCCATTTGTCCCTGATCTCAAAGGTATCCCACTGGCGTACAGCCAGAACACTGAGCAAGCCAGTCCATTTGTCGCTCATCTGAAAGGTATCCCAGTGCCGTATGGCCAGAACACTGGGAAAGCTAGTCCATTTGTCGCTCATCTAAAAGGTATCCCAGTGGCGTATGGCTGGAACACTGGGCAAGCCAGTCCGTTTGTCGCTCATCTCAAAGGTATCCCACTGGCGAATAGCTGGAACACTGGGCAAGCCAGTCCATTTATCCCTGATCTCAACAGTATCCCACTGGCGTACAGCCGGAACACTGGGCAAGCCAGTCCATTTGTCACTCATCTGAAAGGTATTCCAGTGGCGTATGGCCGGAACACTGGGCAAGCTAGTACATTTGTCACTCGTTTGAAAGGTATCCCAGTGGCGTATGGCCGGAACACTGGGCAAGCCAGTCCATTTGTCGCTCATCTAAAATGTATCCCACTGGCGAACAGCTGGAACACTGGGCAAGCCAGTCCATTTGTCCCTGATCTCAAAGGTATCCCACTGGTGTACAGCCGGAACATTGGACAAACCAGTCCATTTGTCGCTCATCTCAAAGGTATCCGACTGGCGAACAGCTGGAACACTGGGCAAGCCAGTCCATTTGTCCCTGATCTCAAAGGTATCCCACTGGCGTACAGCTGGAACACTGTGCAAGCCAGTCCATTTGTCGCTCATCTGAAAGGTATCCCAGTGCCGTATGGCCAGAACACTGGGAAAGCTAGTCCATTAGTCGCTCATCTGAAAGGTATCCCAGTGGCGTATGGCCGGAACACTGGGCAAGCCAGTCCATTTGTCGCTCATCTCAAAGGTATCCCACTGGCGAATAGCTGGAACACTGGGCAAGCCAGTCCATTTGTCCCTGATCTCAACGGTATCCCACTGGCGTACAGCCGGAACACTGGGCAAGCCAGTCCATTTGTCACTCATCTGAAAGGTATTCCAGTGGCGTATGGCCGGAACACTGGGCAAGCCAGTCCATTTGTCGCTCATCTAAAATGTATCCTACTGGCGAACAGCTGGAACACTGGGCAATCCAGTCCATTTGTCCCTGATCTCAAAGGTATCCCACTGGTGTACAACCGGAACACTGGGCAAACCAGTCCATTTGTCGCTCATTTGAAAGGTATCCCAGTGGCGTATGGAAGGAAAACTGGGGAAGCAAGTCCATTTGTCGCTCATCTCAAAGGTATCCCGCTGGCGAACAGGTGGAACACTGGGCAGCCAGTCCATTTGTCCCTGATCTCAAAGGTATCCCACTGGTGTACAGCCGGAACACCGGGCAAACCAGTCCATTTGTCGCTCATCTGAAAGGTGTCCCAGTGGCGCATGGCCGGAACACTGGGCAAGCCGGTCCATTTGTCGCTCATCTCAAAGGTATCCCACTGGCTAACAGCTGGAACACTGGGCAAGCCAGTCCATTCGTCCCTGTTGTCAAAGATACCCCACTAGCGTACAGCCGGATCACTGGGCAGACCAGTCCATTTGTCGCTCATCTGAAAGGTATCCCAGTGGCGTATGGCAAGAACACTGGGCAAACTAGTACATTTGTCGCTCATCTGAAAGGTATCCCAGTGGCGTATGGCTGGAACACTGGGCAAGCCAGTCCATTTGTCGCTCATCTCAAAGGTATCCCACTGGTGAACAGCTGGAACACTGGGCAAGCCAGACCATTTGTCCCTGATCTCAAAGGTATCCCACTGGCGTACAGCCGGAACACTGGGCAAGCCAATCCATTTGTCACTCATCTGAAAGGTATTCCAGTGGCGTATGGCCAGAACACTGGGCAAACTAATACATTTGTCGCTCGTCAGAAAGGTATCCCACTGGCGAACAGCTGGAACACTGGGCAAGCCAGTCCATTTGTCCCTGATCTCAAAGGTATCCCACTGGTGTACAGCCGGAAAACTGCGCAAGCCAGTCGATTTGTCGCTCATCTGAAAGGTATCCCAGTGGCGTATGGCCGGAACACTGAGCAAGCCAATCCATTTCTCACTCATCTCAAAGGTATCTGACTGGCGAACAGCAGGAACACTGGGCAAGCCGGTTCATTTGTCCCTGATCTCAAAGGTATTCCACTGGCGTACAGCCGGAGCACTGGGCAAGCCAGTCCATTTGTCACTCATCTCAAAGGTATCCCACTGGCGAACAGCTGGAACACTGGGCAAGCCAGTCCATTTGTCCCTGATCTCAAAGGTATCCCACTGGTGTACTGCCGGAACACTGGGCAAGCCAGTCCATTTGTCGCTCATCTGAAAGGTATCCCTGTGGTGTATGGCTGGAACACTGGGCAAGCCAGTCCATTTGTCACTCATCTGAAAGGTATCCCTGTGGTGTATGGCCGGAAGACTGGGCAAGCCAGTCCATTTGTCGCTCATCTCAAAGGTATCCCACTGGCGAACAGCTGGAACACTGGGCAAGCCGGTCCATTTGTCCCTGATCTCAAAGGTATTCCACTGGCGTACAGCCGGAGCACTGGGCAAAAAAAATGGCTCTGAGCACTATGGGACTCAACTGCTGAGGTTATTAGTCCCCTAGAACTTAGAACTAGTTAAACCTAACTAACCTAAGGACATCACAAACATCCATGCCCGAGGCAGGATTCGAACCTGCGACCGTAGCGGTCTTGCGGTTCCAGATTGCAGCGCCTTTAACCGCACGGCCACTTCGGGCACTGGGCAAGCCAGTCCATTTGTCGCTCATCTGAAAGGTATCCCAGTGGCGTATGGCCAGAACACTGGGCAAGCTAGTCCATTTGTCGCTCATCTGAAAGGTATGCCAGTGGTGTATGGCCAGAACACTGAGCAAGCCAGTCCATTTCTCGCTCATCTCAAAATTATCTGACTGGCAAACAGCTGGAACACCGGGCAAACCCGTCCAGTTGTCGCTCATCTGAAAGGTATCCCAGTCACGTATGGCCAGAACACTGGGAAAGCTAGTCCATTTGTCGCTCATCTGAATGGTATCCCAGTGGCGTATGGCCGGAGCACTGGGCAAGCCAGTCCATTTGTCGCTCATCTCAAAGGTATCCCACTGGCGAACAGCTGGAACACTGGGCAAGCCAGTCCATTTGTTCCTGATCTCAAAGGTATCCCACTGGTGTACAACCGGAACACTGGGCAAGCCAGTCCATTTGTCGCTCATCTGAAAGGTATCCCAGTGGCGTACGGCCGGAACACTGGGCAAGCCAGTCCATTTGTCGCTCATCTCAAAGGTATACCACTGGCGAACAGCTGGAAAACTGGGCAAGTCAGCCCATTTGTCCCTGATCTCAAAGGAATCCCACTGGAGTACAGCCGAACACTGGGCAAGCCAGTCCATTTGTCGCTCATCTGAAAGGTATCCTAGCGGCGTATGGCCAGAACACTGAGCAAGCCAATCCATTTCTCGCTCATCTCAAAGGTATCTGACTGGCGAACAGCTGGAACACTGGCAACCCGGTCCATTTGTCCCTGATCTCAAAGGTATCCCACTGGCGTACAGCCGCAACACTCGGCAAGCCAGTCCATTTGTCGCTCATCTGAAAGGTATCCCAGTAGCGTATGGCCAGAACACTGGGCAAGCTAGTCCATTTGTCGCTCATCTGAAAGGTATCCCAGGGGCGTATGGCCAGAACACTGGGAAATCTAGTCCATTTGTCCCTGATCTCATAGGTATCCCACTGGCTTACAGCCGGAACACTGGGCAAGCCAGTCCATTTGTCGCTCATCTCAATGGTATCCCACTGGCGAACAGCTAGAACACTGGGCAAGCCACTCCATCTGTCCCTGATCTCAAAGGTATTCCACTGGCGTACAGCCGGAACACTGGGCAAGCCAGTCCATTTGTCGCTCATCTGAAAGGTATCCCAGTGGCGTATGGCCAGAACACTGAGCAAGGTAGTCCATTTGTCGCTCATCTGAAAGGTATCCCAGTGGCGTATGGCCGGAGCACTGGGCAAGCCAGTCCATTTGTCGCTCATCTCAAAGGTATCCCACTGGCGAGCAGCTGGAGCACTGGGCAACCCGGTCCATTTGTCCCTGATCTCAAAGGTATCCCACTGGCGTACAGCCGGAACACTGTGCAAGCCAGTCCGTTTGTCGCTCATCTGAAAGGTATCCCAGTGGCGTATGGCCGGAACACTGGGCAAGCCAGTCCATTTGTCGCTCATCTAAAATGTATCCTACTGGCGAACAGCTGGAACACTGGGCAAGCCAGTCCATTTGTCCCTGATACCACTGGCTTGCACTGGGCTAGCTAGTCCATTTGTCACTCATCTGAAAGGTATCCCAGTGGTGTATGGCCGGAACACTGGGCAAGCCAGTCCATTTGTCGCTCATCTCAAAGGTATCCCACTGGCGAACAGCTGGAACACTGGGCAAGCCAGTCCATTTGTACCTGATCTCAAAGGTATCCCACTGGTGTACAACCGGAACACTGGGCAAGGCAGTCCATTTGTCGCTCATCTGAAAGGAATCCCAGTGGCGTACGGCCGGAACACTGGACAAGCCAGTCCATTTGTCGCTCATCTCAAAGGTATACCACTGGCGAACAGCTGGAAAACTGGGCAAGTCAGCCCATTTGTCCCTGATCTCAAAGGAATCCCACTGGAGTACAGCCGAACACTGGGCAAGCCAGTCCATTTGTCGCTCATCTGAAAGGTATCCCAGCGGCGTATGGCCAGAACACTGAGCAAGCCAATCCATTTCTCGCTCATCTCAAAGGTATCTGACTGGCGAACAGCTGGAACACTGGCAACCCGGTCCATTTGTCCCTGATCTCAAAGGTATCCCACTGGCGTACAGCCGCAACACTCGGCAAGCCAGTCCATCTGTCGCTCATCTGAAAGGTATCCCAGTAGCGTATGGCCAGAACACTGGGCAAGCTAGTCCATTTGTCGCTCATCTGAAAGGTATCCCAGGGGCGTATGGCCAGAACACTGGGAAATCTAGTCCATTTGTCCCTGATCTCATAGGTATCCCACGGGCTTACAGCCGGAACACTGGGCAAGCCAGTCCATTTGTCGCTCATCTCAATGGTATCCCACTGGCGAACAGCTAGAACACTGGGCAAGCCACTCCATCTGTCCCTGATCTCAAAGGTATTCCACTGGCGTACAGCCGGAACACTGGGCAAGCCAGTCCATTTGTCGCTCATCTGAAAGGTATCCCAGTGGCGTATGGCCAGAACACTGAGCAAGGTAGTCCATTTGTCGCTCATCTGAAAGGTATCCCAGTGGCGTATGGCCGGAGCACTGGGCAAGCCAGTCCATTTGTCGCTCATCTCAAAGGTATCCCACTGGCGAGCAGCTGGAGCACTGGGCAACCCGGTCCATTTGTCCCTGATCTCAAAGGTATCCCACTGGCGTACAGCCGGAACACTGTGCAAGCCAGTCCGTTTGTCGCTCATCTGAAAGGTATCCCAGTGGCGTATGGCCGGAACACTGGGCAAGCCAGTCCATTTGTCGCTCATCTAAAATGTATCCTACTGGCGAACAGCTGGAACACTGGGCAAGCCAGTCCATTTGTCCCTGATACCACTGGCTTGCACTGGGCTAGCTAGTCCATTTGTCACTCATCTGAAAGGTATCCCAGTGGTGTATGGCCGGAACACTGGGCAAGCCAGTCCATTTGTCGCTCATCTCAAAGGTATCCCACTGGCGAACAGCTGGAACACTGGGCAAGCCAGTCCATTTGTACCTGATCTCAAAGGTATCCCACTGGTGTACAACCGGAACACTGGGCAAGGCAGTCCATTTGTCGCTCATCTGAAAGGAATCCCAGTGGCGTACGGCCGGAACACTGGGCAAGCCAGTCCATTTGTCGCTCATCTCAAAGGTATACCACTGGCGAACAGCTGGAAAACTGGGCAAGTCAGCCCATTTGTCCCTGATCTCAAAGGAATCCCACTGGAGTACAGCCGAACACTGGGCAAGCCAGTCCATTTGTCGCTCATCTGAAAGGTATCCCAGCGGCGTATGGCCAGAACACTGAGCAAGCCAATCCATTTCTCGCTCATCTCAAAGGTATCTGACTGGCGAACAGCTGGAACACTGGCAACCCGGTCCATTTGTCCCTGATCTCAAAGGTATCCCACTGGCGTACAGCCGCAACACTCGGCAAGCCAGTCCATTTGTCGCTCATCTGAAAGGTATCCCAGTAGCGTATGGCCAGAACACTGGGCAAGCTAGTCCATTTGTCGCTCATCTGAATGGTATCCCAGTGGCGTATGGCCGGAACACTGGGCAAGCCAGTCCATTTGTCACTCATCTCAAAGGTATCCCACTGGCGAACAGCTGGAACACTGGGCAAGCCAGTCCATTTGTCCCTGATATCAAAGGTATCCCACTGGCGTACAGCCGGAACACTGGGCAAGCCAGTCCATTTGTCGCTCATCTGAAAGGTATCCCAGGGGCGTATGGCCAGAACACTGGGCAATCTAATCCATTTGTCCCTGATCTCAAAGGTATCCCACTGGCTTACAGCCAGAACACTGGGCAAGCCAGTCCATTTGTCGCTCATCTCAATGGTATCCCACTGGCGAACAGCTAGGACACTGGGCAAGCCACTCCATCTGTCCCTGATCTCAAAGGTATTCCACTGGCGTACAGCCGGAACACTGGGCAAGCCAGTCCATTTGTCGCTCATCTGAAAGGTATCCCAGTGGCGTATGGCCAGAACACTGAGCAAGGTAGTCCATTTGTCGCTCATCTGAAAGGTATCCCAGTGGCGTATGGCCGAAGCACTGGGCAAGCCAGTCCATTTGTCGCTCAATTCAAAGGTATCTGACTGGCGAACAGCTGGAACACTGGGCAACCCGGTCCATTTGTACCTGATCTCAAAGGTATCCCACTGGCGTACAGCCGGAACACTGTGCAAGCCAGTCCATTTGTCGCTCATCTGAAAGGTATCCCAGTGGCGTATGGCCAGAACACTGGGCAAGCTAGTCCATTTGTCGCTCATCTGTATGGTATCCCAGTGGCGTATGGCCGGAACACTGGGCAAGCCAGTCCATTTGTCGCTCATCTCAAAGGTATCCCACTGGCGAACAGCTGGAACACTGGGCAAGCCAGTCCATTTGTCCCTGATCTCAAAGGTATCCCACTGGCGTACAGCCGGAACACTGGGCAACCCAGTCCATTTGTCGCTCATCTGAAAGGTATCCCAGTGGCATATGGCCAGAACACTGAGCAAGCTAGTCCATTTGTCGCTCATCTGAAAGGTATCCCAGTGGCGTATGGCCAGAACACTGGGCAAGCCAGTCCAGTTGTCGCTCATCTCAAAGGTATCCCACTGGCGAACAGCTGGAACACTGGGCAAGCCAGTCCATTGGTCGCTCATCTGAAAGGTATCCCAGTGGCGTATGGCCAGAACACTGAGCAAGCTAGTCCATTTGTCGCTCATCTGAAAGGTATCCCAGTGGCGTATGGCGGGAACACTGGGCAAGCCAGTCCATTTGTCGCTCATCTCAAAGTTATCCCACTGGCGAACAGCTGGAACACTGAGCAAGCCAATCTATTTCTCGCTCATCTCAAAGGTATCTGACTGGCGAACAGCTGGAACATTGGGCAATCCACTCCATTTGTCCCTGATCTCAAAGGTATCCCACTGGCGTACAGCCGGAACACTGGGCAAGCCAGTCCATTTGTCGCTCTCCTGACGGTATCCCACTGGCGTACAGCCGGAACACTGGGCAAACCAGTCCATTTGTCGCTCTCCTGAAAGGTATCCCAGTGGCGTATGGCCGGAACACTGGGCAAGCCAGTCCATTTGTCGCTCATCTCAAAGGTATCCCACTGGCGAACAGCTGGAACACTGGGCAAGCCAGTCCATTTGTCCCTGATCTCAAAGGTTTCCTATTGGCGTACAGCCGTAACACTTGGCAAGCCAGTCCATTTGTCACTCATCTGAAAGGTATCCCAGTGGCGTATGTCCGGAACACTGGGCAAGCTAGTCCATTTGTCGCTCGTCTGAAAGGTATCCCAGTGGCGTATGGCTGGAACACTGGGCAAGCCAGTCCATTTGTCGCTCATCTCAAAGGTATCCCACTGGCGAACATCTGGAACACTGGGCAAGCCAGTCCATTTGTCCCTGATCGCAAAGGTATCCCACTGATGTACTGCCGGAACACTGGGTAAGCCAGTCCATTTGTCTCTCATTTGAAAGGTATCCCAGTGGCGTATGGCCGGAACACTGGGTAAGCCAGTCCATTTGTCGCTCATATCAAAGGTATCCCACTGGCGATCAGCTGGAACACTGGGCAAGCCAGTCCATTTGTCAATCATCTGAAAGATATCCCACTGGTGTACAGCTGGAACACTGGGCAAGCCAGTCCATTTGTCAATCATCTGAAAGGTATCCCAGTGGCGTATGGCCAGAACACTGGGCAAGCCAGTCCATATGTCGCTCATCTCAAAGGTATCCCACTGGCGAACAGCTGGAACACTGGGCAAGCCAGCCCATTTGTCCCTGATCTCAATGGTATCCCACTGGCGTATGGCCGGAACACTGGGTAAGCCAGTCTATTTCAGGAATGTTATTGTCCACAAACACTTGCCTCACAGATGCTGCTTTACGACAGGGTGTATTGTCTTATGGATACAAACAATCAACTACAAACTTTTCCTCTGCTGTAGGCACTACACAATTCTGTAAAATGTGTTCATGTCGTTCTGCACCTAGTATTTTTTCAGCGGATGACCATCCCTTAACACCATCTCCCGCGCCCTTCACTGTTGTCACTACACATATGGAAGGTAAAGTTATGCAGGTAATGGCCAAATTCGTACCTTCCCATCGGAGAGCCACAGTGTTTATCGTGATTCATCAGTGCAGTTGTGTCGTTTGCAGCCACCCACTGTCCAGTGGCCTCCCTCCTTTCACCACGTGAAGTGTCGCTTAGCATTGCCTGCTGAAGTGTGTGGCTTAGGACCAACTGTTCGCTCATTGTACTCCATTCTACCTAAATCCCTACCAACGCTCACAGTGCTAGATGGATTGCTAGTAGCGCTTTAGAACTCACGGGTGGTTCCTTCTGGTGACTTCATGCAATATTTTACGGCCACTACCCCCGATGCTCGACAGTGGTGCGTGAGGTCTGCGTGGTCTCGGTCTACCTGTGCTTGTTTCTTGGCGTTTCCTCTTCACAGTAACATCGCCAACAGTCGACTTGGCCAGTTCATCGTAACAGCCGTCATCTTATTTTTATATTGTTACAGTCACAACAGAAATAAAATTACTTTAGGTTCATATTGGCCCCAGTGGTACTCAATGAAGAAATCACGAATAAATTTTTATGTTTATAGATGTAAAACTGAACAAAACATCATAGGACACTAATGACACACACACACACAGAGAGAGAGAGAGAGAGAGAGAGAGAGAGAGAGGGAGGGAGGGAGGGAGAGAGAGAGAGAGGGGGGTCATGTATTTTAAAAATAATAGTTTTAAAAACAAGGGTCATACATGTTTCAAATGCGCGGTTGGGGTCATGCTACACTGGTGGTACTAAGAAAGATAGAAATTCTTCTTCTTAATGGATTTTGCAGAGAATGTTATACTCCACGAAACTCTCAACATGTTTCCTGCACAACCAGCACAGCTCAGATGTCAAGGTTGTTTGTCCATCGTCTGGATCAGAGTACTGGACTCAGTTACTTAGAAACGGATAGGAAATACGTGGCAAAGTAGAAATAGTAATTGTTTTCGATTGAGAGGTCATTCTCAAAGCGAGGCTCTAGGTTTCTCGATACAGATTTCCATTTCTTGCGATCTATCCCACTGTATGTTAATGTTAGTTCCCAGAATCGTGTATTTTATACTTGATCAGTAAGTTTACAACAATGTTTACACAATAGTTTTGTATGTATTTTTTGCTGATGCCGATTTATTTTGTTTCATTTATGTTGACTTCTGGGACATAACGCTCACTATTGTCGTTGATTCGGGATGCAAACTGTTGGAGACTCCTTAAGTCGTCAGCAAATACA
This sequence comes from Schistocerca nitens, assembly GCF_023898315.1. NCBI lineage: Eukaryota > Metazoa > Arthropoda > Insecta > Orthoptera > Acrididae > Schistocerca > Schistocerca nitens. Next base: position 108,780,325 of record NC_064615.1, read on the forward strand.
CTCTAAGGAAAAAAAACTACGCACCACGAAAGAATTGTCCAAATGGAAAGGAAATCAGTAAATGTCATTTACATGTACAGTCAAACAAATGATTACAGCTTCACAAAAACTGGATGATTTATTCACGAGAAAGAGCTTCACAATTTCAGCAAGTCAGTAACGCGCTGGTCCACGTCTGGCCATTATGGAAGCAATTATTCGGCTTGGCATCGACTGACTGAGTTGTTGGACATCCTTCTGAGGGATATCGTGCCAAATTCCGTCCAAATGGAGCATTAGTTGGCGAGCCATCCTGGGCTTACATTTCAGCAAAATATTGTACACCAGCACACGGCGAGAGTTTCTGCTGCTTGTCTTCGTGCTTGCCAAACCCTACCTTGGCCAGCAAGGTCGCCGCATCTCTCGCCAGCTAAGAACGTTTAGACGACGATAGACAGGGGCCTCCAACCAGGTCTGGAGTTTGACGACCTAACGCGCCAACTGCAGACATTTTGGCACCATATCCTTCGGGAAACTCAGCAATACAGAAATACAAGTCGCTGAGGAATGAAATAAATAGAAAGTACAGGGAAGCTAAGACGAAATGGCTGCGGGAAAAATGTGAGGCCATCGAACAAGAAATGATTGTCGGAAGGACAGACTCAGCATAAAGAAAAGTCAAAACAACCTTCGGTGACATTAAAAGCAAGGGTGATAACATTAAGAGTGCAACGGTATTTCCACTGTTAAATGCAGAGGAGAGAGCGGATGGGTGGAAAGAATACATTGAAATCCTCTGTAAGGGGGAAGATTGGTCTGAGGTGATAGAAGAAGAAACAGGAGTCGATTTAGAAGAGATAGGGGATCCAGTATTAGAATCAGAATTCAAGAGAGCTTTGGAGGACTTAAGATAAAATAAGGCAGAAGGGATGGATAACATTCCATCAGAATTTCTAAAATCATTGGGGGAAGTGGCAACAAAACGACTATTCACGTTGGTGTGTAGAACGTATGAGTCTGGCGACATACCATCTGACTTTCGGAAAATCATCATCCACACAATTCCGGAAAGAGCTGACAAGTACGAGAATTATCGCACAATCAGCTTAACAGCTCATGCATCCAAGTTGCATACAAGAACAATATACAGAAGAATGGAAAAGAAAATTGAGGATGCACTAGATGACGATCAGTCTGCCTTTAGGAAAGGTAAAGGCACGAGAGAGGTAATTCTGACGTTGAAGTTAATAATGGAAGCAAGACTAAAGAAAAATCAAGACACGTTCACAGAAATTGTCGACTAGGAAGAAGCGTTCGACAATGCAAAATGGTGCAAGATGTTCGAAATTCTGAAAAAAGTGGGGGTAAGCTATAGGGAGAGACAGATCATATACAATATATACAACAGCCAAGAGGGAATAATAAGAGTGGACGACCAAGAACGAAGTGCTCTTATTAAAAAGGGTGTGAGACAAGGATGTAGGCTTTCACCTCTACTGTTCAGTCTGTACATAGGGGAAGAAATGATGGAAATAAAAGAAAGATTCAGGAGTGGATTCAAATTCAAGCTGGAAGTATATCAAGGATACGATTCGCTGATAACATTGCTATCCTGATTGAAAGTGAAGAAGAAATAAATGATCTGATGAACCGAATGAGTACAGAATATGGATTGAGAGTAAATCGAAGAAAGACAAAGGTAATTAGAAGTAGTAGAAATGAGAACAGCAAGAAACTTAACATCAGGATTGATGGTCACGAAGTAGATGAAGTTAAGCAATTCTACTACCTAGACTGTAAAATAACAAATGACGGACGGAGCAAGGAGGACATCAAAAGCACACTAGCACTGGCAAAAAGAGAATTCCTGCCCAAGAGACATCTACTAATGTCAAATATCTGCCTTAATTTGAGGAAGAAATTTCTGAAAATGTACGACTGGAGTACAGTACTGTACGGTAGTGAAACATAGACTGTGGGAAAACCGGAACAGAAGAGAATCGAAGCATTTGAGATGTGGTGCTACAGACGAATGTTGAAAATTAGGTGGACTGGCAACGTAAAGAATGAGTAGGTTCTGCGCAGAATCGGAGAGGAAAGGAAGATGTGGAAAACATTCATAAGGAGAAGGGACAGGATGCAAGGACATCTGTTAAGACATGAGGGAATGCCTTCCATGGTACTTGAGCTGTAGAGGGCAAAAACTGTAGAGGAAGACAGAGATTGGAATACATCCAGTAAATAATTAAGGAAGTAGGTTGCAAGTGCTACTCTGAGATGAAGAGGTCAGCACAGGAGAGGAATTCGTGGCGGGCCGTATCAAACCAGTCAGAAAAAAAAAATCCCTCAGGAGGGCATCCAACAACACTGTCAATCAATGCCAAGCCGAATACGTGCCCACATGAGGGCCAGAGGTAGACCAACGCGCTATTGACTTAATTTGTGAAGCTCTTTCTCTTGAATAAATCATACACTTTTTCTAAAACTGTATTTATTTGTTTGTTTGTGCAAGTACGTCACATCTACCGACTTCATTCCCATTCGGATAATTTATCCGTGATGCGTCAGTTTTTTTCCCTTAGAGCGTATTACAATATCATCAGTGTAGCAGATATTGTTTAGCTTCTGTACATTCCAGACGATTTTTTCTTCGACACTTTAAAGGACGTCTTTGAAGAACTATTACGAACAAAGATTAAATGTCAGTGGCGACAAAATACTATTCTTTATGACTCTTCGGGACATTCTTAACGTTTTGTTTTCCTCCTAACCCTTCATCGTTACTTCTCAATCTGGAGCTTGAGCTTGAAATCCATTTCTTCGAAATGCTACGCTTCTTCCTTCCTGGGGTATGACACTTTGTCGCAGGGTAACCATCGGACCTTCACTGATTCCGTATCTCCAGTGGCATTACTCTCACACACAATGAGAGACAACCTCCGGTAGCTTTGTTCAGAAATTATGAGTAGAACATTAGCGACAACGAAACTAAGACGTCGACCAGTAGAGTGGTACCATGCGGACATGCAGGCCCTCCCAGTAAGGTTGCGTAGGGCCGTCGCATTGAACGGTGATTATGTTGTAAAAAGGGTTCTGTAGATAAAAGTGTGGGGAATAATATCGTGTATTGAAATCCTGAATAAAACCAAAGAGCTTTCAGGAAAAGAGAGTTTCATAACTTATTCAATGCCCCTCGTAGTAAGTGGTGCCAATGTAAATGGCAAAATCAGGGTGAACAGCAAGTTATAAAATTTCGCTTGTTGTGCTTATTCAATTTTACTGGAAGTACGCATGTTTAAAACTGCAGAGGATTTGGGGGTGCATAGAGCGAAAAAATTTGTACACATCAAGCAGCAACAATCAGACTAACCCGGATGGATTCGAATCGACCTGAGCTTGGATGGCACATACAGGACATTTCCATCCTGATTCAGCTCTATGAATCGCTTAAACAGGTACTTCTTATATCTGAATCTGTTACATTGAATTACTTTACTAAGAGTTTCTGTACTAACACCAACTTCCAATTAAGTTTGAAGAAAGCGGGAAACTTTTGACAGCTGAAGTTTACAATAGTCTTTATGCACTGAGGGAAAAAACTGCCACTGAGGGAAAAAACTGCCACTGAGGGAAAAAACTGCAACACCAAAAAATAATTAATGTAGAGTAAAGATATTTCGTGAGTACATTTGACTAGGTGACTTATTTAAGTGATTAACACTGCAAGATAAACGATTAATGGAAGCGCAAGATAAGTAATTCCAAATGTGAAATCCTAGTACATCAATAACCAGTGTAACCACTAGAATGTTGAAAGCAAGCATGCAAATGTGCATGCATTGTGTTGTGCAGGTGTCGGATGTCAGTCCGTGGAACGGAGTTCCATGCCTGTTGCATTTGGTCGGAGACGGTTGATGCTGGTTGTGTATGACGCTGGAGTTGCCGTTCGATGATGTCAGATTTGTGTTCGATAGGATACAGATCTGGTGGCCGGCCGCTGTGGCCGAGCGGTTCTAGGCACTTCAGTCCGGAACCGCGCTGCTGCTACGGTCGCAGGTTCGAATCCTGCCTTGGGCATGGATGTGTGTGATGTCCTTAGGTTTAAGTAGTTGTAAGTCTAGGGGACTGATGACCTCAGATGTTAAGTCCCATAGTGCTTAGAGCCATTTGAAGTATTTGAACAGATCTGGTAAACATGTCTACAATCAGTAGAGCATGTTAGCTTACAACAGCCGTATGTGAGCGAGCTTTATCCTGTTAGAAAACACGCTCTGGAATACTATGGCACTATAACAGGTCGAATCACCAGACTGACGTACAAATAGCAGTCAGGGCGCGTGGGATAACCACGGGAGTGCTACTGCTGTAGCACGAAATCCCACCCCCACCATAACTGGTTGTGTAGGTCCAGTGTGTCAAGCACACAGACAGGTTGGATGCATGCCCTCAACTGGCGTGCTTCTAACCAATACACAGCCATCACTGGCACCAAGGGAGAACCAGCTTTCATCAGGAAACACAACAGACCTCCACGCTGCTCTCCAATGAGCTCTCGCTTGACACCACTGAAGTCGTAAATGGGGGTAGTTTGCGCTGAGTGGAATACACGCTACAGCCCGTCTGGCTCGGAGATGTCGTTGGTGAAACCGATTTTTAACCGTTTTTCGTGTTATTGTGGTGCTGCTGCAGATGCAATACGATGAGCCAGAGCCATACGCTGAACAGGATTCTCTTCCTTTCGGTAGTTCCGCGTGGATGTGTAGAGCCCAGTCTTTTTGCGTACGTACCTTCTCGTGACCATCTCTGCCAACGATCATGTACAGTGAATATACTGCTGCGGAGTCTTTCTGCAGTGTCGTAGAAGGAACATCCAACTTTGCCAACCGCCTTGCCGCAGTGGTAACTGGTTCTCGTCAGATCACCGAAGTTAAGCGCTGTCGGGTTGGGCTAGCACTTGGACGAGTGACAGTTCGGTCTGCCGAGCGCTGTTGGAAGCGGGGTGCACTCAGCCCTAGTGAGGCAAATTGCAGAGCTATTTGTTTGGGAAGTAGTGGCTCCGATCTCGTAAATTGACATACGGCCGGGAGAGCGGTGTGCTGAGCACATGCCTCTCCAGATCCGCATCCACTGACGCCTGTGGGCTGACGATGACACGGCGGCCGGTCGGTACCGTTGGGTCTTCATGGCTTGTTTGGGCGGAGTTTGGTTTTTAACATCAGCTTCTCGTAGCCCTATCACACGACTTCGTTCAAACTCCGCTGAGATGTTGATAATGGCATCTTTGTCGTCCTAAAGACACTCTGGACAAATATCAACTCACCACGTCTCATCTCAAAGGTAACTAACGCACACGACCGTTACAGCATGTGTTTAAAACAAATTTAGTATGCATACTCATAGTGGTGCACTAGCGCTACTCTTACGCGTCTGGCGTGAAATCTGAATAGACAACATCTTTCGGATGTAGAAAGACGCCCACCTACTTTCGTTTATGTTGCACAACTCACTCTTGGTGATGCGATTTTTTCCGTCAGTGTAGTATCTCAGAAACCCTGATCCATAGCATATGCTTGCATGTCTAAAATCCAGAGTATATTATGAGCACGTTGCCTCTTTTTTGGGGCAGACAATCTGACCGTATTGCTAAATATCGTATCTCTCCTTCAGAAATTTACACAGAAACGCAACTGATTCTTATGCAGCTCAGGATATTGCGCGTATCCTCAGTTCTCCGTCTCCATTACCGTTTCTTTCCACTTCCCATTATCAATAATTACACTGACGTTACTAGCAAGTCGTCACCCTATCCGCGAATGAATTTCCTGTGATTGTTTTTTCGTTCGCACTGCAAAATAAAAAGGTTCGCTACTCGGAACTGACACGAGACAGTATCTAGATAGCCACGTGATTAAGTCAACCGTCTCCACTGGTAGAGACTGCCTTGCATGTTGGATGCATTACATTGAAAAAAAAATAGAATTATTGAGCGGAACTGCAGAGCCAAAGATGTTATAATTTAACGTTTTATGTACGTCGTAAAAGGCTTAGGTGTCTGCATTTCCCAAGGGCTTGCGTGAGTGAAGATTTAGATAAGAAATGCGAACCCTTCATTGATACGAGCTGACATAGATTTATAGTGTGGAGAAATAATTCTTATTCCAGATATCTAGCGCAAGTTTTAGCTGTTGTGCTCTTGTACAGAACAATTACGTTCGCCTTCCTGAATAAGTTATTTAAGTTTTTCTTATTTATTAAGTATGCCAGATGGCGAGTCAAAGTAAAGCGGAAGTCACAGTCAACGTTATCACTTTGAAAAGTCGCTGTAGGATATTCCGAGACCATAATAGAACCATTAAAATTATCCTGAGGGCTACACAGATCACGTGAACTTAAAACACAGCCGACATCGGAATTCGTGTTTCGTAACCATGTTACATAACAAGGGGTGCGGGTCACTGACATTCCTCTGTGGGATAGGCCGCCCAGACTGCATTAGGCTAACAGAGAATAAAAAAGACGATTCATGGACGACATTCCATCTCTATTACAAGGTACATTCATAGCTCACGTTCCTTCTCTGTTAGGAGAATTTTCTTTTTTTCGTCAGATTATAACAGCTACAGAAACAGCTCGGACATTTCCCAAAACGAAGAATTTTTTAATCAAAGGCAGGAAGAAATATGCATTATTCTGTAGTGTAACATTTCTTGAACTCGTTTTAAAGGCATCATAGTAAATGAGTAGTGTCAATTGAATATTTATGCCAGACCGGAACTCGAACCCGGATTTCATTCTTGAGGCTAACAGTCGCTTTAGCTATTATATTACTTATGCACGTCTCCACCTGCCTCTGTATCGAGGTAGGTCTGGAGAACATTGGGAACATTTGGTCTTGCATTACGTTGTTGAAGTGATTTTGCAAATCAGAAACGTAACGGCTGCTCTCAAAATTTCCAACTACGTGAACCAGAGGTGATAAAGAGAGTTAGGGGCTCATGTGATGACCAGGAATGCAATCTGAGAACGTTCGGTCTCCTCAGATCATTTGCAGATGGATGCGTCTATCGTGAAGCCGTACGCAGAACAGAATAGGATCTTGTACGAAAATACGACTTGGTGCCATTTCTGTGTCCAGTGATCCTGTAGAGAGCACCAGGATCTGCTCGCCCCTCTTTCTTTTCCCCTCCCTCTACCTTTGTCCCTCTCTCTCTTCCCCCCCCCCCTCTCTCCCTCTCTCAGGAGTGATAACGCGATCTTCTCAAGTCAATCCACATTCTATTGCTATTTCTATATGTAAAAGGAAAATCCATGACTAGCTCACTCACTGACTGACCCATCAACGACCAGCGCAAGCCGCTCAGGATAAAAACTTGTAATTTGGAGAGGGTGGTGTTCTCATATTGTAGGCATCGTTTCAGAAAGGGAGTGAAATAGGTGATGAAAGGTTTCTTCGAAGTATGTCGCTATTAAGGCAATACTGAAGCTAGAACTGCGAAGGTTGATATTCGTTTTCTCGTTTGGAAATTGAATGAAATACGTATTTGAGCATTTTCAGAATTTCAAGTATTAGAGGGGCGGGGGTGAAATGGGGGATGAAAAATTCTATGAAAATATTTCATTTTGTAAGCATTTTTAAGCTAACACTACGAAAAATTATATTTGGGTTCTCAGTTGGAAATAAAAAGATTCCTGTTTCTGTGTTTTACGAAATTCTGTCCTTAAGGGGGTGAAATAGGGGATGAAAGGTGTTTTGCAAATATGATGCTGTTAAGGCAATTTTGAAGCTAGAACTACGAAAATTGGTATTTGGTTTCTCGGTCATAAAAAAAAGTTCGTGTTCAGTACTTTTGGAAATTCATCCACCAAGGTATGAAATTCGGGAAGAAAATTTTTATGAAATTATTTCGTTATCCCAGTTAGAAATATCGAAATCTGTGTTAGAGAATGCATGTTCTTATACAAAAACCATCGCAAAACCTCAAAAGGCAGGTTTAACAAAGACCTCCGACTCCAGCTGCCAGAATCACAATTTGGTCAGAAGTACATTAGGAAATAACCATGCTTCTGTGGGCTTAATTAGACCATACAGTATACGCAAGTAAAACAGCGGGCGCTAAACTAGTTTTTGCTGTTGCACTGAAATATTTAACATTTGTGTCTTCAAGCATGTAATACACCGCATGTCAGTTTGACTTACGGATCATTCGCTATTGGCTTTTCGATTCCGGGCTGTGAATCTGCGATCTTACATAAATCACAACATTAAACCTACTTTGGGCAGTGTAGCTCTCAAGCAAATTGCACATTTTTTTCTGTGGCATGTTTCAAGGTTCGTCCCGTGTTTCAGCCCTCTGAGCCATCAATACTCTGTTCTGTCTGGTGCAACGTTTGTGAGTAGTGTCCATTTTTGCAGACACTCACCTAGATTATGTGAGCATCAGTTATCAGTGTAGAAATTTCTTTCGATTTTGTGGCGGTGCTTTACCTTGAACAACAGAAAATGCTGCTTCTGATGATAAGAACTGGTAATTAGCTAAATGCAGACATCACGCACAAACTGACTTTAAAATGGACAAGAATAACAACCTTCCAACACGACACGAAATATATTTATGCATTTGCTATCTGAAGTGATGCACTGCATACAAGCTATTTTGGCGGCATTCATTGTCGAAAATACACGTACCGTCTCAACGAGCCATTATTATAGTTTTCAGAAAGATCATTTGTATCTAGGGAAACCAAAATTTTATTTGCACACAATTATTTGTTTCTTTTTATTCAGCACATTTAAGATCTTGCATGCAGTCTATATTTTAATACGCAGTTTTAAAAATAACTTTTTCAGTGATCGTTGACACGTTACGGAGCCATTGTCTACGTCATAGGCACTAGCAGATTGCAGTCTGGTACCGCGCGACGACTACGGTCGCAGGTTCGAATCCTGCCTCGGGCATGGATGTGTGTGACGTCCTTAGGTTAGTTAGGTTTAAGTAGTTCTAAGTTCTAGGGGACTGACGACCTCAGAAGTTAAGTCCGATAGTGCTCAGAGCCATTTGAACTAGCAGAGTATCATACTATTCTAACTACATTACGACTTCAAAAAGTAACTTTCGAATGCCATCCCGGGCTACATATCTATCGCGTTGTCGGAAGAGAGTAAATGTTCTGCGTTTGATGCATACACAATTATGCTGCGGGACGGTTAACAGGAGTATCGTAGTGTGGGAGTAAAATGGCGCGGCAGCTGGAGACGTACCCCGAATTGGAAGTAAGCGGGACACTACAATCCTTGTGGGCAATGCGTCCAAGTTGTACACAAATCCAAAGGAACACAAAATGTTGTGTTGCGTTCAGCCGCAGAGAAATGGTGCGAACAACTTGAACAAGGCCGCACAGACGCTGGTGAAGCTTATCGGGAAAGAAGATCTCTGACACTGACCACGAATGACAATGTCCAGTCAATCGAACAATGGATTCACAGCAATCGAAGATTTTTCCAACGACGAGATCGTACGCACCTCGGTTCTCGAATTACTCCGTGAGCAAGGAACGGATTTCTGTCATCGAGGAATTGAACGATTGTTAGAACCGTCCAATCTTTGTTCGGTGACTAGGTTGAAAAACACTATCATTTATCTGCGTCACTTGGCAGTGTAATGCAGCAGTCAACAAAAGTTACTTATATATGTGTGGTCTGTAATCTATCTACATTTACGTGAATCTGCATCCACATGACTACTCTGTAATTCACCTTTATGTGGCTGGCAGAGGATTTCTTCGAACTACCGTCACACTGTTTCTCTACCGTTCCAATCTCCAACAGCGCGTGAAATGAATACTTGAATCTATGTATTAGCTCTGAGTTGTCTTATTTTATTATGATGACCATTTCTCCATATGTAGGACGGCGAAAATAAAATATTTTCACAACCATAGGAGAAAGTTGGCAATTGAAGTTTCGTGAAATGGCCTCGCCGCAAAGAAAAACACATTTGGTTTAATGATTGCTATTCCGACTCGCTTATCTTATCCGGGACACTCTCTCCCCTATTTCACAACAGTACGAAATGAGATGCTCTTTGTGGTGGTTCTTTTATGTATTGGTTTTATATGTTATGAAAAGTTAGAGTTATTTGACTGCTTCACAACTGGAAAATTATTTACGTCAGTGACTGAGTTGTGGTAATTCTCGCAGTTAATTTGTCCGACACGACGTTTTTATAAGACACCACCAACACAGAAAATTCCAGATATATAAGCGTGTTTGTAGTGTTAGTTGATTGTTATAGATTATTTATTTATTGTTTTGTGAAGATACAATGTTAGGGAGATTCTCGCAATTTCGTTAAGCGGGGATCGAAAATTTTACTGAAGTCACTTTACTGAAATACGACTCAATATTGGAAAAACTGATTACTTTCTCTGTTTCAAAGGAAGAGCCGCTAATCAAGAAAATTCTCCTACATTAAGTTATTTATTACGCCTCTGGGCCGTTATCATTTAGAACAAAGGCGCTGACCTCTGCACCAATGTTCCCCTATAAAATTTGCATGAAGACATTAATTTCTCAGCTTCATGAATATAGGAGCTAAAACATATAAAATTTTACAACATTTTTAAGTAATATTTGATTATGTTTAGGCTAAATATTACATGAAACGTACACGTTTTCTAGCCTCGTCACAAAATGGCTCCTTACACTACGAAGAAACAAAAGGGAAGAGAGAGCGATTCTTTTGCAAAAGGAACAGAGATTATAAGTACATTCGCAAATCATATTAATTGATTTCTGAGTTTTTGTTATTTTTCTGCGATAATATTTTTTTTCGTTACGACGTCAGTTTTGGTATGTTTGCGAAGTTATTCAATATCATTTATATGACGTTATGTGGCGTACCGCGACACCTTTGAACTTTTTCGTTGTTCTCTGTAAATCCTATATGGTAAGGATCTCATACAATACTCCTAATGGGGACGGACCAGCGTGTAAGCAGACTCGTTAGTAGACCTAAAAAAAATGGTTCAAATGGCTCTGAGCACTATGGGACTTAACTTCTCAGGTCATCAGTCCCCTAGAACTTAGAACTACTTAAACCTAAGTAACCTAACGACATCACACATCCACGCCCGAGGAAGGATTCGGACCTGCGACCTTAGCGGTCGCGTGGTTCCAGACTGTAGCGCCTAGAACCGCTCGGCCACTCTGGCCGGCGTTAGTAGACCCGTTGTAATCTATGGTTTGCCTTCCCCACAACATTATCTGTGTGATGGTTCCAGCTTAAGTTATTCCTAACTGTAATTCATAGGTATTTAGTCGAACTGACAGCCTTTGTATTTGTGTGATTTATCGTATAACTCGAACTTAACCGATTTCTTTTTGTAGTCATGTGAATGACCTCATAATTTTCCTTTATTGAGAGACAACTGCCACTTTTTGCACCACTCAGATATAGTGTGTAAATCATTTTATAATAGTTTTTTTATCTTCTGGCGACTCTACTAGACGGTAAATGACAGTATCATTTGCGAATAATCTAAGAGGGTCGCTTAGGCTATCTCCTCGGTCGTTTATACATATCAGGAACAAGAGAGAGCCTCTAACACCTCCTTGAAGAATGCCGGATATTTTTTCCGTTTTACTCGATGCTTCTCCGTCGATTACTACGTACTGTTACTTTTCTGAGAGAAAAACACGGATCCAGTCGCACCATGTAAGCGATGCTCCATTGGTATGTAATTTGATTGGTAGGTGGTAAACGGTGTCAAAAGCGCCGGCCGCGGTGGCCGTGCGGTTCTGGCGCTGCAGTCCGGAACCGCGAGGCTGCTACGGTCGCAGGTTCGAATCCTGCCTCGGGCATGGGTGTGTGTGATGTCCTTAGGTTAGTTAGGTTTAAGTAGTTCTCAGTTCTAGGGGACTTATGACCTAAGATGTTGAGTCCCATAGTGCTCAGAGCCATTTGAACCATTTGATTTGGTGCCAAAAGCGTTCTGGAAATCTAGAAATATGGAATCAGGTTGAGATCCGCTATCAAAAGTAAGCCAACGGTCTTGGCGCAGTGGTAACACTCGTTCCCGTCAGATAATAGACGTTAAGCGCTGTTGGGCTTGGTTAGCACTTGGATAGGTGACCGTCCCGGTCTGCCGAGCTCTGTTGGCAAGCGAAATCCACTGAGCCCATGTGATGCCAACTGAGGAATAGCACCACCGGTCACGAGAACTGACAACGGCTGGAAGAACAGTGTGTTGGCCACATGCCCCTCCGTATCCAAATTCAGTGACGCCTTTGAGCTGAGGATGACGCGGTGGTAGGTCGGTACCGTTGGACCTTCCAAGGCCTGTTGGGACGGAGTATAAATTTTAGCTACAGTGCGACGAGAGGAAATTATGCCTCTAACAGTTATAAACATTATCTATTCGACATATAAAAAAAAGAGTGGAAACGTTGATAAATATTAATTATTTATATAATATTTTATGATGTAATTGGGCATATCGATGTGTATCATACAAAAAACAATGATAATTGTAAATTCCTTTTATGATCTGCGTTTGTCTTCCTTTGCTTTTATCTTTTGTTGGATGGCTTTTGTAGGTTGCGGACGCATATCAAACTGAGGTCTGTTAAGAAATTGTAATTATTTGTTAATTATAACTTAGGAATAGAGTTCATTATTATTATAAATATGAGTGCATAATTATTTGTCACTTTAATTCCGCATTCGATAAGGATTATCTGTGTTAATTATTTCTTTCCGCTGCAAGGAGCGCAGCCATTGATGATAGAGATTTGTGTTGTGTCTAATTCATACAGCATAGACACAATGAGGTAGCTAGGTGCACGCTAAACTAACGCAGACGGGCTTGAAGTACTGGAACAGGAGACTTATTAATGAATAAGAAGAAAAGTACGTAGCGTTTTAATACTTATCTTTAATTCTCTTGTTGGAATACATCTCTCTTGAATATTAGTAAGCTATAAGCACTGATACAAATGGCGCCTTGCTAGGTAGTAGCTATGGACTAAGCTGAAGGCTATTCTATCTGTCTCTCGGCAAATGAGAGGAAAGCTTCGTACGTCTGGTCGCAAGCTATGTCGTCCGTACAACTGGGGCGAGGTCTAGTCCGTGTCTTGTGACCTGCCATGTGGTGGCGCTAGGTTGCGATTACACAGTGGCGACACGCGGGTCCGACATGTACTACAGGACCGCGGCCGATTTAAGTTACCACCTAGCAAGTGTGGTGTCTAGCGGTGACACCACAATTTGTATCGCGTTTTTTGTCTGTGTTTTCCTTAGAAAAAAATCAAATGTTTGCTTGATGAAGTCTAAATAGTGCACAATACGAAAGTAAAGTTTAATAAGCATTTCAAATGCGTATCCTGTTTGCTCTAACAATAGAAAGTCTCTATCAATTGTCTGCCGCCATCTTAACAATTACCTCAGCGGCAAATTCAAATTACGCAACTCTGCAGACACAAATGCCAAAGGTAGTACAAATGTGTAAAAATAAATGTGCACCGGTGGTCCCGAACTCATTTTAATGAAAATAATTCGAATCAGATTGGTTCTTTAAAAACAGTGCTCGTAGCACGATCCTTATAACAAACTTTTCTAGCTGATGTATGGAGCCGAAATTAATTAAGCACGAGTTGCGAAGAATATTTTTTCAGGTAACATACGTCAGTGTTGTGCGCGGCTGATATTCAGTGGTTTTAATGATCATTTTGCTGAAGATAACTGCTTCCATCATAATCAATAGTTGAATAGAATCTGTTGTATGAACTGTGATTTAGTGACACTTACATAACTTACAGACAACACTTTAACACAACTTTAACTTGGAGTTCTTTAGCAACTTCACCAAATCTTTAGCCGGGAGAAAAATTATTTAGTAATTACTGAATGTAATAAAATAAGATTATCATTTTCATTTACAAATTAGTTAAATACCAAACCACTGAATAACACCACGAACGCCACAAGTCCCAGTTTGATGTTAACAACATATGCTCACCCTGTAGATAGTCTTACACTAAGGAGCACGTACGCTATCTCTCCATTTGTCATTCTGTTGCGCCCTCCCACCCAGTAGAATCTCGTCACCAATAAACGTCAAGCGCGGCGCTTATCAAGCATATGCGCGTGAATGAAAAACAACGAGAGGGCGTGCTTCATTCATAAGTTGCCTCTGTTTTCCGCAGCGGACTGGGGAGCCCTCTTAGGACGCCCTTCCCACCGCGCACAGTGTCAGGGGGCCGTGTGTGCTTCCGCAGGGCCATCGACCGCCGACCGGAGACCAGAGACTTGCGGCCACTCAACGGGATGAGCGCCGATCTGTGCGTAGCAGCCGTCGCGCCGGCTTACGCAAAAGTATCCGTCAGCAGCGTAGCCGCAGGCTGAGGAAACTGCGGCCCTGACTCACAGTTTACCTGCACACAAAACACACACACACACACACACACACACGCACACACACAGACACACACACGCCAGCGCGCCAGGAGACGAAGTTTACTGGGAAGAGTTATATAACACACGCTCCCTCTTTTCCTTGTCGCTGTTTTCCGTCTACAAGCTGGTTATTTATCTCCGTGGAAAGGCATCTCTGCTTACATTTTTCACCCTGCTGTTCCCTGTGCAGTGCCGTAGAAAGCTGTTTAAGAGCTTCCTTTATCGATAGGATCAGGACACGTCGGAGTTGACCCAGAACGATTACTTTTAACAGTCAGGGTTCCCATGAGCACAAATGTTGTCTTTCATTAGTTACGAATGCACAACTCTCTGCATTTACATGCATGCTCTGAAAACTGTGAAGTGCACTGCAGAGAGTACTTCACATCGCCCTGCGTATTAAGATACCTAGCAGATCCAAAGTACAATCACGCATAGAACGTAGTTAACACCATTCGCAATAGGTACATATGACTGCTGGTTCTGGCAGTATACAGGCTTGCAGCTGAGAGCTTTCAGAATAATGAAAATGACGATGAAATGAGGTGTTGTGGCCCTCAAATACGTACCCTCTGACTCAGAGTTGAAATATTAAAAGTTTTGGCTGGTTTAGTTGTCTAGGGGCTGGGGTACGTAGTTGCCGCATTACAGGCCAAATACTGCTGAGTCTACAGTATACGATATGAATATACACATGGATCGAATGGTCGAAGGTTCTTATCACTCGGCAATTGCGAATGCAACGTAGAAATTTATAAATGAAAGACTGCAATTAAATAAAATCTGCTGGTACTATCTTAACTTTAAATGATGAGTACTGTAGGGAAGCAGCATACTCACGCCTTATAAAATTCACATCAGTCTTTCCATTGTGTGCCAGCCTAGTCCGCTGTAACTAGCTCTGACGTCATAAATATTGCGCAATACTTTAAAATGAAGTAAATAACCTGAAACGTTTCTAGCATCTCAGGAGTAATACAAAATCAATATGTGTTGGATATCAGTTCATAACCATTTTCGAAATTTGGATGTTTTTCTGTAAAAATCATTGGCGCAACAGAAAAGAGCTAGAAACTTAAAAATTTATATTTAGATTCCTTTTGCATAATAATTTAGTAGAAAAAGTATTCTGGATCTGACAAATTAAAATTTGAGTTGAAATTCATGATTTTCTGGTTTTTATCTTAAAAATTAAGAAAGCAAGATAGATTCAGTAGGCGAATAAATAAAGCTATGATGTTTAAATTTAAGTAGAAGGGAGACCCGCTATAATCATAAAAATGTGAGAAGTTTCAACAGTATAACTGTAAAACTATAGCTATAGCATATCTCCAAAGAGCAAGTTCAGAGCTCGTCTACTGCGTGTAGTGTAATTAAATTAATTCTCTCGCCCAAAATATTTGACTTAGCTACACCAGACTTTTATTATGATTACTTACTTGTGTGCTGATTGCACAATTAAATTGAAAGCTTCATCGGCCATCAGCAAAGGAAGCAATGATTTATTCGATAACTTAAAGTGGTGCATTACTAGCCCAGAGGCTAGTCGGAAGAGCAGATTTGATTAGGCGTTCCCTTAGCCGTCCGCACCGCGGCTTTATATGTAAGAACGCTGCGCGAGAAAAGGAAGGCCCCAGTTCTCTCCAGATGCTGATAGCGCACCACCTGTGCCGGGAGTCACGTCGCGTCGGTATCGTTGATATAAACAGCCTCGGATGCAGTAATAAGTTACTCGGGATATGCGTAACCATGAAATCGTTTTCGAGTGAAGTGTTAATTTTGGGATGACGTTAATGATCTATCTTTAGTTTGCGTACATCGTATTTTCACGTAGCGTCGCAGGACAGACATTCTACCATTATTAGCGTGGCGTTTGATGAACATTATCACCAAATTATGGCGAGCATTCACTTAAACATTTAATTGGAACAGTTATAGTGGCGTCAGCGCATTAGACTCTGAACTGCTCTGGTAGCTGGATTGTGTGGATTCTTTTTGGTCTGTGACTTTCAGAATATAGTGAACATTTTAGAGAAAATGGTTTTTGGTTATGAATCCCAGACAATCTCCTAGTTCCTCAGAGCTATAAGCTGTAGCTATAAATGTATTTCTCAGATGAAGTGGGCACTAGGAATTCTCGTTACAGGCTTCACGTTTTGCTAATCACTTTCTGGTAGCCAAAATTGTAGTTAGAGAAGCAGTGTTGAGAACGGCAAACAGCATAAATACAAAACATTTATTCTATTATTCCACCTGCCGCCCCACAGTAGGATAGTAGAAGTACTTTTGAGAATGCGGTATATTTCTGCAAAACACTTATTGGTGTCGATATCCCAGCAATTAAATAAAATATAAGTTGAATAAAAGGGAAACAATAGATTCCTACTGCACGTAATTACACTGCTGGCCACCGTAAATGGAACACCAAGAAAGACAAGAGGTAGCACAACAAAATTTATTGTGCAGATAACATGTTGACCAAGTATCAAATGATTACGTTTACAGACGT
Organism: Schistocerca nitens; assembly: GCF_023898315.1. NCBI lineage: Eukaryota > Metazoa > Arthropoda > Insecta > Orthoptera > Acrididae > Schistocerca > Schistocerca nitens. The sequence continues at coordinate 108,797,266 of NC_064615.1, forward strand.
CTGTAACATGTGGTTCCTGCCAGAATCAGTAACCAGAGTAGCCGCCATTGTTGGAGATCACCGCTGCCACACGTCTCGGCATTGAGTCAAAGAGACGTTGGATGTGTTCCTGGGGTACAGCAGCCCAAGCAGCTTCCACACGTTGCCAAAGATCATCTGGTGTGGCAGCTGGGGATGTAATCTGGGTCACTCGTTGAGCAACCATGGACCACATGTTTTCTATCGGCGAAAGATCCGGAGAGCGAGCCGGCCAGGGAAGCAATTCAATCTGGTTATTGACGAAGAACCTTTGGACAATGAGTACCACGTGTGATCGCGCATTATCCTGTTGAAATATGGCTGTGGCCGAGCCCTGAAGGTAAGGAAGGACAACTGGCTCCAGCACCTCGGATATGTAGCGCCGGCTATTTAAAGTACCGGCAATACGTACTAGAGGCGTGCGAGAGTAATATCCAATACCGCACCATACCATAATACCCGGTGCAAGACCAGTGTGGCGGTGCATAATGCAGCTGTCCAGCATCTTCTCTCCACGGTGTCTCCACACTCGAATCCTACCATCGTGGTGCTGCAGACAGAAGCGTGCCTCGTCAGTAAAGACAACGTCATTCCATTCTGCCGTCCACATCCGTCTGTCATCGCACCATTGGGGACGGAGACGTCTGTGGTTCTGCGTCAATGGTAGACGAAGCAATGGACGTCTTGCGGACAGACCACTCTGCTGTAAACGGCGTCGAATGGTACGCGCAGACACTGGATGATGCGTTACAGACGCAATGTGCTGTGCTAAGGTTCGGGATGTCATTGAGCGATCCGTCACTGCCATGCGCACAATTTGCCTATCAGCACGTGCAGTGGTGCACCGAGTTGAATGCGATCGACCACGTCGGTCCGTCTTACCCTCCTGCATCCAAAGGTCACATATCCGCATTACAGTTGTTTGGTTTCGTCCAACACGACTAGCGATTTCTCTGTATGATAATCCACAATCTCGGTAAGCCACTATCCTTCCTCTGTCGAACTCGGATACTTGATCAAAAGATGTTCGCTGTTGTCTACGAGGCATAACTGATCGTCTTGTGAAACAACCACAAGGTAAACACACGTGCCGAAAGTACACTCGTCGAAATCGCCAAGCCTTAAATGGCGCTATGAGGTGGCGCCACAGGCGCGCGTGACGTGCGTCTGCGCTGAAATTCTAATCAGTTGCATATCTCATCGCTGCAAACTCATGGTGTAAATTTCACTTGATTCGGATGCTTCCTTCAGGGTGTTGCATTTACGGTGGCCAGCAGTGTAGTTATGAACGACAACATAGCTCGTGAGATATTCACTTCCAAACGCATTCTACGTCTTCACTGTACAAACCACGGAAATATCACAAGTTCACAAGTCGGCACTCCGAAGTATTTCTGTCTCTTGCGACCACGAGCAAACCGCTCCACACTCTCCAAGTTCCTCTCATCGACACAGCATCACCAAGGAATACCCACGTCTGGACCACGGCTAACGTTGGGCACCATGTGGTCCACCTATTGTGCGGCATCACGCGGTTGCTAACAAGCCGCAGCTTTGACGAGCGTCCTGTGCGGCCGCCCAAACTACGAACATAGACTATTTCCAGGGCTCCACAACTCGCCCATTACCTCACACAGCCCAAAAGTTAAAAGCCAAGTAAATCTGTCAAATCATGAAACCACTGGTCACTGTTCGGCGCAATACATGACAAGAAAGAGAAACCGTTCCATTCACGCTTGAAGTGTTGGAATAATCACTGCTTAAGTGCCTCTTTGTACACTGAGGAAGTTTATTAAAGGAAACGTTATTATTTTTACTGTATGTTCCTATTTATAAACTAACCATTCGCAGATGCTATGCTTGGACTGTCTGAAAAATTTTTTGAGAAGCTGCAAACAATAAATTGAAACAGAAGTTAATCTGACTGTGTGATTTCCAAGAAAGTTACCTAGTAAAGAAAATCAGATTCTATTTAAGTTCCTTTCAAAAATCATAACACTCTGTTTTATACTTCTTCACTTCTCTGACTTGAAATTTGACGAAACCTTAAGCGATTTCTTATAGGATCAAAGGAAGTCCCTCGAAATCAGAAATATATATCTTTCTCTTTTTGGCTTACTTGTGGCAATGAATAACGCTCGGGCAGCTGCTCTCTGGAAACTGTTGCTGCTGCTGCGACTGAAAGCTACTAAAAAGGCGTGTCTCATTTACTGAGCGGCAAACTACCTACAGGTGAACTCCGTGTGTAATGAGTCCACGTAATGTGTCTGCGTTTTAAACTGCGGTTGTGAGTCATTATTTAGTGATTGAAAAACATTTCGAAATGGATGATGACGTGTAAATTACGTCAATGTTGATTCCTTTACAAGGTGTATTGGAAAATTTTGAAAAGTCACATTACAAAAGTATTCGTCAGTATAATCAAGAATTGCAAAGAAATGATATTATAAGATATGTATGTTCATAGAAGGTTACACAAGGTTGCACTGATTGAGTTAATGTTTCCTGATTTGTCGCTAATGCTATCTAACTACGAAGAGGGGAAGTTCTGTGTTGGGTGCTAAATTCTTATAAAAGTGTGCAGTCAGCAGCTCTCACTCATTTAAAGCAAAGAAAATGAATTATCACCTTAGGATGAAGTTTGCATTAAATCGTTCACAAATCTGTCTCCCTCGCGGTAAAGACATCAAAATCCATATTATAAAATCATTTTTCCCAATAACAGTAATTAATATTTGTCATTTACGTAATGGCTCGCTTCACCATTACCCATTGCGGACTAACTGTTTCTGCATCCAGCATCTGCGTGGAGCGGCCAACGCAGAGATGTTATTGGAGACGTGCAGTGTCACAGATGATATTGCGCGTTGTCTGAGGAACAAGCAAGCGCGACTGCCGGCTGTGCGTCAAAAGTTATAAGGGAAACTGATAGTGAAGAAATATTAACACCACTTTCAGCTGTAGTTAGTTTAATCGTGCCCTCGCGATCGCTATGGAAGTGATACGTAGGGGTAGAGCAACTTCCTAATTCTTTACCGTGTACTGGTTCTTGAAACTTGTAATTGACTTTTCCAGTGTCTTCCAGATTTTCAGCATTTCTCAATCTTATCAATTTTATTGACTAATTAATCAAAGTGACTGTCTCGTGGGTCCCTACCACCACGGAACAGCGCGTCCCCAGGTTACGGATAGGGGATACGGCCTTCAGATATGAAGGGTAGCTGCGAACACAAAAAATAAGCAGCCGCGGACAGCCGGTGGGGAGCAGGCGATGGCGTGATGAACCATCCCTGTTTCTTCTTCTCTTACTATCAAATCTATTCATCAAGAATCAGCAACATTAATGGGCATGGGTCCCTTTGAAGTAAAATATTCTGGAGGCAAACTAGGTTCCCATTCGGATCTCCGAAGAGATTCAAGCCGAAAGGAACTTTCAGGTTGGGAACATGGAACGTTAAAAGTTTGAACAGGCCAGGTACATTCCAGACATTATTAGACGAATTAGATAGATACGGTGTAGACATTACAGCTATTCAAGAAACTCGGTGGCAGGGGGAGGGTAGCATAAGGAGGGGTAACTATACAGTTTTCAATGGAGGTGCGGAAGCTCACAGTTTCGGAACAGGTTTCGCAGTACAGAGAAATGTGCTTCACGCAGTCAGAGATATAAGGTTCATTAGTGACCTACTATCAGTTACAGTGTTGTCCGGCAGGTGGAATAGACTAGTAGTAATTAATGTACACGCACCAACTGAGGACACTAAAGAGGTTGTTAAAGACGGCTTTTATGAAGAACTAGATCAACTGTGGGATGAGTTCTCCTCGTATGATACAAAATTAATCATAGGTGATTTTAATGCGAAGATAGGCAAGGAGGAAGCATTCCGGCCTACAATTGGGAAATAAAGTTTGCATAACATTTCGAATGATAATGGCACAAGGGTGGTTAATTTGGCTGTTTCAAAAGATATGATTGTTGAGAGCACAATCTTCAAAAGGAAGGACATTCATAAAGCAACCTGGGTCTCTCCAGATGGACACACCCGAAACCAAATTGATCATGTTCTTGTAGATCGGAGATGGCACACTAGTACAGAAAATGTTAGGACTTTCAGGGGAGCAGACTGCGATTCTGATCATTTTCTTGTAGTTGCCAAAGTTCACCAACGGCTATCTACAGTAAGATCTAGCTGTCACAATGCAGACCTTGTTAGGTTCGACACTGACAAGCTAAATGATGAAGACTTTAGAAGAAGGAACATGATAGAAATTTCAAATAGGTTTGATGCTCTCAGGACACACGAAGATCAAGACGAGGATGTAAATAAACTGTGAGGAATAATATTAAAGAGGCAGCGATGGTCACAATAGGTAAATTAAGAAGAACAGGAGGAAACCTTGGTTTGATGAAGAATGCAAGAAACTAGTGGAGGAAAGGAGAAAAGCGCGATTAGATTGGGATAGAATGGGAGACAGAAAACGAGAAGAGTTCTTGAACTTGAGAAGGGAAGTTGGTCGTAGTCTACGGACAAAGAAGAGGGATTATTTGAACAATCAAATTACAAAAATGGAAACAAACAATAAAACAAAAACCATTAGGGAACTTTACCTAGACATAAATGGGTATAGAAAGGGCTTCAAGGCTAGGACAAATGCACTTCGAGGAGATGCTGGGGGAATACTGACAGACCCCAGTGCTATATTAAGTAAATGGAGGGCGTATGTTGAGCATCCATTAAATGTACGCCAGGAATCAGGAAATGAGCAGGCGTACGAAATACATACAGCAGAACCCCAGATACCTGAGCCAACGTTAAAGGAAGTAAGAGATGCAATCAACAAACTGAAAAACCATAAAGCACCAGGATCAGATTGCATAACTGCAGAATTAGTTAAAAATGTGGGACAGAAATTGGTGAAAGTAGTTCACAAAGTGATAACTAAAGTATGGAACTCAGAGATGATACCTGAAGAGTGGCAGGAGTCGATTCTGATCCCAATTTTTAAGAAAGGTGACAAAATGGATTGTATTAATTGTAGAGGGATATCGCTATTACCAGTATGTTCCAAAATTTTCTCGAATATTCTGCTAAGCAGGCTTACACCATATGCAGATGAAATTGTGGGGGATTACCAAGCCGGCTTTCGGAGGAACAGATCAACTATAGACCAAATATTCACCCTGCGTCAAATTTTGGAAAAGAAATGGGAATACAATAAACCAGTTCATAATCTTTTCATAGATTTTACAAAAGCATAAGATTCAGTATTGCAATCAAAATTGTACAGAATTCTTTTGGAACTTGGAATACTAAATAAGTATGTTAGACTTTTAGAAGCGAGTTTGAAAAAGACAAAAGGTACAGTACGCGTGGGGAAATTGGACTCAGAAGAATTTGTAATAAAGAACGGACTAAAGCAGGGAGATGCCCTGTCTCCGCTACTTTTTAATGTAGTCCTAGAATATATTGTACGAATGGCAGCAAATAATTCAGAGGGTGTGGAGCTAAATGGAAATATTAAGATATTAGGGTATGCAGATGATCTAAACATCATTAGCGATAGAAAGAATCTGTAACAGCAAATACGAGTGCGTTAATCAAGGCTAGTGAAGATGTAGGTCTAAGGGTAAGTGAAGACAAAAGTAAATACCTGGTTACTACTAGAATGCCAACAGCAGTAGATCAGGAAATATTAAGAGTTGGAGACATGCAGTGTGAAAAAGTGAACACATTTAAGTATCTAGGCGTGGACATCACTTCGAGAAATGAGCTTGAATCCGAACTGAAGAAGAGATTACGGGCAGGAAATGCATGCTACTTCTCATTGAATAGATTATTTTCATCACGGATATTGTCTAGGAATTTAAAGATTAGAATATACAAAACTATTATTCTACCAGTTATGTTGTATGGGTGTGAGACTTGGCCTCTCACTGTACAAAATGAAAAGCCGTTTCGAGTATTTGAAAACAAAATTTTGAAGAAAATTTTCGGAGCAAAAAGGGATGACATTAGCGGAGAGTGGCGAAAACTACATAACGAAGAGGTTCACGTACTCTATTCAAGCCCTGACATAATCAGTATTATTAAATCACGTAGGCTGCGATGGGCGGGTCACGTAGCTCGAATGGATGAGGGCAGGGCAGCGCACAGAGTACTGGTAGGGCACCTAGAGGGAAAACGTCCTGTGGGGAGACCGAAGCGTAGATGGGAGGACAGTGTGAAGGCTGATTTGAGGAGCCTAGGTATTGAAGATGAATGGAAGGAAATAGCCCAAGACAGGGCCAGATGGTGAAAATACGTTGCTGCGGTTATGGAATCTCGAGTCCGGTATGACCAGTGAGTAAATAAGTAAGTAAGTAAGTAATCAAAGTGATCAATTAATTATACCCTCCGCCTCTGGTGAGCCCTCCAATCCTCCCCTCCCCTGCCCCCCTCCATTACCTGGAAATTGGCGGCTCTGTGGTGGAGAGGAAGGACCTCATGACAGGAAATTCAATTACATAGCAGAGGGTGTATTGTTTATTTATAAAAAAAATCAGTTTGCTAGGTTCTATCACTTTTGTTTTATTCCGATTGCGTAAGGGATAACGTCATGAAACACCCATCACACATAATTACACTGTTAAAAATCTTACGACTGGGAAGCATGCACCATCTGCCGTTCCCTGTCCGCTGGACCATGCTAGTGCCACTTAAACATTGATAAACTATCCATTAATCAATAGTACCTGCACTATCGTCACTATCGGTAGTCTGTTTTAACCATCGATAGTCCTATCGTTTATAATGTAATTCTTTTTTAACTGGCGCCTGAAAAATTGTCGGTTCCTATTACCGCATGCGATTGGAGTGCACATTAAACGTAGATTATGTGGAGGTATTTAATCAACAATATATATGGTGGCACCTTAGCCAATCTGAGTGTTTTTTTAAAACTAAGTTGTTAACAGATTCGTCGCTGTGGGGGTGGGGTCGTGAAAGAGGGAATTTTCTTGTTTGTCTTTCAGTGATGGCAACTCACCGTCGCGCACGTCTCGCTGTACTAGATCCTAGGTTCAAAAAACTTGTTTCAGGACATTTCAAGAGACAGAAAACGCTGCACAAGTACTTTAGAAGCGTATGCTGCTATCATCGCATCAACTACAAGAATAACACCTGAAGCAGAAGCATCCATGAGCAGTGCTGATATGTCTACTGTTAAGTCTAACAGTTTGAAATCGGATGATATATGCTACTGGTCATTAAATTGCTACACCAAAAAGAAATGCAGATGATCAACGGGTATTCATTGGACAAATATATTATACTAGAACTGACTGGTGATTGCATTTTCACGCATTTGGGTGCATAGGTCCTGAGAAATCAGTACCCAGAACAACCACCTCTGGCCGTAATAACGGCCTTGATACGCCTGGGCATTGAGTCAAACAGAGCTTGGATGGCGTGTACAGGTACAGCTGCCCATGCAGCTTCAACACGATACCACAGTTCATCAAGAGTAGTGACTGGCATATTGTGACGAGCCAGTTGCTCGGCCAACATTGACCAGACGTTTTCAATTGGTGAGAGATCTGGAGAATGTGCTGGCCAGGACAGCAGTCGAACATTTTCTGTATCCAGAAAGGCCTGTACAGGACCTGCAACATGCGGTCGTGCATTATCCTGCTGAAGTGTAGGGTTTCGCAGGGATCGAATGAAGGGTAGAGCCACGGGTCGTAACACGTCTGAAATGTACCGACCACTGTTCAAAGTGCCGTCAATGCGAACAAGGGATGACCGAGACGTGTAACCAATGGCACCCCAGACCATTTACATCGGGTGATACGCCAGTGTGGCGATGACGAATACACGCTTCCAATGTGCGTTCACCGCGATGTCGCCAAACACGGATGCGACCATCATTATGTTGTAAACAGAACCTGAATTCATGAAAAATAGTGACGTTTTGCCATTCGTGCACCCAGGCGCTCCTGTCTGTGAAGAAGCGTCAAGGGTAACCGCAGCCATGTCTCCGAGCTGATAGTCCATGCTGCTGCAAACGTCGTCGAACTGTTCGTGCAGATGGTTGTTGTCTTGCAAACGTCCCCATCTGTTGACTCAAGGATCGAGACGTGGCTGCACGATCCGTTACAGCCATGTGGATAAGATGCCTGTCATCTCGACTGCTAGTGATACGAGGCCGTTGGGATCCAGCACGGCGTTCCGTATTACCCTCCTGAACCCACCGATTCCATATTCTGCTTACAGTCATTGGGTCTCGACGAACGCGAGCAGCAATGTCGCGATACGATAAACCGCAATCGCGATAGGCTACAATCCGATCTTTATCGAAGTCGGAAACGTGGGGGTACGCATTTCTCCTTCTTACACGAGACATGACAACAATGTTTCACCAGGCAACGCCGGTCAACTGCTGTTTGTGTATGAGGAATCAGTTGGAAACTTTCCTCATATCAGCACGTTGTAGGTGTCGCCACCGGCGCCAACCCTGTGTGAATGATCTGAAAAGCTAATCATTTGCATATCACATCATCTTCCTGTCGGTTCAATTTCGCATCTGTAGCACGTCATCTTCGTGGTGCAGCAATTTTAATGGCGAGTACTGTACATTTTTTGCCCAACTAACAACATCGTAACGTCGATGTCATTACACTAGTCAGTGATTGCATAATGGACCTACATCAATATTCTGAAAAACTTGTAATAGACAAGCTTTAAAATATTGCGCAAAATCTAATTGTATGTTGCTTCTCATGGCCAATATATTCTTGTGGTGTCCAGCGACTTCAACTCCTGAAGAGTGTTTTCCCCAAGGCAAGATAAAAAATTTCTTAAAAACTCCACAGACTAGAGGAGAAAAATTTAAACACCTTACGTGTATCTTGTAATGTTGTATTTTAAACAACAGACTAAAGGACAAGAATTTAAATACCGGTTATTTTATAAAACAAAATTTAGATATCTTGTAGTGTTGTATTTTAATTAATAAAAATTGTTAGAAAGCTATGATTAATTTAAAATACCTACCCAAAACAATCGATAGCTTTTAAAAATAATATCGATAATATCGCATGTCATTTATCGATGTTTAAGTAACACTAGACCATGCCCATTGCCGTCTCACGCCACCGCACACACGGCTCTCTCGGGGTTCTGCAAAGCGTGGCTGTGCCACGTGCCGGTGTCTGCTCATGCCCGCGACTGACAGACTGGATTTCATACTCTCTCTGTTTTTCCTCGTGTCCTGCAAGCCCTGCATGCGCCGTCGGTCATGGTCATACCAAACTAAAAACAAGTCGGCATTTACCTGGTAAACGTGTGTGGAATACCGACGCATGCGAGAACTCCATCGTCCTTCCAAGGCAAATGGCTGATCGGGAATCATTCCAGAAATACTGTTGAAGTCAATACACAATTAATTGCTGGTCACGTGGTAATGATATAGGGGATATAAGGCGAACGTGATAGCTCACCGCACCCAGTCGCAGTCAGTCTCTGGAAGAAGAAGAATCATGAAGCGTTTGCAACGGTCAAGATCCTCATCTGCCTCTGCATCACAGAAGAAGCGTAAAAGTAAGTACTCATTACATGTCGTTGCTTCCATTACTCCATGTAGATGTTCCCTTTCTTTGTTCAACTCTATGTCGTTGTCTGTGGATTCTTCTTCTTCTGCTTCTTTGTTCAGTGACCTCTGTTATGTCTGAACCAGCAGCAGCCGTCATCACCACGTCGGACTTGCAGCGAACACTGGACTGTCAGCATCAGCAGCAGTAGTAACGCTTTGGGATCCTGTAGCGAACATAGCTCACTTGCTGGAGCAAGACAACAAGCTGCTACTGTCTGCGCTGCTCATTGCTTTAGACACCCAGCAAGTCCCCGACTCTCATAAGAACTGTGTCGGGGGCTCTACACCACACGGTGCAGGTCAGTACTGGTCTCCGACATATGCGCCACCCCAGAACATTCCGGAGTTACTGCAAGGACAGAGTGTTGAAGTGGTGCGTGAGAACCTGCCGATTACCCCCCAGTGCTCTACTGCTCTTCACTTCAACTTATAATTTATGAGCTTAAATATTGGTGTAGAAGAATCAGTGAACATTGACTAGCGTGTTGTGTTACAGACTGAAAATACATCCAGAAGTGCGGTTTAGGGAGTTGGAATGGGATGAACTGTGACATGCAGAAGATTGCAAAAAATGGCTCTCAGCACTATGGAACTTAACTTCCGAGGTCATCAGTCCCCTAGAACTTAGAACTACTTAAACCTAACTAACCTAAGGACATCACACACATCCATGCCCGAGGCAGGATTCGAACCTGCGACCGTAGCGGTCGCGCGTTTCCAGACTGTAGCGCCTAGAACCGCTCGGCCACTCCGGCAGGCTAGAAGATTGCATCGACGAACAGATGAACTCTGAGTATTACCCATCTTAGGACCTTTATTGTACGGGTCTGACGCTTTCTATAACATCATTGTACGATGGCGCGACACTCATGGTCAGATCTGGAGATCGATCCATTTATCTGCAACACTCCACCGTTACAAACTCGTTTGGTCCTCGGATGGCGCTCTCCCTTGTGAGGGAAACACCAAACCATGGGCTACCTTCTGTTCAGACTATGTATAAAGACAAAAAAATGGTTCAAATGGCTCTGAGCAAAATGGCTCTGAGCACTATGGGACTTAACATCTGTGGTCATCAGTCCCCTAGAACTTAGAACTTCTTAAACCTAACTAACCTAAGGACATCACACACATCCATGCCCGAGGCAGGATTCGAACCTGCGACTTAGCGGTCGCGCGGTTCCAGACTGTAGCGCCCAGAACCGCTCGGCCACTCCGGCCGGCCGTATAAAGACATCGTGAATTATCTCCATATCTATAGTGTGCACGTAGATGATGAAGAACAGTACATCAATGTTGTTGTTGTTGTTGTTGTTGTGGTCTTCAGTCCTGAGACTGGTTTGATGCAGCTCTCCATGCTACCCTATCCTGTGCAAGTTTCTCCATCTCCCAGTACCTACTGCAACCTACATCCTTCTGAATCTGCTTAATGTATTCATCTCTTGGTCTCCCTCTACGATTTTTACCCTCCACGCTGCCCTCCAATGCTAAATTTGTGATCCCTTGATGCCTCATAACATGTCCTACCAACCGGTCCCTTCTTCTCGTCAAGTTGTGCCACATACTCCTCTTCTCCCCAATTCTATTCAATACCTTCTCATTAGTTATGTGATCTACCCATCTAATATTCAGCATTCTTCTGTAGCTCCACATTTCGAAAGCTTCTATTCTCCTCCTGTCCGAACTATTTATCGTCCATGTTTCACTTCCGTATATGGCTACACTCCATACAAATACTTTCAGAAACGACTTCCTGACACTTAAATTTTTACTCGATGTTAACAAATTTCTCTTCTTCAGAAACGCTTTCCTTGCCTTTGCCAGTCTACATTTTATATCTTCTCTACTTCGACCATCATTAGTTATTTTGCTCCCCAAATAGCAAAACTCCTTTACTACTTTAAGTGTCTCATTTCCTAATCTAATTCCCTCAGCATCACCCGACTTAATGCGACTACATTCCATTATCCTCGCTTTGCTTTTGTTGATGTTCATCATATATCCTCCTTTCAAGACACAGTACATCAATACGATGTCAAAAGAAGAAGCTAAAGAAACTCCTCTCAGTTTGAGAGAAATACAGGGTGTTCATTTTCGATTGTTTATTGCACAAGAACTAAACACTGTACGGATATCATACATACGTCATTTTGAAGAGAAACCCTGAAAGTTTTCTTTCATGTATACCGCCACGACTTAGTTTGGTAATTTGCCGATAGTCAGTGCTAGTCGCAAACATGGCGAGTTCAGATGCGAATCGAGCTTTCTGTGTGTTGGAGTTCGACAAAAACAAGTGTGCTACAGCTGTTCAACGGATGTTTAGAACCAAGTACGGTAAGAAGCCACCGACAAGGAAGGCCATTTACCACTGGCACAACAAATTCGTTTCGACGGGTTGCTTGTGCCGGCAAAGAGAAACGGACGTCCCATTGTGAGTGAAGTGAATGTGGAGCGCGTACGAGAGCCATTCATAAGGAGTGCAAGAAAATCGGTGCGTCATGCATCCCGTGAGCTCGAAATGGCTCCAATGACAGTGTGGAAAGTCCTGCGGCAGAAGCTGTCTATGAAACCATTCAAATTGGAGCTAGTGCAGAGGCTCAATGACAAAGACAAGCGTTTTGAGTTTTCTTCGCAGTTGCAACAACTGAATGAGGATGCAGACGGCATTGTTGATCACTTAATTTTTAGCTACGAAGCCACTTTTTAATGGGAAAATGAAGAGACATAATTGTCGAATCTGGGGTACAAAGCATCCACATAAATGCTTTGAATTTGAGCGTGAGTGCCCAAACGTAAATGTTTTTTGTGCCTTGTCACGTCGAAATCTGTACAGGCCATACTTCTTCGCCGAGAGCAGTGTCACTGGATATTCCAACTTGGACATGTTGCAGCAATGGCTGACGCTTCAAATGCAATCAGACTCTCCGTTCATCTTTCAGTAGCATGGGGATCCACCCAATTTTCATCGTGAAGTTCGTGGGTACCTGAACACGAAGCTGCCGCATCGACGGATTGGGCGCGCTACAGAATGGGACAGCTGTTTCATAAAATGGCCTCCCTGATCACCAGATCTCACTCCGTATGACTTTTTTCTGTGGGGACACATTAAAGATCTTGTGTATGTACCTCCTCTACCACGTGATGTAGCAGAGCTCCGGGAGAGAATACGGGAAGCGAGTCCGCAGGTCGTGCGGTAGCGTTCTCGCTTCCCGCGCCCGGGTTCCCGGGTTCGATTCCCGGCGGGGTCAGGGATTTTCTCTGCCTCGTGATGACTGGGTGTTGTGTGATGTCCTTAGGTTAGTTAGGTTTAAGTAGTTCTAAGTTCTATGGGACTGATGACCATAGATGTTAAGTCTCATAGTGCTCAGAGCCATCTGAACGGGAAGCGACTGCCAAAGTTAACGATGCCATGCTGGGACGGGTATGGCAAGAACTCGATTACCGTAGTGACGTCTGCCGGAAAAAAACTTTCAGAGTTTCTCTTCAAAGTGCAATATGTATGACATCAGTACAATGTTTAGTTCTTGCCCAATAAATAATTGAAATTGTTCCCAGACTCTATGTACACCCTGTACATGCTGAATTAACTGCATACAAGAAACGGGTATTCGGGGAATATTGTAAAAAATGAATGAGTTGTTTTTGTTGTTGATGTAATGCAACCTATGTATCGTTGCTGAAATGCAAAAAAATAATAGATATAATCGCAAATCTTTGTTGTTTTTCTTATTTAACTATCCCATCTTTATATAATGTAAGATGCAACCATTGCAACTCACTCGGTAAGATGATTGCACTATAGTGGCTACATGTAATATTATTATTATTATTATTATTATTATTATTATTATTATTATTATTATTACAAGCATTCAGTTTGTCTATAAAAGCATGTTATACACCAAAACCTGTCGTAGTCAGTGTCATGACCAGGTGGTTGAAGTATCAAGGCTTTGTTGTTCGAGATCGGTCCTGTGACTATGCAAAAGAATACCTGAAGAGGAAGAAGAATGAAATACTCCTTCCTGATTTTATACGAGCAGTTATTGTAGGTCCATCCAATTGTGGCAAGACTAATATCCTCCTGACGCTGCTAACACAAGTAGACGGAATCCGATTTGAACATGTTTGTGTATTTTCAAAAACACTGTTTCCGCTCAAGTACCAGCTATTACAAGAGATATTTCACGGCGTAAAAGGCGTTACATACATGATATTCAGTGAAAGCGGTGACATCCCCCCGCCTGAGGAAGAAAATCCGAACACTGTTTTCATGTCTCAGGATGTTGCTGTGGAAAACCAAGACCAAATTCGAAAACATTTCTGTTTCAGTCGTCATGTGGGTGCTGATGTACTTTATCTAAGACAAACATATTCCAGAATCCCGAAACAGTTGGTTAGGGGAAATGCAAACCTCATTATAGCCTTCAAACAAGACAATTTCAATTTGTAACACATGAGGGAACTGATATGTCGTTCGACGATTTTTTAAAGATGTGTGCCGATTGATGGACTCACTCACAGAACGGATTGCTCGTTATTGATAAAATACGAAACTGAATGATGGTATGTACAGGCGAAACTTCTAAGGGTTTCTGTATATACAGCCAAGTAAGAGAGGTTAGTACATCAGTATACGCTGCACCATTGACAAACTGACGTGCATGTCTAGCTCTCAACACGAGAGAATGGGTGTACGTAGACAGAACATTCGCTTGTACATGGATGCCAAAATTCAGGCTATCGTGAATAAAGTTGGGGGTATGTGCAGGGAGCTAGGACGTATTACCGCACTCTCCGGAGAATGATCAATGCATTAAATGAGTTAGTTAATTAAATCTGTAAGAAAGTAACCGATTTACCTGAAAAGGTACAGGCTATTGAGAGGAAAATAGATGTAGAGGCCCTTTTTGTTGAGATAGGGGACCAGACACATATTAAGAGGAGCAAGAGCGGATATATAAGCGTGATGCAGCAGAGACATCTGATTAGTATACGCTGAGATGTCAACGAAACAGAAAGTCATTCAGGCGCGGAAATCCGTCCGCGAGAAATTACTGTTGCTAAGGTTAGGACATACGAGGTGCGGCTAGAAAAAAGCCGGACTGATGCTGGAAAAAACATTTATTTACAATTATTTACAATTTCATGTTATCTCCTTCAATGTACTCTCCTCCTCGGTCTCTACACCGCTCCATACGAATTTTCCACTGTTCATAGCAATGCTGCAGATCATTTTCGGTAAGTCCATACATTACTTCCGTCGCTTTTTCTTTTACTGCTTCAACAGTCTCAAATCTAGTTCCTTTCAAAGCTGACTTGACTTTAGGGAAAAGAAAAAAGTCACAGGGGGCCAAATCAGGTGAGTAGGGTGGATGATCTAAGATGGGAATGTTGTGTTTTGCCAAAAACGTCTTCACTGACAACGCACTGTGAGCTGGGGCATTGTCTTGGTGAAGGATCCATGACTTTTTTCTCCACAAATCGTTCCGTTTTCTCCGTACTCGCTCACGTAGGGTAGCCAGGACGCTAATGTAGTAATGCTAATTCACTGTTTGTCCCTCTGGTACCCAATCAATGTGCACAATCCCTTTGATGTCAAAAAAAAAAAAAAACAATCATCATTGCCTTGAATTTCGATTTTGACATTCGTGCTTTTTTTGTCGTGGAGAACCAGGAGTTTTCCAATGCATCGATTGGCGTTTAGTTTCGGGATCGTAAGTAAAAAACCACGATTCATCGCAAGTAATAACATTTTGTAAGAAGGTGGGATCACTTTCAATGTTTTCCAGGATGTCAGAACAAATCATTCTTCGGCCTTCCTTCTGTTCAATTGTGAGACACTTTGGAACCATTTTTGAACACACTTTATTCATGTTGAAACTTTCATGAAGAATCTACCTAACACTTTCCTTGTCAACTCCTGTTATCTCAGACACTGCTCTGATTGTTAAACGGCGATCTTGTCGAACAAGTTTACCGATTTTTTCAATGTTTGCATCAGTTTTTGCTGACAATGGTCTGCCAGTGCGAGTGTCATCACTGGTGTCTTCGCGGCCATCTTTAAATCGTTTAAACCACTCAAACACTTGTGTTCGCGATAAACAATCATCGCCGTACACTTGTTGTAACATTACAAACGTTTCACTTGCAGATTTTCCTAGTTTGAAACAAAATTTGATGTTAACACGCTGTTCTTTCTGTACCCTCAACATTTTCCGACGCACAGACAAAACGTCAACTACTTAAAACAGACGCCACGGGCAGACTGAGTGCAGGAGGCAGATGAAACTCGAGCAGTAGGCGGAGCGAGAGTCACGTGACAGGCCACGCGACTTTCAGCCTTATTGCATTCGTTTTATTGTTTCACCAGGACTAGTCCGGTTTTTTTCTAGCCACACCTCGTATGGATCGACAGCAGCTCAGGCAGCTCTCAGCAAAAACAAAACCAGACGATAACGATACCGCTGCCACTGACGAATTTATTATCCGTCGCATCTCCGACCAGATAGGTAGGACATCAGGCGCCAGCAGGGGAAGACCGTTCATATAGGGAATGCAGCCCATAAAACTAACTGATACAAATTGGTGATAGGTGGTTTGAGAGAATATCTGGCTTCATGATTTATATTTTCCTTTGACCTACAAAGAACCTATAAATTATTCAGTTAATGATGGGGGTATGTACCGTGAAATGCTACATTTCGTTCATGTACATAAGATCGCAAAAAGCCTGAGCAATAAGAAATATAAAACTATTACTTGATGGTGAAAACAACAACAACAGCAGCAGTAGCAGGGGCGATGGTACTGACATTGAACATAAAGCAGTGAACAATCGAATCCTGCAGTATATACACTACTGGCCATTAAAATCGCTACACTAAGAAGAAATGCAGATCATAAACGGGTATTCGTTGGACAAATATATTATACTACAATTGACATGTGATTACATTTTCACCCAATTTGTGTGCATAGATCCTGAGAAATCAGTACCCAGAACAACCACCTCTGGCCGTAATAACGGTCTCGATAAGCCTGGGCATTGAGTCAAAAAGAGCTTGGGTGGAGTGCACAGGTACAGCTGCCAATTCAGCTTCAACACGATACCACAGTTCATCAAGAGTAGTGACTGGCGAATTGTGACGAGCCAGTTGCTCGACCACCATTGACCAGACGTTTTCAATTGGTGAGAGATCTGGAGAATGTGCTGGCCAGGGCAGCAGTCGAACATTTTCTGTATCCAGAAAGGCCCCTACAGGACCTGCAACATGCGCTCGTGCATTATCCTGCTGAAATGTAGGGTTTCGCAGGGATCGAATGAAGTGTAGAGCCACGGGTCGTAACATGTCTGAAATGTAACGTCCACTGTTCAGTGCGAACAAGAGGTGACCGAGACGTGCAGCCAATGGCACCCCATACCATCACGCCAGGTAATACGCCAGTATGGCGATGACGAATACACGCTTCCAATGTGCGTTCACCGCGATGTCGCCAAACACGGATGCGACCATCATGATGCTGTAAGCAGAACCTGGATTCATCCGAAAAAATGACGATTTGCCATTCGTGCACCCAGGTTCGTCGTTGAGTACACCATCGCAGGCGCTCCTGTCTGTGATGCAGCGACAAGGGTAACCGCAGCCATGGTCTCCGAGCTGATAGTCCATGCTGCTGCAAACGTCGTCAAACTGTTCGTGCAGATGGTTGTTGTCTTGCAAACGTCCCCATCTGTTGACTCTGGGATCGACACGTGGCTGCACGATCCGTTACAGCCATGCGGATAAGATGCCTGTCATCTCGACTGCTAGTGATACGAGGCCGTTGGGATCCAGCACGGCGTTCCGTATTACCCTCCTGAACCCTCCGATTCCATGTTCTGCTAACAGTCATTGGATCTCGACCAACGCGAGTAGCAGTGTCGCGATACGATAAACCGCAATCGCGATAGGCTCCAATCCTATCTCTATCAAAGTCGGAAACGTGATGGTAAGCATTTCTCCTCCTTGCACGATGCATCACAGCAACGTTTCACCAGGCAACGCCGGTCAACTGCTGTTTGTGTATGAGAAATCGGTTGGAAACTTTTCTCATGTTAGGACGTTGTAGGTGTCGCAACTGACGACAACCTTGTGTGAATGCCCTGAAAAGCTAATCATTTGCATATCACAGCATCTTCTTCCTGTCGGTTAAATTTCGCGTCTGTAGCACGTCATCTTCGTGGTGTAGCAATTTTAATGGCCAGAAGCGTATATTATGACGACCCCAACGGGCTAATAAATCAACTACGTCTGCTCATGACAACTGTTGCAGGTAATACAGCTCATTCGAATGAGATTGTTTGAGTAATCTCTGAGCTTAGAGAGAGAGGTACACTATGTGATCAAAAGTATCCGGACACCCCGAAAAACATACGTTTTTCATATTAGGTGCATTGTGCTGCCACCAGCTTCCAGGTACTCCTTATCAGTGACCTCAATAGACATCGTGAGAGACCAGAATGTGACGCTCCGCGGAACTCACGGACTTCGAATGAGGTCAGGTGATTGGGTGTCAATTGTGTTATACGTCTCTACGCGAGATTTACACACTGCTAAATATCCCTAGGTCCACTGTTTCCGATGTGATAGTGAAGTAGAAACGTGAAGGAAGACTTACTGCACAAAAGTGTACAGGCCGACCTCGTCTGTTGACTGACAGAGACCGCCGATATACTTGAAGAGGGTCGTAATGTGTAATAGGCAGACACCTATTCAGACCATCATACAGGAATTTCAAACTGCATCAGAATCCAATGAAAGTACTATGACAGTTAGGCGGGAGGTGAGAAAACGGATTTTATGGTCGAGTGGCTGATCATAAACCCCAAGTCACGCCCTTACATTTCAACGACGCCTCGCTTGATGTAAGGAGCGTAAACATTGGACGATTGAGCAGTGGAAAAACGTTGTGTGGAGTGACGAATCACAGTACACAATGTGGCCATCCGATGGCAGGGTGTGGGCATGGTGTATACCTGGTGAACGTCATCTGCCAGCGTATTTATTGCGAACAGTAAAATTCGGAGGCGGTGATTTTACGTTGTTGTCGTGTTTTTCATGGAAGTGGCTTGCACCCCTTGTTGTTTTGCGTGGCACTATCACAGCATAGGCCTACATTCATGTTTTAAGCACCTTCTTGCTTCCCATTGTTGAAGAGCAATTCGGGGATGGCGACAGCATCTTTCATTACGATCGAGCACCTGTTCATAATGCACGGCCTGTGGCGGAGTGGTTACATGACAATAACATCCCTGTAATGGACTGGCCTGCACAGGGTCCTGACCTGTATTCTACAGAACAGCTTTGGGATATTTTGGAACGCCGATTTTGTGCCAGGCCTCACCGAACGACATCGATACCTCTCCTCAGTGGACCAGTCGGTGAAAAATAGGCAGCCATTCCCCAAGAAACCTTCCAGCACCTAATTCAACGTAAGCCCGCGGGAGTGGAAGCTGCCATCAAGGCTAAGGGTGGGGCAACACCATATTGAATTCCAGCATTACCGATGGAGGGCACCACGATCTTGTAAGTCATTTTCACCTGTTGTGTCCGGATACTGTACCAGTTGTCTCTACTTTCCTTAACGCATGTCGATAATATATAATCAGACACTCCATTTTATCTAGAAAAAGGTTTCTGAAAGTGAAATGTTATATTGCTGATATTACCGCCATGTTATTGAGAAGACTGTTTTAAGTGACATCTTGGCAGTGGCTAACAAATTCTACATCTACATCCATACACCGCAAGCCACCTGACGGTGTGTGGCGGAGGGTACGTTGAGTACCTCTATCGGCTCTCCCTTCTATTCCAGTCTCGTATTGTTCGTGAAAAGAAGGATTGTCGGTATGCTACTGTGTGGGCTCTAATCTCTCTGATTTTATCCTCATGGTCTCTTCGCGAGATATACGTAGAAGGGAGAAATATACTGCTTGACTCTTCGGTGAAGGTATGTTCTCGAAACTTTAACAAAAACCCGTACCGAGCTACTGAGCGTCTTCCACTGGAGTTTATCTATCATCTCCGTAACGCTTTCGCTATTACTAAATGACACTGTAACGAAGCGCGCTGCTCTCCGTTGGATCTTCTCTATCACTTCTATCAACCCTATCTGGTACGGATCCCACACTGTTGAGCAGTATTCAAGCAGTGGGCGAACAAGCGTACTGTAACCTACTTCCTTTGTTTTCGGATTGCATTTCCTTAGGATTCTTCCAATGAATCTCAGTCCGGCATCTGCCTTACCAACGATCAACTTTATATGATCATTCCATTTTGAATCACTCCTAATGCCTACTCCCAGATAATTTATGGAATTAACTGCTTCCAGTTGTTGACCTCATATTTTGTAGCTAAATGATAAGGGATCTATCTTTCTATGTATTTGCAGCACATTACACTTGTCTACATTGAGATTCAATTGCCATTCCCTGCACCATGCGTCAATTCGCTACAGATCCTCCTGCATTTCAGTACAATTTTCCATTGTTACAACCTCTCGATACACCACAGCATCATCTGCAAAAAGCCTCAGTGAACTTCAGATGTCATCCACAAGGTCATTTATGTATATTGTGAATAGCAACTGTCCTACGACACTCTCCTGCGGCACACCTGAAATCACTCTTACTTCGGAAGACTTCTCTCCATTGAGAATGACATGCTGCGTTCTGTTATCTAGGAACTCTTCAATCCAATCACACAATTGGTCTGATAGTCCATATGCTCTTACTTTGTTCAATAAACGACTGTGGGGAACTGTATCGAACGCATTGCGGAAGTCAAGAAACACGGCATCTACCTGTGAACCCGTGTCTGTGGCCCTCTGAGTATCGTGGACGAATAGCGCGAGCTGGGTTTCACACTACCGTCTTTTTCGAAACCCATGCTGATTCCTACGGAGTAGATTTCTAGTCTCCAGAAAAGTCATTATACTCGAACATAATACGTGTTCCAAATTTCTACAACTGAGCGACGTTAGAGATATAGGTCTATAGTTCTGCACATCTGTTCGACGTCCCTTCTTGAAAACGGGGATGACCTGTGCCCTTTTCCAATCCTTTGGAACGCTACGCTCTTCTAGAGACCTACGGTACACCGCTGCAAGAAGAGGGCAAGTTCCTTCGCGTACTCTGTGTAAAATCGAACTGGTATCCCATCATGTCCAGCGGCCTTTCCTCTTTTGAGCGATTTTAATTGTTTCTCTATCCCTCTGTCGTCTCTATCGATATCTATCATTTTGTCATCTGTACGACAATCTAGAGAAGGAACTACAGTGCAGTCTTCCTCTGTGAAACATCTTTGGAAAAAGACATTTAGTATTTCGGCCTTTAGTCTCTCATCCTCTGTTTCAGTACCATTTTGGTCACAGAGTGTCTGGACATTTTGTTTGGTTCCACCTACCGCTTTGACATAAGACCAAAGTTCTTAGGATTTTCTGCCAAGTCAGTACATAGAACTTTACTTTCGAATTCATTGAACGCCTCTCGCATAGCCCTCCTCACACTACATTTCGCTTCGCGTAATTTTTGTTTGTCTGCAAGGCTTTGGCTATGGCTATGTTTATGTTTGCTGTGAAGTTCCCTTTGCTTCCGCAGCAGTTTTCTAACTCGGTCGTTGTACCACGGTGGCTCTTTTCCATCTCTTACGATCTTGCTCGGCACATACTCATCAAACGCATATTGTACGATGGTTTTGAACTTTGTCCACTGATCCTCAACACTATCTGTACTTGAGACAAAACTTTTGTGTTGAGCCTTCAGGTACTCTGTAATCTGCTTTTTGTCACTTTTGCTAAACAGAACAATCTTCCTACCTTTTTTAATATTTCTATTTAAGGCTGAAATCATCGATGCAGTAACCGCTTTATGATCGCTGATTCCCTGCTCTGCGGTAACTGTTTCAAATAGTTCGGGTCTGTTTGTCACCAGAAGGTCTAATATGTTATCGCCACGAGTCGGTTGTCTGTTTAACCGCTCAAGGTAGTTTTCAGATAAAGCACTTAAAAAAATTCACTGGGTTCTTTGTCCCTGTCACCCGTTATGAACGTTTGAGTCTCCCAGTCTATATCCGGAAAATTAAAATCTCCACCCAGAACTATAACATGGTGGGGAAATCAACTCGAAATATTTTACAAATTATCCTTCAGGTGCTCAGCCACAGCAGCTGCTGAGCCAGGGGGCCTATAGAGACATCTGAGCATGCTTTAACCGTGACCTTCACCCAAATTATTTCACATTTCGGATCTCCGTGAATTTCCTTCGATACTTTTGCACTTCTTATCGCTATAAACACGCCTCCCCCTTCACTGTCCAGCCTGTCTCTGCGGTATACATTCCAATCTGAGTTTAGGATTTCATTACTGTTTACATCGGGTTTCAGCCAACTTTCTGTCCCTAGTACTATGTGGGCATTGTGACCGTTTATTAATGAGAGCAGTTTTGGGACCTTTCTATAGACTCTCCTGCAGTTTACTATTAGCAGATTAATATTGTTATTCCCTGCTGCATTTTGCCTACTCCTATCTTGCTCGGTCTCAGGAGGCGTCTTGCCAGGCCTAGGGAGGAAATTCTCTAACCTAAAAAACCCACATGTGCACTCCACACGTACTCCGCTACCCTTGTAGCCGCTTCCTGCGTGTAGTGCACGCCTGACCTATTCAGGGGTACCCTACATTTCTCCACCCGATAGCGGAGGTCGAGAAATTTGCACCCCAGATCTCCGCAGAATCGTCTGAGCCTCTGGTTTAAGCCTTCTACTCGGCTCCAAACCAGAGGACCGCGATCGGTTCTGGGACCGATACTACAAATAGTTTGCTCAGATTCCACCCCGCGAGCGAGGCTTTCCGCCTTCACCAATTCCGCCAACCGCCTGTACTAACTGAGGATGACCTCTGAACCCAGACGACAGGAGTCATTGGTGCCGACATGAGCAACAATTTGCAGTCGGGTGCACCCAGTGCTCTCTATCGCCGCCGGTAGGGCCTCCTCCACATCTCGGATGAGACCCCCCGGTAAGCAGACAGAGTGAACACTGGCCTTCTTCCCCGACCTTTCCGCTATTTCCCTAAGGGACTCCATCACCCGCCTAACGTTGGAGCCCCCAATAACTAATAAACCCCCCACCCCCGTGTGCCTGCTCGGACCTTGCTGAAGGAGCGACCACATGTCCACTCACAGGCAGAGCGGGCGAGCCACACGGCCAGCCTCCACATTGACCCTCCTCATCGTGCGCCGCGAACGCCGCTGAACCCGCCACTCCCCTTGGGGAGAGGGTGGCCCAACCGCGCCCGGTACACGCGAAGATGTATCGACGGCAGGGACAGTGGGTGAAGCATGTAACACCTGGGGTGTACCATGCGACGCACCAGACTCCCCACTGCCGCTACACTCCGAGGCAGCAGCCTGAATACGGTTGACCGCGGCCATCAACACGTTCAGCTGTTCGCGAGCAGTGGCCAGCTCCTCCTTCGTCCGTACACAGCAGTCACACATCCTATCCATCCTAAGAAATCAGTTTACTGTAGAGAGTTAATCAACTTTTACTAGACTGCTAATTCACTAAAGGCGGCTGATTGTTGACTAAACTGTGGTTGCTAGACACTTCTTGTAGAAAACAATTAAAATAGCACTACCTGCCTCTGAACTGTATTGAAAACAAACACTAGCACTACTGGCACTATGGTTGACGAAGGGACTATCTCTGACTGTATTCAAAACAAACACGAAATCTTTGGAACACTATTGCCAGCACTCGACAATTAATCCTTCCTAACAGCAAAAACACACGGAAGAAGTAGTGACAAGTAAGAAAAATACAGTTTGTAACGCCGGAAATGCATATCCTTCTATTTCCATCTATTGTACTATAAATTTTTTTCCTTATTTTGTTACCTGAATATATGACATTTCTGTGCCTTTATATATTGTAATTGTTTTACTATTTGTATATATATATTTATGCATTTATGTCGATGTATAATTGCTTTGTTTTGTAAATATTAATTGTATTTTTACGCTGGGTCTTGCAGCATGCTATCGAACGAATACATCGATAGGTCGTGTGGAGAACGAAAGCGTTCATGATCTTTGGCAGTGTTAACTCTGTCGCGTGGAGCGCGGGCAGAGCAAGAGGGAGTCTGGCGGGAGTAGCGAGTGGAGCAGGTGTGTTGAGTGACGCTCCCGCGAGTTGCCGCGCTTTCGGGGTTTGGCAGCATGTAATTGCGCTCGACTTGCGATGATAGTTTCTGACATAGTGTCGCGGACGGGAAGCATTAGCTGGCGCACATCAAGAGCCCGTTTCGTCTGGTGACCGTGTCGAGAAGAAGGCGCGCCAGCATCCAGCTACTGCAACAGCGACGGCCGACAATGAGTGACTGTCGCCACCTCCTCGATCGACGACTTCATACCTTCAATCAACCAACAAGGAAGACTAAAAGCACGTAAAGTTTCAGAACTGTATGGCAGACCTCAGCTTTTAAAATTGTTGCATCACAAAATTACAGCAACTTAGCATGAACCTTTGTTGCTCATTGTCCCAATTGCATTGCCAAGCAGGGTCCCTTCCTTTTCCGAAATGAACCCGAGTGTCGTTGAAATTCAAACGCCAGCATTAAAATAATATAATTCAATTTCACTGCCTTAATATCAAAGTTCAGTTAAAGTATTCATAGCTGGCTACAATATTTAGATTACACGAGCACAAATTAAGAGTGCGAGTTTTGTTGGCATATTTTAGCTTACCTGTGACTGCAGCTCAGCTTGGTACGTACTAAATTTTACTATTGTTAATTGTTCAGAATCATTTAATTCAAGTTCGAAGTTAAACCTCTTATTTCTAAATTGTGTAGATTCAAGTAGCTTTTGAAATGATTGTTGACGTAGCCCAAGACTAACTGTATTTTACTGAATTTCGATATGCTTCAGAAACAAAGTTCACTATTAATTTCAGTCACTAAACTAACTTTCAATTTTCCAGTTTTATTAATTCTTTTGCTAAATTAAGTCAGGGTGTAGCGAAATTTATTACTTCAGACAAACTTTCAGTTTTCACACAACACGTGTCAACCTTCAGTTGCCACGCTTTTAGTGCTAATTATATGTGCAATAACCTTTCTTTTTCAGTTATTATAGTAATTGTCCATAGGACTGGCGACCGTAATTTCCCCCAAATCTCAAATATCTAATTACCGCTAGTTAATTGTTAAGGTAACGGCCGCACATTTACTTTCTTTATTAACTTTACCCCATTTCAAAATTAATTTCCACCAGTTTCATTTGCATTTTTCCTTTCATTTAGATGTAACCCTTTCCTCCCTCTTTACCGACAGATTAACTTCGGTGACGATTGCTTTTCCCAAATTTCCATTAGGTACACACGGTTTAATTTTTCACTGTCATTAAGGTCGATAAGTGAGGGGGAGGTTACAAGTTAATACTTAAATTAACGTAGCTCGCTGCACAGCAGACGTGAAGCAGACGGCAGTTACGACGACACTGACACTACTGGCACTATTAGTGGGAGTTTGCTTCACCTTAATACAGCGATCCATATACAACCCCAATAGTAGCTGAAAAACGAGAACGTTACTCGCTTAGACAAACAGAAAATAATTAAAGTTTGCTGTTGTACCCAAGAGGCTGAGTCTATATTTTTTTACACCAACAATCATACACGGTGGCCATTGATATTTCGGTATGCTCTGCGTTTCTCTAGGAACCCAGGCCGCCACATTCTCCACTCGTTATTACTGTGTGCTGGTTGCAGCATCCAGACACTTCACAGGTGCGTTACAAATAGACATATACAACACAGCTACACGTTACGAATGTGGCGTCTTCTATAGATGTGCCCCTTTCGCAGAAGATATCATGACCATTGGCAGCACTCACTCTGCCTGCAGTAACGATCGCGACAGCGATTAATAGGTTGTTTGACTATTTTCAATAAGTATTCAGAAATTGCAAAACTTTTTTTATTGATCGCGAGAAATTTCATTGTGGAATGTCTACAACACATAATCACCTTGAATTATAATCAGTGCTATATACAGCACTTGCCCGCACTATATCTTTCTCCATGCTCGTTTACCGTTATCCTCGCACTGCCTGGCCACCCCTTTGTGTCTCTGTTCTCGAATGCCGACCAGTCAGGGGCTAGAAAAGGCAACGCTTCCTTACAATGGTGTGCTGATAGTGGGAGAAGAGAAATACCTTTTTCAGCCATTTCACATATCCGACCAAGGACCCAGTGCGTTATCTCAACACAACGAGCGTCCCCCAGTTAATTGTACCCATATTGCACAATATTACTGTTCTCCTGTCTCCCATTAACCCAAAGTTATACCTCAGATTTTGCAGGTCTGACCATAGAGGCCAATTAGCCAACGTATTATAAGGTACTTCAACTAAGTTTACTTTCCTTTGTAAAGTGATTACTCCAGCGCTGTGATCGACTACAAGTTTTTCATCCATTGGACACACATCCGACCGTTCAACAAATTCCTATTCTAAGAATACAGAAGGAACTATTTTGATATTTTTATAGCCGTTCATCGCATCTTAAACGTGATACTTAGGTGACGTGCGTCTCCCCTACTCATATTATTCTTTAGGTACAAGACAGAATACGAGGTGCAACAATAAAGTAATGAGACTGATGTGAAAAAAATGTTGCTTCTCGCTTAAGTCAAGTTTAGTGTTGTCTCCTTCGAAGTAGTTCGCTTCTGATTGCACACACTTTTTCCAGAGCTTCTGCCACTGATGGTAACATTTCTGGAACTCATCTTCTGTAATATCCTCCAAGACCCTCGTCATAGTTTTTTGGACATCTTGTGTTGTTTAACAATGGTGTCCTTTGACCGCCGTTTTGACTCTTGGAAATACAAAAAAGTCCCACGGGGCGATATCTGGAGAATAAGGTGGCTGTGGTAGTACTGAAAATTGTTTTGAGGTTAAAAACTGCTGTACTGACAGAGCAGTATGGGATGGCGCATTATCGGGATGCAGGATCCAGTTATCATCAATGTTGGTACGAACATGAAGAACTCTTTTACGAAGTCTTTATAATATTTCTTTGTAGTAATATTGGTTAAGTGTTTGTCCAGGAGGCACCCACTCTTTATGAACAATTCCCTTGGAATCAAAGAAGCACACGAGCATGCATTTCACTTTTGACTTTGACATGCGAGCTTTTTTTGGTCTGGGTGATCCCTTTGAGCACCATTACAAAATTTGTCGTTTTGTCTCTGCATCGTACTGAAACAACCAACTTTCATCACTAGTGATAACTCGGCTCAGCAATTCTAGATCAATTTCCGTTTGGTCTAACAGATCGGCTGCCACATTTTTCTGTGTTTCTCTTTGTTGTGGTGTGAGATTTTTGGGGACTATTTTTGCACAAATCTTTCTCATACCAAGATCTTCAGTTATTATTAGACGAACCGTTTCTCGATTGATATACAGTTCTTCTGCAATAATTTTCACGGATAATCTTCGATCAGATCGTACGGGTTGATGCACCCTGGCCAAGTTGACATCCATCTGTGCGGTCGATGGTCGTCCACTTGTAATCTCCCCCTCACTTATCGACCTTAATGACAGTGAAAAATTAAACCGTGTGTACCTAATGGAAATTTGGGAAAAGCAATCGTCACCGAAGTTAATCTGTCGGTAAAGAGGGAGGAAAGGGTTACATCTAAATGAAAGGAAAAATGCAAATGAAACTGGTGGAAATTAATTTTGAAATGGGGTAAAGTTAATAAAGAAAGTAAATGTGCGGCCGTTACGTTAACAATTAACTAGCGGTAATTAGATATTTGAGATTTGGGGAAAATTACGGTCGCCAGTCCTATGGACAATTACTATAATAACTGAAAAAGAAAGGTTATTGCACATATAATTAGCACTAAAAGCGTGGTAACTGAAGGTTGACACGTGTTGTGTGAAAACTGAATGTTTGTCTGAAGTAATAAATTTCGCTACACCCTGACTTAATTTAGCAAAAGAATTAAAAAAACTGGAAAATTGAAGCCGGCCGCGGTGGTCTCGCGGTTCTAGGCGCGCAGTCCGGAACCGTGCGACTGCTACGGTCGCAGGTTCGAATCCTGCCTCGGGCATGGATGTGTGTGGTGTCCTTAGGTTAGGTAGGTTGAAGTAGTTCTAAGTTCTAGGGGACTGATGACCACAGCACTTGAGTCCCATAGTGCTCAGAGCCATTTGAACCATTTTGGAAAATTGAAAGTTAGTTTAGTGACTGAAATTAATAGTGAACTTTGTTTCTGAAGCATATCGAAATTCAGTAAAATACAGTTAGAATTGGGCTACCTCAACAATCAATTCGAAAGCTACTTGAATCTACGCAATTTAGAAATAAGAGATTTAACTTCGAACTTGAATTAAATGATTCTGAACAATTAACAATAGTAAAATTTAGTACGTACCAAGCTGAGCTGCAGTCACAGGTAAGCTAAAATATGCTAACAAAACTCGCACTCTTAATTTGTGCTCGTGTAATCTAAATATTGTAGCCAGCTATGAATACTTTAAATGAACTTTGAAATTAAAGCAGTGAAATTGAATTATATTATTTTAATGCTAGCGTTTGAATTTCAACGACACTCGGGTTCATTTCGGAAAAGGAAGAGACCCTGCTTGGCAATGCAATTGGGACAATGAGCAACAAAGGTTCATGCTAAGTTGCTGTAATTTTGTGATGCAACAATTTTAAAAGCTGAGGTCTGCCATACAGTTCTGAAACTTTACGTGCTTTTAGTCTTCCTTGTTGGTTGATTGAAGGTTTGAAGTCGTCGATCGAGGAGGTGGCGACAGTCACTCATTGTCGGCCGTCGTTGTTGCAGGATCTGGATGCTGGCGCGCCTTCTTCTCGACACGGTCACCAGGCGAAACGGGCTCTTGATGTGTGCCAGCTAATGCTTCCCGTCCGCGACACCGTGCTAGAAACTATTATAGCCAGTCGAGCGCAATTACATGCTGCCCAACCCCTAACGCGCGGCAACTCGCGGGAGCGTCACACAACACACCTGCTCCACTGCACTACTCCAGCCAGACTCCCTGCTCAGCCCGCGCTCCACGCGGCAGAGTTAACACTACCAAAGATCCTAAACACTTTCGTTCTCCACACGACCTATCGATGAATTCGTTCGATAGTATAGTTTTCCCTAGGCCCGGCCCAGCGTATAAATACAAATAATATTCACAAAACAAACCAATTATACATCGACATAATTGCATATATATATACAAATAGCAAAACCATTAGAATATACAAAGACACAGAAATGTTATATCTTCAGGTAACAAAATAAGGAAAAAAATTTGCAGTGCAATAGATGGAAATAGGAGGATATGCATTTCCGGCGTTACACACTGTGGTCTTCATCTTCAACATTCGTTCTGACTTCACTAAATATTTTATGCCAACGAAAAACTTAAGCTCCTGTCATAACCTCCTCTCCAAAGGCTTTCTGAATCTTACCATAAGTTGTCATCGCGTTTTCACCCAATTTAACGCAAAAAGAAACGGCATACCGTTGCGCAATATTGTGCGGTTCCATTTCCGTGACGAGAGACACAAACACGTGTTAACTCGTTACAGCACAACTCACGACTGAGCAGTTACATCGGTGTGTCGCTTGGACTAGAAGCAGCTTATAGACCAAAGTCAAAGATATTGTGGCTACGCAAGCCTGCAGTTTTCCCTCATCTTGCAAAGAAAATCAGTCTCATTACTTTACTGTTGCACCTCGTATGTTATTGGATAATCTTCTTTTTGAGCACTTACTTAAGCCTAACAGGGATTTAGACTGGATAGAAGAAGAACTAAGGATGGTCGCTTTCACTTGCTAGCCTCAATAAGCTGTGAAAAAAGTTTTTGTGAAAATAGTTGTGTGTTTGGGTGCATAATTATTCACAGTCATTGCTGTTGTGCATATACACTTAGGTGACAAAAATCATGGGCTAACGCTATGCACATGTTACAGGTGGCGGTAATATCGCCTACACAAGGTATAAAATGGCAGTGGATTGCCACAGCTGTGATTTGTATGTACGCAGCTTAGTCGCATCAAAAGATTAACGTGATTATGACCTCATGCCAGGAGGGAACAGGCTTTGACGCGGTATAGTAGTTGGAGCTAAAAACATGGGGCATTCTGTTTCGGAAATCGTCACGTAATTCATTATTGCGAGATCTGCAGTATGAAGAGTCTGCTGAAAATACAAAATTACAGGAATTACCTCTCACCACAGACAACGCGGTGGTCGACGAACTTCACTTAACGGCCGACGACGGCCAGTAGTGCTAACAGGCAAGCAAAACTGCATGAAATAACCGCAGAAATCAATGTTGGACGTACGACGAACGTATCCGTTAGGACATCGCGGCGAAATTTGTCGCTAATGGGCCATGGCAGCAGACGACCGACGCAAGTGCGCTTCCTAACAACACGACACCGCCCGCAGCGTCTCTCCTGGGCTCATGACAATATCGGTTGGACCCTAGACGACTTCTAAACCATTTCCATGTCAGATGAGTCCCGATCTTAGTTGGTAAGAGCTGATGGTAGCGCCCGAGTGTGGAGTAGACCCCACGAAGCTATGGACCCAAGATTTCAACAAGGCACTGTGCAATCTGATGGTAGATCCATAATAGTGTGGGCTGTGTTAGCATGCAATATTGACTGGGCTCTCTGGTGCAACTGAACTGATCATTGACTGGAAATTTTTATGTACTGCTAACTGGTGACCAGTCTGCAGCTCGTGGTCTCGCGGTCGCGTTCTCGCTTCCCGAGCATGGGGTCCCGGGTTCGATTCCCGGCGGAATCGGGTACTTTCACCTGCTTCGAGATGACTGGGTGTCTGTACCGTCCTCATCATTTCATGTTGCCTGTATAACCGCCCATAGTTGCATAGCAGATCGCCGTCGCATGGGCTCAACAAGAAATATTGAGCCACGTTGCCTGTATAACCGTCCATAGTTGCGCAGGAGATCGCCGTCGCATGGACTCAACAAGTCGTTCGAAGACCCCACCAGAAATATTGAGCCACGTTGCCTGTATAGCCGTCCATAGTTGTGCAGCAGATCGCCGTCGCATTGGGCTCAGCAAGTCGTTCAAAGTCTCCCAGCAGAAATATTGAGCCACGTTGCCCGTATAACCGTCCATAGATGTGCAGCAGATCGCCGTCGCATGGGCTCAACAAGTCGTTCGAAGTCCCCAGCAAAAATTTTGAGCAACGTTGCCTGTATAACCGTCCATAGTTGCGCAGCATATCGCCGTCGCATGGGCTCAACAAGTCGTTCGATGTCCCCAGCAGAAATATTGAGCCACGTTGCCCGTATAACCGTCCATAGTTGTGCAGCAGATCGCCGTCGCATGGGCTCAACAAGTCGTTCGAAGTCCCCAGCAAAAATTTTGAGCAACGTTGCCTGTTTAACCGTCCATAGTTGCGCAGCATATCGCCGTCGCATGGGCTCAACAAGTCGTTCGATGTCCCCAGCAGAAATATTGAGCCACGTTGCCCGTATAACCGTCCATAGATGTGCAGCAGATCGCCGTCGCATGGGCTCAACAAGTCGTTCGAAGTCCCCAGAAAAATTTTGAGCAACGTTGCCTGTATAACCGTCCATAGTTGCGCAGCATATCGCCGTCACATGGGCTCAACAAGTCGTTCGATGTCCCCAGCAGAAATATTGAGCCACGTTGCCCGTATAACCGTCCATAGTTGTGCAGCAGATCGCCGTCGCATGGGCTCAACAAGTCGTTCGAAGTCCCCAGCAAAAATTTTGAGCAACGTTGCCTGTTTAACCGTCCATAGTTGCGCAGCATATCGCCGTCGCATGGGCTCAACAAGTCGTTCGATGTCCCCAGCAGAAATATTGAGCCACGTTGCCCGTATAACCGTCCATAGTTGTGCAGCAGATCGCCGTCGCATGGGCTCAACAAGTCGTTCGAAGTCCCCAGCAAAAATTTTGAGCAACGTTGCCTGTTTAACCGTCCATAGTTGCGCAGCATATCGCCGTCGCATGGGCTCAACAAGTCGTTCGATGTCCCCAGCAGAAATATTGAGCCACGTTGCCCGTATAACCGTCCATAGATGTGCAGCAGATCGCCGTCGCATGGGCTCAACAAGTCGTTCGAAGTCCCCAGAAAAATTTTGAGCAACGTTGCCTCTATAACCGTCCATAGTTGCGCAGCATATCGCCGTCGCATGGGCTCAACAAGTCGTTCGATGTCCCCAGCAGAAATATTGAGCCACGTTGCCCGTATAACCGTCCATAGTTGCGCAGCATATCGCCGTCGCATGGGCTCAACAAGTCGTTCGATGTCCCCAGCGGAAATATTGAGCCACGATGCCTGTATATCGGTCCATAGTTGGGAAAGTGTCGCCGGTGCAGGATTTTGTGCACGAACTGACCTCTTGCTTAGATCCCATAAATGTTCGATGGTATTCATGTCAGACAATGTGGGTGGCAAAATTATTCGTTCTAACTGTCCAGAATGTTCTTCAAACCAGTCACGAACAACTGTGGCCTGGTGACATGGCACATTTTCATCCATAAAATTTCCGTCGTTGTTTCGGAACACGGAGTCCATGAATGGCTGAAAATAGTCAATGATTGGTTCAGTTAGACCAGAGGGCACAGCCGATACCATTATGGAGCACCACCAGCTTGCACAGTGCCTTGTTGGTAACAGGAGGCTATGGACTCGTGATGTCTGCGCCAAACTCGAACCCTAAATCAGCTCCTACCAACTGAAATTGGGACTCATGTGAGCATTCCAAGGTTTTCCAGTCACATATGATCCAAACTATAAGGCCATGAACCCAGGAGAGGCGCTGCAGGCTGTGTCACGCTGCTAGCAAGGCGGTCGCATCGGTCGTCTGCTGCCATAGGCCATTAACGCCAGTTTTCGCTGCAATGTTTTCACGGATACGTTCGTCGCACGTCCCACATTGACTTATGCGGTTATTTGACGCGGTGTTGCTGGTCTGTTAGCGCTGACAATTCTACGCAAACGCAACTGCTCTCCATCGTTAAGTGAAGGTGTAAGTAGCGTGAAGCGCACTTTGTATGTATCCTGATGGCTAAAAGAGCCACGCGCACTTTGAATAAGAAAATGCTATCCGACATTGAAATCAACGTCAAGTAATGCCACACGACAAACAAGAGGTTGCGCTGAGTAGGAAAATTAGTAGAGAAGATATAAAATGTAGAGTGGCAATGGCAAGGAAAGTGTTTCTGAAGAAGAGAAATTTGTTAACATCGAGTATAGATTTAAGTGTCAGGAAGACGTTTCTGAAAGCATTTGTATGGGGTGTAGCCATGTATGGAAGTGAAACATGGACGATAAATAGTTTCGACAAGAAGAGAATACAAGCTTTCGAAGTGTGGTGCTGCAGAAGAATGCTGAAGATTAGATGGGTAGATCACACAACTAATGGGGAGGTATTGTATAGGATTGGGGAGGAGAGAAGTTTGTGGCACAATTTGACTAGAAGATGGGATCGGTTGGGAGGACATGTTCTGAGGCATCAAGGGATCACCAATTTAGTATTGGAGGGCAGCGTTGAGGGTAAAAATCGTTGAGGGAGACCAAGAGATGAATACACCAAGCAGATTCAGAAGGATGTAGGTTGCAGTAGGTACTGGAAGATGAATAAGCTTGCACAGGATAGAGTAACATGGAGAGCTGCATCAAACCAGTCCCAGGACTGAAGACCACAACAACGACAACAACAAACATTGACACTGTGAATCTCGGAATACTGACTACCTTAATGATTTCCGAAATGGAATGCTCCATACATCCAGCTCCAACTACCATTCCCTGTTCTGAGTCTGTTAATTTCCGTCGTGCGACCACGATCACGTCGGGAACCTTTTCACAAATATCACATGAAAACAAATAACAGCTCCACCACTGCGCTGGTCGTTTACACTTTGTGTAGGTGGTACTGCAGCCATCTGTTCACGACATCTCGCTATGCCATGACTTGTTTGTCACCCCACTGCACGTCTACCTAGGTACTGGGAGCCGCAGACGAGGTGGTCGCTAAGTGGCCCGCCTGGGACGCAGGGACGTGCCCGCAGCGCTCTGGGCGGCCGTCTCCATGGCAACGGCGCGGCCGCTTATAGCGGGCAGAGCTGTAGCGCCAACAGAGCGCCCAGTCCGGCGCGCGCTGCCGCTGCCACAGACAGCCCCAAGACCCAGCCAGCGTCGCGGAGGCGTCCGGTGACACACGCTGCCTCAATGCACCTGTTGATCTGTTTCTGTTGCACTAGCAGCTGCTTACTCAGATAATCCACGGCTGGAGACTCGACTCATAGCCCTGCGTCAGACCAACAGTGTCCCGCCAACAGGTAAATCGTTCAGTTTTATAATTTTTTATAGCCGGCCAAATCAAATTATGAACGAGATGGTTTAGCGACCTCAGTAAGCAGTGCATACGAAATTTCTGCGTGTTCTGAACGTATTCAAATTACCAACAGTGCACTTCGATAATTGTTACACTGGTGAACTTTTTTGTGCTGAAATGTGGTAAAATAGGTTGCAAAAGTGGTAATACTAGGTAAATGGTTTATTGACAATGTTGGAGGCGGAGTATCTACATATTTAAAAATATTCTTTAAGATATTCAGTTGTTGGTACATAGGCCTTAACGTTACAATGGAATTCCACAGTTTCATTTCTACAATTCAATCAACACCACTTTATATAAATTTTAAAGCTTTTTTTTACACAGTTGCTTTTTATGGCACAATAATAAGTGGTTTCGGCCACAAGAGTCATTTTCAGATGCTAAGAGCAACATTTGTTGAAAACATTGTTCATCCTTTGCTTTACAACAATTGGTGAAGACATGTTCATGCGTTGTTCGACTATGGATGAACGTGTGTTCACAAAAACCTCTCTTAGCATCTGACTACTGCTGTTGCGGCCGAAATCGTTTATGACTGTTTCATAAAAAATGACTGTATCAAAAAAATTAAAATAAAGAGTATGCAAAGCTATATAACATATCAGCCACCGTCATCTTAAACGAAATGTAGTTGTTCCTAACTCATTACTTTTAACTTTGTGGGCATTTTGTCTTGCAAATCTCGTGGTCGTGCGGTAGCGTTCTCGCTTCCCACGCCCGGGTTCCCGGGTTCGATTCCCGGTGGGGTCAGGGATTTTCTCTGCCTCGTGATGGCTGGGTGTTGTGTGCTGTCCTTAGGTTAGTTAGGTTTAAGTAGTTCTAAGTTCTAGGGGACTTATGACCACAGCAGTTGAGTCCCATAGTGCTCAGAGCCATTTGAACCATTTTTTTTTGTCTTGCAAAAAATGTGTGTGAAATCCTATGGGACTTAACTGCTAAGGTTATCAGTCCCTAAGCTGACACACTACTTAACCTAAATTATCCTAAGGACAAACACACACGCCCATGCCCGAGGGAGGACTCGAACCTCCGCCGACACTAGCCGCACAGTCCATGACTGCAGCGCCTGAGACCGCTCGGCTAATCCCGCGCGGCTTTGTCTTGCAGAAACGAATAGTTCCCAGTAATCATTGTCTTGCTAGGTTTAAAAAACTACAGTAGCGCTCAAAAGTATTTTGTTAAAAGCATTAATTACAATTACATAAAAACAAGTGCGTAATAGAAAAAAACTGCCAGTATATAGTTGAAAAGTATGTAATTATAATCCATTTAGTACAAACTACATTTTCTTTAAATAAAGTTATCTTACATCGAAACAGAAATGACAGTTCTTTCGTCTCAAAAAGTAGTTTGTAGATCTAAGTATGTAAGGAAAAAGTACTATTTTGGAATCTCAAGGACAAATCAGTATTTCATTGCATACCCATGGTCTTCGATCACAGCCACACATCTATTTGGCACAGAATCCACAACCTTTAGTAATAGGTCGAGTGGACGTTTTGATCATTCGTCCAATTACGCAGCAGACTGATCCTTGCTTGAGTCGATCCAACGCATCCCAGAAGTGTTCCATTGCATTTAGCTCCGGGATCTGTGTCTGTCATTCCAAAAATTTGATTTTTGTTTATTTGAATAGATTATTTTGAAATGGCTGAAGGTGTGTTTTGAATCATTGACCTCCTGAAATATCCATTTACGTGGCACATTCTTTCTCCTATTGGAATCAGATTGTTTTCTAAAATATCATTGTACAGCAAACGATCCATTTTGCCTTCTATTTGGACTACAGGACCAACACCACGTCTACGAAAACATCCCCACACCATGACGCTGCCACCAACGTGCATAATAGTCGGTACCCAGTACCTCTTTCTGTTCCTTTATGTTTTTTGATCGACATATATATGGCACTAGACTAGATTTCCTCTGGTGCATGTTTTTTTTGTCACATTTAACATGCCTTTAGCCTATGGAAATCCACTGTACACTTGAAATAACTCTGTATCGCCATACCTTGAGATACATCCAAAGCTGTGGGTTTTCTATGGATGTATCGTTACAGTGTGGAAGCGCTATAACAAATATGAAAATGACGCGCGCAGAATCGCGGTTTGAGGGAGGGGGTCTTGGTGCTCGTTTTCTATTTCAGCTAGGAACAGAAGATCAAAAGTTTTCTTTTAGCCCGGACCATCGGTCATTTATATAGCCATTCGAACATATGCCTTACTGTATCTATGGTACAATATATTAAGCAAGGTTTGGACTATGAACCAGAACTTGCGCCCAGGCAAATTATGCTAATCGACTAATTCGTTTTGCAAAAGATTTTCATTGCGGTAATTCTCACAAAATTTCACCACTTTTACGTTCACAGTTCGGATTTTACATGCAAAAACAGTCATTCTCGTTCGGATTTTACATGCAAAATCAGCCACCCTGAAATACCTCCGGACTAGAGTCAGACTAATGGTCAGAATTTGGTCCTCTGGTGCATCAGACCTTGGTCTATAATAAGTTTTAACCGTTGGAAAAAATCTTGCTTCGTTTGGATTTTATGTGTAAATAACACGTTTTTCTATGAGGTTCTTACTGCGCGCGACTTCTATACTTTAAACTTGTACGAATCGGTTCAAACTTTACACTAAGCTAGATCAATGGATAAAGTCAAAATGAAATTTTTATCATCCAGTAATACCATCCATGTAATAGGAAGCGTCCCAGAGTGGGTATGCATGAATCATTAACTTAAATGCGACGTTGTGTCATATTGCACAACATGAGAAATGGCTTGTTGGATGACATGGTACAACGCAACATGTTACGCTAAATGACAACATGCATCAGCTTAGTTTGA
Source organism: Schistocerca nitens (assembly GCF_023898315.1). Classification (NCBI taxonomy): domain Eukaryota; kingdom Metazoa; phylum Arthropoda; class Insecta; order Orthoptera; family Acrididae; genus Schistocerca; species Schistocerca nitens. The sequence continues at coordinate 108,834,252 of NC_064615.1, forward strand.
GAAGATGCATTATATTACATGATATGGGTATTCATAATAACAAGTAAAAAATTGCGAATTTGTCAAGATGTTTTGACTTAAATTCACGGAAACTGCAAGATCAACCAAAAAGCTAGTTCCCTTCTTTTACACCCCTAACTCTCCTCAGGACATATTCGCCTTTTTTGTGCTATGATAGGAGCATTTTTCCTTCTGGTGTTTATGTGGTAGGAGCAGAATTGTAAAACTATCCTAGATTACCGCAGACTGTTGTAAGTAAGCATATACTACAGTATTTTTCCTAATAGCTTAGGTCAATTACGGTGGTACCCGTGCTACAAGTACGTTACGTGTGTTGCATACCTGTCGGACGTTACTTCATTATGATCATTTTCTTTAAGTTTACGATCTGTGTCTTGCTAAATTCCCCTCAAACAGGAAGCGTGAATCGTCTATAAACTGAGTGAGGATACATTAAGCCTCAGGTAACCTGTAGAAAATTTTGGTTTACATGGTTATCCTTCTGTTTGTTAACTTAGAAGTAAACAGTATTTATAGCAACATTGAAATTTCAGGTTTTATTCTAAAATTGTTGATTTGCTATGTGAAACAGAAGGATGTTGTAGAAAAAATAAAGAAAATAATACTCGTCAATAATACAGCACTAGAAAACGTAATTTCCTGAGCAAAAAAATAAAATAAAATAACGCAAAATAAAACTATATCAAACTTCGCTTCAGTACTTCCTCGAAATTATATGAAAAATATTTCTGTTATTTGCAAACAATTTTCGCATTTATTAATAATAACCGGAAACCCTTGCCTTTGACCTTGATGAAGAACGTTTTATTGAGTACAAAATAGCAACAGTAATTATATATTTTTCTTACGTTTGTGCACATAAACTGTACTTGTATCAAACGTAAATATTTTGGTTACATAATATCGCAGAAGTTACGTAATCAATTAATTTTTATTAGTAATGAAATACAATTTATATTCTGTAAGGATGTAAAAGACACAATGGATGTGCGATTCTAATTGTGTATTATGTGCAAAAACAAACAAACGAAAAACAAAGACATTGTCGGCTTTCAGTTTCTCTCTTACAAATTCGTTTCTGTTTCTTTCCCTACCAATGCTACCAGTATTGCCGGTAATCCTACCATTTACTTAGTCAGTTATGTAGCATACTACAGCTACCGTAGTATTGATAGAGCGCAAATCCAGGTAGGAGAGAAAACGACCCTAGGCTGGACTAAGATCAGTAGCGCAGTGTTGTGTAAAACTTAACCCCAATGTTGATGGAAACGTTATCTATAGTTCCAGCTATGTGAAGACAAGAATGACTCCATGGATATGATCATGTCTTGTCCAGATCCTTATTCTTCTTCCGCTACTAAAGCTTCCTTCACAACAGTTATCACAATCTGAATAGGCCTACGTTTTTGCCGTTGTCACTTCAGTGCTTCAGTTGCAGGTGCTCAGTACATGTTTCTGCACCAGTGTTGTGTTTAGACCCGGAAAGAAAAGGTAGTCATGTCTCTCTTATGCTTACGTTGAGATTAGGCAGTCCCGTCGTCTGCAGATGGTCAGTTAAATATTAACTCCATCATCTATCAGTTTACGATATATGTGGTGTACTTTTCAAATTTCTATCTGGCATCATTTTGAAATCACTTTTTATTGTACATATAGCTAATATGGAGAAGATGACGATTTTGTAAAAATATGAGCTTTGAATATTTTCTCCTCCCATTACTCTGAGGCACTGTTACAAAAATGTACTTGCAGCTCCTTTTGTTAATTGCTCACTGACGAGACAGATTCCGACAAATGACTAACTATCGAAAGAGTTCAGTGTGTGGAACACCTGAAGAGGCGCTAAAAGCAACAGTTACTGTCAACAACGCATTGCGGAAGTGAAGCTGTAGCGTTTGTGTCACTCTTTAATCGCAAGAATTTTTACATATTTTCTTTCATAGCTTGTTTCACCAATAGTGATCATTGTCAGACCAGTTTAAGTAATTTGAAGACAAAATCATTTGTGCTAATCGTTCTTGGTTTCTCATAACTTCATTGTTTCTTTTTCAGTGAAGTTTACTATCTACGTTTGACTGATTTCAAAGAGGATGCTAGATGCACTAAGTGCGACATAGCCATCGCCGACTACTAGAGGAGTACAGTAATACAATGTGTTACGTCCAGTATAAGAAGAGCCAGCAAAGAACGGTATAAAAAGGGATGTTGCACTGATTGACTGTTCCATCGGTTCTTCGTAGAATATATCGTACGTTATGAATGAAAACACAAAGGACACTGGTGTAATACTACACTAGTGTCGTGTTCGTTTTCATTCATAAAAAGAGGTGTGTTGATGCACAGACAGGTCAACAAGTTTCTAAACGCAAAGTCAACTCTTCCTTCTGTCTACATGTGTGGCAGAAAATGAAATTACTTTACCGTTCGTCTCACAGAGAGTAGATTAATCTAGACTGGAGTCATTAGATTTTCTGTACCATCTTCTACTCATATTTCAGAACGTCAAAGAGGACAGTAACGTTTATGAAAGGCACTTATGCAAAGCCTTCACAATCAAACATCGGCAATAACTCAAGTGCTGGGATACTGCAAGACGAAAGAAAATTTTATTTATTGATTCTAGACCACTTTCTTAAAAACCAAGACTTACTTATACACATACCAAATTGCATTTATGTAGTTCATTGTGACAGTCATTTTTGAGTGATCTCCTTCTATACTGGGTCTAAATAAAGTTACTGTACGCACCATATTACTTTGTTATTTCCGTTCATTTCTGCTGCTATTACTCTAACGTATCGATGATTTTCTGTAAAATGTGCTACATATAGTTTCCCTACGTCAGCTTTTTCCACTCTCCATCGCATGCTCCCTTCACGTCACAGAAAAAGAGTCAAAGATTTTCGCTAGGTTCAATCTGTATTAACTGACCACATCACCACCTGAATCACAAAAGAGACATAATTAACACGTCTGTAACGGGAACAAGACGAATGTGTGAGGCTCATCACCTCAGACGCGAATACAACACCTGAAAAGCTTTCTAAGGAGCAGTGGGATCTTCAGCAGCTACATAAGAAGTGTCACAGAATCAAACACTCGGCGAAGTGACACGTCGGACAAAGAAATGTCGGGTACAGTCCTTTCCTCGAAAGTCCTAGAGTGGCGGACAGAAGTGGTAGTACAATGCGCAAACACGGCGTAAAGGCTGTATATAAACCGACAGAGAACGTCAAAGAGTGTCTCAGAACGGCTGAGGAGAAAAGAGACTCACTTGCAGTATCAGAAAATAAGCGGCACTGTAGGTTGGGGTAGGTAGAAAAATCGGCCGTGGCGTAGCACGCGCTGTGTGAGACAGACCACATTGTGAAATTCGCTGGCACAGAAGTTCTTACTGTAGGGAAGAGCTATTACACCCTCTTGTTCAGTGAAGCTATAGAAATACACAAACATGACGACAGCTTCAACAAGAAAGAAGAAAGCCGCAATGTGAACGGATCCTGGATTCCTGTGCTGCAGAGAAAGACTGGTGCTCGTACCAACGGGAGAACCGCAGCGGAATTGACCACAAAAAAGCCCTTGGATATTGGCGCACCAGGTACATGTTATAATCTGCGGCCACGAGCTCGATCCAGTCCACCACCGGCAATGAAGTGTGAAGCTTTGACAATGCCAGCCACTCGTTCTGCCGAAACGTCAGAAAAATTATCAAACAAACGTCGCCCAAAGAACCAGAGAAAGAAGCCAACAGCTATTTGTTATGTTAGCTGAGTTCACTATACTACGTGTCATCTGCTGCTATTAGTGCTATTACAACAACTACGACTCCAGCTACACACACAACGACAACAACAACAACAATTATATCTGTTGTAACATCCCTACCGCCGAAGGTTCGAGTCCTCCCTCGTGCATGGATGTGTGTGTTGTTCTTAGCATAAGTTAGTTTAAGTTAGTTTAAAGTAGTGTGTAAGTCTAGGGACCTATGACCTCAGCAGTTTGGTCTTTTAGGTATTCACACACATTTGTTATAACAAATATCTGAACTCCCTATTACTACCACCACCACCTAGAGTCTAATACAGCAACTACTACAAAAACTTATGTTAAAAGTACTAAATATAATGCAAGGAATTATACTGATAATAATAATAATAATAACAGGCTGCTAATACCATTACTTTTGATAATACCTATGTCTCTGAAGGTGAGAGGGCAGTTAAGTAGTACGTTATCTTGTATTATACGCATTTTCTCTTCGCTAAATATTGAGAAACACTTACACCCGTTACTGTTATCGGAGTGTGCAGTTTCTCTTGTTTCTCTCTTCATTCTTTTCCATGTCGGCCATGCTGCCGGGTTCGGCAGTATCTTACTACCTGCAGACGACGTGATGATGGATCAGAGCGCTTCGCTTATCTTTCCCTGAGAACCATTGACTCTTCTTTTTCTTCTCGGATACTCCTGGGCCCACCTACCTTCACCAAGACCAGACCAAGAGATCAAAATGCTAACGGACCAAGCGACCAGAATTCTATCGGACTTTTACTCATTCAGTGGGTTGGTCTGCTGGAATTTTTGCCTTTGCTGTAGCGTTCGTTATCTACAGCCTTGCATTTTATCTGAGACGGCATCGGTCAGAAGATTTACAATATGAAAATCCTCTGTTACTCTAACTATGTCGACAACAGTTTTAATTGATGAAAGGATAAAATATATAAATACAGTAAATGAAGCAGGCAAAAAGGAATATAAACGTCACAAGAATGAGATCGACAGGAAGTGCAAAATGGCTAAGCAACGATGGCTAGAGGACAAATGTAAGGATGTAGAGGCATTTATCACTGGGGGTAAGATAAATACTGCCTACAGGAAAATTAAAGAGATCTTCGGAGAAAAGTGAACCACTTGTATGAATATCAAGAGCTCAGATGGAAAACCAGTTCTATGAAAAGAAGGGAAGGTAGAAAGTTGGAAGGAGGCTATAGATGGTCTATAAAAGGGCGATGTACTTGAGGGCATTATTATTTAAATGGAAGAGAATGTAGATGAAAAAGAGATGGGTCATATGATACTGTGTGAAGAATTTGACAGAACACTGAAAGACCTAAGTCGAAACAACGCCCCGGAAGCAGACAACATTCCATTACAACTACTGATAGCCTTGGGAGAGCCAGCCATGATAAAACTCTACTATATGGTGAACAACATGTATGAGACAGGAGAAATACCCTCAGGCTTCAAGAAGAACATAATTAATCCAATCCCAAAAATGAGAAAGTCTTGACGGGTGTGAAAATTACCGAACTATCAGTTTAATAAGTCACAACTGCAGAATATTAACACGAATTCTTTACAGATGGAAAAACTGGTAGAAGCCGACCACGGGGAAGATCAGTTTGGATTCCGTAGAAATGATGGAACACGTGAGGCAATACTGACTGTACGACTTACCTTACAAGATAGATTAAGGAAAGGGGAACCTAAGTTTTTAGCATTTGTAGACTTAGAGAAAGCTTTTTACGATGTTGACTGGAATACACTCCTTCCACTTCTGAAGGTGGCAGGGGCCAAATACAGGGAGCGAAAGGCTATTTACAATTTGTACAGAAACCAAATGGCAGTTATAAGAGTCGAGGGGCATGAAAGGGAAGCAGTGGTTGAGAAGGGAATGATAAAGGGTTGCAGTCTATCTCCGATGTTATTCAACCAGTATATTGAGCAAGCGGTAAAGGAAACAAAAGAAAAATTTGGAGTGGGAATTAAAATCCATGGAGAAGAAATAAAAACTTTGAGGTTTGCCGATGTCACTGTAATTCTGTCCAAGACAGCAAAGAACCTAAAGCAGCAACTGAACGGAATGGGCAGTGTCTTGAAAGGAGGATATAAGATGAACATCAACAAAAGCAAAACGAGGATAACGGAATGTAGTCGAATCAAGTCAGGCGATGCTCAGGGTATTAGATTAGGAAATGAGTCACTTAAAGTAGTATATGCGTTTTGCTATTTGGGGAGCAAAATAACTGATGATGGTCGAAACAGAGAGGATATAAAATGTAGACTGGCTATGGCAAGGAAAGCGTTACTGAAGAAGAGAAATTTGTTAACATCGAGTATAGATTTAAGTGTCAGGAAGTCTTTTCTAAAAGTATCTGTATGGAGTGTAGCCATGTACGGAAGTGAAACATGGACGATAACTAGTTTAGACAAGTAGAGAATAGAAGCTTTTGAAACGTGGTGTTACAGAAGAATGCTGAAGATTAGTTGGGTAAATCACGTGACTAATGTAGAGGTAATGAATAGAACTGTGGAGAAGAGGGCTTTGTGGCATAACTTGATTGGAAGGAGGGATCGGTTGGTAGGACACGTTCTGAGGCATCAATGGATCATCAATTTAGTATTGGAGGGAAGCGCGGAGGTTAAAAGTCGTAGAGGGACACGAAGGCATGAATGCATTAAAGATATTCAGAAGGATGTAGGTTGCAGTAGTTACTCAGAGATTAAGAAGCTTGCACAGGATAGAGTAGCATGGAGAGCTGCATCAAACCCGTCTCTGGACTGAAGACCACAACAACAAGTCTTAAGCATGTCAGCTGAAGAATCCATACATACAACATAACACCTTATTTCAAGGTTATAAAAAAGGTAGGAACTTACTACAAGATTCAACATAAAGTTTAACAAACTCATAAAAAGGATATAAAAATGTCAAAATAGGGATATTTATATAAGTCTAGCAGATAATGTTTCAGGAGTTATTATTGGAGTACACCCTGGTAGACTGTGAAGGATCCCTTTTGGAAATAACTCATAAGGTATCTTCACTCTCGAGGATTCCTAGTCCACCCAGGTACTCAAGAAAGCTTCTCTACAGTTTGGAATAATATGAGAGACTTAGTTATCTACTGAAACGGGTGTCCCAAGAAGCGTACTCCAAAATTTCAGTCGACAGACGCTCTTTGCTCGAGAGAAGTAAGCGTCTAGCTTCGAATCACGGCCCAGCAAGAACTTTGACCAAAGAAGAAACTTTTCTGACTTTTTCGAACCTGAAAGAGATTTGTAGCTTAAAGCATGCCAAACATTAAGGGCCAAGTACGTCAAAAGAACTTTCTCGTTTCTCCCTAAACGAAGTTCGAATTACACAAAGATGACGTAGTTGTCACCAGAATTGCTTATGCATATCTTATTTTTAATCTGTGCCACTTGTACCCATGGAACATCTGCACGTTTTGTTGGAGTGCCTGGCATAAAACTGGTGCATGACACGAAAACCCGTAAGCTGTAACATGCCAATGTCATTTCTCACCTTTCCTCCAAGCTCAACTCAATTATTATTACCAAATTACTACATGTTCTTCCGCACGTCCTCCACCTACGACTCCACCTAGACTCAGAGGACGCTTTTTATCAGCAACATGTCGGTCCGGCAATGGACAATCCATTTGCTGAAGCTATGTCTAAAATCTACATCAGTTTTTTTCTGACAAGCAATATAGAGACCTGCTGTTTACATAAAATGTTGATGGCGTATTTGCACATTATTTACTAATTTATATTTTTAGTGTCGCTGTCACGTACAAATATCTAAATAGAAATAATTCAAAAGCCAAGACCGTTTAAATACTGTTTACTGGATAACCGGTTTCAACACACTAAAGGTGCGATCATCGGATCTGAATGTAGATTAACATTTATAAACCACTTGCATATAACGATACATGAGGCAGACCAGCTGATGTAAAATCAATGTCACAAAAAATAAAAAACAACTGCTCCCATGGTCATTCTTTCCATAAGATATATAAAACCGAAGTCACAAGATAAAACTATTTCGTACATGACTGCTGCTCGCCTAACAATGGTCGGCATCACACGTTTTGTTGAAGAGCCTGGCATAAAACTGATGCATGATACGAAAACTCATAAGCTGTGTGATGCCGACCGTTGTGTACCAAATAGTTTTATCTTGTGACTTCGGTTTTACATCTCTTGCCATGACAATGAGAACAGTTGTTTTTTTATTTTTTGTGACAATGATTTTATATCAGCTAGTCTGCCTCGTGTATCGCTATATCCAAGTGGTTTATAAACTGACGAAAATACGAAATTGTTAATACGAAAAACAAAAGCACATGTCGACAAGGGAACTGTAACACTAGTATTCCATCCCAGATACTAAAACTTGCTGCCGACAAGATAAGACTGACTGCGCGATAGCACATCTTGTCCTTGAACAATGCACGACTCTCAAAATGTGCAGTTTCAGCTAGAGAGATGTAGTACGATAGAATGCACAAGGGAAGGAATTATATAAAATACTAACAAGCTTAACACGAATGGACAGTCTGTACATATCGACCGTTTTCACATTTTGTAGCGTACATCAAAACCTCATGTTTATCCGCTGATTGTGAATATCGTGCACACCAGTTGTATGTATATCGTAGTTCATTTACCAGGTTCGTGTGATGCCACGATATAACGGATGTTGTGGCTTACATGTACTCGCCGGTGGATAAAATTTTTGTGAAGCGTCTACTTAATGTTCCGCAATTAATGGAAACAAGGCATCAAATCTGAAGAACAATCTTTAACGAATGAATGCAGGAAGTTTCATCCTCATCGTTACCGCACGGAATTTTGTAACCAAGAAAAAGATCGAAATATAGAAATGATAATAAGTTACTGATTCACTGAAGATGGCAGTAATTCGAATAATTACATGGTTGAATATATTCAGATTGCAGAATAATTACCGTCGCCATCTCTAAAACTAGCAAAAGATAATAATCTTGGTTAATTACTAATGTGACTTTGGAACCACCTAATAGCTGGGATTGCATAATAATGCAACAATTGAACAAAATGGACACGAGCAATCTTGGGTGTTTAAGACACGTGGAACGTGAACAAAACGATGTTAATTTGTAATTCACTGATATTATTTATAATTTCGAACATCAATTATAGGTAATTACCAGCAACATTTCATAGAAAAGTGTACTGAATTACGTAACTTACGGTAATGCGATCTGTTAGAAAATTGCAAAATCATGACAAATACTACTTACTGTTCCTTAAGGATTACTTAATTCTGTCAGAGACAGCAAAGGACTTGGAAGAGCAGTTGAACGGAATGGACAGTGTCTTGAAAGGAGGATATAAGATGAACACAACAAAAGTAAAACGAGGATAATGGAATGTAGTCGAATTAAGTCGGGTGATGCTCAGGGTATTAGATTAGGAAATGAGACACTCAGAGTAGTATATGCGTTTTGCTATTTGGGGAGCAAAATAACTGATGATGGTCGAAGTAGAGAGGATATAAAATGTAGACTGGCAATGGCAAGGAAAGCGTTTCTGAAGAAGAGAAATTTGTTAACATCGAGTATAGATTTAAGTGTCAGGAAGTCTTTTCTAAAAGTATCTGTATGGAGTGTAGCCATGTATGGAAGTGAAACATGGACAATAAATAGTTTGGACAAGAAGAGAATAGAAGCTTTCGAAACGTGGTGCTACAGAAGAATGATGAAGATTAGGTGGGTAGATCACGTAACTAATGAGGAGGTATTGAATAGGATTGGAGAGAAGAGAAGTTTGTAGCACAACTTGACTAGAAGAAGGGATCGGTTGGTAGGACATGTCCTGAGGCATCAAGGGATCACAAATTTAGCATTGGAGGGCAGAGTGGAGGGTAAAAATCGTAGAGGGAGACCAAGAGATGAATACACTAAGCAGATTCAGAAGGATGTAGGTTGCAGTAGGTACTGGGAGATGAAGGAAAGATTAGCATGGAGAGCTGCAGCAAACCAGTCTCAGGGCTGAAGACCACAACAACAACAACAACAACAACAACAAGGATTACTTCTCAAATTCAGGCCGTAAATAGCTTCGTTTATAGTAACAACCATTTCGCAGTCCTACTGTTACGAGTATAAGCACATGAAATTGTTTGTAAAACACAACGTGAAACCGTAAAATTACTTTGGCTGCAACATATCTTGGAGTCAACATACTTTTATCGTTAAATGTTGATTGCTTTTATATAACTTTTGGTTTGACTGATTGTTTGCAGTAGTAGTGTAACATTGTGTGAAGAACTATGATTATTACTACCTTTGGCTCTAATTGTTGTATTGGTGCGACGAAACGATTTTCATGGCATCCATTATTGGCAGCGAGCTCTTCTTGGTTAGCGTGCAGCTTGAATAACTTTGGGCCACCCAGCAAACTTTCTTAATTACCTAATCTTCTTATTACCATGTACTCTACCCGCAAACGTGCTCGCTCACTTACATATTTTGCTCTGCTACATATTACAAAACTAACTTCAGATCCATCTCCATTCGGCGTTAGCGCCATAATACTTCACGTCTGTATCGCACCACAGATGATTCGCAGCTCCTTACTTTGCTTCCACTGTTACGACTGCGCACACTTGCTCCAACGATGTTATTGTTACATAACAAAGATATTTTTTAGGCTCTGAGCAGTCTGAATTTTCGTGACATTGCCGGAGTGTTTACTACAGAACTTCGACATAACTATTTCTTACTTGTTCTAGCATTATCTTACATTTTCATACACATTTATTACTGACAAAACATAGGATTCCAAAAAAATGATTTTAAAATTACTGTTTTATATTTGTGTTTTCGATCTCCGAGTCGTGAATTTGCAGCGTCAGATGTTTCGATCTGCGCATCAGCGTTCGAATGAGAAAAATAATTTTCACTGTCTATTTCATTCAATTTTTGGCTTTACATTACAAGAAAACATTATGATTTATTGTGATTACATCTCGGTTGATGTTCGGGAAGAATTATGCTGGCCGTTTACAAAACACGAAATGCGACATCTGGGAGCATAGCGTGCGCTACCAGATGTGCAAATCCTTTGTCTTTCGTTGATTGTTTACAGTTCCACGGAAGGTTTATTTTAATTGGCTATGTATCCCCCCAATGTGCAACAGACCTCACAAGTAGTCCATTGAACGTTAGCGTCAACAAACAAAGGAAAGGGATTTATTTCTCACAGTGCCAGAAATACTACAAAGAATGTTCTTTTTCCGGTCGTGATCGCTAGCTACAAAAAAGAATAAACTAGTTTTTAGTAGAGACGGTAGTAGATTCCAACTTAGTGGAGGGCAGTCACTCGTTCCAAGATGACTTTATCACGAATCATGGCGTTGAGATACGACGGCAGCTTCAATAATCGTGAAATACGTTTCTTTGAAAAGTATATGCGGAGGAGTGCTGAGTGTGCTGAACCACTAGTGGGTGACGAAAACGTAACTCGAAAAGTAACCTTGCATTGTATAGTTCGCAATTTCATACATCGAAATACAAAATATATGGTTGTATCATGACAATACAGTGTCGTTCAACTCTTCTGTGGCCATCTTCATTCAGGTTTTCTATGAGTTGCGTAGATTACTCCAATCAAGTCTAAGAAATGTTCTCCAAAAAAAGCACAGATTCCGCTGGCAGTTTTTCTAAAATCCAAACCAGTTTAGCTTAACGTCTCTCGCTTATTCAACCGAGCGAGTTGGTGCAGCAGTAAGGCAATATACACACTGTGGTGGTGTGGGTGAGGGAGGCGGGGGGGGGGGGGGGGAGTTGGGACAGCGATTCAAATCTGTGTCCGTGCATACAGCCTTAGATTTCTCACGAATCCCTTAAATCACTTAAGGCGAATCCCTGGATGATAACTTGGAAACAGCAAACACTTCCATCCTTCCATGATCGAGTTTATGGCCCGTCTCTAATGACTTCGTTGTCGATGGGTTGTTAGACCCTCACCGCTACTCTTTCCCTTTATTGATAAAAGCTATATCACCGGAGCCTTATACATTAATTAATAAAAAAAATGTATGAGTGTGAATTCCTAAGGGACCAAACCGCTTAGGTCATCGGTCCCTAGACTTACACACTACTTAAACTAACTTATACTAAGAACAACACACACACACCCATGCCCGAGGGGGGACTCGAACCTCCGGCGTGAGGGGCCGCGTAGTCCGTGACATGACGGCTTAAACCGCGTGGCAACTCCGCGCGGCCATTAATTAATCAAAGGTATGCTGCATTGCAAACTCCCATAAGTGACCAGAACTGAAATTTTATTTCCTACAAGATCGCTGACTTTGTTTTGTCGAAGACAACGTACGTCCTCGATCAAAATCTCCAATGCTTGCAGAAATTTTCTTGCATACGTAGCAGCAAAGTAATGATCGCTTCAAAACTGCACCATGGATTATGACCAAATAGCAGAAAAGGCTGATTTTAATAGAAGTAATCGGGAATTTTCTCAAGAACATTCTAGAGATTACGATGTTAACTCAATAAGAAAAAAATAAATGAATAAAATAAAACTTACGTAGGTTGCATGTAAGCTTTCACGGCCTGCGTCTTCATTAATTAAAACTTCCGGGCTGAATTGCCGTGGTCCATATATAAAACTTCTTCTCCTTCCTGACGTTTCGTTGCCGGCTGCGCGCAACATCTTCTGAGGTGAGTCCACCTCAGAAGATGTTGCCCGCAGCCGGAAACGAAACGTCAGGAAGGAGAAGAAGTTTTATATATGGACCACGGCAATTCAGCCCGGAAGTTTAATTAATGACTTACGTAGGTTGTACACGACATCGCATCAGCTCAGATGGTGGATGGTGCAGTACGATGGACGTTTGGATCAAGAGACGATTTAGGAACACTAACTGTCAGTGATGAAATCAAGTGATGTCAGATGATGTGTTTAAATCCATTCGAAGTATGGAGAAATGAAATGGCCGAGAGACGGTGTTTCAATAGAAAGGTTAAAGCTGGAAGCAAAGGCATACAAAAAGTACTTAATAAATTGTTTACAGAATGTGTACTGGCAAAACGATTCCTCAAATTAAGAGCAATGCAGAGATTGATCTGCTTCATAAAGAAGAAAACAGAAAATACACAAACGACTACACACCTAATAGCCTCCTGTGTTGAATTAAGAAGATAGTCACAAAATTATCATCAGGCACATAGAAGAAGCACTGGATTTTAATCAATCCAAACAAAAAACATGTTTTAGAAGTCAGTACAGTGCAATCTGTGTTTTACAAGTTGTGAATGAAATTGCACAACAAACCGACAATTGCATTGGTTTGCAAACGATAAGGACAAAAGTAACTATAGGATGCTGTATCACTGCCAAATAACATAGCTCGACGAAAGAAAGAACTGCTACAGTACAGAACAGGAAGTAATTCAAATAAATTAGCACTGAGAAGAGCAGAAATGAATTTTTATTCAAAGGCAAGAATTACGCTGTTATAAATCGGGTACTGACCTTCATATCCTTGAACACGGTATATTCACTGGTCAGCGCGATTTATGACGTTCTCCTGGACATTACAAAAATCGGGGCACGGTTCTTAATAACGTGTGTGATCACCGCGAACGGCATGCTCTGCATCCTGCTTCTGAGCTGGCACAAGGCTGGTTAGAGTTCTGGTGGCAGGGAGTTCCGCTCTTCCATCGTGCATGTGGGTATGCTGCAATATGTCTACATCTACATCTACATCTACATCCATACTCCGCAAGCCACCTGACGGTGTGTGGCGGAGGGTACCCTGAGTACCAGCGTCTACAGTCTCGTATTGTTCGTGGAAAGAAGGATTGTCGGTATGCTTCTGTGTGGTCTCTAATCTCCATGATTTTATCCTCATGGTCTCTTCGAGAGATATACGTAGGAGGGAGCAATATACTGCTTGACTCTCCGGTGAAGGTATGTTCTCGAAACTTTAACAAAAGCCCGTACCTAGGTACTGAGCGTCTCTCCTGCAGAGTCTTCCACTGGAGTTTATCATCTCCGTAACGCTTTCGCAATTACTAAATGATCCTGTAGCGAAGCGCGCTGCTCTCCTTTGGATCTTCTCTATCTCGTCTCTCAACCCTATCTGGTACGGATCCCACACTGCTGAGCAGTATTCAAGCAGTGGGCGGACAAGCGTACTGTAACCTACTTCCTTTGTTTTCGGATTGCATTTCCTTAGGATTCTTCCAATGAATCTCAGTCTGGCGTCTGCTTTACCGACGATCAACTTTATATGATCATTCCATTTTAAATCACTCCTAATGCGAACTCCAAGATAATTTATGGACTTAACTGCCTCCAGTTTGTGACCTCATATTTTGTAGCTAAATGATAAGGGATCTTTCTTTCTATGTATTCGCAGCACATTACACTTGTCAACATTGAGATTCAATTGCCATTCCCTGCACCATGCGTCAATTCGCTGCAGATCCTCCTGCATTTCAGTACAATTTTCCATTGTTACAACATCTCGAAACACCACAGCATTATCTGCAAAAAGCCTCAGTGAACTTCCGATGTCATCCACAAGGTCATTTATGTATATTGTGAATAGCAACGGTCCTATGACACTCCCCTGCGGCACACCTGAAATCACTCTTACTTCGGAAGACTTCTCTCCATTGAGAATGACATGCTGCGTTCTGTTATCTAGGAACTCTTCAATCCAATCACACAATTGGTCTGATAGTCCATATGCTCTTACTTTGTTCATTAAACGACTGTGGGAAACTGTATCGAACGCCTTGCGGAAGTCAAGAAACACGGCATCTACCTGTGAAGCCGTGTCTATGGCCCTCTGAGTCTCGAGGACGAATAGCGCGAGCTGGGTTTCACACGACCGTCTTTTTCGAAACCCATGGTGATTCCCACAAAGTAGATTTCTAGTCTCCAGAAAAGTCATTATACTCGAACATAATACGTGTTCCAAAATTCTACAACTGATCGACGTTAGAGATATAGGTCTATAGTTCTGCACATCCCTTCTTGAAAACGGGGATGACCTGTGCCATTTTCCAATCCGCACGGCATCGCAGACCTGTTCTATGGAATTTAAATCGGGGGAACGGGTAGGCCAGTCCATTCACCGAATGCTCTCTCCTTGCAAGAGCTCCTCCACCTGGTCGCTCAGTGCCAGCCGCAAAAATAGTGTCAGGGCCGAATGCATCCCGCAGAAGACATGCTTGTGTAAGGAGTACAGTATCGCTGTAGCGCAGACCAGTGAATGTACCGTGTTCAAAGATTAGGAGGTCAGTACGACCCTGCAAATTTAAGTCTTCCCAAGCCGTAACAGATGGACCATCAAAACAATCATGTTCGACGAATTTTAGCGTTCATTACAGTTTCCCAACTTTACCCATATGAGGGTGCGTCCAGAATCACTAATCAGACTGAATCTCCTCTCATTCGGCAAAAGCTAGCGGCTCCAATCTTCGTTGGTCCAGTCCCTATGCTGTTGGCACAATCGCAAACGGGACCGCCAGTGTATGGTTGTCAACGGAACGCAACGTTCTGGTCGTCGGGCAAACAGACCTTACAATGCAGTTGCCGTGCCAGCGTGGAGCGTGATACTATGTGCCCTGCTGTTTTGTTACATGTGGTTACAAGTAAACTAGCTGTCTCACGTAGTTCCCTTATTGCCTGTTGCACAATGTAGTTGTTGCCTGATGACGTAGTTGACCGTGGTCGACCATCTCCTCTCCTTCGGGCAGCAGTGTCTATGTTCGGAACGCTCCCCATGCACGTGACACAATGGTGTGAGCAATACAAAACTGCACTACACTCGTCACACTTCGTCCTTTTTCCTGTTTCCCGGTCATTCTTCGTCGTATGACACCATTCGAATGTTGTCACCAGACCGTGTTGTATTGAAGAACACCTCCACAATGCACCGTAACTGCTCGCTCACTGACACATTTTTATGTTCCTTCAACTGACTCGTTTTGTGAGGCCAGCCTCATTTGGCCCATAGTCACGCTGACCTCACGCCATATGAGGTCCAGCTCTCTATGCACGACTGGGAGACCTCTGGCAATGTGCTCCCGCTCTTTCATTCATTTCCATCGATTAGTTAATATGTTATGTTACTCCATCTATCTCGTCCTTAAGTTTGCCACGCAAGTTAGAGGGCAATTTAACTGCCGCGTCACCTGGGTTTCACATTCTTTGTGTAAGTTTTCACTTCATTTCGGCAAAATCTGTTGGAACAGCCATTCTGAAACAAAGCTTTGATTCAATAAATATTAATATATTCATCAGTGTTGCAGTATGCCTCAGATCTTACCAGGACAGAGGGAAAATCAAAGCGGTACAGTGAGCAGACAAATAAATTGTGTACCATAAAACCTGTTCTTAACAGCAATAGAGGAAGTTTTTCGATGCCTGAACTGCAAAAAAGAAGATGTCATACGTGTTAATTGTTAATTGTTATTGCTCACCTCTAGTGCGGATAAACTTCAACAACTAACAGAAAAAGGCAATAGAATAATTTTGAAAGCACACCTAAAAATAAAAATGGATTGTTGTACGAGTAGTGAAGACATCCATGTTGTTAGTTACTAGAAGAGACAAGAAAACAAAGCAACTGGGGTGGAAAAGCATATTTATGACTGTAAAAAAACTGAGATGGACATGAATGAAATATAGCCAGATAAATAATTGGGAGACGATCCATGGAATTTCTTTGCTGCATGTAGGGAATTATTAAAAGATCCAGGCCACAAGTTTCTAAAATGTGTGTGGATGATATCAGAAAGTGTGGAGGAACAATGTGGATGACGGTACTAGATAAAGAGGTCTGGAGTAGGATTTTTAAACTCGAACTTTATAACTGGCTGGAAATTTGCTTCTCTGCACGAGTCAGCAAATAATCAGGAAAAAAATCACTTCTGTGAAAAACAGCTTTGTATGTCCACAGATTACAATTTACGCACAGTTTATTCTGGTATACAGGTAAATTATATCTTGTTGGATTTTCGAATGATATTCGGCAGTGTGCCACATTATCAGCGTACAAATAAGATAGACCACACGGAGTATCTCTACATGTCATATACCAGAAAAATGATTGACTGATAGAACCTAGTACATTATACATGCCGAAGAACATTTACCAGAAGGTTTTAACAGGGAGCTTAACAGCACCACCAATTTTCTTAACGTTCGCAAGCGTTCTCGCATAGAATCTGACATGACTAACGACTAAAGATGCTGTTGCCTACAGTAAATTACTGCCATTTGACGATGGTATTCCAATAAGGAAAATGTTAGACGACATTTCCACGTGATATATTCTATGACATCCCTCGTTAAAGATGTATAAATGCAAGATGATCCCCATCACAGAGTGCGAGTACCCTGTAACACCCTAGCTCTACGCGCGAAATGAAGAGGACAGAAAATCGTTAATCACTAATACGAAACAGTTTCCATCATTTGCAGATTTACATATTACTTCTGCCTAATGGCACAAACAGAAGAAAAGTTTGTGAGCTACTTTCACAGTTGTGGGATTGCTGTCAGGTTTCACACATTTAGGACTTTTTAAACATGTGTTAGAAACTTCATTAGATGCCACAGGAAAAGGTATACACTTCCATTAGAAAGAAACAAATTCGGTGTCATAATTCGGCGATGTAAACGATAAAAATTACTTGAGAATGAGATAAAATTTTCAACATTGTCCGCAATAGCTTGACGAAAAATGCAAACGATATATTTGTTGAATCTAGATGTACTGGGGGTGGCCTGTCTTAGCGTCCCATTTTGAATAGCTTTCTCTTTATTGCAACTTCTTCCTTCATTTCTTTCCTGCAAAATAAGTGTCCTTCTTCCATTTCCTTTGCTTTGTTTTACCTAATGTCTCACCGGCTGCTATTTCTGTTATGTTCTTAAGTTCTTCCCATTCATGTTCAGCGCTGTCTGTTTCTAGCAGTCTATTCATTATTTAACTTAGACGTCTTTGTTTCTTGGCAGATTCATACTCTTGTAAGTATATTTTACACACTTTCCTTGGTTGCTCTGAGAAATTTTTTGTGAATGCTAGCTTGAAGTAGGAAGTGTTCTGTATTTATGTCATATCCTCTACATAAACGCTGACCCTAATGAAGTGTTGCTGCATTTTGTTTGCTAGAAAACAGTGACGCATAGTTCTTGTTCTCTGGCCGACTACGCGTTCTTATGAATATTTTTGTGTTTATAGAAAGAGTTCAAAATTCTGAAGCTGCTGAATGATGCCGAATCTTTTAACGTGGCTCCATTACTGCTGTCCAGAATCTCTCCAGCGTAAATAAAAGGTTCAAATGGCTCTGAGCACTATGGGACTTAACATCTGTGGTCATCAGTCCCCTAGAACTTAGAACTACTTAAGCCTAACTAACCTAAGGACACCACACACATCCATGCCCGAGGCAGGATTCGAACCTGCGACCGTGGCAGTCACGCGGTTCCGGACTGAGCGCCTAGAACCGCTAGACCACCGCGGCCGGCTCTCCAGCGTAAACTATTATATTATCTATACCCTCTCTTCCTGTTCTGGCATTGTATTCCCCACTAATCCGAATACAGTCGCTGTCATTTACCTTGTGTAAAATTTTCTGTAGGATATCATAATAACCTCGCTTGCTTTGTTTCTCGCTTTCTTTTGGACATACTCTACTATACAGATTAAATAATCTCGAGATATCTTACACCGTACACTGCACATCTGTTCGTTTATCCATGTATGGTTTACCAGTGTGGTGTCACCGCCAGACACCACACTTGCTAGGTGGTAGCTTAAATCGGCCGCGGTCCATTGGTACATGTCGGACCCGCGTGTCGCCACTGTCAGGATCGCAGACCGAGCGCCACCACAAGGCAGGTCTCGAGAGACGTACTAGCACTCGCCCCAGTTGTACGACGACGTTGCTAGCGACTACACTGACGAAGCCTTTCTCTCATTTGCCGAGAGACAGTTAGAATAGCCTTCAGCTAAGTTAATGGCTACGACCTAGCAAGGCGCCATTTGTAACGTTGCATGTACCTCAAGATAGAGTCTCACTTGTATCATCCAGAATGCTGTATACCAAAGGACAACGTTCCTAGTAGCTACGTTCTTTTCTTTATCACATTCATTACGAATCCTGTTCCAGACTTAACGCCAGACGGCGTGAGTTGACGCGTGCCCTTTCGGCTACTTCACTGTGGACTGGCTGCCTTAACAGTCCACTACAACCAGTCCGTTCTTCCCTTTGTTATTAAGCACTGTAGCAACTCCAGCTTGCGCTCCTTTGCGTTGTTCTAGTGCACTATAATTTCCTGGACCGCTTGGTCCTTTCATTTTCTTTATTGTTTCTGTGGTGATTGCCATATCACATCGCCTCTCTTACAGTATTTTTTCTAATTACTTTTCCTTTTCCTTGGTATAAGCTTAGCGCTCACCATACGTACAAACGTGGAACTCAATATTTACTGAGTGAATACGATTTCAGCCCTAATAGTTGATCAAATGAGAAGGAAAGAAAGACAACGCAACGGAAACGCCATCGGTTCAGAACGACCATGTGGGGAATATAATTTCTTTACCACTTCATGACTCACCTGTCTCCACATTATCTTTCACAAATTCATTTCTATTATACAAGGTGTTTATAAATTAATATCGGGGTTTTAACGCTTTCTAATATTTATTACATTAAACTTACAGTTATAAATGATGTGTCAAATGAAAGAGCAACTCAAACAGTTTTAACAAGAACCTTATAAATGTTCAATGTGAGCACCATTTGTCACACAGCACACATCAAGTGGATAGGCCGCAAGGGTCCCAATGACAGGGCTTGCTTTGCATGGCCTCCACGTTCACCTGACCTAACTCCATGCGATTTTCTCCTCTGTGGTTTCGTCAAGGATCGTGTGTAGGTGCCTCCGCTACCAGCAGATTTCCCTGAATTAAGAAACCGGATTGAAGCAGCTGTTGCTACAATCAGTGAAGACACATTTATCAACGTTTGGGAAGAGCTCGGCTATAGACGTGATGTGTCCCGTATGACAAATGGTGCTCACATTGAACACTTATAAGGTTCTTGGTAAAACTGTTTGAGTTGCTCTTTCATTTGATATATCATTTATAACTGTAAGTTTAATGTAATAAATATTGTAAAGCGTTAAAACCCCGATATTCATTTATAAACACCCTGTATTCTTTTGGGAGGGGGGAGGGGGTTGGACTGAATGGTAAATCAATTATTTTTTATTACATGCGCAAAATAAGATGTCAGCATTAGTGTTAATGATGCAACCACTATGGTTCCGTAACCACAGTAATAGTAGTATCAAGGTTAAAAGGTTGAAACAGCAATAGTGCTGTGAAGAGCATATTAGATCTCCACCAGCTACACAAAGAAAAGAGGCCATCCAAGTTACAACTTCTGAGCAAAGATTCGCCAAAGGCTATGGGTAAAGAATAAATGACTGAAATCGAGTTTATAAGCATATACCTGCAGCTGGGAGCCATTATGCCTTCAAAGTTTACTCTGCAGTTAAGTCTCATTTCCAATTGACACCTACTTTCAGATTACGTCCTCCTAAATAATTTGCGACAAAAGGACTGAATAAAAGCATGATACAAAAAAGTCATCCCAGGTAAGTACGATATTGTCACACGAATGATCGTCATTAACAGACAAAGCCTGAACACTAGGTTTAACACTGTTCACAAGCTAACATTCAAACGCAAATATAATTAAAGTGGCCAAAGCTAGTCAATAATAAGAGATGAAAGTGCTGGTACTTTCACGGTAAGAACTAACTCACTGGATAAATCTTAACATCATGTACCGAAGGAGTAAGAGTACTCACCCACTGAAGGCTGCTTTACGATTCCCCCGCGAAAGAGTGTCTCTCCTTGTCATCAGGAACGGCGCTTCACTCTTTTCCCAGAAGAGGGGCCGGCAGCGGCTCGACCAGTCGAACGAGACGACTAGAAAAACCACGTAAGAGTACTATTCGTTTCATGCTTCCTTCTTGGATAGGCAGGAAATACCGCGAAATCCCAAAGTCCCTGCAGATTATTTTTATCGAATAAGAGCTCAAACTGAGGGACAAGACACATGACTATGACGGTTGGTACTGCTACTTTAGAGCAAAATAAACTCCTCTGTCCTCTACCAGCCATTCACAAAATACACTGCCATACTTTCAACTCAGATGGACAAAGAAGGAAGCGAGCTAGAAAATGGCAGTTGGGTAGACAGGTAGACACTCCCAGTTTCAAGTAAAGAACGAAAGAAAACAAACACATCCCCTCGTAGTCTTCTCCTAAGCATCAGCATATGTTTGAAAAAAAAAAGGAAAGGGGAACAAGAATGAGCCGTAATTACCCATGAACCGCATCTAAAATTATGAATCCGGCCGGAGTGGCCGAGCGGTTCTAGGCGCCACAGTCCGGAACCGCGCGACCACTACGGTCGCAGGTTCGAATTCTGCCTCGGGCATGGATGTGTGTGATGTCCTCATGTTACTTAGGTTTACGTAGTTCTAAGTTCTAGGGGACTGATGACCTCAGATGTTAAGTCCCATAGTGCTCAGAGCCATTTTTTTTTTAAATTATAAAAGGGTCGTGAAATGTACCCCTTTCAGAATCTCCATGACAGACAGAATACTCCAAGTCCTTCAAGCATTCCTTAGATGATATCAAGTGATAGCTTCCCGTTAGTATATGTGTAAGGACTTGGCTGCATGCTGACAATCACATCGCGCAAGTGTGTGTGACTCGTCGTGTTAACAAAAGTGCGTGTGTGTGTTCTGTTGACTATGTGTAAGGACTTGGCTGCATGCTGACAATAACATCGTGCAAGTGTGTGTGACTCGTCGTGTTGACAAAATTGTGTGTGTATTCTATTGACTATGTGTAAGGACTTGGCTGCATCCTGACAATAACATCGTGCAAGTGTGTGTGCCTTGTCGTGTTGACAAAAGTGTGTGTGTGTGTGTGTTCTGTTGACTATGTGTAAGGACTTGGCTGCATGCTGACAATAACATCGTGCAAGTGTGTGTGCCTTGTCGTGTTGACAAAAGTGTGTGTGTGTGTGTTCTGTTGACTAAGTATCCCACCACATGTATTCTCACCTCTGCCTTCCACAGTTAGCTTCCAGGGATGCAGACACTCATGTACAGATGTTATACAGTTGACATTAACGTGACTGGACGAGGATGGTATAATGGCCCACCACTCCTCGATGTGAAAAGCTCGCTGACTGGCTGTATTTCAGTGGTGACTGATTGGGGGAGCAAAATATGTGTGTGCATTTGCTTAGAAGCACTCTGATTTTCCTATTTCCAAGAAATGTTCATGGCTTAGGAGTAGGGAGAGGAGGGGGAGGGGTGGTGGGGAGGGATATTTCGGTGCGATGTCAAGCGTCCAAGGTCAGGTCCATGGCTCAAGGTCAGTTTTCATCCAGTGTCACCAAAGACTTCCCACTAACTATTACAGATGTTAAGGAAAGGCCTTCTACAGAAACATATGCGTCATTCGGTTCAGGCTACAAAGTTTCCCGAAAAGTATATCGAAATCCAACCCCACCAACTACATGAAACTTTTACTGTACGAGAATATAGAAAGCCCTTAAGCAAATACACAGCTTGTTAAATGAGACCACTTGTAGTGCCAACTGATGAAGCTACCCTCAAATTTTGAAAAACTACCCAGGAAGAGAAAGCTGAATGATTCAGAGGAAATGATATTGTTATCATAATACATGCAGATGAAGTTAATGATTCCAACATTATTTCTCCACTGCAGAGTTTATCTGTAGCCACCGAAATTATTATGTTTATAAATCAATTTTGGCACGCATGTGGAAACAATTTGATGATAGTAGTTCTTATTACATGTATCTATTTTTTTACGTCTTTCAAAACCAAATCGACGGTGCTGAGAAATAGAAACGAGAGTCAATTGCTGATTCTGTTCGCATTTGTGTCACAGTCAGTGTGTCCTTGTTACTGGTGTTTTTCGTGAGTTGTCTAGGATAAATGTTGTCTTGCAGAAGCAGTTTCATGTGTCCCACTAATGCTGTTTGACTATTACTCTTGAATGAACGTAAAAACAACTTTCGGAACACATTAACCGCATACCTACTATATATTTTCTCGCTATCTGAAACAAGTGTGTCAGTGAGAGCGTTTATGTAATTTAGACCATCGTTTCTTTATAAATATTGTATTACACGTGAAGTAACGTCAAAAAATGGTAAAAAATGTGTACACTATTTCAAAAAGTACTGTGCGATGTCAGAAACATTAGATATAACAATTGGATTTATAAACAAAACAAAAGAAAATATTTATAATTTCAGGGTGACATTTTCCTCTCACAGGCGATGGTCTCGTCGATGGGTTTTACTAATCGCTGCTATTTTAACAGATGCGGAAAATGGTGCGAGCGGAAATTAATGTGGAGCAGGGTCTTGTGAAGTGACTTGGAGTGCGTATAATATAATATACATGTCAATACAGACATATCTGTATGCCGCACTACGTCACTTGTCGACTACTATCTCAATTGTAGCGTCACCTGATGATGAAACACTTCACTATTGTGCTGACGAATATTACATGTCTCTCTGCACATAGCTGTCTAAACCCTTGCATTTTTAATACTCTTAGGATTCTTACCGTCTATAAACACCACGAAGTCCTTTTTAGATACACACTTTTTCATATTTCCATTATATTTGTAACACTTGACGTATACGAGAACGATTGAGAAAGTACTTTCACGGCACCATTTACATTATCTTAAACCCTCTCAGTGTTGGAATTGCGAAAACCTCGTCCCGATATTTTAATGATCAACAGCAGCGTTTGGTCCTCGTCCTGTGATTTTATTTCAATTGTCAGCGAAGAGGCAGTACCCCATGAAGCGTACCGTGAATCACGGTGCCAAGAAATCCATCCGGTAGTTTCCGCTACTGGTATCTTTATGAGCTCGTGAGTACTTGTCATCGTTTCTACGGAGAGGTTTCATAACTCACATGAAGAGCAGATGGTGTCTTCAACTAAAATTCCTCCATTTTCACAGGATTTTGCTACTTCGCGGAAGTAACTTGTGCATCAGCATTCACCCAGAAAGCAAACAAGCACGTGTGCCAAGCCCCCATGGAATCTGCCAAGAGATCGAATGAATCAGAAATCCTTGGGCTTCGTCCAACAGTGACAAATTCTTATAATTCGCAATGTTCGAAATTAGTGTATTTTTAGTGGGCATTTAGACATGCGGCCGATATTTTAGCAACTAAGTCTAAATTCCTCGACTATTTCTGTAACTTCAAAATGCTGATGTGCAAATCAAAAACACGTCGTAAGACACTTTCGTTTTACTGTTTCAAAAATACCACATTCTTCAGAACATCGTACATCGGATTTTACTGATATCTTCGAACTCGTGAATTTGGTGGAACGAACCGAGTAGCGGGCGGGATTTGTGACTGTATTCAGGATTTCCTTGCAGACAGGGCTGAACACGTCGTCCTTGGCGGAACGAAATCCACAAATGCAAAGGTAATTTTGGGAGTCTCCCAAATGAAAGCTATAGGGCCGTTACTGTTTAGAATATATATTGCAAAACCACAGTGGTGGTTACATTCGCAACTCCGCAAAAGAAACTGCAGGCTGGCCACTCCCTTAAGGTCTACTCTTCCGATTTCAATTGTGTGCAAAGTTAAGTGGGTAAGCCGAAATTACGGCCCTCGGCATACACCTTAAAATGAGGAAGTTGCATAAATCTGAATGTGATCGACAGCATCTGACAGGAATAATTTATTTGCAGACGATATGTTGTTGTTGTTGTGGTCTTCAGTCATGAGACTGGTTTGATGCAGCTCTCCATGCTACTCTATCCTGTGCAAGCTTCTTCATCTCCCAGTACGTACTGCAGCCTACATCCTTCTGAATCTGCTTAGTGTATTCATCTCTTGATCTCCCTCTACGATTTTTACCCTCCACTCTGCCCTCCAATACTAAACTGGTGATCCCTTCATGCCTCATAACATGTCCTACCAACCGATCCCTTCTTCTAGTCAAGTTGTGCCACAAACTCCTCCCCAATTCTATTCAATACCTCCTCATTAGTTATGTGATCTATCCATCTAACCTTCAGCATTCTTCTGTAGCACCACATTTCGAAAGCTTCTATTCTCTTCTTGTCCAAACTATTTATCGTCCATGTCTCACTTCCGTACATGGCTACACTCCATACAAATACTTTCAGAAACGACTTCCTGACACTTAAATCTATACTTGATGTTAACAAATTTCTCTTCTTCAGAAACGCTTTCCTTGCCATTGCCAGTCTATATTTTATATCCTCTCTACTTCGACCATCATTAGTTATTTTGCTCCCAAAATAGCAAAACTCCTTTACTACTTTAAGTGTCTCATTTCCTAATCCAATTCCCTCAACATCACCCGACTTAATTCGACTACATTCCATTATCCTCGTTTTGCTTTTGTTGATGTTCATCTTATATTCTCCTTTCAAGACACTGCCCATTCCGTTCAACTGCTCTTCTAAGTCCTTTGCTGTTTCTGACAGAATTACAATGTCATCGGCGAACCTCAAAGTTTTTATTTCTTCTCCATGGATTTTAATACCTACTCCCAATTTTTCTTTTGTTTCTTTTACTGCTTGCTCAATATACAGATTGAACAACATCGGGGAGAGGCTACAACCCCGTCTCACTCCCTTCCCAACCACTGCTTCCCTTTCATGCCCCTCGACTCTTATAACTGCCATCTGGTTTCTGTACAAATTGTAAATAGCCTTTCGCTCCCTGTATTTTACACCTGCCACCTTCAGAATTTGAAAGAGAGTATTCCAGTCAACATTGTCAAAAGCTTTCTCCAAGTCTACAAATGCTAGAAACGTACCCAGACGATATACTGTGATTGAAAATATCTCTCTCAACACTGGTTTATCGCATCTAGCTTGACCTACTGAAAATACCAAACACAAACACTGATTAGCTAAATACTCAGATTTATTCACAAACGCGACAGTCAACGACACATTGTCACATCTTACAACGATAATTCCACTCTACTAGAACTCAGGTAGACAGAGAAAGTCATGTTGAAAAAAGAAACAGAGCCAAACAGATAATTGCAGCATCCAAGAAGAAATCTTGGGAAGACTTTGGAAATAGTTTGGAGACTTTGGGTCAAGCTGCTGGAAAACCGTTCTGGAGTGTAACTAGCAGTCTTCGAAAGGGAGGTAAGAAGGAAATGACAAGTATTTTGGACAGGTCAGGAAAACTCCTGGTGAATTCTGTTGATGCCTTGGGCAGATGGAGGGAATATTTTGAAGAGTTGCTCAATGTAGGTGAAACTGCGATCAGTAATGTTTCAGATTTCGATATACAATGGGATAGGAATGATGATGGAAATAGGATCACATTTGAGGAAGTGGAGAAAATGGTCAATAGATTGTTGTTGTTGTTGTGGTATTCAGTCCTGAGACTGGTTTGATGCAGCTCTCCATGCTACTCTATCCTGTGCAAGCTTCTTCATCTCCCAGTACCTACTGCAACCTACATCCTTCTGAAACTGCTTCGTGTATTCATCTCTTGGTCTCCCCCTACGATTTTTACCCTCCACGCTGCCCTCCAATACTAAATTGGTGATCCCTTGATGCCTCAGAACATGTCGTACCAACCGATCCCTTCTTCTGGTCAAGTTGTGCCACAAACTCCTCTTCTCCCCAATCCTATTCAGTACCTCCTCATTAGTTATGTGATCTACCCATCTAATCTTCAGCATTCTTCTGTAGCACCACATTTCGAAAGCTTCTATTCTCTTCTTGTCCAAACTGGTTATCGTCCATGTTTCACTTCCATACATGGCTACATTCCATACAAATACTTTCAGAAATGACTTCCTGACACTTAAATCTATACTCGATGTAAACAAATTTCTCTTCTTGAGAAACGCTTTCCTTGCCATTGCCAGTCTACATTTTATATCCTCTCTACTTCGACCATCGTCAGTTATTTTGCTCCCCAAATAGCAAAACTCCTTTACTACTTTAAGTGTCTCATTTCCTAATCTAATACCCTCAACATCACCCGACTTAATTCGACTACATTCCATTATCCTCGTTTTGCTTTTGTTGATGTTCATCTTATATCCTCCCTTCAAGACACCATCCATTCCGTTCAACTGCTCTTCCAAGTCCTTTGCGGTCTCTGACAGAATTACATTGTCTTCGGCGAACCTCAAAGTTTTTATTTCTTCTCCATGGATTTTAATACCTACTCCCAATTTTTCTTTTGTTTCCTTTACTGCTTGCTCAATATACAGATTGAATAACATCGGGGAGAGGCTACAACCCTGTCTTACTCCCTTCCCAACCACTGCTTCCCTTTCATGTCCCTCGACTCTTATAACTGCCATCTGGTTTCTGTACAAATTGTAAATAGCCTTTCGCTCCCTGTATTTTACCCCTGCCACCTTTAGAATTTGAAAGAGAGTATTCCAGTCAACATTGTCAAAAGCTTTTTCTAAGTCCACAAATGCTAGAAACGTAGGTTTGCCTTTCCTTAATCTTTCTTCTAAGATACGTCGTAAGGTCAGTATTGCCTCACGTGTTCCAGTATTTCTACGGAATCCAAACTGATCTTCCCCGAGGTCGGCTTCTACTAGTTTTTCCATTCGTCTGTAAAGAATTCGTGGTAGTATTTCGCAGCTGTGGCTTATTAAACTGAAAGTTCGGTAATTCTCACATCTGTCAACACCTGCTTTCTTTGGGATTGGAATTATTATATTCTTCTTGAAGTCTGAGGGTATTTCGCCTGTTTCATACATCTTGCTCACCAGATGGTAGAGTTTTGTCAGGACTGGTTCTCCCAAGGCCGTCAGTAGTTCCAATGGAATGTTGTCTACTCCGGGGGCCTTGTTTCGACTCAGGTCTTTCAGTGCTCTGTCAAACTCTTCACGCAGTATCGTATCTCCCATTTCATTTTCATCTACATCCTCTTCCATTTCCATAATATTGTCCTCAAGTACATCGCCCTTGTATAGACTCTCTATATACTCCTTCCACCTTTCTGCTTTCCCTTCTTTGCTTAGAACTGGGTTTCCATCTGAACTCTTGATGTTCATACAAGTGGTTCTCTTATCTCCAAAGGTCTCTTTAATTTTCCTGTAGGCAGTATCTATCTTACCCCTAGTGAGATAAGCCTCTACATCCTTAAATTTGTCCTCTAGCCATCCCTGCTTAGGCATTTTGCACTTCCTGTCGATCTCATTTTTGGGACATTTGTATTCCTTTTTGCCTGTTTCATTTACTGCATTTTTATCTTTTCTCCTTTCATCAATTAAATTCAATATTTCTTCTGTTACCCAAGGATTTCTACTAGCCCTCGTCTTTTTACCTACTTGATCGTCTGCTGCCTTCACTACTTCATCCCTCAAAGCTACCCATTCTTCTTCTACTGTATTTCTTTCCCCCATTCCTGTCAATTGTTCCCTTATGCTCTCCCTGAAACTCTCTACAACCTCTGGTTCTTTCAGTTTATCCAGGTCCCATCTCCTTAAATTCCCACCTTTTTGCAGTTTCTTCAGTTTTAATCTACAGGTCATAACCAATAGATTGTGGTCAGAGTCCACATCTGCCCCTGGAAATGTCTTACAATTTAAAACCTGGTTCCTAAATCTCTGTCTTACCATTATATAATCTATCTGATACCTTTTAGTATCTCCAGGGTTCTTCCATGTATACAACCTTCTAACATGATTCTTAAACCAAGTGTTAGCTATAATTAAGTTTTGCTCTGAGCAAAATTCTAACAGGCGGCTTCCTCTTTCATTTCTTAGCCCCAATCCATATTCACCTACCACGTTTCCTTCTCTCCCTTTTCCTACACTCGAATTCCAGTCACCCATGACTATTAAATTTTCGTCTCCCTTCACAATCTGAATAATTTCTTTTATTTCCTCATACATTTCTTCAATTTCTTCGTCATCTGCAGAGCTAGTTGGCATATAAACTTGTACTACTGTAGTAGGTGTTGGCTTCGTATCTATCTTGGCCACAATAATGCGTTCACTATGCTGTTTGTAGTAGCTTACCCACATTCCTATTTTCCCATTCATTATTAAACCTACTCCTGCATTACCCCTATTTGACTTTGTGTTTATAACCCTGTAATCCCTTGACCAGAAGTCTTGTTCCTCCTGCCACCGAACTTCACTAATTCCCACTATATCTAAGTTTAACCTATCCATTTCCCTTTTCAAATTTTCTAACCTACCTGCCCGATTAAGGGACCTGACATTCCACGCTCCGATCCGCAGAACGCCAGTTTTCTTTCTCCTGATAACGACATCCTCTTAAGTAGTCCCCGCCCGGAGATCCGAATGGGGGACTATTTTACCTCCGGAATATTTTACCCAAGAGGACGCCATCATCATTTAATCATACAGTAAAGCTGCATGCCCTCGTGAAAAATCACGGCCGTAGTTTCCCCTTGCTTTCAGCCATTCGCAGTACCAGCACAGCAAGGCCGTTTTGGTTATTGTTACAAGGCCAGATCAGTCAATCATCCAGACTGTTGCCCTTGCAAGTACTGAAAAGGCTGCTGCCCCTCTTCAGGAACCACACGTTTGTCTGGCCTCTCAAGAGATACCCCTCCGTTGTGGTTGTACCTACGGTACGGCTATCTGTATCGCTGAGGCCCTCAAGCCTCCCCACCAACGGCAAGGTCCATGGTTTATGGGGGGGGGGGGGTCAATAGATTGCGGTGCAATAAAGCAGCTGGTGTGGATGAAATTAAGTCGGAACTCATCAAATACAGTGGAATGTCAGGTCTTAAATGGCTACACAGGATAATTGAAATGGCTTGGGAGTCGGGACAGGTTCCATCAGACTGGACAAAAGCAGTAATCACACCAATCTTTAGACATGGAAACAGAAAAGATTGTAACAACTACAGAGGTATCTCTTTAATCAGCGTTGTGAGTAAAATCTTCTGAGGTATTGTTGAAAGGAAAGTGCGAGTATTAGTTGAGGACCAATTGGATGAAAATCAGTGTGGGTTTAGGCCTCTTGGAGGTTGTCAGGACCAGATGTTTTAGCTTACGGCAGATAATGGAGAAGTGTTATGAGTGGAGCAGGGAATTGTATCTATGCTTTATAGATCTAGAAAAGGCATATGACCGGGTTCCTAGGAGGAAGTTATTGTCTGTTCTACGAGATTATGGATTAGGAGGCAAACTTTTGCAAGCAATTAAAGATCTTCACATGGATAGTCAGGCAGCAGTTAGAGTTGACAGTAAATTGAGTTCATGGTTCAGAGTAGTTTCAGGGGTGAGACAAGGCTGCAACCTGTCTCCACTGTTGTTCATATTATTTATGGATCATATGTTGACAACAATAGACTGGCTGGGTGAGATTAAGATATGTGAACACAAAATAAGCAGTCTTGCATATCCGGATGACTTAGTTGTGATGGCAGATTCGATTGAAAGTTTGCAAAGTAATATTTCAGAGCTAGATCAGAAATGTAAGGACTATGGTATGAAGATTAGCATCTCCAAAACGAAAGTAATGTCAGTGGGAAAGAGATATAAACGGATTGAGTGCCAAATAGGAGGAACAAAGTTAGAACCGGTGGACGGTTTCAAGTACTTAGGATGCATATTCTCACAGGATGGCAACATAGTGAAAGAACTGGAAGCGAGGTGTAGCAAAGCTAATACAGTGAGTGCTCAGCTACGATCTACTCTCTTCTTCAAGAAGGAAATCAGTACCAAGACTCAGCAGTAGAGGGTAGGAGGAGTTGGGGCAGACCAAGGAGAAGGTACCTGGATTCGGTTAAGAATGATTTTGAAGTAATTGTCTTAACATCAGAAGAGGCACCAATGTTAGCACTGAATAGGGGATCATGGACGAATTTTATAAGGGGGACTACGCTTCAGACTGGACGCTGAAAGGCATAATCAGTCTTAAATGATGATGATGATGATGAATTCCACTTTATATAACCCTGAAAATTCTTGTCTGAAACAAGTACCTAAGGTAGGTGACTATGTCCAAAAGTCCTCTGATTCATACACGTACTATGAACTCGCACGCGATCTTTCTGTATTTGAAAAGTGTGAAATCGAATTCAGCTACTGTGCTGGTGCTGCGAATTCGCTCACCGTGAGTATGGCGGTGCTGCGCTGTGCAGCACGCGGCAGAAGTGCTGGCTGGCCTTTCGTGATGAGGTGGCAGCACCCTATCTCAACGTGAAGCTGTTGCAGGCCCAGTTGCGATACAACGCCAAGTCCATCCGCTGTCTACAGCTACTGTCCATGGATTCGATCTGGGCACCTCTGCGATTAAAGCGCAAGACGATCCAGAAACATCCCCGATGAAACCTGAAGTCGATGCTAACAACGCCGCGTCCCAACACCTATAGTTCAATTCTCTTGTCTTGGCGGTTCGCGCATGCCCGCCCAGACGCGGGAGATTGCTGCGTTGCCAGTTGTACGCGCCAAGAGAAGCAGCGCCATAGTATAGTTCGCAAACTTACGTTTAGGGGGGAGCGCGCAGTTTATGAAGTAAGGCCACCACAGCCGCATTAACCCTTTCGCTGCTACAGAGACGTGCTCCCCGCATTCCGCGCTGTGCGCGATTTTGTCATCACTGCACTGCTCCTCTGTGAAGACACATGGTGTTTCGACTGCTTTGAGACACTTTATCATTCGATTTCACAAAAACTATTTGGTCCAATAAATTGATTTTTACACACCTTCTTGACTGATACCTTCCCCCCATAAATGACATAATTTAGTTTCGATGTTCAACACAGTTATTGTGCAGCATTAGATGTAGTAAACCATTGCCCGAAATTTTGAAGAGTATGGTGAGGTAAAAGTCCATAGCGTATACTTTCGTATGATCGATTTTAGTTGCCACTAGAAATTTCAAAAAATTACATTCAAACGATTAACATTCATGAAGTAAGACACTTCGATATTGTTTTGAAATAAAGAAAGTATTTAGCATCGAAAAAGACTTGAACTCTGAACCTTTTGCTTGGTAATCACGCACTTTAACCATTACGCTATCGCAACTTGTTGTTCGATAGATCTTCCTATGGACTTTATATGATCACGCAAAATACAGACAAACACTGTTGGTATGACTATGAATTACTCACGTTTCGTCGAGGTAGAATAGGAAAGAAACAATTACCACTGTTCTTTATTGCGAAGAAGCGGTTAGTGAGAATGATACAAACACCTTTCCTTGCTATAGTCTACATTAGGAGGCTTATTGCTTGTTAATTAATAGAATATGAAGCAATTGGTATTAGCAATGCTTTTTCCAAACTTTCTATAAAAGAAAGTCTGCTATCAAGACATTGCTTTTGTTCAATTACTTTATGTATGACTGAACGTTTCTAAAACTGAAGACACTTGCCCGTGCTCTGCACTGCAGTCGAGCTCTGGCAACGTCGTTCTCTGTTCATTGGCTGACTGTGTTTTGTGACGTCAGATGCGCAGACCGAACCTAAACTCGGCCGCCGTCGTAAATGACGCGCACTTTAGTGCCTTCTGTCTCAGCGCTCACTTACACCTTCTTAATTCCTTCCCGCCAAAAGGTTGTTAGTTGCCAACTGCAAAATTAAGAAGCACTTTACCAAATCGCAAGGATTTCCTCCAACTTGAGAATTCTGCCAAAATAACGTGTCTTCTTCAGATTCCAATCGCAACAAAGACATTTCCCGTGCTACAATAAAAGACGTAATACAGAGCTGTGCTCTTGTCGACACACATTGTAACGCCAATTGCACGTTCTCGCGCCTATGTCATTACCTTTGCACCTCAGAAATAAAGCAAGAGCCGCTAGGAGGCTAGATTTCGTTTCCTGTAACCTATATTTTCTAAACCGATAGGTGGCTATCTTCAAAGGAGGTCAGCAGAACAAGGAAAGGAACCCCAATTTCCTGCACATAGCGCCGTACTTCTCGCCGACATGATATTAACCTGCGCAGTCGTGAAGGTGAATAATAACTCGCCGCCTGCAAGGACGGGCGTTTCAGCCTTCCATCTATGAATTCAGTACCCGGATGCCAGTCCTTACCCCGGCAAGTCCCATTTGGCTGACCCGTTCCCTACTCGCCATTTCGAATCCAATGTGCTGCTTGTTTGCTTGTGCACCAGAAACTTTCAGAAACAGTGAATCTATCATCGTGTTAAAAGGGATGAAATTCTATCTCAGCGATAAACATTCTCATACCGATTTACGAGCACTTTGCTGTCCGTCTCTGAACTATAAAATCACCGGCTGGTCCCGGCGGATAATTTAGTAGTGTGTAAGCTTAGGGACTGATGACCTTAGCAGTTAAGTCCCATAAGATTTCACACACATTTGATTTTTATAAAATCACAAATGGCTCTGAGGACCATGGGACTTCACTTCTGAGGTCATCAGTCCCCTAGAACGTAGTACTACTTAAACCTAACTAACCTCAGGACATCACACACATCCATGCCTGAGGCAGGATTCGAACCTGCGACCGTAGCGGTCACGCGGTTCCAGACTGAAGCGCCTAGAACCGCACGGCCACACCGGCCGGCAGAGGCCATGCGAAACGTGCTTTGTCATTCGGCCCCTTGTGGCTAGCGCAGCGGTCGCTTGCAGTGTTGCTTAACCAGTCTCGCACTGAGTTACGCCAGTGAGGCGGCGGATCATCTTGTGCCAAGTAAATTTCTATGGTTCATCTTTTCCTAGTTGAAGAAAGAGCCATAGTTTTACCGCATCAACATAAGAAACACCAGTTACAGTTTCTTCGTCGAGAAAGGCATTTAATTTTGAGGAGTCTCGTTGGACCTGTACGATCTCGTGGGGAGTTGCCGACCGCCAGATGCGCACATTATTTGTGTTCACATTTGCTCCTTGGTGAAATGTCGATCCATCACTGAAGACGACGCGATCCAGAAAATCATCGCCATACAGCAGCATTTCGTTTTTAGAACTGGCACGTAAACCGTTTTCTGTAGACTTTAGACATTGTAACAGCTGCAAACGATATCTGTAAGCGTCTCCTTGGAAGTCTCCGCAGAGACGTCACTGGAGTTGCTCATTCACGACTACCCTTCCGAAATGATTTCTTTGGGGCTACACGCGACAGACTCTCTCACTCGTTCAACACGATGTTCTGTCACTCTTGGTCATCCCCTTTTGCAAACCGCATGCGCAAAGGCATGCAAACGAAACTGTCTGTGTTGCTCTTTCTTTTGACGTATTATCTATAACAGTAAGTTCAGTGTAATGAATGCTATAAAGCATTAAAATCCAGATGTTCATTTTGAAACACTGGTATTACATTTCGAAGATACGTTCGCAAAATGACGACAACGAGAAAATCGGACAAATTACAACTCGTACGGGGTTCACTGAAAATCATTCTATCCGCGAAGCATTCTCGAATGAAACATGGAAGTGGAGGAAAGGTTACGGTACCAGAAATACCCTCCACAACATTCCGTAAAGTGGTTTGTGCGTACAGCTGTAAATATAGAAAGTGTAGAGACGGTTGAAGTTTTTCCTACATTTCCGTCTATACTGTTACCAGTAGTAATACGATCTGACTGCTGTAATTACCTCCTCTCACCGTTTTGATTTTAATTTTGATATCTAGTCAAAAGAACTACTCTTCCTGAGCTTAATATCTATTTTTATATATTAGTATAGCAGTGCACCACGAATATATGAAAAGTGTGATTTTCATGTCAAAATGTTGCCTCTCTAACAGGTAGTCGAGCTAATGTTTAACGTTCCCTGTTGAGCATAACCTAAAACAGGTTGGGGCCACCTAAGGGCTCTGTAGAAGGCGGCGTGACGGTTACGTTATGAATTTAAGTCTTTCAACGCCTTGAACAGCATAATACACGTATTTCTAACTGACTGATATACTATCAACTCACACCAATGTGACCATCGCCTGTGTTTGACGTCAATGTGCAATAACTACTCATGGACGGCAGAAGGCAGCACTAGCAGCGGAGGGTATATGAAGAGTGTCGCCGGGACGCTGGAAACAGTGTAATCGTTTTCGTAATGCGAAAACTGAGCGATTTATTTGATGTCCAAATGGATGTGACCGTTGGCTATCGGGCCAAGGATGGAAGCATTTTTGAAACGGCTAAGACTGTAAACTGTTCACGTGCTTCGTGTATTCCAAAATGGCGTTATCCAAAACTGGTGCATAGGCAACTGTGGTGTACCACAGGCATTAGAAGAGAGGGTTCAAATGGTTCAAATCGCGTTGAGCACTATGGTACTTAACATCTGAGGTCATCAGTCCCCTAGAACTTAGAACTACTTAAACCTAACTAACCTAAGGACATCACACACATCCATGCCCGAGGCAGGATTCAAACCTGCGACTGTAGCAGTTGCGCGTTTCCGGACTGAAGCGCCTAGAACCGCTCGGCCACCGCGGCCGGCAGATGAGAGGGTGAAAGACAGCTGCGGATATGTGAACGGGCGAATAGACGTGCAACTGTTGAGCAACTTACCTCCAAGATGAACGAAAGGAGCTACCAACAGTGCCTCCTCAACAACTACTCAACGAAGGTTGCTGCGTATGGTCATCCACAGCAGGTGCCTGGTCCTTGCGCCCATGCTGACTGCTGTTCATAGGCGACGAAGGTCAGATTTTCCTGGTAATACCACAACTGGATGTTATTGAGTGGTGACAGGTGGCCTTGTCAGATGAATCACGTTTCATGCTCCATCAGACGGCCGTTGGGGTGTACGGTGTGCGACCCTGGAACAATCGTGAGAAAGGTCCTGGCCGGAGGAAGGGGCGTTTTGATCTGGAGAATATTTTCGTGGCATTCCCTTCATGATCACGTGATTTTGAAAGACATAATGGATCAACACAAGTATGCATCTATACTTGGGGACCATGTTCAGCCATACAAGCAGTTTGATTTTTCCTCGGCACGATAGCATCTATCAGCAAGACAACGAGATGTGTCTTAGAGCTCCCAGTGTGCGTGCGTGGTTAGTAGAACACTAGGATGAGGATGAGTTTACCACACTCCACTGGCCACTAAATTGCTCGGATTTGAACCCAGTCGACAATCTTGGGACCAACTCGATCGGGCTGTTCGCCCCATGGAACCTCAACAGGGAAACCTAGCGCAGCTGGCCACAGCTGAGGCGGTATGGCTCCACGTCCCTGTCTGTATCTTCCAGAACCTCACTGACTCTCTTCTTGCATGTCCGCGCTGTAGAAGATGGTTGAACACGCTTTTGACACATGGATGCATTGATGTGACTGGCCGGTGTACTTTTTCAGTATCTGCAATCAACTGTAGTTCTTACGAAAACAAACGGTACAACCATAAGCGTGTGAGTAGATGTGTAAAGAACGGCAATTTATTGAAATCTAAGAGTTTTTCACCTGCCAGCAGTGTGGAGAAATTATTACTTCAAGCTGCTTCCATATAACCCCATTGTTTCCTTATTATTTGTATTTTATTCCTATAGGAGTCTACGGAATGAAAACCGAAGACCGGAACAACAACGCCCCCTGTATTCGTATCGCCGTCCTCGGAGATGTCGGTGTGGGCAAGTCCGGTGAGTACTGGCAAATGTTCATTCACCTTTACTTGTTACTTCTCTAATATCTTCTTGTTGTTTTTCTTCTTTGTCTAAGCAGTTTCTTTTTCACTTTTGATGAAACTGTGCTTCGTAATGCAATTAGCGTGCGATTATCTTAATGAGACTACCATCCTGGACCATAAATTCCGCTTTGTACTTTACATAAATAACAATTGTAGGTCCGACACGGCAGTGTCTCAGATATCCTCGTCTGACAGTCCACAACTACCCAATCCACTTAACTAACACACTACAACATCTTGGACTAACGCTCGATGGAACACTAATGTACTCAGCATTTTCAAAAAAGTCCTCAATTTAAAATTACTGTCTGGCCGAAACCATCGATATTCATAAAACTTACATCTACCGCGCCCTTATCTGTGCCAATGTAGTATGGGTTTCCATTCATCCCACACTGAACCGCTCCATCGATACCCTTGAAAGACAGGCATTCCGCCTCTCTTGAGTCCCAGCACCCTACAGTCTCCCTCATTTCTGCATACGCAACTCCTTCAACCAACTCCACCTTCCATTCACCGCCCAACAATCCACGTCCCAACCTAATTTCAATTGCTTTCACTTCCCAAGACATGAACACATCCCTGAATTCTAACCTTTCTTTTCTAAATGGAAACGAACAAGTCCATTACTTTGTTCGACCTAAGAATGAGCAACACTAACAACAAGCACACCTTCGAAATTGATAGCTAACTGACCACAACCGACACCATCACAAATTAGAATTCCTGTGACCCAAAATTCAAAAAAGTTGCATTCCTCCATCGTATGATAATTATACAGAATTATACATCTACCACTCAAACCAGAAGCCAAAAACTATGAAATAAAAAGACTAGGATATATGGCATATGAAAATGACCTCGATTAAGGCATAGTACAACGAGTATACCAAAAAAGCAAACCGAGACACCATCCTATACACCAAAAAATAGCACTCATACGAGAAATAAAAAAATAAAAACACATACGTACCAGCGAATAAATTAAATGCCACTTCAGAAAACAGATATATAAATCTCTTTTTCAAAACACCTAACAGCTTAAGAACAAAAATCCATTCGACAAATGCCGTAATGTCAAAATACCCATATCACGGAATATATGTAATTAATTCTGGGAACTGCGGCAAATATTACATAGAACAAACATGACATATAGAGAACAAATTAGAAATTCCAACATTAACCCGTCCACTTTCTTTCTACATCTAAAAACCCATAATTATGAAACAGAAAACATGAAGCAGAAATCCATACACTTCACAGAATTCCAAAAGAAATCAGTATGAGTGTTTCACAAAAATAGAAATTTACCTACACACAGAAAAAAACCTGCAAGATATCGTAAACGAACAAACAACATAAACACTATTTAAATAACTTTATCAGAATTTTGAAGCGATAAACTAAGTTGAAACATACACCAAAAACTATAGAAACAGCAGCTAAGACCACTATATCCATGGCATAGATTAGCAAAGGTAAATATATAGCTTCTCTGGATCAAGCTACAAAGTTGCAGTATAGAACAAATCGTCAAATCGTAACGCAAAATTATTCGCAACAGAAGAGAGTAAGGAAATTACTACAATACACAAATCCACTATATAAATAAGTCGTAACACCTAAATGTAAGTAAACTTCGATCAAATCAATAACCTGTCAGAATAGAAACAGTTCTCAAATCTTACGAATAGCCCATAATTAAGCAAATAGTGAGCAGATACAGATGCAGTAACTACATACGTTATGAACAACTTAACGTTAAGTATACCTTTGTACACATTCTATGTAAACTAGCAACTAAGAGAAAACATCCACACTGTGTATAATTGTTGAAGGTTATGCTAGACAATGGCAATAGCTTAGAAATAGGCTAATAATACAAAAGAATAATAAATTCTAAGCAGCTAATAGGAATTAACGATTCATTAAAATAAACCCTGTTTGTTCAAAACCCTGCCGGCTTCGAGTGGTTACATTCACTTTCACATTTACACATTCAGTGTTAGAATTCACTGGTTGGCAAAAAGAGGTAAATCATGTGATGTTGATTAAGGAGTCGTAAGTGAAAGCACTGGAAGGGGCAAATTGGTAAGAGGTGAATGTACCAATGCGCTTACATATAGATCTAGTAACACAGTAGTAATTTCACGCTTAACTCAAAAGTAGTCATTTGCATCATATTCCTATTTCCACACACTAATTCCACCTAAAGGTGCTGTAACTCGTCGATGAAACATGAAAATTGAACATGAACTTATCGTGAACGTGTTAACATTTGAACACAGAAGTTATGGTCAAAGAGGAGCAGTGATGTACACACGAAAGCATAGAAGATATTGCAAGCTAAGCAAATTATCACATGTTTATACAAACATAATGTCCAATTACAAAAAAATTATTATGACGTAATACTAAAGTATAAGGCAATAATACTTTTTCTGAATTACTTACGCACTTATTATTGATAGTTGTAAATAAACACTGTTGCACTTTTGTTCTGATTGAAAGGGATCAATATTCGGTACATTATCTATTATATAGAGCAAATTAAACATTTATACATAAATGCGACAGTGAGTGTAAAGTAATCTACTACACCAGTCCGTTAAAGCTTTGGAGTCTGGCATAATAAACAAATAGAGAAAAGTTAAGAAGGCGATTTTAATCCTTCAGTTATTCTACACACTGTCTCTCCACTTGGGTATAATCCATAGAACGTTCATACAATGTTGCGAAACTGTCAGAGAAGGTCTTCTTTTGGATGTTGTTCAACTTGAACGTCACATGGACTTCGATTTCGGTTATGTGTTCAAAGTATTGACCAGTCAGGTGAATTTCTGCCCTTTATCGTTATGTGATAAGTTCGTATTTATAACACAAGGTGTCGTCAGCAGTGGTGATTTGCTCCAGAAAAGAACTGCCCATGTTGTGCATTTCAGTCAAGTCGTGGCAAGCATCCAGGCGTCGTTGTTTTTGCTCA
Organism: Schistocerca nitens; assembly: GCF_023898315.1. Lineage (NCBI taxonomy): Eukaryota > Metazoa > Arthropoda > Insecta > Orthoptera > Acrididae > Schistocerca > Schistocerca nitens. The sequence goes on from NC_064615.1 coordinate 108,873,778, forward strand.
GGAGCCAAGACGTCTGGATCAAACTTTGCACACACTTTTGTCTTCTTCAAAAGTTTCTGGGAAATGTCTCGAACATTCGAGTTAGCGTTGTTGCTTCGTTGTCATTTGTGTCACAGCAACATTGCCACACAACGTTCGCATATCTGTTAGTTGGTAATGATGACGACGTGGTGGTGTGGGCATACGATAACAAGGTCTTTTCGCTCATACTAAAATTTTATGAGAAGAGTGTGGATAAAGGCAGTAAAATTATTTTAATGTGAACTGCAAATGATAACATGCAGAAAGTCCTGTAAACGATCTCCTAAAGCAACAGAAATCACGGTGTCAGGTAAAAAACTTACAGGAAAAAGGGAAAAAGGACTGGAAAAAATGTCAGATAATACAGCAGATAGCTGTGGTGGGCAGATAGCTGACATAATACGAATGACGCCAATCTCTAACACCCGATAATTTCCAGCCTAACATCTTAGGCCAGAGTCCAGATACTTCGCTAAATTTTAAAGCCCTTAATTGCACTCGTCTCGTCATCAGTAAAAACAGAGAACAGATTCCCACCTAAATTTGCCTCTGTCCGAAATATGAAACCCACTCAGTTGAAATGTGGCGTATAGTGATTGACGTTCCACAGGCATCATAACTGCGGTGTCCTCTCACCAGAGTAGGGAGGCAAGTGTTAGGGGACAGTGCTCAGCTCGGAGGTGGGTCAGGATCGCTGGAGTAACTGACGTGTGGAACGCCACGGCCAGCTAGTTGGCTTCACCAGCCACAGCTTATTGTCCCTCAGTGGCAGTCACTCCTCCTCCCACAATTGCATGAATATCTGGCATCAGTGAAATGACAGATTGCAGAGGGGTGCCACGTTCTATCACGGCATATTCCCAGCAGGCGTCCCAGGTACTTGGTCTACTTCTTCATTTCCCCAAATTCCCACGTGTTCCAGTATTCAGAAGGATACTCCCCCTACTCCTGGAGGAAGTGCAGTTGGCCATTTGTTGGCTGAACCTTTTCCTCTGATGGACACTAATGGAGCAGACGAGAAACTATTTGCTCTGAAGACGCCTCATCTGCTTCAGTGCTCTGCGGTAAATACAGCCCATTCACGCGAAAGTAAATGTAATATCTGCAGCGCGATACCTCTTATACTTCAAGTACAAATTGACATTGGTCCTACGTAACAAACAGTATAAAGATCAGCTCCAACCTTGGAGGAAAACTTCACAATCGCCACACCCATCTATAAAAGCCAATTCTTCACGTGTATGCCATCGGGCCCCGTTGTTCGTTGTCGAACATGAAAAAGCCTTTCCACTGGTGGCCGAACAACGAAATGGAATGCAGATGCTTTTGGCGTGGACACACACAAAATTCTCAGTGCAGATATTAAAACCCCTCTTTTAAGCTGATTCCTCCAACCGTCGACTGGTCAGTTGCCACTGACCAGTTGTTGTTAGTGTTCCAAGGCTTGAGGAGCATCAAAACACGGAGGAGGCGTCAACAAACAAATAACACCTGACAGGGAGTTTAACTACAGACTTGACATTATCAGTAGCTAAGGAAAGAGAATCACACTTTAAACACTACCTTGAGGGACGTCATTGTACTGCCGATCGGAAAGGATGACACCTATTGGATATCTAAAACAGTGTAATGTGGTCTTCAGTCTGTTTGATGTAACTTCCAGTCTACTCTACCCTATGTAAGCCACTTCATCTCCGAGTAACAACTGCAACCTACATCCTTTTGAATCTGCTAACTGTATTAATCTCTTGTCCTCCGTCTACGATTTTTACACCTCTTGCTTCTCTCCAGTACTAAATATGTGATCCATTGATGTCTCAAAACGTGTCCTACTAACCGATCCCTTCATCTAGGTAGGTTGTGTCATAAATTTCTTTTCTCCTTAATTCCACTGAGAACCTCCTCATTAGTCACGTCACTACCTATCTGATCTTCAGCATTTTTCTGTAGCATTACATTTCAAAACATCTATTTCCTTCTTGTGTAAACTGTTTACCGCCCATGCTTCGCTTCCATACATGGCTACATTCCATACAAATACTTTCGAAAAAAACTTCCTCACACTTAAACCTATACTCGATGTTAACAAATTTCTCTTCTTCAGAAACCCTTTCCTTGCCATTCCCAGTCTACATTTTATATCCTCTCTACTTCGAGCATCATCAATTATTTTGCTGCCCAAATAGCAAACTCATCAAATACATGAACTGTCTCATTTTCTGATCTAATTCATTCAGCATTGTCTGATCTAATTCGACTACATTCCATTACCCTCGTCTTACTTTTGTCGATGTTGATTTACTTTTTTCAAGACACTGTCCATTCCGTTCAACTGCTCTTCCAAGTCCTTTACTGTCTCTCATAAAATTACAATTTCATTGGCAAACCTTGAAGTTTTTATTTCTTCTCCCTGGACTTTAATTCCTACTCCAAAAGTTTCATTTATTTTCTTTATTGCTTGCTCAATATACAGATTGAATAACAGCAGCGATAGTCTACAGCCATATCTCACTCCATTCTCAACCAGTGCTTGCTTTTCGTTCCCCTCGAGTCTTATAACTGCCGACTGGCTTCTGTACAAATTGCAAACAGCCTTTAGCTTCCTGCATTTTACCCCTGTCGCCTTCAGAATTTGAAAGACAGTATTCCAGTGAATACTGTAAAAAGCTTTTTCTAAGTCAGTAAATGCTATAAACTTATGTTTACCTTTCCTTAACCCGCCTTATATGAGAACTCGTAGGGTCAGTATTGCTTCCCATTTTCCTACATTTCTCCGGAATCCAAACTGATCTTCCCCGAGGTCGGCTTCTACCAGTTTTTCCATTCTTCTGTAAAGAATTTGTGTTAGTATCTTGCAACCGTGACTTATTAAACTGATAGTTCGGGAATTTTCACAACTGTCAGCACCTGTATTTTTACTTTTTTGATTTGGAATTATTATATGCTTCTTGAAGTCTGAGAGGTCGGACCGTAAGATGATACGACATCATCATAAACCCCATCCATTACTTTCCACTGCATGCACACGATTAGTGATGAGAACAGCCGAATGAAAACAATCGATTTAGTCAGTTGTTTGAAAACAGTCGAGTCATTCGGTTGTAGCTTTAAGGATCAGTTGAATTATTCATTCATTGTTTTCTTTTGCAAATGAAGTAAGTGTCATACATTTCTTTTCATCATTTAAAATGGGTTAATGTATTGCTCTTGATTAAGTGGTTCCAGATGCAAGTACATATAACGAATTAAGCTGATGTATCGTTGGGGTTACAAGGTTTAATAAAAAAGTACCTTTAGGGTACATAAGAAGAAAGGAACATTGTCAAATTGTGGTGACTTTTTGAGTTCCGCTTTACTCAAAATGTGCGATGATATCCATCAAATAAAAATCTTTTGAATCCAGCCGTTAAACACTGATCAAGCCGTTTGTTTTAATGGAATTTACGGGCTACATACATACAAAATCATAAGCACGCTGATTATTTACTTTTCACAGCCTGTGAAAAGCGTCAGATACAGTTTTTCACGGGTATGAAGAAGTACTATGTCAGATAAAGTTTTTCACAATCAAACTTTGGTATTTCAGTTTCACCAATAAGCCTATTTCTAGCCAACACTGTAAGCGGTTGTAACCGAGTTCGCACCCATTTGGACCGTTGGTCGCGACTATTGGACTCCCATTATCCCTGGCGCACTCAGTTCTGAGCGGGAACAATCGATCGGTTTGGTGTTATTAAATCATTGTAGTTGACTGCGTGACTGCACTCTGTTATCACCTATTGTCACTGTTGCCATCGCTTTTGATGAAAAAAAATATTTATTATGTAAAATAAACGGATGAAAGTGGGGAAGAAATGGATTTAAATATTTTTGTTATTTACTCTTTCAGTACGAACTTTGTTGTAGAACCCCTTTTTTACGTGTGGTAATAAAAATTCATTTAGACAAAATTAAGCACATTTAAAATTACGTGAACTTTAGCTCCCCTCTCATGCTGATAAATTCAAATTAACTGATTAATAACATTTATGACTTTGAAAATTATTTAAATTAAATTTTTTACGTATGTCGGCCTTGGCGCATATTTTCTAGATGCAGTGGGTTTTTAAATATTTACTGAATTCTTTCCCGGCGTTAGCTATGGAACACAAGACTGTCCCTGTTAGCATAAAATGGTTAAATATTGCCAAGCCGACCTGAACGTTTAATTATCATTGACAAAACACACTTCACTATACGTTTAAGTTATTTGCTTTAGAAATTGAAAGAACCAACAGATTAACAACTTCAACGTAATTATCCGCCTATGAATGCACAAATGTAAAACCAGTAATAAATTCAGTCAGCCTCAGGATCGCTGTAAAAGAAAAATATTTCGTAATTCACTGCTAATTTTATCTGCTCCCGATTTACGGGTTTGGTTAATTTTATAGCGGAACAATTTTTTAAATTGCTGCAAATCGTTCGGTCGCTGCACAGCCCAGCAACACCAACGATAATCGCTAAAAGTGCTGAAAATTCTTTAATGAAATATTATAGATGACATAGGCAAGCTAATTTACATTAGTAATACACAGTTTTGATAAATTATAATGTATTTAGACCACAACAATAATTAAACTTACACACCTTTATAATTTCTCCTCAAATGGCGGCTAAAGATACATACAGACAAAAGAAGTCTACTCATTCATATAATGCTACGTCACAGGTTCCTCTCTCTCTCAGCTCTCGAGGAAGACGACAAAGAATGCACATTATGTAGTGCTTTTTATACTACTGCTGATTTTGAATATCTCTTTGTAATCTTACAACATTATTTTTCTCTGTGGCTATATTTTACATTTTTTCATCGCAGATATTAACATACTTCGTAATTAAATTATGAGTATAGAAATATTACAATCATAAATACATCGAGAATATTATTACAGAAAATATTACAATAATAACCAACGTCCTTTATACAAAATTAAATAATATTTTTTGTTCAACAATTACAGTACATACGAATTGCTTCATAGCGGCGTACATAGTACAATTAAATGTCATTTCATTTTATTAATAGTGTGTGTGCTGCCAGGGAACGTTACACGCTCTGATATTTATTTTCTATTTAGTGCCAAGAAGTAGCTTTTAGTTTAGTTGTCGTGCTCGGGCAGCCTGATAGTAAGCGGCTTGTTTCACGGTAAGAGGGAAATCCGGGGTCGAGTTGAGGTCCGGCACAAATTTTCATCGTCATCATTTGATTACGAAGCTAATGATTGACCAGATTCGCAGCTGCAAATACATTTCATGTACCACCATAGTGTGTCTTCGATTAGTCTTTTAATTTATTAAGGGGTGTTTTGCTGCTTACAACTAAATGTATCATCAATCCGAAAATTATTCTGACGAACGATACAGTGCTTTGCTAGGCATGGTCCTGTTGGATGTGTTATGCTTTTGCTTTCCTCTGGCCTTTGAACTGACTTACCCAACCAGTTATGGGAGAAGGGGGGGGGGGGGCTGCAGTTTAAGGCGAATTCCCACCACAGTGCATCTTGACTTTTTTCCATCAACAAACATTACGCGAGGTAAAAGAAGTTACGAGTGACAGACAAAATTGCTAAAATTGACCGGAGATCGAACATGAGACCTTTGGATTTGTAGTCTAGCCCTTAACCACTTTCTTTTCTTCAAGAAAACATCAAATATACCAGTTGGTCAAACCAAAAATTAACCCTCTTCTCGTACGTTAAAGTGAAAGATTTAAGTTACTCACGAAGGCCAACCGAAAGATATTTCATACGTATTTAGGAAGCAGCACTCCTTTGGATGCATTAATTGGGAAAAAATCATACGTGAAATCTCAATTCTTGGATTAAAACAACAATTAAATGTCTCTGATAACTGTACTGATATTTAGGATGCTTCTTTAAATGAAACTGCTTTTCACTGATGTCTTCTATGTTGTCTTCTGCCACTGAGGCAACGAGCCACACGTGCGAATTTTTACACTTTTGCAAGTCTCTTCGCATGTTTGTCCCCTTTATATGGCATGATATTAACAACTCGTCACAACAAGAAAAGAAAGGATCACGACATGGTTTTTGTCAAATTTGGAAAAAAAGACATCTACACAGAGCTTTTGAAAGAATAGTTCGGGACTGTCTAGAGACTAACTAGGTACTACAGTAGCAAACTGGAACACTGCGTTAAAAACACCGAAAATGTTTTCATAGCTAAAGTAGTGTTAAAATGACAATCTTTTCTGTTTGTCTTCTGAGATAAATTAGTCTCTTGTTGAGACTTTTCGGTGTGGACTGTTCTCAAGAGAATAGTCTTGGGTAGAACGAATAACAACACTTTACGTTCTACAATTATCACGAAATTGTAGCAGATAGTGTTCGTTGGTAAAAATTAAAACAATGAATTTATCCATCAACGAGTTGACAGTAGACATTGAGGTTTAGTTAATGAAACAACAAGAGAATAAACACTTGTGGTTGAGAAATAGCATTAGCGGTTGGTGTAACAAGTATTGGCATCAGTGTGAATGAAGATTGAGTGACAGAAGTAGGTGCTAAGAGCAACACAGTCACACAGCTATTTTTAGCAGTGAATCGAAATTAACCCCAGACACAGTGACAGTGAATCAGTTGGTCACCTCTCAAGATGATAATGAATAAGTAGATAGAACGGTAGTAAAAACTATTAATAGAACACAAGACAAGGAATGTAAAAGTAGCAGTTTTGGCAGAATGAATCACTGTCAGTGATAAAGGTCGGGTTAAATAAAAGAGAGTGGAACACTGTTTATTAAGTTCTACGACCAGATTTCTGCTGAATGTAGTGAACAATCGACGATAGAATAAGATACATTCGTCACGAGAGGAGGAAGAGCCAGACATCTAACAACAGAAACTGATCTCGGTTAAAACTTCGTAGTCCGGAACACAAGACTGACAGTCAGAGGAGTGAAATCAAGAACAGGGCACGTGAAACATTAATATATTAATTAGTTAGAAAGAATAAAAAAACTGAAAAATCGATCAGGCAACAAGTAACAGACTGCATATAAGAGTCGAAGCTCGTTGAACAGAATAATAAGTAAAGTAAGACAGTAATACTCAGAGGCTTATAGATAAAGAAAACGTAGCGGTAAAACCTGTGAACACCTCAGGAGATGTTCCAGGTTATCTATGAAAGAATGAAGGACGACATCAAACTCCTAAGAGAATTAATGAATTAAAACAAGCAAAAAATTTAAAATAAAAAAGTACTGTTTTTCGTGTTATCCGAACATAACATGGAATCAGAAGTAATCAATACCACACAAAATGTCACAGAAATAGTCGGTCCAAGAAGGAATCTTTGGGTACTGTTGACTGGGACTTGCTCGCTGAATTATGGAGCCACACGAATGGTAAAATATGAAAAGAAATCTAAACGTGAAACAGGATTCATGGGTACTTCAGTGGTAATGATAGCCTTGTTCCTTGACTATGTTATACTTTCGACGTAATAGGCGAAACCTAAAGTGGTCAACAAAAGACAAAGGTTCATACGAATGATTTCTAGAATCTTCGTGAACTGATAGTTACTGATATTACTGACGAAAGTCGACAACAAAAAAAAAAGGCGACTATTTATAAATTCGCATTATAGATTTTAAGGATTCGTAGCGGGCACGTATTAGATTTCCCTCAAATACGAACAAATGTCCAGTACCAAGAGGCCGAAGTTAACCACTGTTATAACGGAGGCGATCTCTTGCTGGAAAAAAATTCGTTGGATACGACGCCATATTTAAGTACTTAACTTGCGAGTATGAGAAAACAGGCATTCGAACAATATTCTGGTAAAGAAGCAGATGCCAGAAATGAAAATACTCTACGAAAAATTAGCAGATAGACCTTGTATTGCTCCAATAAGGTAGACACATACTCAAAGGCTCCAAATCACCGTCCGACCATGTAAATTTAGGTCTTCCGTGGTTCTCAATGTTTCGTAAACTCCATATGAAACTGAAAAAAAATATTTGTCTGAATATCTTGAAATGAAGCTAATTTAAATTCACTGGCAGACAATAAAATTGGAGTACCATGAAGGCTGTGAGCAACAAACATCAAATCAGCATGAAGTTGTTGTCCTACCTCTTCTTTCTCTGAAGCACTGAAAGTTTTCATGCAGGCGGTTCAACTGAATTAAATTAAATTACTTGTGTGTAACAAATGCAGACAACAACCGCCACAAGTGGACAACACTTCATTTGCTGGTGGTAAGTGATCATGTTTCCGCACTTGATTCGTGCTTGGAAAAGGAAGTGCGCATGTTCAGTACAGAGAGTTGCATGAGAATATTAGACCCTTTTTCTACCCTATCAACTATAAATTATACAACGGGGCCTGTGTCTGACTGGTATTGAAGATCGACAATATCATTTTGTGTAATAATTCTCAGCATAACTTCAACAAAAATTACTGGAAGATACTTTAAATGACTGATAATGTATCTCAGGGCCGCTTTGCACTGTGTTCAAAGAGATATCAATGACTGAAAACGGTATATGTCATTTCATTTCCCAGCTATTCGTTGCTGGCTTCTCTGTTCATGCCATTGAATATTCTGAGAAATAGTAAATGAATACATTTATGTGTCAATTTTCGAGACCAGGAAAGTACTCTGTAAATGATAACGACAGGTCACACACACTAGTTTAATCTTATTTACAGGCAGCGAAAAATAAGTACACGGGCAGACACTTACAGAATAACAACTCTGCTGCGCAGAAAACGGAAGACAAATTGGAAGCAATAGAAGCACCATTACATTTTCTTCTTTAGCAATCGAATTTTGTATATGTATGACTTTCTGGGAAGTTCTGATTTGAAATACAGATCGCTGGGATCTTTCATAGGACTTTTTAAACGCAATTTGTGTGCACGTAATAAAAAAGTAGAAAGTTGCATATACGCGTTAGAGCTAGACTCTGCCTTTAATATTAGTAAGAAAAACCTGGTCAGGTCCTGCAGAAAGTGTCATCACTACGCTGTTCATTTTTGGAACACAACCCACGGCCAGCTTAGAAACAGAAGTGATGACACTTTCTGCAGGACCTGACCATCATTATGCAGGACAATGCTCAAGCACGTACAGTGCAAGCTGTTATTGATTTGTTTGACTGATAGGGCTGCTAAGTGCTAAACTACCTGCTGCACTCCCCTGACTTAAGCCCTCGTGCGGTCAACTCGATTTCTAAACTGAAGGAAACACTTCACGGCATTCGTTTCAGAACTGTTACAGATTTGTCGGGCAATAGACCGCGCTGCTCAAACTGTCAACACAACTGGCACTGCTAAGATTATCCTACGAGTTCCACATCGCTGGTAACGGGTTATACACAATGCTGGTGGCTACGTTGAAGGTCAATAAAACTTTGAAACACCTATCTATTTTGTACGAGCTGTAAATAAATAGTTGCCACTATTAAAGTTCCAACCCTCGTATTTGAAGAGAGACAGATATGTGCACCAACTGCCCACATATAGCGTGTCCACTTTTCCCAAATAAGTTCCCACAAGTGTTGTCAGAAGATTGACAGTAATTCCCAAATTGTGTCCATTGACAACTATGTCATACTTTTTATCAGTATAAACTAAAAAGCCGGCCGGAGTGGCCGTGCGGATCTAGGCGCTACAGGCTGGAACCGCGTGACCGCTACGGTCGGAGGTTCGAATCCTGCCTCGGGCATGGATGTGTGTGTGTGATGTCCTTAGGTTAGTTGGGTTTAAGTAGTTCTAAGTTCTAGGGGACTGATGACCACAGCAGTTAAGTCCCATAGTGCTCACAAGGGAACCTCCCCATCGCACCCCCCTCAGATTTAGGCCTTGAAAAACTGAACACAGATCAATCGAGAAAACAGGAAGAAGTTGTGTGGAACTATGAAAAAAATAAGCAAAATATACAAACTGAGTAGGCCATGCGCAAGGTAGGCAACATCTAGGATTGTGTTGCCTTGCGGGCGCCATGGTCCCTTGGTTAGCGTGAGCAACTGCGGAACGAGAGGTATTTGGTTCAAATCTTCTCTCGAGTGAAAAGTTTAATTTTTTATTTTCAGACAATTATTAAAGTTCAGGCACTCACACATAATCAACTTCGCTCTCCAAAATTCCAGGATATGTTTAGATTTGCTTGGATATATGCAGGATTTGACGGTCTACGCACGGAAACATTTGAAAACGTAAAAAACATATGTTTTGACAGAGCACAGAGAAAACTGTACGACTGTGAAACTGTTGCATTCATTTGTTGCAGTTTATGTGACAAACTCTTATGTTTTCATCACTTTTTTGGGAGTGATTATCACATCCACAAGAAAACCTAAATCGGGCAAGGTAGAAGAAACTTTTTACCCATTCGCCAAGTGTGCAAGTTAGGTGGGTCGACAACATACTCCTGTCATGTGACGCACATGCCGTCACCAGTGTCGTATATATCAGACGTGTTTTCCTGTGGAGGAATCGGTTGACCTATGACCTTGCGATCAAATGTTTTCGGTTCCTACTGGAGAGGCACGTCCTTTCGTCTACTAATCGCACGGTTTTGCGGTGCGGTCGCAAAACACAGACACTAAACTTATTACAGTGAACAGAGACGTCAATGAATGAACGGACACATCATAACTTTGCGAAAATAAAGAAAGTAAAATTTTCGCCCGAGGAAGGATTCGAAGCAAGGACCTCTCGTTCCGCATATGCACACTCTAACCACGGGACCACGGCGCTCCTCTGCCCACATTCTCCTTGATGTTGCCTATATTGCACATGGACTACTCAGTTTGTATATTTTACTTATTTTTTCATAGTTTCACACAACTTCTTCCTGTTTTCTCGATTGATCTGTGTACAGTTTTTCAAGGCCTATCCACTGCGTCAATTTATAACTAAATCTGAGGGGGGTGCGATGGGGAGGTTCCATTGTCAGAGCCATTTGAACCATAAACTAAAAATTCAAGTATAAATCCGACATCAGTAAAGAGGGTGGCCGCCCAACCCCTCTACGTCTGGACGTGGTTTCACCTTGGTCCTCGAACACCCGACAAATCGTGCAGTTTTCGAAATGCTCGTGCCGAGCGTCCGGGCCATCACAGTATGCCCTCGTCAAACTCAGGTAGATCGCGCGCCTTCCCCATTCTTGATATGGACAGCGCTCTCACTGACAGTACATGAACCGTGCATGTGTCCGACTGGCAGTCATTCATCGCCAGGTGGCCCTGCTATCGCATGGACGGCTGTACATCGATAGAAGGTCGGTGGTCATAGTGTTCTGCCTGACCAGTGTGTGAGAGTGTGTGCGTGTGTGTGTGTGCGTGTGTGTGTGTGTGTGTAGCGTTTGCATTCGTGACACGCTCAGTTCCGGTTGCATATACAGAATGAAGAAAAAATGACGCACTTGGAGGTGGGCATGCGATTCCTCATCCACATTCAAGACAAAAGTTTATCTAGAACAATTTGATCGGGTGCATTTTGAAAACACGTGCATGAAAACAAGGAGCTCGCAGGGCTGTCACATCGTGCAGCGAATCGGAGTGTGCAGATGAATGTGTATCACTCCACACTACCTGATATCAGCCTTTGAAGCTCACTGGGATGCCGGTACGGTGGCTCAGCGTGTTTGATTAGAGGGGCTGGTGGCCCTACATAGTTAGAAAAACTATTTGAAGCACTCACCGATGAAACTGAACAGCTATCATGTGACGTCCCCCCAGACCAAACTCGAAGAAAAAAGAGTAGAGGGCTGGGACATCAAACCTATGTCCACCATGCAGCTATGATTCCTTTTTTTTTTTATTTTTAGACGACCGTTCCCTTGTTCTCCTCGTTTGTAAGCAGGACATCATTTTGTCACATGACAGTAGCCTATACACGGCAGGGGGGTCCACTAAACTGCCTGACTATGTCCTCTGACCGCGCAGAACCTAAACTGATACTGTCAAGTTCGTGTAAGACGGCTTACTGATGAAGTGCACAAACGATGAATACGTCGATGTTCTTTTGTTGCTGGGTGCATCCGATAACCAAGCTGTTGCTGCTGCTCGTGCGTATGCTGCACGGTACCATCAAAGGCGCCATCCCGATAACAATATTTCTTCTCGCCTGGAGCAACGCTTTCGGGAAAAGTAATATACGGAGGTTGTCCGAGGACTAGACGAAACTCCACAAAGAGAGGAAGCATTTCTTGAAACCGTTCACGAGGCACGCGGTGAAGTGCCCCGGATATTGCATAGCAGTTCCAGATATCTCGCCAACGGCCCTGTCGCAGTGTTAACACCTGTTCCCGTCAGGTCACCGAAGTTAAGCGCTGTCGGTCTTGGCTGACACTTAGATGTCTCACGGTCCGAGTCTGCCGGGGACTTGAATGAGGAGTAGCAGCATAGCAGCACCAGTCATGAAAACTGACAACGGCCGGGAGAGCGGTGTGCTGATCGTATGTCCGTCCGTATCCACAGTCTAAGGATTGAGGACGACACGGCGATCGGTCGGTATCGTTGGGCTTCAAGGTCTGCTCGAGAGGTGTATGTTTCTTTGTTTTATAGTTCAAAAAATGGTTCAAATGGCTCTGAGCACTATGGGACTCAACATCTTAGGTCATATGTCCACTAGAACTTAGAACTACTTAAGCCTAACTAACCTAAGGACATCACACACACACATGCCCGAGGCAGGATTCGAACCTGCGACCGTAGCAGTCCCGCGGTTCCGGACTGTAGCGCCAGAACCGCACGCCCACCGCCGCCGGCTTTTATAGCCTGGAGCAACGCTTTCGGGAAAAGTAATATACGGAGGTTGTCCGAGGACTAGACGAAACTCCACAAAGAGAGGAAGCATTTCTTGAAACCGTTCACGAGGCACGCGGTGAAGTTCCCCGGATATTGCATAGCAGTTCCAGATATCTCGCCAACGGCCCTGTCGCAGTGTTAACACCTGTTCCCGTCAGGTCACCGAAGTTAAGCGCTGTCGGTCTTGGCTGACACTTAGATGTCTCACGGTCCGAGTCTGCCGGGGACTTGAATGAGGAGTAGCAGCATAGCAGCACCAGTCATGAAAACTGACAACGGCCGGGAGAGCGGTGTGCTGATCGTATGTCCGTCCGTATCCACAGTCTAAGGATTGAGGACGACACGGCGATCGGTCGGTATCGTTGGGCTTCAAGGTCTGCTCGAGAGGTGTATGTTTCTTTGTTTTATAGTTCAAAAAATGGTTCAAATGGCTCTGAGCACTATGGGACTCAACATCTTAGGTCATATGTCCACTAGAACTTAGAACTACTTAAGCCTAACTAACCTAAGGACATCACACACACACATGCCCGAGGCAGGATTCGAACCTGCGACCGTAGCAGTCCCGCGGTTCCGGACTGTAGCGCCAGAACCGCACGCCCACCGCCGCCGGCTTTTATAGTTCCAGATATCTCAAAGGCTGGTTGTTGAAGTGTTCTAAGATGAAGAACTGCATTCATAAGGTATCGTTAGACGTTAACTCAACACGAGAGATCTGAAGACCGCATTCGACGAGTACAGTTTTGTGCGTTATCTGGACACGTTTAACAGGGCTAGGGGAAATAAAGTTAATTGTCTGGTGTTATTACCGGCCGCCAGGTTCCACCGTGACAGTTCTAGAATTATTCAAAGGGAGTCTACATTCTGTATCGCAGAAGTACCCGGATCACGCTATATTAGTCGGAGGCGACTTCAGCCAACCTAGTATAGACTGGGATGTCTATGGAATCATTACAGGAGGTACAGACAAGCCGTCGTGTGAATTACTTTTGAACACATTATCCAAAAACTGTCTTGAGCAGCTAAATCGACAGCCAACGCGTAATGGAAATACTTTAGATCTGGTAGCCACGAACAGACCAGACCTCATCGACGGTGTCAGTGTTGAGACAGGTATTAGTGATCATGATGTTGTCATTACGACTAAGGTTACGAAAGTTAAAAAGTCGGTCAAGAAGGTTAGGAGAGTATTCTTACTAGGAAGAGCATATAAGCAGTTGTTAGCATCCCACTTAGTAAATGAATCGATTGCATTTACTTCCGGTACGATGGACATGGAAGAATTATGGGCAAATTTTAAACACATTGTAAATCACGCATTGGACAAGTATGTGCCGAAAAAGTGGGTTACGGACAGAAAAGACCCGCAGTGGTTTAACAGCGCAATTCGGAGAATACTCAGGAAGCAAAGGCAGTTGCACTCGCGGTACAAGAAAGATCGGGAGAATGAGGACAGGCAAAAGTTAGTAGAGATTCATGCTGCTGTAAAAAGAGCGATGAGCGAAGAATTCAACCACTACCGCCGTCATACCTTAGCAAAAGATTTTGCTGAAAACCCAAGGAAATTCTGGTCGTACGTAAAATCGGTAAGCGGGTCGAAGGCTTCCAACCAGTCACTCACTGATCAGTCTGGCCTGGCAACGGAAGACAGCAAAACGAAAGCTGCAATTTTAAATTTAGCATTTGAGAAATCTTTCACGCAGGAGGATCGTACAAACATACCGCCGTTTGACTCTCGTACAAATTCCCGTATGGCGGACATAGTGATAGACATCCCTGGGGTTGTGAAGCAGCTAAATGGTTTGAAAATAAATAAATCGCCAGGTCCTGATGGGATTCCAATTCGGTTTTACAGAGAGTACTCTACTGCATTGGCTCCTTACTTAGCTTGCATTTATCGCGAATCTCTTGCCCAACGTAAAGATCCGAGCTACTGGGAAAAAGCGTAGGTGACGCCTGTATATAAGAAGGGTAGAAGGACGGATCCTCAAAATTAAAGACCAATATCCTTAACATCGGTTTGTTGCAGGATTCTCGAACATATTCTCAGTTCGAATATAATGAATTTCTTTGAGACAGAGAAGATGCTGTCCATGCATCAGCACGGCTTTAGAAAGCATCGCTCCTGCGAAACGCAACTCACCCTTTTTTCCACATGATATCTTGCGAACCATGGATGAAGGGTGTCAGATGGATGCCATATTCCTTGACTTCCGGAAAGCGTTTGACTCGGTGCCCCACTGCAGACTCCTAACTAAGGTACGAGCATATGGGATTGGTTCCCAAGTATGTGAGTGGCTCGAAGACTTCTTAAGGGGCTCCGGAACGCCCTATACTTGCAATGTTAAAATAACGCTTATCAATTACATCTTTCCTCACAAAGTATTTGAGGTAGGAAGTTGAACTTTTTACAGATTATTTATTGGAATATGGGCTACAACTTAACACAGGGATTTTACAAAATTTTAGTTTAGTTATTAAAGATGATTTTTTTTCAATTGTAATGAAAATTCACAACATTTTTTTGCAATTTTTTATTTATATATTCAAAAATATACAGTTTTTTGGAAAAAAGGCTGTGTTAAATTATGCAGAAGGTACTGTGTAACATATACTGAAAGTTTGAAACAAATATGTTTGGAAGATCCTTAGAAAACATGTAATTAGTATGAGAAAATAAAAGTTTTGGGAATCGAGCGACAAATATTGGATTAACTTTTTAGTGCATTCCAGGTCCATAGGATGGATTATCTTCATCCTCTGCAAACTCCTCCTCCAGCTTCCTCTTGTTCCTCCTCCTGTTTACTCTTGCTTGTATTTCTAGACTCTTTACAGCCCTGTCTGCAGCCCGAAGGCGTTCCTTGTCTAAAGCAAGCATCGCTCGTACCATGTTAGAACCTATCTTCATTCCCATATTTCTAAATACCTTGCACCTTACAATGTTGCCATCATTGAAAGTCGCAACAGCATCATACACACCAAAGTGAAGTGTTTCTATTCCAACAAATACAGTCTTGGGGATTCTCGACCATATAACACTATTTACACTTTCATTGGGGTTTTGAGTTTTTCCGTGAATACACTTTTTCAACAGTTCAAGTGCTGCTAAGTCTCTGAAAATAGGTTTTATCACCTCCATTATTGCATGAGGCAGACTATGCTTATGAGTGTACACTTCACCAGTTAGCAATCCTTTGTTATATTTACACCAACTGTCTTCTTCTTTGGGACACAAGCTATGTTGGGGATTTTCATCGGTTGAAGAAGTATGAAAAAAAAGAGCCCAAACAGCCTTCTTCATTTCGTCGACACTTTGTGTATTTTGCCTAATAGCCATTCCATAATAGTTCTGTATTTTGTGAATTACACAGTCAGTTAACCTTCCCTTCCCATCCAACCCTTTACCATCACTGAGTTTTTGTTTTTTGTACGAAGCTTTCAGTCGCCGAAGTCTTGTTCCAATTCGCTTCTGTACGTGTCCAATACACTCAAATTTCTGCACTACAACATCATCACCATAGGGCTTCAGTCCTTGAACATGTTTGAAACTTTTAGAATCACCGTCACCAAGGTAATTAACATATCGCACTTTATCACACGCCTCAGAACGCTGGAATATACTGGCAACATCAGCCACTTCCATTCCTCCACTACTGCTACTATAGTTAGCTTTGCAATTATTTTCATGTGTACCTTTATATTTTTGTGGACATCTACAATACTTTGATATTACTGCTACATCTAAAACTTTCCCTGTATACATACTGGTGGCAGATACTACACCATGAAGAGATGTGTGTCCCCGTTTATGCCAGGTACCATCGAACGCTGTAGTCAAATCTCTGTTACCATTATTTTCCATTACTGCCTCTTCCACAGCGTTCTTCATAGATTCTATACAGACATCTTCTACTTTAGACCCTATTAATTTATTATAGGTCGTAAACTTGGTTGGGGGATTTGGAAGGTTCATGATGCCACAGAAAATTGCACCGGCAGTAGCACCCTTACCAACTGAACGCAAGGAATAAACAAATCTAATGTTGTGTTCGTAGATTTTGCTACCATTTTCTTCAGTTGCAGTTACTGCAACACTGTTCCAAAAGGTGGTCATGTATGAACACTTATCACATTTCAGTTGTATTTCACTAGCAAGTCCTACGTGCTTTATTATGGAGAGTTCCAGACCAACTTCACTACAATGAATACATCTTACACAGTTTGAAAAAATTCCTTTGAGAACCGACATATCAAATATTTCATTCACATCCGATTCGCCCATAAAACATTCATAGTTTTCACTCATTGAACCAAGCTTCTTCTGTGAAGTATTTTCTTTCCCACTTTGACTGCTATGGGCAGGTGTACTTGAGAGGTTAGGTTCACTCACTTGGTTATCGTCTTTATTGTTTACAGTAATAACACATACCTTTGGCTTTCCAACATTTCTCCTTTTCTTAAAAGTCTTCAGAGGGTTTCTAATAACTTTACTTTTACTCATTATTATACTTCAACAAAACAGAGACTCAAGAAACAGAATTAATTACGAATATTTTCGAGATAACGACAGAGTAAATAAACATGAAACAATCGACAATCACACCAGCGATGTATATTGAACCATCACAGGTTAGCCACAACACATACTTTATCTCACATCACTAAAATGTACCTGATGAACACGGACGTTAATAATAACACCATTTGACAGCAGTTTAACAGCGCCACAGTGGGTCACGCCCATGTAGAACACATTTCAAAAAAAAAAAAATTTAAAAATAGTTGTAGTCTTCGGAATTGAATAAATTATATATCTATTAAAAGGTAATAGTCTGCAGATTCAGAAAACGCAAAAAGTAAAAATTGAACTTTTCATGATTTTGAGCCTTTCCGGAGCCCCTTAAGTAATAGAACCCAGTACGTTGTCCTCGATGGTGAGTGTTCATTGGATGTGAGGGTATCATCTGGAATGCCCCAGGGAAGTGTGGTAGGTCCGCTGTTGTTTTCTATCTACATAAATGATCTTTTGGATAGGGTGGATAGCAATGTGCGGCTGTTTGAATACTCCATTAGTAGTGTAGCGCTTGACACAGTCACGTCGATTAAATATTTGGGCGTAACATTGCAGAGCGATATGAAGTGGGACAAGCATGTAATGGCAGTTGTGAGGAAGGCGGATAGTCGTATTCGGTTCATTGGTACAATTTTGGGAAGATGTGGTTCATCTGTAAAGGAGACCGCTTATAAAACACTAATACGACCTACTCTTGAGTACTGCTCGAGCGTTTGGGATCCCAATCATGTCGGATTGAGGGAGGACATAGAAGCAATTCAGAGGCGGGCTGCTAGATTTGTTACTGGTAGGTTTGATCATCACGCCAGTGTTACGAAAATGCTTCAGGATCTCGGGTGGGAGTCTGTAGAGAAAAGGAGGAGTTCTTTTCTTGAATCGCTACTGAGGAAATTTAGAGAACCAGCATTTGAGGCTGACTGCAGTACAATTTTACTGCCGGCAACTTAACATTTCGCGGAAAGACCACAAAGATAAGATAAGAGAGATTACGGCTCGTACAGAGGCATATAGGCAGTCATTTTTCCCTCGTTCTGTTTGGGAGTGGAACAGGGAGAGAAGATGCTAGTTGTGGTACGAGGTACCCTCCGCCACGCACCGTACGGTGGATTGCGGGGTATGTATGTAGATGTAGATATAGGAAACGAACATTTTATAAATAATGTGATATGGACTGACAAATCTCGCTTCATCTGTGAAGGTATTTTCAACCTCCACAACAGTCATTATAGATTGGAAGACTACCCACATGTCTCATCCGTGAACACGGCTTTCAGGCACGCTTTAGTATAAACCTGTGGGCTAAAATGTTTGGAGGAGTGATTTTGCGTCCTTACCCATTTCCAAACAAGTTGAATGCGTCCCTGAAACCTACATTTCTTCGTAATACTTTGCATGACGCTTTAGAGAACGGTCCACTTGGTGTTTGGTAACAGCTATGGTTTCAGTGTGATCGTGCACCGTCACACTATGGAATGAAAGTGCGTAACTATTAAAATGAAGCGTTTCTAGAGAAATTGACTGGTTGTGGAGGTCCAATGTTCCAGCGGACCTTAATCCACTGTAGTTTTATTTGCAGGGACACTTAAAAGAACCAATTTAGAGCACTCAGCCCATGGATGTACACGACCTAATAGGTCACGTGCATGCTGCTTCGGCAATGGTGGAAGCAGGTCTGTTTCGTGTGGTGCAGTTATTCGCACACGTACGTAACGCCTCTGTGAAGATAAGCCTGGACGTCAAATGTAAAGACTGGAATTATTGTGCGAAGCGTGAGGTACAATCTAGTGCAGCCTATCTGTTGTGTTTCTTGTACCTCGCTGAATACGGGCGATGTTACTGTATCCACTGTTATTTTTTATTGGCTTCATTCGTGTCACGGACAAAACAAACAGGTCGTTTACGTCTGTAAGATGTCATGTCTTAATTTTTAACTAAAGGTAACAGTAATAGAAATAAATACACGAGATACCGCTGTACGTAGTTACAGCGTTACCAGAGCCTCGTTCTTTAAATCGAATTTATATTAAAACTATCGCTGGAGCTATGTTTTGCTGGATACGCTTTTTTCTTGAATTAGGATGAGCATCGCATACCGATCGCCAAGTGTGGCATTTTTGTTCATCCTATATACGTCGTTACCGCTGGTGGCATGACGACTGCATACTACAGTATACTCGTATGTCGTTAGCAGTGAAAGAATTAATGGCGGTGACTGTGTCTTAGTATCAAAGAATCGATGTCTGTATCTTTCAACAAGACAAGGTAATGCTGATTGTTGATCGTGCTGTCCCGATCTTGTTGCAGACGGAATTAAAATTCCTGTGTACGGTATAAATAATCGATACGGTGCCTCTTGAAACACCACATGCTTCGGCTCCCTTGATTACCGAAGCACGAACCATGGTAACACCAACAATTTTCCCAGGTTCTAATTCACCTAGCTCTCACAAAATAGACTCACAACTGCGTAGAAGACTGTTTTGAGCACTACTGACACTTGCAACGCACTGAGGATACTGCAAGGGTATGCGGGACTGCTACGGTCGCAGGTTCGAATCCTGCCTCGGGCATGGGTATGTGTGATGTCCTTAGGTTAGTTAGGTTTAAGTAGTTCTAAGTTCTAGGGGACTGATGACCTAAGATGTTGAGTCCCATAGTGCTCAGAGCCATTTACTGCAAGGGTATCGTTCGTAATCAAATAGAATTGCGTCACCTGCAGTCTCGGCTAGCACCACCTTTTATGTTCAAATTTGTACTTATGGCGGCGTTTCTGCATTTTCGTCCAATGCCTGTATATCGAGTGACCAATAGCCAGAATGTGTTCACAAGTGGGTAACGGCAATCCTTCAATCAGTAGTGGAAATCAGTGAAAAGACAGGGTTCCAAGTAAGTAACAGTACAATGTCTGAAGCGCACATATTTCGAATTTTCTCTGAAAGTAGTAGATATATGTAACAAACAAGCAGTCATGACAGAATTACACAGTTTCTTTTATAACACGAGTATAAACTAAGGGTTTGCATTTCTCGGATGGAAACTGGTGTGAAGGCACTCTCTGTCCTACTGTGTTATTGCATTGTTACTTCTTTCTACAAGCCGGCCGCGGTGGTCTAGCGGTTTAGGCGCTCAGTCCGGAACCGCGCGACTGCTACGGTCGCAGGCTCGAATCCTGCCTCGGGCATGGATGTGTGTGATGTCCTTAGTTAGGTTTGGGTAGTTCTAAGTTCTAGGGGACTGATGACCACAGATGTTAAGTCCCATAGTGCTCAGAGCCATTTGAACCATTTCTTTCTCCAACCTCAGTTCTCCCTAATTACCTCAAAAATTTTCTTCTCATTGATTTTGTTACGGTTTTTAGTTCTTGCAGTGAAACTGTCGCCCATTATTCTCGCATCGCTTTCTTCAGCTCACATAAAGCCTCAAATTTCCTTCCGTTGGCCCAAAGGTTTCCCATGGGGTTCAGATCCGGGCTACGTTCGGGCCAAGGCAACACACAGATATCTTTATCTTCAAACCACTTTTCGTTCTAGCAGAAACACGCACATAAGCATTACCTTGTTGAAACATTAGACTTTCGTCCTCAAGGTCCTCATACATTCTAATCAGTTCTATATTTAGCATCTCAATGTACCTGTTAGAGTTCAGCCAAGCAATGCGTGACTTACTTTTAGCGCAGAAGGCTGCCCAAACCATAGCACTTACACCATCAAAATTTCTGGTCATTGTTACCTGCTACTCTGTTCTCAGAACATGTCAGTAATTTGAAATCCTTCCTGCTCACCTACACTATGGTTCTTCTCATCACTGACGATCACTTTATCCCTCTCTGATGTCTATGACATATTTTTCAACAAACTTCAGTCTAGGCTGTTAATGTTTGGGTATCAGAGCGGGTTTCTGCAGTAGTTTCTTGAATGCAAGATGTTTGTCATGTGACAAAATTTGTCGTACACACCTGGTAGTTAGTGGCACCTTACATTAAGAATAATATGAGAAGAACAGAGGTTTGAGGCCCTTGCTGTGTGCACATATTACCCTTTCTAAGCCTCAATAACTTTCTACTTTGCCCACATTTTCCGTTCTATTCATACCGTGCGCCCAATCTAACGAAATTATCTGCCACTGTCCTTGATTGAACAGTTCAACTTCTTGGCAATATGGTGATTGGAGAGTCCCATTTCCTTGTACATACCGATTTTTGCTTCTTCGTCATACGATTTTTCCGCGTGGTATTGTCACAGTCGTGGTTTATATACACAACACGCATTGTGATTAAAATTCTTCTGGGTATTACGCCGCGTCATTGCTAAAAACTAACAACAATAATAAACTAACACCGACGTTTCGGCCGAATTGCAACGGCCTTCCTCAGGTGTCCTCCTGTGTCCAGTGAAGGAACGTACGCACACACGAACACCGTACGCGGACCACTGCCTGAATACGGACTTCCACCCTCTGCCACATGAGTGATCGATATTTTGTTATATATTTTATTACTGACATCAAATGCCGATATGTTGTTACTGGATTTGCCGGTATATTGGATATCATACTATTGCATGTACATTGTGCACAACTATTCCAACCAACAATGTTAATTTTTCTGCAAATACCCATACCGTTGTACTGATTCCCACTACTGCTGGGGTGGAAGACTGTCTGTTCAACTGACAGCTCACTTGGTATTTGCTTAAGGAATTGGGTTCTGTGATTTGACTGATCTTGTATAGCCCGCTCGGAGGAGTGACTGGACCACTAGAAACAACAATTTAAAAAAAATACTGTGCTAGCCTACCCTGCTTTATAACAACGGAGGACTGCTCAGCGAAAGCATTATACGGGAACCGCCAGTCAGTGATCGGATGGTAGGACAGGAGACGTGACCAGAGGCATACAGCGGCACGCCCTCTCCGTTGGAGCCGCGCTCTTTCCCCGTGCGACCGGCTGTGAGCGGCGGTGCCCGCGTCCAGAAAACAAGACTGGTCGTCAGCGGCTATTTGCACGCGGCGTGCCTGACGCAGAACAGGGCAGTCATTCAGAGAGGCGCCGCCGCCGCCGCCACGACCGCGTATTAATAGTGTGTCGCGGGGGCGGCGCCTGGCAAGGCAGGCGCATTCTCCACACCCGTCCGCGAATTTGCGGATCCCCGGCTACCACCGACTCGAGCGCTGGAACTCTGCGAGACACTACGGTTGTCACATAGCAGCGTGATACATTTGCTAACAATCAGCGTTTGTTGAGTTCTGCCGCGTCATGTTCCTTTCCAGACCTAAGTACACTACTGGCCACTGAATTTGCTACACCACGAAGATGTGCTACAGACGCGAAGTTTAACAAATGGTTCAAATGGCACTGAGCACTATGGGACTTAACATCTGAGGTCATCAGTCCCCTAGAACTTAGAACTACTTAAACCTAACTAACCTAAGGACATCACACACATCCATGCCCGAGGCAGGATTCGAATCTGCGACCGTAGTGGCCGCGCGGCTCCAGACTGTAGCGCCTAGAACCGCTCGGCCACCCCGGCCGGTGCGAAGTTTAACTGACAGGAAGAAGATGCTGTGATATGCAAATGATTAGCTTTTCAGAACATTCACACAAGGTTGGCGCCGGTGCCGACACCTACAACGTGCTGACATGAGGAAAGTTTCCAATCGATTTCTCATACGGGCGTTGCCTGGTGAAACGTTGTTGTGATGCCTCGTGTAAGGAGGAGAAATGCGTACCATCACGTTTCCGACTTTGATAAAGGTCGGATGATAGCCTATCACGACTGCGGTTTATCGTATCGCGAGATTGCTGCTCGAGTTGGTCGAGATCCAATGACTGTTAGCAGAATATGGAATCGGTGCGTTCAGGAGGTTAATACGGAACGCCGTGCTGGATCCCAACGGCCTCGTATCACTAGCAGTCGATATGACACGCATCTTATCCGCATGGCTGTAACGGATCGTGCAGCCACGTCTCGATCCTTGAGTCAACAGATGGGGACGTTTGCAAGACAACAACCATCTGCACGAACAGTTCGACGACGTTTGCAGCAGTATGGACTATCAGCGCGGAGACCGTGGCTGCGGTTACCCTTGACGCTGCATCACAGACAGAAGCGCTTGCGATGGTGTACTCAGCGACGCACCTGGGTTCACGAATGGCAACACGTCATTTTTTCGGATGAATCCAGGTTCTGTTTAGAGCATCATGTTGGTCGCATCCGTGTTTGGCGACATCGCGGTGAACGCACATTGGAAGCGTATATTCGTCATCGCCATACTGGAGTATCACCCGGCGTGATGGTATGGGGTGCCATTGGTTACACGTCTCGGTCACCTCTTGTTCGCATTGACGGCACTTTGAACAGTGGACGTTACATTTCAGATGTGTCACGACCCGTGGCTCTACCCTTCATTCGATTCCTGCGAAAACCTACATTTCAGCAGGATAATGCACGACCGCATGTTGCAGGTCCTGTACGGGCCTTTCTGGATACAGAAAATGTTCGACCGCTGCCCTGGCCAGCACATTATCCAGATCTCTCACCAATTGAAAACGTCTGGTCGATGGTGGCCGAGCAACTGGCTCGTCACAATACGCCAGTCACTACTCTTGATGAACTGTGGTATCGTGTTGAAGCTGCATGGGCAGCTGTACCTGTACACGCCATCCAAGCTCTGTTTGACTCAATGCCCAGGCGTATCAAGGCCGTTATTACGGCCAGAGGTGGTTGTTCTGGGTACTGATTTCTCAGGATTTATGCACCCATATTGCGTGAAAATGTAATCACATGTCAATTCCAATATAATATATTTGTCCGATGAATACACGTTTATCACCTGTGTTTCTTCTTGGTGTAACAATTTTAATGGCCAGTAGTGCAGTTTACGTTTCGACCCCTCTGACTGGGTCGTCTGCAGGACTCTTCTGATGTCCTTAGCTCGCTTAATACCGTAGGATTCAGACAACTGGACATAGAGAAAAGGTTCTGGAGAAGATCCTCTCTTTTGTAACTTCTTCACGACTCTTTCGATATCCTCATTTGGCTGTACACTGAAGTTTTCGTTTCGTCGTTGACACTGTACTGTCTTGTACCAGGAGAGGTAAGGGGTAGGATGTTGTTTGGCGGTCAGTATCCTCTTCCTGCAACACAACTGCACACATGTGTTAAGAGGGTTCTTTATTAACAAGAACAATAAGTTACTTATCTTTAAGCTTCTATGTGTTGTGGTACAAGCCCCTCCCTAACAGTCCATGTTAGCTTCACTGCTGGTGAAGTACAAATCCCGCTGTAAGCACTACACTCTCGTAGCCGGTAATGTGAACTGACGGACGCAAACTAGAATAGTACTTGAGCTAGTAATTGAGCTGACTGCAACTGCGAATCCGACTGCGACTCGGCTGTCTCTGACTGTGACTGACTGGAGGCCTGCGACGGCGATCTAAACACTGGCGGTCAAGAGGGCATTGGCGGCCCATTGCTTGCAAGTCTGTCTTTGGCCTCTCTCCTGATATGCGCTCTTGATTCAGTGCTTATTATCGATCTTCTTGCAACTTCTTTGCCAATCGGTTGCTGGCGACAGCTTACTCCAGCACAGAAGTATTCAACCAATCGTGAACAGCAGAAGAATCCTGAAGACGGTCCCAGCAGAGTGGTCGAAACGTTAGCTATTGAAGAAGAAGTTTGAAGAGGAAAATGATGTAGCATAACAAACCAGGATATTGGTACCTCTAATGACATTGGCCACGAAAGTCTGTAGAATGATATAATCAGCGCAATAGTTACGTCACTGTCAAAAGACAATGACAATACGATACTCAAATGCAAGGCTTCTGTAGCACAGCAGAAAACCTGCTTCGTAAAGAAGATATAGTTCCACACCTAAGTTGTGGTTGTGACTCTGAGCTGTATATGCAGAAAGAAAATGACAGCTACGTTTATAGCACGTGGACATATGTATCTAAGTACGTCAGATAACTTATTTAAAACTTTGATGAAAGTAAGAAAAGTATGATAGGTATTAGTGTAGGAAATGTGTGTGTATTTTGTCTAGAATTTTCTGTGTCATCAAAAACCAGCACCGGCTCCTTGATCTATCTCCCAGAGAGAATTTGTGAAAGGCGATGTTGAAAGAGATGTACTTCCCAGTTAGCTTCCAATCAGGAGTCTTCATGAACTAACACGGCAAGTGTACAAGCTTAGTAAGATATTCCTCAAGATAAGAGTTGGGAGCTATTTACTACCACGGCACAATCAATACAAGAGATACATAGCCCGACAAAATCAGAAAAAATGTATTTTTTAGTTTACATTCCCGTTTTTTTTAAATATTTAGGCTAGTGGCAACTGGTTTAACTTCACAGTGCCACCCTAAGGCCATTCTGTGACCAAAATAGCCCGGTACGTAGGTAAAATACTAATGTAAATATTTTGTAAATCTCTCTTACGTTATTATTCTATGTACTATCACTTTTCCGTCATAGGATGACTAGATGATGGTACTGTGTACGAAACGTGACGCGAGATGCTTTTAACAGCTTTCACAATGAAACTCTGTCCCTAAATCCGACAGAAAATCAAAAGAGATTCAGGTCGTATGTAAAGGACACCAGCGACAAGACACAATTAATATCTTCACTCTGGGATGAGAGCGGCACTACACACAATTTTCGGAAATTCCGTCATCGAATATGAGGAAGTAAATATTTCAGAATTCGAATGGAGAACAACTGACAACATGAGTTAATCAAAATTAAATATCTTCACTGCAAAAAAATGGTTCAAATGGCTCTGAGCACTATGGAACTTAACTTCTGAGGTCATCAGTCCCCTAGAACTTAGAACTACTTAAACCTAACTAACCTAAGGACATCACACATCCATGTCCGAGGCAGGATTCGAACCTGCGATCGTAGCGGCCTCGCGGTTCCAGACTGTAGCGCTTAGACCTGCACGGCCACCCCGGCCGGCTATCTTCACTGCAGCGAAGCAGCTTAAAGCACATAATAAAAGCAAGTCCTCCAGCCATACAATACACCACTCAGGTTCCTTTCAGAGTATGTTGATGCAATAGCCCCGTATTTAGCAATGATACACAACCGTTCGCTCGTCAAAAGATCCATACAAAAAGAACAGAAAACTGCGCAGATCACACCAATACTCAAGAAAGGAAATAGGAATAATCCTCTGACTTACAGACCCATATCTCTAACGTCGATTTGCAGAAGGATTCTGGAACATGTACTGTGCTCTAACATTAAAAATTACCTCGAAGGTAACGGCCTGTTGACACACAGTCAGCACGGATTCAGGAAATATGGTTCTTGTGAAACACAACTGGCTTTTTATTCACACTATGTAATGACTGCTATCGACAGTGGATCTCAAATTGATTTCATATTTCTAAATTTTCAGAAGGCTGTTGACACCGTTCCTCACAAGAGGCTTCTAGTCAAATAGCGTGCCTGTGGAGTTATTTTCAGTTGTGCGACTGTATTTGTGATTCCCTCTCAGAATCTCTACCTAATAATCGACGGAAGAACATCGTGTGAAACAGTAGTGATATCTGCCCTTCACCAAGGTAGTGTCATGGGTCGTCTGCTATTCCTGGACTACATAAACTATTTAGGGGATAATCTGTGCAACTCTCTTGGGTTGTATGCAGATGCTGCTATCATTTAGTGTCTAGCAGAGTCATCAGAAGATCGAAATCAATTGCAAACTGACTCGGACACTATATCTAAATTGCCTCTCAATAAGGAAAAGTTTAACGTCATCAATAAGTAACAAAATAAATCACTTAAAATTAGATTACACGATAAATCACCCAAATCTAAAGGTTGTCAACTCGAGTGAATAACTAATAATTACAGTTAGGATTAACTAAGTTGAAGTGATTACATAGTTAATGTTGTGGGGAAGGCACCAAAGACTACATTTTATTGGCAGAACACTTAGAAGATGCAACAGGTCTACTAAAGAGGCTGCCTACATTACGCTTGTTCGTCGTCTGCTAGAGTATTGCTGTGTTATATGGGATCCTTAGCAGATAGGATTGACAGGGGAAACCAGAAAAGTTCAAAGAAAGGCAATTCGTTTTGTATTATAACGGATAGATAAACAAGTTGGGATGACAATCATTAAAACGAAAGTGTTTGTAATTGCAGTGAGATCTGTTCGCAAAATTTCAGACGCCAACTTTCTTTTCTGAGTATGACGATACTTTGCTGTCGCCAACCTACATAGGGAGACATGATCATCTTTCTTTCTTTCGCTGGTGCCTTGTCCTGCAAATTCGCAGGGTCGGCATGGTTAGAACGGATTTGGCAAGGTTAATTGTTCGGGTGGCCGGATGCACTTCCTGCCACGACCCCATACCCCCTGAGGACGAAATCAGTGTACCCCATGTGTCGGCGTCGAGTGTAATCTATAAAATAGTGCAAACGTGTTCAGATGTCTGTGAGTCGTGTAACTGAGGGAGAACGTGGGGGCCAGCCCCGTATTCACTAAGTGGCATGTGGAAAACTGCCTAAAGACCACATCCATTCTGGCCAGCACACCTGTCGACATCCGTAATCCGCCAGGCGGATTCGATCTGGGGCCGGCGCGCCTTCCCGAATTCAGGAAGCAGCACATTAGCGTTCGCGGCTAACCTGGCGGGTACATAATCATCACAGTGAAATAAGAGAAATCAGTGCCCGTACTGAAAGATTTAAGTATTCATTCTTTCCGCGCGCTCTCAGAAAGTGGAACGGGAGTGAAACTGTCTGAGGGTGGTTCGAAGAACCCTTTGCCAGGTACTTTAGTGTGAATTGCAGGGGAGTAATGTAGATGTAAATAAAAACAATAGGCATAATGAAAAAAATGCAGCAGTACACTAAAACATTAATTTTTTTCTAAACACAAGAATAGTTTTGTGCCTATGGGGGCGGGCTCATAGCTCATATTGATACTGGTGATGGACATTTATTCCGAGTAGAAGAAAAATTTAATCATTTTATACCCATTAGGCGATGAACACGCTCACAAAGTTTGGAAGATATCGGAGGGGTGCTACGCGGTGTAACACTTTACCAGTGAAGGTCCAACAGTGGGTGATGACGGGACGGCAGGAATCAGCTGTCTTCTCTGTGTTTACCCCCCGCGTGACCTTGAGGCAGGTGTCGGCATGTGCCCGGACGTGCCAGTCTCTCGACGCGGCAAGGCTTGAAAGGGACGGCGTTTGTGTAGGATGAAGGCGCAGAATGAGCCAGCCATTCACTTGTTTATAAATACCTGCGGCGGGCTTCGCGGAAGCGCACTCAAAGGCAGACTGCGCAGTGCGCCAGCAACGTGGCCAACTTCCTGGCAGGATGGCTTGTTCCTGTAGCGCATCGCTTTAGAGCGCTCTCTCTATTAATGGGAGTGACTTTAGGAAATGGGTCTTTTAAGTGGTGTTTTTCGTTCTTTTCAGTACATTAAGACGTAAAGGAAACTTCACTAAGTTTAGTATTATCTTCACAGTGGAAGAATACAATGAATCCAAGCGGTGTAGGATGATTAATCACTTTATGATACATGAACAATTATTATTAACTAAAAAATAGGCTTTTGAGAGATCTCACATATACGAGGTGTGGCTATGAAACAACGGGACTCACCCTGTCACAGAGTAAGTACGCATGCGTTAAACATGTACGACCAATAGCTATGAAGCGTAAAGCCTTCTCAGTGGAATGCGGCACCTCTCGTGTCTGTAGATAAATCATTGTGGCCGTGGCCCTAGGGTAGTAAAAAAGCTGTTATTTTCTTTTGCTGGAAAAAAGATAGAGTAATAACAGAGCAATGAACTGTTGTGGAGTTCCACATGAAACTTGGAAAAATTGCTGCTGAAATTCATCTTTCATTAAAACAAATGTATGGCGAAGACTGTTTATCACGTACATGAATTTTTCACTGGTTCAAACGATTCCAGGATGTCCGAGAAGACGTCGACGATGACTCACGCTCTTGACACCCTTCAACACCAAACACGGATGAAAATATATATATATATATATATATATATATATATATATATATATATATATATATATATATATATAAACAGGTAATCTGATTCGATTTGACCGTCGTTTGAGTATTCGATCGATTGCTTGAACTCTAGGAAATGACAAATAATGCCCATGGCAAATTTTACGTATTCAGTTTAACATGTGAAAAGAGTGTTCGAATCTGGTACCGAAAATTCTCACAATTGAACAAAAACAAGCTCGCGAACATGTTTGCACAGACACTTTGGATAGTACCACTGAAAATGATCTTTATTTCTTGGTAACAGTAACAACTTCTGAGAAATATTGTTTTCATTTATGATTATGAAACCAAGCATAAATCCATCGACTTTACCGAGTGTGGAAAAAGCTCGAATGTACAAACCTAGATTCAATGCGGTAATGACTGTTTTTTATTTTTGATATTTATGGATTGGTGTATATTTTCTGGATTCCTGAAGGTCATATTATTAATCAACATTACTACCTTGACGTTCTTGCCCAACTCCGCGAAAAAATAAGAAAAAACCTCTTGGTGGGAGAACAAGCCATTGGTTTGGCATCAAGAAAACGCACCGACTCATATCGCGCTGTCTGTTAAGAAATTTCTAGTGAAGCACAGCATCCCAGCCTTAGACTTCCCACATTATTCGCCTGACATAGCATTATGTGACTTTTATCTATTCGCCAAGGAAAATCTGAATTAAAAGGAACAAAATTTCAGTCTGCTGAAACAGTGAAAGGAAAGGAACTCACAAAGAGAGACGTCCAGCTCTGTTTCTTTCAATGGAAAATTCGCGTAAAGCGTTGTAGGGATAGAGGAGGGGAGTATACTGAAGATAGCCATAAGTAAATATATGTGTTTCGGAAATAAAATGTTTTACAACAGTAAACCAGTTGTATTGTAGACACGCCTCGTATATTTGAAATAAATAAGGCTTTAGATCCATATTCTTGCGTTAAAAAATAACTCTTAAGAGATATCCTATTTTGATAACATTTCCAGATTCACGGTGTGCTAGCACCAACATGTCAACAAAAGTCTGGTGTCTTTAACGTAAACTGTCGTGACGACGGGTGGAACATTTGCGTGACGTCAGAAATACACTCTCTGAAAAAGAAAGTAAAGCACCTTGAAGGGGAGAGGGAAACGAAAAGAAACTTGACGGAATGTGCGGTATGTGATGTTATTTCACTGATAACGAAGTCTAACCAACTTTACAAAGAACTTGGCAATATGAGACCACTAATTAGTATGACATTGCAAGCCTTCTGACCTGGGTTAATGCACCGATTAGGTTCGAAATAGTCTCATAAAGTCGTTCTACATCCTCCTGAGGCAAAATGGTCATTAACTGTTGTAACAGGTCCTTGAATCTTGGATACTGGCATTGAGACGGAGGATTTTTTTAAAATTTATTGTCTTTCGGGACGTGCCCATACAGCCATCTCACAAGTGTAATGTCAACTATGACGATACGAACGTAAGGACAACACGACACGCAGTCCCCGAGAGGAGAAAATTTTTGACCCGGCCGTGAATTCAACCCGGGCTCTTTCGGACAGCAATCCGCCGCGCTGACCGCATATTTACCAAGGCAGACTTGGGACGGAGTTGACGCCAAAGTTGGTGCCACGGATGTTTTATCAGGGACAGAACTGGGGCTTTGGCTGTCCACGGGAGTATCTTCGCATCACGCACCAGTTCGTAGAGAAGCGTGGCATGTGTTGAAAAATGATACCATGATACGGTCGCAAGAGAGATAAGACATGAGGACATAGGATGTCGTCGACGCATCGTTCTACCGTCACTATTCCTCCAACATTTACCAGTCCTAACCTGATGTCATACCCGAGCTCCTTCCTCACCATTATGCCAGGAGTAATGCAGCTGTGGTCTGCAAAACATTCGAAGAATGAGACATCTTCCCAGGTACCCATCATACTCTTTGACGAGTATGCAGAGAACCGCGATTCATCGCTGAACACAATGCGTCTCCATTCGTCAGCAGTCTACACTTCCCTGTGATGGCACCTCTCCAAGCGCAGCTGTTTGTGTTGTGTTCGACGGTAATTCCCAAGTCTGGCTGCTGCCAGCCTCCGGTCAGTGATGCAGAATTGCAAAGAACGTTGTAGGGAGTCCATTACTTGTTCTCCTTCATGATGATCAGACGTGGATGGTACGGAACTCGACGACGGGTGCACCTATATCTCTACCGCTATTTTCGCAAACTGAGTACGAGGTGTGTACCGAAGATCCTTACTGACCAAAACAAAGAGCAAAGAATGTCAATCGAATGAACGTTTCTGTAGAGATATGGTGAGGATGATTTCTTTCCGCATGATGAGGACCGACTGTTACCTTTTCTTTTAATTCAAACAATAGTTTGAAGGGCAACGGTTTGATGATGACGAGGTCGCTATTTTCCACTATTTCAGGTCTCAGGGGAGAAAGTTATACGCAGAGTGCGTGAGCAGCTTTTGCTTAGAAGTGAATGGCAATTACGCGTAAAAGTAAACTAGGGTGCTGGAAACTAAAATCACCAATACAAGCTTTTTCATGCGAATATTTTTGTTGATATTTTTGGTATGGTGTTAGCGTCCATCAAATGAATGTGTAACTGCTGACAAGTACCCACTTTTTTAAAACTGGGTAGGGTTCTTTGTTGCAAATAGCGGTGGAAGAAATCTAGAAGAGGGGATGACATAGAGTTACCGCACACCAGACCTTGTGCCACTGTCATGGGTTTAATCTCAGATCCTCTAGAGGAGTCTCACTGAAGAGGAACATATTTTAGTTTGGCAGGTAATATTTCCATCGAGAGGAAACCGAAAAACTCGGCAGTGCTAGGTCCTGATTGACAGGAGTGAAGGTGTAGACTACATGCAGGCAATATGTTTCAGCTTTTCCTCCTCTCTCTCTCTCTCCTCCTCCTCAATAACACGAACACTAAACTACATTCTATATGCATTCATCAAATGCAGTCTCACCGTTTATAGTTTAAACACAAATTATTCTATGTATGCGAACCCTTCGGATCTCCCAGGAAGTAATACCACATGATTTAGGTTTTTTTTTAGATCTGTATTTCTTTCCTTCCCTCCTTCTTGCTCCGACCCCCTTTCCTTCCTCTCTGTATCACTCTTTCCCTCCGCCTTTCAGTATTTATTTTCCGCCCTGTAATCAGTAATACTACTTAAATAGCAGTCTAAGCAAGTGAGACTTCCTGGCAGATTAAAACTGTGTGCCGGACCGAGACCCGAACTAGAGCACTTGCCCGCGAAAGGCAAAGGTTCCGAGTTCGAGTCTCGGTTCGGCACACAGTTTTAATCTGCCAGGAAGTTTCATATCAGCGCACACTCCGCTGCAGAGTGAATATCTCATTCTGGAGTCTAAGCACGTGTTATACACTGACATGATGAAAGTCATAAGATACCAATATGCACTTACACAGATGGTGGTAGTATCGCGTACGAAAGGTATAAAAGGGTAGTGCATTGATGCAGCTATCATTTTTACTCAGGTGATTCAGGTGCAAAGATTTCCCACGTGATTACGGCTTCACTGCGGGGATTGACAGACTTTGAAAGCGGAATGGTACATGGAGCTAGAAGCATGGGGCATTCCATTTAGAAGATAATTAGGGAATAGCATACTCAGTGATCTACAGTGTCAAGAGTATGCCGAGAATACCAAACTTCAGACACTGCCTCTCACCACGGACAACGCGGCTGCCGACGACCTTCACTTAACGACCTAGAGCAGCGACTATTATGTAGCGTATGTGTTGCTCACAGACAAGCAACACTGCTGAAATAGCCACAGAAATCAATGTGAGACGTGCGACGAAAGTATCCGTTAGGACAGTGCGGCGAAATCTGGCGTTAATGGGCTGTGGCAGCAGACGACTGATGTGAGTGTCTTTGCTAACAGCAAGACATCGTCTGCAGCGCTTCTGCTGGGCTCGTGACCACGTCGGTTGGGCCCTAGATGACTGGGAAATCGTGGCTTGATCGCCGAATCCCAATTTCAGTTGGCAAGAGCAGATGGTGGAGGTCGAGCGTGGCGCAGACCCCACGAAACCATGGAGCCACTTTGTCAACGAAGCACTGTGTAAGCTGGTGGTGGCTCCATAAGGGGGTAGGTTGTGTTTACATGGAATCGACTGGGTCCTCTGGTCCAACCGAACCGATAATCGAGTCGAAATAGTAATGTCCGTCTACCTATGGACCATTTGCAACCATTCACGGACTTCATGTTCCCAGAAAATGATGTCATGTCATTGGGCTATAGTTGTTCGCGGTTGGTTTCAAGAACACTTTGGACAATTCGAAAGAATGATTTAGCCATCCAGATCTCTCGAAATGAATCCTACCGAAGATTTATGGGACATAATCGAGAGGTCAGTTCGTGTAGAACATCCTTCATCAGCAAAATTTTTGCAGTTATGGACGGCTATAGGGGCAGCATGGCCCAATATTTCTGCAAGAGGCTTCCAACGACTTGTTGAGTTCATGCCATGTCTTGCTGGTGCACTATGCCGGATAAAAGGAGGTCCGACACGGCGTTAAGAAGTATCCCATGACTTTTGTCTCCTCAGTGTATGTCTTGGTTACAATATTTTTATTTAGGATTTTCTTCTTCGGGCACAACACTGTCAATAGCTATGTGCAGCATCTTACCGACGATTTTAATTCCTGACGTAGAAAAATCATCTCTCGATATTTGTGCTGCCTCTGACGCATTCAGGGACGTGTCTGCTTGCTGTTGTGTACAACAAAGAAATTATGTTTTCGAATTGTATCAACCTTCAATATTTTCCCGTCTCTAAATTAAAAAGTGGTAGAAAAAGTACTCTGTTCTATATGAAACCACTTCGAAGCTTTGCAAGTTTGGTTAGAGCGCACAGCGAGTACGACTGTCGTTACACAGGTATTGGAGCCCATTAAATTTGGTTTATGCTCTTCATTACGCCTAGAACGAGACCACTTCGTCAAAATAAGAAGCCTCTACTTAAACAATAATAAAATTTTCGTTTTACTTAAATAAGTGCTGGACTAGGAGCATGTACGACTAGAATTACTTACCATTACTCTACCTATTAGTAAAGTTGGTGAAACATACACGTGTCGTGAGAGCTGCGAAACTGGATGGTGTCTATGGTGCTTATACCAAGCTGCCCCACTTGCTGGAGTGCGTTGTTAACGGATGGCCTACTTAGCTTAATTGAATTACTGCAATCGTATAATTTTCTCATTCGCAAAATCATCTGTTCATGTTTGGCCAAAGAGAAAGCAAAAGTTTAATGAGTTACGTGTTTTTATTAAAAATTAATTTCAGACCTGGTATACAAGGTCAGTTTTATCAACGTTTAAAATAATCCCATTTAAGTGACTCCCTCTCTCTAAATGCGCACAGCCATGCATATAGGGCCTAATTCCGCAATTTGCTTTTCAAAATCTTAAATAAATACTATTAATAGTACCATAAAAGCACTGCATTTTACGTTGAATATCACTTCTGATAGAACCACTCTAACTTGTAATTTCTGTCCATTACAAAACTAAATAGTAGTACTGAGTAATTCTTTTAGTGGGCAATAAATCGTTTGTATCACAGCTATGGAATCCAAAATAGGGCAGATGACTCAACCAATTGGCCTTGGAAAGACTGAACGACTTTTCCAATCAAAATAAACTTCACCTGTAACATAATTCACTTTTTTGACGACGTAAGACAAAGTAACATCGCAGTTACACGTCGAAAATCGCAGTTCCTACACCCAACAGCTTTGGATCATTACATTTACTACACACGCGTTCTAACTTACAGATTCTCGGCGACGTGATAAACATTCTCCGTGACGTGGCCGACGGAAGTCAAAGACTCGAATGACATCGCCAGCACTGCTTAGTTTCTGGTCACTGTTAATTCCAGTTAGCAGAAGATACTGCGCTTAAAGACTCTACATGCATCCACGAAACCAGAAGTACAACAATGACGATCGCTCCAATTTTATGTGTGAATGAGTTTCAAATAATCGTATTAATTGTCATGTTTGACCGATTTATCATTAAACTGGGTGCAATTATCAGTAACTGGAAAACCGTCCGTATCGTTCAATACCAATCGATTTGTAACAGTCTAAGTACTCCCATAAGTCACTCGCCTAAAGTCTTCTTAAAGTACGATTATCGTAGTAGCACTGCCCATATTTGTCATAATTACACTACTGGCCATTAAAATTGCTACACCACGAAGATGACGTGCTACAGACGCGAAATTTAACCGACAGGAAGAACATGATGTGATGTGCAAATGATTAGCTTTTCAGAGCTTTCACACAAGGTTGGCGCCGGTGGCGACACCTACAACGTGCTGACATGAGGAAAGTTTCCAACCGATTTCTCATACACAAGCAGCAGTTGACCGGCGTTTCCTGGTGAAACGTTGTTGTGATGCCTCGTGTAAGGAGGAGAAATACGTACCATCACGTTTCCGACTTTGATAAAGGTCGGATCGTAGCCTATCGCGATTGCGGTTTATCGTATCGCGACATTGCTGCTCGCGTTGGTCGAGATCCAATTAATGTTAGCAGAATATGGAATCGGTGGGTTCAGGAAGGTAATACGGAACGCCATGCTAGATCCCGACGGCCTAGTATCACTAGCAGTCGAGATGACACGTATCTTATCCGCATGGCTCTAACGGATCGTGCAACCACGTCTCGATCCCTGAGTCAACAGATGGGGACGTTTGCAAGACAACAACCATCTGCACGAACATTTCGACGACGTTTGCAGCAGCATGGACTATCAGCTCGGAGACCATGGCTGCGGTTACCCTTGACGCTGCATCACAGACAGAAGCGCCTGCGATGGTGTACTCAACGACGAACTTGGGTGCACGAATGGCACAACGTCATTTTTTCGGATGAATCCAAGTTCTGTTTACAGCATCATGATGGTCGCATCGGTGTTTGGCGACATCGCGGTGAACGCACTTTGGAAGCGTGTATTCGTCATCGCCACACTGGCGTATCACCCGGCGTGATGGTCTGGGGTGCCATCGTTTACACGTCTCGGTCACCTCTTGTTCGCACCGACTGCACTTTGAACAGTGGACGTTACATTTCAGATGTATTACGACCCGTGGCTCTACCCTTCATTCGATCACTGCGAAACCCTACATTTCAGCAGGATAATGCACGACTGCATTTTTCAGGTCCTGACGGACCTTTCTGGATGCAGAAAATGTTCGACTGCTCCCCTGGCCAGCACATTCTCCAGATCTGTCACCAACTGAAAACGTCTGGTCAATGGTGGCCGAGCAACTGGCTCGTCACAGTCACTACTCTTGATGAGCTGTGGTATCGTGTAGAAGCTGCATGGGCTGCTGTACCTGTACACGCCATCCAAGTTCTTTTTGACTCAATGCCCTGGCGTATCAAGGCCGTTATTACGGCCAGAGGTTGTTTTGTCTGGGTACTGATTTCTCGGGATCTATGCACCCAAACTGCGTGAAAATGTAATCACATGTCAGTTCTAGTATAATATATTTGTCCAATGAATACCCGTTTATCATCTGCATTTCTTCATGGTGTAGCAATTTTAATGGCCAGTAATGTACATAGGGAAAATGATAAAATGTTGAATATACTACTCAGTGAGTTCAGTGTAATATCAGTCGACGAATACAGCTCTTGTCGACTGGTACTTTCTGCTATATGCAGCAGCTTCGTGGAACAGCTCCACGAGTCATCATGGATTTCCTGGTCTGAGGACGGTCACTTTTGACTGAAACCGGTTACCGTAACTAATAAGTTAATGATTGTTGTGATCTGGACTGTCTCTTTGTGTTGCAATGTTAAATACGATAGCTGTTGTTCAATTACGACTTTTGAAAGTCAGTATAAAAGTGCCCCTAACATGGCCTAAAGAAAAAGGGGAAGAAGCGGCGAGTCTTTTCCTGCAGTGATTATCCGTTCATCTAGTGATCTGCAGCAGATTAGCCGCGAAGCTTACGCAATCTAACTGAACCTATCACGCCGAATACCTCGCGGGCACCGAGCAGCGGAATGTGGGATTAACGGAGCATGGAATTCTGGCAGCGCACCCCTCAGTTCTAATTCCGAACGCCAGAGCATGGTTCCTAGTTATTAAAGGCTTCATCAAAAATAACGTCGCGCTTTCTCTAGCTTCAAAATAATGTTGCCTGCACCACCCAAGCATGGTGTCCGAAAGTCTCATAATCCTAAACACATATAAACGGACGCTACTTCGGATGTTTAAAGATATAAATACTATCTGAAACCGAAACTTGCTTACAGGCTGACATGTTTGTAAACAGCCACTCATCTACTCGACACACGAATGTAATTTGATAATGTCTCTTATTTCTCGAATTTATACTGTGCATCCTCATCATAATACAGTGCACAGTAAGTTATAAAAATATTTTAAAAACAGCAGTAACTCGAGAAATCGTAACACAGTTTTACGAAAGATGGGTGTGTTCCGCACAACCACCTTCGTCATAGATATAAGTATCTCCAAAGATTGCTTTCAGTTGAGTTTGGTCTTCGGAAAAACAAAGTTCCACACTGTTTCCTTTAGTTCTTGATAGGATATCCCTGCCCTCAAGTCTATCAGCACATCCATTACCTCTTTCCCCTCTCCTTTACCTTCTAACGTGTACGTCTGTTCCCTTCCCTCTCTCTCATAGACCGCAGGGAGAGTTCCTGCCCATCGTACTCTTTCGGTCACTTCCTTACTCCGCTCTATTCATTCAACACTAGGAGGACCTCAAGCAGGATACTACCTACAAGGACCGACAGGGCCAAATTGGCTCCATGTTTATTTTTGTTTACTTGATCAGATTGTGATAGGTAATGGAATGTAACACACATATATAGCTTTGGTTGATTTTTATTAACAAAATAAATACATTACACACACTAACACACACACACACATTCCACCGTAGTTTACTGCTGCACTTGTCGCACCACACTCGTCTTCTCTTCTCGCATTTGCCACATACTGCTTTCTCACAACCTGAACAAACAGTAGCAGTATGGTTTCCTTTACATGAGGTACGAATTTTACACTTCTCTCTCTTAGTTGCTCTCTGTGGTCCGCCTTTAGTGTCTGCATGATTCTGGTCTGGCTCTTTATTTCTTGATGATACATACTGCGCTCGAAGCTCTTCGGACAAATGAAAAATATACTTCCGCTTGGTAAGTCGTGTACCAGTCACTTCCTTATACAACACCCAGGAATTTATGGCAGCCAAATCAAAAATGTTGTAAAACACATGCATTGGCCAACGTCTTGTACCGGCTTTTGTGGAATACATCCTTGTCATTTGACCGACAACCTCGACCCCAAATATTGTTTCATTGTAGAATTGCACTGTTTCAGGAGTCTTCTTCTGACTATCGTACAGGGATACATGAGAGTGAAGTGAACTCAGTAACCAAACATTCTTGTCAGTTTTCCCTTGAAAAATGGTTCAAATGGCTCGGAGCACTATGGGACTCAACTGCTGAGGTCATTAGTTCTCTAGAACTTAGAACTAGTTAAACCTAACTAACCTAAGGACATCACACACATCCATGCCCGAGGCATGACTCGAACCTGCGACCGTAGCGGTCTCGCGGTTCCAGACTGCAGCGCCAGAACCGCGCGGCCACTTCGGCCGGCTTTTCCCTTGATAAACTGTTAGTGTCGTTCCATCATCATTTTTATACACAATAGTCGAGTGGAGTGGTTGTTTACTGGTCTTTGCAGCAGGAGGCACCTCTCTTCGATTACGGTTCAAAGTACCTACTAAAGTTGTCGATACCGCCCTCAGACGGTTTGCAAGGCTTAGCGAAGTAAAGTAACTGTCAGTAGTGACATTCAAACTTTTGCCTAAGTATGGTCCCATAAGCCTAAGAACAACATTTTCACCTACGCCTACCAGCGTGTGGGAATCCATTCAGTATGTATTTACTAGAAACAACTACAAGCAACCAGAATTTTATGCCAAACTTATTTGACTTGCTTGCAAGATATTGTGTGAATGGGCATCTTGTTTTAGGCGGCAAAAGTTGTTCATCAACTGTAAGATAAGGTCCTGCTTTATAGCTAGACGCACTGGTTTCTATGAAAGCATTCCAAGTATCTGAGACCAAAGCAAATTTGTCAGCCTTGACGCTTTCAGATCTAGTGGACTTGGTGTCAAACCTCATATAGTCCATTATTTCGATAACTCTGTTTCGTCCCATAGTTTGTCTGAAAAATGGAGGACCCCATGCTGTTCACCATAGGCTTTTGAGAGGAAAATTCTTTGCCCCATACACTCCTCTTGCATACATTATGGCGACAAAAGCATCCAGTTCTTCAGTGTCTACTGCCCAAAAATCGTCTTGTGTTCGACGACGAGCCTCAGCTTCAGTACAGAGCTTGATGTGGTGCATCATGGAAGCACTGAAAACTAACCGCCAAGCACTAAGAAGTTTCCCACTCTGAATTTTCCTTTTAGCATATTATGTTGGTCCTGAGCTCTCCCGCAAAATGTTATGACTTTGTAGACGACCTGAAAACATATGAAAAAAGAACAGTATTTTTAGAACGTGTAATGTACTGATATTATATGAGTATATCGCTTCTTGTAATTTTACAAACTAAAACTCTACACAAAGAGCAGAATATTACTCACCTGCATTAGAACCGACTGGTACAATTTTCCACACAATCCCATCTTTTGCTGTTTCTTTTTCTTCAGTAGGTTGCCCAGTATCAGTTTTTGACTGACTTTCCGGGGAAGCTAATGTTGTCTGGGTTGTTGATCTTATAGAGCTAGAATTTGGAACATCAGAAGGCATGCTGGATGTAGAAGCTTCATATTCCCCTAAATTTAGCGGAAAACTGTCCTGGGCTGTGTTTACATCCTCACATTCCTTGCACGAATCACATTCTTCATCTGCACACACTGGAACTACTAAACTTTCTTCATTGTCCTGATCGCTGTCGGAAAACTCAAATCCTTCACCTGAACTTTCATCATCTATTTTTCTCAGTTCTGCTAGTATTTCAGCGTCTGTTAGCCGCTTCTTGTATTCGTAGCTCATGACTGCAGGGACGACTCTCAGATACCGTCACAACAGACAATAACTGAAATCCTTTATTCAACTAACCAGCAATCAGCGGTGGATTGAATTACATTGTTGTCGCATATTTGAACAACAAAAGGACAACAGTTGATGTGATTTCATACGAAGTATTGCAAAGAAGTAGCCTCTAAATACAGAGAATTGTTGGAGGGGCCAAACTGGCCCCGCCGTCCTTCGAGGTGGTAAGCTTCATATTTCACAACCTAATAAAAATAGGACACTCCAAAACGCGGTGGTTAATATTTCATATGACTGATGAAAAGTCACAAAATATAAAGTCAGTCGAACTTAAGATTTGCTCAGAAAACAAGTGAAAAGATCGAAAAGGGGCCAATTTGGCCCCTCGGTCCTTCTAGTGTTAATTTTCTCCATTATTCTTCCAGGCAGATTTCGAACAATTCTAAATGCTTCTCCCGTTTCTTTCTTAATAACCAGTTTTCGGAGTTATGTGCAACTATACTTCAAATACAGTGTTTTGTAAATCACTTCCTCAGATCAATTTACATTCCTCTTGCATTCAGTAATCCTTGCCTTTTCCTAAGTGCTTTATTTCCACTGACTACCTTTGTTCTTATTGCTGCGGCGCACATTTCATCTGCGTTACGTGGTGGTATGCACGGTCAAGTTCCTTTCCCTTTAGTGTTATACTCGTATTTCCCGGGCTCTCTGTCGTTGCTACGAGGGTGTGCTGAAAAGTAATACTTCCGAATTTCTTATGTCAAAAAGTAACGCTTTTATTTAAAGACTTTGTTAACATTTCTCATCTTTCTTCTTCATGTCTACATATTTACATCTCAACACAGTCACCATGGCAACGAACACGTTTATTCCAACGAGAGTCCAATTGGTTGACGAAGCCGCAACCTCACCTCTGTTGGCTGCGCTTCGTCACTATCAAAGAGAAGTCCTCGAAGATGTTCTTTACATTATGTAAACAGATGAAAATCGGATGGGGTCGAGTCAGGACTGTCTGGAAGGATCATTAGTAACAGTGAACACAACGCACTGGATTGTTGCAGATACCGCAGCGTCCGTATGTGGTCGTTCGTTGTCAAGCTGAAGCAGAGGGTGCTCCATGTGCGGATGAGCTCTTCGAATTATTAGTGCTTTCAGTTTTTTTTATGGTCTCTCACGCACTGACGTGGTTGCGTGATTCGCCAGCGGCAGAGGTTTGCAACTTGCATCAGCGAACCGGGAAAGTCGACCGAGTAATATGCACGACGTGTAATACTGCAACCGATATTTAGAACAGAATAAAAAATTCAGAGGCGGTACTTTTCAGCACGCCCTCGTAATTTCATTACTTATTGGTATCAAACTTAAACTTCTCACGTCTGTGTGAAAGAAAAGTCTTGACGAGCTAACTGGCACCGTCCGATGTGGCCGAGCGGTTCTAAGCGCTTCAGTGCGGAACCGCGCTGCTGCTACGGTCGCAGGTTCGAATCCTGCCTCGGGTACAGATGTGTGCGATGTCCTTAGATTAGTTAGGTTTAAGTAGTTCTAAGTCTAGGGGACTAATGACCTCAGATGTTAGGTCACATAGTGCTTAGAGCCATTTGAACTATTTTGAGCTAACTGGCCCTCCATGTCTTTGTCGAGAGTTGTATCCGTATCGGTTTGCATATTTTCTGCATCTGTGATCATCTTAACACTCGTTTCTTGATAAGGGGCATTATGTTACAGTTAAATCAATTGGAATACTATTTTCTTTCACATTTTATTGCTGGAGCCATATCCCCTACAGTCAACCTTACAAAAATACCATTAATGTTTATAATTCCGTGGAATTTTTCACCAAAAAGAGAAAATACTTTTTATAACGAGAGACAATAGAAATCAACGGGCCTTTCGCCTTAGAACCGTCGAAACGTCCCTTAATTGCAACGGTCGCCAACGAGTGTCTCTTCTAGCAGACTACAAACTACACTCCTGGAAATGGAAAAAAGAACACATTGACACCGGTGTGTCAGACCCACCATACTTGCTCCGGACACTGCGAGAGGGCTGTACAAGCAATGATCACACGCACGACACAGCGGACACACCAGGAACCGCGGTGTTGGCCGTCGAATGGCGCTAGCTGCGCAGCATTTGCGCACCGCCGCCGTCAGTGTCAGCCAGTTTGCCGTGGCATACGGAGCTCCATCGCAGTCTTTAACACTGGTAGCATGCCGCGACAGCGTGGACGTGAACAGTATGTGCAGTTGACGGACTTTGAACGAGGGCGTATAATGGGTATGCGGGAGGCCGGGTGGACGTACCGCCGAATTGCTCAACACGTGGGGCGTGAGGTCTCCACAGTACATCGATGTTGTCGCCAGTGGTCGGCGGAAGGTGCACGTGACCGTCGACCTGGGACCGGACCGCAGCGACGCACGGATGCACGCCAAGACCGTAGGATCCTACGCAGTGCCGTAGGGGACCGCACCGCCACTTCCCAGCAAATTAGGGACACTGTTGCTCCTGGGGTATCGGCGAGGACCATTCGCAACCGTCTCCATGAAGCTGGGCTACGGTCCCGCACACCGTTAGGCCGTCTTCCGCTCACGCCCCAACATCGTGCAGCCGCCTCCAGTGGTGTCGCGACAGGCGTGAATGGAGGGACGAATGGAGACGTGTCGTCTTCAGCGATGAGAGTCGCTTCTGCCTTGGTGCCAATGATGGTCGTATGCGTGTTTGGCGCCGTGCAGGTGAGCGCCACAATCAGGACTGCATACGACCGAGGCACACAGGGCCAACACCCGGCATCATGGTGTGGGGAGCGATCTCCTACACTGGCCGTACACCATTGGTGATCGTCGAGGGGACATTGAATAGTGCACGGTACATCCAAACCGTCATCGAACCCATCGTTCTACCATTCCTAGACCGGCAAGGGAACTTGCTGTTCCAACAGGACAATGCACGTCCGCATGTATCCCGTGCCACCCAACGTGCTCTAGAAGGTGTAAGTCAACTACCCTGGCCAGCAAGATCTCCGGATCTGTCCCCCATTGAGCATGTTTGGGACTGGATGAAGCGTCGTCTCACGCGGTCTGCACGTCCAGCACGAACGCTGGTCCAACTGAGGCGCCAGGTGGAAATGGCATGGCAAGCCGTTCCACAGGACTACATCCAGCATCTCTACGATCGTCTCCATGGGAGAATAGCAGCCTGCATTGCTGCGAAAGGTGGATATACACTGTACTAGTGCCGACATTGTGCATGCTCTGTTGCCTGTGTCTATGTGCCTGTGGTTCTGTCAGTGTGATCATGTGATGTATCTGACCCCAGGAATGTGTCAATAAAGTTTCCCCTTCCTGGGACAATGAATTCACGGTGTTCTTATTTCAATTTCCGGGAGTGTATTTTTCGTTTGTTTAGTAGTCTCCATCATGAACACCCACCAAAGTATATACAGAAAGCACGTGGAACTAGTAATGTCGTGTCCATGCGTCGAAAAATATGAAGTACTTAGTTACGCCTGTTAACATTGTATGCAGCTCACCTGTACTTGTTAGCCAATGTTTCTCAATTCTCATTACACTTTCAAGAAGTATATGTTCGATGTTTCAGGAACGACATACAGTAA
Organism: Schistocerca nitens; assembly: GCF_023898315.1. Classification (NCBI taxonomy): domain Eukaryota; kingdom Metazoa; phylum Arthropoda; class Insecta; order Orthoptera; family Acrididae; genus Schistocerca; species Schistocerca nitens. The sequence continues at coordinate 108,917,952 of NC_064615.1, forward strand.
ACTTCCGTGTGGTGTTCTACCGGTTATTTCCGCTTGATTACCTAATGTCAGTAACATAAAGTGTTGAAATTTCCCAACTGTCTAAATTTCCCTACACGATCTTACTGAATTAATCCTCGAAGGAATCTTACCCCCCGTTGAAATTATTTCTGTTGTAGTTGATACATTCACCCTTTATACTTCAAGCATATTCTAATCTCAAATATAAATTGCTTGTAACTGTTTCTTTGAACTTCATTCATGACACGTCATTCGAACTAAATTACACCCAACTTTTATCATTTTTGACACACAGTTGATTGAATTATGATTACTTTCACTGTGGTTATTCGATTTATGGCAAATTTTCAATATGGTCTAGACGCTGCGAGTATATATACTTCTCTGTGGTGAACCTATAGAAGTTTCCCCGGAAAATTAATCATTGTCTTTCGTGTTTCAGCTTTGACGGTGCGATTTTTGACGAGGCGGTTCATCGGCGAGTATCGTTCGGATACTGGTGAGTCAAGCTTCAGATTTAAGCAGTGTTGCACGACACAACCTTGCATCGAATAACAATAATAATAATAATGATAATAATAATAGAGTGCATGGGAAGGCAGAGAACTAATCTGCCAGATTCGTAGAAATACAAAAGTATAAATCTCGGTGAAATCTCTGAGACTTTTCAGATATGTACCAGTGTTCGACAAGGAGTCAGTGTCTCCCTTCTGCTATTTCATTTGGTCTGGACGATGGGAAAATGACACGAACAGTATTAACATCTGCAATTCAGTATACAAAGTCAATATTAAACGTAGAGTCTTCTCTTATGATTCAGTGGTGATTACTAAGACTAAAGATCAAATTAATACGCCACAAAGAAACTACACGAGATCGACACAAGGTCATACATTCGCATATTTGAGGAGAAATTTCATTGCATGGAAAAACTGCATCAAAATAGCAGGAACGTCCGACTAAAAGTGGAATGTGGGACGTTTTGCAAGTGTTTTCCTTCAAATGCCTTGGGGAGATACAACGGCCTTCAGGGTTGAAGAGCAGAGAAATTATGTAGATAGCCACGAATAAGCAACATTCATAATCCCATTTAAACTCCACAACAAAAAAAGTATTATTCGTAATATGAAATTTTACCATAAGTGCTGTGTATCTGGGGCCATATCTGCTGGAGGGTACTCCAAAGTTGCAGAAATTGAGAAACAGGAGCGGAATATTCTGAGGAAAATATGTATCTTCATTCTTGCAGGTTTTCTTCAGGATGGCCTGCTGCATCAATAGAATTAATGTATCAGCTGGCGGGTTGCTGGCGAGGGTAAGACATCACTTCAGAAGCATCCCTGGAAGACAATAAAGAATGTGCAGTAGAAGGATGTGGAGGAAATACAAGGGTTTGACATAAACGTGGGAACACCTCCATACTCTGCACATGATCTCTAATCTTAGCAGAAACTCTTTCAGGCACTTTCGATTTTCCTACTAAAGAGCACCGAGAAAAATTACCTTCTCCTGCTTGCCTTCAAAACGTACAAGCATCTCCTATTCCTGCAACCTCACATTCGGTTTATTCGGTTTCTAAAACACATCAGTTGCAAATATAATCTCATACCTTATTTTTGTAATCGTGTAGAATATACAACGATCAGCAGGCGTCAGACTAGTTCTGCAGTCGTTCGTGAAAAGAAAGCGGCGCCATTGGTCTTGGGTTTGTTCTAGGTGTTCCATTACCCAATTTCTTAATGCCCCATGGTGTTGTCAGTTTCCTTCTTCTGTTCGTAATGGACACCCAAATACCAGATTGGTGTGTGGAGACAGTTGCGTAACGTCCGGTTCGACACAGCCTTCCCTGGTTCCCAAAAATGGCAGGACGCAGTTCAGTTGCATTATCTTTGGTATACGAATATGTATAAACCGTGATCTGTAGATAGTGTTCGTTAGTTGGTGCTGACTGCGAACGACCTCTACGAGGCAGATCTTGACTACTTTGCGTCTCTCGATAGTATTTGATTGTTTGAATTCCTTCGCTGTGGTGCACTTCGATTTCGTGAGCAATTTCCCCTGCTTACAGACCTTCTTGCCGCAAAGAGACAGTGTGCGAACCCTCTAGGGTCGAAATGACCCTTTGAGGCATGCTGACGGTTCCAGCACTGCACACTACTCGTAGTTTCATTGTCCTGAGCACCATAGGAGACAGACACACCGGCGGTAAGGTGGGGGTTCCCTACAACTGTTAACTGTAACTAAAATAATAATTTCCCTCCTTCTTGAGACATCTACAGCTACATAATTACTCTGTAATTTATATTCCGGACTTTGGCAGTTACAGTGCACCAGATCTTAACAAGTACAACGAAAACAAAGTGAAAAACACTGAAACTGATTCCATTTGTCTTATCCAAGAAAGACAGTTATGGCACGTAAAATAAAACAATACTTATCCCAACTACATTATTTTATACCTGTGACCATCATAGTAGTATAACAATTGTGTCATCGTTATATTGGAGAATACACTGCATGGGAAAGAAAAAAATGTGTTCCCTTTTTAAATAAAATTACTTGCAAATGTTTTGCATTTGAGATTGCGAAGTATGTAATTACTGCTACGGATCCTCCACTATAAAGGCGAATAGTTGTCATTGTTACATACAGTCCTTGTGCTTGAACTGCCGTTGAAATAGATGCTACGGCAACATCTTTCTCGTTATGCAGACACAAACTTCACGTAGCCTGAATTCAGTCACACTTTGCCGAATACTAACAGATGATTGAGGTAATAAGTTATAAAGGGGAAGGAAAATTGTGAATTAGTAATGCCTAGGCAACGGGAACACGGAAGTACTTGATTTCCTTTTATCTAAATTTCAAAAGTTTGTGACTTGGTGCAAATTAGCCCAATTACTGATAATTATCAACGCATAAGATGTGCCGTTAACCAAGTTCATTTCAAAATAACGAACTTTAAATAGGTCGGTGGAAACAGACCTATCGTAAATAGTCTGAACCATGTAGTTGGTGATTCTGCTTTACCCATGAGGATAGTTAGTCTCAGGCCCTGCTCACTGCACGTATCCTTAACATTTTAAATGACGCCAAAATTCTGAAAGGCACTTTCCCGCGGTATTACATATTCCGTCGCTTCTTTCGGTGATCACTGCAATGATCTTTTGCGTCGATATCCTCTACGTTTCTTGTCCAGTCTGACTAAATTATTCATTACCGAACCGTCCTCTCGCTGGCTTCTACTGACTGCTCCTCAACAATATTTTATCAGTAACAGTTCTCGCGTCCATGTTAGTGCCAAAATGTTTGATAATATCACATAACATGAAAAACCTACCATCATTGCAGTTTAATAAACATCATTTTACATCATATTGTTAACGTTAACACACTGTAAAGATACAAGCCTTGAAATTAATGTTTTGAAAAAAATATGTGCAAATTATTGTATCCATAACACAGAGACAATTTGACCAAAAGTATTCCAATATTATCATGTGGCTTAACTGTTGACCCATTTATACTAGGGTCGTTCAATAAGTAAAGCCCCACATTTTTTTCACAGAACTTATTTATTGTTAAGAGTCAGAATTTGGTGACAATATACATCAACTTGTCCATGTCCTACTTTTCTACGTAGTCTCCATCACGTTCTATTTCCGTACGCCAACGTTGTGGAATAGCATGTATTCCCTGCTGTAAAAGCTCTTGTCCTCTAGGCGTAGCCATGTTTTCACTGCATGACTGACACTCTCTCATCTTCAAAGTGCGTCTCCCGTAGAAAATCTATAAGCGGCCCAAAGAGATGGAAGTCCGAGGGTGCCAGGTCTGGACTGAAGGGTGAATGAAACAATGACGTCCAACCCAATTTGGCGATGTGTTCCCGGGTTCTCGGACTTGAGTGTGGGCGTGCATTATCGCGTTGGAGCAAGATTTCTGCTGGATTCTTGTCCTATCGGTCACGTCGGTAACGGTTCTTGAGTTTATTCAGAATCTTCACGTTTGCCTCTGAATTAATGGTTGACAATCCACGAGAATGACGCAATCACAATCCCAGAAGACTGTCACCATGGCTTTTCTGACTGAGGGGGTTGTCTTGAATTTCTTCTTTTGTGGTGAATAAGGATGATTCCACTACATGGATTGCCTTTTTGTTTCCGGTGCAAAGTGATGTACCGAACTTTCGTCCCCCGTAACGATCCGTGACAGAAAGGCCTCTCCGTCGGTCTCAAAACGCTCCTAAAATTCAGATGAAACGGCATTTTTCTGAATCTTGTGATTCTCTGTGAGCATTCGTGGAACCCATCGTAAGCACCTCTTTGTATATCCGAGAGTCTCAATCATTGCAGGCGCACATCCAATGCTGACCGACTGTAGAGCCAATTGTCGAGTTGTGATGCGCCGGTCGGCATGAATAATGGTATCCGCACGATTCAGCACGTCTGGTGCAGTGGCTGTGACAGGCCGTTCCACGTCCCAGGTGTGGCTGCTCATGGAGCTCTGTTTCTGCATATCCTGAGGCTGTAAGTTCCCTTACCCATCACCCAGCTGTAGTCCTATCAACTACAGCATCGCTATACACTGCACACAAACGTTTATGGATGTTCACTACCGTTTCTTTTTCTGCACACAAGAATTCAATAACAGCACGCTGTTTGTAACATGAGTCGTATGTAGCCGCCATTTTGACGCTGTACTACGGCTCTGCCGGCTGCCAGAACGGTTCCAAACTTCACCGGCGCAAAAAACAAACATCAAATGTGAAGCCTTAATAAGGACGTTTGCCTATGTATATTAATGGTTTTTTTTTTAATGTGGGGCGTTACTTATTGAACGACCCTCGTAGCTATCACTTTGCAGTGGTCGCTTAATCATGAGTGTTCCCAATACTTGTCGATATCATTTCTACTTAATCTGGTAATACAAATGTCCATAGCACTTGGAGATGAGGGACTGCATTCAAAAGGCACATTGCGTGCTGTTGAAATTCATTGCGAATGAAGGCTTCCGAGTTCTCGGAAGATATTTTTATATTTTTTATTCCAGCTAAAGGTCGCAGAAAAATTTGGTGTAATATGTTATTAATGTCGGTCCGTAAAGACTGTCCTCAGTTGTGGCTATACACAGTTCGTTAATCACATAGAGACGGCATATGTATAAATGATACACTCATATTAATACGCCAAACAACATCCAATAACTTTTTTTCACAGAATCAGCTTGCCTTTACAACTTTGCATGTGGTACTTCAATTTTGTGTACGTGCGGCAAAGCTCGTTTGGCGTATTACTGTGACTGTACCACTTTTACATGTGTTGACTGTGTGTAGTCTCCCCGAAAATGTTAATTACGGACCGAAATTAGTAACCTGATCTATAAGAATTTATGTGATCCGCAACTGCAATAAAAGTACATAATTGCAGATTTACTTCCTAACAAATTCATATGTCAAAAGAGAAATTTCCGAGCGAAATATAACAAACTGTTTACTCACGAGAGGGAGAACATTCTTTTTTTTTTAAGTTTTTGCGTGATACTGATGGGGGTAATTTTCACAGTATCTGCCAGCATTAACCCATTACTGGCCAGCGTTACACTGATGGTACACGCGACAGGATTGGACGTTTACTGATTTTTAGACAATAATGAACTTCTATAATCTTGTTATGCTCGTTTAAAGATTTTTGAACATTTGTTTTTCATTGCTATGTTAATATGGTTCAAATGGCTCTGAGCACTATGGGACTCAACTGCTGTGGTCATAAGTCCCCTAGAACTTAGAACTACTTAAACCTAACTAACCTAAGGACAGCACACAACACCCAGCCATCACGGCTACGTTAATAGTTTGAAAGGTGGCTACACTGAGCCACAGCGCCAGAGATCGCGCTAGAGAGCATTGTTCTGCCGCCTCCACTGGCAGTGATTATTGAGATGTCGTAGTGGGCAGTGGTTGTTGAGAACTCGTAGTAGTCAGTGCTTGTTAAGAACTCGTAGCAGAGAGTGTTTGTTGAGATGTGCTAGTAGGGAGTGCTTGCTGAGATGTGATACTGAAAAGTTCTTGTTGAGATGTGGTAATAGCGAGTCGGTGTGGAGATATATTGTAATGATTAGAGTGATTTTGGTCAATATATGAAGGTAACGAAACTTGAGTTATTTTTCATTATTTAATGTCGTAAATAATGCTTCATTACAGGTTCAGTCAACAAAGCATCTGGCTTGTGTTCTGGGATTAGAGTGTAATTCTGGTTTTCTTGAGTAATTATGGTATTTTTATTTCCTTTAATTAATTCAGTATAAATGATATTTAAAATTTCTTGTGTTGTTGAAGAAGAACCGTGCCAGATGCGTACGTTGAGTCATACTTCCACACACAGAACAGTTACACTTGTGCTTTGGTTTCGTAGGTTTTATAGTTGCTGGGGACTTAATTAATTAATTGTGTAATGAAAATTTCCATTTCATTCTTTGTTGTTGTTCTATGCAGTCAGATTGCGTAATAATACTAGTCAGGGCCAACCGTTACGAGACTTCGTAACCGAACAGACAGCTACTGAAGCAAAAAAATAAAATTATTTCCATTTATTTTAATTAAGCCCCCATGCAAGTTGTGAGAAGTAGTACATGACTGGCAACAAATCGCAACTGAATGAAAACATTCCCTAACGATTTTCGACATCGGATGTCCCCTGCGTCAAGCTCCAACTACCATTCCGCGTTCAGAGTGTGTTGATTGCCGTCGTGCGGCCGTAACGACATTGGAGACCTTTTCACATGAAATACCTGAATAGATACGACAGCTCCGCTTCGCTTCGCTTGGTTGGGTGAGCGAACTAACCTCGTCTTTGGCAGGTTTAGTACCGAAGTGCTATTCCTGGAATTCCTGATGGAGTGGTTTGGTGGAACCTAGCGTAGTAGATTGTCCTTGGGTTTCATGTACGGCCAGCGGCCGAGCGGTTCTGGGCGCTTCAGTCCGGAACCACGCGACTGCTACGGTCGCAGGTTCGAATACTGCCTCGGGCATGGATGTGTGTGATGTCCTTAGGATAGTTAGGTTTAAGTAGTTCTAAGTTCGAGGGGACTGATGACCTCCGATGTTTAGTCCCATAGTGCTCAGAGCCATTTGAACCATTTTTTCATGTGCGGGGTGATCCGCAGGTGTTGCGGAGTATTACTTGCGCAACAGGTCCGGCCAACGCGCAGACGGTCGGTGGTGATGCTGATGGCCCAGACCACTAAGGAGCGAGCTTGGGCAGTGCTTAGCATACTGGACTCGCATTCGGGAGGACATGGGTCAGACCCGTGTGCGGCCATCCTGATTTAGGTTTCCCGTGATTTCCCTAAATCACCGGGATGAATCCTTTGAAAGGGCACGGCAGACTTCCTTCCCCATCCTTCCCTAATCCGATGGGACCGGTGACCTCGCTGTTTGGTCACCTCCCCCAGATCAACCATGCAACCAATCCAGACCACTTGAAACCTTCCCATCTCCTCTATATCTCCTTTGTTACACAACCTTCCCTTCTACAATAACCTATGAAACCTTCTCTTAGGTTTTCTATCTCTTGCTTAATAATAACAAATGAAATCTTCCCTTTGAAATTATTTCTCTTTCTCAATAATAATAAGTGCAATCTTCGCACACAAATTTAAATGCTGCTTATTAAAAGTGATTTGCTGATTATTTCGACGAAACAAAGAATATGTCGTCGTCGTGGCCCTCACTCGTTACCTGCAATAACCCAAAACTGTTGCTTACCTTCCTTACAGTTACTGGATCGCCATCTGACTGCTACATCGAACTGCGACATGAATATACTTACTCTGTTTTACTATACTCTTTTAGCTGCTGCTGGGCTGTCATAATAAGTGGCTGTATTTGTTACCAAAGGTGACGTTATTCTTTAATAGTAAATCTGACGTTCGTCTTTAATTAATTTGACTGAAGTTGCGTAATTCATAGTTAAACTTTTTCTTGACAACAATAAAATTTTGCAAAGTTTTACGTTGATGGTTTTTGGGATGTATTATAATCAGCATTACAATATTGCTGGCAAAATTAATTATATTCTGAAAACGATTCTTCAAATATTTACTGTTGGTAATGAAATGATTTTACAAAAGTTCAAATGGCACTTACTTTTTACAATAATCTTACAAATAGCATTGCCCAAACATACCTTCAGTAGCCTTGAGTTTCTAAAAAAAAAAATTCAATGATATTAGTTCCTCTTATGATAACAGTTAGCTGATGTCTCTGTACATCCGTTTATAATCTCTTGTAAATCATAGCTGGTGGCACGCGGGCACACCGCTCCTCTCAACCTCTCGCTTCAGACCTGCTACCAACTCCCTTCACATCTCGCTTACTACTGACTTCCTACAAAACGCTAAAGTGCGGTCTCTCGCGCCATCAATGCTTTCTGGTGCAGACAATCCCTGCTACCATTACAAAATGTTTCAATGCGCGGTCTTTCCCGCTCTTTTCTTAAAATGTATCCAAACGCAGTCTCTCCCGCCCTTTTTAAAATTATATCAATGTGCGGTCTCTCCCGCCAGCAATACTCAGGTGCAGACATTCCCTGCTACCACAATTATTTCCAAAATGACAAATATTAATTATTCCTACTTAATCCTATTAATAAAATATAAACATCTTTCATAAATTGTGGTTTGACAATAGACAATAGAAATATACACGTCTTACAGGCACAGCGCCATTTTCAGTGTCTGATTTTGCACGCTTTGGAGGTCGACAATGTGGGGGTCAGCAGTATTCCTCCACACCACAACCGCGTACTCCAACATGGGTCGGACCAGCGTCAGGTATAGCGCAGTGCCATGGCGCGAGGGAAGCGTCGACTCAGTGTTAAGGAAGGGGTAGAGCAACCGTAGGCGCCCCACAGCCGTGTTTGGGATCTCACCGATATGCGGTAGACTTGTAAGCCCCTGGTCAAGTTTGACCCCGAGGTAAACGGCGGTCTTGATCCACGGGATGGAGCCTCCCGCGATGGTGACCGGGAGGAGATTGGGTTGTTTTTGGGGGAGTAGACAAGACAGCGAAGTCATCGGTCTCATCGGATTAGGGAAGGACGGGGAAGGAGGTCGGCCGTGCCCTTTCAAAGGAACCATCCCAGCATTTGCCTGGAGAGGTTTAGGGAAATCACGGAAAACCTAAATCAGGATGGCCGGACGCGGGATCGAACCGTCGTCCTCCCGAATGCGAGTCCATTGTGCTGATTGCTGCGCCACCTCTCTCGGTTGACCAGGAGGAGAGCCAGCGGGATTTGTTTTCTGGTGAAAAATGACAGCTCCATCATTGCAATGCCCTTTTGCACCATGTGTACGTGATACTACCGCCGTCCGCAAATGTGAATAATGCTATCCCAAGACTTTTGTCACGTAGGTACCTGTACACTGGCGCTCTCAGCAGACCGCTGCTTACCTCACAGCTATTCGCCGCTACAGCACGTGGCTGCCACACAGATCGGCCCTAAGGCGCGCCGTGTTTACGCCGTTTCGCGATCCCAGACCGTCCCAGTCCCCGGTCCAGCTGCCGGCGCTCTTTGTACCTCTGCCTCCCACGCCCTCCCCTCCACGTGTCTATACTTAGCGCGTGCGCGCTCCCCGTATCTCCGATGCGTACATCTCGTGACGTCAGCTGGACAGAAACTGCCGCGCCGGAGCAGTTTTGGCCACCACAACAAATAGTGGAGGCTAATTCTGAAATGTAGCTTTAGGGGTAATTCCTCTCGGTTCGGATGTACCGCAGGCCGCGACCAAGGGCACCGGTGCGGGAAATTCATTCATGCTGGTTGACAGTGAGCGCTGCCGGGCCCGTCTGCAAGGTGCTGTGTGACACGTGCGACTACACGTCTCCGCTGCTGCTACTACTGTGTCGGTGCGTAAGGTGCGTAAGTATTTTTATTTATTTTTTTAATTTTACACGTCTGGTTCTGTAGGCCAAATTGAGGAGCAAATCTCCAAGGTCATGGAATGTGTCAGTACTTGAAATTACAACATAAAAATAATAACAGATGAAATAAAATGTTAATCAAACCAAAAAGGACAAGCTATAAGTTTATTTAAACGCAGTCCACAATATACAGCGTGTCCGAAGAGTCTTTCCCTGATTACATAAATTGATAACTCAAGCTAGAAGTAAGATACAAATATGAAAGTGGTGTCTAATTGTTTACAAACTATCAAAGTTTTTTTTTCACACATCAGTAAACTTCCACATGAGCACCCTTGGTAGCACGTAGCACATCTAGGCGATATTCAGTTTCCGTCCACACATTAGCCAACATCACTGGAGGGATCGATTCAACGACTGTGGTTATCCTTTGCCACAGGGTTTCAAGATCTGGTACACGTGTTCGGTAGACCTCGTGCCGGCCGCGGTGGTCTAGCGGTTCTGGGCGCTCAGTCCGGAACCGCGGGACTGCTACGGTCGCAGGTTCGAATCCTGCCTCGGGCATGGATGTGTGTGATGTCCTTAGGTTAGTTAGGTTTAAGTAGTTCTCAGTTCTAGGGGACTGATGACCACAGATGTTAAGTCCCATAGTGCTCAGAGCCATTTAGACCTCGTCCTTGACATAAACCCACAAAAAGAAGTCTTATGGAGTTATGTCAGGAGAGCGTGGAGGCCAAACCGTTGGCCCATCACGACCAATCCATCGCCCATATCGAGATAGGCACGGACGTCCAAACCCCAATGAGGTGGTGCACCGTCTTGCTGAAACAAGACATCGGGATGATACTGAAGCAGCTGACGAACAGCATACAGTTGCAACACGTTCAGATACACTGCATATGCGGTGGTAGTCTCAGCGAAGAAGAATGGCCCGATAATTCGATCGTGCAATAGCGCGCACCAAACACTCACCTTTGGACTGCCTCTGGTGCACTCCATGACCTCGCCAGGGGATTGTGAACCCCAAATGCGGTCCGCAGCTCTTGGTCGTGCGGTAGCGTTCTCGCTTCCCACGCCCGGGTTCCCGGGTTCGATTCCCGGCGGGGTCAGGGATTTTCTCTGCCTCGTGATGACTGGGTGTTGTGTGATGTCCTTAGGTTAGTTAGGTTTAAGTAGTTCTAAGTTCTAGAAGTTCTAGGGGACTGATGACCATAGATGTTAAGTCCCATAGTGCTCAGAGCCATTTGAACCATTTGAACCCGAAATGCGCACATTATGGCGATTCACTACTCCACTGACAAAAAAGGTCGCTTCTTCGGAAAAGGCAATTCGTCTGAGACAACCATCATCGTCCTCAATACGTGATAGCATATCGACCGCAAAGTCATATCGACGTGTACTGTCATTGGGCAACAAGGCCTGAACGATTTGCATTTTGGATGCACGAAACAATAAACGTTTGTGTAAAATGTCATAGAGAGAGCTTTTCGGCATCTGTAATTCACGTGAGGCCCTGCACACCGAATTCTTCGGACTTCGCAGAAAAGACTGCCTTACAGCTTCCACCCTGTCTGCTGAGGTTCTTGGTCGACCAGACCTCGGACGGTCAGCAACCGATCCTGTGTTCTTTAACTTCTCATACCAGGCTTTAATGCTCTTGACATCAGGTGGATTCCTTCCAAATGTTGTCTGGAAGTGTCTCTGCACTGTGGTTGGTGATCGTGTCAATTGGTACCACAGGACACACTGTGCCTTCTCCTGATTGGTTAACACGGCTTCTTGGGCACTGCACCTCATCCACTATTTACGCACTGCGAACTTAAAACAGAAAAAAACACTTTGATAGTTGTAAACATTTCGACACAAGTTTTATATTTGTATCTTACTTCTAGCCTGGGTTATCAATTTATGTAATCAGGGAAAGACTTTTCCGACACCCTGTAACATAGGAATCAGCTTAATTTTTCAAGGATTTACTCAACAGAATAGAAGGAGTGACCCCTGACGAAACTCTTCGGTTTCGATTTGAAAGTGCTTCGATTACTGCTAAGATCCTTGAATTCTTGTGGTATCTTATTTAAAATGGATGCACGCCTTTCTCCCCAAGACTTAAGGAAGTGCGACCCAAATGCAGATTGGATTTCTGCCTAGCATTAACTGAGTGAAAACTGCAAACTCTTTGGAATAAGCTGATATTTTTAACAATAAAGGACAGTAAAGAATGTACTATATATTGAGATGCCAATGTCAGAATACCCAGACTAATGAACAGGGGTCGAGAAGAGGTTCACGAATTTACACCACTTATTGCCCGAACCGCCCGTTTCTGAGCCAAAAATTTCTTTTGGGAATGGGAAGAGCTACTCCAAAAATATGATACCATTCGTCGTAAGGGTATGAAAATAAGCAAAGCTGACCACTTTTCGTGTCGAACTAAAACTTACTTTAGATACTGTTCGAATATAAAAAATGGCAGCATTAAATCTTTGAACAGGATCCTGAACGTGGGCTTCGACAGCGGATACACATATCAAAGAATTTAATCATCAGTAATAGATTTTTCTTCACTGTTTACAACAGTCTGCCAGGGTAAGTTTTTGGTGATTGCGCGACTGTAGAAATCACATGGTCTTGAGGAGAAGTACTCGTCGAGTCATGTTTGGAGCACATTTCCATTTGGAAACGAAGTTCGTTGTAGGTTGTTCGATAGAGAGCGGGAAAGGTGGAAATCTGAGGACAAAAGATCAGGTGAATAAAGTGGGAGCGGAATGACTTCTCAGTCCAACTCCTGTATAGCGTTTTTTGTCAGTCTAGCAGAATGCGGGCGGGTGCTATCGTGGACTAGCATCACTTCACTCAGTCTTCATGGTCGTTGTTCTTGGATTGCGTCTGAAAGACGTCTCAGTTGTTGATAATAAATGTCGGCAGTGATGATTACACCTCAGGGAAGCAAATCGTAAAACGCCACATTGTCGCCAGTCCACCAGATGCATAACGTTATTTCTTGTGGATGCGCGCAGCTCTTTCCACGGGGAGTTCCTGCTTTTTTTGGCGCAACCATTCCTTTCTTTTCCTTATGTTAGCATAAAGACACCATTTCTCGTCACCAGTAACGGTACAGAGTAAGAATGGTCAGTGATGTTCACGAGCTAACTGATGACTAGCAAGCAGAGATGTACATGTGGCCACTCGCTGATTTGTCTGATTTTGGATTAGAGCATGCGGTACCCATACTCCCGAGTATTGAAACTGCCCCACCGCATGCGAATGCTGCACAATTCTGGAATGGTCCGCAGATCTTCGCATTTCTCAGTTCTCGAATGAACTGACGCGGATCATGAGGATTAATGCGTTTAAGCGATCTTGATCAAACCTCTGAGATCTTTCTGAACGTGGAGAGTCACCAATGTCGAAACAATCCTTCTTAAAACGAGAAAATGATTTTCTTGCCGTCTTCTGTCCAGTTGCTTTATTCCTACTTATGGCACAAATGCTTCTGCCTGCCTCCGCTGCTGTCAGCGCTCTAGTGGACTGAAACAGAAGAACTCCATTTTGTACCGTTCACAGCTCCACTCAGTATCCCCATACGACAAAATGACGATATGTAGACTCAGATAGCAACGGTGAACTACAAATAAAAATTGGCTTTGATGAATAAACCCCTACCTACCGGAAAACCAACGTGCAAAAATATGACGTTTATATACACTGGTGTGTTACACTTACGGATAAGAGGAATTTTCACATGCTGTGGCACTGGCAAGTAATATACGAGACGTTGCTGTAAATAATACCTCCGAATTTTTAAATCTGTTCTCAGTATTGGTTGAGGATGAGGTGTCATGCATGTTACTCGGCTGACTTCCGCCCTTGCCAGACTGAAGTTGCCCCTGTACTACTAGAGTCTTCGAATTGTAGCCAGTAACGTATCGGGATCCCACAGTGCTTTTCGAATGTGTACGTCCAGTGTGTCCGTGCTGCCGAACGCTCATAAACATTGTGACTTGGGCATACGGTACGTGTTGTCAGCGTAGCAATATTATCGTCTGTATGTAGCTCTTACATCACACTGTTTAAGAAATGGACGAGCGTAAAATTCCCACATTAACTCTATTAAAAATCACATTTACTCCCTTGTCCGCATGCTAGTCATGTCGTTCTATCTCTAGTGTCCAGTACATAAATGAAAACTTCAGTGTCGCCGGACAAGTTATAGGGCAAAGAGGAAAGTATCATTTCCAGTCAACAAGGACATCGGCATATAAAAGTTCCGTTACAAATAGAGCGATACAAATTTGCAATAGTTCTTCACACGAGATAATAATTATTTCATCATTCTCACTTTAATGGAAAATCCTAAGGCCGTTCTCATTTCATCACTGTTCCTATTCAGCAGTAGAATCTTTACAACATGTGAAATACAAAACTTAAAAGGAGAAGGTCCAGAACATCGTACTGCAGGAGGTGCAAGCTGTCTTGTAGATTAGACCTACCGAACACACTCCTCAGAAAGAGCGCACTTTTATATACAAAAACAAACACCGTCCGAACAGCCGTTAAAGGCCCAACGTACCGAGTGCCCGCGTGTCGTACATATAATCGAATAATATAGAATATACTTTCATTAAACTAATAAGAAAGTATCAGAACCTGTTAGAAAACTCGAAGGGTAGTAAAAACATCATTGAATCCAATGAGACGCCATTCAACAACAAAACAGCCGATTCTTTACAATTCGGCGAATCCACATCAGCCGTGAATGGATTACGTCAATGCTGTGCACCTTACCGTCCCCTGAAATCTTTAATCGTAGGTATATCATTAACTAACACGAAGCTATAACAAATAGCACCAAGAACAATGAATTTTTTTATGTATCTACGGTGTGCCGTTGTCTTGAAATGGCGTACTTTCATAATACACAACTTACAATATTCTTTACCCACCAATATGACGTTTCCTGTCGTTTTATTAAAACAGATCACGCAATTAAAGATGCGTTTTCGAGAGATACTCAATTTGTGACGCTTAGAAACGTCGTACATGCATACGGCCTTCAACTAAAAATCAATATGGCTTCTCGCGACTCGGTATTGTAGAGAGAGAGGACATGCATGTGATGTAGTTGGCGTTCTATCATCTCACTGTGTAAGTAGGCTGTTTAGGTTTTGATGTTGGTAACGCCACGTAGCGTTCTGTATGAAAACCACTGACTGTGCTGTGTGCAGTCTGTGGCTCGTTGGACTCATTGTTGGAATATTCGTTTGTGTAGTGTTGGGCAGTTGGATGTGAACAGCACGTAGCTTTGGGCAGTTGGAGGTGAGCCGCCAGCAGTGGTGGATGTGGAGAGAGAGATGCCAGAGTTTTGAGAGGTTACTACACTCCTGGAAATGGAAAAAAGAACACATTGACACCGGTGTGTCAGACCCACCATACTTGCTCCGGACACTGCGAGAGGGCTGTACAAGCAATGATCACACGCACGGCACAGCGGACACACCAGGAACCGCGGCGTTGGCCGTCGAATGGCGCTAGCTGCGCAGCATTTGTGCACCGCCGCCGTCAGTGTCAGCCAGTTTGCCGTGGCATACGGAGCTCCATCGCAGTCTTTAACACTGGTAGCATGCCGCGACAGCGTGGACGTGAACCGTATGTGCAGTTGACGGACTTTGAGCGAGGGCGTATAGTGGGCATGCGAGAGGCCGGGTGGACGTACCGCCGAATTGCTCAACACGTGGGGCGTGAGGTGTCCACAGTACATCGATGTTATCGCCACTGGTCGGCGGAAGGTGCACGTGCCCGTCGACCTGGGACCGGACCGCAGCGACGCATGGATGCACGCCAAGACCGTAGGATCCTACGCAGTGCCGTAGGGGACCGCACCGCCACTTCCCAGCAAATTAGGGACACTGTTGCTCCTGGGGTATCGGCGAGGACCATTCGCAACCGTCTCCATGAAGCTGGGCTACGGTCCCGCACACCGTTAGGCCGTCTTCCGCTCACGCCCCAACATCGTGCAGCCCGCCTCCAGTGGTGTCGCGACAGGCGTGAATGGAGGGACGAATGGAGACGTGTCGTCTTCAGCGATGAGAGTCGCTTCTGCCTTGGTGCCAATGATGGTCGTATGCGTGTTTGGCGCCGTGCAGGTGAGCGCCACAATCAGGACTGCATACGACCGAGGCACACAGGGCCAACACCCGTCATCATGGTGTGGGGAGCGATCTCCTACACTGGCCGTACACCACTGGTGATCGTCGAGGGGACACTGAATAGTGCACGGTACATCCAAACCGTCATCGAACCCATCGTTCTACCATTCCTAGACCGGCAAGGGAACTTGCTGTTCCAACAGGACAATGCACGTCCGCATGTATCCCGTGCCACCCAACGTGCTCTAGAAGGTGTAAGTCAACTACCCTGGCCAGCAAGATCTCCGGATCTGTCCCCCATTGAGCATGTTTGGGACTGGATGAAGCGTCGTCTCACGCGGTCTGCACGTCCAGCACGAACGCTGGTCCAACTGAGGCGCCAGGTGGAAATGGCATGGCAAGCCGTTCCACAGGACTACATCCAGCATCTCTACGATCGTCTCCATGGGAGAATAGCAGCCTGCATTGCTGCGAAAGGTGGATATACACTGTACTAGTGCCGACATTGTGCATTCTCTGTTGCCTGTGTCTATGTGCCTGTGGTTCTGTCAGTGTGATCATGTGATGTATCTGACCCCAGGAATGTGTCAATAAAGTTTCCCCTCCTGGGACAATGAATTCACGGTGTTCTTATTTCAATTTCCAGGAGTGTATAAGCGGACGATCTGGACGTGTGTCCGCTATATATATATATATATATATATATATATATATATATATATATATATATATATATATATATATATATATGATGACTTTTGAACATTATTAAGGTAAATACA
The DNA here is from genome assembly GCF_023898315.1 of Schistocerca nitens. Lineage (NCBI taxonomy): Eukaryota > Metazoa > Arthropoda > Insecta > Orthoptera > Acrididae > Schistocerca > Schistocerca nitens. Next base: position 108,934,802 of record NC_064615.1, read on the forward strand.
TTGTTTGTTCTCTATCAAAATTTTTCATTTGCTAACTATGCCTATCAGTAGTTAGTGCCTTCAGTAGTTAGAATCTTTTATTTAGCTGGCAGTATTGACGCTCGCTGTATTGCAGTAGTTCGAGTAACGAATATTTTTGTGAGGCAAGTGATTCATGAAAGGTATAGGTTATTGTTAGTCAGGGCCATTCTTTTGGAGGGAAGTGAGATTGCGTTGTTCTAAAAATATTGTGTGTCAGTTTGGTGATGATCAGAATAAGTAAAGAGGGAACTGTCTGAGTGCGTTCCGTTTTACTCAGCTGTCTCTGTATCAAATAACGTAAAAGTTTACCAGCACAGTAATTCATAATTTTTATAAGGGGACGTTTCAACTGGTCAACATTCAAACGCACGTCCAGAACACCTGTCATGATAGATATTGCTCTTTACTTTCGGACACACTCCCCAACGTGTTTTTTCCACACTATGACGTCAGAACTCGGCACAATCAACGTTCGAATGGACGGTCCGGCGGTCTTGTTGACCGGTGCGTGAGAAACAGCGTGCTATAATGGAGTTCATAACCGCAAAAACGCGCCTTCTATTGAAATCCATAGAAGAATGAAAGTTGTGTATGGTGATGATTGCATCAACATATGTGATACGTGAATGTGGGTTGTTCGAGCTCGTAAAGAAGGAAACGGTGGTGCTAATCTCATCGTCTGCGACAGAACACGGAGCGGACGTCCGCGAACGGCGGTCGAAGAGACTCATCGGAACTGGGTTGATGAATTTATCAGAGAAAATCGTCAGACAACACAGACACAGCTAGCAGATCAGTGTGCCATATCACGAGAGCGTGTACAGGCCTTCATTGCAGAGTGCGGTACAGAAAACTGTGTGCATGACGGGTACCTCGAATGCTCGATACCAACGTGAAACAGAGGAGATTGGACATCTTTCAAGAATTACTTTTGTATTATGAGCGTGAGGGTGATGACTTCCTTAACAACAGTGTGAAAGGTGGTGAAAGATGGATATCTATTTTGACCCCGAAAACAAGAAAGCATCAGTAGAGTTCTTCCTCAACGTATCACCGACGCCAAAGAAATTCAAGACCATGCCATCAGCAGTCAGAGTCATGCTCACAGTGTTCTAGGATGTTCGAAGTGTAATGCATTTGTACTTCATGTCCCAAGTCATCACATTAACTCTGCGCCGGCCGAAGTGGCCGAGCGGTTCTAGGCGCTTCAGTCTGGAACCGCGCGACCGCTGCGGTCGCAGGTTCGAATCCTGCCTCGGGCATGGATGTGTGTGATGTCCTTAGGTTAGTTAGGTTTAAGTAGTTCTCAGTTCTAGGGGACTGATGATCTCAGATGTTAAGTCCCATAGTGCTCAGAGCCATTTGAATCATTTTTGTGCGGCCGGCACATCTGTAACCATCCAGTGCCTTGGGTTCATTGTCATTGATCATCTGCCATACAGTGCCGACTTGGACGCCATCCGATTTTCGTCTCTTTCCAGAACTTAAAGTAATTTTTCGAGGCCTTCACTTTCATAGTGACGAAGAGATGCAAGCGGAGGTGAGCTTGTGGCTACGTCGACGAAGTGAAACAGTCTACAGTGACGGTATAAACAAATTGGTCTCTCTTTGCGAGAAATGTTTTCGTCGCCAGGGTGGCTATGTCGAGAAATAAATATCTAGACAGATCTACATATATACTCCGCTAGCCACCAAGCGGTGTGTGGCGGAGAGCACAATTCGCGCTAAGTCATATTCCCCCCCCCCCCCCCCCCCCCTGTGTTCCACTCGCGGATCGCCCGTCGGAAAAACGACTGTCTGAATGCCCCAGTACGAGCTCTAATTTCCCTTATCTTTGAATGGTGATCATTGCACGACTTGAAAGGTGGTGGTAATAATATATGCTCTACATCCTCGGCGAAGATCGGAGTTTGGAATTTAGTGAGCAGCCCCTTCCGTTTAGCGCGTCGTCTGCCTGCAAGTGGGTCCCACTTCAAACTTTCTATGAGATTTGTAAAGCTCTCGCGATGGCTAAATGTACCAGTCACGAATCTTGCCGCTCTTCTTTGGACCTTCTCAATCTCTTGAAACAGACCCGACTGGTAAGGGTCCCATACAGACGAACAATGTTCTAAGACTGGAAGAACTAACGTATTGTAAGCAGTTTCCTTTATTGAAGGATTACATCGCTTCAGGATGCTACCAATAAACCGCAATCTAGAGTTCGCCGTGCCCGCTACTTGTGTAATCTGATCGTTCGATTTGAGATCATTTCGAATAGTCACACCCAGATATTTGACGGATGTTACCGCTTTCAAAGAATGAGCATTTATTTTGTACTCGTACGTTAATGGGGATTTTCGCCTTGTTATACCCAGTAGGTTACACTTACCAATATTGAGAGATAACTGGCAGTCATTACACCACGCATTTATTTTCTGCAAATCCTCATTGATCTGTTCACAACTTTCGTGTAATGCTACTTTCCTAGCGGATCTATTACGCTGCCCTGCGGCACACCTGAAGTTACGATTGTTTCTGTTGAAGTCACCCCATTCAGGTACGAAGATGTAGAACATTAGTAAAATTTGTTTCATTTAAAAAGCCTTAAGAGTTTTGACACAAAATATTCGGACGCGTGATTTTTCAGGACGCTCTCGTGGCTCGGATCATCCACGGAACTGCTGCAGCACAGTACAGAAGGTGAGTAAAAGAAATACGCAATGAGACTAACGGAAATGACACTTTTATTCAAAGACAGCAAGTACACAGAAGTCACCGCAGTTTATATACATCTATATCTACACATAGACTCCGCAGGCCACCGTATGGTGCGTGGCAGAGGGTACCTGTACCACTACTAGTCACTTTCTTTTCTGTTCCACTCGCAAATACAGCTAGGGAAAACGACTGTTTATTTGACACATTACGGACCCTAATTTCTCAAACATTACCGAACCATGGACCTTGCCGTTGGTGGGGAGGCTTGCGTGCCTCAGTGATACAGATAGCCGTACCGTAGGTGCAACCACAACGGAGGGGTATCTGTTGAGATGCCAGACAAATGTGTGGTTCCTGAAGAGGGGCAGCCGCCTTTTCAGTAATAGCAGGGGCAACAGTGTGGATGATTGACTGATCTGGCCTTGTAAACACTAACCAAAACGGCCTTGCTGTGGTCCTACTGCGAACGGCTGAAATCAAGGGGAAACTACAGCAGTAATTTTTCCCTGGGCATGCAGCTTTTCTGTATCGTTAAATGATGATGGCGTCCTCTTGGGTAAAACATACCGGAGGTAAAATAGTCCGCCACTCGGATCTCCGGGCGAGGAGTACTCAGGAAGAATACTGTCTTTCAAATTCTGAAGGTGGCAGGGGTAAACTACAGGGAGCGAAAGGCTATTTACAATTTGTACAGAAACCAGATGGCAGTTCCAAGAATCGAGGGGCACGAAAGGGAAGCAGTGGTTGGGAAGGGAGTGAGACACGGTTGTAGCCTCTCCCCGATGTTATTCAATCTGTATATTGAGCAAGCAGTAAAGAAAACAAAAGAAAAATTCGGAGTAGGAATTAAAATCCATGGAGAGGAAATAAAAACTTTCAGGTTCACCGATGACATTGTAATTCTATCAGAGACAGCATAGGACCTGGAAGAGCAACTGATGGAATGGGCAGTGTCTTAAAAGGTGGATATAAGATGAACATCCACAAAAGCAAAACGAGGATAATGGACTGTAGTCGAATTAAATCGGGTGATGCTGCGGAAATTAGATTAGGAAATGAGACATTAAAGTAGTAAATGGGTTTTGCTATTTTGGGAGCATAATAACTGATGATGGTCGAAGTAGAGAGGATATAAAATGTAGACTGCCGATGGCAAGGAAAGAGTCTCTGAAGAAGAGAAATTTGTTAACATAGAGTATAGATTTAAGTGTCAGGAAGTCGTTTCTGAAAATGTTTGTATGGAGTGTAGCCATGTATGGAAGTGAAACGTGGACGATAGATAGTTTATACAAGAAGAGAATAGAAGCTTTAGAAATGTGGTGCTTCAGAAGAATGCTCAAGATTAGATGGGTAGATCACATAACTTATGGGGAGGTATTGAATAGAATTGGAGAGAAGAGAAATTTGTGGCGCATCTTGACTAGAAGAAGGGATCGGTTGGTAGGGCATATTCTGAGGCATCAAGGGATCACCAATTTAGTATTGGAGGGCAACGTGGAGGGTAAAAACCGTAGAGGGAGACCAAGAGATGAATACACTAAACAGATTCAGAAGGATGTAGGTTGCAGCAAGTACTGGGAGATGAAGAAGTTGCACAGGATAGAGTAGCATGGAGAGCTGCAACAAACCAGTCTTTGGACTGAAGACCACAACAACAACAACAATGAAATGGTGTCAGCATGTAAGGATTGCAGTAGGAAACCTGGGTTCACTTCCAACAACCGGAAACGAAGTGAGCGAGCAAGGAATGGCGCCATTCCTCATCACCAAAACCAAAGATGTTTCGATCAGAACCAGCAGCAGGGAAGGTTATGCTGACTCTCTTTTGGGACGAAAAAGGCGCCAATTTGGAGCATTACATGCCTAGAGGGACCACTGTCACCAGTGCATCATACACAGATCTCCTAAAAAATCATCTGCGGCCAGAAATCAAATCAAAGCGACATGGATTGCTGTCAGCACGTGTCCTTTTGCAACATGACAACGCAAGGCTCCACACTGCCCGTATAACAGTTGCAACAATCACAGACCTGCATTTTGAGTGTCTTCCTCATCCACCATAGTCACCAGACCTGGCCCCAAGTGATTTCCATATGTTTGGACCACTCAAAGACGCTTTGAGAGGAAAGAAGTTTCGTTCTGATGAAGGGGTACGCCACACGGTGCATGAGTGGTTGCACAGACTACCAAAAGCATTTTTTTCTAAAGGAATTTATGCACTTTGTAAGCGCTGGAGGACTTGCATTTAGAGTGAGGGAGATTATGTTGAAAAGTGATACAGCTTTGTACCACTTCTGCACAATAAATAATGTTTAAAAAAATATTTAAGATTTAGTAATATTTAAAGTTTTCATTTGATGTTGAGCGCCCTGAAACCAATATCATTATCATCATCAACAACATTATCTGCCAACATAAGGGCAAAATTACAAGAAAACAGTAAGCAAGTTCTCAAAATACTGAGCGAATAGTGTGTAGAAATCAAATTAATGATTTCAGCATAGAAAACAATTTGTAGACCGTGTAAAACATTCTCAGTTTACTTGTCGCATCATGTCTGGATACATTTTCGAGCTTTCGACGAAATCCTAATTCCTGTTCATCAGGAATAACGGTCTGTCGTGGTTACTGTTATGGTGAATATTTATAGTGCACAGACGGCTTGTGACTGACCAGTCCAAGTCATCGTTACATCACTCTTCCAGAGGCTGTGTCCGTGTCTATACTCTCGAGGGAACGTAAGCAATTGAGCAAATTTCTGTGTCTTCTCAGCATCGAGGGTCCGCTTTCACGCACTACAAAGATTTTAGCTACTATCCCCGCTGAAGTTGTTCCCGCACATTCTAATGTCTACTGCTTCTTTAACAGGATCCCAGTGTGAAGAAGAGATGGACAGGATTTTAGTTTCATCGCACATTATTCTCCGATTATTTGTCAGACTGTGTTCAGCAACTGCTGACTTTAAGTTCTCGATTTTAGAGTGCCGTTGGTGTTCTGCACATTGGCCGGTATCGATGTGGATAAACTGACAGCTACCGTTGCTTCAACACTCATAACGAACCTTTTAAATTAGAGGGACCCTGAGGCCAAGACTTCCCTTAACTAGGCGCAGCATCTCCTTTATCGTCTTCAGCAATCGAAAAATAGGCCTTCTGCCTCCTCTACCGAGAACGTACTGTTTTGCTAGTTGTAGCCCTGCATAAAGGAAGAGATCGACTAAGAAGATAGTCACGTTATTGTTCAACATTTTCACATTCTCGTTCCTTGGAGAGCACTGACTTTATAATTCTAGCCTCATGGCGTTTCTTCCCTCACATGTTCTTCAGATGATTAGTCTCGGAATCCATGTGGCCCTTGTATCAAACAGCCTCACACATAAATGCAGAATTTCGTTCGATTGAACTGAAGTCCATCCCTTGCTTCTACATACTGGGATTTTGTCCCATTTCTGGTATTGCAGTGTTAGTGGATGGCCTGATTAGCTCAGTAGAATTTCTGGAACTGAATGTTTCTCTCATTCCCAAAAATTATTTGTCCGTGTTTTGTCAGAGGAATCAGAAATTAAACGAGATTTTAGTAAACATTAATTCCAATACTGACATTTGAGGTTAGTTTCATCAACGCCAATGAGAATCCCATGCCTGAAAGAAGCGTAACAGTGTATATTGTGAATAATTCTGAAATTTTCTCCTGAAAATCTTAAAGCTATAATGTTGTTAGTACGATAAGTGTGCCAAATTTTATGTTGGCTAGTACTCCTTGTGATGCGTCGGTAGTATAGAATTTTTCTCACTTACAAAATTGATTACTATCATTTGCGCTTCTTTGCTTCTTTCTATCTCAGGTATTGATAACAACTGCAAGTTCACCATCCTTAATGTAACCCAACCCAGCATTACAACTGAACTAACTTTTACTCGACACATTAAATAAGTTTTCCAACAAAAATTTAAAAAGTCCTGTATTACATCGTGCACTTTGGTGACAACGTAAGACTACAGAACAACACAGTTACCTGACAAATATTTCAGTAAGCGCACTCTACAACTTTTGATCTTTACTTTTGCTTTAAGAAGAACCTCAGCGAAGTGGCCTTCTGAAACCGCAGAACCGGAAGAAGACGAATGCCATAGGCTAGTATCGACTCCATCCTGCTCGCTGCCAACCAAATGGTTCAAATGGCTCTGAGCACTATGGGACTTAACATCTATGGTCATCAGTCCCTAGAACTAGGAACTACTTAAACCTAACCAACCTAAGGACATCACACAACACCCAGTCATCACGAGGCAGAGAAGATCCCTGACCCCGCCGGGAATCGAACCCGGGACGCTGCCAACCCCTTCTCGCACACGACTCTGCAATAGCCATATCAACGGAGCCATAACTTCCATACAGCGCTGTACAAAACGTTAGGACGAAAGGAACTTTCGCATCACTGTCAAGTAACAAAACTCTACGAAACTTGGACCATACGTAGAAAGAACTGCTACAGTATAGTACAGGAGGTAACTGAAAGAAATACGCAGTGAGACGAAGAGAAATGACACTTCTGTCAAAGAGAATAATTACACTGAAGGGGACATTGTATGTCCTATGCCGCCAATGTTAAATTATCCAATTTTGTGACCCATTACCCTGGAAACTTTTTAAGACACCAACTTACAATTTTCCATAACTATTGAATGCACCTTTCTAGATACACAGAACAAGAATTATTACTAAAATTGTACTGTGTGGCATATTATCAAATTTTTTCAAATACTCAGTTTTTTGACAGAATGTTGTAAATAAATAAACATAAAAACAAAACAGCTCAGAATATTTTAATTATTCTAGTTCCATATGTGTTGAATCTCACACATAGCATACTGTGAAAATTTCATGTCTCTACCATCCCTACCATCTCTACCATGTGTCTACCGTTTTAGAAAACGGGTTATTTATTGCAAAAAAATTAGTTCAGAGATATTGAGGTTTAAAACTTTTTTATTACAAATTCCTATACAGACTTACTTTTCTGCGCCTTTTATGCACTAGAATTGCCCTGGCCCATAGACTGTGTCTTCTTCAGTGTTACAACAGCCCAGTGCTTGCCTCCCCCTTTTCTTTCTTGCTTCTTTTGTCATTTTCTGAGCAGCTAACTCTGCTTCACGTACACGAATCTCATCCAGATATCGCAGTCCATCAGCTATGTTCAGTCCAAATTTTACCCCTAACTTTTCCAGAACCTTAAGTTTTTCATAGTTCCCACCATCAAAAGTTATTGCAGGATCAGACACTGCTAACTTTAGAGTCATAAGGTCAACAAATACTTTTTTGGCACACAGTACCACACAACATTATTGAAGGACTCATTCACATTCTGGGTCTTTTTTGTAGCTCAGGGTTTACCAAATCTCTGTAAATAGGCTTGATTGCCTCCATTACTGCCAAAGGAAGAGTATGTTTATGTGTAAATTCATGCAGGGTGCCAGCAAATTTAGGTTCCCTATATTTACACCAAGTGTTTGGTGGAGGTGGACACAAAGCATAACATGGCTTTTTATCGGTTGGTATTCGATAAAAGAAAGTGCTCCATACAGCCCATACAGCTCTTTACATCTTCTCTAAATTGTCACAGTTACTTTTACGCTTAGTCATTTTATTTACGTATAAAAAACAATAGAAGTTAGCTTACTATAAAAATAGCCGATAATCGCACTATTTTCAACGAAAACAAGTATCAGAAACAAAGGACTGATTTGTTTTTTCGTAATACCAACTTCTGAGACGTAGCAGTAGGCAAAAAGCAAAGCAATTCACAGCCTTCTAGACTGTGTAGTTCCCAAGATATGATTGCTCAACTATGGCAGTATGTGCATAGCCAAAAAACTTGAGTCACACGTCAACATTCAAAATATTATTTGAAGGTCTCACAGTTGTCTGATTTTAATATATTATATACCAAAAAGTTCAGGAAAATCCAAAGTACATTATGGAGTAGAAAATAGATTTCAAGGAATTTCACGTACAAGGTCCCGTGAAGTAGCTGCGTTACATGAGTGTCCCCTGAAGATTAAAAAAGGTAGGACATGCTTCTTAATAGGGCGTGTTATCATCACGGACGGGGTAGAGCATTCCATCCCTCTACTAGCGTAGTTGACCACCGCTGCAGCACGTCTCCCCAAAGCATCCCTAACGTGCTCGATGGGATTCCTGTCGGGGGAACGAGCAGGCCAGTACATTCGCTGAAAATTCTCTCGTGGCAAGAGCTGCTCCACCTGGGCTGATCAGTGCACTCGGGCATTTTCAGGGCAGAAACTACCAAGAAAAGACTCACATGTGGAACGAGTACAGTGTCACAATAACGTTGACGGGTGAGTGTAGTGTGTGCTGATAGACTTAGAGGTCAATACGCCCACGCAACGTTACGACTCCCGACACCATAACAGCTGGACTATCAACATGGTCATATTCGACAATAGTGGACGCACACTGCCATTTGCGAGAGATGGGACCACGTAATGCACCCAGGAACACTGTCAGGATTTCCTTCGTTGGGAATGATGGAATGGCTCCAATACAAAGGCTGTAGCAGATTTCCTACCCCATTTCTCTGAGTGAGTTTCCGCGACGCCACTATTAACCTAGACAAGGAGAGAATGTAGAATTCTTAAGTTTATTTACACTACTGGCCATTAAAATTTCTACACCAAGAAGAAATGAAGATGACAAACGGGTATTCATCGGACAAATATACTAGAACTGGCATGTGATTACATTTTTACGCAATTTGGCTGCATAGATCCTGAGAAATCAGTACCCAGAACAACCACTTCTGGCCGTAATAACGGCCTTGATACGCCTGGGCATTGAGTCAAACAGAGCTTGGATGGTGTGTACAGGTACAGCTGCCCATGCAGCTTCAACACGATACCACAGTTCATCAAGAGTAGTGACTGGCGTATTGTGACGAGCCAGTTGCTCGGCCACCATTGACCAGACGTTTTCAGTTGGGGAGAGATCTGGAGAATGTGCTGGCCATGGCAGCAGTCGAACATTTCTGTATCCAGAAAGGCCCGTACAGGACCTGCAACAAGCGGTTGTGCATTATCCTGCCGAAATGTAGCGTTTCGCAGGGATCGAATGAAGGGTAGAGCCACGGGTCGTAACACGTCTGAAATCCAACGTCCACTGTTCAAAGTGCCGTCAATGCGAACAAGATGTGACCGAGACGTGTAACCAATGGCACCCCATACCATCACGCCGGGTGATATGTCAGTATGGCGATGACGAATACACGCTTCCAATGTGCGTTCACCGCGATGTCGCCAAACACGGATGCGACCATCATGATGCTGTAAACAGAACCTGGATTCATCCGAAAAAATGACGTTTTGCAGCCGGCCGAAGTGGCCGTGCGGTTAAAGGCGCTGCAGTCTGGAACCGCAAGACCGCTACGGTCGCAGGTTCGAATCCTGCCTCGGGCATGGATGTTTGTGATGTCCTTAGGTTAGTTAGGTTTAACTAGTTCTAAGTTCTAGGGGACTAATGACCTCAGCAGTTGAGTCCCATAGTGCTCAGAGCCATTTGAACCATTTTTTTGACGTTTTGCCTTTCGTGCACCCGGGCTTGTCGTTGACTACACCATCGCAGGCCCTCCTGTCTGTGATGCAGCGTCAAGGGTAACCGCAGCCATGGTCTGCGAGCTGATAGTCCATGCTGCTGCAAACGTCTCGAACTGTTCGTGCAGATGGTTGTTGTCTTGCAAACGTGCCCATCTGTTGACTCAGGGATCGAGACGTGGCTGCACTATCCGTTACAGACATGCGGATAAGATGCCTGTCATCTCGACTGCTAGTGATACGAGGCCGTTGGGATCCAGCACGGCGTTCCGTATTACGCCCCTGAATCCACCGATTCCATATTCTGCTAACAGTCATTGTATCTCAACCAACGCGAGCAGCAATGTCGCGATACGATAAACCGCAATCGCGATAGGCTACAATCCGACCTTTATCAAAGTCGGAAACGTAATGGTACGCATTTCTCCTTCTTACACGAGGCAACGTTTCACCAGGCAACGCCGGTCAACTGCTGTTTGTGTATGAGAAATAGGTTGGAAACTTTCCTCATGTCAGCACGTTGTAGGTGTCGCCACCGGCGCCATCCTTGTGTGAATGCTCTGAAGAGCTAATCATTTGCATATCACAGCATCTTCTTACTGTCGGTTAAATTTCGCGTCTGTAGCACGTCATCTTCGTGGTGTAGCAATTTTAATGGCCGGTAGTGTATCCTTTTTGTTTGTTTCGGCTTTGGATGAGCTCTCTCACCTCCAGATATTTGTGGGAAGTGCGGTTCCCTGCATCGTGCTGCGCCGCGATTCGCTGTTCCGCTCTGCGCTGCGCTCGCGTGTGGTCGCGACCTCGGGGCGCGGCAGGTGTGTTTGGGCAGACAGCGACCTCGCACAGTAGCAGAGCGGCGGGCTGGCGCGCCGCCCGGCCGCGCCACATTGCACGTGGATTGTCCGCGGCGGCCGCGATCTGCCAGCGGCCAGATTCCGTCTGGTAACAGATGCTGCTGACTCGGTCTGCTGCTCGCCAAGGCGTCATTAGATCAAGGTCCTGCCACTTGGAGGTCAAAGGAAGAGCTGTTGTTCTCGTATTGAAAGGGAACACGAGACTCCAACAGGATTTTTTTAACATCTTGGGGAGGAAAGAAATGTATGAGTGGCGTTCAATGCCACTTAGATTGAAAAAAGTCCGGATTTTGTTGTGAGACATCCCGAAATAGTCCTGCTTCAACCTCTATAGTTTCACCAAGTTCCGATGAGTGCAGTGCTATACGTAGACCCTAGCCATCAAAATGGCGTCCGTAACGGAGGTGCGTTCCAAGCAGAGAGCTGTCAATGAGTTTCTTTTAGCTGAAAAAGAGACCACCGCAGATATTCATAAAAGCTTGCAGTATGTTTACGGAGACCTGGCACTAACAAAAAGCATGGTAAGTCGTTGAAGAAGCATTTACGAGGCGTGTTTTTTAAGTAAGTACCGTTTTGAAATGAAAAAAAAGACATGCTAAGATATCTCAATATTTTTTTTTTACATGAAAGCCTGTACCTTAATCTACTTTTCTACATAATTTCCGTCAATACTGAGGCACTTGTCATAACGTTGTACCAGTTTTTGAGTACCCTCCTCGTAGAAGTCTGCCGCCTTACTTGTTAACCACAGCATCACCACTGTTTTGACTTCGTTATTGTCTTGAAGACGCTGACCGCCCAGGTGTTTCTTCAAGTGCATGAACAGACGGTAGTCACTGGGCGCAAGATCGGGGCTGTACGGAGGATGATCTAGAGTTTCCCACCGAAAAGATGTGATGAGATCTTTGGTCTGATTCGCCACATGCGGACGGGCATTGTCTTGCAGCAAAACGATGCCCTTGCTCAACTTCCATGGACTGTTGGTTTGATTCTGGTGTGACGTAGGCCACCCATGTTTCATCGCCCGTAGCAATTTGGCTTAAGAAATCATCACCGTCGTTGTGGTACCGGTCAAGGAAAGTCAATGCACTGTCTAAACGTTTGGTTTTGTGCACATCCGTAAACATTTTCGGTACCCAACGTGCGCACAATTTTCGGTAATTCAAGTGCTCGGTCACAGTGCCATACAAAACACTACGAGAAACATTAGGAAAGTAATCCCGCAAGAACGAAATCGTAAAGCGTCTGTTTTCTCTCACCGTATTGTCCACTTCCTGGACCAAACTTTCATTAACGACCGAAGGACCCCCACTCCGTTGTTCATCATGCACATTTGTGGGGTCATCTTTAAATGCTCTCACCCACTTTCTTACCATTCCATCACTCATAATTTTTTCTCCGTAAACTGCACAGATCTCACGATGAATATCGATCCCTTTTAGGCGTTTAGGACTAAGAAATCTTATGACAGCCTGTACTTCACAGTCGGCGGGACTCACGATTATCGGAGCGATCTTAAACACTCAGTACACAAAGTAAACAAGGAAGAATCAGACTGTAATGGCGTCAATTCGTGGATTAATGTACAGGCTTTCATGTAAAAATAAAATTATTGAGATATCTTAGCATGTCTTTTTTTAATTTCAAAACGGTACTTCCTTAAAAAACACGCCTCGTATCATCATCACAACAAGAGCGCGCCAACCTGTCTAATCTCCCGCATGCTGGCCGGCTGCCCACAGCTTGACTCGTGCAACGTTAGAACGTGCGGACACTCTCATTCGCGGTGATCGACGTATCGCAACCAGACACCTCGCTGCACAACTACACCTCTCTGCTAGTACTGCCGACACACTCGTTCACCAACTGGGGTACTCAAAAACCATAAAGAACATCTGTTATGAAGCTGATGATGACTTTTTTATTTTTTATTTTTTTGGGCACATTGGAGGATGCATTCCGCGGAAAGCAGTGCGATGTCGGGGTTATTGGTGCAGCAAGACATCGGCTCCGATCTCGACCAGTAGAGTAGTACCATTTGAGTAAATAGGCCCTCACAAAAATGGTTCAAATGACTCTGAGCAATATGGGACTTAACATCTGAGGTCATCAGTCCCCTAGAACTTAGAACTACTTAAACCTAACTAACCTAAGGACATCAAACACATCCATGCCCGAGGCAGGATTCGAACCAGCGACTGTAGCGGTCGCGCGGTTCCAGACTGAAGCGCCTAGAACCGCTCGGCCACAACAGCCGGCTAGGCCCTCACAGTAAGGTAGCGTAAGGCCGTCGGACTGAACGCAGATTGTGTTGAAAACTGGTGTTTTGTAGCCAAAATATTGGGGAATGATATGGTGATTTGGAATCATGAGGAAAACAAAACTGCTTTCACAAAAAAAGTGTTACATTACTTATTGAACGTCTCTCGTATGACTTCTTGACTGAAAGGAGGGATGGGTTGACAGCACGCATTCTGAGGCATCTAGGAGTCGACAATTTGGTGATGATGGAAGCGTGAGACATAAAAATTTTAGAGGGAGACCAGAGCTTGCTATTAGTAAGAATGTTCTACTCGATGTACGACGCAGTTGTTACCAAGATGAAGACGCATGCACAGGATAGATTAGTGTGGAGAGCTGCATGACACCAGTATTCAGACTGAAGATAGCAACTACAACGTAATCTTCTATCAGTGACTCAAGGAAGTGTTGAACATTTTTTCTGCCACTGCACTTCTTTCAATTCAATAAATGTTGTGTGTACGGGGTACTCGCTACTGTTTCATCAAGTGAAGAGATACACGAGTCCCTCGCGGCCGAATATTACTTTGACGTGATTTGGCATAACTGAAAACACAAGAATGGAGTTATTACCATCTTTTGTAACACAGCATCTTTGAAATAACGCAACCATGTATTTGGAAACTTATCCGTTCATATACACTGATGATGGTATCCGGGCACCCATGTGTAAATTGGCAACTAAATGTCACGAGGAGCGGACCCACCAGCATAAATGGGAGGCGGGCGGTATTGTGAAATGACGTGTAGATGAATAATGAAATCGCCCCACGTTGGGCGACAACGAAAATGTGCTGAATTGAGAACTGTTTCATTTCTTTCATAAATTAACGTGCAGGTTACAAGTCACATTGCCGCACGTTGGCCGGCCGAAGTGGCCGTGCGGTTAAAGGCGCTGCAGTCTGGAACCGCAAGACCGCTACGGTCGCAGGTTCGAATCCTGCCTCGGGCATGGATGTTTGTGATGTCCTTAGGTTAGTTAGGTTTAACTAGTTCTAAGTTCTAGGGGACTAATGACCTCAGCAGTTGAGTCCCATAGTGCTCAGAGCCAGCCGCACGTTGGCAGTCAATAACTAACAACTACGAACAACTTAAATTGGAAGGAACACATAGAAAATGTTGTGGGGAAGGCTAACCAAAGACTGTGTTTTATTGGCAGGACACTTAGAAAATGTAACAGACCTACTAAGGAGACTGCCTACGCTACGCTTGTCCGTCCTCGTTTAGAATACTGCTCCGCCGTGTGGCATCCTTACCAGATAGGACTGACGGAATACATCGAAAAAGTTCAAAGACAAGCAGCACGTTTTGTGTTATCGCGAAATATGGGAGAGAGTGTCACAGAAATGATACAGGATTTGGGCTGGAAATCATTAAAAGAAAGGCGTTTTTCGTTGGGACGGTATCTTCTCACGAAATTCCAATCACCAACTTTCTCCTCCGAATGCGAAAATATTTTGTTGACACCGACCTACATCGGGAGGAACGATCACCACGATAAAATAAGGGAAATCAGAGCTTGCACGGAAAGATATAGGTGTTCATTCTTTCCACGCGTTATACGATATTGCAATAACAGAGAATTGTGAAGGCGGTTCGATGACCCCCCTTCCAGGCACTTGGATGTGATTTGCAGAGTATCCATGTAGATGCAGATGTAAGTCACATCAGTAATCAAAAAGCAAAAGCTAATGAGATTAAGGAATTGATAAGCAGATGGACTAGATTCCTTAGGTGAATAAAATATGAAATGACTGCATTTATTTCAGCACTTTTACACACAATTACAAAACTACAAACCTCAGGGATTCAGTTTGATTTCGTATCCACTTTTTAGCCACTGTGAGAACTTCTAAATTTTCAGACAAAACTCAGGAGGAATTAACTTCTCGTACCTTCATTAAAAGCCACTAACCTATTGTGTGTGATGCCAGGTGCACGGAAGGTATGTTTATGTGTGCTGAAAAAAATTGTTCAAATGGCTCTAAGCACTATGGTACTTAACATCTGAAGTCATCAGTCCCCTAGACTTAGAACTACATAAACCTAACTAACCTAAGGACATCACACACATCCATGCCCGAGGCAGGATTCTAAACTGCGACCGTACCAGCCGCGTGGTTCCGGAATGAAGCGCCTAGAACAGCTCGACCACAGTGGCCGTCCTATGTGTGCTGAATTCGTACCAAATGTGCAGTATGAAGTAGACACAGCGGTAGCTAGTGTATTCAGTGCAGTAGTTTAAGAAAGTATAGTTTATTGCAATGAAAATTCTGTTTCACTTGTTCCATTGCTCTGTTTGCTGCTACCAGCGTTGCCCTCAGCGTCGTTTTGTCTGTGTCAGTCCGTTCTGTGCAGTATTTCTGGCTTTCAGTTATGTTGTGTATGCAACTGAGGTCTCGGGGTTTGTTAAATGTGGAAAAACCGTCGGGCTGATGGGGGAGAGTTCGGGTGTTAGTGCGGAAACGAGAGGTACTTCTGTGGGGAGTATGCAAAATCAGACTGCTTTAGAAGCCGGCAGGTCAATTGAGGAAAGGCTAAGGGAAACTGGGGAAACGCCAGCCAAGTCTGTGGAGAGTACACAAATTAAAAGTACACTAGAAGTCGACATGCCAATTGAGGAAAGTTCAAGGCTGAATGAGGAAATACAAGGTACGTCTGTGGACGATACGCAAAGTCACAGTCCACTAGATCGAATTCTCGCGATATTAGAAGACCACACACCTCAGTTAACCGCCGTGAAGGAAGAGAATAAAAGACAATTTGAAAGACTGGAAGCCGGAAAGCCCACAAAGATAAGATAAGAGAGATTAGGGCTCGTACAGAGGCATATAGGCAGTCATTTTTCCCTCGTTCTGTTTGGGAGTGGAACAGGGAGAGAAGATGCTAGTTGTGGTACGAGGTACCCTCCGCCACACACCGTATGGTGGATTGCGGAGTATTTATGTAGCTGTAAATGAAGATGTAGAACTAAACCTTGCAATCAAAAGACTGATGGGCAGATCGCTGAAGATACGCGCAAATTGGGGACCGAAACCAAAATTACAGGCTGTTACAGAAAAGTACGGCCAAACTTTCAGGAAACATTCCTCACACACAAAGAAAGAAAATATTTTATGTGGACATGTGTCCGGAAACGCTTACTTTCCGTGTTAGAGCTCATTTTATTACTTTTCTTCAAATCACATTAATCATGGAATGGAAACACACAGCAACAGAACGTACCAGCGTGATTTCAAACACTTTGTTACAGGAAATGTTCAAAATGTTCTCCGTTACCGAGGATACATGCATCCACCCTCCGTCGCACGGAATCTGATGCGCTGATGCAGCCCCGGAGAATGGCGTATTGTATCACAGCCGTCCACAATACGAGCACGAAGAGTCTCTACATTTGGTACCGGGGTTGCGTAGACAAGAGCTTTCAAGTGCCCCCATAAATGAAAGTCAAGAGTTTTGAGGTCAGGAGAGCGTGGAGGCCATGGAATTGGTCCGCCTCTACCAATCCATCGGTCACCGAATCTGTTGTTGAGAAGCGTACGAACACTTCGACTGAAATGTGCAGGAGCTCCATCCTGCATGAACCACATGTTGTGTCGTACTTGTAAAGGCACATGTTCTAGCAGCACAGGTAGAGTATCCCGTATGAAATCATGATAACGTGCTCCATTGAGCGTAGGTGGAAGAACATGGGGCCCAATCAAGACATCACCAACAATGCCTGCCAAACGTTCACAGAAAATCTGTGTTGATGACGTGATTGCACAATTGCGTGCGGATTCTCGTCAGCCCACACATGTTGATTGTGAAAATTTACAATTTGATCACGTTGGAATGAAGCCTCATCCGTAAAGAGAAAATTTGCACTGAAATGAGGACTGACACATTGTTGCATGAACCATTCGCAGAAGTGTACCCGTGGAGGCCAATGAGTTGCTGATAGTGCCTGCACACGCTGTACATGGTACGGAAACAACTGGTTCTCCCGTAGCACTCTCCATACAGTGACGTGGTCAACCTTACCTTGTACAGCAGCAACTTCTCTGACGCTGACATTAGCGTTATCGTCAACTGCACGAAGAATTGCCTCGTCCATTGCAGGTGCCCTCGTCGTTCTAGGTCTTCCCCAGTCGCGAGTCATAGGCTGGAATGTTCCGAGCTCCCTAAGACGCCGATCAATTGCTTCGAACGTCTTCCTGTCGGGACACCTTCGTTCTGGAACTCTGTCTCGATACAAACGTACCGCGCCACGGCTATTGCCCCGTGCTAATCCATACATCAAATGGGCATCTGCCAACTCCACATTTGTAGACATTGCACTGACTGCAAAACCACGTTCGTGATGAACACTAACCTGTCGATGCTACGTACTGATGTGCTTGATGCTAGTACTGTAGAGAAATGAGTCGCATGTCAACACAAGCACCGAAGTCAACATTACCTTCCTTCAATTGGGCCAACTGGCGGTGAATCGGGGAAGTACAGTACATACTGACGAAACTAAAATGAGCTCTAACATGGAAATTAAGCGTTTCCGGACACATGTCCACATACATCTTTTCTTTATTTGTGTGTGAGGAATGTTTCCTGAAAGTTTGGCCGTACCTTTTTGTCACACCCTGTATATGGACAGAGGTCACAAGCAGCGTGGACGAGGTGAGACAAGCCTGTGAAACGCAGAAAGACATCCTACAAACGTTGGTAAACAAGAAGATGAGTGATATCTCCGCCGTATAGGTGAGGAAAGCGTATCGTCCAAGAAAAGGCAAACTAGAATGTCAGTACTCGAACAATAAGACTCTGGAATACGACAAGGTAATATCCTTGTAACGCATGTCACGCCAACGAATTGAAAACCTCATTCTCGATGCATGGGGTGGCCATACAACTGCTTTAGTTCGATCGAAAGCGCAGTACTCACCCCAAGGTAAACCGTAGGGACTTAAGACGCCTATCTCCGTGCGAGAGAAATTGTGAAAAGTAATGCTTTACTTGTTGCACTGGAGACACTCGACAAGGAGGAGGCTGCCCGGTTTCATGTAAAAAAAATGGTGAGAACAGCAGTTACAAGGATTTCTGCAGCAAGTTTCTGGTAATATACTGGAAACTGGTCGCACAGTCAAGAGCAGAGATGAGCATATATGGAGTCAAAAAAATGGTTCAAATGGCTCTGAGCACTATGGGACTTAACTTCTGAGGTCAAAAGTCCCCTAGAACTTTGAACTACTTAAACCCAACTAACCTAAGGACATCATACACATCCATGCCAGAGGCAGGATTCGAACCTGCGACCGTAGCGGTCGCGCGATTCCAGACTGTAGCGCTTAGAACCGCTCGGCCACTCCGGCCGGCCATATGGAGTCAGTATGCGCCATAGTCACGGTAATCCACGGCGACTTACGCTGCACACTTTGTCTTCCTGGCGGGATACTTGGACGACAAAAAAATGGTTCAAATGGCTCTGAGCACTGTGGGACTTAACTTAGGTCATCAGTCCCCCAAAACTTAGAACTACTTAAACCTAACTAACCTAATGACATCACACACATCCATGCCCGAGGCAAGATTCGAACCTGCGACCGCAGCGGTCGCGCGATTCCAGTCTGTAGTGCCTAGAACCGCTCGGCCACTCCGGCCGGCTCTTGGACGACAAAATGACAGATGAGGAATGGTGTAGCGCGATGCGCTCACATTTACCTGCTCACGTACAACGTTTACTTGTCGGGGCACTATCGATAGAAGAGTTCCTAGAAACACTGAACGCCAGGAGAAACATAGGTCGCTGAGACAGCGCAGAAGAAAGAGGACATGGGGGCTCTTCCACCCACCGCCTATATCCGCCTCCTGACACCGTGATATCGCATCTTCTGCCATTCAACCCGAAACGGTCGCTAAACGTGGAGACCGGTCCAGGTCTCACCGCAAAACCTGGACACCGAAGGTCAGCAAGTGACCCGCACAGCTCTGAGGGGACGTGACGGACCGACCTAGCACTTGCCGCCGTCATCGCCACACGAGAAATCATTATAAAGAATGGTGAGATGATTCATTCTCCCATCCGCCCCCTTTCTGAGTCGTGTCCAGGCTCGTCAACTCCGCCCTGAAATTTGTAATTTCTTTCTTGTGTGTAAAGCGTTCAGAAATGCATTCATTTCATATTTTAGTCTCCAAAACAATCTGTTCTACTTCCTTATCAATCCATTAATCCCAACTCCTTTTTTTTCGATTTCACTTAACAACTGGTGTCGCTCAATTATTGGCCTCCAACGTGCGTAATACGAGTAGTAATCTGCAGGTCAGTTTAAGCAAAAGATTACAAAAATTATCGATTCACCATTCTACAAGAGCAGTAATAGCAGAACGGACTGGTCAGAGAAGCTCAGTGGCATTGAACGTGGACTATTGATGGGGCGTCGGCTGGTTAACGGATCCAGATTTCAAACCTCCCAAACCTGCCCAAGTCGATTTTCGCTGATATGACTGTGATGTGACTGTGAAGTGGAAACTTGAAGGAGAAACCGCAGCTGAAGGTAGGCCACAGAGAGGACAGGGACCATCGAGCATTTAGGAGCGTGGGTGTGAGAAATCACGTGCAATCAGCGGAACGACGCATTCTTGATTTCCAGCACCCAGCTAATGACAGTGCGTTGGGAATCAGACAGAATGGGATACCATTTTCGAGCAGCTATTCATGCGTCACTCAAATCTGTAGTCATACTAAGCGACACTGGAGATTCTGTAAAGAGTGACACCATTGGACAGCGAATGATTTGGTGCGATGAATCACGCTATACCCCGTGGCGATCCGATGGAAGGGTGGAAGTACTGCGAATGCCTGTGAAACATTACCTGCTGCCATCTGTACTGCCAACGGCGAAGTAAGTAGGAGGGCCGTGTTTCGGGTTTAGGGTCAGGTTCCCTTACTGTACCTAAGAAAGTCCTAAATGTGGAAGAATGTGAACACATTTTGCACTATTGTATTCTACGTACAGTAGAGGAATAGTTAGGAGTCGATAACTGTATCAGCATGATGATGCACCCTGTTCATAATGTAACATCTGTGAGGCAATGATTTGTCGACATTAACATTCTTGGTATGGACGGGCATGGGCAAAGTTCCGACCTGAACGTAATGGAATATCTTTGGAATGAGTTGGAGCAACGGCTTCGTTTGAGGCCACACCGTCCAACATCACTACCATCTCTGGTTTTGGTTCTTGAGGAACAATGGACTAGCTTTTCTCCACAGACATTCAGACACCTCAGTGCAAGTGTCTCTAGCTTACTTCAAGGCGTCAGAAAGGCGGAAGGTGCACACACTGCACATTAACGCCCACTAAGAGGTGTGCGGATGTATTTGATCAGATACTGTATTGTCTACTTCCTTTGTTGCGTATGTATTTTGTGAAACATTCTTATGGATTGTTGATACAATAGTCAGGTTGAATATAAAACTTACACGAGCTTACTTTTGTATACGGACACACATTAGAACACAGTTTCATCTCTAGGTGACTGCCGGTTGCCCAAGGCTGCAGGATCATCCAATGGTCCTCCGACAACACCACATGGGTGAGATATGTCACGATTATTTCCCTACAGGTAGTCGCAAAGAAACCCAGTTTTTGCCGTCTCTCCCGGCAGCACGGTATGGCGATTGTTGCACAATCGTGGCCACGGCAAACACATAGTTTTTATATTCCAAACGACTCTGTAGGTCACCTAAAAACATCCGGCAATTTATCTCCCCTCTATGCGCCATATGGCGAGGATGACAGGGCGGCCGGTCGGTACCGATGGGCCATCATGGCCTTTTCGGGAGGAGTTTTATATGCTACATTCTTATGTGCTTAAATACAGATTTTTCTTTCTGCGAACTACAAAGATGCAAGTCAGACATGAACCGAAAAGCTGGTTACTGCAGTGTATGATACAGTGCCATTGTAGATTCGTACCCTCGCTACCCTACTCCTCCCTTTGAAATCTAACTGTAGTTTATTTGGCATAGCTTCAATACGACCCCCAATTAACAGATTCTCAAATCCGTAACTCCCGCGGATATAATTATCTTGTGGTCAATGGTTGTACAAGTTTGTCCGTCAATGCGTTAATATTCTGATAATTTTTTGAACTTTTTTTAACTTTGGCAGAAGAAATAAAAATTTTTCGTAATGTTAATTTCTTTGAATTTTAAAATAAAGTTAACATCATTAGTGAAATGCACTCAGTTATCTCGCTGCATCAGTGTTGCCACCATCACGCTAGACAAAAAGCATTTAGCGCTATTTTGAAAAGCAGATACACCTGCAGGTGCCAAAGCGTCTGCTTGCTACACGCATCGATACAGTGTCAAGGTTTCCAGCACTACCGCTACTGCTGCTTTCCTTCAGCTGAGGCTGTCTCGTTTATTAAGTTTCTTATAACCACTACAATGCTTCCTACGAATCGAAATGTGTCTCATATAATTTCAAGTTATCTGGTGACCAATTCAGTGCATCCAAATAACACTGGGGTCCCTCACAAATTACCAGATCTGTTTGCACGCAAATTGTACTTATAATACGTGGACTGGGCTCGGTTACTAGGGGATGGACAGGCTGAAAATTGTCATAGACCGACGTGGGTCGTGACATAATTATTTATAAGCTCACGTTCAGATCAGAGATGAAGTGACATTTTGAGGTAATCCATTTCTTGGTACGCAGTGAAACGGCGACAGGGTGAAGCTGATATTTTTCTGGTCTCTGTGGTTGGAGACACCACAGAAAGACTCGGATATTAGGCTGTGGAAGAAGACACGGAGAAGGTAGAGGAAATGAGACTCTGGGTTGGTTTACTGGTTTCCTTTAAATGCGAACATTTTTAGGTTAGGCTTTACCGTGACTGTTACTGACATCAGTGAACTTGTTTCATTTAATTACTGGTTTCCTTTTTATTGCTTCTACACGTGTTCGCAATGAACATGCAGAAGAGGACAGACACTGGTTTACAGGAACATAGATAAGGCTTAATACATTCTCCAATAAATTACGACCACAAATGACCACCCCGGCCTATGACTGTTAAGATTTGGGCACACACAATAATGTGTGGCACTACAGACCACGAACCATGATGGTGACAAATTCTATCGCTCTACTCGAAACCTTAGCTTCAAGTACTTGTCACAGTGTAAATGACACGCAGACGGAGGTACATGCAGATAAATGAATGATGCAAGAAGGCTAGATCATCCGAGGCTTCGGTGGTTCGCTACATCTCTCGAACTCTGCCTCACTCTGCTGAAGTCAGCCTTGTTTGCCGTTTGATGTCCTTTATATGCAGCGTTTGAGGTTGCTTACTTGTAGATTATACATGACTACGCTGCTCTTTACCTTCAATTCGCAGTCAGTGAGCGTGAAATCAACGATTTCTTGGTGCATACGACTAGAGCGGCTTGCACTGTGTGCCTCTTCCTAAGTTACAAGGCTTACATTCTTGGATAATTTTTTTTTTTTGCAACTTCTCATGAGTCAGTCGTTACAAAACGTACAAAACACAAATCACTAGAAAACGCCAAAATAAAAATCAAACAGATCTTTAATGTGTTGTATATCAGGTGATGCTGTTTTATTATTTTGGTCATAGCTGTAGTTCAGCAGCTCCAGAATATTGCAGCAAAGATAAAAAGTCAGTCGACAGCAGCACAAGAAAACCTTTATTTGACACGCTTTATCGGTTTCATCAATTTAAACTGTATCTTCAGAAGTAAAATAGGTTTACCAGTGATTTGAGCTTATTTCACTCCTTAAGATGACAGTTTAAACTGGCTGAAAGTTGTTTGTCCTACTTGCTCTGACAGTTCTGAGTTTGTCACGGAGCACAAAAAATGAGTTAATTTGTAACTTTGAGAAATGTTCTCATGCCTTGTACTATTGCTTTTACATTGCATTTATGGCAATACACTTTGTATCAATGCTAGATACCTGAGATGTTGGTCAGAGAGGTTAGCTTTACTTTGTCAGAATAGAGTCAGAGTGTGTCGGCATCAACTGTGTCGTGATGTACTTAGTTTGAAATGGACGAAAGCTAGCCTGCCCTGGAGTGGGGACAGCATTATTTGGAGCAATTTTTGTAATACGATGTTTACAGGGAGAAATTAAGCAGAAGGATTATAATATTGTACGAATGACAAAAGGCAATATTTAAAGGTAACTTGTTTTGTTATGTTTGTCGTTACTTAGTATGCTGATTGTTATAACAGTGCTTATGGTGCAGATTTTCTGTACGGCTTTTTGTAATGAAGTTATTTGGTTCTTTCAACGCAGCGATAAATGTTAGTGAGACACTTTGCGAATTAGCTCATGTGCGAGAAGTGTGGAAAGCTGTATTGTTGCTATGACTTAAAGAAGCTCATTTAAAACTTAAAGTATCGATTCAGTTATTTCTTTGTCGATGAGATTAGTACCCGATTATTCCTTTGTACTCGTGGCTTTATTTGACTCCACAGGCGCGTTGTACATCGCGGCTTATGAGCTGAGTAACATTTTTGAGTATGATGAAATCCCGTGTTGCATTGCACATCACGAGTACGGCGAGTGAAACTTAATTTTGACAGTCGGATCATTGTTTTATGAGAAACCAAGGTTGCGGATCAGACGAGCGGTCCGTTTCGAACAGGTTAGCCATAAATTCCACTATCACTGTAGATCATAGTCAGAGGCACGCACAGTGATTGTCAGAGTACATTTACGAGGGTAGTATCAGTATAAAAGTTCAGAGGTTTAATGAGAGTGAAAAATTTTATGAAATTGTTATACTGTGATTTCAAACAGGTTTAACAGGTAAAGTCAGATGCGTTTCATTCAGTGATCATATGTTGCGTAATTACGATATACTTCTGTTATAGCAACTGTTTTCTAAACTAAGAAAGATTTGCAACATTCAGGGCCAACATTTACCACAAAGTCATTTTACCATAGAATCAGATGGCGTACGTACATTTTGGGAACAGGTGGACCGGTTACTCTGGATTTCAAATCGTGTAAAGTGAGGTGCACATATTTCCATCTCAAATAAGCTTCAGATATTTTCAGTCAAGATTTCTCAGTTACTCAGCTTCGTATATTTTACATTCTGACTTCACAGTTATGCTAGTAACAGAACATTTTAAAAGATACTTGCATGATGAAACCGATAAACTGCAGCAAATAAAGGTTTTCTTGTGCAGCTGACGACTGACTTTTTATCTTTGTTGAAATGATCCTGTTTTATTAAAGGATTGAGAAACTGAAATTGCATTTTGCCTGGGCGAAGTATTTTGAATGTTATCGATATATCCTTCTATATGTTTTAATAACAATAATTCGTAATCGTCTTGTAGATAAAACTGCTTATTAGAAGCGAGGTACTTTGACCTCTTGCTTCGCTTCAAAAGGGTTTGTATCCAGGAGTCAAAATTAAATCAGCATTGTTCCCATACCAGACTTCGAATGATCATTTCAGGCAAGCTATCCGCCAGAAAACCTGGAAAGGCACTTGGAGGTGGTTCACACTTTTTAGTAAAAATGATTATGTTTTCTGAAAGTCAAACTAAATATGAATATTTTACCCATACTAACAAAATTGGTAGAGTAAATACAAGTAGAAAGATCGTTATGAAACGGAACGATAATTTCAAGCAAATTTAGGTGTACGCAGCTGTACAGTTACTAACAGTTCTAGACTATTTCAAAACTATCGTCGCACTACACACGGTGTAAGTGCATATATTTTTAAATGTTTTATCTTAATATCTACACACATCAGTGTGTTAGCTGCTTTTATCTCCGCATGTAACAGTCTTCCCGCAAACACATCTTATAATTTATTACCCGATGTTTTCTGCACGATCGTAGCTGCACCACTAAGTCGACTACCATTGTCAGTATAGAGGCACCGTTTTGCGTCCAGGCGTCCACACTTCAACACTTGAGTTGGTTCCCAGGGGAATATAAGCGTTAATGGCTTGCTCTTGCCACACGTGTTTCGAGGTACTAGCCAGCCTAAAACAGACGACTCGTAATTGCTCTAATTATCAGTCTGCACGTGAGGTAAATACTGGTGCAATGTTGTTCAATACAACGTTCTCAGTAAACAATAGAAAATTTGCACTTATGTCCGGTGCGCCCCATATATTCTGAAGTTCCCCACCGAGATTTTCTGTCTGTACTCATATACAGGCAGAATCCCAAATGGTAATATAGGAATTTTGATACGGTTTTCATTAACAGACAGATTGATCCACGAGGAAGATTTGTTTATACTCTACTGCCCATTAAAATTGCTACGCCAAGAAGAAATGGAGATGATAAACGGGTATTCATTGGACAAATACACTCCTGGAAATGGAAAAAAGAACACATTGACACCGGTGTGTCAGACCCACCATACTTGCTCCGGACACTGCGAGAGGGCTGTACAAGCAATGATCACACGCACGGCACAGCGGACACACCAGGACCCGCGGTGTTGGCCGTCGAATGGCGCTAGCTGCGCAGCATTTGTGCACCGCCGCCGTCAGTGTCAGCCAGTTTGCCGTGGCATACGGAGCTCCATCGCAGTCTTTAACACTGGTAGCATGCCGCGACAGCGTGGACGTGAACCGTATGTGCAGTTGACGGACTTTGAGCGAGGGCGTATAGTGGGCATGCGGGAGGCCGGGTGGACGTACCGCCGAATTGCTCAACACGTGGGGCGTGAGGTCTCCACAGTACATCGATGTTGTCGCCAGTGGTCGGCGGAAGGTGCACGTGCCCGTCGACCTGGGACCGGACCGCAGCAATGCACGGATGCACGCCAAGACCGTAGGATCCTACGCAGTGCCGTAGGGGACCGCACCGCCACTTCCCAGCAAATTAGGGACACTGTTGCTCCTGGGGTATCGGCGAGGACCATTCGCAACCGTCTCCATGAAGCTGGGCTACGGTCCCGCACACCGTTAGGCCGTCTTCCGCTCACGCCGCAACATCGTGCAGCCCGCTTCCAGTGGTGTCGCGACAGGCGTGAATGGAGGGACGAATGGAGACGTGTCGTCTTCAACGATGAGAGTCGCTTCTGCCTTGGTGCCAATGATGGTCGTATGCGTGTTTGGTGCCGTGCAGGTGAGCGCCACAATCAGGACTGCATACGACCGAGGCACACAGGGCCAACCGCCGGCATCATGGTGTGGGGAGCGATCTCCTACACTGGCCGTACACCACTGGTGATTGTCGAGTGGACACTGAATAGTGCACGGTACATCCAAACCGTCATCGAACCCATCGTTCTACCATTCCTAGACCGGCAAGGGAACTTGCTGTTCCAACAGGACAATGCACGTCCGCATGTATCCCGTGCCACCCAACGTGCTCTAGAAGGTGTAAGTCAACTACCCTGGCCAGCAAGATCTCCGGATCTGTCCCCCATTGAGCATGTTTGGGACTGGATGAAGCGTCGTCTCACGCGGTCTGCACGTCCAGCACGAACGCTGGTCCAACTGAGGCGCCAGGTGGAAATGGCATGGCAAGCCGTTCCACAGGACTACATCCAGCATCTCTACGATCGTCTCCATGGGAGAATAGCAGCCTGCATTGCTGCGAAAGGTGGATATACACTGTACTAGTGCCGACATTGTGCATGCTCTGTTGCCTGTGTCTATGTGCCTGTGGTTCTGTCAGTGTGATCATGTGATGTATCTGACCCCAGGAATGTGTCAATAAAGTTTCCCCTTCCTGGGACAATGAATTCACGGTGTTCTTATTTCAATTTCCAGGAGTGTATATTATACTAGAACTGATATGTGATTACATTTTCACGCAATTTGGCTGCATAGATCCTGAGAAATCAGTACCCAGAACACCCACTTCTCGCCGTAATAACGGCCTTGATACGCCTGGGCATTGAGTCAAACAGAGCTTGGATGGTGTGTACAGGTACAGCTGCCCATGCAGCTTCAACACGATACCACAGTTCATCAAGAGTAGTGACTGGCGTACTGTGACGAGCCAGTTGCTCGGCCACCATTGACCAGACGTTTTCAGTTGGGGAGAGATCTGGAGAATGTGCTGGCCAGGGCAGCAGTCGAACATTTCTGTATCCAGAAAGGCCCGTACAGGATCTGCAACAAGCGGTTGTGCATTATCCTGCCGAAATGTAGCGTTTCGCAGGGATCGAATGAAGGGTAGAGCCACGGGTCGTAACACGTCTGAAATGCAACGTCCACTGTTCAAAGTGCCGTCAATGCGAACAAGATGTGACCGAGACGTGTAACCAATGGCACCCCATACCATCACGCCGGGTGATACGCCAGTATGGCGATGACGAATACACGCTACCAATGTGCGTTCACCGCGATGTCGCCAAACACGGATGCGACCATCATGATGCTGTAAACAGAACCTGGATTCATCCGAAAAAATGACGTTTTGCCATTCGTGGACCCAGGCTCGTCGTTGACTACACCAGCGCAGGCGCTCCTGTCTGTGATGCAGCGTCAAGGGTAACCGCAGCCATGGTCTCCGAGCTGATAGTCCATGCTGCTGCAAACGTCGTCGAACTGTTCGTGTAGATGGTTGTTGTCTTGCAAACGTCCCCATCTGTTGACTCAGGGATCGAGACGTGGCTGCACGATCCGTTACAGACATGCGGATAAGATGCCTGTCATCTCGACTGCTAGTGCGAGGCCGTTGGGATCGAGCACGGCGTTCCGTATTACGCCCCTGAATCCACCGATTCCCTATTCTGCTAACAGTCATTGTATCTCAACCCACGCGAGCAGCAATGTCGCGATACGATAAACCGCAATCGCGATAGGCTACAATCAGACCTTTATCAAAGTCGGAAACGTAATGGTACGCATTTCTCCTTCTTACAAGAGGCAACGTTTCACCAGGCAACGCCGGTCAACTGCTGTTTGTGTATGAGAAATCGGTTGGAAACGTTCCTCACGTAAGCACGTTGTAGGTGTCACCACCGGCGCCAAACTTGTGTGAGTGCTCTGAAAAGCTAATCATTTGCATATCAAAGCATCTTCTTCCTGTCGGTTAAATTTCGCGTCTGTAGCACGTCATCTTCGTGGTGTAGCAATTTTAACGGCCAGTAGTGTATAATTTATTACCGCTGAGGCAGACAAGTCGTCCGGCCGTAGATCTCTAGTGAAATCAGCGCAATGCCGTGGAAGATTGCTAGTTATAGATAACCACATCATTTGCCAAAAGTCTAAAGTTACTATTAATATTATCTGCAAGGCCACTTATACACAATGTGAACAGCAGATGTCCCAACACAGTTTCCTGGAGTATACCTGAAAGTACTTCTACATATGTCCAAGATAACATTCTGCGTCCTTCCTTCCCAGATATTTTTCAGTCCAGTCACAAAGTTCACCTGATTTTCCGTACGAGCTTACTTCAGATTCAGTTACCTTCCAAGCCACTCCGGGCCACTCTGGTTATGTGCTGGATCGGAAGTTTCAGGAAGCAGGATGTAGCAGAAATTTCAGCTACACCATCCCTTAGGGATGTTACTCAGATTACGCGGAGACGAACCACTGACAAACAAGTTGAAACTTTGAGCTGGTCGTTGAAGCTTACCGTGCAAAATTTTAAATTTTTACTAAAGACACTAAAGTACTCTCCATTTAGGCTTTAGCGTTTGAGTCCGAATGAAGTGTTCGTTTAAAGAGTGTTGTTAATTCCTATATAAAAGTAATTACATCTAATTTTCGTATGCCCGATGGCTGTCTATAGCGATTATTTACTTATCAAGTAGCTAACATAAGTTGTCGAGTATTCGAAAAAGTCTACTCAGGTACCACCTAAACACGTCTATTCGTATTGTACTGAAACTGTATAACTATTCGTGTCCAGTTCTCTGGTTGATAGCACCAAGAAAAGATTATGACCTTTTAGTTTATTTAGTGCCCCTTAACAGTGTGCAACAGCATTCAGCGCCGCTATTACGAATCAGAGGAGGCTAACCCTTTCTGAATTAAGCCAATAGTTCCTTCATCCACTATAATGTCAGGGTATGCGGTTGTTCAGTAGCAAAATAATAACACTTTTTATTTCTTACAGCATTTGTTGACAACGATAAACGATAGACGACAACACTTTTTCCGGCACGTACCTACAGAGTCTTGTTCTGTTCTGAATGAAGTCGGTAATTCTCTCACCCGTGACACCGTGCCAAGGTGTGAGGTATTAATACACTTACACTTCCAAAATAGAGTACCATTCTTAACTGTCAGCACAGATTCGTTCAGCTCCAGTTCTCAGAGAGCTCTTTCTTCAGAGCTGCCATTGCTAGTGTTCACCGGTAAAGCTAGGTGACTATGCCTCACGAGGACAGATTTCACTTGTCCTCTGTTTTATATTTACGCTTAACAACATCCGTTTCATAACACTATAATTTCCATCCACTTAATTGTCGTCCCTGAGCTTCCACAGGATCTCGCTGATCTGAGGCAGCAACAATGTAGTATTCACGAAGGCTCTCTGAATGAATTCCGTTTTTGTCAGTTGTAATAGAGTGTCTGGTCATCAGTATTTTTGTAGCATCTTAGACGGGAAGTATTTAAAGGATATCTGGCCACAAATTTCCACTGTTTCTTACTTGTTACTGCCTTTGATTATGAGCTAAAATTTGAATCAGATCGTTTTTATGAATTAAGCCTAGAGGCTTATTCATTTATTGCCCTAGGACAATTCTGAGGGCCATGAATCTAGTAAGATGATAAACTGGACAGCAAATGAGATTTCTGATAGATTTATTTGTCAGTGCCATTAATTACGCATGTCCGTAAGTACGAAAAATAATTGCTTCCGTGCAGGAGTTTCCCTGCAGTCGGTCTACACAAGTCAAAACTTTTGTCGTTTGTATATTGTTAAACATTGTCCTTCGGTAAGCTATACCGACAGAGATATATATCATTTGTATTTGGGTATCAAAATAATATCTCCGAACCACTTACAATGACGACCTCTTCTTTCAAACCAAAAGACCGAAATTTCCTGTGAAGTTGTCTAATGACATTGTTCTCTGAGAGATACAACGGTGAAGACGCAGTCACCTACTTGGTCTCTGTCATCCACCTTTCTTGAGAAAAAATATTCACCGATTTTACAAAAACCACCAAAATTTCTAGCTACCACAAAGCGCTGGTGCCACTGTTTAGAGCGTCTTTTGACATACGCAACGTCAATATTCCTAAACGAATGCTTAAAATCATCTTCCTTAAAAGAAATACTTTATGGCTTATTCCTTGATCTGTGTCGAACAAACACAACTAGTTTTCGCAGTTAAAAAATTAGCATTGACTCAAATAAATAAATGTCGATACTTCAATCACTTCAATAAGTAGCATAAAATAGCCTCTTGTTACTCTTAGCCCTAGTAGGGAAGAATCGTTTGACGAGTTTAATGGTTTAAAAGTGGTCACTAGATTAAAATTTTAACCTGTGAGTACACAGGATGATATGACTCAGGTTTTAACCTCTAGAAACATTGTAGTTTGTATGAAATTTGACGTATAAAACGACAATAACGTGACTATTGATAATGAATACGTTGTAGTGAACCAACTTTCTAATACCACAACGGCATAATAAAGGGGTAATTATCATATACAAAAGGTCAACTGATCTAAATACAAGCTGTCAGAGCTAATATATCATTCCTTATGGGAAAGATATGTACAGGGCAAATGGACCTGAACACTGTGTTCTGTAACACTTAAACAAAGGCATAGCCTCGAAGTCATCGTTGCATAACACTCCTTAAAGATCCACTCTAACTCACAATAAAATTAGCTGAAAACTTCATTAAAAGTTAATAAATGCTGTTGCTTTCTGAAGGCAGTTCATGTGCTCTCTTGATTGAATATATAGCACTCGAACCTGATTGTTTCACAAATAAGGTTTAAGTGAGCCCATGTATGGATTAACATAAAGACCAAGAATAAAAAAAACCGACGTAAGAAACCCAGTTTATATGAAGATCGAACTTAACCCTTAAACCCTATGTGAGGTTCTAGAGCACCCAATGATGTGTATATGTCACAGCCCATTTTAAGTATTTGTACTTCCCAATACCATTCTGGTGGGGCTTGATGTTGTTAACTATACTAGCTGCGTGATGAGCCTCGGTTGTTGTTGCTGTTTTCGTTGTGGTCTGCAGTCCAAAGACTGGTTTCATGCAGCTCTCCATGCTACGCTGTCCTGTGCAAGCCTCTTCATCTCCAAGTAACTACTGCAACCTACATCCTTCTGAATTTGCTTCCTGTATTCATGTCTTTGTATACGATTTGTATACGCCCCCCCCCCCTTTCCCACCACACGCATCCCTCCAATACTAAATTGGTCATCCCTTGATATCTCAGAATGTGTCCTACCAACCGATCCCTTCTTCTAGTCAGGTTGTACTATAAATTTCTTCTCTCTCAATCCTGTTCAGTACCTCCCGTTTAGTTATGCGTACTACCCGTTTAATCTTCAACATACTTCTATAGTACCATGTTTCAAAATCTGCTGTCTCATTGCCTAAACTGTCTATCGTCCATGTTTCACTTCTATACATGGCAACACTCCTTATAAATACTTTCATAAAAGACTTCCCGACACTTAAATCTGTACTCCATGTTATCGTATTTCTCTTCTTCAGAATTACTTTTGTTGCCATTGCCAGTCCACATTTTATATCCTCTCTACTTCATCCATCATCAGTTATTTTCCTACCGAAGTAGCAAAACTCATTTACTACTTTAAGTGTCTCATTTTCTAATTTAATTTCCTCAACATCACCTGATTTAAGTCGACTACGTTCCATGATCCTCGCTTTGGTTTTTGTTGATGTTCATCGCATATTCGCCTTTCAAGACACATCCCATTCCATTCAACTGCACTTCCAAGTCCTCTGCTATCTGTGACAGAATCACAATGTCATCAGTAAACCTCAAAGTTTTTATTTTTTTCTTCCTGGACTATAATTCCTACTCCAAATTTTTCTTTCGTTTCCTTTACTGCTTCCTCAATATACACATTGAACAATATCGGAGATAGGCTGAAACCCTGTCTCACTCCCTTCTCAGACACTGCTTCCCTTTCATGCCCCTCAACTCTTATAACTGTCATCTGGTTACTGTACAAATTGTAAAGAGCCTTTCTCTCCCTGTATTTCACCCCTGCCGCCTACAGAATTTGAAAGAGAGTATTGCAGTCAATATTGTCAAAAGGTTTCTCTAAATCTACAAATGCTTAAACTTAGGTTTGTGTTTCCTTAACCTACTTTCCGTGAGAACTCGTAGGGTCAGCACTGCTCGCGTGTTCGTACGTTTGTCCGGAATCCAAATGATCGTCCTCGAGGTCATCTTCTCCTAGTTCTTCCATTATTTTGTATAGAATGCGTTTTAATATGTTGCAATCATCACTTACTAAACTAATAGTTTGGCAATTTTTTCACCTGTAAGCACCTGCTTTCCTTGGAATTGGAATTACTATATTCTTCTTGATGTCTGAACGTATTTCGCCTGTCTCACACATTTTGCTCACCAGATGGAAGAGTTTTGTCATGACTGGGTCTCCCAACGCTATCAGTAGTTTTAACGAAATTTTGTCTATTCCCGCGGCTTTGTTTCGACCTTCAGTACACATCTTTCAGTGCTGTGTCAAAGTCCTTACGCAGCATCAAATCTCCAATCTCATCTTCATCTACGTCCTTTCCATTTTCATAATACGTCCCTCAAGTACATCCCCCTTGTGTAGACATTCTATATACTCCTTTCACTTTTCTGTTTCCCCTTCTTTTCTTCGGACTGGTTTTCCATCTGAGTTCTTGATATTCATACAGGTGGTCCTTTTTTCTCCAAAGGTATCTTTCTGTAGGCGGCATCTATCTTTCCCCTAGTGTTATACGGTTCTAAATCCTTACTTTTGTCCTATAGCCTATTAAAGCGGGAATTCCGATTTCCGGTCTGGTACAGATTTTCGTTCTCGCCATTCCCTTATACAGCCGATCGGTATTCGCATTCGCAACTGCGAATGAATTTCATGTATCTCCTTTTCGGTTTGAAACAGATTGGCATTGGCACGACGTGATGCTCGTCTCCGGTCTCTGTCAGTTTCGACGACCATTGTTTTTTACGCTGTGTTACATGGCAGCTAGTGGTGCAACGTTCCTTGTAAACACGTTGAACAGTCTGCTTTGATACACCTAGCTATCGGGCAACTTCATTCACGGTCTGGTCATGTGCACGTCCAAACACGATAGCTTCTTTCTCCCATTCTACCATGTCTCCATGCCAGCCAGTCTTACACACAATCTACGATGTTCCAGAGGACCAGTATAGGCTACCTTTTTAACTGGGTGAAGAATGTTTTCCTGATGAACTTTGTTGATGAAGCTAAGTACAAATGCTTCGGCAAGAAATGTGTTCATTCAGTTGGTTCACATAGATATATCCTAAGGTAAATATCCTAAGGTTCCATTGAAATATCAAAAAGTAAATACAATGCGTAAACGTTCACTAATTTTTTGAAAAATTGCGATGGTAACGAAACTCTGCAGGCGTCGGCCAAGTGCGTTCAGCCAACTCCTGTAGCAGCAGCTAGAAAAGAGCTGTATTGCTTCTACAAGATGCACACTTTCGAAGAAAAGTCAAGACACGCTCTTTCTCCTCCCTCATGTATCTCGTGGAATGCATACGAATTTTTATTTATTTATTTGCCATCATAGCTGCCGTTTGCTTCTTAGAAACAAAATCAAACCGTAATACTGCTACTACAATAATGTAAACGACAAGAAGAGAACAAAATATATTAATTTCGTCATTAAATTTATCCCAGCAAAAAAACTGGTTTTCCTATTAAAGTACCATCGGCCATGCCGCAATGGTAACACCGGTTCCCGTCAGATCACCGATGTTAAGCGCTGTCGGGCTTGGTTAGCACTTGGGTGACCATCGGGGTCTGCCAAGCGCTGTTATGTAGCGGGGTGCATACGGTATGCTGGACACATGACCCTCCACACTCGCATCCAGTGACGTCTGCGGGCTGAGGGTGACACGGCGGCCGGTCGGTACCTTTGGACCTTAAAGGCCTGTTCGGACGGAATTATATCCTACTAAAGTCTCAAATTAATCTAGTTCTAAATTAAAGCTGTCATTTGATCCGGGTATCAGGCGGCAGTAAGTTCGTTTTACCAGAGCATGTCTCATGCTGTGGTTCTCCGTTGCACTCGTATATGCTCAAAGTTACCAAATACACTACCTGTTATTATATTCTATATATCTTCTTTTCTATATAATAAACGTGTTCTTATATTTAGTTTCAGTGGTACTGTTTATATCCAAAAGTTTCCCCGCACTTTAGGTAGACATTACGTCATGGTATCAGCTCGTGCGTTGTAATCACCAATAGGAATTCACACGAGGCTGCTTGTTTTACAGCAAACCCTGCTGGCTGATTCCGAAACGGACATCTGTCTCATTTTTGTCATTAACATCAGAATCGCTCTGGGAGCAGTAACCTGGAGTGGCACGAAAGAGATTCTCCGTTAATCCGTATCCACACATGTCGCTAATATTGTGCCACCCGTTGCACCTATATAGACTGGTCAGAAACAGTCTGCAAAGCTTAAGGGGGTTACAGGGCGGGTTGTGCGAAGAAGTAGCTGTTATGAAAAAAAATTCTGTACATTGCGCCGTTAGATATTTAGCACTAATGTTTATCAATCAGGTCGTTGCACGCGCAATTTGAGGCACATACACGCCCTAAAATACTGTAATGTGCAGGCAACTGTAGGTCCGTGAGTTATGATTCGTTAAAATGTTTATTACCAGTTAAAATGCGCCTGTTCCTAAGTGATAAATTTAAGCTAGGTGAACAAAAGCTACGTTTCTTGTGCTTGAGGGAACCAAACGAAGAACAAGTTTGGCGACACCGTCTCCATCAGGCTACTTGAATTTGCGCTTGCGCGACTTGAATGGTTAACTTAAATGTTAACTAATTCGGAAAAGGGGCAACGCATCAAATTTTTTTCGTAGCAATGATTCCTCAGCACAGCATGCCATCCAATAGCCTGACAAGCTTTTCAGACTGTTTCTGACCACCCTTCATACGAGCGTTGTCCAGAAAGTAAGTTCCGATCGGTCGCGAAATGGAAACCACTGGGGAAATCCGGCAAAGCTTTGCACAGACGTGTTGGGCAATGTCTCTAGTACGCCCGTCGCACGTGTCGCCTCGCTCTTTTCAGTTTTGAGTGAACAGTCAGCACGTAAAGATGCGTAGGGAATAGCGTTTAACGCCCAGTATGAGGGCCTGTTTAGAGATTTCGCCTGTGTCATGCAGCCCACGTAACCCAACTGTCGAGCAGTTCCTTCTTCATGCCAATCCTCGGCCGCACACTGCAGGGGCAATGAAGACGCTCCTGCCGCGTTTCCGATGAGAAGTGTGTGATCACCCGCAATACAGTCCGTAACTGGCTCCCCCTGAGTCTCATCTCTGCTCACAAGAACCGCTGGCTATGAAGACAAAAATTTTCCACAGACAACGAACTGCAGACCAGTGCAGATAACTGGCCGAAAGCACAGGCGGCTGCTTTCTATGACGTGGATATTGGAAAGTTGAACAACACTACGACAAAACTCGAAGTTGGAGCGGCGACTATGTGGAGAAGTAGGTAGAAGGTGTACCTAACTGTTGCAAAGAAAACGTTTCTGGTTTTCACTGTGGTTTACACTTCGCGACCGATTGGAACTTACTTTCTGGACAACACTCGTATTAGTGCATGGGGGCTTAATTAAAAAGGAAAAGGGACTAATATTAATGAATAAATGCAATAATTCTAGTAGCTGTGTGACCAGTTACGAAGTCTCGTAACCGGTTGGCCCTGACTAGTATTAGCACGCAATCTGACTGCATAAAATAAAAATAAAGAATGACAAGGAATTTATATTAAGGGGAGTACGTACGTCCTATACCCACAGTGCTAAATTTGCAATATTGATGGCCCATTATCTCAGAACCTGTGACAGATAGAGATCTGAAATTTTTGGGATGTATAGTATCATTCCTTTTCTGATTACTGAACCAGAATGAAAATGTACAGAAAAATAATTAGCTAGTTGTGATTTTTTTTAAATGTTGTTGAATATTTTCATTTAAAAGTCCACTTTTTTACGTAAGTAAAAAACTGTTAGAGGTAGAGATGTTTTGGGAGGTTCAGTAGCTGCAGTATACTAAGTGGTAACATAGTGTAAAATTAGAGATATGTATCTGTAATAGTTCCTGAGATAATGGGTCAATTAATTTTAAAAATGTCATTTCCGGTAAATCAAGTTCAAACATTTTATTTGATATTAACTTACACATGGAGGCATGCCAGCTTCTAGTAACAGCCAGGCCCTTAATCAGCATTATCTGGATCCTGTGCTTGACTATCCTGCAAACCTAGAAGCTTCCTTCTTTTCCTGCCTCTTGCTGCTTTAGTCATTTCCTCTGCTGCACGCTGGGCTTTCATGATCCTAAGTCGATCCATTCGCTGAAAGGCTTGCATTGTGTTGGCACCTGGAGTGATACCAAGCTTCTCTAGTACCACAATTCTTCCCTTTATATCATCATTAAACGTTATCACAGCATCACAAACACCCAAGCATAGAGTTTTCCTTCCTACAAAGACATTTTTTGGTGTGCGGGTCTAAATTACATTATTGAAAGACTCATTCTGGTTTTGTGTTCGACCATGGAGACGTTTGGAAAGAAGTTCAGGATGAGCTGATTCTCTATATACTGGTTTAATAGCTTCCATCACTGCAGATGGTATGCTATTTTTGTGCCTAAATTGCTCCTCGCTACCCGCTGCCTGAGCTTTGCGGTACTTGCACCATGTATCAGCACCAGGTGGACAAAGACCATGTATATGTGTATCATCAGTGGAAGATTTGTGGAAGAATGTAGCCCACACTGCTCGTTTCATCCCTTGTGACAGTTGCAACTGCATTTTTTGATGTGTGACCTCTCTTCTGCCATGTGCCATCAACTGCCACAGATAAGTCTGTTGTGAAATTTAATTCTACTGCTTCTTTAGCAGCAGCTTTCATAGAAGCAACAGCAACAGATTTGACACATTCACCAATTACTTCTGTGTACTTACTTGATCTGGTTGGTGAGTTTGGCAAGTTCAGCGTTGCACATACTTCAGCTCCGGTCAATCCTTTCCCAATGCACCTCATTCCACACAGGAATCTAACATTGCTCTCAAACAAGTCATTCTTGCACTTTTCAGAAGTCCAAAAAGATGTCGAGAGCCTGCAAACTTCGCACTGAATATCAAGTTTGTTAGCCAGTCCAGTCCCTGCAGATGAGTCCTCAGAGATGCTACTTTGCCCACAACAGACTTTACATGACACAGAATCTTGAAAAACGTGTCCTAACACACTCAAATCTAAAAGAACGTAACCTAAACTATTTCGATCTTTGCCAATAAATAAATTCTCATGGTCTCCAAGTTTCCTTTTCGAAGCACTAGTAGGCGTGTCCTTATCACGTGTCTGTGAAAAATCTATTTCAGGATCAACACTCGATTCAGATTTTGTGATATGCTGATTTCCATGGAAACGTCGCTTCTTAAAACAACCCTTTCTTTTCTTCATGTTGAAAAGAGGTATAAGAGCGCATAATAACACACCAAAGCACTATGTTTTCAGTTGAAAACTTATGAAACACGACAACCACAAAGTAAATAAACAAAATGCATGTGCTATACCGCCGTTTCTGTTTATACAGTGCATCCAACCTCTTAATTCGAACATTAACATGATTTAAAGGAATAAATAGTTGAAAACCTGAGCCTTCTAGATTGAATAGTTCAAGAGATAGAGACACTTAGGCAAGTCAGTGCAGAACGACCGGATAATTTTACACACACACTATTAACTTTGAAATGATAAAAACTACACTTCCAATTGGAATTTTTCGACAAATAATGCATCAAATTATTCAGGAGAGATCAAATATTAATAAGAGATAATAATCCGAAAATGTCACTTTTTGACCAGTTTCGCCATACGTACTCCCCTTAACACAATTGATTAATTAAGTCCCCTGAAACTATAAAAGCTACGAAACAACAAAGCACAAGTGTAACTGTTCTGTGTGTGGTAGTGTGACTCAACGTACATGTAACTGGCTCGGTTCTTCCTCAATACGACAGAACACCATTTACAATGAACTAACTGAAAAACCAGAAATACTATAATTGCACATAGAAACCAGAGTGACAAGTCTAATAAATGAACACGAGCCAGATGCTTTGTTGACTGTACCTGTGAGCAAGAGGGATTGTCATTAAACAAAACTGTAATACTTTTTTACCTCATTATATATTGACGAAAATATTCCATTACAAAATGGTGCAAATGGCTCTGAGCACTATGGGACTTAACTTCGGAGGTCATCAGTCCCCTAGAACTTAGAAATACTTAAACCTAACTAACCTAAGGACATCACACACATCCATGCCCGAGGCAGGATTCGAACATGCGACCGTAGCGGTCACGCGGTTCCCGACTGTAGCGCCTAGAACCGCTCGGCCACTCCGGCCGGCTATTCCATTACACATGCATCATAAATCAAAAGCCATCTCCTTTCTCAAATATATTCTGACAATTGCAACTTCTTCCATCTATACACTACACCAACCGAACAGCGTCTACTCGCTCGCCCAACAGAACAACACCTGCCCTCGACATCCTCTGAACTACTACTGCACCAGTGTAGGTGGCGGAATAATAATCTTTGGCGCAATCTCTGCCGCTGTGACTCAGTGTAACCACCTTTCATTAGTTATAACTTATCTGCTACTTTCATTTAATAACAGAAATATTTTCATATTTTCACGAGCAGTGTGTTCGTTATTACCAAAGTTTTACATAGCAACGTGTTTGAACATAAAATTAGACAAAAACGACGTCATATACTGGCTCATCCAATAAAACAGCAGCAGAAGGTAAAAACGGTAGCCATACACGAAAGAAAAATTAGATTCGTACAATGATTTATTGTCCGCACAAAACCTGGTTGCAGATTTAAACACGAAGACCATGGAGAAACTGTAAGCTAGGTACAAAACGTCTCATGTGTTCATTACTCGAGGCTGTTTCTTTTAAAGAGAAGTTTCTAGTACACGTCCGGTGGGGAATATAGTGAGCTGCCAACAGTGCAGCACGTCATGTGTGAGAGGCTTGTTTACCCTTGTGGCAGGACGTCACGGAAATGTCCAGGGCTGCTGAGTGGAAAACACTCGCAGAAAGAGGTCGCTATTCAAGCACTCTACTGGAGAGACTTGCTGAAAGAGTCTTCAGCGAGAATTTGTACGTAAACTAACCGCGTTATAAGAGCATTCTTCGGAACTCTTACAAGAAAAACAAATGAAGAGCCCACGGAAAAGACGTGGTAAGCCACATTTTGTGTGTTTCGCAAGGGAGGAGATTTAAACTTTAAAGATTACAAAAAATATATAAAATACTGGAATCAAGTGTAACCAATATAATTATAAAGCCAAATTTAATGGGGATGTTCATCTTAAAAAATTACAATTAGAATTGCATAATAAAAAAGATAATACATGCACAAGACGCCCATCATTATCACAGAAAGAACGTTATAAGTCCATCAATTTTTGGTACGCTTTCGTCCCTTCTTTCTGTTGTTTACCACTGGAAGTTTCTATTTATTGATCAAAGATTTTGATTTGTTATGTGATAAGCTGGAATTGATATTCCTTGTATCTTGATGACAAAACTGTTCTCGAAAGTCTGCACATTTTTCATAAGCTACTGCCAACATTAGGTCAGGCTCGACGTCTACTTATATACCAGCAGAATGTTCCAAATTTACTAATTTTCGGTCTCCGTTGTAATGAATGTACAGCTTATGTTTCTAACAACCAGAGCTCCTCTGAGCGGTCATATCTTGAAAGAACACTTAAATTTGTAACATGCTTTTAAGGAGGTCGTTCAGTCTCGTCTACTTTCTTATTGAACAGGAATGACTTTGTAAGGCATTGGATTCATTCTTGCGGTTTCAAAAGCATTTAGGTAATTCTGCAATAACTTTCTTTTGAACAAACTAAAGTTCTTATCACATTCCAGGTTGCAGTTTCCTCTTATTGGAAATACTATTTTGACTTTATCTATTCTCTTAATAGAACGAACGAAATAATGCTGCTATATGAACAAAATAGTTCTTATTTTGCCCTGAGCACGAATCACAGAATATTACAAGAACCCTTGCTTTTGGATCAAGGATTTCACTCACATAATAGTGAAAAAAGTAACAACTTCATTCGCTTCTTGATTCCCTAGAACTTCAGTGTAATATAAAATATTGAATCACTGTTGGACACTTGATGAATGCTGAAACAGCAAAACGATATTTCGATGCAAAGCGATGAAGTCCTTTTGGCAAACAGGAATTTCACTGATGGTATCATTTCGTTTGATACTTTCAATGTATCGGGAAGAGCAATCTATGGCGCCGTAATCGTCATGCTTAAGCTTTCTACGAGCAATTAATATCACCGAAATAAAGATGGTTAGAAAGGAAGTCACCTAACAAATAGATAAGCTGTCCTTTTTCGTGCTATTGATTTGTTTGAAACACGCAGACAGTGACCATTTGAAGTCACTGCCTTTTGCCGAACAAACATTGGTCATTCTGTCATAACTTTTTCTCTTTTCAACTGCTTGATTAATAGATTGCATCTAATCTTCATCTAGTGATGAACCACACATTTTAAAGATCTTAAGAGGACCACACTACTATCACACTTCAAACTGAACACTATTACGAGAAAAAATAACACAGAGTAAGAAATTCAATCGATCATGCTTTCACCCACAACCCAACTGACCTAACAGGTGTATTGCAAACAGTTGAAGCAAAGCTTGCACTTGCTCCGTTCTTCTCATGAAAAGACCGACTTGGAACGTTCTTTCCGTTATTGCTACAAGTAAAACCCTGTGTATCACGGTGCCTTGGTATGTTATTTGAAAGTCATTTTAACTGCCTTCTAATACAAATGGTTGGCCATCGGAATTTCCTAAGTTTTTACTGAAATGGACTTACCCTGTTTTTCCCGTGGGGTCTTCAAATGTGATTTTGTTGCACCTAATGTCACTGATTTCTCTCCAAGTCGTTTCTTGCTATATCAGTCGCAGAAAATACACTCCAAACAAATGTAAGGCTCTGTCAGGATTTAACATTGTCTGTATGATTTGATGCAATGTTCCTTCGGACATACACACTTATCCTAAGGAACACTGCATCGGACAACACGGACACTGCCCTGCTGTATTTGATGCCAAAGTAAGGCAATCTGACGAGTAAAGCAATGTCTCTCGCCGCGCGAGGATTATAAGATTTGTATGCGATCTACCATATTAGGACGTAATCAGTCGGTCCTGGAGACCTCAATTAACGCGGCATTTCGCGTAAAGCGGGAAATACGGATTCT
This sequence comes from Schistocerca nitens, assembly GCF_023898315.1. Classification (NCBI taxonomy): domain Eukaryota; kingdom Metazoa; phylum Arthropoda; class Insecta; order Orthoptera; family Acrididae; genus Schistocerca; species Schistocerca nitens. Next base: position 108,976,791 of record NC_064615.1, read on the forward strand.
AGCCCCGGTCCGGCACGAATTTTCGAATGTTACTAGTAAATCGTATAGCCGTTGAACGATCATATTCGCAAACTACGAATGCATTTCATAAAACTAAATGAATGTCTTATTTCATGAATTGAAGGAAAATTTGTCTGCGTCCTAATTTTATAGACTGTGCACGAAGCATATAAAATTCTCACATTGCTCATAACAATTAGATAACGGCTATAGGTAGATATCAAAACAAATGAAACTAACATTAAAGTTTTAACGCATCTTCTGCAGCGAGACGAGTAAAGTCCAGTTGCGCAGTCCAGCTGGGCGAATATACGATACAAAATTGGCAGTCTCTGTTAAAGGCAGTATCTGCAAATTCTCTTCAAGTGACGAGGGGAATCCTCAGAAAATCCTAATCTCTGTATGCTGATTTGAACCTCATCCGTCAGGAATACGCGGAAAGAATCTCAGTGGCAGTTGTGGAAATTACAACCATCTTAAGAACTCGATTGTTCTAATGTAATTTACGTTATTAACAAGCAACGAATACATAAAATCAGTGTAATACTGCACAATCGAACTGTCAATGTACAGTCATTTTAGTTCGGTTGTGATACCGTTTGCGAAAAGTATCATCATCTTTGAAATTTTGTCTTGTGGGCGCTGTCACTTTAGCTGCTACCAACTTTCATTCTCTTCCTCGCACCTCACCTCATACCTTTCCGTTAACTCCCTGCTACTCACTATCGTCAATTTTGTCAAAACTTCTGTTGATTATTTCCGTCGTGCGAAGAAAAATTTGTACACATTTTACTTTCGGATGACTTCGCGAAGGAAATTTCTTCATGCGAATAGTCTTTGGCTATTACTACGACTTTTTGTTGGTGTTCACCCCAATATATAGTGGATGCTATTATGATTTAGATAACCCACAACGATCAAATCTATTGTATTAAAAAGAAGACGAGTACAAAAAACGTACTGTAAAACTGTGGTTTGGCTCCTCAGTTATGGAGTACTATGGAAGGTACAGCTGCCGGCAGAGTGGGCGAGCGGTTCTAGGCGCTTCAGTCTGGAACTGCGCGACCGCTACGGACGCAGGTTCGAATCCTGCCTCAGGCATGCATGTGTGTGATGTCCTTAGGTTACTTACGTTTAAGTAGTTCTAAGTTCTAGGGGACTGATGACCTCAGCTGTTAAGTCCCATAGTGCTCAGAGCCATTTGAACCATTTGAAGGTACAGCTCTCATGTTCTCCCGTTCTTTCATGTACGGTTTAGCATCCAAAAGACCTTGAGGAATTCCATGTCTGAACACAACGCTACAAGTCTATCTAGCTGCAAGATAGGCATTTGCTGGGCTGATGATGGGAAATCCTATCAGATTGGCTGGAACACGTCTCATGATTCTCTGATGCGTCTACTCTTGTGTAATTATTGTGCTTGCAATGTTCCATCTGCATTTACAGTGCCGTCTTGCGCATCGCCTCTTATATTAATATATCATGATAATGTAGGAAGATCAGACTCCTGGCCCATGAATTTTATTCCTCTATCAGTTTAAACAATTAAAAGTGGTAAATAAGACCCGTCTCATTAATATGAAGTGCAAATTGTGCATTGACAACCTAGCAGCCACTAACTCTCTTGTAGATATTTTCGCTGCCACATGAATTCTTAGCCTCTGGTGAAAGGCAGGTGCGTCCCTGATTTTTTTGTTCTTGTACAGTTCTTTTTCTCCTCAACCTTCCATGTGAGTGTGTACGTGTAAATGGAAGGAAAGGAGTGATTTAAAATCCGCCCTATTGTAACCAGAGCTTTTCTGTAGGGGGTTCGAGCCAACCTAACCGTTAGGCAGTTTGGGCTAAACTCAGAGATGGTGGTCAGTCAAAGAGGGCGGAAGTCCGATTTCGTGAGACACAAATGCCTAGGTTGGGGTTGCGTTGTTTGGAGAAGGAGACCAGACATCGAGGTCATCGGTCTGGTAACTGATGGACACGCTTCTGCATGCATGGCTCTTGCATAATGGACAAAACCTTCAGATAGAACACTTTGCTTTCTGTTTACAGTTAATTTGGTACAGCCCTTTAGGGGAATAGTAAGAAACTTTCACGAATTCTTTTATTCTAAATTTTTCTTGGGGGAAATTCACACATTTTATGCAGTTCCATGGGTACTGCTTTGTCTTATTTTGTCTTGAGATTAATAGTTATAATCTTGTTTCATGGTGTTTTTGATAATGTAAAATGCAGGATCGAAATGTATCTGTTGGATTTTCCCCATTTTTAATGCGGGTACCTTTGTGAATGTTAGACTGTATTCTGGCCATCAGTCATCCACAGAGTCCTCAATCCAAGATTATCAGTTCGTGGCTATGTTAAAACTTAAGATTTCACTCTCCTGAGTTCAGTGACTACCCACACGCATATCTAATTCTGAACTATTTCAGAGTTTCTGAATTTATCGTAAATAGACTGCATGTCCAGTCTTCACATAATGGACTGTATTTGTTTTGTTTAGCTTTTGTGATGCGATATCTTCCACAGTGTTCGTAAAGGATCATTTATAGCAGGATATGTTGTACTGATTTCATAAGTCTGTGTGGAATTTTATCCTGTGAAGACTGCCGTTTTGGTTTTAACGAATAAACTAATTTCATTATCAGCAAATTTCAAGATGACTAATGATAGCCCCGTAGTTGACACCCGCCTTGCAATTCTGTCACTGTGACAACCGTCAAAAACTACAAATTGAATAAGAATTTTGAGTATACCCGATATTAAAAGGAATCTGGGCCTTGTGTCAGTTAAATTAAAGAAATCAGAGAGTACTGCACTTCTCGCGACACTACTTTCCCCCTCTGTATATGCCCATCGAGTAATCAGTGAATTCCTGTTTTTATTTTCGGTTGCACAGCAGATCTGTTATTAATTACTCTGTTGTAATAATTACGTGGTAGACAGTTCACTCATCATATGGGCATATAGAAAGGCGAATATGACGCGCGTGCGCTAGACCTGACTACGAGATACGGGCGTAGAAGGTCAAAACAGAATTCGATGATAACTGGGTCTATTTTCACAATTACAAAAGTGATCCAGAAAGTAAGTTTCTTAAAGCCGTAAACAAAACGAAAACGTAATTACCTTGAACATTAATTGGGACATACATTCGTCATTCAGCTACATAAATAGTACTTGTAAATAAGTTTCTTAGAGCCGTAAACAAAACGAAAACATAATTACTTGGAACATTAATTGGGACATACACTCGTCTTTCAGCTACATAAATCTTCTTGTAAATCGTCGAGGTGCCTCTTTCAAGACGTTTTGTAGAACAATACAAAAGTTAAAGGCTGGATACAAGAGCCTATGTACCAGTTTCGTTTTCCATCTCACCGAAACAAAACAGAAAAGTATGCCATGTTATATGTAAAGACATGAACATACTTTTTGATATTCGCTCAGAATCCATCAACGCTTGCTTGATGCAGCTTCTTTTGAATGTTACCGAGTAAAGCAGCGATTCGTTAAGAAAATGGTAATGCATACGAGATGGTTATGGCGCATATTTCTAGTCAGATATCCAGTTTTCAGATTTTCCATGTTTCCCTATCGCTCAGGACTACTTCTACACACATGCTCCGCAACCCATTTTACGTTACATATTTTATTTTATATTTCATTTATCATGTTTTGTATGACCAAATTGAGGAGCAAGTCTCCATGGTCATGGAACGAGTCAGTCAGTATATGAAATTGTAACACATGAGTTCATAACAGATAAAATGAAACGTATATGGCTCCCACGCAGACGACATGCCATAATTTTAAACATAATCAACAACGTAATACAGGAATTAGGTTTATTTTTTAAATTTTGCAGTGGTTTCTCGACAGAATAGAAGAAGTGAGCCATGAGGAAACACTTTCGTTTGGACGTGAAAGTATGTTTTACTGCTAAGGTTTATGAATTCTTGTGGCAGATTATGGAAAATTGATGAAGCATAATCCTGCACACCTTTCTCTACAAGAGCCAAGAAGGTGTGTTCCCAATGCAGACTGGGTTTCTGCCCAGTATTAACGGAGTGACGGCTGCCAACTCTTGGGGATAGCCTCATACTGTTAACGACAAACGACACTAAAGAGAAAATGTGTTGAGACGACAACGTCAGAATTCCCAGGCTACTGAGTAGGAGTCGACAAAAGGTTCGCGAACTTACACCACATATTGCTCGAAACTCCCGTTTCTGGGCCAAAAATACCATTTTTCAATCAGAAGAGTTATACCAAAAAATAAACCATACGTCATAAGCGAATGAAAATAAACAAAGTAGACTACTCATCGTGTTGAACTATCACTTATTCCAGATGCTGTCTAATGGTAAACAAAGCAGCATTTAGTTCTTGAATAAGATCCTCCACATGGCCTTTCCACGACAGCTTACTATCTGAGCGCCTAGAAATTTGAACCGTTCAATCTCACACGCTATACGCCTACGTCCATTCTGTGTAATCAGAATGCCAGATTTTGTTGAATTCTGTGTTAGAAACTGTAAAAACCGAGTCATACTGCGATTTAGCATCAATTTATTTTCTATGAGCCTTCAACTTCTGTCTTGAATTGCATTGTCTGATAGTGTATCAATATTGCACACAACATCCTTCACTACGAAGCTGGTGTCACCACTAGATAGAAATCTTTTTTAGAATCACCTGTAATACCAGAAGGAATATCATTTATAGAAATTAGAAAGAAAAGTGGACACAACACTGATACCTGGGGCACCCCCCACTTAACTGTGCCCCACTGGGACTGCACATCGTAGCCGTTCTACGTACTGCCGAGAATACTCCACTTATTCCATAGTCACTTTTGTGATTTAATAATCACTCATTCTCCCCCATGTCAGCATCATGTTGGGGTATTTCAGATAACAGTCTTGGAAAGGTATTTTCTAAGAGAGTTACATAATTCCCTTTAGGAAGTAAGTTCCTATTTAGTTCACCTGCTATACTCAGAAAGTGATCTAACATTCTGTAACTTGCCCTTGCAGCCCTTATGCGAGAAAAACGTTAGAGACAGGTGAATCGTTCTGCTGTCTGTCGCAGATGCCCTTCCATAAACTCCCACAGTAGCGTTTCACTAAAACGTTTTCTTCCCTCCAAAGATTCCCATCAATGTTAATGAGCATTTCCTTAACATTCTTGCACTGATCCACAAGATCGTTGATCTTCCTATTAATCCGACCTGGTAGGGATGCCAAATTTTTGAGCATCACTCACAAGGGGAAGGCCTCAGACACGGCCAACCGATTCGGCTCAAATTTCGCAAGTGGCTTGTGTACAACCTAAAACGAAGGTCCTTAAGATATTTTGCGTCAGCACCCCCGCAATTTTGAGAAAATCACCCCTAAAAGTTATGACGAGCAGTCGACTCAAAATTGGCGGAATCGATAGGTAATTGTAAACAGAGCATTTTTCATCACCAGATATGGGGTCCGAAAACTCATACTTTTCGAGAAATCGCGGTAAGAAACTTTTACATCTGCCGTTCTGTAACCACATGGTAAACGCTTCTCGCCGACAGTACCGATATCGCCGGCATGGTAGCTCAGCGGTCAGAGGGTTAGCTGCCCTCTGTAATAAAAAAAAACTGAGTTAATCGATCAGAAACCTAGCGGATGTTCTTCTTTTCGTTTGTATTTTTCATATCTCAATTGTTACGGGTTGTTGTTGTTGTTGTGGGCTTCAGTCCTGAGACTGGTTTGATGCAGCTCTCCATGCTACTCTATCCTGTGCAAGCTTCTTCATCTCCCAGTACCTACTGCAACCTGCATCCTTCTGAATCTGCTTAGTGTATTCATCTCTTGGTCTCCCTCTACGATTTTTACCCTCCACGCTGCCCTCCAATGCTAAATTTGTGATCCCTTGATGCCTCAAAACATGTCCTACCAACCGATCCCTTCTTCTAGTCAAGTGGTGCCACAAACTTCTCTTCTCCCCAATCCTATTCAATACCTCCTCATTAGTTACGTGATCTACCCACCTTATCTTCAGCATTCTTCTGTAGCACCACATTTCGAAAGCTTCTATTCTCTTCTTGTCCAAACTGGTTATCGTCCATGTTTCACATCCATACATGGCTACACTCCATACAAATACTTTCAGAAACGACTTCCTGACACTTAAATCTATACTCGATGTTAACAAATTTCTCTTCTTCAGAAACGATTTCCTTGCCATTGCCAGTCTACATTTTATATCCTCTCTACTTCGACTCCCTAAATAGCAAAACTCCTTTACTACTTTAAGTGTCTCATTTCCTAATCTAATCCCCTCGGCATCACCCGATTTAATTTGACTACATTCCATTATCCTCGTTTCGCTTTTGTTGATGTTCATCTTATATCCTCCTTTCAAGACAATGTCCATTCCGTTCAACTGCTCTTCCAAGTCCTTTGCTGTCTCTAACAGAATTACAATGTCATCGACGAACCTCAAAGTTTTTACTTCTTCTCCATGAATTTTAATACCTACTCCGAATTTTTCTTTTGTTTCCTTTACTGCTTGCTCAATATACAGATTGAATAACATCGGGGAGAGGCTACAACCCTGTCTCACTCCTTACCCAACCACTGCTTCCCTTTCATGCCCCTCGACTCTTATAACTGCCATCTGGTTTCTGTACAAATTGTAAATAGCCTTTCGCTCCCTGTATTTTACCCCTGCCACCTTCAGAATTTGAAAGAGAGCATTCCAGTTAACGTTGTCAAAAGCTTTCTCTAAGTCTACAAATGCTAGAAACGTAGGTTTGCCTTTTCTTAATCTTTCTTCTAAGATAAGTCGTAAGGTTAGTATTACCTCACGTGTTCCAACATTTCTACGGAATCCAAACTGATCTTCCCCGAGGTCCGCTTCTACCAGTTTTTCCATTCGTCTGTAAAGAATTCGCGTTAGTATTTTGCAGCTGTGACTTATTAAACTGATAGTTCGGTAATTTTCACATCTGTCAACACCTGATTTCTTTGGGATTGCAATTATTATATTCTTGTTGAAGTCTGTGGGTATTTCGCCTGTCTCATACATCTTGCTCACCAGATGGTAGAGTTTTGTCATGACTGGTTCTCCCAAGGCCATCAGTAGTTCTAATGGAATTTTGTCCACTCCCGGGGCCTTGTTTCGACTCAGGTCTTTCAGTGCTCTGTCAAACTCTTCACGCAGTATCTTATCTCCCATTTCATCTTCATCTACATCCTCTTCCATTTCCATAATATTGTCCTCAAGTACATCGCCCTTGTATAAACCCCCTATATATTCCTTCCACCTTTCTGCCTTCCCTTCTTTGCTTAGAACTGGGTGCCATCTGAGCTCTTGATATTCATACAAGTGGTTCTCTTCTCTACAAAGGCCTCTTTAATTTTCCTGTAGGCAGTATCTATCTTACCCCTAGTGAGACAAGCCTCTACATCCTTACATTTGTCCTCTAGCCATCCCTGCTTAGCCATTTTGCACTTCCTGTCGATCTCATTTTTGAGACGTTTGTATTCCTTTCTGCCTGCTTCATTTACTGCATTTTTATATTTTCTCCGTTCATCAATTAAATTCAATATTTCTTCTGTTACCCAAGGATTTCTATTAGCCCTCGTCTTTTTACCTACTTGATCCTCTGCTGCCTTCACTACTTCATCCCTCAGAGCTACCCATTCTTCTACTGTATTTCTTTCCCCCATTCCTGTCAATTGTTCCCTTATGCTCTTCCTGAAACTCTCTACAACCTCTGGTATTTTCAGTTTATCCAGGTCCCATCTCCTTAAATTCCCACCTTTTTGCAGTTTCTTCAGTTTCAATCTGCAGTTCATAACCAATAGATTGTGGTCAGAATCCACATCTGCCCCTGGAAATGTCTTACAATTTAAAACCTGGCTCCTAAATCTCTGTCTTACCATTATATAATCTATCTGATACCTTTTAGTATCTCCAGGATTCTTCCAGGTATACAACCTTCTTTTATGATTCTTGAACCAAGTGTTAGCTATGATTAAGTTATGCTCTGTGCAAAATTCTACAAGGCGGCTTCCTCTTTCATTTCTTCCCCCCAATCCATATTCACCTAATTCACCTACTATGTTCCCTTCTCTCCCTTTTCCTACTGACGAATTCCAGTCACCCATGACTATTAAATTTTCGTCTCTCTTCACTACCTGAATAATTTCTTTTATCTCGTCATACATTTCATCAATTTCTTCATTATCTGCAGAGCTAGTTGGCATATAAACTTGTACTACTGTAGTAGGCGTGGGCTTCGTGTCTATCTTGGCCACAATAATGCGTTCACTATGCTGTTTGTAGTAGCTAACCCGCATTCCTATTTTTTTATTCATTATTAAACCTACTCCTGCATTACCCCTATTTGATTCTGTATTTATAACCCTGTAATCACCTGACCAAAAGTCTTGTTCCTCCTGCCACCGAACTTCACTAATTCCCACTATATCTAACTTTAACCTATCCATTTCCCTTTTTAAATTTTCTAACCTACCTGCCCGATTAAGGGATCTAACATTCCACGCTCCGATCCGTAGAACGCCAGTTTCCTTTCTCCTGATAACGACGTCCTCTTGAGTAGTCCCCGCCCGGAGATCCGAATGGGGGAATATTTTACCTCCGGAATATTTTACCCAAGAGGACGCCATCATCATTTAATCATGCAGTAAAGCTGCATGTACTCGGGAAAATTTACGGCTGTAGTTTCCCCTTGCTTTCAGCCGTTCGCAGTACCAGCACAGCAATGCCGTTTTGGTTAATGTTACAAGGCCAGATCAGTCAATCATCCAGACTGTTGCCCCTGCAACTAGTGAAAAGGCTGCTGCCCCTCTTCAGGAACCACATGTTTGTCTGGCCTCTCAACAGATACCCCTCCGTTGTGGTTGCACCTACGGTACGGCCATCTGTATCGCTGAGGCACGCAAGCCTCCCCACCAACGGCAAGGTCCATGGTTCATGGGGGGGTTGTTATGGGTAGGAGGGTTAATAAGATAAGTAAATCAATAAGGAATGATAACAATAAGGCAGGCAAATAAATTTTCTGAATCCTCTTGGGATAGTCAACAACTAAAATGTTACTCCAGATCACTTTACAATGGTACTTCCAGTCACTGTTACGTGTCCTCACTTTTCTTCGAACAACTAGATGGATGGTACTTGTCATATAAATATTCGAAACAAATGTACTCGCTGCACCAAGAACATCTAATGAATGCAATCATTCGACAACTACACTGTTCCTTCCGAAGAGTCGGCGAAAAGCGTTTACCATGTGGGTACAGAAGCGGTAGTTGTAAAAGTTTCTTTCCTCGATTTCTGGAAAAGTTTGCGTTTGCCGACCCCACACCTGATGATGAAAAATGCTCTATTTACAATTATCTACCGATTCCTCCAATTTTGAGTCGATTGCTCATCATAACCTTTAGGGGTGATTTTCTCAAAAACGTGGGGTTGTTGACCAAAAACATCTTAGATTTCTTCGTTTTAGGTTGTACACAAGCCACCTGCCAAATTTGAGCCGAATCGGTTGGCCGTGTCTGAGGCCTTCCCCTTGTCAGTAACTTGCCACACTAGCTTTTTCAACGCGTTGTCGTTTCCCACAAGTCTCCCATTAAACCATAATCGGCATTATGCATTCTCTACAACTGACCTTATGTGCTCTTTCCATTTCGTTTCGCAGTGTTACGCCTCGACATTTAATTGACGTGATCGATTCCGTCAGTATAAAATTAGTATTGGATTCGAAAATTTCAGTAATATTTCTCTTAGCCATATGCATCAACTTTTACTTATTAATGTTTAAAGTAAGCTACCACTCATCACAACAAGTAGGAACTGGCCCAGGTCATCTAGTCATTACATTTTGAGATTCGATGCACGTTTGAGGTACGCCTTGGCTGATCACAGCCCAAAAGAAGTGCCCTTCAAAAATAGAAATATAAGGAAAAAGCGGACGTTTCCCACCTACTTCGAAACTGCAATTTTTCCTTCGTTGAAAAACGCTGCTGCCTCGATTAGCTACAGAACACTACGGAGATAAAGGCGCGAATGCCGCAAACGTTTATCCTGGGATCAGAGTGCATGAAATTCTCCTGCACGCCCCCGAGTGTTTTCAGAATCAACAGGAGGCTGCTGATGTAGCAGCAGGGTGATGACGTAGCATGACGCGGAAGAAGGCAGCAGCTCGATGGAGAAGCACCGGCAAGTTCAAGATGTTCGTCGTGCAGTAAGAACAGATCGTGGCGTCAGATAACGCTGGCCAGCTGCTGTGCAGACTTGAAACGAAATACACAGGAGGACTGGCGACGATGGGGACACGCTGCCAGAGGGCAAGATGGCCTCCCAGTGGTGTCAGCATGGCTGTAGCAATGTGCTAGGTCGTTCACCTTCGCACAGAGCGCGTACGTACCGCTCGCGGCAGGAATAACACGCAACAGAAGACACAGTGGCAGCGTATACTTCACTGGCATAACCACAGATCGGAAACGAGGGATGAGGAAATACTACTGACAAAGCATATCAGACGACACGAGACTGTTGTCACGGAGACGTCGCAGGCCCCCTGACGCTGAGACCACGAGAGGAGACATAAACACGCAAATATGACACTCAGAGAAAAGAAGAAAAAAATAATTCAGCCCACATTTTCATACAACACTCCACAGATTGACGGTGGAGAAATACCGCACTTTGGCTCTTTTTGAAGCGACGAATTCACTCAGTTAGTACAGTGTGTTGCCGGCGTCAGTTTTTCCGCCAACCATGTAAGTACACTACTGGCCATTAAAATTGTTACACCACGAAGATGACGTGTTACAGACGCGAAACTTAACCGACAGGTAGAAGATGCTATGATATAAAAATGATTAGCTTTTCAGAGCATTCACACAAGGATGGCGCCGGTGGCGACACCTACAACGAGCTGACATGAGGAAAGTTTCCAACCGATTTCTCATACACAAACAGCAGTCGACCGGCGTTGCCTGGTGAAACGTTGTTGTGATGCCTCGTGTAAGGGGGAGAAATGCGTACCATCACGTTTCCGACTTTGATAAAGGTCGGATTGTAGCCTATTGCGATTACGGTTTATCGTATCACGACATTGCTGCTTGCCTTGGTCGAGATCCAATGACAGTTAGCAGATTATGGAATCGGTGGGTTCAGGAGGGTAATACGAAACGCCGTGCTGGAACCCAACGGCCTCGTACCACTAGCAGTCGAGATGACAGGCATCTTATCCGCATGGTTGTAGCGGATCGTGCAGCCACTTCACGATCACTGAGGCAACAGATGCGGACGTTTGCAAGACAACAACCATTTGCACGAACAGTTCGACGACGTTTGCAGCAGCAAGGACTATCAGCTCGGAGACCATGGCTGCGGTTACCCTTGATTCTGCATCACAGGCAGGAGCGCCTGCGATGTTGTACTCAACGACGAACGTCGGTGCACGAAAGGCAAAACGTCATTTTTTCGGATGAATCCAGGTTCTCTTTACAGCATCATGATGGTCGGATGCGTGTTTGGCGACATCGGGGTGAACGCACATTGGAAGCGTGTATTCGTGATCGCCATACTGGCGTTTCACCCGGCGTGATGGTATGGGGTGCCATTGGTTACACGTCTCGGGCACCTCTTGTTCGTATTGACGGTACTTGGAACAATGGACGATACATTTCAGATGTGTTACGACCCGTGGCTCTACCCTCCATTCGATCCCTGCGAAACCCTACATTTCAGGATGATAATGCACGACCGCGTGTTGCAGGTCCTGTACGGGGCTTTCTGGATACAGAAAATGTTCGACTGCTGCCCTGGCCAGCACATTCTCCAGATCTTTCACCAATTGAAAACGTCTGGTCAATGGTGGCCGAGCAATTGGCTCGTCACAATACGCCAATCACTACTCTTGATGAACTGTGGTATCGTGTTGAAGCTGCATTGGCAGTTGTACCTGTACACACCATCCAAGTTCTGTTTGACTCAATGCCCAGTCGTATCAAGGCCGTTATTACGGGCAGACGTGGTTGTTCTGGGTACTGATTTCTCAGGATCTACGCACCCAAATTGCCTGAAAATGTAATCACTAGCTCTAGTATAATATATTTGTACAACGAATACTCATTTATCATCTGCATTTCTTCTTGGTGTACCAATTTTAATTGCCAGTAGTGTATATAGTTCTGGCAAAACTGGACATGACCTTCTTCTTCTGTGCGGATTCACATATATTCCCTGAACTCTTACGGGACTTGGTAAGAATGTCTTCCACGAGTAATGAGTGTGTTGGGGTGGGACACTACGAATGTAGTGTGTGGACATACAAGGTGAGAATGTGGGTCTCACGGGGGGCGCGCAAGGGATGAATCGCTGCAGTCGCACTATCCTCTGCGCACTCGGTGGCTCAGGTGGATAGAGCGTCTGTCCTGTAAGCAGGAGATCCCGGATTCGAGTTCCGGTCGGGGCACACATTTTCACCCGTCCCCGTTGATATATATCAACGCCCGTGAGCAGCCGACGGAATTAATATAATTCTAATATAGTTTGCTATCCTTTACGAATCTTATTTCACAGCTCTGCACTCTAGTCACTGTTTCCTCTTTCGTTCCCCGCTGAAAGTTTTGCACCAACGTAGGAGATGCTGTGAAATTGAACTGTCTTTCTGGTCGTGTTTTAGTCTTTAATTTGTTGTATATTGTTCTCCATGATGCTTAGAAGTATGTGCCATTTTTTGTTCAAAGGAAAGCGGTACGAAATTGTTAAACATAATGCTGTAAATTGGCAAAATGTGTAAATGCAACTACGAAGTTAACCTTTTTCTTCTTTTCCCTTATCCGTTTCTTCTGCTGAGCCGGTATTGTTGAGAGGACTGTGACAATGTTAGTGGTAGCTAGTGGCCGGTTACCCACTCCCCCCGGAACGGTAACTTCTGCGTGTAGAATAAATCTATGGTCACGTGAGGTAATTTTTTTCAGATTTCTACGTGTGAGGCGCGATGTCGGTACCAGTCCGGTATTCATATGGTCGGATGTGAGAAACCACCTAAAAACCACATCCAGGCTAGTTGGCACACTGGCCCTCCTCGATAATCCGCAAGACGGTTTCGATACTGGGCATGTTCACCTCCCCGTATCCTGGAACCGGCGTTTTAGTGCACTCAGATATCCCTGTGGGGTCAACCAAGAATTTAATAGTTCCCACCTGTTTCTTTTCTATTTGGCCATCTGACAACTGAATCAATCAACTGTAACATTTCACTCAATTCCTCCTATTTACCTAGTTCAATGATTATAGATACTCTTTTTTACAAGTTTTTATTTTCGAGAAATTTTTTGCTCGATGCACCGCATACGTTCTGGCAGAATTTTGGGTGCAAGACTATTAGGTTGCTGCATAAGTTGGTAGCGTTTTTGTTTTCCATGTTGGTGTTCCGACAGCTATGGGCTTACGCATTTATCGATAGTATTTTTATTTGTTGTTCACTGTAGACATTTGAGTTTACATATTGTCATTTTCTCATTTGCGGATGGAGAGTTGAGCTGTGGACCTTAGGAAAACGGAGTGCCCAGTGGAGAAATCGGAACATTTCTGACATATTCTTCTGTTGGAGTTCTGTGGAGGGGTAACAGCAGCGGGGGAACCCAGAAAGATTTGCGTCGTGTATGGGGATAATGCCACTGGACAGGGCACGGCCTGAAAATTATTTTCTCATTTCAAGGAGGATCGTTTTGGCATTAGTGACTCGCCAAGTTCAGGAAGACTTTCGGGGTTTGATGAAGACCGTTTTAACGCAGTAATCTAAGTCAGTGTATTCGAAAACCGGCATATTCGACGAACTGCGATCATTCCACCTTCGTGCGACACCTACATGCAATGGCAAAGGTTCAACATCACAAAAATCATCGGGTGGCCATTTGTGGACCTCTTCTTGCTCGTCATCAATTGGCTCGTGAACAACACCGACCATTCCTATCCTATATCGTCACTGGTGATGAGAAATGGTGTCTCTATGCTAACAGAAGGAAAAGAAAGGAATGTTTGGGCCCAAACAAAGCAGCATGTTCCCGTACAAAGATCTTCTCGCATCCACAAAAGATAATGTTATGCTTCTGGCGGAACAGCGACGGTATAACCATCACTACTGACATTTATGGTCAACAACTGAGAAGTCTTGGAGACGCAATCCAAGAACCACCACCAGGAAGATGAAGAAAGTGACGCTACTCTACGATAACGCCGGCCCGCATTCTGCTAGACTGACAGTAAATATTACACAAGAGTTGGCTTGGGAAGTCATTCCGCATTCATCTCATTCAACTGACCTTGGACCCTCAGATTTTCACCTTTCGCTCTCTCCATCGAACAATCTTCATGAAACTTTCTTTTCCAGATGAAAATGCGCTCCGAAATGTCTCGACGAGTTCCTAGCCTCAAAACCACGTTATTTCCGCAGTCTCGTAATCGAAAAGTTACTTCAGCGCTGTTAGACTGCTATAATTGTGAAGGAGAATATATTTTTGATGACTAAAGTCTTCATTACGTGTATCTGTTGTGTTTATCAAACTTATGGAAAAACGCTACGAACTTATGTACCAACTCATTACATTGGTTAAAAAAGATTTGCACCAACTGCGCATCTATGAATATGTATAAGCAGAACGTCATTAAAAGCAAGAAACGAAAGAATAGGTACTAAGAAACAAAAATAGAAACAAAAAGCTTCTCTGAAAAATAAAAACAATAAACAAAATGGTGTGGGTTCCTGTAGTCATGTCCTAGTTCATGAACCACGGGCAACGTATGAGTGGCCAAGTAAGTGGTCCCGACAGTCGGGATACCAGTTACTTTGGAATAAGGCTGGGCATCTCGGACATATTCTGAGTCGTGGTCACCTTTGTGCTCATACGGCAAAGACTACCAAATCCACCGGTTAGTCCCTCAACCGTTAGGGGTAAAACCCAATGGGACTCGGGGCAAGTAAGGCTAGCAACCTGCTTCCCTGGTACTTTAAACATGATGCTGGCAACAATCAGAACAAAATGCCTCGGACCTTTGGAGGTGACGGAGTCCCACCTCTAACTGACAAACCAGGGACTCCTAAGATACGACTTGGCAAACAAATGGTAATGAGATGGGGAGCTATTATTATCAATGGTGGCTACTCTGGGAAGAAGGTAGAGCTGGCAGAGGCTGCAAGTAAGATGGGGCTGGACGTTTTAGCTGTTAGTGACATTCGGGTAAGGGGTGAGAAAGAAGAGGAAGTGGGAGAATACAAGGTCTACCTGTCAGGAGTCAAAGCAGGAATAGCACAATGGGGTGTAGGGCTTTACATCAGGAAAGAAATGGAACCCAGCGTAGTTGCAATAAGGTATGTAAACGAACGACTGATGTGGATAGATTTGACAGTGTCTAGCAAGAAAATTAGGATTGTGTCAGTATATTCGCATTGTGAAGGGACAGATCAACATAAGATGGATAGTTTTTATGAGGCACTCAGTGATGTAGTTGTTAGAGTAAAGGACAAGGACAGTGTTCTGCTCATGGGTGATTTTAACGCCAGGATTGGAAATCGAACAGAAGGGTATGAAAAGGTTATGGGTAAATTTGGAGAGGATATGGAGGCCAACAGGAACGGGAAACAACTCTTGGATTTCTGTGCCAGTATGGGCTTAATAATCACAAACTCCTTTTTTTAAACATAAGAACATTCACCGGTATACTTGGGAAGGCAGGGGAACCAGATCTGTCATTGACTATATAATAACAGATCAGGAATTCAGGAAGGCTGTGAGGAACACACGTGTATTCAGGGGATTCTTTGATGACACTGATCATTATTTAATCTGCAGTGAAATTGGGATTGTGAGGCCGAAAGTGCAGGAGGTCAGGTCCATATGTAGGAGGATAAAAGTGGAGAAACTTCAGGATAAGGGAATCAGGCACAAGTACATAACAGCGATCTCAGAAAGGTACCAGTTAGTTGAATGTAGTCAATTACAGTCATTGGAAAAGGAATGGACAAGGTACAGGGACACAGTACTAGAAGTGGCTAAAGAATGTCTTGGAACAGTAGTGTGTAAAGGGAGGATGAAGCAAACAGCTTGGTGGAATGATACAGTCAAGGCAGCCTGTAAAAGGAAAAAGAAGGCGTATCAAAAATGGCTACATACCAGAACCCAGGTAGATAGAGAAAGTTATGTTGAAGAAAGAAACAAAGCCAAACAGATAATTGCAGCATCCAAGAAGAAATCGTGGGAAGACTTTGGAAACAGGTTGGAGACTATGGGTCAAGCTGCTGGAAAACCATTCTGGAGTGTAATTAGCAGTCTTCGAAAGGGAGGTAAGAAGGAAATGACAAGTATCTTGGACAGGTCAGGAAAACTGCTGGTGAATCCTGTGGATGCCTTGGGCAGATGGAGGGAATATTTTGAAGAGTTGCTCAATGTAGGTGAAAATGCGATCAGTAATGTTTCAGATTTCGAGGTAGAATGGGATAGGAATGATGATGGAAATAGGATCACATTTGAGGAAGTGGAAAAAATGGTCAATAGATTGCAGTGCAATAAAGCGGCTGGGGTGGATGAAATTAAGTCAGAACTCATCAAATACAGTGGAATGTCAGGTCTTAAATGGCTACACAGGATAATTGAAATGGCCTGGGAGTCGGGACAGGTTCCATCAGATTGGACAAAAGCAGTGATCACACCAATCTTTAAACATGGAAACAGAAAAGATTGTAACAACTACAGAGGTATCTCTTTAATCAGCGTTGTGGGTAAAATCTTCTCAGGTATTGTTGAAAGGAAAGTGCGAGTATTAGTTGAGGACCAATTGGATGAAAATCAGTGTGGGTTTAGGCCTCTTAGAGGTTGTCAGGACCAGATCTTTAGCTTACGGCAAATAATGGAAAAGTGTTATGAGTGGAACAGGGAATTGTATCTATGCTTTATAGATCTAGAAAAGGCATATGACCGGGTTCCTAGGACGAAGTTATTGTCTGTTCTACAAGATTATGGAATAGGAGGCAAACTTTTGCAAGCAATTAAAGGTCTTTACATGGATAGTCAGGCAGCAGTTAGAGTTGACTGTAAATTGAGTTCATGGTTCAGAATAGTTTCAGGGGTAAGACAAGGCTGCAACCTGTCTCCAGTGTTGTTCATATTATTTATGGATCATATGTTGAAAACAATAGACTGGCTGGGTGAGATTAAGATATGTGAACACAAAATAAGCAGTCTCGCATATGCGGATGACTTAGTTGTGATGGCAGATTCGATTGAAAGTTTGCAAAGTAATATTTCAGAGCTAGATCAGAAATGTAAGGACTATGGTATGAAGATTAGCATCTTCAAAACGAAAGTAATGTCCGTGGGAAAGAAATATAAACGGATTGAGTGCCAAATAGGAGGAACAAAGTTAGAACAGGTGGACGGTTTCAAGTACTTAGGATGCATATTCTCACAGGATGGCAACATAGTGAAAGAACTGGAAGCGAGGTGTAGCAAAGCTAATGCAGTGAGTGCTCAGCTACGATCTACTCTCTTCTGCAAGAAGGAAGTCAGTACCAAGACTAAGTTATCTGTGCACCGTTCAATCTTTCGACCAACTTTGCTGTCCGGGAGCGAAAGCTGGGTGGATTCAGGTTACCTTATCAATAAGGTTGAGGTTACGGATATGAAAGTAGCTAGGGTGATTGCAGGTACTAGTAGATGGGAACAATGGCAGGAGGGTGTGCACAATGAGGAAATCAAAGAGAAACTGGGAATGAACTCTATAGATGTAGCAGTCAGGGCGAACAGGCTTAGATGGTGGGGTCATGTTACGCGCATGGGAGAAGCAAGGTTACCCAAGAGACTCATGGATTCAGCAGTAGAGGGTAGGAGGAGTCGGGGCAGACCGAGGAGAAGGTACCTGGATTCGGTTAAGAATGATTTTGAAGTAATAGGTTTAACATCAGAAGAGGCACCAATGTTAGCACTGAATAGGGGATCATGGAGGAACTGTATAAGGGGGGCTATGCTCCAGACTGAACGCTGAAAGGCATAATCAGTCTTAAATGATGATGATGATGATGAAACAAAATACCGGCAGTGTGCTGGGAAGTACAACTGTTTTGTGTATTTCAGAAATCCAGACCTGCTGCTGCGCTACATCCAACAGCGTTTTGCTCTACTGTGTCTACTGTGACATGTTTGTATCGTCCACCTGTCCACATTGTGGTCGAGACGCTGCTTCCTGAGCTTGCTTCATTCTTGGAAGGCGGACTTCCCAACGTCATCCAGTGCATGAGGAGCGTTCCTGCAGAAACGCTCTGCGAATTCCGTCCCAAATATGCCCTCTGGAAAACGATGTTCACAAGGAGTGTGAGGTGTGTGCATGCATTACCGTCTCAAAGGACGAAACCATCGGCGAAATGTTGGCTGTAGGGCTGAACGACAGGTGAAATCAGATTTCCAACTCTCCACACTGCTTCCAGTAAGTCTCTGTCCTTCTGCTTGCCGTGCACGCACCTACATCCTCACCCACTACTGCTCACTCGCTGTCTTGCGGACCAGCGTCCGCCAGTTTCCTAGAAACGTGGGAGAAACATGCACAGGGCAGAAATTATCAATAACTCAGAGTCTAGAATGTTGAGTCGGCACAGCACAGCTTTACATCCAGTACAAAGGTAGATGTATCTAACGATATCCTCTGGACAAAAAAAATTTTGAGACATACGTTGATGAGCCAAAACATTGACCTCTGACCACTGCGAGACTGAATGCCATTTTGTGGTGTTGCACGCACATGACACAACAAGGGAAGTAATACTCAATTTTTATTTTCACAACATATTTATTCTTAAGAGATACAACACTTGCACAGTGGTAAGGGGAGATGGCTACGAAGTGGTGTGGCAACTGTCACAATAGGGAAATTGGACAGGAGCAGAAACGATTAGTGAACAAGTTAACACAGCAAACAGAAGATACACTTAACTTGTATTCGACCAAGTGTACAAAGACTCATTACAAATAATGCAGCAAGAAACACGAGTCCAGCTCTGAGGGTCAACAAGCAAGAGGCTCTCTGGACTGAACGCTAACGACAGTGTCTTAGAGACGAGGCTCCAATTGCAGGTGGGCTGAGTGGCTGGCGCTGGCCATCCCATATTGCGGCGGCTAAGAGCACTCGTGGTGCGATTCCACTGGAGGCGTGGCTCAGCGGGCGTGCAACACTGGGTCCGCCAGATCCCGTGCGACTGCTGTTGGTGTCTAACGGAAATTTGGAATTCCATTAGTAACTGTAGACCGCCCGTGGCGTGGTATCGGTACGTGATATCACAAGTATAAATCATCCTTCGTTGACAAGCACTGTTCTTCTACATAATCTCCATTGTGTTCTTTGGCATTTCGCCCACATTGTGTAAGAGTATGTACTGACTGTTGGTAAAAGCTCTTGTCCTGTGCTTGCAGCCATGTTTTCTCTGTACGAATTACGCTCTCATCACCTTCAAAGGGTACCTCATGAAGAGAATCCTTAATTGGCGATTCATCATGTCAGAAGCAGAGGCTGTGACAGGACGTCCCGAACATGCCCAGTCACGGAGCTCAGTTTCTGCACTGCTTGGCTTTAACTTTCTTTACCCGTCACCTATCAATAGTCTTATCAACTGCGTCATTACCATATGGTGCACACAAAAAATTATCGATTTACGCCATAGTTTCTTTTTCCGCAACCAAGAATTAAATTATAACACGTTGCTTGTAACGACTTCACTTTGATTCAGTTTTGATGAGTCACTAGAACTCTGTCATCTCTCAGAACTGTTCGAAACTTCGTACATTTGTAGAAGCAGCATCGGATTTGAAGCAACTAAAAGGAAGTTTTCCTAGGCATATATTAGCGGTTGCAGATTTTAAAAACTGGGGCATTATTTATTGAGCGACCATCGTACGGGTATACTCGTACAAACGGAGCAGAGACGAATTTGGAGACATTCTGTTGACGCTACGGGCTGCGAATGAAGAAATTCCCTGACATAAGCGACTTAGACAAAGAACAGACTGTTCTGGAGTGCGACCTATGAACAAGCATCTCGGAAACGGCCGTCGGCCGTTCGCACGCCACAGTCGTGAAAATATATGACAAGTGATTAAACACTGAGAAACCACGAGTAGGCGACGATGTGTTGGACCTCCGTGCCTCATCACTGAAAGTGGAGGTCGGAGTCTTGCCTGCTCTGAACAGAAGGACAGACGTCTTCCTGTAGCAGGTATGACGACAGACTGTAACCTGCGCCTCACTTATCGAACTTAATGACAGTGAAAAATTAAACCGCGTGTACCTAACGGAAATTTGGGAAAAGCAATCGTCACCGAAGTTAATGTCGGTAAAGAGGGAGGAAAGGGTTACATCTAAATGAAAGGAAAAATGCAAACGAAATTAATTTTGAAAAAGGGTAAAGTTAATGAAGAAAGTAAATGTGCGGTCGTTACGTTAACAATTAATTGGCGTTAATTAGATATTTGTGATTTTGGGAAAATTACGGTCGCCAGTCCTATGGTCAACTACTATAATAACTGAAAAAGAAAGGTTAATGCACATATAATTAGCACTAAAATCGTGGCAACTGAAGGTTGACACGTGTTGTGTGAAAACTGAATGTTTGTCAGAAGTAATAAATTTCGCTACACTCTGACTTAACTTAGCAAAAGAATTAATAGAACCGGAAAATCGAAAGTTAATTTAGTGACTGAAGTTAATAGTGAGCTTTCATTCTGAAGTGCATCGAAATTCAGTAAAATACGGTTAGTCTTGGGCTACCTCAACAATCATCTCAAAAACAACTTGAATCTACGCAATTTAGAAATAATAGATTTAACTTTGAACTTGAATTAAATGATTCTGAGCAATTAACAATAGTAAAATTTAATACGTACCAAGCTGAGCTGCAGTCACAGGTAAGCTAAAATATGGTAACAAGACTCGCACTCTTAATTTGTGCTTGTGTAATCTAAATATTGTAGCCAGCTATGAATACTTTAACTGAACTTTGAAATTAGAGCGGTGAAATGGAATGATATTACTTTTATGCTGGCGTTTGAATATCAACGACACACGGGTTCATTTCGGAAAAGGAAGGGACCCTGCTTGGTAATGCAATTGGGACAATGAGCAACGAAGGTTCATGCTAAGTTGCTGTATTTTAGTGATGCAAATGCAACAGTTTGAAAAGCTGACGTCTGCCATACAGTTCTAAAACTTAACGTGCTTTCAGTCTTCCTTGTTGGTTGATTGAAGGTTTGAAGTCGTCGATAGAGGAGGTGGCGACAATCACTTATTGTCGGCCGTAGGTGTTGCAGAAGCTGGATGTTGGCGCGCATTCTTCTAGACACGGTCACCAGGCGAAACGGGCTCTTGATGTGCGCCAGCTAATTTCTACCGTCCGCGACACCATGTCAGAAACTAACATAGCAAATCGAGCGCAATTACATGCTGCCAAACCTGGAAAGCGCGGCAACTCGCGGGAGCGTCACTCAACACACCTCTCCACCGCCCTACTCCAGCCAGACTGTGCTCTGCCCGCGCTCCATGCGGCAGAGTTAACACTACTCAAGATCCTAAACACTTTGGTTCTCCACATGACCTATCGATTTAATCGTTCGATAGCATAGTTTTCCCTAGGCAAGACCCAGGGTAAAAATACAAACCAATTATACATCGACATAAATGCATATATAAAGACACAGAAATGTCACATCTTCAGGTAACAAAATAGGGAAAAAATTTATAGTACAATAGATGGAAATAGGAGGATATGCATTTCCGGCGTTGCAAGACTACAATGCTGGTTCAGGTACGTTTGGGAGCACACCGTTCAGTGCACATTATTGAGCAGGGGGCTACGCAGCAGACGACACTTACGTGTTTCCATTTTCGCTCACGTCATCGTCAGTTATGATTGTAGTGGGCACAGGATCATCGATATTGGGCGTAGATCATATAAAACATGGAAACGTGTCGATTGGTCGAATGAATTACATTTCCTGATGCTCCACTCCGGGACTATCATACGTCAGGTTTCCCACGGATGTGTACTATCGATGAGAACGTCCGTCCATGAGCGTTCTGATTTTTTTTTTTTTTTACACAACTCACAACTATCCGTATTAAGGTTCAAATGGTTCAAATGGCTCTGAGCACTATGGGACTTAACATCTTTGGTCATCAGTCCCCTAGAACTTAGAACTACTTAAACCTAACTAACCTAAGGACATCACACACATCCATGCCCGAGGCAGGATTCGAACCTGCGACCGTAGCGGTCGCGCGGCTCCAGACTGTGCGCCTAGAACCGCGAGACCACCGCGGCCGGCTCCGTATTAAGGGGCTCCGGAAAGGCTCAAAATCATGAAAAGTTCAATTTTTTACTTTTTTGCGTTTTCTGAATCTGCAGACTATTACCTTTTAATAGATATATAATTTATTCAATTCCGAAGACTACAACTATTTTTAATTTTTTTTAAATGTGTTCCACATGGGCGTGACCCACTGTGGCGCTGTTAAACTGCTGTCAAATGGTGTTATTATTAACGTCCGTGTTCATCAGGTACATTTTAGTGATGTGAGATAAAGTATGTGTTGTGGCTAACCTGTGATGGTTCAATATATATCGCTGGTGTGATTGTCGATTGTTTCATGTTTATTTACTCTTCGCTATCTCGAAAATATTCGTAATTAATTCTGTTTCTTGAGTCTCTGTTTTGTTGAAGTATAATAATGAGTAAAAGTAAAGTTATTAGAAATCCTCTGAAGGCTTTTAAGAAAAGGAGAAATGTTGGAAAGCCAAAGGTATTTAGAAATATGGGAATGAAGATAGGTTCTAACATGGTACGAGCGATGCTTGCTTTAGACAAGGAACGCCTTCGGGCTGCAGACAGGGCTGTAAACAGTCTAGAAATACAAGCAAGAGTAAACAGGAGGAGGAACAAGAGGAAGCTGGAGGAGGAGTTTGCAGAGGATGAAGATAATCCATCCTATGGACCTGGAATGCACTAAAAAGTTAATCCAATCTTTGTCGCTCGATTCCCTAAACTTTTATTTTCTCATACTAATTACATGTTTTCTAAGGATCTTCCAAACATATTTGTTTCAAACTTTCAGTAAATGTTACACAGTACCTTCTGCATAATTCAACACAGCCTTTTTCCAAAAAACTGTATATTTTTGAATATATAAATAAAAAAATGCAAAAAAATGTTTTGAATTTTCATTACAATTAAAAAAAATCATCTTTAATAACTGAACTAAAATTTTGTAAAATCCCTGTGTTAAGTTGTAGCCCATATTCCAAAAAATAATCTGTAAAAAGTTCAACTTCCTACCTCAAATACTTTGTGAGGAAAGATGTAATTTATAAGCGTTATTTTAACATTGCAAGTATAGGGCGTTCCGGAGCCCCTTAAACAAGAACCTTTTTTGTGCTTGGAAAAATTCGATTGATTAGAAATTGTTAGAAATTTATTTTGGACAATGGAGAAAAGAACATCAATCGACGCGAAATCCGAGGGTTGTCCAGAAAGTAAGTTCCGATAGCTCGCGAAATGGAAACCAGAAACGTTTTATTTGTAACGGTTACGTACACTTTCCACCTACTTCTCCACATAGTCGCCGCTCCAATTTCGAGTTTTCTCGTAGTGTTGTGTCAACTTTCCAATATCTTCGTCATAGAATGACTGAGCTTTCGGCCAGTTATCTGCACTGGTCTGCAACTCGTTGTCTGTGGAAAAATTTTGTCTTCATAGCCAGCGGTTCTTGTGAGCAGAGATGAGACTCAGGGGGAGCCAATTACAGACTGTATTGCGGGTGATCAAATACTTCTCATCGGAAACGCGGCAGGAGCGTCTTCATTGCCTCTGCAGTGTGCGGTAGAGAATTGGCATGAAGAAGGAACTGCTCGACAGTTGTGTTATGTCGGCTGCATGACACAGGCGAAATCTCTAACTAGGCCCTCATACTTGGCGAGAGACGCTATTCCCCACGCATCTTTACGTGCTCACTGTTCACTCAAAACTGTAAAGAGCGACGCGACACGATCTACGGGCATGCTAGAGACACTGCCCAACACATCTGTGCCGGATTTTCCCAGTGGTTTCCTTTTGGAGACCGATCGGAACTTGCTTTCTGGACAACCCTCGTATCTAGAGTTCAGCTATTACATAGACATTTTCAGTGCTTATAACAGGTGACATTAGTTCATGTCAGATTACCGTACGCTCTACATCACCAATATTGTTTACTACGTGATACTTTGGACTAACATCACTTGTTGTTATACGCACCGAAGATGACTAAGTAATAGTTGAAATCTACTCCAGCTGTAATAAAACGATGGCCTTCACGATCGATTACCGTTCTTTTTTCTACTTCCTATACTTAGTGATCGCTGCACACAACTGTACCGAATGGATTCCAATCAGAGAAGGATATATTTTAATAAATCTGAGTTGAAATATGCTACATGAAGGACGGCGCGCGGATGGTTTCTTTCGTTTTCTGTTAAAAAATCTGAAAGCACTCTTAGACGCTCTTCTATACATACATTTTCCATGTTTCTTTATTGAGAACAATGAGAAGTCGCTGACAATCGACGATCGCATGCACTGCCTCACTCTCCATCGGCTGACTTATCGTCGGCAGAAAATTTGTTCCGGATAACAATTCAGTTTGACCCAAATGTACCGGGGTTTCGAAGCCTTTGTGCGGAGTCACGATTTATGTGAAGGCACACCTACTGAAGGCTGATGGTCATGTCCGCATACGCCGCCATCCAGGTGAACAGCTGCTGGAAACATGTACAGCGCTACTGACGTAGGCCAATTGGATCATTATTTTGCTGTGAGGGACTTTCACCTGTGCTTTGATGGGATCTGTAGTACTAACTGAAGCTACCATCACTGATGTGGAATATCTCCGTTAGATATGCTTCATGTCTTCCCCAACGGCTGAGGTATTTTTCAGCAAGATAACTGTCGGTTTCGTCAACCATTTGTACACAGGAACAGTCAGTCTCTTCATCTGATTTTCCATTTCGATCGCTTCATAGATACGTCCAAAGACAATAATTTCGTTACATCACGTAGACCCGTCTAACTGAGCTCCTTTCATGCCACCGTCGTACATATACAGGGCTATTACAAATGATTGAAGCGATTTCATAAATTCACTGTAACTCCATTCATTGACATATGGTCACGACACACTACTGATACGCAGAAAAACTCATAAAGTTTTATTCGGCTGAAGCCGCACTTCAGGTTTCTGCCGCCAGACCGCTCGAGAGCGCAGTGAGACAAAATGGCGACAGGAGCCGCGAAAGCGTATGTCGTGCTTGAAATGCACTCACATCAGTCAGTCATAACAGGCAACGACACTTCAGGACGAAGTTCAACAAAGATCCACCAACTGCTAACTCCATTCGGCGATGGTATGCGCAGTTTAAAGCTTCTGGATGCCTCTGTAAGGGGAAATCAACGGGTCGGCCTGCAGTGAGCGAAGAAACGGTTGAACGCGTGCGGGCAAGTTTCACGCGTAGCCCGCGGACATGCTGGAAAATTGGCTCATGCCACAACTGGAGACCGACAGCGCCGACTTCATCTTTCAACAGGATGGTGCTCCACAGCACTTCCATCATGATGTTCGGCATTTCTTACACAGGAGATTGGAAAACCGATGGACCGGTCGTGGTGGAGATCATGATCAGCAATTCATGTCATGGCCTCCACGCTCTCCCGACTTAACCCCATGCGATTTCTTTCTGTGGGGTTATGTGAAACATTCAGTGTTTAAACCTCCTCTACCAAGAAACGTGCTAGAACTGCGAGCTCGCATCAACGATGCTTTCGAACTCATTGATGGAGACATGCTGCGCCGAGTGTGGGAGGAACTTGATTATCGGCTTGATGTCTGCCGAATCACTAAAGGGGCACATATCGAACATTTGTGAATGCCTAAAAAAACTTTTTGAGTTTTTGTATGTGTGTGCAAAGCATTGTTAAAATATCTCAAATAATAAAGTTATTGTAGAGCTGTGAAATCGCTTCAATCATTTGTAATAACCCTGTATTTCACTGCCATGACATAAATCAGCGGAGCAGCGTCACATGACCGCTGATACCAGTTTGGGAGTATCTATAGCGCTCCAAAGCGACTAGTTAGTGTTTTCCAGGCCGACTAATGATTTGTCGTGCGAACTTACCGTTACAAGAAGTCATTATTATACTTCTGAGACGCGGCCAATAAAGAATAGAAAGCGGTGGCCCACAGTACAATGTCAAAAGTGTCCTCCTATGCAGGACCTAACAGCACTCTTGGAGCACACTATAACTGACACCGATAGAGATCCGCAGTGTCGTTTCATTTCCGCGCAAGACACGGGACAGAGCAGGCTTCTTTTACTCAATCGCTGGGCCACGGCGTCACGGAAGCCATTTCTCCGACCTAAGAGTGTGATTGCGTCTCTCTCGAGCGTGCAGGTGTCTGGTCAGACATCTCTTGTGGAATCTCCATCCACCTCCTCCTGTTTACCCTGGCGCCCACACCGTTTGGTTACCTTAGCCGCGATTAATTCGCACGATCCGACAGATGGGCGCAAATACGGCAGGCAGCGAGTTAGTCTCCTGCGCGCTAGGCTTCCCTTGATCTTTGCAGCAATTTGATATCTGCTCGTAATCGTGCGCACGGTTCCTCTATTTCGCTGGACTCTGTGACGTCTACGCGCCAGAAGCCACTCGGTTCGTGGTGCAAGTTTGCTTGTACTTTAGAATAAGAGTATATACTCGAAATAGCTTCGCAAACAAACAGACGTGATGGAGTCTGCAAGCATACTGAAATTATCAGCACCGCTAGTCATCATTCTCTTCCTAGGTGCTCTTTATGTATTCAGTGAATAGCCGATAATATTTTCAGTGCTGACTGTTTGCTGTCAACGTGTAATATCTCTCCAAATATGCAAGTATATTACGCGCGTACAAGAACTGGTGTTTTGGTGGGGTGTCCTGGGTGTAGATGAACCGATGGAAGTCGTTCTGTACCAGCCTGTTTCCAGTCATTGCTAAACTTAGTAGGCAACTAATACTGTTTGCGGTAACATTATGGGTATTCTTTTGTAATTTGTAGAAACAAGATTTCAGCTTCGACTACACAAAGCAAGTATGCGAACGCTGCCTCTTTGTGTCACTTATGCTTTCGCTGTGGCGCGAAATGTAGGCAGAAGTTTGTTAGTTTTGTACGTTGTATGCCTTGCTAGAGTCGTCTGTGTGCAACATAGGGGTCTCGTAAATCAGCTTCCAGCTATTTTTTATCGAAATTTTAAGTTATTGTGAACACACAATAGTGATATAATCGTCATCGTTCTGATGTCAACTGATATTGTGCGTACTGCGTTTGCAGTGTGTGCTGTTGATTCGTACTGAGACACGAGTGAACAGTATGGTATTTACTTTTTCATTACGCAAAAAGCAAGAATGCATAAACAAGACAGGACTGTATACGCTGGGTATACATCGAACGGCTTCGTGGTGTCTTTAACACAAAGACCTTGGCCCTAATCTAGATTCGGCCATATGCAATTACGTTTCTCCGCAGTTTTCCTACATTATTTCAAACAAATGACGGGACTGTTCCTTCTTGAAGCCCACAGCCCATAATCTCTAAAAGCCTTGTCAAAATAGTAAGTACATAGCTGTTGTTGTTGTTGTTGTGGTCTTCAGTCCTGAGACTGGTTTGATGTAGCTCTTCATGCTACCCTAACCTGTGCAAGCTTCTTCATCTCCCAGTACTTACTGCAACCTACATCCTTCTGAATCTGCTTAGCGTATTCATCTCTTGGTCTCCCTCTACGATTTTTACCCTCCACGCTGCCCTCCAGTGCTAAATTTGTGATCCCTTGATGCCTCAGAATAGGTCCTACCAACCGGTCCCTTCTTCTTGTCAAGTTGTGCCACAACCACCTCTTCTCCCCAATTCTATTCAATACCTCCTCATTAGTTATGTGATCTAACCATCTAATCTTCAACATTCTTCTGTAGCACCACATTTCGAAAGCTTCTATTCTCTTCTTGTCCAAACTATTTATCGTCCATGTTTCACTTCCATACATGACTACACTCCATACAAATACTTTCAGAAACGACTTTCTGACACTTAAATCTATACTCGATGTTAACAAATTTCTCTTCTTCAGAAATGCTTTCCTTGCCATACCTGTACATCTGAATTATGTGCAATATCCTTGTAATAATGATACATGATTGAATAAAATTACTGCTGCTGCTACTGCTACTATTGAAAATTTTATCAGGCTTAATTTACGTATGTCAACCATATACATCAAATCTTAAAGCTGTAGTGAACGAAAACAAAGGCAACTGTAACTTAAGCCCAGTTCTCATTTTTCGTTGTTGAACGTGAAACGAACATCCAGTTTTAAACCGTTTGGAGGACCCAAAACCCTTCCAACCAAGTTGCTCCCTGATGATAAAATCTTCTCGCGTTGACCACCGAGTCCCAACGCGTCGTTCTCCGGCAACATTTCAGAAAGTATCTTACTTGCCATCTTCAGGGAAGTGTCGGGTTCACGTCTCGTCCGGGTCTCTATAGCTGCTGGACCACGGGCTTCTCTGCATCCTCGGTGCCCGTCGGGCCAATCAGGCGCGAGCGGAATCGGCGACGCGACGCGTAGTGGTTGCGGTGGGGGTGGGGGGTGGGGGGGTGGGGGGAGGGGGGGAGCCACGGCGCCTGGTCACGGCGTCTCGTCTGGGTGCGGTCTGTTTATTTTATCAGCCGGTCCCGTCTTGCCTTCATCGGTTCGCTCTGTTGTGTCCCACGCGGTGCTGAGTTGGAAGCCGCTATCCCGGTTGACCACGTTATCACTGGCTCGTATCTCCACTGCCTCTATCATAATAGGAGTCCCAGAAACCTTTCGCTCTATAGAGCATCTTGGTTTATTCAAATCGAAACGACTGTTCTTCACTGAGGCTGTGCTCCGCTACTGTGGATTTTTCCTTTTGTCCTAAGCGAACGCTTCTCACATATTCGGAGATGCGTTCTGTGATGCAAGGTTGCGTCTGTCCGATATACTGTTTTCCTCATTCACAGGAAATGCTGCAGACATCCGTCGTTCTTAGACCCAAGCTGTCCTTCATTGAGCCCAGCATATTCCTGATTTTTGCTGGATGACAGAAGATGGTTTTCATCTTGTTCTTTTCCAGTATCGTGGCAATGTTTGCCGTGGGCGGCCCCGCGTACGGGAGGAACGCCAAACCTCTGTTGCTCTCTTCTTCGCGAAGGTCCTCCTTCTTCTCCTTGAGAGAGCGTCTAATCTGCGTTTCAGTATAGCCATTCTTCTGGAAGGATTTCTTCAGTTGCTGCATCTCAGTAGGTAGACTGTCCTTGCCGCATGTGTCATGAACTCTATGGACAATGGTAGTGAGCAGGGATTTCCGTTGTGCTGGATGAAGGCAGCTGATGGGGTTGAGGGACAGATCTGTGTGTGTTTTCTTTCGGTAGACCGAATGTCCCAGTGTGCAGACAGTTTTATTCCTTTTTAGGATGCGAGGTGCCGGTGCTAGCAGTGTATTTAACACTAAATTTGTCTAGAATCTTCATATGGAAATAATGCTCTAAGCCCCCCCATTTTCTAACTCCGACTTTTGCTATTGCACATGGATTAAGAAGAAACGCGAACTCACTGTAATGGAGTAGAAAAGAGTTTGGCACCTGCAATCATTTGATTTGTAGAAATTCATTTGATAAAGGAAAGTTTCATTAATGTAGAGAGAAATGAAACGGTTGTTCTACCGATTAACAGAATGAAAGTTCTGTCCAAAATAACATTTTGATTTATTATGACTAAACTCAAAATAATAAACAAAACACATGAAACATTTACAATACGTCAAATTGGATACTCAAATAAATGCTGTGAAGGTGAAGTTGTCCATAAACTTACCTGTGACATTTATGACCAAGTGATATGTGGAGCCAATTGCTTGCAAATCAAATCTGAAGAGAAACACCCAGCCAACCCAACATTAATTGCTGCTACAGTAGTGAGAACTCAGACAATGAACACCCAAGACAGAACCACGTTAGAAAAGATGGGGACAGGCGCACTCTGCTGAGCTCTGAGTATCACATAGCAAAATTCCCTCATCTGCCGGTGCTGCGGACATACATTACCAAGCTGTCTTCTTAACTGCAAGGACACGATCCGGCGTACCGGAAGCGATGGCTGGTTGTTTCGACGTCCCGTCGTGGTGATGATAATGTCGCGAGTATTGCCCGAATCAAATTATCCTGGTCTGGTTGTTCCAGACTAAAGACTTCCTAGCAATACAAATGCGCCTCTGAGGGATACGTAGAAGGCTCGCCACACAATCACTGACGGTACAGTGAATGATTTTAACAAGCCAAGTCACACAGTAACTCCGATACAGTCAACTTTAGCCAAAACTGCTCAAGATGGACAACATAGGCCGCTTGTACGCAGAACGCGCAATTGCCAACTGTACTCGGAAAGTTATTTTGAAGTCGAAACTTCAGCAACTACGTCAAACAGTTACAAAATGAAAGTATATTGGACAGCCAATGGAAGGCAGGCTGTCTAGAGCAGCGAGAGATCAGTCTTGTAACCTACTCCGACCGAAAGGCGAGAGCCGACTCTACTCAAGAGCACCCATACAAGCCGAACACAGAACATTCCCGCCCCCACGACAGTGGCCGTGGTTAAACGTGCCAGCCAGCAACTCGAAAACCAGCGGAAAATTCCACTCTATTGCCGAAGCACTACTATTCCACCAATGGAGATACTTGGCGACAATTTCTGCGCCGATTTTGCTACGTAATGGAGCTATCCCCTGATCAAGCCAATCACAGTTATGATTTTGAAGAAAAGGCGGGAATTTTCCCGCCAAGACTGCCTGGGGACACAAGTCATTCCCACGCCTTGCTCGTAGCCCGTCAGAAAGCGTTTTCACTGTTTCTGCGAAGTAACGGACTCTCTAACCCCAGCCTCTCCTTCAGGCCCCACTCTTATGACAATGTCGGCGTCTGGACAGCATCCACACGGCTCCCTCACACCTGTCGGCTTAAACCTTTCAAAATCAGCAGTACCCGCCTGTCATTGGATCACCCGGGTGACGAGAGACGCTGCGTGGGAAGTCCGAGTGTGAATGAATAGCAACTTTTCACCGCATGCAGTTAGAGAGGAAAATATTCATATCTTCTGAGTTCTCAATGTTAGCCTTGTAATGACCATACTCGGCTATACTTCCCTAAATGGAATTACTCAGACTAACGTACAAATATGAGAGGGGGCAAGTCATTGTGTGCATCGTAAAGGCATGTCACGTCTCAAGGATATCGAGGAAGGGTAGGCACCCATTTTCTTCTAATTCCGTTGTGAGCATGATGTTCTCGTGTATGCTGTTCAGATGGTTGAGAAATTCTTTTAGGGTGTATTCGCCATAGCGACAGACCGCGGAAGTATCGTCCAAGTACCGATAAAAGACCTTGGGTTTAAGGTGTGCTGTTTCCAGGGCGATATCCTCGAAGTATTCCATGTTCAGGTTGGTGATACATGGTGCCAATGGGCATCCCATAGCGACTCCATCCACCTGTTCGTAAAACTTGCCGGCACACTGGAAATACGTGGTTATGAGCGCGTGGCGGAATAATTCCACCGTGTCTTCGTCGAAATGATTCTCCAGTAGTTTCAAGGAGTCCTCTAGCGGTACCTTCGTGAAGAGGGATGTAACGTCAAAGCTGACCTATACCATAGACCAAATTAGAATGCATGAAAGAAGGTAAAGAAATGCAAAACAAATAGAACAACTCTTATTGGATCGTATCTGATGTATGTCGGTAAGAACCGTCAGGGGTGGCTGCCAACAGAACACTGAGCGCGTGCGTGGCAAACGGCGGTCGCGGCCAACTCAGAAGAAACAGACGGCGCGGAAAATTGTAAATAATCTGAACACGAAGTTTGGAAGACGTCCTTACAATAGAGATATAATGCTCAAAACTGCATTAATAACTCAAATGGTTCAAATGGCCCTGAGTACTATGGGACTCAACTGCTGTGGTCATCAGTCCCCTAGAACTTAGAACTACTTAAACCTAACTAACCTAAGGACATCACACACAGCCATGCCCGAGGCAGGATTCGAACCTGCGACCGTAGCAGTCGCACGGTTCCGGACCGCGCCTAGAACCGCGAGACCACCGCGGCCGGCCCATTAATAACTGTTTAAATATAACAAGCATCTATTAGTCACATTGTAGACAATCAAAACGAGGATAGATTATTACCATGCTTCAACTCGGTTTGGCTACTTAAATACATTCTGTATGATAATTCTCCATTACCCATTATCCATTTACGAGAGCAAAACCATACCATCACTAATTTGTCAAAAATCTTAAATGTTTTACATCGCCAAATCGAAGGTATTTGAAGAAATTCAGATTTTGAGAAACAGGAATTTCTTCTGCCTAGATTCACGTCATTTCTAAAACCGTTTTTGTAATTTCCAAATCGCTCATGTGCTATTCTTCTTCATTTAAATCTACCTGAAGATGCAGCTCTACCATCGTGAAACTGACAGCACTATTAAAGTATCATACAACAGCTGTTAAATGTTTATTTTCAAGAATGCATATCTTCAGCTGCGGATGGCCATATTATAAAGTTTGTTTTCTCCGTCTTTGCTTTTATTCATTTGATTTTCTTCTAGGTCTACTCTTTGGCAATAGAAAACTGTTGACCTTTCTGTTCATTTGATAGCATGTCGTTTTGATGGACCCTCAAATTTAAGTCTGCATAATATTACTCCTCATTTTGCGCTGTAATATGTCAGACATTCTAATTTACCACCAACTGCAACAAGAAGACACAGTAGAATCACACACTTTACGAAATTGGGGGAATGTTTGTTACACTTTTTAAATGAGAAAAGCTCCATACATTTCAACAATAGATGTTCTTCAAAAGTTCTTCCAAGTGCAACGGAGCTAATTGTGTTTTAATTTTTCTCTTAGTGATCAAATAAAATGTTTCTGTCCATAAAAAAACCATTATCGATTTTGTACGGTATTTTAAGATATAGATAGAAATACTGTCTTTTCCTGAAGCCACTCTTCTATGACATATTTCATCCTTTTGCAACGCTACACAGTTTGTATACGATCACTTTGACATTTAGCAGTCAACGTTCACTTCCCTATGACATTTCTTAAAAATGGAGGTAAATGGAATAATTATTCTTAGAAATACAGTTTCTCCAGCACTCATCCATGCTGCATTTCTACCGAAGCTGTATAAAACTTAAGCTGCTCTAACTGCATAGGCTCAAACATTTCCTCTTTTGTTTTTAACATTTTCTGCAGTTACCAAACTCAAAGCGACATCCGTGGTGATCACGTTTATTAACTATTATTAATTTATGATAGCCGCTTCTTTTCGTCGTTCACACTGTCATAATGGACTGATTCATTGATATTACGTCATTCCACGAACCGTAACGTGTAACAAAAATGTCCCACCGTTCTAATTGACCAGACATTTTCAATTGGTGAGAGATCTGGAGAATGTGCTGGCCAGGGCAGCAGTCGAACATTTTCTGTATCCAGAAAGCCCCGTACAGGACCTGCAACATGCGTTCGTGCATTATCCTGCTGAAATGTAGGGTTTCGCAGGGATCGAATGAAGGGTAGAGCCACGGGTCGTAACACATCTGAAATGTAACGTCCACTGTTCAAAGTGCCGTCAGTGCGAACAAGAGGTGACCGAGACGTGTAACCAATGGGACCCCATACCATCACGCCGGGTGATACGCCAGTATGGCGATGACGAATACACGCTTCCAATGTGCGTTCAAGGCGATGTCGCCAAACACGGATGCGCCCATCATGATGCTGTAAAGAGAACCTGGATTCATCCGAAAAAATGACGTTTTGACATTCGTGCACCGACGTTCGTCGTTGAGTACAACATCGCAGGCGCTCCTGCCAGTGATGCAGAATCAAGGGTAACCGCAGCCATGGTCTCCGAGCTGATAGTCCTTGCTGCTGCAAACGTCGTCGAACTGTTCGTGCAGATGGCTGTTGTCTTGCAAACGTCTCCATCTGTTGACTCAGGGATCGAGACGTATCTGCACGATCCGTTACAGCCATGCGGATAAGATGCCTGTCATCTCGTCTGCTAGTGATACGAGGCCGCTGGGATCCAGCACGGCGTTCCGTATTACCCTCCTGAACCCACCGATTCCATGTTCTGCTAACAGTCATTGGATCTCGACCAACGCGAGCAGCAATGTCGCGATACGATAAACCGCAATCGCGATAGGCTACAATCCGACCTTTATCAAAGTCGGAAACGTGATGGTACGCATTTCCCCTCCTTACACGAGACATCAGAACAACGTTTCAACAACGTTTGACCAGGCAACGCCGGTCAACTGCTGTTTGTGTATGATAAATCGGTTGGAAACTTTCGTCATGTCAGCACGTTGTAGGTGTCGCCACCGGCACCATCATTGTGTGAATGCTCTTAAAAGCTAACCAATTGCATATCACAGCATCTTCTTCCTGTCGGTTACATTTCGTGTTTGTAGCACGTCATCTTCGTGGTGTAGCAATTTTAATGGCCAGTAGTGTACTTTTCAGTCACAGTTTACATTTTTGATATGACGCCCTCCGGCCTCTCGCCCACCGCTCCCCCCCCCCCCCCCGAACCTTTTCACCCCCGCCCCCCGTGGCTTCAGTGGATCAGATGAAATGTTGATTAGTTGATCTTTAATTCTGACCGCGGGAAAATTCAGTATAGCACCACCGTACATTTCTGATATTGTACGTTTAATCCTGCCCAGTTGTCAAAGATGTGGTGTCTAGGAAAACTGCTTCTCGCATCGCTAGACAACAATTCAAGCAAATCGTATTAATGAGTTTCATTACAGAAAATAAATTACAATACTTTACTTCGTGAAATATAGATGTGTCGCAAGCAAAGGGCGACATGAAAAATAAACAATGTTCTTCAATATATACCATTATTACGTCGCTGGTCTTAAAATGCCTAATCTCGATGCCACTGTAGAAGTTGGCTACGATCAGTCGCCTCGGCGCTTATGTCCTCTTGGCATAGAGGCCGCTGCAGTCTAGTTTTCGTCAAGGAGACGGGTCGGTCAGCGACCAATTGGCTGACGTCAATTGGCTGACGTCTTCTTCACAGCACTCTCTGCTCTCTCTTTTCCCATTGGTGTGCCAGCGCTTGACTTTACGCCGTAACAGTGTAGAACTGCTTTCATTCCAGACGGAGTAACGGAAGCCGCGTAATATTGTGGGAAATACATCACTCCATTTAGTTGCAGCATTGGCTCGTAATGTACTATTCAGTATACGACGAAATCTCTAAATTTTTCCGTTACCCTGTGCACGGTGCGCCGTAGTCTTAGTCCCTGTACAGGAAGAGATCTTTGCTGAGATCTACTCGTATGTACCGCGCGAAAATGTTCTTCAACAATGGAGAACTTTTAAGTGGGTGATTTAGTATGCGCTGTAATTTTCTTCTTTTTACAGGCTGTACATGCCTTAGTCCATCATTGTGCGCCGTTCTTCACACTGGGCGAGACAAATTTGGACAATAAGAGCAAGGCGTTCGATACAGTTCCCCACAGTCGTTTGATGATCAAAGTAAGAGCATGTGGACTATCAGACCAATTGTGTGATTGGACTGAAGAGTTCCTAGATAACAGAACGCAGCATGTCATTCTCAATGGAGAGAAGTTTCCCGAAGTAAGAGTGATTTCAGGTGTGCCGCAGGGGAGTGTCGTAGGACCGTTTGCTATTCACAATATACATAAATGACCTTGTGGATAACATCGGAAGTTCACTGAGGCTTTTTTCGGATGATGCTGTGGTATATCGAGAGGTTGTAACAATGGAAAATTGTACTGATATGCAGGAGGATCTGCAACGAATTGACGCATGGCGAATGGCAATTGAATCACAATGTAGACAAGTGTAATGTGCTGCGAATACATAGAAAGAAAGATCCTTTATCATTTAGCTACAATATAGCACGTCAGCAACTGGAAGCAGTTAATTCTATAAATTATCTGGGAATAGGCATTAGGAATGACTTAAAATGGAATGACCATATAAAATTAATCGTCGGTAAACCAGATGCCAGACTGAGATTCATTGGAAGATTCCTAAGGAAATTCAATCCGAAAACAAAGGGAGTAGGTTACAGTACACTTGTTTGCCCACTCCTTGAATACTGCTCACCAGTGTGGGATCTGTACCAGATAGGGTTGATGGAAGAGATAGAGAAGATCCAACGGAGAACAAAGCGCTTCGTTACAGGATCATTTAGTAATCGCGAAAGCGTTACGGAGATGATAGATAAACTCCAGTGGAAGACTTTGCAGGAGAGACGCTCAGTAGCTCGGTACGGGCTTTTGTTGAAATTTCGAGAACATACCTTCACCGAGGAGTCAAGCAGTATATTGCTCCATCCTACGTATATCTCGCGAAGAGACCATGAGAATAAAATCAGAGAGATTAGAGCCCACACAGAGGCATACCGACAATCTTTCTTTCCACGAACAATACGAGACTGGAATAGAAGGGAGAACCGATAGAGGTACTCAAAGTACCCTCCGCCACACACCGTCGGGTGGCTTGCGGAGTATGGATGGAGATGTTGATGTACTGATACCGTTCCAGTTCTCCCAGGAAAGAAAAATCCCTGGAAGTACTGGGAATCGAGTCCAGGTGCTCCGCATGGCAGTCAGACACGCTGAACAGACTTTTTTTTTCCTTTCTTCTCTAATGTATCTGTTCGTTCCTCGTTCTACCTTCACCACTTCTCTGCGGATGTCACGTGGCCCTTCTAGACAAAGTGTGGGCGGTCCCCTGACCGAACGCTCTGAGCTACCGTGCCGGCAGAACCCCCTTCGAAAAGTGTTTAATCAACTCAAATGTGTAAACCGTTTGCACTAATAAACCCACCACGCCACAGCAATCAGCTAACTGTAGCGCTAAAGGTCGTCGCACTGACGCGTACAATGTTGGCAGTGTTGCTTTCCACTCGAGCTCTGTCCGCTTGCCAGCACTGCGCTCCATTAACACGTGGGCCTCGCTGCCTCGTTCTGCTCTTCGTTAATACCCCATGGAACAGGATCCACGAACGTCGTCTCATTGTCAAAAACGAATGTTAGTTACTCTTTCTTCTTCACTTTCCTCTTCTTCTCCATTATATATCAACAATTCTCTCACATCTTGAGAAAATCGCTATCGGTTGGCTGTAGAACTGACAGCTAAAGTCTTCACAGATTTTGTCAGCAACCTTCACTACAGATTTTCCTCTTGCTTTCAGATGACCAATAGAACCTTATAATAGCGCCTTTATTTGTAAGTCGTAATAAAGTATTTCAACCACCTCTAGCAAAGAGTTGATGCAGCAAAGCCATGCTTACAGCCAACGACCGTTGATGTTACCGCAGTCCGATCTTAGGATTCATATTCCTCCTTGAAACCTGCGTGAACCAGCGTCCGCCTCGGCAGCGCCCTCTTCGCAGCCATTCCTGATCCCGCTGCTTGGCAGTGTATAGTGGGACGTCTTTCACGCAACGCTGAGTTTAACAGGTAGGTCTTCTTGAAGAGTCCACTGGGCTTTACTTGTGAAAAATGATAACAATACATTTAAATAACCTCGTGAGTCCCTTAGACGCGAAGGTTAATTGTTCCAACAGCTCTCAGTTTTGCTCTTACTTCCACAAAACGTTAAATAATATGGATGAGTTTCCTTGTCTGTTTGTTTCGTTTATCGATCCTTGTTACCAGCGTTCATTGCAGCTACCTTAAAGTACGAAATACTCTTCCTGTTTCAACCGTATAACCCACCATATCCTTAACAACTACTACCGAATTCAAATTTTCATGCTTTTAGATATAATCAAAACGCGATGCAAGTAATATAGCAATTACTGAACATGGATAATAGTGTTTCTATACTGAACTGAACTGCATCCAGTATCTATTTGAGGCAAAATTCTGCTCTCTTTGGCATTATTAATATCTTAGAGGTCACGCAAGGTTCAGAACTACTCACATTTCCGAACCGATAGCCCCTCTATTGAAGGTGCAAACATGGATCTCTTAAAAACTTTCGGCAGTGCACAAATTTCATGAACGCTGTACTCAGATTGAAACAGTGCAACCATTGGAGCAGCTCAACTTCTCTTCCTACACTCATTCGGCTGAAGGGGCAACACCTCCCCCCACCCTCACACACACACACAAACTCTTTCAACAGTCTAAATAACTTCTCTATGTAGAGCTACCGCTTTAAAGCTCAAAAGACCAAGTTTTCAATAAAAGACCGTCAACTAGAATTCAGAAATACTGCGCCCTGCTGCCTCTACAGCAGTACATGGATATGAAAGTGTTGCCGGTGGAGTATGTTGTGCACGAACTGGCTTCCCGATTATGTCGAATAATTATTCGATGGGATTCATTTTGGGTGACCTGGGTGGCCAAATCATTCGCTCGAATTGTCTAGAATGTTCTTCAAAGCAATTTCAAACAGATGTGGCCCCGTGATAAGGAGCAGTGTTACCCATAAAAATTCCATAGTTGTTTGGGAACATGAAGTCCACGAATAGCCGTAAATGGTCTCCAGGTAGCACAGTAACTTGTCGTCAACTTAGGTCCATAGCTTCGTTGGGTCCTACCATTAGCTCTTACCAACTGAAATCGGGACTCATCTGATCAGGCCACGATCTTCCAGTCGTTTAGGGTCCAACCGATATGCTCACGAGACTAACAAGGGAACCTCCCCATCGCACCCCCCTCAGATTTAGTTATAAGTTGGCACAGGGATAGGCCATGAAAAACTGAACACAGATCAATCGAGAAAACAGGAAGAAGTTGTATGGAACTATGAAAAAAATAAGCAAAATATACAAACTGAGTAGTCCGTGTGCATGATATGTCACATTAAGGTACCTGTTCCCTGGGGAGCACCGTGGTCCCGTGGTTACCGTGAGCAACTACAGAACGGAAGGTCCCTGGTTCAACCCTCCCTCGAGGGAAAAGTTTTAATTTTTTATTTTCAGACAATTATCAAAGTTCATGCACTCAGACATGATCAACTTTGCTCTCCAAACTTCCAGGACATGTTCAGATTTGCTTGGAAACATGCAGGATTTGACGGTCTACACACGGAAAAACTTGAAAACGTTAAAAACGTTTGTTTTGACAGAGCACAGGGAAAACTGTGCGACTGTGAAACTGTTGCATTCATTTCTTGCAGTTTATGTGACAAACTCGTATGTTTTCATCACTTTTTTGGGAGTGATTATCACATCCACAAGAAAACCTAAATCGGGCAAGGTAGAAGAATCTTTTTACCCATTCGCCAAGTGTGCAAGTTAGGTGGGTCGACAACATATTCCTGTAATGTGACGCACATGCCTTCACCAGTGTCGTATAGAATATTTCAGACGTGTTTTCCTGTGGAGGAATCGGTTGACCTATGAATTTGCGATCAAATGTTTTCGGTTCCTATTGGAGAGGCACGTCCTTTCGTCTACTAATCGCACGGTTTTGTGGTGCGGTCGCAAAACACAGACACTAAACGTATTACAGTGAACAGAGACGTCAATGAATGAACGGTCAGATCGTAACTTTGCGAAAATAAAGTAAGTAAAATTTTTGCTCGAGGGAGGACTCGAACCAAGGACCTCTCGTTTCAAAGTTGCTCACTCTAACCACGGGACCACGGCGCTCTTCGTGTCATATAGTCCTAGATGTTGGATATGTTACACTTGGACTACTCAGTTTTTATATTTTGTTTATTTTTTCATAGTTCCACACAACTTCTTCCTGTTTTCTCGATTGATCTGTGTTCAGTTTTTCAAGGCCTATCCACTGTGTCAATTTATAACTAAATCTGAGGGGGGTGCGATGGGGAGGTTCCCTTGTAAGAGAGGCTCTGCAGGCGGTGTCGTGCTGTTAGCACAGGCACTCCCGTTGGTCGCCTGCTGCCATAGCCCATTAACGCCAGATTTTGCCAAGCTGTCCAAACCGATACGTTCGTCGTACGCCCCACGTTTATTCCTGCGGTTATTTCAAGCAATGTTGCTTGTCCATTAGGACTAACAACTCTACAACTCTACAAACACTACTGCACTTTGTCGTCCAGAGAAGACCGGTGGCCACTTCGTTGTCCACGGCGAGAGGTAATGCCTGCAATTTCGTACTGTTGACTCACTCATGGGACTTTGAGTCTCGGAATATTGAATTCCGTAACGATTTCCGAAATGGAATGCTCCATGCGACTAACTCCAACTACCACTACGCTTTCAAAGTCTGATAATGCCCGAAATGTGGCCACAATCACGTCGCATGAACCACCGGAGTACAAGTGACAGCTCCGCCAATGCACTGTGATCTGTGCCTCGTGTACTCGATACTACCGCCATCTGTATCTGAGCATGTCGCTATCCCATGACTTTCGTCTGCTCAAGGTATATCGGACGTGACATGCATAGCTGCTTCGGTAGCTCCCCATTTGAAATCTGGAAGATCAGAAGATATAGGTAAACAAGATAAACTACTCTTACTGAAACCACAAACGGAATACTATATAACGGTCAAATCAGACTTTGCAATAATTTCCTCACTTCCAACAAAATGATCGGGGAATTGAACGTCTACATCTACATCGGCACTCCGCAATCCATCTTACGACGCGTGGCGGAGGGTACCTCGTACCACTACAAGTCATCTCCTTTCCTGTTCCATTCGCAAACAGAACGAGGGAAAAAGCGACTGTCTGTACGCCTCACTACGAGCCCTGAATTCTCATTTCTTATATCCTTAGTCTTTACGTGCAATGTATGTTGGAGGCAAAAGTACCGTTCTGTAGTCAGCTTCAAATGCCAGTTCTCTAAATTTTTGCAGTAGTATTCCTCGACAAGATGGTCGCCTTTCCTTCAGAGCTTCCTATTTGAGTTCCAGAAGCACCTCCGTAGCACCTGCGTGTTGTTCGAACCTGTTACTAATAAATCTAGCAAGCTGCGTCTGTACTGTTTTAATGTCCTCCTTTAACCCGACGTGGCAGATAGTCGAGCAGTACTCAAGACTAGGTCGCACTAGCGTCCTATATGCGGTATCCTTCCAGATGAACCACACTTTTCTAGAATTCTTCCAATAAACCGACGTCGACCATTCGCATTTGCAACTACAATCCTCACATGCTTCTACCATTTCATATCGCTTCGCAGCTTTACCACCAGATATTTACACGACATGTCTGTGTTAAGCAGGAAACTACTAATTTTGTATTCGAAGATTACGGGTTTGTTTTTGCTACTCATCCTTGTTAATTTATATTTAGATCAGCTGCCATTTATCACGCCAACCGTAAATTTTGTCTATGTCTTCTTGTATCCTGCTACAGTCACCCATCTTCGACATTTCACCGTACACCATGGCACCATCAGCAAACAACTGCAGGTTGCTGCCCACGCCCTCCGTCAAATCATTTACGTATACAGTTAATAAAAACGGTCCTATGCACTCCTGACGATACCCTTACCTATGCGCGAGTCAAATGAAAATCTTAAATATTTTTTTAAACATTATTTATTCTGCAGAAGCGGTACAAAGCTGTATCAATTTTCAACATGATCTCCCTCACGCTCAATGCAAGTCCTCCAGCGCTTACAAAGTGCATAAATTTCTTCAGAAAAAAATTCTTTTGGTAGTTCGCGCAACCACTCATGCACCGCGTGGCGTACCTCTTCATCAGAACGGAACTTCTTTCCTCCCATTGCGTCTTTATGTGGTCCAGACATATGGAAATCACTTTGGGCAAGGTCTGGTGAGTATGGTGGATGAGGAAGACACTCAACATGCGGGTCTGTGATTGTTGCAACTGTTGTACGGGCAGTGTGGGGCCTTGCATTGTCATGTTGCAAAAGGACACCTGCTGACAGCAGTCCACGTCGCTTTGATTTGATTGCAGGCTACAGATGATTTTTTAGGAAATCTGTGTGTGAGACACTGGTGACAGTGGCCCCTCTGGGCATGTAATGCTCCAAAATGACGCCTTTTTCGTCCCAAAAGAGAGCCAGCATAACCTTCCCTGCCGATTGTTCTGTTCGAAACTTCTTTGGTTTTGGTGATGAGGAATGGGCCATTCCTTGCTCGCTCTCTTCGTTTCCGGTTGGTGGAAATGAATCCCGGTTTTGTCCCCAGTAACGATTCTTGCAAGGAAGCCATCACCTTCTCGTCCAAAGCACCAAAGAAGTTCTTCACAAGCATCGACACGTCGTTCTCTCATTTCTGGAGTCAGCTGCTGTGGCACCCGTCTTGCAGACACTTTGTGAAACTGGAGCACATCTTGCACAATGTGGCGTGCTGACCCATGACTAATCTGTAAACATGCTGCAATGTCATTCAGTGTCACTCGGCGGTTTTACTTCACTATAGCTTCAACTGCATCTCCCGCCAAGTGTGAGGGCCTGCTTAGAGATTTCGCCTGTGTCATGCAGCCCGCATAACACAACTGTCGAGCAGTTCCTTCTTCATGCCAATTCTCGGCCGCACACTGCAGGGACAACGAAGAAGCTCCTGCAGCGTTTCCGAAGAGAAGTGTTTGATCATCCACAATAATTGGCTCCCCCTGTGTCTCATCTCTGCTCACAAGAACTGCTGACTATGAACGCAAAATTTTTGCACAGACAATGAGCTGCAGAGCAGTGCAGATAACTGGCCGAAAGCACAGACGTGTGCTTTCTATGACGAGGATATTGGAAAGTTGATATAATACTAAGACAAAACTCGAAGTTCGAGCGATGACTGTGTTGAGAAGTAGGTGGAAAGTGT
Source organism: Schistocerca nitens (assembly GCF_023898315.1). Classification (NCBI taxonomy): domain Eukaryota; kingdom Metazoa; phylum Arthropoda; class Insecta; order Orthoptera; family Acrididae; genus Schistocerca; species Schistocerca nitens. The sequence goes on from NC_064615.1 coordinate 109,019,757, forward strand.
ACGTAACTGTTGCAAATAAAATGTTTCTGGTTTTCACTGTGGTTTCCATTTCGCCACCGATCGGAACTTACTTTCTGGGCAACTCTCATATAATGGTATCAATAATTTTGTGACTGAATATTATTGACTTTTCTTAGTGCTCTGTAGTTTATGCTTTAAAAACTGATATCAAGGTTTAACTACTCAAATTTGAAATTACAATTTTATTGTTTTTTGTACTGCTTTCAAATTCACTGTTACACTGCTATCTGATCATGTTACTTGTTGTAAGATTAAATGAAGAAAAATGAAATAGACAGATTTTGAATACAAACCCTTTCTTGATTGTAGCAGTTGATATATTTAACCAATAATAACTGGTAGCGTTCAGCCACGTTAAACGTTCTTAACGGAAACCAATAATAATACGTTTGGAGAGACACTGTGCAACGTATTATTTCCAGGCCGCATCCGTTAGTTACTGCTGATCGCTGTTGAGAATGCCAGCACAGGTTTTATGGTTTCTGGGGAACAGGACTATTCTCCAGTCTAGAGACAATGTGCCTGTCTTCACTTACGCCGGCTAAATGAGTGGTGGTCTGAGCCAGGCCCGCTGTTTTCAAGGACTAGTGTCCCAATACCCTTCAAAAAATAAACTATAGAAAAGTGTTGCAGGAAGCAGTATCTTACAGCAAGTGCTATGACAGTTAGCAGGAAATGGCCAGCTGAAGTACCTACATTCTGATCCGGAGGTGCACTAGCCGAAAGTCTTGTAGGTTGAAACAATTTCGTGTTGCGGTTTTGGAGTTCGCGAAACTGAGAGTGAGCCGGATCATCTGGGGGAGGGGGGGGGGGAGTGTTTCAGAAATTGCGAGAAAGATATCATTGGCGCTATTTCTTGCTTCCTTTGGACGAACGTGGATTTCGGGTCGAGTCATTCTGCTTCTCTAGGTGAGTGCCGTCATTTAGCGAGAGTGCAGATGGTCGATGGACTGAGACCACTAAGGAAGATGTGAGGCCCAGTCGGTAACTGGACGGTGACTTTTAGTGAACGAGGTGAACTTGATGAGGTTTGCACTAAAGTTAATAAATTTCTTTTGGTTCTGAGCAAATTCGAGTGGAGTCTTTTTATACTATTTTTTTCCTATTCACTTCATACTGTACTGTATTCTTGTTTTCTGTGTTGGAGATAATCGGCGGAAGTTTGCTAGGATCTAATTGAGATCAGTGTATTGAGCTGTTAGCGTAGTCACATTCCAGTCCAACGGTAGAATCTAGATATCTTCAAGAGAGTGGTTATATAACTAGGGGGCGTTTAATAGTTCATGTTGGACCAGTGAGAAGTTTCAGCCCTGTCTTGAATGACATCAGAGAGAGACTGGTGATTCTTATTTAGACTGATGGGACTGATTTTACATTTGTAACTGGGTAGGGAACTGACTAGGTCCGCCAACAAACGTTTCGGAGGAAACCGACAGAGCTGCAAGTAGTGTGATTTACCTCGCGCGCCGCGCGACGCAAAGAATTCGTTCACTCTGGCGGCAGTCGCAAGTGGCTCTTCGCCCGACCCTGCTTACGCTCCGACGACGGGTGAGAAGGAATGTTTCGGCTCTTTCGATCATCGTGTTGATAACAATTAAGGCATATATGGTTGAACACTAAAAGTGTAGGAACACATTTGCAGTGTTCATGAAATAAAATCTAATGCAGACATTAGTTATTTTATTCAAAGCTGCTGTTTTTCAGCAGCTGAAGTGTACATTTCAGAATAAAATATCGTTTTAAACCTCACAGATATTTTAATTTCCTTTTATTGGTTTCAACAAATTAAAGTCTCATCTTCAGGAACCTACAAAATTAGGGAAGTTGTAAGTCATTATACCTTACGTATCAGACATTTACGTCAAGCAGAAAAAAGTGTATTAGAAAAATTTACTTCGTATTGCTTTAGCAGTTGTCAATATCTTCTTCACAGAAGCATAATGCCGTGAGATGTCCAAAAGTATACATATTGTATGCGATTATTGTAAATACAGTTTCACATCTTGATAATGCACAATAAATCAATCTGTTGTGTCAGCAGCGAGGAACATAATTATATAAAAGCATATAAAAGTATAAAAAGATATACATAATACATTTGAAAAACATGGCACATTGTTCTAATATCTAAAAGAAATGGGCTAATTTTCCCATTTTATAAGAGATGCTATACAATCGAAATTATGTCTTTTTTTCAGTGCATTTTGAATTCAAACAGGAATGTTTATATATTTGAAATTCTTCTAGAAGGTACAGTTTTAAGCCCTTGTCAACTATATGCAAAATTTCCATGCTAAGCAAGAATGGAGGAGGAAGAGTGCGTTTTTCGAATTTCAATTTTCCTGCAGAAGTTGACTTATGTGAATTCTCACCGTCTTTGTTGAGCAAGTTCTCACAAAAGCGGGTCTTAAATTCCCTCCCTGTCCGTCCTACGTAGAAAGTCGGACACAGATTACATTGCATTTTATGTATCCCAGGTTTGAGAAATTTGTCTATTGGAGTTTTCTCATTACGTATAAAGATAAACTTGGTGACATTATTAGTGGTAAAGAACACATTGATATCATATTTTTTAAACAGTTTAGCTATATGAGAGAAAATTCACCTAGAAAATAATGTAGTTACAGTGTATTTCTTAGTAGTAAGGCCATTTTTATTGAGTGTTGAGGGATTCATATCCTTGTAGGTTTTAATTTTACAAAGTTTTTGCACAAGGCTTGCTTGGTGTCTATTTTTACCGCAATGTACTTCAACTTATTATGTTCACTAGCAATAGCAGAAGGGGTTAGGGGCACCTCATTAATTAAAGGGTCGATCATAGCGTTAAGAAACGCCACTTTATGGCAGAAGAAGCACGAATGATCTTATCTATTATAGTGGGTTACCTTCAAATATCAATTTTACCTTCTACTAAACGGATTTATTAACTGTTTAATAAATGTCACTTTTCCTCCTGGCAACACACTCGTATCTTTAAGATTACAAGTCTCTACAGTAACACTCCAACAGACGAAACGATTCATGTGACTGAAATCTGTTTCACTGAGCACAAACATAGAATTCAAATGAAATTAAAGAATCTATAAGATTTCTGAAAATCATTCTACAAGACAACTACTTCACTTTCGATGGTGAGCTATATCAACAACATGAAGGTCTTGCTGCGGGGAGATATCTCAGTGGTTTTGTAGCTGATTTCTTCGGTTATAATTTTGAAATACGTGTTTTTAATTCTCGCCCCACTCTAGTTAATAACGTTACCTTCTACAGAAGATATATTTATGATACCATCATTGTATTAAAAGGAGATGTGATAATAAATACACTATAAGCCCCTTCTTTTCTAGGTGACATTTCATATCTTACAGCTAAATTGTTTATAAAATATGACATCACTGTGTTCCTTACCGCGAATGACGTCACCAAATTGCTCGTTATACATAATGAGGAAACTTCAATTGACAAATTTCTCAAATCTGGAGGATATAAAATACAATGTAGTCCATATCCGAGTTCTTATGGAGGAAAGACAGGGAGGGCATTTAAGAACTGCTTTCGTGGGAACTTTCCCAATAAAGACGGCGAGAATTCATATAAGTCATCTTCTGCAAGACTTTTCAAAATCGAGAAACACACTCTTCCTCCTCCATCCTTGCTTAGCACAAAAATTTTTGCGTATAGTTGACATGGGCTACAATATGAACATTTTAGGAGAATTTCAAGTTTATAAACGTTCCTATTTAAATTCAAAAGTTTTGTTGAATGTTCAACGTGAATTGAGAAATAGATACTAGTTTGATTGTATAGCATATTTTATAAAATGTGAAAATTAGCCAATAATGTATAGATATTAGAACTATGCGCCAAGTTTTTCAAATGTATTATACGTAACTTCTTACATACCGTAGTGATACTTTTCATACGCTTTTAATACGTTCTTTGCTGCTGACACAACACCTCGCCATGTGATTCATTTACTGTAAATTAACAAGCTGTCAATCTGTGGTTACAACAGTCACGTACAGTATCTACTGTTGAAAGGTCTCTGTTGGATTCCTTTCATGTTAATTTCTTAAATCTGTTATCATTTACGGCATAAATTCCTCTTCTAAATTTACTGCGGTGTTTCTTACTATCTGGGAGGAGACTGAGCAGTGAAACGTGTTACTTTTACACTTAAACAAGAACGATCTATCACACTACTACACTTTAAAACACAGTTTATGTGTAATTCAAGTCACACAGTCTCATACGGAACCTACACCCGCTTTCTTTTATATACTGTATATGATAAGATACTGTCATCCCCCTTCCCTTCTGTGTGAGAGGATGAATGAGCAAATGTATTTCTAGTTGCATGCTGGATGGTAGCAGACAAGCCTGTCTGCTAAAGAACAGTAGGACCAACGTCGGAACAGGTAGCTACACTTTCTAAAAGCAGAGAGGTTTCTATTCTTAGTATGGTCCTGTCCGTCCCTTGTCATGTTGTTATAGGAAGCTGCCTCTCTGGCCACTTCCGTTTGTATTTGTGAGCCACCCTCAGGAAGGGACCAGGTCAGTCTGTCCGCGGCGAGCGTCTGAAGTGGTAAGATCTCCGGCTAAGCGCGTGTCTGCTAAGTCCGTAGGACAATGGATTTCTTAAGTTCAGCTTAACTGAAAATTTAATCACCTTTATTTCAGGTTTAGATCTAAAATATCTTATGATATCTTAAATTGCAACGCAGTGAAATTAGAGTGTGAAGTTTAGAATATCTTCCAGTAGTTGCTTTGTCACTACTTCGCGAGTAAAGTGGAACCACGTGTTGATCGGTAACTCTAACTAAGATCATCAATCTTAAATGCGAATTTGCGTGAGATTATAACGTCTCGTCTTGACAATATTTTTCAATATAGCAACTTTTCTTTATGTTCAACCCACGTGGGGTGTACTTTGTGAGACCAGTACCACGTGCTTATACAATTGTTTGACCCATCAGGTTAACAGTAAGACGATAGTAACCAGTTCGAGGTTTTTCTTTTGTAAATTGCTTTTCGATCTAATTTATTTTAATTATCAAAATTATTGTCGAGTTACACTCTTTGTGTACACCAAGTTGACCACGTGAAGCATGTGGTGTAATCATCAAAGTAGCCCTCAGCTATTCTTTTCGGGAAGATTTCACAGAGAGTTAGTATGAATTTAGTATACTAGTGTGTGGTAATTACATGACGGACAGGATTGCGCTACAAACGTAACTTCTTTGGGTGAAAATTGAATCGGTTGGTTGTGGTTAATTTCCTCTTGCATATGCTTCAACGTTCTTCGTGTGTTATTTTATGAATGCAGTGTTGTATGCAGTCTCCCAATTGTGGCTCCATATTTGATGTGTTCCGTAAGATTACAAACTCACATTTTCACAGTCCTAAATAAGGCACCAGCTTAGTTATGACTCAAGTTTAATATGCTGAAATTTCAATGATCAATGTTAAAATAAATTTCCAAATATATATATATATATATATATATATATATATATATATATATATATATATATCACCGGTTGTCGTATGACTATTAAAAGATTATAATTAATGTTAGTCTGGTTGGGAATTTGGTAAGTTAGACTGGATACCTGGTGAAACAGTTCCTCAGTAATGCAAGGTTAACTTCCCCAGACAGCTCACAGCTTTTATTGTCTATCAGAACCGCTTTCATAGCAAATTAATGCAACAACGTTACACAGTGTTGGACATATCATGCCATCAGGCTTCTGTGAAGAAGATATTTACATCTGCCAAATCTGCACTCAGTGAGTTTCTGCAATACACTTCTTCCTAGTGTACACAAATGTCAGACACACAAGATCTAATGATCTATAATATCCCTAAGTTTGTGCGCTTCTGGACCTAAGAAATTAATTTATTGAAACCGGTTAAGTGAAATAAAAGTATCTGTGTAATTGACGACTGGATGTAGCCTGAAATAATAAAAGCACGTTGGATTATAAGTCGTAGTCTTATTTGAAGGTCGTCCATTTCTGTCTTCAACCGTTGTGTCAAGCTCCGCACCACGCAGGAGGCTATGATCGTGGCGACCATCTGCACATTCATTAGGCATAATTTGACAGAGCAACAGGAACCCATTCACCGCATCTTGTTATGATAAAAGATATCTGCCAATAGTCGACAGTTGCTTTAGTAAACAACTTACTTCGTATCAGTGATCTAACGTTCCACCTCATTGTATTGTACGTAGGTTTGATCATCACGCGAGAGTTACGGAAATGCTTCAGAAATTCGGGTGGGAGTCTCTAGAGGAAAGGAGGTGTTCTTTTCATGAATCGCTACTGAGGAAATTTAGAGAACCAGCATTTGAGGCTGACTGCAGTACAATTTTACTGCCGCCAACTTACATTTCTCGGAAAGACCACAAAGATAAAATAAGAGAGATTAGGGTTCGTACAGAGGCATATAGGCAGTTATTTATCCCTCGTTCTGTTTGGGAGTGGAACAGGGAGAGAAGATGCTAGTTGTGGTACGAGGTACCCTCCGCCACGCACCGTATGGTGGATTGCGGGGTATGTATGTAGATGTAGATGTAGATACGTGCCATGGGAACACAATTTACTGAACTGGGAGGACCACAAGCTGCTTTCCTTTAAAATGCCCAGATTTTATTTTGATCCCCGAGACCGGCATCGTCGTCAGGGCAAACGTTGTTCAAAGTGCGTCACTTCACATCACCTGAGCGGGCTCTCCGACGACCTTCCACTTAAACTAGACCCGTGCGTCTAGGAATTTTTGGCTTCAAGGTTTAATTAAAACTCAGCGGCGTGTATCGGAGTAATCGGCTTTCTCGCCGTGTAGCTGTTAGTTCCGCGGGGTAGAGACGCGCCCTGGCAGAGAACGCTCATGAGCTGGTTTAATCAGGTACGGTCACCTGGCCCCACTCCAAGGATAGTGTTTATCTGTGATCATAGCTCCACATTAAAATGTGAAACAAAAGTCGTTCGTCCCTGAAAGCTTCTATTTTAACATAATTTAAAGGAAGAACGCTACCATCGGGCAAACTACAGAATACATTCTATCTTGATATCTACAGTAACTGATAAACGACTTGTAGACTCTCTTCTAGTTGGCAGTAATAAATACTTGCCAGCGCACAACAGCCTTATTGAGATAACATGATGAAGAGGAACAAACTTGTAACAGACAGTCATAGAAATGATTAAAGACAGTTGTCTCCCTTTCAATGACGTGAGAATTGGGATGTTCACTTGAATGTGGCAACAGTAGCTAAATAGTTTACAAAATTTGATCAAGTGCACCAGTGCAAGAAATGGAGTATGCACCAACTTATTCTACAGCTTAATGCGCGTCAAGCAAGGTAGGAATTTGCTCGGCGGAATGACACCCGTTGGGCTGGTATACCAAGGAGCCTGAGTGTGGTTTCTGGACGGTCTTCTCGCTCATTTGGGGAAATGATAAGCTGGTTCACAATCTCTGCTTCAGAAAACGCATACATGAATACCAAAGATTGGATAAGACACAGGACAGGCAAATGATAAGAAGCCACTACCTTACTTTCTATGTGAATTGGTACTAAATCAATTTCATATTGAAACTTTTGGAGCCATATCCACGCGGTTTGATCCAAAGTATCCATCACCAATTATCGGAAATTAATATATGGTGCACATCAGATGAATTCGCAATTGCGTATGACTAGCATCAGCTGTAGAATGGAATGACGACAGTGAAAATCTGGAAGCTATGCACTGACTAACAATCTTACTTAGATGGTTCAAATGGCTCTAAGCACTATGGGACTTAACATCTGAGGTCATCAGTCCCCTAGACTTAGAACTACTTAAACCTAACTAAGCTAAGAACATCACACACATCCATGCCCGAGGCAGTATTCGAACCTGCGACCGTAGCAGCAGCGCGGTTCCGGACTGAAGGGCCTAAAACCGCTCGGCCACAGCGGCCGTCTATTACTTAGATGCTTGAAACGTTATGTGCACATAAACAACATGTCCATCTAGGAAGAAGACTACTGTCATATCATTTCAGTCAAATTTTTTGTTCAAATGGTTCAAATGGCTCTGAGCACTATGGGACTCAACTGCTGTGGTCATAAGTCCCCTAGAACGTAGAACTACTTAAACTTAACTAACCTAAGGACATCACACACATCCATGCCCGAGGCAGGATTCGAACCTGTGACCGTAGCGGTCGCACGGTTCCGGACTGCGCGCCTAGAACCGCGAGACCACCGCGGCCGGCAAAATTTTTTTTTTTTGTTCTAGAAATACTTACTTCTAAAAGGAAAAGTACTGTTGTAAAACTAATTAGTATTTGTTTTTGTTCCTGTTGTTAGTACGTTAGCCTCTGTAATTTACTCCTTTTCAAATAGTATCCCGAAACATCTCAAAAAATTTCAAACCTCTACCTCAAATAGGTTTTCTATGCCTAAAATAAATATATCACAAAATTTAATTTTCAAGGAATTCAGTTCAAAATTGTACTTCATCTATGTAACTACTCTGTTGTTGCTAAAGCATTCTAGTCGCATAATCTTCTTCGTGTTTGTGTTCCTCATCTTCTCTCTTACTTTCCCTTTTTCTTTTTGTTGTTCGGCTTTTTTAGTTCCCACTTTTCAGTTTTGGCCATCCCTCTTACCGAACTTATAATATATTTGTTGAAATTCTAGAAGTCACCCCAGTACCAAAACACTTCTTTTAGGGATTATATTGCGGCGGCGTGGTTCTTTCCATCCCTTTACGACGAACCTGCACGTACCTGTGAACATTGTCTCAGCAGATCATCAGTAGGGAAGCCGAGCGAAACCTACTGTACTTCGACGTGAACCAGGCTGCAATTAAAGTCAGTAAAGCTACTTTTCGGAAGAAAGTTTTCACACGAAATGAAAGATTTGAAATTTTGTCCTTAATTTATTTATTCTGAAGCTTAGGTTAACAAGTATCCCTGCCAAGCCCGTGCTAGTCTTAACACAGTCACTCACTATTCATTTCACTCACGTTAGCAAGTTTATAGTGTTGCATTTCTCGAAGACGTAACAGCTGCAAAAGTACGTATTGTTTTTGGTTGAGAATGCTCGCCAAATATTAAGTCTGTCGGTATCTAATGCAGTCACAGTTTTTGGCCACCGACCTGCTCAACACGCCATGCGGAATTTATGTCTTTTCTCGTCACAAAATTCACTTAAAAATCCGAAATTTCTACACACCCATCGAAATAATTATGCCGTCACTTTACAACACTTTTGATGTATGAAACAGTGCTAGATCCGGCAACTTATCATTTCCATCGGAACTACTACTACACACTTCCGAACTGTTTAATGGCTAGGCTCCCTTCTCCCTGGAATAGTCTCTAATTCTTCTCTACCAGCAGAGAAAGGCGAGCGAAGAAAATTGCTTTACCATTGGTCAGTTTACTCAAGAGCCAATAGCAAAACAACATTCTCCCGCGTCAGTCCGCGCCTTTCATCAATAACCAATCGCTAAATAGTAAACCTAACGACTGCACTTTTTAGCGACATAATTACCTAATATGCTGAAGTTTTGTTTAGGCATAAAATTATTTACTATTGTTATTTATAGCTGAATTAACTTTCCCTTTACCATGAACTTACTTTACAAATCTATTCTACAAAAATCCCCTTTGTTCATATCCATACTTCTTCGAAATGTTCCCACACTAAATCCTACTACATAACTCGTTAAACAATTATCTTCATATTAACCTTAAACCACACTCACGCATCATTCATACTGCTAAAACACATTTCTAACATATTACATACACAAAAAGACATAATAACACTTATGAAAATACTAGAACAGTTTATGAAAAACATTCTATTACTTTAGTGCACTCTAGTGGGCACAATCGAAACTAAATCAGTCCCCTATCCAATATTGTCCTGTATCGGCTGATACATAAACTACGTGCGCGTCCAGTCTCGCGTCACCATCTGTCACTATCCAGCTCTGAGACACATCTCCCACTTAAACGCCTCCAAGGCATGATCGTTATACGGCGCTACGCCTCAGCATCTTCCGAGAAAGACAACATCGCAAAAACTCAAACTACTGAAATTTTTACAAGCAAAACAACGATGGAAAAGGAAAGATATGTAAGGCAAAACGTAAGACCATCGCAAAGGGCATCTTCTAAACGAGTTGACAACTCGACAAACAGTTGTGTGGTACATCTTTCTCGAATGGGAGTCTAATGACATCTGACGTGTGAAAGGAACGGAAACGTCGGTGTGTCCGAACACCGAGAGATCTTAAAGTTAGGTCTTAAATAACTTCCCAATGTCCAATTCAATTCTTTTAACTGGCACTATACTTTAAAAAATTGTAAACGTCATTTTAAGATGAAAAACCAAAGAACAATTTTTTTGAAACGGATTCCCAAGCAAGTGACCTTGAACGCAACAAGGAGACCAGGCCTTAAGCAAGGAAAAAACATCCTCATACCCACTGTACCACATTCTTGTTAACTCCCTACGCACAGTCTAATGGCTGGAGTGCTTGTAGCACTTTGTAAATCACCAGTGATTCTTTTCACTAACTTCAAGCGATTTTTTACGTGCACCATCCTCAATGCTCGACGATCGCTGTCCGTCAGAACATGAGATCTGCGTTGTCTTAGTTTAGCTGCGGTTTTTTCTTTCTCGTCTCCACTAAACAGTCGTATCACCAACTGCCGACTTAATGGATTTATTACTCAGGCGATATTCAGCTACGAGTCCACATCTGAAGTCACTAAGCTCTACTGAGCGACCCGCTGCTTCTCCACTGCCGAAATGCCTGTTGTGACATCTAGTGATTAACCCCGCATCTCATAGGGGTGTCCGGATACTCTTGATTAGATCGTATAGTTGCAAATGAGCAATCCAGTATTTCAGACCCAATTAACATTTAACAATACCCCCAAAAAACAATATTACATTTAAACGCTAATTAATGCTTCATTAAATCGCTCATTTCACTTGAAACTACAGTGGTACACTTGATCAACACACGTCAGTTCGCTTCGGCTTTGAAATATATTTTCGGGTACAATCCAGGTTGCTTTATTCGTGTTTGTTGGGCCGATTACCGTATGTGGAATAGCCCCGCAGGTCTCAAGTCAACGAATGTATCATGGCTGTAGATTCAGAATCTCTCGAACCAAAGTTCCTTTGATAAAGTCTCCATATATCAAAAACACTTTCAAGAGAATGCCTGGCTGATGTCTATAACAAGAACCTTAGTGCACGATAGAACCGCACTGCTTTTGTTGACAAAAATGTCCGTCATCCGTCTGCCTCGAGTGTATCTCGTCCTGATAGGCCACGTATCGTTTAGTCTCATCAGATCAAAACTTTATTTTGAGGTTTCTTCGCGCTAGGCCGTATGCTCATACTGAGGGATACCGAAAGTCTTCATCCCCTCACACCGTCGACAATAGGAATGGTAGGAGGTGATAAGCGAAAGAGAATGTGGAAGGGGTTGAGGGAATGCAGTACCCTCCGTTACACAGTGGTACAGGTACAGCAATGAATGTAGATGTAAAACTTTGATATACAGTGAGGGAATAAAGAAACGCAATAAAGTAATTAACGTAGAGTAATGAAATTTCGGGAACACATTTGTCTGGGTAACATATTTAAGTAATTAACATTGCAAGATCACAGGTTAATGAAAGGGCGAGAGGAGCCATTGCAAATGTGAAATGCTGGCACATTAATAACATGTGTAGTCCCCAGGCTGTTAAATGCAAGCATGCAAAATGCTTGTAGTGTGTTGAGTTGCCGAATGACAGTTTGTTGGATGGAGCCCCATGCCTGTTGCACTTGGTCGATCAATACAGAGACTATTAATACTGGCTGTTGGTGACGCTGGAGCTTTCTTCCGACTACGTCCCATATGCCTCCATTAATAACTGGTGTAATCCCCAGACATGGCCGTCCGGAGCCCGCGCCTCTTGCGACCATACATTCTTGTGACCATCGCTGCCAGCAATCTTATACAGTGGCTGAATTCCTGCCAGATCCTCCTGCAATATCATGAAAGGAACTTTCAGCTTCTCGTAGCCCTATTGCGCGTCGTCGTTCAAACTCAGTGAGGTGCTAATAATGTTGTCTTTGTGTCCTTTGTGGTGTCACCTCCAGACACCACACTTGCTAGGTTGTAGCCTTTAAATCGGCCGCGGTCCGTTAGTATACGTCGGACCCGCGTGTCGCCACTATCGGTGATTGCAGACCGAGCGCCGCCACACGGCAGGTCTAGAGAAACTCCCTAGCACTCGCCCCAGTTGTACAGCCGACTTTGCTAGCGATGGTTCACTGACTACATACGCTCTCATTTGCAGAGACGACAGTTTAGCATAGCCTTCGGCTACGTCATTTGCTACGACCTAGCAAGGCGCCATATTCAGTTACTATTGAGATTGATATTGTGAATCATGTACCTTCAAGAGCAACGTTCATCATTAATGGATTAAAGTTAAGTATCAAACTAATTACGTCCAGTTTCTGAATTCTAAGTCCTTGTCATGTTCCAGACCTCACGTCAGTGTAGTTCTTCCCTCCTCACGCCAGCCGGCGTGAGTTAAAACGCGTGCATTTCGGCCTCCACTAGTAACACGGTGTTGGCTCTTCTGCCAACACAACATCGTTAACGGCATTCCTTACTAACATCAAATCACCACGTCCAACTTCTAAGGTAACGAACGCTCACGACCTTTACAGCGTGTATTTAAAGCAAACCTGAATAGCATCCTTATAGTGGCAGTACTAGCGCCATTCGTATACGAGTGGCGCGAAATTTGAATAGAGATCATCTTTCAGATATAGAAATGAGGCCACCAATTTCATTTATGCCACACAACTTCTTCTTGGTGTTCCAGTTTTTTTTCGTCACTATGTACTTCTTCGTCTCACCAGTCAAATGTTCACCCGCAAAATGAATATTGAAGAGATGCGGAAGCAAAAGATCTGTCTTGTTATGACGTAGTTGTACGTAGTCTACGTCAGATACTGGCTTTATAATGGTTGTTGATTCAGTTCTGACGTCACGAGTGTCTGCACGATTTGTAGGGCCACCGAAAAAGCTGAGGCTCGCTGCCAGCTGCTGCTCTTCCGCCCCCTCGAGAAATTAGTGGCTCGCTCTGGGGGCGCACCTGTACGCCAGGACGCGGGGCCCGAGTCCAAAGTAAACTGGGGCGGCACCGGCCGAGGTACGGCGACCCGGACAGAATTAAAGAGCACGTGTCCGGCTTTAAATTGATCACCAGATTTGCTTTCACTTTGAAAATAACCCCAGTTCTTTCGGCAGTATTCCCTAATTCATTTTTCACAAATATTTTGCCCGACCACATCAGTGCCACCTGCGCATACCTTAGTATAATGTAATTGCTGAACTAAGCTCTTGTAAGGGGATCTCTGTCTGTACTGAGTTGATAAAAGTCATGGGATGGCAATAGGCACATGCATAGACGGCGGTAGTATGGCGTACACAAGGTATGAAAGGGCAGTGCATTGACGGAGGTTTCGTTTGTATTCAATGTTTCGCTCGAAAGGTTTTCCCACGTGATTATGGGTGCACGAGGGCTATTAACAGACTTTGAAATTGTAAGGGTAGTTAGAGCTAGACGGACGGGACATGTTGCTTCGGAAATCGTTAGGTAATTCAATATTTTGATATCCACAGTGTCACAAGTGTGCAGAGAAAACCAAATTTGAGGCATTACCTCTCACCACGGACAAGCCAGTGGCCGGCGGCCTTCACTTAACGACCGACAACAGCGTTGTTTGCGTAGAGCTGCCAGTGCTAACAGACAAGCAACACTCTGAAATAACCGAAGATATCAACGTAGGACGTACGACGAAAGTATCCGTCAGGACAGTTAGTCAAAATTTGGCTTTAATGGGCCATGGTAGCAGGCGAGCTAAGCGAGTGCCCTCGCCACCAGCACTATGTCGCCAGCAGCGCACCTCCTGGGCTTTTGACCATATCGATTGGACCACAGACGACTCGAAAACCGTGGCGTGACCATATGGGTCCCGATTTTAATTGGTAAAAGATTATGGTAGGGCTCGGGAGTAGCTCAGACCCCAAGAGACCATGGACACACGTTGTCAACAAGGCACTGTGCAAGCTGGTGGTGTGGGCTGTGTTTATATAGAATGGACTGAATCATCTTGTCCAACTGAATCGATCATTGACTGGAAATGGTTATGTTCGGCTCCTTGCAGACCATTTATTCCCAAATAACGACGGAATTTTTATGAATGGCAGTGCGCCACGTCTTCAGACCACAGATATTCGCTATTGGTTTGAAGAGCGTTCTGCATCATTTGAACGAATCGTTTGGCCACTCACATCGCCCGACGTGAACCCTTTCGAACGTTTCTGGGACATAACTGACAGGTCTGTTCGTGCACAAGATCCTGCACTTTCACAATTATGCAAGGTTATGAAGGCAACTTGGCTAAATATTTCTGCAGGGAACTTTCAAAGACTTGTCGAGTCCGTGCCACGTCCAGTTGCTGCACTACGCTGTGAAATAAGGATGACGATGATGATGTTTGGTTTGTGGGGCGCTCAACTGCGCGGTTATCAGCGCCCGTACGAAGTCCCAATCTTGACACAATCCAATCTCGCCACGTTTACGACTGATGATGCAATGAAGAACACAACACAAACACCCAGTCCCCGGGTAGAGAAAATCCCCAAACCCGGCGGGGAATCGAACCCGGGCCCCCATGATCCACAGGTAGCAACGCTAGCCACTAGACTACGAGCTCTGGACGTGAAGGAGATCAGACACGGTACTACGAGATATCCCATGACTTTTGTCACCGTAGTGTAATGTATCGAAACAATAACAAACATTCGTATAAGCAAGTGGATGCCTCCTGTGGAAAGACTATATTTTCATTAATATATATCGTGTTTCTTTTCTAAATACGAGAGCTGCATTAACTGTCGAAATTTTTCCCAGGCGCGCCCATTATAAAAAAAAATGTTATAAAACAGCATCCACAATTTCCCAAACTCTGAGATAACGTCGTAAATACCTGTAGTATAAGACAAATCTGTGTAATCTTTTCGTTGTGGATTTGTTTAAAAAACACTTGCTGTGTCTGGCCTAGTTTCATGAACCTTTTCCTTTCTGGTGCCTATCCTGCCTACGTGGAAAGTAGAGGATGCTCTTGTTTTACATCTCTCTAATTACATTAATTACATGTGGTCAAAGGGTGCAATGCTTTTGCTTATTATTAACATCATTCCATGTCCTAAACGGATTTTAAATATTTATATAATTTTACAACGGTGAACGATGAACGAAATTTGGAGCTACTAATACGGTGACGCTACTGATCGGCTGCCATTGCTGCTGCCTTGAATGCATAACGCATGATCAATAAAAGAACCAGCACTTACTCTCGATTCATTTCTTGAAGTCTGGTATCTTTTAAAGAACCATTGCAATGCATCGCGAATACTGGCATTGAAATACAGATATTTCATCCCACTAACACACATCATACTGTTAGCAACGGATCAGCAAGTAATGATTGCGCTGATTACTATCTCTAATTACTGTCTCTGCTCCCGTTGTTAAGATAATTCCGCTATCTCTTCTTGCTAGAAAATTGCAACTAATAACTTCCAGTATTTTACTAAAGAGGAGGAAGAATTACATCATGTAGCTCAAGTAGTGGAGAGTTAAAATTTCAGGACTAGCTAGTACGCAATGAAAAGGCGAAACACGCATATCCTATGAACGACACCAACGTATCACCTCGTAAGAATATGATTTTCAGGATGTCAACTAAATCGGTTTTAGCAAATGCAGAACTGCTCACTTGTTTTAGTCTCATGTGCCCAATGTGGAAAAAGATTAACATACAAACACAAATAACAGATTATATAAATGATTACTTACAGCTTGATAACTGCAATTTAGGTTTCTCCATACGCAATTCGCCTCATTTTCGATGACATGAGTTGTGTGCACATTGTCGGTTATATGCAGCAGTTTTAATTCACATTTTTTGATGTTGTAGTTTCAGTCTATAAAAAGCTCTGGCCCCGACACTTTCTGGCTCATATACGTTTTATTACTTACTGTGTATATTGATGTTACACTGCGCGTGAGCTTGCTTTCCTGCGGGTGAAGTGCCTCTAGCACGATGACTGAGCCAGAAAGCTGTGCCATGACCTGACTTGTTTATGGCCTAGAAATACGGTATGTACGCTAAAAGTGAAAATGTGTCCATATTTCAGACGTGCGAAAATGTTTCAAACAAACTGAGGCGGTATGGGAATGGAGAAATATAAATGGCACTTACTCTGTTACACATGTACACGACCTCAATATCAGCAACATAACAGTGCCAGCAAGTGGGGATTGACACATAAAAACTTTAATGGCTCAGCATTGAGACAGTGCATTTCACAGATATACGACATATAAGTCTCACTCACTATCTTCCTAACTGAAAGTAACAATTAGGTTTAGAGCGAGAGGCTGTCATTTCAGCTTAATACCTAGGATACAGTGACGAATAACTTAAATTGTAATGATCACGCAGATAATATTGTGGGAAAGGCAATCCAAAGACTGCGTTTTACTGGCAGAACACTTAAAAGATGCAACAGCTCTACTAAAAAGACTGCCTACACTACTGTTATCTTGTCCGCTCCCTGCTACAATATTGTTGTGCTGCATGGGGTCCATACTGGATACGATCGACGCAGGGCATTGAATATGTTCCAAGAAGGGCAGCTCGTTTTGAATTACGGGAAATAGGGGTCGCGGGGGGACGGGGGAGGGACACAGTGTCACGGATATAAGAAGAGCGTTAGGGTGGCAATCATTAACAGAAAGGTGCTTTTCGTTGCGATGAGGTCTTTTCTCGAAATTTCGGTCTCCAACGTTCTGCTTTGAATGCGAAAATATTTTGACGCCATCCGCCCATGTAGGGAGAAATGATCATTGTAAGAAAGTGAGAGAAATCATATCTCTCTCAGAAAGTCTTAAGTGTTCGTTTTCCCAGCTCTCTGGGACGGTAGAGATACAGGGTGAAAGTGGATCGATGAACATTGTGACACACATTTAAGTGTGACAGTAGTATCAGAAATTGTGTCCGCCTTGATGCAAAACACCTTGTTATTCGTTTATTTCTTTATCATCCCAAACTAGTTTCGGCGACAAATATCACCGTCATCAGTGTTTTTTTTTTTTTTAAATCTAAAACATGCAGAAAATAGCATGGTTGTACAAACACAGTAAAACATTATTACGTTTTTACAATTCGTCTTTTGAAATATAGTTTTCTATTGATACGTTCAGACTACCTTATTTATTGTATGTTACAGCATGTTTTCAGCAATTATTGGCGCTGTTTGCGACATATTTTCTGTGCCCTTTTTTCTGTTGCCGTCTTTTTATTTAGCGAACATCATGTCATCTGCAACAATGTGAGCGGCTGTTAGTAAACAAATACTAAAATGTGAACTTCGTATGTCAGCAGTATATATTTGGGGTTGTGGTAGTGTTGTGGAAAACCAGTTATTTGGTGTGTACTGAGCTGTTACTTAGCTATTCGTGTACTCACGTTTGTTGGATGGTATGTGGCTGCTTTTATACGCAAAAAAACAAAACTTTTGCACTTTGTTTCTGATCCAGAATATTACGCCATCTTGCTGTTCGCGTGTATCGCGAGAGGCGTATCGCATGTGGCGAGAAAGGCTATGAAAAACTGCAGCGCGAATTACGACGACTTCTGTTCATTATTTATGTCTCTGTGTGTGATGGGGAAGTGGTCTTTTTGCGTTTGTGTGCTTTCTGTTGTGGTTCCTTGGTCAGTTCTCTCAGAGCGGTAAAGAGTGTGTGGTTGTAGAGTGTTGTGTTTTCATTTATTACATTTTTCCCTTCGACTATAGCCTTTCGTATGTAGTAATTTTCTTCTGTTGTTAGTTGTCGGTATAGACTGTTGCTGTTTCTCAGAATGCGTAGATCGTTTTCGATATTAATGGGGTTATGGTTTTTGTTCGTTAGATGTTCTGCAAAAGTTGAATGTGCACATGAGAGCTCTAAAAAGTGACAGCATACATTCAACTTTTACTGATATTACTGTTTTTCTATGCAAACACGGACCAAAATGGAAGAGTTCCAAGATAATATTATTATTTAAGTGTGAATTGCAGAATAGTGGTGTAGCTGCAGATGTAGCGCTGCATACTGCAAACACCCACGAAGCGTTCGCTACGAAATGCTCTATGTTATCGTACGCTTCACCTTACCCCACCCTCCTCTCTATGCCTCAGAGTTTTTATTATTTTTATTCACATATTGAGCAGCTAACCATCAATTCTCTGGTATATAACAAGTATTTCGTGGTGAAGAGTTCTTGGGTTTCCAACCGGGTGGCGGTGTCTTCAAACTGCGACATTTCGGCGAGTAACATACCATCTTCTGCGAAGTGCCGAGACTTTGCGGATGCCGGTCCCTTTATACATGCGGCGTGCCCCACACCACCTGGCCGCTGGAGACTGGATCCAGAGGAGCCGGCGTGCAGGGTGGAGGGGGAAGCTGGTGCGCCGTTTGTGTTTCCGTCAGAGCATTCCGGTCGCGTCTCGCGAGCTGGACGGTTCTTGGTGCGTTCACGGCGTATTGCGGCTAATGCCGGATTCCAGACCGAGCTAAGCTGATAACCTTCGTCCCCGTTCACAATATTCTCTCCCGGCTCGGCACAGCACCCTGGTGTTCTCGAAATCAAAGGTGTGGTTTTCATTGATACTATGTTCAGCTATAGCAGATTTCTCTGTCTGTCCAAGTCGGACGTGTCTGACGTGTTCCTCGCACCATTGTCCAATGTACTGCACACCGCATTAGCAAGCAATGCTATATACGCCAGGTGTGTTGAGTTTGAGCGGGTCTTTAGCTGAGCACAGCAGCTCTTCTTCAGCGGTGGTCGGAAGGCGGTTTTTATGTTCGATTTTCTCAGTAGCCTCCGGATTTTGGCTGACAGGGGCCCAAAATATGGCAGAAAGGCGAGTCTCTAGTTATCTTCCTCCTCTTCTTCTTCTTCCTCTTCCCGAAATTTTTCAGGCTGTCTCCTCTTGAAGGCCATACCAATCTGTGTTTCACTGTACCAATTTTTCCGAAATACCTCTCTTAGGTGGTGTAATTCGTCAGAGAGGCTTTCTTTGTCACAAATGACACGCGCCCTATGTACCAAGGTGGTCAGTACTGACTGACGTTGCGCCGGATGGTGGCAGCTGGTTGCATGGAGGTACAGGTCTGTGTGTCTTCTTCCTATACACTGAATGGTCAAGTGTGCCATCCGCCTTCTTACTGATCAGTATGTCCAGGAATGGAATACAGCCATTCTCCCCTACTGTCATCGTGAATTTGATATTCTCATGTATGCTGTTTAAATGGTCCATAAACTCCTCCAGTGCCTGCCTACCATGCTGTCAAATCACGAAAGTATCGTCGACATAGCGGAAGAAGTGCCTGGGTTTCAGGTGAGCAGTTTGTAGGGCCACATCCTCAAAGTGTTCCGTATAAAGATTTGCGATCCCTGGAGCAAGGGGAGATCCCATGGCCACTCCATCCACTTGTTCACAATGTTTTCCATTGCACTTGAAGTATTTCGTGTCACCTGTAATATTTAGTTCTTATGCCATGGCATATCTCGAAATCGCACTTGAAGCATTTGGTGTCACCTGTAATATTTAGTTCTTATGCCATGACATGTCTCGAAATCGACCATCTAATTTACGTAAACAGTGGCGATTTTAGAGCGTTGCAAAACATCTAGAAATATTTCTGCGAGTGCCCATGGGTGTTATTCTTGACTGCCCCGCGCTCATCTAGCACGTCTAAGACATCGACGTGAGTTTACTATCATGGTTCTCAAACCACTGTAGCATGATATGACCTAGTAAGAAGGAGAGGTCCTGCTGGAGGATGACATCACCATCAGAGAAGACATCAAGCCTGAGGGGATACTAGTGGTGCACCATGGTGTTCAGATGGTCAACAGCTGTCATGGTGCCTTCGATTACTACCACAGATCCCATAGAAGCCCAGGTGAACGTCCCACTCAGCATATTACTGACTCCACCGGCCTGCGTCCATGGCGCTGTATGTGTTTCGAGCAACCATTCGCATTGGTGACGACGTGGCTGTACACAACAATTGAGACAGGGTACCAAGAAACATGTTTCATTTGACCTGGCGATTCGTTTTCAATGCTACACGGTTCAGTCTCAATGATCACGTGCCAGTGGCAATCGTAACTGACGACGTCGTTTAGTCAACATGGGATCACGTCGGTGTTGTCTGAAGCGGTGCCCAACATTCGACAGTTTGCGCTGAACGGTGGGCCCCGAAACACGTTTGCCCGTCAGATGGGTCACAGATCACCACGTGTCGTGTTTTACAGAGCGATCAAGTCTCTGACCTCTACGTTCTGTGATGAGACGTGTAGATCCAACACCTTGTCGCGTACTCATGGTCTCACAGACCTCCAACCACGTTCTTTCCACAGATGCTCACGTGAGTAGCACCCGAACAGCTTCGCCGTTTCTGACCCCACTCAGACGTATTGGTAAGATGGCCCAGTTGATAGGTGAATACAAATCGAGCGTGAAAACGGGAAGAAGGTCTACCGATCTGTGCAAAAAGAAGCAAAATAGAGACAGTGAACAATCCAAGCTCAGCAAGTGCAACATCGAACGAAGTTGAATAGCCTCGGCGTTGTGGTTATACGGTCACGGATCTGGACAGCGAATGGGGAGATCCGTATTCAAATATTCCCAGTGTCACATTTCTTTTCGCAGAATTTTGACTGCACGTCCGGTTATTGACATGTCTGTACAGTGTATACAAATTTATGTCTGTGATGCGGTGTAACGTCCGTTTGCGCGGCAAGGTGTAAGGAAAGGACCTCCAGACGTACGTACCCCGTGTTTCTCGAACACACCATCTGAACAGGCCTTGAAGGCCCAATGGTACCCACCAGTCGCCGTGTCAACCTCAGCCCTTTGGCGTCACCGACTGCGGATACGGAGGAGCATGTGGTCAGCACACCGATCTCCCGGCCTTTGTCAGTTTTTGTGACTGGTGGTGCTGCTTCTCAATCAAGTAGCTCCTGAATTGGCCTCACAAGGGCTGAGTGCACCCCACTTGCTAACAGCACTCAGCGGAACCGGACGGTGATACATCCAAGTGCAAAGCGCTAAACTTCGGTGACCGGATGGGAACCGCTGTTACTACTGTGGCAAGGCCGTTGGCCTGTTTGTTCTAGGCAAGTACCATATGTTATAACCCTTGCGTGTTGCTTTGAAAGCTTTGATTCATGAATTCCTTTGTTGTGACATAGTTCCCACAAGTTTATTTGTTTTCATTTCTGTGAGAGGTCTATGCTGTGTAGCAAGATCTTGGACGAGGATGAAAACTGTCAGGATGCGCCGTATTAAAACTCGTCCGAATTTCCCAAGTGATTTATTATTTCCAGCTACAGTGCAACCATTCCTCTTGGTCTACATCACCAGGGTCCCGCAATGCTGAGGACACCACTTCGCTGTCTGCAAAACAGCTTGGCGCGGAATGGCTGCCTCAGTGACCCATGCAACGCTCTGCTGTCTGTCGGCCTTGTACGGCCGCAGAGTTGTGACGACGTCAGGCTGCACCGGCAGTCAGCTCAGCAGTCTCCATCCCCGCCGTCTCAGCGCCGCTCACGGGAAGCCGTAGGGCAACCCGCGGCGTGCTTCCTCGCTGAGGTGACTAAGAACGCGGCGACAACGAGCGCCTGCAATCTGGCGTCCGAATCTGCGGCCCTCGCTTCGTGATGCCTCCTGCGTGTGTTGGGAGCCAACAAGACTGCCCACAGTAACGAGTCGTGGCGTGGCCTGCTGCTGGCTGTAACTTGTGAGCACTGAAATATTGCACCAAAGCTGACCTTTTCCCACCTTAACCGGTGGTGCCGCTACAGTGGCATCTCGCCTGCTCTCTCCATTCATCACATTTGCTTGCGATGGTAATATATTCGACTCGTATTCTATAACAAATGTATACCATGACAACTGCCAAGATACAGAAGAAGAACAGACACGTCAGTGACTGGACGGAAAGCTGATAATTCTGTGGAAAAAAGGGGGAGAGACGAGAGAGATTTGAACACAGATCTCAAGCTTTGCAGTTCAACACCCTCACCACACAGTCAAGACGTCGTGAGTCTTCCAACTCGCTCGCTGTTGCACATCTTGAGCTTGGACCATTCGCCGTTTCTATTTTGCTTCTTTTTTTGCAGTACAGTACACTGTTTACATGCTTTATCTGTCTTCAGTTTTGACGGACTCTCCACCGGGCGATTTTGCCACTAAATCTGAGGAGGGTGCGATCTAGAGTTTTCCTTGGGAGACGCTCATTCCGCGGCACAGGACCATATTAATCTGCCTTTTGTCAGTGACGATTATTATTTTTCTTTCTAGCGGCGGAGCGCGTGCAAGCAAACTGGGAGGTCGTGGAATCCCATACCAGACTTTTCAGTCTTCATTTTAAACTGACCTTCAGCTACCAACGAAGCGATGAGTCGCCAGAAATGATATGTGGTTCGTATTCAACGTTAAACTGTAGGGCACTATTCAACGTTAAACTGTAGGGCACCTTTCCACAGCTGAATAACTGGAGTAGGTTAGGGATACGCATGTCGCCGAAATGGCGTCCAATTGAAAGACTAGCACCAGGCCATTGAGACACACGAAATTATTATTATTATCATTATTGTTGTTGTTGTAACTATTGTTAGTTCCTCCATGTTATGAGGATGCTGATTCATTCCACAACTGTACGTTCAATTAATGAAACGCCGCTCCAGCTACTAGAAAGAATTTACTTAAGTTCACTTTTTTTTTTTTTTTTTTTTTTTTGTCATCAGTCTACTGACTGGTTTGATGCGGCCCGCCACGAATTCCTTTCCTGTGCTAACCTCTTCATCTCAGAGTAGCACTTGCAACCTACGTCTTCAATGATTTGCTTGACATATTCCAATCTCTTTCTTCCTTTACAGTTTTTGCCCTCTACAGCTCCCTCTAGTACCATGGAAGTCATTCCCACATGTCTTAGCAGATGTCCTATCATCCTGTCCCTTCTCCTTATCAGTGTTTTTCACATATTCCTTTCCTCTCCGATTCTGCGTAGAACCTCCTCATTCCTTACCTTGTCAGTCCACCTAATTTTCAACATTCGTCTATAGCACCACATCTCAAATGCTTCGATTCTCTTCTGTTCCGGTTTTCCCACAGTCCATGTTTCACTACCATACAATGCTGTACTCCAGACGTACAACCTCAGAAATTTCTTCCTCAAATTAAGGACGTTATTTGATATTAGTAGACTTCTATTGGCCAGAAATGCCTTTTTTGCCATGGCGAGTCTGCTTTTGATGTCCTCCTTGCTCCGTCCGTCATTGGTTATTTTACTGCATAGATAGCAGAATTCCTTAACTTCATTGACTTCGTGACCATCAATCCTGATGTTAAGTTTCTCGCTCTTCTCATTTCTACTACTTCTCATTACCTTCGTCTTTCTCCGATTTACTCTCAAACCATACTGTGTACTCATTAGACTGTTCATTCCGTTTAGCAGATCATTTAATTCTTCTTCACTTTCACTCAGGATAGCAATGTCATCAGCGAATCGTATCATTGATATCCTTTCACCTTGTATTTTAATTCCACTCCTGAACCTTTCTTTTATTTCCATCATTGCTTCCTCGATGTACAGATTGAAGAGTAGGGGCGAAAGGCTACAGCCTTGTCTTACATCCTTCTTAATACGAGCACTTCGTTCTTGATCGTCGACTCTTATTATTCCCTCTTGGTTGTTGTACATATTGTATATGACCCGTCTCTCCCTATAGCTTACCCCTACTTTTTCCAGAATCTCGAACAGCTTGCACCATTTTATATTGTCGAACGCTTTTTCCAGGTCGACAAATCCTATGAAAGTGTCTTGATTTTTCTTTAGCCTTGCTTCCATTATTAGCCGTAACGTCAGAATTGCCTCTCTCGTCCCTTTACTTTTCCTAAAGCCAAACTGATCGTCACCTAGCGCATTCTCAATTTTCTTTTCCATTCTTCTGTATATTATTCTCGTAAGCAGCTTCGATGCATGAGCTGTTAAGCTGATTGTGCGATAATTCTCGCACTTGTCAGCTCTAGCCGTCTTCGGAATTGTGTGGATGATGCTTTTCCGAAAGTCAGATGGTATGTCGCCAGTCTCATATATTCTACACACCAATGTGAATAGTCGTTTTGTTGCCACTTCCCCCAATGATTTTAGAAATTCTGATGGAATGTTATCTATCCCTTCTGCCTTATTTGACCGTAAGTCCTCCAAAGCTCTTTTAAATTCCGATTCTAATACTGGATCCCCTATCTCTTCTAAATTGACTCATGTTTCTTCTTCTATCACATCAGACAAATCTTCACCCTCATAGAGGCTTTCAATGTATTCTTTCCACCTATCTGCTCTCTCCTCTGCATTTAACAGTGGAATTCCCGTTGCACTCTTAATGTTACCACCGTTGCTTTTTTTTAAATGTCAGCAAAGGTTGTTTTGACTTTCCTGTATGCTGAGTCTGTCCTTCCGACAATCATATCTTTTTCGATGTCTTCACATTTTTCCTGCGGCCATTTCGTCTTAGCTTCCCTGCACGTCCTATTTATTTCATTCCTCAGCGACTTGTATTTCTGTATTCCTGATTTTCCCGGAACATGTTTGTACTTCCTCCTTTCATCAATCAAATGGTTCAAATGGCTCTGAGCACTATGGGACTCAACTGCTGAGGTCATTAGTCCCCTAGAACTTAGAACTAGTTAAACCTAACTAACCTAAGGACATCACAAACATCCATGCCCGAGGCAGGATTCGAACCTGCGACCGTAGCGGTCTTGAGGTTCCAGACTGCAGCGCCTTTAACCGCACGGCCACTTCGGCCGGCCATCAATCAACTGAAGTATTTCTTCTCTTACCCATGGTTTCTTCGCAGCTACCTTCTTTGTACCTATGTTTTCCTTCCCAACTTCTGTGATGGCCCTTTTTAGAGATGTCCATTCCTCTTCACTAACAGTTTTCAAAAGACCTAAAGTAAAGACCGAAATCAGAGCAACTGGAGCGGTATTTCATCGACTAAAGTTGTTTGTGTCAGCTGATTTACACATTCACTGCGGACATCATTTGAAGAATGATTCCCTATTCATATCTGCTACACTGTATACACTGAGATGACACATGTCCTGAGATAGTGGCGGAGGTGTCGCTTCCGCTCAGGTGGTTCATGCGGAAAGGTTACCGAAGTGATAACGGCCGCACAACGGGAACTAACAGACTTTGAACGCGGAATGGTAGCTGGTCCTAAACGCTTTGAACTTTCAGTTTCGGAAATCGTTAGGGTATTCAGTATTCCACGATCCACAATGTTAAGAGTGTGATGAGAATACTAAACTTCAGACATTACCTCTCACCACGGACAACCCAGTGGCCGATGGCCTTCAGTTAACAACCGAGAACAGCGGGATCTGCGTAGAGTTGTCAGGACTAACAGACAAGCAACACTGTACCGAAAAAAATGCAGAAATCTACGTGCGACATACGAAGAACGTATTCATTAGTACAATACGGTGAAATATGGCGTTAATGGGTTAAGGCAGCAGACGACGGACCCGGGTGCCTTTGATAACAGCACAACATCGCCTGCAGTGCCTCTCCTTGGGTCGTGACCATGTCAGTTGGACTCCAGACTATTGGAAAACAATGGCCTGCTCAGACGAGTCCGGATTTCAGTTGGTAAGAGCTAATGGTAGGGTACGAGTGTCACTCAGACGCTAAGAAGCCATGGACCTAACAAGGGAACCTCCCCATCGCACCCCCCTCAGATTTAGTTATAAGTTGGCACAGTGGATAGGCCTTGAAAAACTGAACACAGATCAATCGAGAAAACAGGAAGAAGTTTTGTCGAACTATGAAAAAAATAAGCAAAACATACAAATTGAGTAGTCGATGTGTAACATAAGCCACATCAAGGACAATCTGATCTCAGGAGCGCCGTGGTCTCGTGGTTAGCGTAAGAAACTGCGGTACGAGAGGACCTCGGTTCAAGTCTTCCCTCGAGTAAAAATTTTAACTTTTTTATTTTCTAGCAATTGACGTGTGTCAATTATCAAAGTTCAGGCACTCACACAATCAACTTCGCTCTCGAAAATTCCAGGACATGTTCAGATTTGCTTGGACATATGCAGGATTTGACACACGGAAAAAATTGGAAAACGTTAAAACCATGTTTTGACAGAGCACAGGGAAAACTGTGCGACTGTGAAACTGTTGCATTCATTTGTTGCAAAAATGGTTCAAATGGCTCTGAGCACTATGGGACTTAACATCTATGGTCATCAGTCCCCTAGAACTTAGAACTACTTAAACCTAACTAACCTAAGGACAGCACACAACACCCAGCCATCACGAGGCAGAGAAAATCCCTGACCCCGCCGGGAATCGAACCCGGGAACCCGGGCGTGGGAAGCGAGAACGCTACCGCACCGTTTGTTGCAGTTTATGTGATAAACTCTTATGTTTTCATCACTTTTTTGGGAGTTATTATCACATCCACAAGAAAACCTAAATCGGGCAAGGTAGAAGAATCTTTTTACCCATTCGCCAAGTGAACAAGTTAGGTGGGTCTGCAACATATTCCTGTCATGTGACGCACATGCCGTCACCAGTGTCGTATAGAATATATCAGACGTGTTTTCCTGTGGAGGAATCGGTTGACCTATGACCTTGCGATCAAATGTTTTCGGTTCCCATTGGAGAGGAACGTACTTTCGTCTACTAATCGCACGGTTTTGCGGTGCGGTCGCAAAACACAAACACTAAACTTATTACAGTGAACAGAGACGTCAATGAACGAACTGACAGATCATAACTTTGCGAAAACAAATAAAGTAAAATTTTCACCAGATGGTAGACTTGAACCAAGGACCTCTCGTTACGCAGTTGTTCACGCTAACCACGAGACCACGGCGCTCCTAAACTAACACTATGCTTGATGTTGCTTATCTTGAACATGGACTACTCAGTTTGTATATTTTACTTATTTTTTCCATAGTTCCACACAACTTCTTCCTGTTTTCTCGATTGATCTGTGTTCAGTTTTTCAAGGCCTATCTACTGTGCCAACTTATAACTAAATCTGAGGGGGGTGCGATGGGGAGGTTCCCTTGTAAGTAGTCAAAAAGACACTGTGCAAGCTGGTGGTGGCTCCATAATGGTGTGAGCCGTGGTTACATTCGGCTAGTTGGAGACCATTTGCAGCCATACTTGGACTTCATGTTACCAAACAACTATGAAATTTTTATGGATGGCAATACTCCATATCAGTGGGCCACTGCTGTTGGTGACTGGTCTGAAGAACATTCTGGACAATGTGAGCGAATGGTTTGACTACACAGATCGTCCAACATGAATTTGCACCGAACGTCTATGGGGCATAATGAGGAGGTCAGTTCGTGCACAAAACCCTGCACCGGCAGCACTTTCGCAGTTATGTACGGCTATACAGGCAGCATGGCTCAGTACTTGTGCATGGGATTTCCAACGACTTGTTGAATCCATTGCACTTCGATTTGCCGCACTATGCTGAGAAGAAAGAAGTCCTGCACAATATTAGAAGGTAGCTCACGACTTTTGTCACATCAGTGTACTTTCGTTATCGCGTCGCGTGCCCGCAACATCCTCATGTGGCATTCAGTGTCACTGTGGACAGTGGTCTTAATGTCTTGGCTCACCATTGTCTCTCAGATCCAGTTTCTTCTAAGTCAGGGCTTCACAACATACGTGCTCGCGGAGCAAGCTGTGAGCAGCAAGGCGCGAGCACGGAGCAGCGCGAGCACGCTACCCCCACTACCGGACCAGAGTGAAGAGTGGGGAAAGTCACGTGGGGCACACAACAGCTGCCGCCAGTCAATGTAAATCCGCCGCCACCTGCAGGGATATCACTCACGAATTATTACTGCGACAAATGAAACAAATAAAGGAGAATGTACACGTGCCACATAATTTTATTAGCTTAGTGTATGCTTCTACATTCGCATTAATTTGTGAACTGTTACACAATAAAAGGTGTCACTGAAGTGTGGGATTCTCGGTTATCTTGTACTTTTTGTCCTTTACAATTGCGACTGTGTTCGGAGTAATTGTTCTTGTGCATTTTAGGCGCAGCGTGCAGTTTAAATTTCGATCAGACAATGCTCTTCTCAGGCGCGCCTTGTTACATTTCATTGCAGAGAACAGTTGTTCACAAACATACGTGGAACCGAACATTGATATTATTGTAGCCGCCAGTTTGTGGAAACGAGGAAATCTATCCTGAGGAAAGTGTCTGTAGAATTCCAAAATGTTTTTCTTGTTCTGAAATTTGTCTCTGTATTCTCTGTCACACTGCACGTCAATAATTTCATGCTGCAACTCAGGACGAATCTCTTAAATATTCGCTGAATATGGAGAGAACAGATCAAAATCACTGTCTAGTGCTGTCAGATCTTGAAAGTGCTGATCAACTAAACTATGTGAATAACGTTCACAGTCTTTGTGAACATCTTGCATGGATGATAATTTAGGAAAATGAGCTAGGTTTCCTGTTTCCAGCTGACTCACCCAAAGCGTCAATTTCATTTTAAAAACTCGTATTCGATCTATGAAATGAGTAATTAGCAGATCTTTACCTTGTAGTAAAATGTTCAAAGCATTCACATGGCTAGTTAAATCTGCTAAGAACGCGAGATCACATTCAAACGTGCGCGCGCATTTCCCCTCCCTCCCCTCCCACCCTACT
This sequence comes from Schistocerca nitens, assembly GCF_023898315.1. NCBI lineage: Eukaryota > Metazoa > Arthropoda > Insecta > Orthoptera > Acrididae > Schistocerca > Schistocerca nitens. The sequence continues at coordinate 109,048,696 of NC_064615.1, forward strand.
CCGCGACCTTGCACCTGCTCGCGAGCAAGTGCCTGAGCAGACGCGAGTACTCGCGCTCAAAACCGGCCAGTTGTTAAGCCCTGTTCTAAGTATAAGTCGCCTGAGTTCTGGCAGCGAATATATGAATATGAATGGGTGCTGACAGGTTGACTGTAGTGATTTATCCTTTTTACAAGATAGCTCAATGGTATTCCTTTATACAGTTGGATAGTAATGGTGAAACATTTGTTTGGCTGTTTACTTTTTCCATATGGTACAGTTACGGTAGTTAAAGCCATAGCAACAACTCTATTCTACATAGCACGAGAGCAGACGAAAATTGTTCGATCTCTGAGAGGAGGACTGTAATTTCTAGATAAAAAGGCACCTACTGTTTGATGTAGCTCATATCAGAGCAGCGAACTTTCTCCATCTTTTTTCCAGTGAGTGAATTACATCCCAGAAGCGTCTTGTATGGATCCCATAACGTATTTAGTGGATTCATAGTGTTTTCCAGACGGAAATATGTAAAAAAGTATGGGAACAGGTGGAAGTCAGGGGTACCTCATTTAGTAAATGTGATGATTCAGCACGCAATTTGTACTTCAAACCTCACAGTTCCCTGACTGCCAAAGCTGCATTGCGGTCAAGCGCAATTTTCGCTAAAGCGCGTACACACTAGGCCAACGAAATCCAGCGGACGACAGCCAATGGCTCCAGCCAAACGTTAGTCGCCGATGCACTGGCTTTGGCCCCTCATCCTCATCAAGCCATGGGTTTGCGGCCAAGGGATTCGTCCATGTGGAGTCGCAGTTAGCACTGATGGCTTTTCGATGTTGCTCCCGATTTGTTATCGATATAAAGAAACGTTTTCACTACAATTTCACCAAGCGGTATTATGAGGGCAGAAGAGGATGCAGCCACCGCACGCGCAGCATTTATTTTGTTGTAAGAAGCTGTTAATGTCTGACATTAAAGCTAAATCGTGATATCGGCTATTCTATAATATTTCCGAATGAAACCTACAGATATCAAAACAGACTTCATTTTCTTTGCCGGCCGCTGGTGGCCGACCGCTACGGTCGCAGGTTCGAATCATGCCTCGGGCATGGATGTGAGTGTTGTACTTAGGTTAGTTAGGTTTAAGTAGTTCTAAGTTCTAGGGGACTTCTGACCTCAGCAGTTGAGTCCCATAATGCTCAGAGCCATTTTTTCATTTTCTTTTTCTAACTGTCCACATTACTTTCTAACAGCCTACTTATTTCCCTCCAGCCGCCTAATCTCTCCAACGTGTTTTTTCGATCACAGTTCGTAGGATCACATTAACGTTCACGTTCACGCTAACTGTTTATCAGCTTTAACGCTGTTTCCGCCCTCCACTCCATAGTCCAGCATTTTTTTAAACACATGACATCTACACCCGTTCAACAGACACAGCAAATCGCCACTGATCCAACTAACATTCGACCCGGCGTCCACACACGGAGAGGTGCCCAAGGCCAACCCACCGCCAACGCTTTGATGTTATACCGCTAGCAGTCCGAACCGCAACCAAGGCCAACAGCTTCGCTGGTTCCCATTCGTCGCCCGTACACAATAAGCAAATTTCGGAGATTAGATTAGATTAGATTAATTATTCATTCCATAGACCCATAAAAGAGGGAATCCTCCTTGGTGTGGAACATGTCAGAAAAACACATTACAAAAATGTAATTAGAAAAACTTGAGTTTCATTAATTTTAATGATCCTCAGTCAATAAACAGTAAAATTGTGTACATGAATTAAATTTAAACTTCTGATATTTACAGGTTTAATACTTACATCTGCTTTCATTAAATCCATCATTCACACAGTAGGTAGTTACTTGGCTGTTACAACCAGTTATTGTCAAAAATTAAAGTATAATAAATTTTCATTAAAATGGTCTACTGCACTTGTTGAGAAACTCATGGATGGAATAGAAAGAGTTGGCCACCAAAAATTCTTTTAAATTATGTTTAAATTGTGCCTTGTTTGAAGCTAAACTCTTAATGGTTGCTGGTAACTTATCGAAAATATGCGTTGCTGAATACTAGACTCCTTTCTGGGCAAGAGTAAGTGATTTTAAATCTTTATGTGTATTGTTCTTATTCCTAGTATTGATTCTGTATACTAAGCAGTTAGTTGGAAAAAGAGATGCATTATTTACAACAAACTTCATTAAGGAATAAATATACTGAGAAGCTACGGTTAATATGCCCAATTCTTTGAATAGGTTTCGACATGATCTTCTTGGCTTTACACTACTCATTACTCTTATTATGCTCTTCTGTACTCTAAAAATTTTTTCTCTGTTTGTGGAGTAACCCCAAAATATGATACCATATGACATAACAACAACAACATGACGTAATGGAGTGAAAATACGCAAAATATGCCAGTTTTTTTTATATTTATATCTCCTATGTCTGACATCATTCGCATTGCAAACATAGACTTGTTTAGGCGCTTTAGCAGTTCGTTAGTATGTTGCTCACAACTCAATTTATTATCGGCCAACGAAGTGTTTGATTGTTAGCCTAGTTTGTACGCACCTTGGAAGGTATGCAACATGACTTGTTAAAAAAGCCCTGTCAACGAAGATATTGTAGCTTACATCTCGCCTGACATTATTTCACGTTTAAGGTGGTACATTTTTGGCTTCTACTCGCATCTCCGGTGTGCACATATTGGGAAACACGTAAGACATCGAATGGTTTATCTCTAAAATAGTACAAAATGGTTCAAATGGCTCTGAGCACTATGTGGCTTAACTTCTGAGGTCATCAGTCCCTTAGAACTACTTAAACCTAACTAACCTAAGGACATCACACACATCCATGCCCGAGGCAGGATTCGAACCTGCGACCGTAGCGGTCGCGCGGTTCCAGACTGTAGCGCCTAGAACCGCTCGGCCACCCCGGCCGGCAAAATAGTACAAAACAGATTGAAGTTTAAACTGGTATGTGTCGTAGCTGGCTAATTTGTTCTCTCTTAACGAGTTAGAGACTGCCAGAAAGTGCTGTTGTCTGACAGAAAGCAGACTGAACGAAGGCGCCGGTACTGGTTGCTTGTTGGAGAGTATTTCCGTTGCTCGAATCCGAATATCCATTGTATTCCCGGGAACAGCTGGATACCACTTTGCGCTTCCAGCTTCCTGGAATTTCATCTGTATAACAAATACAGTTTCGTTGGTGGTACTGTGAGATCTGAAAGGCACCTGGTAGTTAGGTTTACTTTTTTCCCGCGTTGTTTGAGACCACTAAAAGAGGACGTATCACGGAATTTCGCTTTCCAGTTTCGCAATTTCAAGAACACGACCGCCGGAAAGCTACACTTGCCACCGTGACAGAAGCCAGAATGGAGGAATCAGAGGGCGCGTACTGATTACTTGTTTGATGCGTGGCGCAGTTCTGATAAAAAAGAAGACCTCCCCCGTGGGCCGTGTTACCTGGAACAACTCGACTCCCCGCTCCGCCACCCGCAACTTCCTGGAAGCCCTCCAGGCGTAGTAAGTAATGCCTGTCTCTCGCTGCAAAGTGTTTTGACCTGTGTTCTCATTGTCAGGGCCAGGAGGAAGAGGCACCGGGCTCTGGCGCGCTGTTTTCCGACTTCTTTCTGGGAAGTGGGGCGGTATTTTCGTGCGGGCTCGCTCGCTCCTTAGTCACGGGAGAGCTCCCTGCGGTGCCATTTAGGGGCGGGAGGAGCGGAGAGTGACTGCTCAGAGGTTACTCAGCAGCGGGTATGCGGCGCGCTGCCACTTGCGTCCCACGCCGCGCCGGAGGCGGCGACTGCAGCGGCCGCTCGCCCGCCGCTGCCGTGGGCGCCTGCCAGCGGTTTCGGGGAACACGGGCGCCACCTCTGCCTCTACACCTTGTTTGTTTGGCATTCACGCCGCAAGGGGCGCCAGGTTTGCTCACAAGGGGAGGCCGCCAGTTGTGAAATTCAGATTCGATTCATACTGCGCATAATAAAAGCTCATGGCCAGAGGTGTAACGTGGCAAAGCACCAAGATGCACCTCTCAGCCATTGTTGAGAAAATCGACAGTTAAAAGAAACCGTTGCGGTGAAATACTCTCTACGATTAATAGTTTTCTACAGCGTCGTGGCGCAGCGGTAAGCGCTCGGGTTTGTAATCCGAAGTTCGCCGGATCGAATCTCGCACCATGCATTTTTTTTTTTTTTAGTATTTGGTTTTTGTACTTCAAATGTGTATATACACACACACACACATATATATAATTCCCGGCAATCAGTTGCAACAATTATGCATATAATAAGTTGCTGAAAGTCGTTTGTCATGGAAAAACTGGCGACTGCGAACATCATTATGTTTTCCGCAAACAAAGTTGTATTTCACAAATGTTATTAATTGTCTTCATAATGTTAACCACGTATATTTAACGGAAGACGTAGAAACGATATTCCGAAACGAATACGTATAGCGTAAGTCAAACGTTCGAATTAGAATAGAGACCCCACGAACACAAATTCGCTGTGGCAGGTATGAAATATAAACTCCGTTACTCGCTCGTTGCCTGCTAACTTCGAAAGAAGGTAGATGGGGTCCCTAGCGCAACTTATAACATCGTCGAAAATCAGTGCGGACGGGAGAGCTTTGGTACACCCTTTTAAAAAAACGGAAAAATGGAGGCGGTACAATTGGAGAGCGATCCGCCTTCACCAACATGCATAAGCAATTCATATTTGAATTACAAAAAACTAATAATAAAAAAAAATGCATGGCGCGAGATTCGATCAGGCGACCTTCGGATTACGAACCCCAGCGCTTACCGCTGCGCCACGACGCTGTAGAAAACTATTAATCGTAGAGAGTATTTCACCGCAACGGTTTCTTTTAACTGTCGATTTTCTCGACAACGGCTGAGAAGTGCATCTTGGTGCTTTGCCACATTACACCTCTGGCCATGAGCTTTTATTATGCGCAGTATGAATCGAATCTGAATTTCACAATTGGAGGCCTCCCCTTGTCAGAACCGCGTCTTACACTTGCTGACTGTGGTGTGCGTACTGTAAGACCTTCGGTACACACACCATCAGATTAATTGACTTGTCGCTCTAACGAAGTAGGCGAGTGTCAGCAATATGTCTCGTGGTCTTATCGTGGCGTGTTTATCTTCTGCCGTTAGGTCAGACGATAGAAATGCCGCTTGCACGCTTAGAGTAGCAGATTGACGGTGACCAACTTTAAACAGAACCTGATTAATGTTCACACACATTTATTAAAATAATAAAAATCATAGACATTACGTAACTTGATTCTGGATGCTGTTTACAATTGACAATCTGAAGACACGCGATATTGAATTTTTATCCTATCATTAAGGGCGCGAGACCTGCACGACATAGCAATCGATATAGTTCTGCATTATTCTACTGTGACACTAGGAGTGATTTTACATAGTGAAAGGGAGAATGTAAAGATTAAAAAGGACTCATTTATTTAACAGTTGAATATTGAACAATTATACTATCAAATGAGGGTTGTAACACTCCCTTATAATTTGGTGTATCCGCTCGTTCGCGGATCTGAATAGCAGCCCACATAAGTATTAATTAATATGACCGTGTACCTAATTGGGCTGGCAATCGGAAATGGACTGCTACGGAGTTGTTACATTCCATTCTGTCCTTCGCAAATGCTGTAATAATAAACTGTCTGTTGGCAAGAAGAACAACAAACGCAGCTTCACTAATCAAGACCTATATTCTTATCAAAAACACAAAGATAAGGAGACAGCCACTGCCTTCGTCATACACTGTTAATAATGGCTAATCTCAGCACAGGTTTCTTCGTTATTCATAATCGTCACACGCAAAATACAATCACTGTAATCCAACACTGCAATCCAAATAATGCCGGCGCGGTAGACGCGGAATCTCAATAACGGCACACAAATATCACTGATCACACTTGTAATTAAACTTCTTCACTTTCCCGTATAATACTAACACAAAGGGGTTAAACCGCGGCGATGGCCACTCCCTTTGTCGGTAATTAGTATCAACAACTGCTGGCTTCTGCACAGCTCTGCCCGCCTCGCGGGAACCCACAACACACACTCAACAAAACTCAACTCTCCTCTCGCGACCTGACACACTAATCGATAGTTGCCCTGTCGACCTGTGTGAGTGCAAACTTAGTAGTAAGGGCCTGCGGACCCCTTACATCCCCGCCCTCGAAAACTTCTTTAGAGCCGCAGGCGAAAAAGAATCGGCAAGGGAATTAAACATTGCTACATTTGAACAAAGCACACAGTGTAAATAATTAATGAAATTACAATTCACTAAATAATCCCTCGACTCCGGTAGTGGGCTGCCTCCACAATAATTCTTACAAAAGGTTATTACATCACATAAATATGATATTGTCCAAATTACAATTTTTTTATCAAGCAGCAATAGTCCTCTCTAGTCCAATATTGAATGAAACACACAATATACACTCAAAAATTATTACCTAAACACATGACATGTGAATTACTATACTACAAATTAGTTGTTACAGGTTTTATACCCATTCTCAGGTAATCGTCGATATGAAATATGCAATTCTAATTATAATACATCACCAGACACAATGTAAATAAAAATTTTCCTTTTTTTTTTAAATGTCCGTTTAACAACTAAATGTTCTAAACATGTCCTACCCCACTACATCAAGGAGCTTGAACACTCTCAGTTCAGACATTTGCCCTAATCAAGTTTCTCTTCCTCATCTGGGTTCCCTCTACTCTCGTGTGAGTAGTACCTTTTTATGTTTTCCACATGTTCCTTACCATGCACTCTCTTTGTCCGTGCATATTCCAACTCCACAGTGTTAGGATGACCAATTTTTATAATCCTGTACGGTCCCTTATAAACGTGGTTAAACTTATGTATTTCAGAGTTTATTTTCTTTGATTTAGCATGAACCTTTACTAATACCAGGTCTCCCACTCGGTAAGTTATCGGTTTCACTAGCTTGTCGTGTCTTTCCTGTCTTTTCCTAGCCTTCTCCTTCATACTTAATTCCACCAGCTCCAATTTCCTTTCCCAGGTCAATGAACTTCCTGGTGGGTAGACTACCAACTCACGAAAAATACTATCGGGTTCTTGATTGAGCAATACTTCACATGGTGCAAACCCTGTAGAATCATGTGGGAGGTGATTCCTAACCCGCTCGAATTCTTCCAGATATTCTTTCCATGAACCATGCTTCCTATGACAGTATGTTCGGCATAAACGGTTCAATTCCTTCATTGTTCGTTCCGCTGGGTTAGAAGCTGGCCTATACCTGGAAATGGCAATTTGCTCTATTCCGTGCTCATTTAGCATCCCTGTCCATTCCTTTGATCTGAACTGTGACCCATTATCACTCAAAATTCGCTTAGGAATACACACCTTTTGAAAATAGTCTTTCTCAAAATGGTTAATGACGGCTCTACTAGTAGCTTTCTTCAAGGGATAAAATTTTATGTACTTGGAAACCAGCTCTTCCACTACTAAGATTTGTGTGTAATTCCCTCGTGAGGCAGGAAGTGGCCCAAAGAGATCCACTGCAACTATGTCCTTAATTGCTGTTGGTACAATTGGATGCATATATCCTTTGTGCTGAACTGTAGTCGTTTTAGATTTTTGACAGGTGTCACATGTACTCAGTATTTTACGTATACGCCTTCCCATGTTGTTGAAAGCACAATCTAACTTCAACTTCTCCAGACACTTCTTCGGTCCATAATGCGCATTACTATAGTGCGTGTACCAAATTAATTTTTCTACCACATGCTCAGGCACACAGAGTTTCCAGTTCTCCTCACTCTCCCTGTTTCTTTTATAAAGTATCCCATTATGAATATAATAAAATGTGCGAATTCTTTCCTCTCCTGCACACCTGTATTTGTTTTTAATTGTCTTTAATTTCTCGTCCTCGTTCTGTTCCCTGTGCACATTCTTTAGGAACTTCCTTATGAATTCTTCATACTGTACTCCCTTCATTAGGTTAATCCTAACTCCTTCTCCTTCTGGCCTGTCCACCAACATTCCTCTTGAGTCAGCTGGTAATCTTGATAAAGCATCAGGTATTATATGTGTTGCTCCTGGTTCGTTCTGTTCCCTGCGCACATTCTTTAGGAACTTCCTTATGAATTCTTCATACTGTACTCCCTTCATTAGGTTAATCCTAACTCCTTCTCCTTCTGGCCTGTCCACCAACATTCCTCTTGAGTCAGCTGGTAATCTTGATAAAGCATCAGGTATTATATGTGTTGCTCCTGGTTCATAAAGTATCTCGAAGTCATAATCTTGTAATGCTAGGGCCCATCGCGTTAGTCTGCTATGCCTCAATTTGCTTGTAGTCAGAAATGTAAGGGCCTTATGGTCAGTCATGACTTTCACATGCCTCCCGGCCAAATAACACCGGAAACGCTTAAACCCCCACACAATTGCCAATGCTTCCCTTTCAGTAATCGAATATTTCCTCTCCCAAGCATTTAAACTTCTGCTACTGAACGCTATTGTTCTTACACTCTCACCATTTCCGCTCCTCTCTACTTGGTATAAATGTATTCCTAGCCCATAGTCAGAGCTGTCTGCTCCTAAATAAAAATCCTTGGAAAAATCCGGGTGGTACAATATATCTGCATTATATAGTGCCTGCTTGATATTCTCAAACTCGGTTTGGCACTCTGCACTCCAATGCCACGGAATCCTCGCCTTAGTTAATTCCCTCATATTCGGGGCATTAAGTACAGATCCTTTGACAAATTTTCTATAAAACTCACAAACCCCAAAGAATGCTCGCAACTGCTTCTTACTATGGGGAGTCGGAAAATTTCTAATAGCCTCCATTTTACTAGGATCAGGATAGATACCCTCCTCGGATATTATATGGCTCAGAAATTTTATCTTTGATTTGCCAAATTCCGACTTGTCCAGGTTTACAGTTACCCCTGCGGTTTCAAAAGCTGCCAAGATTGCATCCAATCTATTCAAATGTTCTTCCCATGATTCGCTTGCTATCAAGAGGTCATCCACATAGACGGTGACCTTCTTAAGTAACTCCTCGCCTAGTATCTTATCCATCGCTCTTATAAATTCAGACACTGACACATTAAGCCCAAATCGCAACACTCTAAATTGATAGCACCTTCCTCCATAAGTAAATGCCGTATACTGGCGAGACTCTGTGGCCAATGGTATCTGCCAGTAACCAGCAGTCAAATCGATACTACTAAGCACCTTTGCTCCTCGGAATTTTTGAATTAGTTCTTCTATAGTCTCTGGTTTGTCCCTGTCCGGTTCAATGATTTTGTTCACTGTTCGTGCCGGCCGCGGTGGCCGTGCGGTTCTGGCGCTGCAGTCCGGAACCGCGGGACTGCTACGGTCGCAGGTTCGAATCCTGCCTCGGGCATGGGTGTATGTGATGTCCTTAGGTTAGTTAGGTTTAAGTAGTTCTAAGTTCTAGGGGACTTATGACCTAAGATGTTGAGTCCCATAGTGCTCAGAGCCATTTGAACCATTTCACTGTTCGTGCATCCAAAACTATCCTCACCTTTCCATCCTTCTTATCAACGACAAATAGGGGGTTTTTGTATTGACTATTGGCCCTTTCTATAACACCAAGGTCCATCATCCTCTGTATTTCTTCATCTACTGCTCTTCGTTTCGCCTGGGGAATGGAATACTGTTTTATATTGAACGGTTTATGGTTCTTTATCTTTAGCTTACACTCCACCCCTTTCATGATACCTGGCCGTTGAGAAAATACTTTACAACGCCTGTATAATACTGTGGCTAACTTCTTCTTAGTCCTCTCATCTAGGTGTGTCATCTCCTCCAACTTTTTCCTGATCTTATCCTCTTTATGTTTATCCTCTCGTGCTAGTCCCTCAAGGTATATCAACACTTCTTCTCCTAGTTCCTCTTCTCCATATCCCGTGGTGGGTTCCTCTTCATGACATAAATTTACTCTTCTGAATTCTTCATCTTCTTCGATTGCATTTGCATCAACTTCATTCAACCAATCTATCCCTAAAATAATTGATGTGTTCAATCCGGCCACCACCAAAAATGTTGCTTCGTATTCTTCTCCCTCTATCTCGAAGGTAATCAACACTTGTTCTTTAATAGGTTTACTCCTTGCACCCAACGCGTTCACAATTCTCACTCCACTCATTGGGAAACTAGGCAAGCTAACATTTGCTTTTAGTATCTGTTCATATAACCTTTTGGATATTGCACACGCTTCACTTCCTGTATCGACTAATGCCTCGATATTCAGTCCACATAACTTGATCCCTATCATGGGTAGCCTGGGTTCTTTGGGAACCCCACTTCTTTCCTCCAGTAGATCTTCTCTTAGGTCTCCGCCATTGTCATGTCTTAGTAGGTTTACCCTGGTCCTCGTAGCTCTCACTCCCGATCGGACCTCATCTGGAGTGTCATTCAGTTTTCCGGTCTCTCCACCTCTTCTATATGCACCGTGTCATTCATTCGCCTATCCCATCTTCTCTCATGATCTCTTGGTTCTTCACTCCTTCTCCAATCATTTCTCCATTGACGTTCACCACCATGGTTCCTGTATCTATGACTGCCACCTCTTCCTCTATAATTAGACGAATTACCAAAATGATTCCTTGGGTCATTACTTCCCCCTCGGTTTGGATCATTAGGTTGATTGTGTCCCTGTGATCGAACAGATTCCAACTGTTCCAGTATTTTCATCAAGGCCTCCCTATCTTCAATTAGGCTCCCGGATACCGTTTCTTGCATTCTCTGGCTCATTCTTCTTTTTATCGCTGATATCATTACGTCATCACTCAGGGGTTGTTCCAAGGTCTCGTTCAATTCCCACAAATGTTCGGCAAACTCTCTCAATGTTCCTCTCCATGTACTAAGTGACTTGCGATGGAGTAGGTCCTCAATTGCTGCACATTGATGGCTTTTGGACCAGTATTTCTTCAAGAATTCCTCTTCAAACTGGTCATAACTAGTAGTCCCTTCCTTCTTCCTGACTCCCCAAGTGAAGGCCTCACCTTCCATTCTATCTATTGCAAATTGAATCTTGTCTGAGTCCTTAAGATGTGCTGGGAAAACTCCTTTTAGCCATTTCATAAATATCATTGGGTGCAACCCTCCTTTCGGTCTAAATTTCTGCCCTGTATTATTTTGGATGCACCGATTATTACTGCTCATCAATGTAACGACCTTACCTCCCCCAATGGCTAAGGTGGCATTGCTAATTCGCTTATCAATTTCTTCTGTCTTGCTCTCCAATTGCTGCACTCTCTTGTTATCCTCTTCTCGTTGCATGGCTATAGCATTTCTCAGATTGACAGCCAGTTGGTTTTGCCTATCTCCTATCCCCTTAACAGCATCGTTGCATTGTTTCTGCATCTGCGTCACCTCTGCAATTCGATGATTGCAATTTGTTTCCACTTCGTTGATTCTTTCTCCAAATTGGGTTTCGTTTCTTCAATATCGTCTTCTATCTTTCTTGTTAACTTTCCTTCCACCTTTTCCACGTCTCCCTGGACTTGGTCTATGCTCTTCTGTAGCTTCCTCTCTCTTTCGTCGATGGCCATCTTCAGTCGTTCTTGTAACTCCTGCATTTCCTTCTTCAAATTATATTCCATCTTCATTTGTGATGTTTTGATCTCTTGTAAATCTTCCTTTAGTGATTCTCTTGTTTCTTGTGAACTCTTCTCTAATGATTCTCTGAGACTTTTCTCTAATAATTCTCGGGATATTCTTCCCTCTTCTCTAGTTTCTTGCAAATCTTCCTTTAATGATTTGCGAAATATTTCTTCCCTTTCTCTAGCTTCTTGTGAACTCTTCTTTATCAAGTCTACCAACATCGACCACCTATCAGCATCCTCTGAAATTAACCCAGCTCTCGTCGTTTGTCCCGGTGTATCGGGATAATTCGTTGAATGTGCTGTTGGGCTTCCTAATGACAATTCACAATCACTGATTCCTGAATCATCTCTGTCCTCCTGTCCTATCCCTTTCCTTTCAACTACTGCCTCACAGATCTGCTTATCTTCAGTAGACATGTTTGGTTTATTTTTAATGCACAGACAAGTAATACAAAATAACCTCTAATAACCCAAAACACTCCTAATTACCATGAAACTAATCAAACAGTACCTGCAATCCTTTCAGTTAATCCCCAAAATGATACAACATGCATGAGTACCGAACATCACGACTCTCAAAACCTAATAACTTCCAATAACAATTTTCACATACACAATTTATGTAAAAATGTTTTAAACAAGATAATCACCACACTCACAAATCTATAGATGTAAAATCTCCAAAAACAATTACCCTTTAGACAGTGCAGTGTGCATAAATAAGTATGCAATATTTCAGAGTATGCTTCGCAAATCTTTCGGAAATTACTACAATTGGGCACTTTTCCTAATGTAAATATCAGTTAAAAATTGTTTATTTATCGCGAAGACTGCACACTGCAATTTAATGTTATGTCAACCAGTCGTCTTCACTCACCAACCGACGTTACCGCGAGTCGCGATGTTTTGACGTTTGAGGTGGGCGTGGCGCTGTACTGCCGCTGGAGCTGCGTGAAGTTGAAGATCTGCGGCGAGACGACGTAGTTCTCCGTCGGCCACTCCGTGGCGCTGCAGGCGGGCGCAGTTTGTAGTTCGGCCACTAGATGTCGGTACTGCGCTCGGTGTCTCGAAGTCGCGTCGCTCAGCCGGCCGCTCCGTGGTGGGGTGTCGTGTGAAATCACCTCGCGGATCGAAGCTCTTTGGTGCAACTGCTACATGGGTCTGCGTGACGTCACTCAATAATTGCGTCGCCACAACACATTGTCGTCTGCATAACAGTTTATGGGTCCACACGAAGCTGTCCGATTTTCACTGTTCAAAAAGCAATTTCAGTCAAAATACTACCGCTAAACACTTCTTTAAAAACTTTCGTGACGAATTCTCGGTTCGTTTTGCTATTTTAATGTTCACACGTGTCTCTCTTTAGTGTTCACTTTTCACAGTTTTTCGCGCGAATTTACGCATTTGCACTTTACAACCCAGTTTATTGACACTATTGTTCTATTTAATGTGGCAAGAAAAAACAGTTTAGTCACAATCGTAAGATATTATTACTTCATATTGTTCAAAAAATGCACTGTTCCTTGTCGCGATTTTAAAGTTTATGCACTGTCCCGATTCCACATTGAAAAATATTTTCTTGCGTTAAGCACGGTAAAATTACCTATTGTTCATTACGATTAATCCGAAAATTGCACTTGTCCTTTCACGGTAAGCCAAGGGTGTAACACTCCCTTATAATTTGGTGTATCCGCTCGTTCGCGGATCTGAATAGCAGCCCACATAAGTATTAATTAATATGACCGTGTACCTAATGGGGCTGGCAATCGGAAATGGACTGCTACGGAGTTGTTACATTCCATTCTGTCCTTCGCAAATGCTGTAATAATAAACTGTCTGTTGGCAAGAAGAACAACAAACGCAGCTTCACTAATCAAGACCTATATTCTTATCAAAAACACAAAGATAAGGAGACAGCCACTGCCTTCGTCATACACTGTTAATAACGGCTAATCTCAGCACAGGTTTCTTCGTTATTCATAATCGTCACACGCAAAATACAATCACTGTAATCCAACACTGCAATCCAAATAATGCCGGCGCGGTAGACGCGGAACCTCAATAACGGCACACAAATATCACTGATCACACTTGTAATTAAACTTCTTCACTTTCCCGTATAATACTAACACAAAGGGGTTAAACCGCGGCGATGGCCACTCCCTTTGTCGGTAATTAGTATCAACAACTGCTGGCTTCTGCACAGCTCTGCCCGCCTCGCGGGAACCCACAACATACACTCAACAAAACTCAACTCTCCTCTCGCGACCTGACACACTAATCGATAGTTGCCCTGTCGACCTGTGTGAGTGCAAACTTAGTAGTAAGGGCCTGCGGACCCCTTACAGGGTGGAGCTAGAAAGAATTGAGTTCAGCAGCCTGCCCCAACCTACGTCCATAATAAGCCGCGATAGCATAAGAAAAGGAATTTAGGAACGATCGCCTTATTATCAACTGGAGTTCAATTTACTATAGGAAGGGGTTGCAGGCATGCAACGACCACCACCAGGAATCAGCCAAAGACTAAGAAAGATGCTACTGGGGGTGAATCGCTAGGTAGTCTCCTCTACTAAAGGAATAAAACCAGCAAGACTCGAAACTATTCATACAGGCGATACTAGATAACTTTGGCTCGCGGTCCGATTACGTTAACGAAACATGAAGGGGCGCCAGATACTCACCACGTGGCCTAGGACAAAGGGCACATATTTTCAAGCTAGGAAGACCTAAATTCTAAGTCAAATTTTGCAGAGAACTGAAAGCTATTGCCAGACGAAGCGGAAAAGTGAGCATGAAAGTATACACTTTAGTGTCGAACTGCAAGCTACTGTGACTAACCAACACATCGCGAACATTATGCCCAACTGTACAATCAAAACCTACAGTCTTATAACCCGGAAAAATTGCGTAAATCGTACTTTAAGGAACGCACATCAGTAAAATAACCTATGAGGTTCCCTCTGGGCCGCAGGGCGCGAAGCTACAGTGCACGTCTGCGCTCATGCCTACCGGAACTTCATCTTCTGGAAGCAGCGCGTCCAGTCTCTGGCACGGTCACACTAGAACTGCCCTTACTGCCCCTTCGTCCTCTATCCACCCGCGGAGGTCGGTTGGCGCCCACCCGCGAAAAACGGGCGCGCACCTGAACTGGCCAATCAGAGGGCCGGAATCTCGCAGGGAGGCGACCTCGTGACATTAAATTCGAGCAGAAATAGCAGTTACAAGGTTGGTAAGGCAGGTTGGGGAACTGAGAACAGGAGAAACTTTGATCACTACTGAACGTTCAAACGACACCACATACTACCCTGGCGACCGGGAAAAAGGATGGGAAACAGGAAGCCATCATGGCTGCTAGGAAGACTGCTGTCCTCGCCCATAAATAAAGAAAATTCCTAGCGCCAAGCTCCTCTCACAGATTAGTGTGAGACAAACTGTAGACATCGTCCAATAAATTAGGCAAGCCCCAGAAATTATTAACAGGGCCTGACTTATTATATTACCGAATACCAGAATACTGGGATTAGAAATATGAAATACGAGCATTGAATGGTGAATGAAGTGTACATCTTTCAATGTGTCAATGTTAGCACCACGATGTCGGCTACTACGACTGAAATGGGTACTTGACCATCGGCACTGGACGTTGGCACAGTGTCAGAGCGTTGCGTGGTCTGATGAATCCCGACACCTTCTTCACCATGCCAGTGAGAGGACGCGAATCTGTCGTCTTCGTTGACGCCTGTACTGCGGTACTGAGAGAAGCTGAAGGTGGCTCCATTATGCTCTGGGGAACGGGCCCAGTGGAGCTCGTGCAAGGCACCATGACGGCCAAGCAGTATCATACACTGGTTGCTGAGTACGTACACCTCTTTATGACGAACATGTTTCCCTGCGGCAGTGGCGTTTTTCAACAAGATATTGCTCCATGTCACAAGGCCAGGACTGTGATGGAGTGGTTCGAGGAACGCAGTGGCGAGTTCCGAAGGATGTGCTGGCCCCCTAACTCACCAGATCTGAACCCGATCTAACACATCTGGGATGTGGTTGTACGTGGTTCCAGAGATCATCGTCCCCCTCTCCAGGGTTTACGAGAATTAGGTGAGTTGTAAGTTCACTTGTGGTGCTGGAGGGCCAGCGATCTACCAAGGCCTCGTTGTCTCCACGTGCCGCCGCTGTTATCCGTGCCAAAGTTGTACATACCGGCTATAGTGCCCGCATCTCGTGGTCGTGCGGTAGCGTTCTCGCTTCCCACGCCCGGGTTCCCGGGTTCGATTCCCGGCGGGGTCAGGGATTTTCTCTGCCTCGTGATGGCTGGGTGTTGTGTGCTGTCCTTAGGTTAGTTAGGTTTAACTAGTTCTAAGTTCTAGGGGACTTATGACCACAGCAGTTGAGTCCCATAGTGCTCAGAGCCATTTTTTGAACCGGCTATAGTGTACGTGGCTATAATGTTCTGGCTGATCAGTGTATAAAACTACACTAGATGTTAAACAACTGTTTTCAACATGTTTAGGATAACTCTCGTTCATACACCTCTATATGTGCCCCTTAGTGTCACGGACAGTGTCTAGTCTGAATTCCATTTCTCTCCACGTACAATTCAAGATCTTCACGGAGACATGTTCAAACGCATTGGAAACGCCTACTCTCAAGTCCTGTAGATTTCTAATGTTCGTTCGATATACTGGATGCTTTACAAAACCCGAGAGGACGAAGTCTAGTGGTGTGAGGTCTGGGGATCGTGGCAGCCATCTAATTGGACCATCTAGTCCCGTCCACCTATCCGGTAACTTTTCATCTATAAAATGACGGACAACCAGGGACCATTGGAGTGGTGCCCCGTCCTGCTGGAATATGACATCAGGTCGCTGGTGTTCCAATTGTGGCACAGCAAACTCTTGTAATACGTCCAGGTGAACACCACCGCTGACGGCAGACTCGATGAAAAAAAAGTCGACCATTGATGCAATTGTGCATCAGTTCTCACCAAACATTGACCATGGGACTGTCTCTTACCGTTTCACATGTGACATGAGGCTGCTGTGATACCCATATACAAACTACGTCCACATCTGTCGTGATGTAAACAATGGTTGAATTATTCGGACATTACATGCAAATGGAGCATCTATATTTTTTTTATCTGCATTTACTTGAATGTAGAACGAGGAATCTATTACGGATATTACATGTATGTACACATCTGAATAACTGGAACAGTAATTCTCTACCAAGTGATAGCAACTGCATTTATGAGATATGTCTTACCTTGAGGTTCAGTTTGCTGTATATATGAAACGTTGCTCATTGGAGAAGCAAATCTTTTTTAAAAAGTCGTTTGCGTCAGTCTTGCCTAGCATATCCCTTGCAGACTGTTCGAATTGAGGTTTGTCCGTAGGCTTTAATACCTGAAGCAGCTGCACTATGCAGGGATACAGCCGAACCTCTTATGCAAGACACTGTGCACTTTTGGTCGTCTCATTTCCAACCTTCTGGGCGCCGTAAGGACAGATTTTGTAAAACTCATTGCAGTCGCTCGGCTTACCTTGTCCACCTGGTCCAGAGTATGCCAACCCGTTATGCGGCCTGTGTACGTGTGCCTGGTAATCATATCCTATATTGATGCGTAGGAAACAGTGGCGTTTTGTAGCACATGTGTTTCGGGACGGTTTTCTCAACTTATCACCAATACCGTGGACTTACAGATCTGTGTAGTTTGTGTTCCCTTTGTGCCTACGCTATTAGCGCCAGTTATGTGTAGTGCCAGGTTGTGTGGGACCACATTCTGCAGTTATCCTTAATTTATTGCCGGCCGGAGTGGCCGAGCAGTTCTAGGCGCTACAGTCTGAAACCGCGCGACCGCTACGGTCGCAGGTTCGAATCCTGCTTCAGGCATGGATGTGTGTGATGTCCTTAGGTTAGTTAGGTTTAAGTAGTTCTAAGTTCTAGGGGACTGATGACCACAGAAGTTAAGTCCCATAGTGCTCAGAGCCATTTGAACCTTAATTTATGAGCATGAGTGTAGTTCGGCCAAGTGCAGGTACGATGTTTGCTTGCTGAGGCGGAGCTCGACAGAGGTCCGTGTCGGTAGCTGTCGCAGCAACAGGAGCATTTCCCACGCATGCCAACTAGTCTAACACATTCCCCTATTTTCGACCTATATCCAGAGACTCTAGGAGCACTGAAAATTCTTATTCATTTGTGTAAATAACTGTTTATTATCCACAAGTAATGTTACCTCTATTACATCACAGCTGAATTTTTTTCCGTAACTGTCTCCCAGCCTCTAATAAAAATGTTGATCTGACCTTAAAAGTAAGTCTGACGTCAACGACAGGTCACTCCATGTTGGCATCGTCCAAGAACGACCAACGCCGGGAAGTACGTGCTCTCCAGCAGGCAGTGCATCACCACCTGCCATGCAGCAAAGAACCGAGTATGTGTTGTTGACGGACGCTCGTCACGTCAGAGACCCAGCAAGACGAATATAGTAGATTATGTGAAAGTAGTTATTAGCTCGTTGTTGTGCTGACCAAAAACCAAATATTATCTTTACGAGAAGTACACCGTTTATTAAGGAGGTACACGAGACCAAGTAGAGAATATGGTAAGAGCAGAGCAATCTCAAGATCAATATTATTCCCACTGAGGTCACCAAGAAGCAGTATAAAGTCTGTAGCTACACCTGTTTTCCGCAGGTGTGTGGTGGAGGGAACTTTAGTTACAGTTATCATCTCCCTCCTTCCCCACTGCATTCGCGAGTGCCTCTTGGAATGAATGATTGTCGGTAGACCTCCATATCAGCTGTAATTTCTCTGATTTTACTCGTTGCAGTCATTTAGCGAGACGTGAAGGAGATCTGTAAACACCAGAATGTTTCACGAAGTTTATATACCAATAATAAGTTAAAAGCACTAGTTTGCTATTTTTCTACAGTATTACATTTATTGTGTTAACCAGTTTTCGGCTTACAAGTCCATCTTCAGACATTTCCTGAGTATTGTCACCACAGAAGCTACATTGTTTGTAAACAACATTCGAAGAGAAGTTACACGTCTAGACTGAAGCAGAAGCATACAGTACGTAACTTATTTGACAGTGTGGTGGTAGTGCAATGAAAACATGAAAAATTGAACAAGAAACAAATATAAACGGAGTACACAGGAAAAAACTTTAGCACAAAATAGGAACAGCATGCCTACATAACTGTTTCTATTAATAAACAAAAATAATAAAATAAAATAAATTAGTACTTGACAAGGCTACTTCAGGAAGTATAAAACATGGAGAGTAATACACAAGCCAATTAAAAGAAGAAATACTTACAATGTGACTACAGAACATACACACATCAAAAATGGTTTGCATCACCTCGGTTCTGAGAGTTCCGGAACCTGTACAGAAAATTGGAATAGAGATCAACATAAACATCATTTCCGACCTTTTTATTGCTCATGAAAACAACACATTGCATGTTGTACCACCATACAGCGAGACCTTCAGAAGGAGTGGTCCAAATTGCTGTACACACCGGTACCTATAATACCCAGTAGCACGTCCTCTTGAATTGAGGCATGCCTGTATTCGTCGTAGCATACTATCCAGAAGTTCATCAACGCACTGTTGGTCCAGATTGTCCCACTCCTCAACGACGATATAACGTAGCTCCCTCAGAGTGGTTGGTGGGTAACGTTGTCCATAAACAGCCCTTTTCAATCCATCCCAGGCGTGTCCGATACGTTTCGTGTCTGGAGAACATGCTGGCCGCTCTAGGCGAACGATGTCGTTATCCTGAAGGAAGTCATTCACAAGATGTGCACGATGGGGCCGCGAATTGTCGTCCATGAAGACGAATGCCTCGCCAATATGCTGCCTATGGTTGCATTGTCGGTCAGAGGATGGCATTCACGTATCGTACAGTCGTTACGGCGCCTTCTTAACCACCAGTGGCGTACGTCGATCCCACATAATGCCACCCCAAAAAAAGCAGGGAACTTCCACCTTCCTGCACTCGCTGGACAATGTGTCTAAGGCGTTCAGCCTGACCGGGTTGCCTCCAAATAAGTCTCCGACGATTGTCTGGTTGAAGGCATATGCGACACTCAGCGGTGAAGAGAACGTGATGCCAATCCTGACGGGTCCATTCGGCATGTTGCCGGGCCCATCTGTACCGCGCTGCATGGTGTCGTGGTTGCAGAGATGGACCTCGCAGCCTATTGGGCAGAGTTTGAGTCGTAACACGACGTCCTGTGGCTGCGCGAAAAGCATTATTCAACATGGTGGCGTTGCTGTCAGGGTTCTTCCGAGCCATAATCCGTAGGCAGTGGTCATCCACTGCAGTAGTAGCCCTTGGGCGGCCTGAGTGAGGCATGTCATCGACAGTTCCTGTCTCTCTGTACCTCCTCCATGTCCGAACAACAGCGCTTTGGCACAAAGTAACATTGCGGACGCGATTGAACCGCGGTATTGACTGTCTAGGCATGGTTGAACTAGGAACAACACGAGCTGTATACCTCCTTCCTAGTGGAATGATTGGAACTGATCGGTCCCTCCGTCTAATAGGCGCTACTGACGCGTGGTTGTTTACATCTTTGGGCGGTTTTGGGGACATCTCTGAACAGTCGAAGGGACTGTGTCTGTGATACAATATCCACAGTCAACATGTATCTTTAGGAGTTCTGGGAACCGGGGTGATGCAAAACCTTTTTTGATATGTGTATAAAGAATTTAAGCAATATCAGTAAGATAAACAGAAATGAATAAATGCAGGAAAATGGAGGAGTACGAGGGAACCTTATATACTAAGGTCACAAAAATCATGGGACACCTCCAAATATCGCGTCGGACCTCATTTTGCCGAGCGTAGTGCAGCAAGTCGACGTGGCGTACACCCAACAAGTCGTTGGATTTCCGTGCAGAAACATTGAGCCATGCTGACTCTATAGCTGTTATTAACCCCAAAAGTGCTGCCGATGAAAGATTTTGTGCACGAACTGATATCTCCGTCACGTCCCATAAATGTTCGATGGGATTCATGTTAGGCAATCTGGCTGGCCAAAACAACTGCTCGAAATGTCTTGAATGTTCTTCAAACCAGTCACCAACAATTGTGGCCACTGTAACATGTCGCATTGTCATCCGCAAAATTTCCATCGTTCTTTGGGAACATTAAGGGCACGAATGGCTGCAAATGCTCTCCAAGCAGCCGAACATTACCATTTCTAGATAATGGCCCGTTAGTTGGACCAGGTGACCCAGTCCATTCCATGTAAACACAGACCATACCGTTATAGAGTCACCACAAGCTTGCGCAGGGCCTTATTTACAATCTGGGTCAATGGATACGTGTGGTTTGCACCACACTCGAACCCTACCATCAGCTCTTACCAACTGAAATAGGGACTCATCTGACCAGGCCACGGTTTTCCAGTCGTCTAGGATCTAACCGATATGGTCACGAGCTCAAGAGAGGCGCTGGAGGCTATGTGGTGTTATCAACGACACTCGCGTCGATCGTCTGCTACCATAGCCCATTGACGCCAAATAACGGACACGTTCGTCTTTAGTCCTACATCGATTTCTGCGGTTATTTCACGCAATGCTGCCTATTTGTTAGCTCTGAAAGGTATAAGCAAACGCCGCTGCTCTCGCTCGTTAAGTGAAGGCCTTCGGTCACTGCTTTGTCCAGGGTGAGAGGTAATGCCTGAAATCTGACACAGTCTTGACAGTGTGGATCTCGGAATATTGTCTTCCTTAACAATTTCCGAAATGGAATGTCCCATGCTACTAACTCCCAGTACCATTCCACATCCAAAGTCTGTTAATTCCCGTCGAGCGGTCATGAATCACGTCGGAATCCTTTTTGAATGAATCACCTGAGTGGAAATGACAGCTCTGGCAATGCACTGCTCCTTCATATCTTGTGTACGCGATAGCACCGTCATCAGGTATACGTGCATATGGCTACACCGCGACCTTTGTCACCTCATGGTATAATGGTAACGCAGAGATTTCGAAACCAGATTTGAAATTCAAAAGTATTTTCGGGAACGCATGTGGACTCTGACTATAGCTTACTGGTTACACGTAAAACTGAAAAGAAGTGCAGAATTGTTGGATATTAAGAAGTTGGGGCCTGGACAAACTTAAAGAACCAGAGATTATTGAGAGTTTCACCGAGAATATTGCGCAGTGATTAATAGAAACAGGGGAAGGGAATACAATGAAAGATGAGGGTGCGTCTTCGAGAGACGTACGGAAGTGAAATGTGGACGACAATCATTTCAGACCAGAAGAGACCAGAAGCGTCAGGAATGTGTTGCTGTAAGAGAATTCTGGACGATAAATGGCTGGAAGGAATAATTAATGAAGATCTACCAAATCTAGTTAGGAAGACGAGGAATTTATGACACGAAATGACTTAAAGAATGGAACGATTGATGGAACACATCCTGAGGCATAAAACAAGATGAATTTCTAAGGGGGGAAGTGTGGAAAGTAAAAACTGTAGAGTGACACCAAGATTCGGATACAATAACCAGGTGCAAATAGATCTAGTCTGCAGTAGTTATTCGGAGATGAAAAGGCCTGGTACAGGAAAGATTAACTTAGAGTGCTGAGTGAAGACCACATCAACAACGTGTCGGAGGAAGCAACATGATTCTCGACTTTACTGAAACTTACACTCTCCGATCTGCAACGTCTCTCTTGTAGCGTCTGCAAAAGGTATTTTAGAGTGCAGTTTCACTACTTATTGCCGGCCGGTGTGGCCGAGCGGTTCTAGGCGCTTCTGCAACCACGCGACAGCTACGGTCGCAGGTTCGAATCCTGCCTCGGCCGTGTATGTGTGTGATGTCCTTAGGTTAGTTAGGTTTAAGTAGTTCTAAGTTCTAGGGGACTGATGACCTCAGATGTTAAGTCCTATAGTGCTCAGAGCCGTTTGAACCATTTGGAACCACTACTTATTTACGTTCGAAACATTTTGGTAGCACATAAGCTGCAATCACCATAGCCAAACAAAAACTCCAATGGTGGTGATGCTCGTTTGCAGTCCAGGTTCGCTTCATGTTCATCATAATTAATCGTGAACACAGCGTAAAATGTATATCGCTTATTCTGCATTATGTTTTGGAGACTATGCTCTATGGGAACGAGAGAACCGAAGATAAGCCTGCACATCCTTCAGTTTCGCCGGTGATGTACGACTGGCGAACAGTATAGTGGGCTTAAGTGTTTCTTCCTAAGACTGAATTTCTGAACATTGCGAATGCACTCCATTCCATTCTGGGTGTTCACTTTCATTTTATCATCACCTACGTCGTTTTCCTTCCATTAACGTTATTCATTTTAGATCATTGCTTCCCCAAAGTTTCGATATATATGAGTTATATAGATGGCAATCTCCCAAAGACCGGAAGTTATAAAAAATATATTCAATGTCGTTATGACCCACCTTGTCAAAACAGCTGCAGGTACAACGCTAGTCAATACGACGCGCGGATCAGCTGCAGTTTGTCTTTGGACTCATTCTGATTCCACTTAGAAAGTCTTCTGTTCCACTAGATGTACAACACGTAGGACTACGCACTGACTTTCCTAAGATTCGTGGCAGGAGTTCGTCCTTATGGCTCGCAATTCCTCATATTTTTTACTTGGATTAAATCAGGAATGCATCTTTTCTTTCATTAATTTCAAAACACCCAACCGATTTCACATAGGTATATCTTTCACGCGAACGCAAAAACAGTCTTGGGCAGCGTTTTACATTTGCTTTTACTGTCTGCGTAATCATTTACTTTTAATATATAAGATGTAAATAGAAAGATTTGGCCAAACTTTCAAGAAACATTCCCCACACGTAGCGAAATAAAATGTTTTATATGGACATGGGTCCGGAAACGCTTTATTTCCATGTTGCAGCTCATTTTCTACCTCTTTTCATAATCACATTAGCTAGGGGGAACACAACGATTGTTCTCATGTAGCACGCTTCAGGCAATCATGTAGCCAACATTAGTTCTTGTAGCTCATTCTCTTACACTGCCGCTGGGGTTGTCGTCAACTGCACGAAGAACTTCCCCCTCCACCTGGGGACTGTTCGTCTTTCTAGGCCTCCGCTAGTCGCGAGTAACAGGTTAAATGGCCCATGCTCGCTAATACCACGTTCAGTTGCTTGAAACGTCCTTCTGTTGGGGCACCTTCGTTCTGCAAATCTCCCCCGATACAAGCGACGAACGCCACGGCCATTAACATCTGCTAATCCGTACACCAAATCGGCATCTGCCAACTCCGCATTTGAGTACACTTCCATTATACTGTACCGGAAATCAAGTCCACAGTGAACAACAAATCGTTAACGCAACTTGCTTGCACCTTTTGTGGAGAACGCTAAGCAGTTGATTCTACGTGCTTGATGCTAATAGAACAATGAAGTTAGTCGTATGTCAACACAAGCAATGAAGTGAGTCACATGTCAGCATTACCTTCGTTCAGTGGGAACAACAAACCCTGGCGCTGAACTTAAGAGTAATAATTTACTGTACATTCTAAGCACACGTAACCAAGAAGGTATTTTGAAAATTTTATGTAAGAAAACGCTTCGTATGATGCTGGTACGTTCAGTTTATGTATGTCTCCCAAGGTTTATGTGATTATTAAGAGAAGTAGAAAATGAACTCTGATCTCTTAACAGAGAACCAAAGCGTTTCTGTTCCCATGTCCACACAACCCATTCTATTTCTCTATGTAAGAGCAATTTTTCCTGAAAGTTTGGCCATACCTCTTTGTTACAAGCTGTATTTCAATGCGATCTCCACCGGACGCAAGAGAAAGAGCTAGGCGATAGTGGAACTCCTTCCGTACTTCCGCGAACGTGTCTGTAGTTACCGCATTCACTACTGATGCTGTCGATGTTGCTGTTACCCATGGTAGCCATAAAGACGGAGTCTTTCACATAACCTTACAAAAACAAAAAGCAACAACAACATAACGTGCCATCATGCGACCTCAGAGATCAACGGCGAAATTGGAGATCTGTAGGCCAGTTACAGCCGATTCGCCGTTGAGGCAGCTCACTATTAAGAAATCTTACATGCCGAGGCTAGTGTGGTGGTGCTGCGTCTTGTTGAAACATGAGATTTTCGATTTGTTCCCGCAATTGTGTAATGAAGCAGCGAGTAGGCGAGCTAGCTGCAAGAGGGAGATCCCTACCTAGCAACCCCAAGTTCGCACCTTCATTCATATAGAAGACAATAGTCTTGATTGGTCGGATGAATCGTTTTGAAACGCCCGGTATTTGGTAACGAGTCTTGTTACGCCCCACGCTGGCCGCTAATTGTGCTGTGACGGAGTTTGTGTCGCATGCCAAGATACATAATGACAGATTTGTTTAATTACATTTACATAATGATGGGCGAAGTTTAATTAATTACTATTAATTACATTTATTCACCGATATCTACATCTACATGGCTTCTCTGCAATTCATAGTTAAGTGCCTGGCAGATGGTTCATCGAACAACCTTCAGACTATTTCTCTTCCAATACACTTTCTTAACAGGGCGTGGGAAAAAATGTGGACTTCAGTGTTTCCCTACGAGCTCTGATTTACTTTATTATGATTATCAGTTCTCCCTCTGTAGGCTGGTCACAATAAAATATTTTTGCATTCGGAGGGGAAAGTTGGCGTCGGAAATTTCGGGAAAAGATCTCGTCGCAACTAAAAACCGCTTCGTTTTTGTGACTGACACCCCGACTTGCTTATCATATGAGTGACACTCTGAGCCCTATTTCGCGCTAATACAAAATGAGCTGCCCTTCTTTGAACTTTTTCGATGTCCTCCGTCAAACAAATCTGGTAAGGATCCTATACAGCACATGAGTACTCTAGCAGAGGACGAACAAGCGTAGTGTAGGCAGTCTCTTTAGTAGACCTGTTGCATCTTCTAAGCATTCTGCCAATAAAATGTAGTGTATGGTCTGCCTTCTCGACATAATCTATGTTATCGTTTCAATGTAAATTGTTGCTAACTGTAATTCCTAAGTATTTAGTCGAATCGACAGCCATTAAATTTGTGTGATTTATCGTGTAACCGAAATTTACCGAATTTCTCTTTGTATTCATGTGGACGACCTCACACTTTTTCTTATTGAGAGACAATTGCGGCTTTTTCGCACCATATAGACACCGTGTGTAAATAATTTTTCGATTGTTTTTTATCTTCGGCTGACTTTACTTGACGTTAAATCACAGAATCATGTGCAAATAATCTAATATATCTGCTCAGATCGTGTCCTCAATCATTTACACAGATTTCAAAAGAGGGCCTGTAACACTCCCCTGGGGAACGCCAGATATGGTTTCTGTTTTAGTCGATGATTTTCCGTTTGTTACTGTGAACTATGATTGTTTTTACAGGAATCACGAATCCAGTCGCACAACTAAGATATACTCCATAGGTAGCAATTTGGTTAAGAAGTCTCTTGTGAGGAACTGTGTCAAAAGCCTTCTGGACATCTAGAAACATGAAATCGATTTTCGATACCCTGTTGACAGCACTCATTACTTCGTGAGAATAAAGAGCTAATAGTGTTTCTCAAGAACTCCGCTTTATTACATACAAGGTAAGATCAGTTGAGTGAGGCAGTTGCAATAAATACGGGGATAAGTGCTCCGGCTGCAGACTTGTTAGTATAGGTTCAAACGCAACACGTGGTTTCTGAAAGGCCTAAGTGATGCAGCAACGCTCCAACTTGTGAACTAGGGAATTCATCCCGTCCGGGATCGAACCAATGCATCGTAATTAATGGCTGTTGGTTCGGTTCGCAGGTCACCCTCAGTCGGGTTTTAACCCATTTTCTACACCAGTTTAGGCAAAAGCTGGATATTCCCCAAATGTCTACTCAGAAAATGTAATATACTAACAGTTAAAATACGATAACATAGAGAACAACAGTTAAACGATTCACAGGCGGACGTAGAATACGTCTTCCGCCTCTCAGGATAGCTGACGACTGTGGCCTAAGGATGGTCATCCCACTACAAAATTAAAATAAAATAGATTTGTCAAATCATAAGGAAATTGATCCCTAACTACGGTATAAAAGCTGGGTAAGAGACCTTATGGCAACTGACTGCCTTTGGTTTTCTTCATACATATTTTGTAGGTCAGTGTCACAACATTAATTTCCTAAGGTAGTGCGATGCCATTCTTAAAGACATTGAAAAAAAAATGACTTTCAAGAGTTCCCAGCACTGATATGTACAATGCTTTTCAGACACCTCAGCCGAATGTCCAGTAGCTGAGCGTGTATTGTTGTACTATCGTAATCACAAGGTCAATTGTTGAATTCTGGCGAAGAGTAATTTATTTTTGTAAGTATGATTTCAGTTCAACATTTATTTTGCAAACTGAAGTGTTATTTAACAAATATATCATCATCATTTTAATACATTGACATATTTTTACTTTCAATTACTAGTCGCATAGAAAGCCTTGTATTCATAATAGATTAAAATATAGTACATGATCGGGGAAGCCTTATTGTCAAATGAACATAAAGTTACAATAGCTGCTTTTATTGTGAACAGTTGTGTGCCTAGAGGAAAGTGGGGGGAATGTCGCTTCCGAGAAAAGATATGCTGTTCAACATTATAGTTTAATCATGGCTTTCGGATTGGTGCAACATTTGCACAGTGAAAGTATTGTTATTTATAAATAAAGCAAATAAGAATAATTATCATGGTAGCTGCGAAATCTGTTGATAATATGAATACAAATAAAAGTTCAATAGAAATCATGTTAATTGAATCAGCTGTGCGTTCTTGGTAAAACATTGGAAATTAACTAAAGAGACCCTGTTTTAGCCATGTTTCACAATTTGTTATTAATGTTATTGCACAACCTAGGTTTCGGGTTATAAGCCCATTTTCAAGTACATTACTGATTCCCAAAAATGATAGTGCACAGATAAACATGATGACAAGGTTCAAATGGTTCAAATGGCTCTGAGCACTATGGGACTGAACATCTGAGGTCATCACTCCCCTAGAACTTAGAACTACTTAAACCTAACTAACCTAAGGACATGACACACATCCATCCATGCCCGAGGCAGGATTCGAACCTGCGACCGTAGCAGTCGCGCGGTTCCAGACTGAAGCGCCTAGAACAGCTCGGCCACTTCGGCCGGCAATGACAAGGCAAAGACAATCATTTCAACTTCTTGACGCATCGATCCATACCTTAATCTACAATTATGTCAATGGCAATTTTTTAACAAATTACATACATTATTTACATTCAATAAATTATACTACAATGACCGGACTAAAGTTCTGCATCAGCCAAGATGTTTTCAACTACGATGGACTGGGACCCAAAGTTTTGCTTCTATCTTGGAGTTGTAATCTCATCTAAAAGAGGTGATTGATTGAACTGGGTTTGCTCGTTTAATAATAGGCGTAGGGATATACGCATCTCTTTTTTAATTTCTAAAATTTCTATCTGGTTGAGTTTTCCCCCTTTTCCTCTGTGTGTAGGACTTGTACATCCATTCTGTATTTGTGCGCCGACCGCTGGTGGCCGAGCGGTTCTAGGCGCTTCAGTCCGGAACCGCGCGATCGCTAAGGTCGCAGGTTCGAATCCGGCCTCGGGCATGGATGTGTGCGATGTCCTTAGGTTAGTTAGGTATAAGTAGTTCTAGGTTCTAGGGGACTGATGACCTCAGATGTTAAGTCCCATAGTGCTCAGAGCCATTTGAACCATTTTTCTGTTTGTGCTTATTGTTCAGACAATGTTCTGCAATGGCTGAATCAGGCTTCCTCAATCTCCAGCTTCTGTGGTGCTCTTTAAACCTGGTACAGATTGACCTCCCCGTCTCTCCAATGCACCAAGACTGACACTCACAGCATATGATTTTGTAAACCCGAAACCTAGGTCGTTCAATAACATTAATAATAAATTGTGAAACAAGGCTATAACAGTGTTTGTTTAGTTAATTCAATAGAGATATGATTTTACCGACAATCGCGCCACCAGACCTCGTGAATAGGAGTCTGGAACACTAAACATTAAGCTACGAACGATTCCATCTTATGTCTTCCACTTAACAGCGTTCGTAAAACTTCGAAGTTTAATTTTTCGAGTCGTTTTAATAATACCTTTTGGAACCTGATGCCCTGGTACTGATCTGAAGGTGATGGAAAATGTTATAGGTCCCCTTGCAAGACTGGATTCCAGTATTTCCTTAACACCGTAGCTTAGGTTACTTTCTGCATGGTCTGGCATATACCAGTCGACGGAGAAGAATGGAAAGCAGACACTAGAAAGGAAGGTCGTCGGGCACAAGAAGACATTTGAGATGTGGCACAGCGTGTTGTGCTTGGGGTGTGAGAAGGAGCGAGACAAACAAGAGTGAGGAGCGGAAAAGGTTATTGGGTTACCGGAGACAGCCGAATACGTCTTTGAAGAGATCCGCACCCATGCGTATGTACCTGCACACAAAAGGTTTCTATCCCGGCCGGGTGTTATAATATAGCTAATAAACCCGGCGTTTCCCGTGTATTCATTTTGCCAATTTTCTATGAACTGTGTTTGTAGTGTAATATTGCAAAACTCTCATTTCCATGTATTAGCGAAAACATCTTCGAAACTGGGAAATATTCCTATCTCTTGGTCTCCCTCTACGATTTTTACCCTCCATACTTCCCTCCAATACTAAATTGGTGGTCCCTTGATGCCTCAGAACGTGTCCTACCAACCGATCCCTTCTTCTGGCCAAGTTGTGCCACAAATTCCTCTTCTCCCCAGTTCTGTTCAGTAGTTACGTGATCTACCCACCCAATCTTCACCATTCTTCTGTAACACCACATTTCGAAAGCTTCAATTCTCCTCTTGTCTAAACTATTTATCGTCCCCGTTTCACTTCCATACATGGCTACACTCTACAGAAATACTTTCAGAAAAGACTTCCTGACACTTAAATCTATACTCGATGTTCACAGATTTCTCTTCTTCAGAAACGCTTTCTTTGCCATCGCCAGTCTACGTTTTATATCCTCTCTCCTTCGACCATCATCAGTTATTTAGCTCACCAAACAGCAAAACTCATCTACTTCTTTAGGTGTGTCATTTCATAATCTAGTTCCCTCAGCGTCACCTGATTTAATTCGACTACATCCACTATCCTCGTTTTGGTTTTGTTGATGTTCATCTCATATCCTCCTTTCAAGACACTGTCCATTCCCTTCAACTGCTCTTCCAGGTCCTGTACAAATGTATAAGCACAGCTTCTTTGCGTGTCTGCTACGCTATTTTGTAAACGTCTCTATGGCAACGCTCTCTAGATGGCTATTGTTTTCGTCGACAGCCGTTTGTGCTTCGTTGTTAAAAGCTTTATGAAACACTGGCCGTCCGGGATTTTCTGTAGTTGACTGGACTATAGGAGTGTCTTAGTAATAAAGAATAAATGTACTAAAACTTCATGCATGATGCGGCATTTTTTCACGCATCTCATCGTTTATGACGTCATATCTCTTGAAGTATGAGTCGTACGATGATGCATTTGTGTAAATACATTCAGCGGCATATGTAGAAACTTTCTGTGAAATATGTTGCGAACAGAGTTAGTAGCAAAGAGGTGATTAATTTAAACGTCATGCGTGATGAGACAGTTTTTCACATACGTTTTTGTTTATTGTGTCAATCCCCTGAGCTGTAATAGATAGGTGGTTCTTACCCCGGCAGGGACTGGTACCTGAGAGTAAGCAATATTTATACTAAATTTTGTTGAAATCGGTGGAGCGGTTTATGAGGAGATGTGGCAAGTACATACGTACACACACACATACATAAATACATCCCACAAAGATAAAAAGTCAGGCATCAGCCGCACAAGAAAACCTTTCTTTGGTTCACTTTACCGGTTTCGACAGTTTATACTGTCATCTTCAGAAGTGAAATAGGCTCAAATCATTGGTATGCCTACGGTAAAATAACAATCGGACGTTAGTGTCCTTTGCTACAGAGTTAATAAAAGGGAGTGAGACCCCTAAAAAAATATGGTATGTGCGATGAGTGGCAAACAGTTAACTGTCAAATTTCACGTCGTATATAGTGTGTGCGAGAAAAGTCAATCACCAACATACATGTACATACTACGTATGATGCGAAATTTGACAGTCAATTGTTTGCCAATCACCGGACGTATCGTATAGAGACCTCACTCTGTTTTAATGATTCTTTAGCAAGGGACACTACCGTTCGATTCTTATTTTGACGTAAGCTTACCAGTGATTTGAGCCTGTTACACTTCTGAAGATGACAGTATAAACTGTCTAAACTGGTAAATTGAAGCAAATAAATGTTTTCTTGCGCGGCTGACGACTGATGTTTTTATCTTTGTGGAAATATTCTGCAGCTGATGAACTACAACTGAACAAAATCATAAATATATCCAGTTTTGTAATACGAGGACTGTTCGGAAAGTAAGATCCGATCGGTCGCGAAATTGAAACCACAGTGAAAATCGAAAAATTTTATTAGCATCAGTTAACCACACCTTCCAGCTACGTCTCTAAACAGTCGCCACTCCGACTTAGACATTTATCGTAGCGTTGTGCATACTTTCCAGTGCTCTGATCACAGAAAGCAGCTGCCTGTGCTTTTCGCCGATTCTCTACACTGGACTGCCTTTCGTTGTTTGTGCCAAACTGTTGTCTTCGTAGCCAGCGGTTCATGTGAGCAGAGATGAACATAGGAGGGAGTCAATTAAAGGCTGTGTTTTGGGACACTTCCCATCGATAACGCTGCAGTAGTGTCTTCGTTGCCCCTGCAGAAATGTGGCTGAGAATTGTCTTGAAGAATGAAATGCGTGACGTTTATGTTATGTGGGCTGCGTAGCTTCAGGCGAAATCTCTCACCAGATCCAAATACTTACAAGGGAACCTCCCCATCGCACCCCCCTCAGATTTACTTATAAGTTGGCACAGTGGATAGGCCTTGAAAAACTGAACGCAGATCAATCGAGAAAACAGGAAGAAGTTAGGTGCAACTATGAAAAAAAGGCAAAATATAGAAACTGAGTTGTCCATGCGTAAGATAGGCAACATTAAGGAAGCGTGAGCTCAGGAGCACCGTGGTCCTGTGGTTCGCGTGAGCAGCTGCGGAACGAGAGGGCCTTGGTTCAAGTCTCTCGTCGCATGAGAATTTTACTTTCTCTATTTTCGCAAAGTTATGATCTGTCCGTTCGTTCATTGACGTCTCTGTTCACTGTAAGAAGTTTAGTGTATGTGTTTTGCGACCGCACCGCAAAACCGTGCGATTAGTAGACGAAAGGACGTGCCTCTCCAATGGCAACCGAAAACATTTGATCGCAAGGTCATAGGTCAACCGATTCCTCCAAAGGAAAACACTTCTGATATATTATATACGACACTGGTGACGGCATGTGTGTCACATGACAGGAATATGTTGTCGACCCACCTAACTTGGCGAATGGGTAAAAAGATTCTTCTACCTTGCCCGATTTAGGTTTTCTTGTTTAGGTGTAGCGTCCCCATACTACGGCGCAGTTACTTCGCATCGGAGGGACGGATAGTAATTGTCTGAAAATAAAAAATTAAAATTTTCATACGAGGTAAGACTTGAACCAAGGACCTCTCGTTCCATAGCTGTTCACGCTAACCACAGGACCACAGTGCTTCTGAGCTCACGGTTCCTTAATGTTGCCTATCTTGCACATGGACTACTCAGTTTCTATATTTTCATTTTTTTCCTAGTTGCACATAACTTCTTTTCTGTTTTCTCGATTGATCTGTGTTCAATTTTTCAAGGCCTATCCACTGTACCAACTTATAACTAAATCTGAGGGGGGTGCGATGGGGAGGTTCCCTTGTTAGCAGTAGACACTGTTGTTTTAAGAACTTCTACGTGATCACTTTGCGCTCTGAACTGAAAAGAGCGACGTGAAGCGATCTGCAGGCACACGAAAGACACTGCCCAACACATCTGTGCAAAGTTCCATCAGATTTTCACAGTGGTTTCCATTTCGCGCCAAATCGGACCTTACTTCCCAAATACGCCTCGTACATGTAGACTGAGCGCCTTGACTCTTGGCCACGCTTAGATTAAATCTCTAAAGAATCTGTACAACTAGGCTTGCATAGGTTCAGAGTTAGACCTGACGGTCCTGGTTTTTAGTGCTGTCCAGGGTAGGGTCCGGAGTTACAAATATGTCAAGGGTTTGAGAATGTACTGATTGACGATGATCTTTTTATATTTGAGGCCTATGTGTTGGACATCCTGATTTTTATATATTCTCTTACGGCCGTGCCTCTCTCAGCCGATCCATGAGCAAACGACTACGTCGATGGGGAGGCCTGAGCTACCGGTTGCGCCACAACGTTTCACTTAGTCATTTGCCAGCATAACAGGAACAATGTGTGTGTGAAGTATCTAATCTACACGTTTCCGATCATTTTATCTCTATTCGTTTTGCCTTGTCATTCATTAATGGGCAAAAGTAAATGTATGTTTAATGTTAACCTACAACAAGCAAATAAATTCAAACAATGAACGTATTTATTGATAACTATAAACTGGAGAATTTTGTTTTGCGTATAACGGAATGGGCGATATAAAAGACCACGTGAAACAGCTACACCTAGGAGTGCAAGTAATGCTACTGCTTCACCGAACGTAGGAGATTTTTAAAGCCAAAGATGGAAATAACAGTGATGTGGAGTGCGTTGCTGAAGAGGCTACAGTTTCATACCTCACTACTTGACACGAACATGGTTTAAAAACATGAGACTGCGCATGTGAGCCTAAAAGTTATATGACTGAAAATTTTCATCTGCTAAAACCAAAGCCGAGGCAGTTATTATTATGTCTAGTGAAAATTAGAACTGAATAAATAAAGTTTATTGTCTCAGTAGTTCTTTAAGACTTGTAAGTAATTTCAAAAATATGTTCTGGGTTGGACCCAACAACTTTAATATTACACTCTAAAAACAAAGGACACACCATGTAGGAATTATCCGAATCGGACGGAAATCGGTAGATGTGACGTCCATGTGCAGATACACAAACAGATGATCACAGTTTCACAAAAAATGGATAATCTACTCAAGAGAAAGAGCTTCAGGAACTGAGCAAGTCAGTAGCGCATTTGTCCTCCTCTGGCCCTTATGCAAGCAGTTGACGGAGTTGTTGGATGTCCTCCTGAGCGATATTGTGCCAAATTTAGTCGAATTATGCGTTAAGTCTTCAGAATCTCAGCTGGTTGGAGATTCCTGCCCATAATGCTGCGAACATTCTCAGTTGGAGAGAGATCCGACGAAATATTTTGCCAAGGTGGGGTTTGGCAAGCGCGAAGACAAAGAGGGGAAACTCTCGCCGCTGCTGAGATGTTAGCTCAAGACGGCTTACCATGAAGAGCAACAAAACTGTGCAGAGCATGTCATCGACGTAGCAATGTGCTGTAAGGGTGCTGTGGATGGCAACCAAAGGGGTCCTGCTATGGAATGAAATGCCCCACCAGATCATCACTCGAGGCTGTTAGGCAGTGTAGCGGACAACAATCAAGTTATTTGTTGATCCATTATGGACTGTGGGACAACGGCTGACATGTACTTCTTGATAATATACCAACAACCATGTGTATTGTAGAAATTTCTTTTATGTACTTCTTATTTGCTACCAGTTTCGGCATTGCATTGATGCCATCTTCAGGCCCCACACGTCATAGTCGTAAAATCGCTATGCACGGAAGGAGCCATGTAACTGGATCCGTGAATCAAATCGCTATCCAACAGCTCCTGATGGCCAGTCGGTTCGCTGGCCACCAGCAGCTGTTGCATAGCGATCTGATTTACGGATCCAGTTATGTGGCTCCTTCCGTGTACATGCGATTTTACGACTATGACGTGTGGGGCCTGAAGATGGCATCAATGTAATGCCGAAACTGGTAGCACATAAGAAGTTCATAAAATAAATTTTTACAATAGATACGACTGTAGGTATATTATTGCATCAATAGAGACAGTTAAGCTGGTACATGACTGCTGTCCATAGGGTCACCAAACCCATCTTCGGCCTGGAATCTCATTAACTGGATTAGACTTGTATTCAGTGATGAACCCCACTTCGAAATGAGCTCCGACGATCAGCGAAGACGTGTCTGGAGACGTCCTAGACTACAGTGGGATACCAACCTGACTGCTGCCCTCCGCACGGACCTATAGCTAATAGTGATTGTGTAAGGTACCACTTCAGTTCATAGCAGAGTTCTTCGGCTCTCATCCGCGGTACCCTTACGGCCGAGCGGTACGTCGACGATATTCTACGCCCCATTTAGTTGCCCCTATCGGCAAACCGTCCTTGGCTTACATTTCAGCCTGACTAAGCACGCCCACACATGCGAGAGTGTCTGCTGTTTGCCTTCGTGCTTGCTGAAACCTACGTGGGCCAGTGGGGTCGTCGTATCTCTTTCCAACTGAGAACCTCCGTAACATTATATGCAGGGCCCTTCAACCTTCTCGCGATTTTGACGACGTAGCGCTTCAGTTGGACGAAATGTGGCACGATTTCCCTCAAGAAGACATCCAACAACTCTGTCAATCAATGAATCAATACCAAGCCGGATAACACCTTGTATAAGGGCCAGAGGTAGACCAATGCCTTATTGACTTGCTGACTTTGTGAAGCTACTTCTCTTGAATAAATAATCCATGTTTTGTGAAACTGTAAATATCTGACTTTGTGAAGCTACTTCTCTTGAATAAATAATCCATGTTTTGTGATATTGTAAATATCTGTGTCTCTGTACGTGTACATCACATCTATCTACTTGCGTCCCATTCGGATAATTCCCTCGTGATGCGTCACGGATACTTTTTTTTTTTTGAGATATGTACTGGCTAAGGCCCCAAATGGTAAGCCCAGTTACAACATATTACGTCAACTAGTGCATAACTTCTAATCCTTGACACAGTACTCGTTAAAGCCTGTGCTATGGTAAGTGAGCAGGATTCACCTTATGAGAAAGGATTTTCGCATATGTACAGTGATTATGTACAGTGAAATAGAAGAGGAGGAGGAGGAGGAGGAAATTAGTGTTTAACGTCCCGTCGACAACGAGGTCATTAGAGACGGAGCGCAAGCTCGGGTGAGGGAAGGATGGGGAAGGAAATCGGCCGTGCCCTTTCAAAGGAACCATCCCGGCATTTGCCTGAAGCGATTTAGGGAAATCACGGAAAACCTAAATCAGGATGGCCGGAGACGGGATTGAACCGTCGTCCTCCCGAATGCGAGTCCAGTGTGCTAACCACTGCGCCACCTCGCTCGGTGATTTTCGCATAGATATCGACCCCGTGTACCTGAATGGTGCCAAACCAGACTCACATCCACTCTGCATTTCGAACTTGCTTGACGGATCGTTCTTATTACAATCACACGTCAGGATGGTTCAAAAGCAAACCAGAAGTTGCTACCAATGTGACAATAATACGGTCGCCAGCCTAATTAGGCATTAACTGAGTTTCTTCCCTGTACAAGTTAGTATATATTCATGCAAAACAACAAGTTGTAACACTGCATAGTATAGTAGAATTTTAGAACCAGAAAATCTATTGAACTGATAGTTTCACGTTCTGTACTGATATGGAAAATCATGAATACATAACACTACACTATAATGTTTACTACAAAACTTTGTACTGTCTATTAATCTGATTAAAATCGGGCATAGGTTACCCT
The DNA here is from genome assembly GCF_023898315.1 of Schistocerca nitens. NCBI lineage: Eukaryota > Metazoa > Arthropoda > Insecta > Orthoptera > Acrididae > Schistocerca > Schistocerca nitens. Next base: position 109,085,088 of record NC_064615.1, read on the forward strand.
AGAAATTGTACTTTCATGCCACACACAAAATGTGAATTTTGATAAAGATAAAACACTGATACAATTTTGACTTTTATATTGACTTTAACATTTGCTGGTCAAACCAATTTAGAACACTTCAGAATTCAAATGAATGAGGGGGGGTCCCTGAAACTGTTATGATCGCCGTATTTAAAAAATTGATTACTGAGTTTATTATGCGTTCAAGATTTCCAGTATCTAAGTTACTACTCTTTTTATCTTATTTACTGCTCATTTAAATGCCTTTAAATCTGTCTCGAAATAATAAAATTCATTACTATATCAATACTAAAGTTATCTTTCGACTTCATTAGAACTTCGTTATTCATTTACTGGTTCATTAACAAAACATTTCTTTAAACACCATTCTAACATAGCTAGTTCAGCAAATAATTATTATTAACACAAATTTTAATTTTCATTTCCGGACACTCGGATTGCACAACGTTTGGAAAGGACCCTGTCTAGGTTAGTTGTGAGGATAATTAAATGATGGAAAGTTCTGGTAAAATTTAGGTTATTATTCCACCAAACAAACACAGTTCACTCTCTGATCCATACGAATACAGTACTAAAAGTTTCAACCTTCTAGTATCGATGCGGCGGTTCGGTTAGCGGGCGGCAAGATGGCGAGGCACACAGCACACATACAAACACAGCTATGGCTCTTGACGTATCGGCACTTTAATTCTTCTTAGCGTCGCAATACTTTTCCATTTGTATGGAATTTTGCCATGCTGTGTGGGCGTTGGAATGGTATACGCGAGGCTCAGTGAAGCTATGTCTTCCAGTAGAGCCTCCTCGCTCCAGAAGGTGTTGCTCAAACCAGTGCCAAACTCCAACTACTACTGCTGAGCCCGTTGTGCCGTGCAGTGCCCGTGCGCATTTTCCCGCGCTCGCCTGCCATCCGCCTTATACCGCTCCCTGACAGACCGGGTATTCACCCGAGGTTTTGCATTCTACATATCCTAACACATTGCCTACGTATGGACGAGACGCACAGTTACAATTTTAAACATCTTACAACTGTTTCAACATTTGTTACATTTCAATTCAATTACAATATTACTTGACATTTGACATAAACATTAATATTCACATTGAAACTTATTTACAGTTTTCTTAACATAATGGCATAAAACAAAAAGAAATGAAATCAGAACATCAATTACACAAGCTTATCGTAAAATCAGATGAAAAGAATTGCTTATACAGGGTGTTACAAAAAGGTACGGCCAAACTTTCAGGAAACACTCCTCACACACAAATAAAGAAAAGATGTTATGTGGACATGTGTCCGGAAACGCTTAATTTCCATGTTAGAGCTCGTTTTAGTTTCGTCAGTATGTACTGTACTTCCTCGATTCACCGCCAGTTGGCCCAATTGAAGGAAGGTAATCTTGACTTCGGTGCTTGTGTTGACATGCGACTCATTGCTCTACAGTACTAGCATCAAGCACATCAGTACGTAGCATCAACAGGTTAGTGTTCATCACGAACGTGGTTTTGCAGTCAGTGCAATGTTTACAAATGTGGAGTTGGTAGATGCCAATTTGATATATGGATTAGCACGGGCCAATAGCCGTGGCGCGGTACGTTTGTATCGAGACAGATTTCCAGAACGCAGGTGTCCCGACAGGAAGACGTTCGAAGCAGTTGATCGGCGTCTTAGGGAGCACGGAACATTCCAGCCTATGACTCGAGACTGGGGAAGACCTAGAACGACGAGGACACCTGCAATGGACGAGACAATTCTTCGTGCAGTTGACGATAACCCTAATGTCAGCGTCAGAGAAGTTGCCGCTGTACAAGGTAACGTTGACCACGTCACTGTATGGAGAGTGCTACGGGAGAACCAGTTGTTTCCGTACCATGTACAGCGTGTGCAGGCGCCATCAGCGGCTGATTGGCCTCCACGGGTACACTTCTGCGAATGGTTCATCCAACAATGTGTCAATCCTCATTTCAGTGCAAATGTTCTCTTTACGGATGAGGCTTCATTCCAACGTGATCAAATTGTACATTTTCACAGTCAACATGTTTGGGCTGACGAGAGTCCGCACGCAATTGTGCAATCACGTCATCAACACAGATTTTCTGTGAACGTATGGGCAGGCATTGTTGGTGATGTCTCGATTGGACCCCATGTTCTTCCACCTACGCTCAATGGCACGTTATCATGTTTTCATACGGGATACTCTACCTGTGCTGCTAGAACATGTGCCTTTACAAGTACGACACAACATGTGGTTCATGCGCGATGGAGCTCCTGCACATTTCAGTCGAAGTGTTCGTACGCTTCTCGACAACAGATTCGGTTACCGATGGATTGGTAGAGGCGGACCAATTCCATGGCCTCCACGCCCTCCCGACCTCAACCCTCTTGACTTTCATTTACGGGGGCATTTGAAAGCTCTTGTCTACGCAACCGCGGTACCAAATGTAGAGACTCTTCGTGCTCGTATTGTGGACGGCTGTGATACAATACGCCATTCTCCAGGGCTGCACCAGCGCATCAGGGATTCCATGCGACGGAGGGTGAAAGCATGTATCCTCGCTAACGGAGGACATTTTGAACATTACCTGTAACAAAGTGTTTGAAGTCACGCTGTACGTTCTGTTGCTGTGTGTTTCCATTCCATGATTAATGTGATTTGAATAGAAGTAATAAAATGAGCTCTAACAGGGAAAGTAAGCGTTTCCGGGCACATGTTCACATGTCTTCTTTCTTTGTGTGTGAGGAATGTTTCCTGAAAGTTTGGCCGTACCTTTTTGTAACACCCTGTATGTACAATAGTACAGAGTCGTTGTTACAAACTGTGCCAAGTACGAGAATGAGAATGCAGTCATACTAGGCACGGTCATGTACTATGTGACGTAAACGTTGAAATGATTCTTTAAGTTTTTGATCTGAGGATGACCGAGTGCCGAAACGCGTAATTGGAAATAATGCAGTGGGAGCTGGACAGAGAAACTGCGTGTACACGCGGAGGCGACACAGGCGTTCCGGCAGGCAGAGCTTGGCGCGCAGCCGGACGGCTGCGCTGGTCGTTGCCCGGAGCCCGCAGCGCTCGCGTCACGGCACTTGTGCGCGGCGTCACTCGCTGCGTCTGCAGGGCGCCCGCTGCCAGCTGCCCGCCGCGGCTCCAGCTGCCGCCAGCTAAATGCAGACGTCTGCCGTCATCCCTCACACGCGCGCCATGGCCTTCTACGGACACCGGCGCCCGCAAACACGGATGACTCTACTGTCTTCATCGCGGTGCACCGCCTCAGGCGAAAACACTGCAGCGACGTACGCCGTCGAATCGCCTCACTGTGCCCCCTTCTGGATGCGTACTGTACAAATCGTGGTTCGTCCCAGTTATTCATGAGCAACTGAATCAGAGACACGCACTTATTAATACACTAACGGAAAAAAGATCGCAACACAAAGATAGAGTTCTGCGACATAAATGAAAGTTCGTAGTCGTTGAAAGTTGTTGTTGTTGTGGTCTTCAGTCCTGAGACTGGTTTGATGCAGCTCTCCATGCTACTCTATCCCGTGCAAGCTTCTTCATCTCCCAGTACCTACTGCAACCTACATCCTTCTGAATCTGCTTAGTGTATTGATCTCTTGGTCTCCCTCTACGATTTTTACTCTCCACGCTGTCCTCCAATGCTAAATTTGTGATCCCGTGATGCCTCAAAACATGTCCTACCAACCGATCCCTTCTTCTAGTCAAGTTGTGCCACAAACTTCTCTTCTCCCCAATCCTATTCAATACCTCCTCATTAGTAACGTGATCTACCCACCTTATCTTCAGCATTCTCCTGTAGCACCACATTTCGAAACTTCTATTCTCTTCTTGTCCAAACTGGTTATCGTCCATGTTTCACTTCCATACATGGCTACACTCCATACAAATACTTTCAGAAACGACTTCCTGACACTTAAATCTATACTCGATGTTAACAAATTTCTCTTCTTCAGAAACGATTTCCTTGCCATTGCCAGTCTACATTTTATATCCTCTCTACTTCGACCATCATCAGTCATTTTACTCCCCAAATAGCAAAACTCCTTTACTACTTTAAGTGTCTCATTTCCTAATCTAATCCCCTCAGCATCACCCGATTTAATTTGACTACATTCCATTATCCTCGTTTTGCTTTTGTTGATGTTCATCTTATATCCTCCTTTCAAGACACTGTCCATTCCGTTCAACTGCTCTTCGAAGTCCTTTGCTGTCTCTGACAGAATTACAATGTCATCGGCGAACCTCAAAGTTTTTACTTCTTCTCCATGAATTTTAATACCTACTCCGACTTTTTCTTTTGTTTCCTTTACTGCTTGCTCAATATACAGATTGAATAACATCGGGGAGAGGCTACAACCCTGTCTCACTCCTTTCCCAACCACTGCTTCCCTTTCATGCCCCTCGACTCTTATAACTGCCATCTGGTTTCTGTACAAATTGTAAATAGCCTTTCGCTCCCTGTATTTTACCCCTGCCACCTTCAGAATTTGAAAGAGAGTATTCCAGTTAACGTTGTCAAAAGCTTTCTCTAAGTCTACAAATGCTACAAACGTACGTTTGCCTTTTCTTAATCTTTCTTCTAAGATAAGTCGTAAGGTTAGTAATGCCTCACGTGTTCCAACATTTCTACGGAATCCAAACTGATCATCCCCAAGGTCCGCTTCTACCAGTTTTTCCATTAAGTATCTAACCAAAATTGTATCCTTTTATTCTGTGAAAGTATCAGTGATAAGATTGTTCTAAATTAATTATTCAGCAAACCTGCATCTGACTGCGTCTGTGAACTTGTTTCTTGCACTCCTCCATTTTTGTCAGAAATGCAACATATATTTGACTCAGCAATAAAATTTACGAGAATAATGCCATTTGTGCAATGGCATTAAGATGGTACTGAAAAATTAACTTTTGGCCCTGATGTTTACTTGGTTCTTTCATTGGTGGGTAACTTTACTCTACTACTCATTTTCACATTCAATTTAAGCAAAGGATTTGATTCAGGCTGTTAGAAACACAGTGTTGATCTCAATATACAGGGTGTTACAAAAAGGTACGGCCAAACTTTCAGGAAACATTCCTCATACACAAATAAAGAAAAGATGTTATGTGGACATGCGTCCAAAGAGCTCATCCATGTTAGAGCTCATTTTAGTTTCGTCAGTATGTACGCTCAATGGAGCACGTTATCATGATTTTATACGGGATACTCTACCTGTGCTGCTAGAACAGTGCCTTTACAAGTACGACACAACATGTGGTTCATGCGCGATGGAGCTCCTGCACATTTCAGTCGAAGTGTTCGTACGCTTCTCAACAACAGATTCGGTGACCGATGGATTGGTAGAGGCGGACCAATTCCATGGCCTCCACGCCCTCCTGACCTCAACCCTCTTGACTTTCATTTATGGGGGCATTTGAAAGCTCTTGTCTACGCAACCCCGGCACTAAATGTGGAGACTCTTCGTGCCCGTATTGTGGACGGCTGTGATACAGTACGCCATTCTCCAGGCCTGCATCAGCGCATCAGGGATTCCATGCGACGGAGGGTGGATGCATGTATCCTCTCTAGCGGAGGACATTTTGAACATTTCCTGTAACAAAGTGTTTGAAGTCACGCTGTACGTTCTGTTGCTGTGTGTTTCCATTCCATGATTAATGTGATTTGAATAGAAGTAATAAAATGAGCTCTAACACGAAAAGTAAGCGTTTCCGGACCCATGTCCAAATAACATATTTTCTTTCTTAGTGTGTGAGGAATGTTTCCTGAAAGTTTGGCCGTACCTTTTTGTAACACCCTGTATATAGTGTTTAAGTTTTACGTCATACACAGAACCTACCGTAGCACGAAACACTCTTACAAAAATTTTTCCAAACGCTTACTATGTCAAACCTTGGACATACAAATCCTAACTCTGAATATTATCCAACAAAACCAATTTGAAATCATTATATACACTCCTGGAAATGGAAAAAAGAACACATTGACACCGGTGTGTCAGACCCACCATACTTGCTCCGGACACTGCGAGAGGGCTGTACAAGCAATGATCACACACACGGCACAGCGGACACACCAGGAACCGCGGTGTTGGCCGTCGAATGGTGCTAGCTGCGCAGCATTTGTGCACCGCCGCCGTCAGTGTCAGCCAGTTTGCCGTGGCATACAGAGCTCCATCGCAGTCTTTAACACTGGTAGCATGCCGCGACAGCATGGACGTGAACCGTATGTGCAGTTGACGGCCTTTGAGCGAGGGCGTATAGTGGGCATGCGGGAGGCCGGGTGGACGTACCGCCGAATTGCTCAACACGTGGGGCGTGAGGTCTCCACAGTACATCGATGTTGTCGCCAGTGGTCGGCGGAAGGTGCACGTGCCCGTTGACCTGGGACCAGACCGCAGCGACGCACGGATGCACGCCAAGACCGTAGGATCCTACGCAGTGCCGTAGGGGACCGCACCGCCACTTCCCAGCAAATTAGGGACACTGTTGCTCCTGGGGTATCGGCGAGGACCATTCGCAACCGTCTCCATGAAGCTGGGCTACGGTCCCGCACACCGTTAGGCCGTCTTCCGCTCACGCCCCAACATCGTGCAGCCCGCCTCCAGTGGTGTCGCGACAGGCGTGAATGGAGGGACGAATGGAGACGTGTCGTCTTCAGCAATGAGAGTCGCTTCTGCCTTGGTGCCAATGATGGTCGTATGCGTGTTTGGCGCCGTGCAGGTGAGCGCCACAATCAGGACTGCATACGACCGAGGCACACAGGGCCAACACCCGGCATCATGGTGTGGGGAGCGATCTCCTACACTGGCCGTTCACCACTGGTGATCGTCGAGGGGACACTGAATAGTGCACGGTACATCCAAACCGTCATCGAACCCATCGTTCTACCATTCCTAGACCGGCAAGGGAACTTGCTGTTCCAACAGGACAATGCACGTCCGCATGTATCCCGTGCCACCCAACGTGCTCTAGAAGGTGTAAGTCAACTACCCTGGCCAGCAAGATCTCCGGATCTGTCCCCCATTGAGCATGTTTGGGACTGGATGAAGCGTCGTCTCACGCGGTCTGCACGTCCAGCACGAACGCTGGTCCAACTGAGGCGCCAGGTGGAAATGGCATGGCAAGCCGTTCCACAGGACTACATCCAGCATCTCTACGATCGTCTCCATGGGAGAATAGCAGCCTGCATTGCTGCGAAAGGTGGATATACACTGTACTAGTGCCGACATTGTGCATGCTCTGTTGCCTGTGTCTATGTGCCTGTGGTTCTGTCAGTGTCATCATGTGATGTATCTGACCCCAGGAATCTGTCAATAAAGTTTCCCCTTCCTGGGACAATGAATTCACGGTGTTCTTATTTCAATTTCCAGGAGTGTATCTTCACTCATTTACGTGCTAAGGTTTGGTCTGGGGCATGCCTGCGACCCCTCGGTTTTTTACTACGCGTGCCCAGCTCTCTTAACCATCAAAGATATTATACTCCTTCCACCTTGCGGTTGGCAACTACCGACTATTTTCTGGAGCTACTCTCATCAGACATTAGCACATACCTTTCATCGTCTTTCTACATCTGAAAGATAATGTCTGTATAAATTTCGAACCAAACGCATAACGTAACTTAAGTCTGTGTTCTCCCTTACGGCAGGTCCTGTCATGGGGGAAGCCCCATCAGAGAGGTCCACCGCATGAGCGTCTAGGAAAGTGATTCCAGTGGTGGTTTCCCGTTGCCTTCCACTGATGGTGATGAAATGATAATGAGGACAACACAACACCCTGTCCCTGAGCGGAGAAAATCTCCGACCCAACTGGGAATCGAACCCGTGCCCCGTGGCGTGACAGGCCGCCGTGCTGACCATTGATCTACCTTTTTTTTTTTCTTTCTCATTTTGTTCGATATAGTTCGTAGCGTTTGGTCTGGGCGGACGTCACAAGACATCCGTTCAAGTTGATCGTTGATTCCTTGACTCAGTTTTTTTTATTACAGAGAGAACGCAGCTCTCTGACCGAACACGCTGAGCCACCGTGCTGGCAATTTTTTTTTTTGTTCGCTTTTGTTCGTTGCATCTGCTCAGTGCGAACATCATATGACATCCGTTTAAGTTCGTTGTTGATCGATTAACTCAGTTTATTTTATTACAGAGGGTAGCTATCCCTCTGACCGAACACGCTGAGCTACCGTGCCTACTTCCTGGCAGATTAAAACTGTGTGCCGGACCGAGACTAGAACTCGGGACCTTTGCCTTTCGCGGGCAAGTTCTCTACCACCTAAGCTAACCAAGCACAAAAAGGTTCGCAACACCAAGATGGAGTTCTGCGACATAAATGAAAGTTAGTAGGCGTGTTTCTACATCCGAAAGATAATGTCTGTATAAATTTCGAACCAAACGCATAAGGTAAGTCTGTGTTCTGCCTTACGGCAGGTCCTGTCATGGGGGAAGCCTCGTAAGAGAGGTCCACCGCATGAGCTTCTAGGGAAGTGATTCCAGTGGTGGTTTCCAGTTGCCTTCTACTGATAATGATGAAATGATAATGAGGACAACACAACACCCAGTCCCTGAGTGGAGAAAATCTCCGACCCAACCGCGAATCGAACCTGGGCCCCTTCTTTTTTTTATGAATTGTCACGCTGACTTTTTCTTTATTTGCCTACGCGTAGGTCTGTTACAAAAGAATTAAAAATCTGGCTTCCAGCGGGTCTCGAAAGGCGAACAAAGGCAGCGTACACGTGACAGGCAAGCACGTTACCTTTTTTATTTTATATTTTTTTCTTTCTTCCAATTTTTTATTTTTTGGTTTTTCTATTTTTTATTTTTATTTTTTTACTTGTTTTTTTAATAAAATAAAAATAAAAATGAAAACGCGGTTCCTCCGGTTTATGGTCCAACATCGCAACCACTTTTTTTTTGGGAACAGGAAGGCAGGGTAAACAAACAATCTTTATTCGTACAATTGTGATGTCCTAGGCATAAGAAAAGTATCGAGACAGCAAAAACAATTTGGAAACCATAAAATCAAAGTAAAGGCCGCCCTCCCTTTTTCTTTTTTTTTACATGAAGAAAGTAAATGACAATCCTAGTCACGGGCGGGAGTGAAAATGAAGTTATCATCTGCGTCACAGTCCCTGCAGCACGCGGTGTCGCATCATAAATCTGGCATAAAAGCCATATAATCTTGACCATTTCTGCCATTGTGGGCGGCATGGATTTCTCCTGCGTCGACCACTCGAAGGACCATTATCTGAGGCGGTTTCGGTGTTTACCATCGTTGTGTGTGTGTGTGTGTGTGTTTTTTTTTTTTTCACGTCAACATAATCCAGTCATAACTGGCGCCAACAGGTAGGGGTCAGTTTTCTTCTCAGTGTGCAATATGCCAATATAATTGAACCGCGCAGTACTGTCTCTAGTCATTAGTCGTTCTGCTGCAGGAGTCTTCTCAGTTCTGGGACACCCCAGCTGCCGGGCGGATTGTGAAAAACACTTCCTATTAAAATTGGAAAAGTAAGTGCTGTATTTCGTATGACTCCGTATGGGCTCGTGTTGTTCTTGTAAATACATCCAATAATCCATCACGGACTTAATATCGTACGAATACAAATATTTCGTCGCATGTCCAGCAATCCAATTGTTTGGGAAAAAAGGTCTTGTGCGGTAGAAAAAGTACATCCGATGTGATTTCTGTGTAGTTAGTGCGCCGAAGGAAGGCTACCACTCAGCTACCGATGCGGGCAACCGCATAGGAGTGATGCTAGTAGCGGCACTATGTAGATGCAAGTCAGGTTTGCTTTAAATACGCGCTATAACGGTCGTGAGCGTTTGTTACCTTTGAGATCGGGTGTGGTGAGCTGATGTTAGTCAATAATGCCTTTAAGGCGACGCAAACGCCATTACAGCATCTCACTGAGTTTGAACGAGGTCGTGTACTAGGGCTACGAGGAGTTGGGTATTCCTTCTGTGATATTGGAGAAAGACTTGGAGCGAATGTAGCCACTCCACATGACTGCCGCCGGAGGTGGTCACGGGGAATGTAGCGTCGCAGGAAGACTGGACTCTGGCCGGGCACTTAGTACTACCGAGAGAGCATCGTGTTAAGCGTATGGCCCTGGGGCATCCTACTGCAACTGCAGTAGCAATTTGAGAGGCAGTTAGCACTGCAGTGACACGACGAACTTTAAAAACCGGTTACTTCAAGGACAGCTCCGAGTCTGACCCCCTGCAGCGTGTATTCCACTGACCCCAAACCTTCACCATTTGCAACTACGGTGGTGTCAAGCTAGAGCTAAGTGGAGGGCAGGGTGGATGCCTGTTGTGTTTTTTTGATGAAAGCTGCTTCTCCTTCGGAGTGAGTGATGGCCGTGTGTTGGTTAGGAGGGGCCAGTTGAGGGCCTGCAATCAACCTATCTGCATGCTAGACGCATTGGAGCTTAGAACTACACCTGGAGCTGTGATTTCGTATGACAGCAGGACCACTCTCGTGGTTATCCCACGCACCATGACTGCACATTTGTACGTCGGTCTAGTGATTCGATCTGTTGGGCTACCATTCACGAACAACATTCCAGACGGTCTTTTCCAACAGCGTAACACTCATCCCCATATCGCTGTTGTAACCCAACGTGCTGTACAGAGTCTCGACATGGTTCCCTAGCCTGTATCAGATCTGTCTCCAGTGGAGCACGTATGCTACAGAACAACTCCAGCGTCATTAACAAACGGCATCAACGTTGCCCATACTGACTGACCAGGTACAACAGGCATGGAATTTCATCCCACAAACTGACATCTGGCACCTGTAAAAAACAATGCTTTCACGTTTGCGTGCTTCCCTTCACGTTTTTGGCGGTAACACTCATTATTCATGCACTAGCCCTTCGCATTATCTCTCGCTTAAGTTAACCAGCGATCTTGTAACATTAATAAATGAAATATGTGAGTTAGACAAATGTATTCATGAAATTTCATCACTCTACATAATTTTGTTATGTTCTCATTTTTTTTCTCACTGTAGTTTGAAACCCCGACGATGGCTGAAAACACGTTAAGCACGGACTACACGTGACAGAGAGACAATCGGGAGGACCCCACTGATCGCTGATCAGTATCCTTCAACGCCCCCGTAACTCAGATTGATTTCACTACATTGTTGTAACCGCGACTGTTCCGGTCGCAGGGTTGCCGAGAACGAAGCGCGGCAGGACCAAGCGGGAGCGGCCCGCCAACAAACAAACGAATGGGAAAGGACGGACACGAACAACGACGGGACGACCGAGCAAGACCTTACGACGATGACACGCAAGAAGCAACGGGGTTACAAGCAACAACCAAATCAATCCACAACGTCCACACGTAAACGAAAACAAAGTACGGTAAACACGCTGTCTGTACCGAGCGAGGTGGCGCAGTGGTTAGACACTGGACTCGCATTCGGGAGGACGACGGTTCAATCCCGCGTCCGGCCATCCTGATTTAGGTTTTCCGTGATTTCCCTAAATCGCTCCAGGCAAATGCCGGGATGGTTCCTTTCAAAGGGCACGGCCGACTTCCTTCCCCGTTCTTCCCTAATCCGATGACCTCGCTGTCTGGTCTCCTTCCCAAAACAACCCAACCCCCACGCTGTCTGTAGCCGGGACGTCCATAGACTCACACGAATACCAGCCTGCTTAGCTGAATTTTTTTTTTCTTTATTGAATTTCAATTCCCCCCGAAGGGGGCGGGCTGACAGCAGCTTAGTATGCCGCTCTTCAGCCTACAGAGTTTGATAGAAAGATGAAGAGAATAAATAATAAAAACAGGCGATAAAATCGGAGACTTAAAGAGTAACATGGCGAAAAGAAATCGTGGAACTAAAAACAAGGTACAGAGGGATGATGACGCTAAGAAAATACGAGGGCAGTTCAATAAGTAATGCAACACTTTTTTTTTCTCGGCCAATTTTGGTTGAAAAAACCGAAAATTTCTTGTGGAATATTTTGAAACATTCCCGCTTCGTCTCGTATAGTTTCATTGACTTCCGACAGGTGGCAGCGCTGTACAGAGCTGTTAAAATGGCGTCTGTAACGGATGTGCGTTGCAAACAACGGGCAGTGATCGAGTTTCTTTTGGTGGAAAACCAGGGCATCTCAGATATTCATAGGCGCTTGCAGAATGTCTACGATGATCTGGCAGTGGACAAAAGCACGGTGAGTCGTTGGGCAAAGCGTGTGTCATCATCGCCGCAAGGTGAAGCAAGACTGTCTGATCTCCCGCGTGCGGGCCGGCCGTGCGCAGCTGTGACTCCTGCAATGGCGGAGCGTGCGAACACACTCGTTCGAGATGATCGACGGATCACCATCAAACAACTCAGTGCTCAACTTGACATCTCTGTTGGTAGTGCTGTCACAATTGTTCACCAGTTGGGATATTCAAAGGTTTGTTCCCGCTGGGTCCCTCGTTGTCTAACCGAACACCATAAGAGCAAAGGAGAACCATCTGTGCGGAATTGCTTGCTCGTCATGTGGCTGAGGGTGACAATTTCTTGTCAAAGATTGTTACAGGCGATGAAACATGGGTTCATCACTTCGAACCTGAAAGAAAACGGCAATCAATGGAGTGGCGCCACACCCACTCCCCTACCAAGAAAAAGTTTAAAACCATACCCTCAGTCGGTAAAGTCATGGTTACAGTCTTCTGGGACGCTGAATGGGTTATTCTGTTCGATGTCCTTCCCCATGGTCAAACGATCAACTCTGAAGTGTATTGTGCTACTCTTCATTGAAGAAACGACTTCAGCGTGTTCGTAGGCACAAAAATCTGAACGAACTTCTCCTTCTTCATGACAACGCAAGACCTCACACAAGTCTTCGCACCCGAGAGGAGCTCACAAAACTTCAGTGGACTGTTCTTCCTCATGCACCCTACAGCCCCGATCTCGCACCGTCGGATTTCCATATGTTTGGCCCAATGAAGGACGCAATCCGTGGGAGGCACTACGTGGATGATGAAGAAGTTATTGATGCAGTACGACGTTGGCTCCGACATCGACCAGTGGAATGGTACCGTGCAGGCATACAGGCCCTCATTTCAAGTTGGCGTAAGGCCGTAGCATTGAATGGAGATTACGTTGAAAAATAGTGTTGTGTAGCTAAAAGATTGGGGAATAACCTGGTGTATTTCAATGCTGAATAAAACAACCCCTGTTTCAGAAAAAAAATGTGTTGCATTACTTATTGAACTGCCCTCGTACATACAAAGCAGTCAGGTAAAACAATAGACAGACAATTAAAAAAAAAACACGGCGACAGTCTGGTTTCTGTTCGCAAAATACATAAAATTCACACTCAGCGACAGCATGGTTTCTGTTCGCACCACGAGAAAGATGAACAACACTGAACAGTCACTGGAACACTCCACTAAAAGTTTCCAAATGTGACATACCACAGCCGAGAGCAGGTGGGGGGAAACTGGACAGATGATGGGAAAATAAAAAAGGGGGGAGCCGGGAAAGGACCTGATGGAGGATGAGGACCCATAAGAGGGGTGGGGGGCGCTGGGCAGACGCAACTGGGATTGGGGTAGGCAGAGGAGGGGAATACAAAAGGACTTGGGGGGGGGAGAAGGGAGGTAGGGAGAGGTTTAGTGGGGAGAAAACAGGACGGAAGGGGGGAAGAGGGAGCCCAGGGAAAGGACAGAGGAAAGGAGGGGGAGTGAGGATCAGAGTTGATAGGATGGATAAATGGAGGGAGAGAGGGCATCATCCGGGAGGGGGAGTTGATGGAAGCCACCTTGGGAAAGGAGATGTAGGGTGTAGAGATGTAGGATACGGGGGACACAACGGTGAAGACGTGGCAGGGGGCGGGGATGGGAGAGGAGAGGAGCAACCAGGGCGTGAGGGGGTTCAAGACGGCGGGAGGTGTAGAGGATGCGGATATGTACGAGGAATAGGAGCAGATGGGGGAAAGGAATGAGATCATAGAGGATCCGCGTGGGGGACGGGAGGCGTATACAGAAGGCGAGGCGGAGTGCATGACGCTCAAGGATATAGAGGGACTTATAGAATTTGGGGGGGGGGGCAGATATCCAGGCAGGACTGGCATAACAGAGGATGGGATGGATTAAGGATTTGTAGGTGTGGAGGATGGTAGAGGGGCGCAACCCCCATGTCCGGCCAGAGAGGAGGTTGAGGAGTCGGAGGCGGTTGTGGGCTTTGGATTGGATGGAGCGGAGATGAGGGATCCAGGTGAGGTGACTGTCAATGGTGAGGCCAAGGTAGGTGAGGGTGGGGGTGAAGCGGACAGGACGGGCGCAGACAGTATGGGAGATATCCAGGAGCCGGAAGGAGCGAGTGGTACGACCTACGATGATTGCCTGGGTCTTGGAAGGGTTGAGTTTCCGGAGCCACTGGTTACACTTACCTAAGTGAGAGGCAGGCGCTTATATACAGGACACGGTACGTCGCTATTGGCTGCTGGGACCACGTGCTCCACCGTGGCGCCCTCACATTATACGCGGGCCAGGAACGCTCGCAGCCACGGCTTATGGCCCGACGGCTGTAGAGACCTCCAGCGGTATTCGAGGTCCACGGCGTCTGGCGCGGATTCGAAACCCGCGGCGCTCGGTACCAGAACATGACATTTCAGATGTGCTCAGTAGGCGTGCAGTCGGTAGTCCGAGAGGGCCGCACAATCACCCTCACGATTTTTTTAAAAATCACAAACTCTTACTGAACAAAATAACGAAGGAAGATCGGTTTAACGTCCCGTCAACATAGAGGTCATTACGGACGGAACACAGTCTCGCATAGTGTGAAGAACTGGGAAGGAAGTCGACCGTTCCATTGTAGAGGAACCATGGCCGGACACGAGTTTGAACCGTCATCCGCCCGAATGTGAGTCCATTGTGCTAACCACTGCGTCACCTCGCTCAGTTTTTGTTGAACACTATGTACTTACATTACATCATAACAAAAACGTTAGGATAGTGCACTGTCCAGACACATTAATGTGACCATCTTTCAAATGCCTGCACAACGAACTTTCGGAGTGCGGACTGCTGCCGGACATGCAGGAAGAGAGTCAGTGATGTTCTGGAAGGCTCGACAGAGGTGTGCATCCGTGCGGACGTCAGTCCTGTGGCCAGTGCCGTTAGGTTTCTCGGCTGAGTATCCATGGGGCGAACAACCCGATCGAGGTGGTCCCACAGATTCTCGACCGGTTTCAAATCCGTGCTGTTTGGTTGTCAGGGGAGTACGTTAAACTCATTCTGGTACTCTTCGAACCGCGTATTTACATTGCGACCTGTGTGATTTGCATTGTCTTGATTAAGATTCAATCCTCCCGAGGAAAAACAAACAGGATGTCGATGTGGGGCTCCCGAAGGATAGATACATACTTGTGTTGATCCATTGCGCATTCCAGAATGACGAGATCAACCTGGGAACGCTCTCCGGCCTGGACTTATTCGACTATGGTTGTATGGTGTTTGCTTTCAGACGTTTCACTCCGTACACGCCAATGGTCATCTGTCCGGTGGAGCATAAAACGTGATTCATCTGGAAAGACCACCCGTCACACTCTGTGGACATGCAGTTGCGGTACTGACGTGCAAATTCCAGCCTTCGTGGCCGACGAACAGCAGTCAGTGTGAGTTTACAAACCAGGAGCCTGCTGTAGAGGCTCTTGCGCACCGACGTTCGCTGAACGATCGTTGAGGAGACACTGTCGGTAGCCGTTAGTTCAACTGGGTGATCAGTTACACAATAGTTGCACGTCTATTGACCCGTATACATCTCCGTAGTTGTCGTTCACCCCTCTCGTCTATGGTCCGTGGTGCACCACAATTGTCTCGGCGCCAATTTTGGATACTACTACAATCATGCTCATAAATTAAGGATAATTGCAGAATGTGGTACCACACAACGTGCCACTATACAAAACTGGATCTAATAGCATAGGCACATAGGGAACACACACGACACGGATCTGTAAGTCCCGGTATTGGTGATAAATTGAAAAAACCGTCCCGAAACACATGTGCTACAAAACGACACTGTTTCCTGCACATGTTCCCCGACACCAATATGGGATATGATCACCATGAACACCTACACAGGCCGCACAACTGGTTGGCATACTCTGGATCAGGTGGTCGAACAGCAGCTGGGCTATAGCCTCTCATTCTAGCACCAGTGCCTCGAAGCTCCTGAAGTGTTGTAGGGGTTTGAAGATGTGCAGCGATACATCGACCGAGAGCATCCCAGACGTGCTCGATGGGGTTTAGGTCTGGAGAACAGGCAGGCCACTCCATTCGCCTGATATATTCTGTTTCAAGGTACTCCTCCACGATGGCACCTCAGTGGGGCTGTGCGTTATCATCAATCAGGAGGAAGGTGGGACCTACTGCACCCTTGAAAAGGCAGAGATACTGGTGCAAAATGACGTCCCGATACACCTGATCTGTTACAGTTCCTCTGTCAAAGACACGCTGGGGTGTACGTGCACCAATCATAATCCCACCCCACACCATAAAACCACGACCTCCATACAGGTCCCTTTCAAGGACATTAAGGGGTTGGTATCTGGTTCCTGGTTCACGCCAGATGAAAACTCGGCGAGAATCACTGTTCTGACTATACCTGGACTCGTCCGTGAACATAACCTGGGACCACTGTTCCAATCACCATGTACTGTGTACTTGACACCAGGCTTTACGGGCTCTCCTGTGACGAGGGTTCAGTGAAATGGACCTTGCAGGTCTACGGGCGAATAAGCCATATCAGTTCAGTCATCTGTAGACTGTGTGTCTGGATACAACTGTTGCAGTGGCTGCAGTAAGATCCCTAGCCAGGCTGCCTGCAGTACTCCGTTGCAGTCTGCGGGCACTGATAGTGAGATATCGGTCTTCTTGTGGTGTTGTACACTGTGGACGTCCCGTACTGTAGCGCCTGGACACGTTTCCTCTCTCCTGGAATCGTTGCCGTAATCTTGAGATCACACTTTGTGGCATACAGAGGGCCCGTTCTACGACCTGCTGTGTTCGACCAGTCTCCAGTCGCCCTAGTATTCTACCCCTCATAACGTCATCAATATGTGTTCTTTGAGCCATTTTCAACACACAGTCACCATTAGCAGGTCTGAAAACGTCTGCACACCTACTCGCTGCACCGTACTCTGACATGCACCAACACACCTCTGCGTATGTGGACTGCTGCCAGTGCCACCGTATGACGACCGCAGGTCAAATACACCGCATGGTCATATGCCGAGGTGATTTAGCCGGCCGGTGTGGCCGTGCGGGTCTAGGCGCTATCAGTCTGGAACCGCGTGACCGCTACGGTCGCAGGTTCGAATCCTGCCTCGGGCATGGATGTTTGTGATGTCCTTAGGTTAGTTAGGTTTAAGTAGTTCTAAGTTCTAGAGGACTGATGTTATGTCCCATAGTGCTCAGAGCCATTTCGAGGTGATTCAAACCCGAAACCGCCCACCAGAGCGTTGTTTCGCCATATATCAGCATTATCCTTAATTTATGAGCATGAGTGTATTTTGCCATTCACGGTATATTATGGCAGCAAGCAAATAGTTTAGACACTTAGCTGTATCGGAAATGCTTCCACCAGTGGCCCTAAAGCCACTGATCACGTCCCTTTGGATGTCAGATAAGTCGTTCGATTTTCGCATTACAACAACACCGCACTGTTCCCCATGTCCTCCACTGTTAGTGCTGACACCTGGCGTCTGTGGCTGGTTACTTCACGTTGACTTCGAACATAGGCGGTGCTCAAATAACTGTGACTGGACCGTGTAAATCGTTAAAACAAGTTATACAGACAGCAAACATTTCTCTACATCGGAATATATTACGTGTCTACTGCAAGATCATCACATGAAGCTGACACACATGGTGAATGTAATACAACGCAAAGATCTTCAAGCCGCTGAGCCAGGGCAGGTTAGCTGAAGATAATTTTGGGAAGGTTTTATGTAGTTCGGCCTTTTTCGTTGCCGTAATGCTCCTCCGCAATGTACTGAAGATATTCCCTGCATTTCAGCTTTATTATTAGTGAGGACAACAAATACATTCTGTTGTTCTTTGGTTCCGGGTAGGCACTCCATCTTTTAAATGTATTGTGTTCTCGAATGTCCTGTTTATAATTATCAGTTTTTATGTGTTTTTCCTTGTGAATATTTGCTCACAGCAAGAATGATCGTTTGATAAAGTCCGATTTTTATTTTCTTTATTGTATCTCAATTCCCCATCGGGGCGGGCTGGCAGCAGCATATGCGCTGCTCTTCAGCCGAAAGACATAGAACAAAACAATAGAAGACATTTAAAAACAGCAAAGGAGAGAATAAGGTGAACATAGATATAAAAAAGGGGGAACATCATGGAAGGCAATAGACAAAAAACGGGGTGACTGTAAAATGGAGATAAAAAACAGTTTAAAAGTAGCACACACAAAAAGCCACACACTGCGACGATTAAAAGAACACAAGGCACAGTATGACTGGAGCATAAAGGTATCGACGGATGGCGTAGCACATAACGTAACACTGACGGCGAACCTCAAGGCAGTACACAATTAAAATCACACCTCTTGACACACAGGAGAAACAGCACTAAGCACAACACTGATGTGGCACACTGATGATGATCAATACAGAGGATCTGCCAGGCGCTAGGAGATGAGGGAGACCTGAAGAAGGGAGGGAGGGGAAGAGATGGGGGAGATGAGCGGGGGGCGCGCTGAAGAGGGCCAGGTAGGGAGGGATGTGGGAAGGAAAGAGGCAAGTATGGGGTGCAGGGTCTCAGGGGAGGGGGGGAGGACGAAAAACCGCTCTGGGAGAGAAAGGGGGGGGGGGGGAACAAGGCCAGGTTACAGTTGGAAGGAAGGGTAGATGTCACGGCAAAGTTCGTCATCCGGGAGGGGGAGGCGTTGGAAACGGCCCTGATGAAGGAGATGGAGGGTGTGGAGGTGGAGAGAGGGAGGGATACAGCGATAGAGGCGTGGCAATGGGCGGGGGGTGGAGAGGAAGGAGGAAACCAGAGGGTGGGGGGGATCAAGCCTGCGAACAATGTAAAGGATGCGGAGATGTTGGAGGAACAGGAGGAGGTGGGGGAAGGGGATCAGTTCATACAGGAGCCGTGTGGGGGAAGGAAGGCTAAAGTCCGAGTCACAAAAAAGTCTTATACGCAGGAAGTTTAGAAAACAAGTTCACTAGTCGTCCCATGATAACGACACTGGGCGGCAAGAGTGACGCATTGTCAGAAATGAGTACATGTTGCGGTTTTTTCTGCACACACAGTTTTACTGCGGCATAGACAACAGATGCAGCACAGCTTGCGTTTAAAATGGCACAGCAACGCTCTGCACAGCGGACCGTTTATGCGCTCTTAACAGTCCATCACAGTCGACGGCTGTACTTGTCGCCAACAAGCTGTTGCCGTCGGTAGTTGATATTGGCGGGGACGGTTTGTCCTGAATCGCTCACAGTATACCCTTGACACGGTGAAATCCGAATAGCTTGGTGCCTGGACGACCCTACGTATAGAGAGCACCATGTGTCGGACATCCTAGATCCGGCATCGTGCCAAACTTACACTCAACTGTGGCGGCTACGCGCACTAAGCGGTCCGTCAACATCTCAGTAGTCACGTGACACGCGTAACTATTCTATTCTCAGTGGCAACAGGAGTCCTCTGTACTGACAACGCTACCCTTTTTTGACTGCCTCAGTCCACTGTTATTATTATTATTATTATTTCACAGTAAAATGTTAGCCTGCCTGTTCGTTCCATTCCGCTTTCTTTCTCCCTATTGTAAGACAGTTACACACCACATGAGAGAATAACAAATACATAACATTTTTTTTATGTTCCACTTCTTTTACATGAAGCCAGAAGTATTAGCACTCATAAGTGCATAAGTTCAGAAGCTCTTCCCTATTCGATCACCTTTTCCATGTATTCTCTATCAAAAACTTTCTCGTGTTACAATCCTTTTGAAACATATTACGGGCCGGCCGGAGTGGCCGATCGGTTCTCGGCGCTACAGTCGGGAACCGCGCTGCTGCAACGGTCGCAGGTTCGAATCCTGCCTCGGCATGGATGTGAGTGATGTCCTTAGGTTATTTAGGTTTAAGTAGTTCTAAGTTCTAGGGCACTGATGACCTGAGAAGTTAAGTCCCATAGTGCTCAGAGCCATTTGAACCATATTACGTATTACGTTCAACTCTCTCTCTCTCTCTCTCTCTCTCTCTCTCTCTCTCTCTCCCTCTCTCTCGGTGTATGTGTATGTGCGTGTGTGTGTGTACAGCGCTCTTCCCTCAACCTCTCAATACTATGAAAACTGAAAAAAATTTAAACAGCCGAGATCGATAAAATCATTTATTCACACACACGGTGCTTCACAATTTCTGTTAGACACTTCTAGTGGTTGTAGAGGGGACTTAGTAGATCAAGTTTTACATAGCAAACCATGTCCATAAAAGTCATCCAACGACGCTACAGGGCGTCAAATTTATAGACATCACCGCCTGTAAATGTATGAATATACAAGGTGTTCCCGTGATAGTTTTGCAGACTTGCAAGGACGATGGAGAAGGATAAATGTATCATAAACCAGGGAGGCTAAAGTTATAAGCAAAAACCGTTCTGATAGCTCTGACAGTGGAATTCATGTACTGGTACTGTTTAGGCTAAGATTCTAGGGTAGGCGACTTGCAACTTTCGCAGATGGTAGTATGGAGAAAAACAAGGAAAAAGGTCCATTAAACATAGGTTCTAAAATCCATACCTGAGGAGCTATGAGCACTTCTTCATCTTCGCTTCTGTTAAAAACATAACCTCTATTGATCAAGAGTTCGTAGCTATTAAGGTAAGCATTTTAGATCCCATGATTACTGGACTTTTATTTCTTGTTCCCCCTCTGTAAATTGCCTACGCTACAATCTTAGCAAGAACAACACAACTACATCTGTTTTCTCCTATAACTTTCGACTCGGGACCCTCACCTCAAGTTGATACATTTATATTTCTGCACCATTGTAGGAAGTTTGTAACATCATAACGGAATCGCCTGCATTACATTTATGAGCGCCGGCGCCTATAACTTAGTCGATCTGTGGCGTCGTTGGATGACAGTTTCGGACATGGTTTGTTACGTAAAACTCGATTTACTAAGTCCCCTCTACAACCTATAGTAGCGTGTAGCATGAATTGTAAAACACCTTGTAGGTTACCGGTTTCGGCAATTCTCTGTTGCCATCTTCGGATCTCTGTTTACATCATTACACAATATTATCCTTCAGTACCGAATGTATGTCAATGTATGTCCATGTTGGTATCATGAACTATACAAACGATACCAACATGGACATACATTGTATAGCAGCATTTACTGTACTGAAGGGGAAGACTGAATAGTGACGTAAACATAAATCCAAAGTTGGCAACGGAGAATTGCCGAAACCGATAATCTACAACGTTTCCAGAATTGTAGAGCACTTACCCGCGAAAGGCAAAGTTCCCGAGTTCGAGTCTCGGTCGGGCGCACAGTTTTAATCTGCCAGGAAGTTTCAAATCTACAACGTGTTTCACAGTTCATGTTACACGCTTCTAGTGGTTGTAGACGGAACCTAGTGGATCAAGTTTTACACAGCAGCCCATTGCCGAAACTGGTAATCTATATGAATGAATGATTTTAGCGATTTTGTTACTTTAAAATTTAGTCAGTGTTCATAATACTACTGATAGCGACCAAACTGACAATTGTTTTTTTTTTTGTTTTGGTTTTAGGGCGCAAAACTTCTATGGTCATTAGCGCCCGGTCAGTGACTTAGGAAACAGTAAAAAACCGAAATTGAAAACCAGCAGCAATGGGAACGAAAGTCATAAAATTGGAGAAACTAAAAGCAGAAGGAAGGCTTAAAAATCCACTACAGAAAGAGGTTGGTTGGCCCCAAAAAAAGCTTCAAATGACTGACGTCATTCCACTGGCACTAATAAACTTGAGAACGCGGTCGGCTGAGCGCGTGTCATCTGCTAAAATCGACGATATATCAGGCGATAGCTGTAGACGGGAGCGTAACGGATTAAAATAGGGGCACTCAATTAAAAGGTGCCTTACCGTCCACAGCTGAGAGCAGTGGGGACAGAGTGGGGGAGGATCGCCGCTTAAAAGATGTCGATGGCTAAAAAGACAGTGACCTATCCGGAGTCTAGTTAAAAGTACCTCCTCCCGACGACGCGTTCGGGAGGAAGAGGTCCAGGCACAAGGAAGAGCTTTTATGTCCTGCAATTTATTATGGGTAAGTGTCGACCAATGCGTGTGCCATAAATGAACAACACGTCGACATAGAACGCTCCGTAGATCGGCGAAGACAATGTCAAAAGTGTACACTCTCAATATTATTCCCGATCTGAAGGCGTGTAAACAGAAGACATCGATCTGAAAGACAAGTTACTATACATACCTTAAAACAGAAGATTTATACGGGGAGTAATCACGTTCGATGTTTCAAGATGAGGCCTCCACCATTAAGAAGATTAGATTTATTAGAACTCATGAACCTTCATTTGATGTTCTTAACAATGCAAAAGAACACTCGCCACTAAACCATTATTTATAGTATACTGTTTTCTAGTAGTAACTGTAATTGATCTAGATTATCAAAAATGATTTAATGCCAGAGTATCAGTTCCTTCCTGTAGAAGATTTGCAAAGAACTAAGCAAACTATTATTTTTTGTGACCCTTACAGCTATTCTAGGTTAAACTGCACTAAACATCCCTTGTCTTTTACAATATTTACGCTGTCATGTAGTCACCCTTATGTGAGCTGTACAACTGATACCATTTACCACCAAACCATAATCACATGTGTTGTGAGCGTGTGGGTGCTATTCTGTCATTCTGCGCAACGGATTAATCTGAGATGTACCCTTTACCCTGTGGCTCCTGCAAGATGCAATTTCCACCCCCACACTACTACAGAAGTCAGGCAGACGCTCCTAACGTTCTAAAGAGAAATGCCTGAAAAACTTTCAACAATAAATATCTTCTGGAGTCGTCTGCTCTAAGGAAATGACACAAAAATTCACAAAATTTCTTACGTAACTAGTGGGATACTTGGGTACTGGAGTAGTGCTAGTTAGTGTAAGAAAAACATGAAACTAACGAAAATTATTATTTATTTTGCAAAAATTCTGAGAAATCACAATGGCACTTTTAGGTATGAGTTGAACAAGTTATTTCTGGGTTCTTTTCGGAATGTGAAGTTACCTCTTAAGTATAGGATTCGCTAATGAAATTTCTATACAAAGTTTAAGATTGTTATTGACTTGGCAGAATGGCTGAGAACTGCGCCTACTCAACTTGAATAATTATCCGTTAGAATGTTGCTAGGTACGGTCGAGGCTGTCGCGTGTGAAATGCAGTGAAGTGTACTGTTGTGGAGGAAATATGGGGCTCGCAAGAGCTGGTTGGTTGGTTGGTTGGTTTTGGGGAAGGAGACCAGACAGCGTGGTCATCGGTCTCATCGGATTAGGGAAGGATGGGGAAGGAAGTCGGCCGTGCCCTTTCAGAGGAACCATCCCGGCATTTGCCTGGAGTGATTTAGGGAAATCACGGAAAACCTAAATCAGGATGGCCGGACGCGGGATTGAACCGTCGTCCTCCCGAATGCGAGTCCAGTGTCTAACCACTGCGCCACCTCGCTCGGTCGCAAGAGCTGTAGCGCACAATACTGTAAGCTGCGATGACTGCTGTCTGCGCCGCTCGCTGCTGACAAATAAGATAACTCTCGTTCTATCTGGATTGACCTTTGCCAATCAAACTCTCCCTACGCCTTGATGAAGTCAAGGACTCCTATTCGCCCCTAGTCTAACTATTGGTGTGGTACACCGGTCAGATAACCAGCCCACCACGATGCCACTCAAAAATTCGCTCGCAGGCATTTAACTATAACTCTGTCCGTTCACACCGCACAATAAGTGTGCCGGCCAACACAGTGAACAACGCTTAATCGCAAAGACTCCATATAGAGTCGCACTCTGATTCGCTCTCGACAGAGGTGCTCTCCCAGTGACGTACTGAGGAGAGACTTGTTCCTCGCTCTTTCGAGTACACGTACGAGCGCGCACGATCTCGTTACGTGTTCTCGCTCCAAGAGCGACAAGGGAACCGCCCCTCTCCATGCCAGAGGTGAAGGGGTATATCTTTCGGTCTCTTCCATTACTCCTTCAGCTCAAGGCGTCAGGAATATCGTCCGCCAATCAGCATTGCTCTTCTAAAACGGGAGAATGACGTTTCGTTTAAGGCGACCAATCCGGAAATATGTAGCATCCGCGTTTGGCGTTTGCTGTCTCCCTGTGAAAACCTCTGAAACCGTGTGCTATGTTTGTAAAGAATGCGTAGGCTGGGCGCTCCCACACAATGTAGCGGAATTTGCTTTTAAGCTGAACACGGGGTCGTTCTCCCCTTTCGCTCGGGCAAACGCTGTCCGCTCCATGGGCGGTCGCCGTCCGACATAGACGGGCTGAATCGTCCTCTGAAGGGACTGGCCTCTTGGCGTGCGGCCGCCTCACCTGAACTAAAAGCTCTTGTGACTGTCGTGTCTTGGATGTGTGCGTGTACACCAGACTCGAGTATTTCAACCACGGTGCACACTTGTTATCTGCATATCGTTTACATGAATTCATACAACATTGACCTTATCTTATCGAGTTTGGGTTCGAACAAAGCGTTCTGATGTCCGGAATATGATTGTGAGGGCGGAATATGTAAGCAATGAAGGTCAGGGGACCACAACATCTTACAGTGTTAACACATATCTGCACTATTTCACAAATTTCTCTGTGAATTTACAAATAGCATTAGCTTATTTATTACCAAATGATGGAAGTTGACAATCGTAGTGTGCAAGACTTATCTTGCAGGTGAGAATTCTGTAAACTAACACTTGCCTTCAGTACATGTCATTTGGAGTATAGAAATAGATTTTATTGTCCTTCGAAACAACATTGTATATATGAAAACAGATCACAAGATTTCCCACATATTAGACTGAAAGCGAAATTGTAGAGATGAAAACCGTAAGATATTTTGCGAGAGCATGCTGAAAGGTAATTTCTCCAAAATTTTAAGTGAAAACTCTTACAGCTATTTAAATAACAGAAATGTTATTAACATCCTACATTTTTATTCTTCATGTCTACGTATTTTGCACTCCTCTTACGGAAGAGGGCTCCGAATTGAAGCGTGTAATGGAGCATGACCTCCTTCGCATGACAATGCCAGACCATACACGAGCACTACGACATCTGCACCAGTCAGACGCCTTGCGGTCATTGTCATCGATCATCGTCCATAAAGACCCGACTTGACCGATTTCCGATTTCCATCTGTTTCCAAATCTTAAAGAACATCTTCGAGGACTTAACTTTGATAGTGATGAAGTGGTGCAAGCAGTGGTGGGCTGTGGCTCCATTAACAGAGTCGAACATTCTCCAATGAAGGTATAAACAAATTGGTCCCTCGTTGGGACTGTGTTGCGAAATAAATATGTAGGCATAAAGGGTTGAGGAATAGCATGTTAATAACATTTGTTTTATTTAAAAAATTCGGAGACATTACTTTACAAAAAAATGGTTCAAATGGCTCTGAGCACTATGGGACTTAACGTCTGTGGTCATCAGTCCACTAGAACTTAGAACTACTTAAACCTAACTAACCTAAGGACATCACACACATCCATGCCCGAGGCAGGATTCGAACCTGCGACCGTAGCGGTCGCACGGTTCCAGACTGAAGTGCCTAGAACCGCTCGGCCACCACGGCCGGCATTACTTTACAGTACGCACTCGTAGATTCACTGCCTGTAGAACTAAAGGTTGTTAAATATGCAGTGCCATTTAATCATGTTTCCATCTCTATCATGATATCGTGTATGTTTACACTGTGAACCAGAATATGATAGACAATATTTCGGACGTTGTGAGAGATATTTTCTGAGTACAGTATTTTGGCAATAGGGCCCCGCAGTTACCAGTTGTTCGTTACAGAACAATTGCTCTTCGTTTAATTTCTAGCCCTTTTTCTATGTATCTCACTGAAAATATCTCCACAAAATTGCATAAGTTGGCTGTATGCACTGCATGTCTTATAGGGAAACAAATTTGTTCCATTCACTCACGGTACCTGCTGTTTTCAACAGTAAAGCTCACTTTCCTATGTGCCTTCAATTTTCTATTCAGTACTGCTCGGTTCTGTCTCGGGACTCTTTTTCAGGCTGGGTTTTTGCATTGCTCTCTTTTATGTGTTGAACGTTTTATTGTTTGAATGTTACAAGCTTTCTTCACGGTATTTTCGCAGAATAAAGGTAAATGAGGTAACGAAAAGAATTAATCAGACCACGGTTTCCCTGTAGCAAAATATTAGAAAATATCCCTGAAAAACCTGTGAAATTTTGACTGTGGATTCAGTTTCACTCTATACAAACCAACTATATTCACTTCCCGTTTTTTCTTCTTGTTTGGCGTTTTTTGTTTGTCTGATGCAAATTTTACCTTCCTCTTCCAGATCTCCTCTACCGTCAGAGCATCGTGATTAACAACATCCTGTTTGATGTGGAAGTAGTGGACATTACGGGAGAAACGGTAAGTATTTATGAACAGAAATCACGCCTTGTAGCTTAGTTAAAATTTATCATGCCTCTCTACAACCTACTGTGGGCTTCGTTTTCTATCACCATTCGCCTCCCTTCGACACCTCTGCTAGATTTCTGTTTCCAGCCACACACGATGATTGCTTGCAGGTCTTTCGTGTTTCTTCTAAACATCATTGTTTTGGACTATCCCTTTTCCCATAAAAAATATCATCTGTGGTGGACAGTTAGCTGCCACTCCACGTAAGAAGCTTAGACACCTTGGTACCTCTGCAGCGAACGCAAACCCAAAATAAGTGCTTCACAACAATTAAGAGAACACACGTAGCTAATCTAATAGTATCAAGCGATCATTACTGAATTCAAGTCCACCTTTCGGGTATGTTATTCGTGAAATCGCTCACTTTTTTGAAAATGTAAAAATAAGGGAAATGATACTGGTTCAAATGGCTCTGAGCACTATGGGACTTAACATATGAGGTCATCAGTCCCCTAGAACTTAGAACTACTTAAACCTAACCAACCTAAGTACATCACACACATCCATGCCCGAGGCAGGATTCGAACCTGCGACCGTAGCAGTCGCGCGGTTCCGGACTGAGCGCCTAGAACCGCTCGGCCACCGCGGCCGGCTGGAAATGATACTGAAGATTTCGGTTTTCGTATATCACTCGTGAGAAGATGTGACTTCCCTTTTTACAAAGTTACGACCAATATCCTACAAAATATTTGTGCAGCTGAATAAGTATTCCATCACGGATGATCTTGATATCGAGATACTGAGCAATAATCTCCTTCCTTTTCGATTGTGATAC
This sequence comes from Schistocerca nitens, assembly GCF_023898315.1. Taxonomy (NCBI): domain Eukaryota; kingdom Metazoa; phylum Arthropoda; class Insecta; order Orthoptera; family Acrididae; genus Schistocerca; species Schistocerca nitens. Next base: position 109,112,569 of record NC_064615.1, read on the forward strand.
GCGTTTATTTGCGGCATCGTGGCTCTCTGCCATCAAGGATGTGAATATGCGGCCGCGACGTGCGAGCGACATACTCAACGCGCTGCAAGTCACCTCGGCGGGCAATAATTTTTTGGGTAAACATTCCCCATATCTTGCTCTGTTTCGCATCTGGCCAATGATGACTGGCGAACAATGGTAGTAGGAGGAATTTCAACTAATAACTCTTCTCCAGCGTAAGTGTGGAACAGTGCCTTTCTATCCAATGACGGTGGGACACGAATAGTATCCACAAGAGTTTAGCCAGTTACGCCTCTTCTTCTGAATCAGTGCCGGAATATTAGTCTATGACGATGGCCCACCAATGGTACCCAAAAGAATTTTGAAACTAACTCTTTAATTTTTTTTTTCAAACACTGACCAACAGACTTTTCCTTGTCAAAGACAACGCAGACTTAACCTATTGATTTATTACCCACAGTATACAATCTCAACGCAGTCTGACTGCTAACATCGACAACAAGACTTCCAATAATTCACAAAAAAGAATAGCCCTGAATTGCAAGAAGCCCTGACGATAATACAAATGGTTCAAATGGCTCTGAGCACTATGGGACTTAACATCTGAGGTAATCAGTCCCATAGAACTTGGAACCACCTAAACCCAACTAACCTAAGGGCATCACACATCCATGCCCGTGGCAGGATTCGAACCTGCGACCGTAGCGGTCGCATAGTTCCAGACTGAAGCGCCTAGAACAGCTCGGCCACTCCGGCCGGCAACAATAATACAAATCAAAAAAAAAAAACATGAAATTAAAGAAATATGAAACTACCTCCAACTCTGTTAATTGCCTAAACTCATTTCAACCACGAATCCCGATATGGAAACCCCATTCTGTTTGTTAAGTCACTTACCTCACATAAAATCTTCATAACACAAATTACAATTACAGCAAGTAGCAACAACGGCCAGCTAAATAAAAAGATTCTAAATACTATAGACTCTAACTACTAGGAGGCATTTGGTTACCAAAAGAAATATTTTATTGCAGAGCAAACAATCTATTTAGAAAATTTTACCTTATTCATGTGACATCCGGTTCCAAAAATTATATAGTTGTCAATAATTCCACTATCCATACATTATCAACCATACATCCATTATCATACATTTCCTTGCGTCTCGCTTTACAATGCATGTTCTACCAACACAGTCTCCACTAAGGATATCATGTCCATACACTTCCCTATCAACTCGCTGACTGCTAGTTCGTCCAACCACAGAATCTCTTGCCGAGGGCGCAGATATTAAAACAGTCTGATATTAAAACAGTCTCGCGAAACAGGGGAGATAGTGCCACAGACATGATACGTGAATTGGAGTGGCAATCATTAAAACAAAGGCTTTTTTCGTTGCGACAGGATCTTCTCATGAAACTTCAGTCACCAGTTTTCTCCTCCCGATTGCAAAACAATTTTGTTGGCACCCACCTAAGTAGGGAGAAATGATCATCACGATAAAATAAGAGAAATCAGGGCTCGCAGCCGGCCGGTGTGGCCGAGCGGTTCTAGGCGCTTCAGTCTGTAACCGCGCGACCACTACGGTCGCAGGTTCGAATCCTGCCTCGGGCATGGATGTGTGTGATGTCCTTATGTTAGTTAGGTTTAAGTAGTTCTAAGTTCTAGGGGACTGATGACCTCAGATGTTAAGTTCCATAATACACAGAGCCATTTGAACCAGAGCCAGGGCTCGCACAGGAAAGTTAGAGTGCTCGTTTCTCCCGCTCGCCGTTCGAGAATGGAGCGATAGGGAGACAGCTTGACGGTGGTTCATTGAATCCTCTGCCAGGCACTTGATTGTGAATAGCAGAGTAGTCACGTAGATGTAGGTGTAGATGGTTCAAATGGCTCTGAGCACTATGGGACTTAACATCTATGGTCATCAGTCCCCTAAAACTTAGAACTACTTAAACCTAACTAACCTAAGGACATCACACAACACCCAGCCATCACGAGGCAGAGAAAATCCCTGACCCCGCCGGGAATCGAACCCGGGAACCCGGGCGTGGGAAGCGAGAACGCTACCGCACGACCACGAGATGCGGGCGTAGGTGTAGATGCCTATAGCGCTGCCAACATACAAACAGGCTACTTACAATTTTAACCAATACTACCATTTCTCCAGCACGAACGCGGGAAAACTCCCCTTTACAAGAGAACGCGACACTGGGCTCTGGCAGTCTTCTAGCAGTAGTGGACCCCGGAAGATCCTGAGGAAGATCCCGAAAGAGGGGTCGAAACGTCGATTATTTTAGAGGAAATAGGACGTGGCCTAATAACCCAGAAGATTTTAACTTCGCTAACAACGGACACAAAGGCCTGCAACTTACAAAAAAAGACACCGCTTCGAAATCCCACAGTTGTCTCCCATACCAAGGCATAAGTTTGAAATTTGTCTCACTGGTGCTACAGCGTTCCTCTCTAAAGATGCAAAAGAGTGGCGCACTGAGGCGTAACCCTCAGGCAAGGTGTCGACACATGCGACAAAAAGTCCGGAGCTCTGTAGTACATGTGAGGTTTAAGGCAGGGCAATGGTGTCACCTTGGCACCAAATTTCACCACAATTCTGCCGCACACGATGGGAAGATTATCACCTCACCTCAAATCCGCATTTCACCCCTCCTTTTGATGCCTCCGTGATAGATGTCAGAACCGCAACGCCCAGTGCTGAACACATGTGGTTTTGTTAAGAGCGCCCGAGGAAAAGATTTTAGACATACCGCCATTCAGAATCGACAAGAAAAGACGTCAGAGGGTGGCATATAGGTCGTTAATGAAACCATCCCTTGCCTTATAGCTTTGATCCCCGCAGATTTCGCGGTCGAAAAAGACAGTTCCAAATGTGATGAGCAACAGGTCGACATTCTTGACAACCTTTGGCACTGCTGACACCCTCTGTACAATTCAACCAATCTGTGGATATCGTGGGCCACCAACGCCATGGAAAGTGATTGTACCCCTTTGGAGGGCAGTGCGGCTCTGGTGTACAGGGTGAAACCACCAGGGACTGCTCAAAACTATTCAACGAAATCTAAACGCGATCCGAAGCAGTAAAGCCCTTCTGTTTTCGCCCTCCCCAGACATGATTTTCAGGAAGGTGCGGCATTAACACATGTGTGGATGAAATGGTAGACGGTCCCATTAAGACCACACAGATCGGCATTACTCTCAGTGGCACCTGCCCAACTCTACTGAGCACCTTCAAAATGCATCTGCACGGACAACTCATTTGATACTGCAGTGTCCCTATGTAATGTGAACTGACGGTTCTACCGTGTATAGTAATGTCCATATGTGATCGGCGTCATATTTACTACGTGAAGAGAAACTGATGCTTTGCTTACTGAACGTGCTTGTTCCACTCAGACTCTAATTCACTCGTCTACTAAATTTTATTCGATGTTGGATATGCGGACCTTCATAAAACGATTAGTGTGTTTAGCAGTCCAGTGCATAGTGATTTCTTCATAAATTAACCATACTGGGAGAATCTGCTACTATCACGGTCCGAAGGACGCGAAATATTTCGCTTTCAGCTTGTGCGCTAAAGACGTTCCCTAAGCGACCAGTTAAGTGTTTCCAGAAAATCTTACGACGACTGTGAGTACTTTATAGCTACCACGAGAGACGGAGTTTTCATCGCAAGTTTTTTTCAGTTTTCTCCGACTTTGCCTGGCGTTCTCTGAGAACTGGAGAAGCCTCCGACCGCCAACTCATCCTGTACCTAACCCGTTCTCTTCTTACAGCAGCCACGAAGAAAACGTATTCATCTATAGGCAAATGTTTCAGAGATTTTTATATTAGACAGGTCAAAATTTTAAAATCTATGCGTCAGGGCAAAATATCAAGAGAGAGTTTAAACGCAGTACCTGTCTTATCTATGTCAAAGGTCAAGTTAATTAATTTGTCTTTACGACGTAGCAGTTCATCAAAGTATGCATATCAGTAACATAGTTGTCCATTTTTATTTTGAAAATTTTATAGTGATTTTTTAATGGTTTTCGCTCTTCGCCATCCATGTAAACGTGATAGAATCGACATTTTACAAACATTATTTGCATACAAACAGAATCGGAAAATCGTGAGGGTCCCTAAACTCAATTTTCGTCAGCTGAAACATACATAAAACTGGCCTTGAGTGTCTTTTTAAATTTGATAGCTGGTAATTTAATTCAAAATATCGTTTGCAATTCTGACGTAGGACTTGGAAGGGTTCCCCAAAACGGCACAAGCCTCCACAATAAACATCTCTCTCTCATCTGAGGGTGGGCAGTTTACAGTTTCGGCGTTTTGATAGCGGACTGACGGTACCACCGACTGGTGGTCTGGTTTGACAGCTTCACGTGACACTATCTACATTCGTTCATGAGTAATAGCGTGGTGGCAACACTGGTGATGACCATATTGAACTGGCACAGATGCCTCTTTTCATTTTTTGCTGCAAGCTAAAAATAATAAACAAACAATACCTAAAGTGTTTTCTCCGATCCTCGCCATCAGCTCAAAAGTCAGATGAAGGCACGGAACTGCAACAATGAAGAAAACAACGACCGCAAGGTAAGTATATCCACGGGAGTTCTGGTTTTGAGAACCTACTAACTGAGAACTCAAAATTATATGTTAAATTCTAACCACAGGCAAGTTTCCAAGACACTGAAGTGTACGGCAACAAGCTGTCGATAATCCATTCGGATTTCCTCACATATATTTCTAAAATAATTTCCTCAGATTTGGCAGAAAGGACATCGACTGTATTGCAAAAGCTGATCGAAATACGGGGAAGCGATCACAAAAGGGAGAGTTTATTTCTCAGCGAGATGAACTCTAAGGCCTCGTTTATATAGAGTTTAAAAATATTATTTTGTTCGCAGCGTAGTTATCTTCGTAGTCTGTAACATGTAACAACTATGTCCGTTGTTCGCGTCTCCGTCCACACTAGCAGCAAACATTTCTTTACGCGTACTTGCATCGTCTGCTACATTCAGGCTGACAGCAAACATTTCAAGTTTTATACATTTGAATTCTGTGCTTCGTTACGTCCAGCGAAGAAGATGACTTCACTAGGTACTCTGCTATATAAATAATACCGTACTCTACAAAATATGGAGATGGAGACAAAGGCCTAGTTGTCATTAGTATACGAAAATATACTTCACGACCGTGCGCTGCTTTTTTAAACCTCACTAGCGTCGAATGCAATAAGTACTTGCCATCGTGGCCGTGCGGTTAAAGGCGCTGCAGTCTGGAACCGCAAGACCGCTACGGTTGCAGGTTCGAATCCTGCCTCGGGCATGGATGTTTGTGACGTCCTTAGGTTAGTTAGGTTTAACTAGTTCTAAGTTCTAGGGGACTAATGACCTCAGCAGTTGAGTCCCATAGTGCTCAGAGCCATTTGAACTTGCCATCGGCGGCCGAACGTCCCCGAATGGGGGACTCCCGGCCCACAATGCCGTACGTCATTTCCTTACTAGAATGTCATCGTCTGATTTTCAGATTTTAAGGAATATAACAGTGTCACTTGTTTCAATGAAAGACACAAATTTCAAAAAAGCAACTCCTGTGAAGCGAAAACTTGCTGTAACTCTTTGGTTTCTGCAACCATATGTAAAAGTAAGCCGTCTCCATCCCCAACCCGATACGTACCATGTATAAAACAGCTTCAAACGTCCGAATACTGTATGAACACCGAAAACGTAGTAAGCGATATACGTTTTTTTCCTTTTATGCTTTGTCAGGGGTATCATCGAAGAAAAGTTTCGAAAACTTGTGGAAGTCCATCATTCCCGTGGACGTGGGATAGTGGTTGACGATATAAATAAAGAAAACGAACCATCACAGCCGGATCATGAAAGAATTTATTTCTAACGGCTAGTTTCGGCGCAAAACTTTTTCATGTTGTGGCGAAATAAATAAAAAACATTTTAATTTTTTGGTTTTTTTTAAATGAAGAAAAATTATGGATATGGAACTGTAACTTTAGAATTTTTGAAAGGCTTTTTTACGGATTGTATTGACCGGCTTGAATGCGGACAAATACAGTCCTGCGTGAAATATGTCTGTAATATAATTTACCATTCCGATTAATTACATTTTGAATTCTACGTCGTTGTTGATTTAATCAGAGTTCTCACCTTAGACGTAGAATTAGTCCTTCTGCCACAATATTAATTCATTAGTCGCCATCGATGTTCTTCTCTTTGTTGACCGTGTGTACCATCATGAGTCGGCATCGGTCCACTTCACGAAGACAGTGGAAACCAAGGAATACAATGCTACGTCGCTTTAAATAATTTTCGTAACACTTCGATACTTTTCACTATTTTTTTATTCACAAGACAATAAGACTTGCTCTGCCCGTCGCACAAACCATAATTACTAACAAGATGGCTGCCTTTCCGCACACACCAAAAATTACGTCCATGCTTCACAAGGCAACAATCGAAAGTGTCTCTTCGCTCCTTCTTGGAGTATGAAACAAAAGAGAATCCAATGTGAACATTACAAAGATTATAATCTACATGCCTCTCAATTTAATCTTTGGCGCAGCCTTTCAGGTATTGTATATCTCTGCGTCGGAATGTGTCATTACAATGTCCACTATAAATCAAAAGAGGTGGCCCACGTGTCGTAGAACCCATATAATACTAGTTGTCGTGGACTGCATGCCTCATGAGTGCATATTCTACGACATGTTGTCACCTGAAGATGGCGTAAGTGTTGCGCCGGCACTAGTCGTCCAAAATAAACTTCTTTGATGTTTCGGCTGTGGTGGTTCGTTTTCTTTATTTAAGATTCTAAAAGGTTTTAAAATACGTGTAAAGTCTGTTGGAAGTCGCTAAGCTCTCTTATTATCAAATAGTGGATGAGTGTACCCTGGGTAATTTGTACTCCGTTTTAAAAACAAGTTAGTTTTCCACACGTCCCAATGTTCATGACGTAATATCACCTGAATTATGTGTCGTACAATGATAGAGGTTTCTGCGACATTCAGTGATGTACGTGGCTACTGCCTGAAAAACATTTTGCGAACAGAGTCGTAAAGAAGGAATAAATTAAAACGTCGTGGCTGATGCCGAAGTTTAATTGCGTGAACAGCAAAATATAGTAAGTTACAGCTTTTTTATTCCTTTCATTATTTGGCGGGCAGTGTCACCAAAGGAAGTTCCGAAACAGGATGAAATTATGTTTGAAGTTTGTTGGAAATTGTAAAGTGCGCTCATTTTCAGATATTGAATAAATAATTTGTGTGTGTGTGTGTGTGTGTGTGTGTGTGTGTGTGTGTGTGTGTGTGTGTGTGTGTGTGCGCATGGGAGGGTGGGACGCTAGTTTGCACGAAGTGAGGTGATGCCACAAGACACATACACGGTTTCTAACATTAACACTTGGCTTATTGCATTAAATATTAAACGTAAGGCTATACATCTTAATGAATATATTACGGCACCATTTTAAATTTTTAAATTCCATCAGTAATTGTCTGAAATACTGAACACCAAATTTTTGTTTCCCTTATAGCCTTTAGGTAGGCAACCTGCAACTGGAATCGGATGATCGATTTAGACTTTTAGGAATATTGATAATCAAATGAAATCGCCTAGATTAACAATACCTACGACCTTTTTTACATTAATGACACAATATTCAGTAATGTACTAACGAATATGACAGGAGAATCTACAGTTGCGATCCCCTTGCGACATCAGCACTCGAAGTTCAGATATCTATTGTCTTTTCACCCCATTATTAACCAACACAATTAGTACATATACTCTGCTACTTGAAGTTCAGTGAGTAATGTTAATATTCAGACAGCATCATAACTGTGCAGTCCTACAGCATCGACTGCAGATATTGAATAAATAATTTGTGTGTGTGTGTGTGTGTGTGTGTGTGTGTGTTGTGTACAGCAGCGCCGCAAAAAGGGCATCAAAATGGCGCTGACCCGTGCGCCAATGGAAAGAGCAGGCAGCACCACACTTCCAGGGAGACAGTTTCACGCCCCCTGTCAGCGCTGATTTAACCAGCCGTCCATCGATGGTCGGACCAGTTCGGTCACATACTTTGAGAGCATACGTACTGAGTAATAGCAAGACGATACTTAGTCTGCGTTCTACGAATAGTAATAGTGGAGACATAAGAAATTCAGTTTCTTTTGTCTCTAGTCACTTGAAGTGTTGTGTACAAATGATTTGGGATTCCTCCCACCAGCCATCACAGGTTCTCTCCTTCCTTGTTTGCGCTGGTGCTGACTCCCGCAGAAGTCGACACGACAATAACTTCATTTTTAACGTGGCAAATAATAGCATGAACTTTTCTACACGACTTCTATCAGTCGTTAGATAAAACTACGAGGGTGAGTCAAATGAAAACTTTAAATATTTTTTAAAAATATTATTTATTGTGCAGAAGTGGTACAAAGCTGTATCACTTTTCAACATAATCTCCCCCACGCTCAATCCAAGTCCTCCAGCGCTTACAAAGTGGATAAATTCCTTTAGAAAAAAAATTCTTTTGGTAATCCGCGCAACCACTCATGCACCGCGTGGCGTACCTCTTCATCAGAACAGAACTTCTTTCCTTCCATTGCGTCTTTGAGTGGTCCAAACATATTGAAATCACTTGATGCAAAGTCTGGTGAGTTAGTGAGGTGGCGACATTATTTTGATCCTGAGAGCAAACAGCAAAGCTCAGCTTGGAAATCATCTTCATCACCAGCCCCCAAAAAAGAAAAAGTGGTTGCTTCTGCTGGGAAAGTTATGGTCATCTCATTGTTTGATATTCACGGAATGGTTTTTTCAGCATGTTGTATCTGCACACACACACGCATCAGTAACTGGACAATACTACACGGATGACCTGCAAATATTGCAAGTCCATATCAGGCGCTAAAGACCACATTTCCGTGAAGCAGACTGGATGTTGCACCACGATAATGCGCGGCCGCATATTGCCAATATTGTTGTTGAATATCTTGCAAAAATCAACGTGACGTGCATCCCTCACCCTCCCTATAGTCCGGATTTAACCCCATGTGACTTTTTTCTATTCCCTAACATGAAGAAACGCCTTCGTGGGAGGCATCAATAATCGCCAGAAGCAGTGGTGGAGGCTGCGGAGGCGATTTTGAAGGACCTGTCAAGAAATGGTTTCCAGTATGTATTTGAAGACTGACAGAAACTGTGGGACAAGTGCATCGCATTCATGGAAGACTACTTTGAGAAGGACCATCAAAATTATGAGGATGAGTAAACGTATGTTGTCTAAATAAAATATGATCATTCTTTATTGAACAGCCCTCGTACTATTTAAAAAGAAGGTCGTTTAATTTCCTTTACATCACGTCTATGGTCACAAATTTTTTGTCATCAGACTAACGGCTTCAGTCAATAACGACTATCTTCAGATCTGTTTTATAAAAACAGACGAAAACCGGTAGATGACAAAACATTTGTTACCAAAGACTCGAATTAAATTTGAAAAATATGTAAAATCAGCCAACCGGTTGCATAGATTTTCTATATACCTTGACCAGGTTTCGTCACCTCTAAGGGTGACCTTCCGAGAAGTCACCCTTAGAGGTGACGAAACCTGGTCAAGGTATATAGAAAATCTATGCTATCGTTTGGCTGATTTTAGATATTTTTCAAATTTATGTATACGGTTGCTGAAAACGTCAACCATGTTCAAAGTTGTGCGTGAAGTAAATATTTGGGTTATTGTACAATTCGCGAGCTTGTCGCAGCTTGTGAAACAAGATCGTTGGCAGTATCCCTCAGCCTTTGAAAGAAGTGATACAACTGAAAGACTACCCAAAATATATTGAAACGTGCATTTTTCACAAAAGTTTGTCTTTGAATAATTAGTTATGAAAAGTGTCCGAATGTTAAAACAACGTGAAAATAACAGCAGAGTTTTATTTAAATCCGATTGTTAAAATTTTTTGTAAGTTATCCCCATAAAGTTTATGCTTTTATTTATAAGAGATATAATTAAGGATAGCGCTTGGTTTCGACTTTTGTTAGGAATAAAGATACGATGCTACGAAGCAAAAATCTCATGGTGCCCTAATATTAACGTTACTCGCTGTGTGTCGGACCACAAACAAAAACACTAGCGCGATACCTTGGTATTTAGCATAGCAGGTCTGAAACAGTGTTTCCTTCGATCAATACCAACAAATCTGCGAATGACAATTTTTTTTTTCTCAACATGCGGCAAACGTCGTTTCTCGTGTAGTAGCTAAAACTGTTGGCAAACATACTTCGAATTCTGTGTAAGGGCGCCTTTTCGAGCGCTCATTTTCCATCCAATTGGCACTAAAATTAAAAAAAAAAAACTAGACTTTAAGTACAGGGTGAAATTTACTGGGGCATGATGATCCTCGTTGCCTGGCCATTAAAAGGCACGTGAGGATTAGGGCAGATATAAACAAGCCCATCTGTCCTTGAGAGCTTAAGGCGAACACTCTCAGCATCGTCTTGCGCGTGGGGCGATGTGGGGAGAGGGAAAGCAAATTGCTGGGTGTTAGAGCAGCTGGGTCTGCTAATTGGGTCGCAGCGCTGCCAGCTTTGATGTCGCCTCGCCGGTGTGACGTGGGCGGCTGCGTGCGGGTTCGTCTGCTGGGTCTGCAGGCGCTCTCGACCCGGATCTCATCCCACCTTAACCCCCCCCCCCCCCCAAACCTTACCACCATGGCCGCTCCTGCCGCCCCAACTGCCACTCCGAGTGCTTATGTTTCCTGCGATAATCATAATCATTACGTCATCATCATCATCATTGTCATCAATATCACGTGTACTATAGTAGGAGCATATTTCTCATTGCAAGCTCCACATTCTCCATTCTTCACTCTTCTACTAGGTGGTGTACATGTTCGTAGCGTTTTTCTATAAGTTTACTAAACGCGACAGATACACATAACAGAGACTTTAGTCATCAATAATACTCTGCTGGCCATTAAAATTGCTACACCACGAAGTTGACGTCCTACAGACACGAAAATTAACCGACAGGAGTAAGATGCTGTGATATGCAAATGATTAGTTTTTCAGAGCATTCACACAATGTTGGCGCCGGTGGCGACACCTACATCGTGCTGACATGAGGAAAGTTTCCAACCGATTTCTCATACACTAACACCAGTTGACCGGCATTGCCAGGTGAAACGTTGTTGTGATGCCTCGTGTAAGGAGGAGAAATGCGTACCATAACGTTTCCGACTTTGATAAAGATCGGATTGTAGCCTGTCGACATTGCTGCTCGCGTTGGTCGAGATCCGATGACTGTTAGCAGAATATGCAATACGGTGGGTTCAAGGAGGGTAATACGGAACGCTGTGCTGGATCCCAACGGCCTCGTATCACTAGCAGTCGAGATGACAGGCATCTTATCCGCATGGCTGTAGCGGATCGTGCAGCCACGTCTCGATCCCTGAGTCAACAGATGGGAACGAGTGCAAAACAACAACCATCTACACGGACAGTTCGACGACGTTTGCAGCAGCATGGACTATCAGCTCGGAGACCATGGCGACGCTGCATCACAGACAGGAGCGCCTGCGATGGTGTACTCGACGACGAACCTGAGTGCACGAATGGCAAAACGTCATTTTTTCGGATGAATCCAGGTTCTGTTTACAGCATCATGATGGTCGCATCCGTCTTTGGCGACATCGCGGTGAAGACACATTGGAAGCGTGTATTCGTCATCGCCATACTGGTGTATCACCCGGCGTGATGGTATGGGGTGCCATTGGTTACACGTCTCGGTCACCTCTTGTTCGCACTGACGGCACTTTGAACAGTGGACATTACATTTCAGATGTGTTACGGCCCGTGGCTCTACGCTTCATTCGATCCCTCCGAAACCCTACATTTCAGCAGGATAATGCACGACCGCATGTTGCAGGTCCTGTACGGGCCTTTCTGGATACAGAAAATGTTCGACTGCTGTCCTGGCCAGCACATTCTCCAGATCTCTCACCAATTGAAAACCTCTGGTCAATGGTGGCCGAGCAATGGCTCGTCACAATACGCCAGTCACTACTCTTGATGAACTGTGGTATCGTGTTGAAGCTGTGTGGACAGCTGTACCTGTACACGCCATCCTAGCGCTGTTTGACTCAATGCCCAGGCGTATCAAAGCCGTTATTACGGCCAGAGGTGGTTGTTCTGGGTACAGATTTCTCAGGATCTATGCCCCCAAATTGCATGAAAATGTAATCGCATGTCAGATCTAGTATAATATATTTGTCCAATGAATACCCGTTTATCATCTGCATTTCTTCTTGGTGTAGCAATTTTAATGGCCAGTAGTGTACATTCTCCTTCACTATTTACAACAGTCAGCCGACGCTAGAGTAACTTTTTGATTCCACAGCTGTAGAAATGACGTGGTTCTGAGGCGAAGAACTCGTCGAGCTGTGTTCGGAGCGTATTTTCATCTGGGAAGAAAGTTCTTTAGGTTTGGAATGACTTCCCATCCGAACTGCTGTATAGTGTTTCCTGTGAGTCTAGCAGAATGCGGGAAGGCGTTATCGAGAAGTAGCACCACTTCACGCAGTCTTCCTGGTCGTTGCTCTTACACTCCGTCTCACTTGTTGACAATAAACGTCAGCAGTTATGTCTACACCTAAGGAAGCAATTCGTATTATGCCACACCGTCGCTGTTCCACCAGCTGTATAACACTGCCTTTTGTGGATGTTCTCTATATCTACATCTACATCTACATCTACATTTATACTCCGCAAGCCACCCAACGGTGTGTGGCGGAGGGCACTTTACGTGCCACTGTCATTACCTCCCTTTCCTGTTCCAGTCGCGTATGGTTCGCGGGAAGAACGACTGTCTGAAAGCCTCCGTGCGCGCTCGAATCTCTCTAATTTTACATTCGTGATCTCCTCGGGAGGTATAAGTAGGGGGAAGCAATATATTCGATACCTCATCCAGAAACGCACCCTCTCGAAACCTGGCGAGCAAGCTACACCGCGATGCAGAGCGCCTCTCTTGCGGAGTCTGCCACTTGAGTTTATTAAACATCTCCGTAACGCTATCACGGTTACCAAATAACCCTGTGATGAAACGCGCCGCTCTTCTTTGGATCTTCTCTATCTCCTCCGTCAACCCGATCTGGTACGGATCCCACACTGATGAGCAATACTCAAGTGTAGGTCGAACGAGTGTTTTGTAAGCCACCTCCTTTGTTGATGGACTACATTTTCTAAGCACTCTCCCAATGAATCTCAACCTGGTACCCGCCTTACCAACAATTAATTTTATATGATCATTCCACTTCAAATCGTTCCGCAGGCATACTCCCAGATATTTTACAGAAGTAACTGCTACCAGTGTTTGTTCCGCTATCATATAATCATACAATAAAGGATCCTTCTTTCTATGTATTCGCAATACATTACATTTGTCTATGTTAAGGGACAGTTGCCACTCCCTGCACCAAGTGCCTATCCGCTGCAGATCTTCCTGCATTTCGCTACAATTTTCTAATGCTGCAACTTGTCTGTATACTACAGCATCATCCGCGAAAAGCCGCATGGAACTTCCGACACTATCTACTAGGTCATTTACGTATATTGTGAAAAGCAATGGTCCCATATCACTCCCCTGTGGCACGCCAGAGGTTACTTTAACGTCTGTAGACGTCTCTCCATTGATAATAACATGCTGTGTTCTGTTTGCTAAAAACTCTTGAATCCAGCCACACAGCTGGTCTGATATTCCGTAGACTCTCACTTTGTTTATCAGGCGACAGTGCGGAACTGTATCGAACGCCTTCCGGAAGTCAAGAAAAATAGCATCTACCTGGGAGCCTGTATCTAATATTTTCTGGGTCTCATGAACAAATAACGCGAGTTGGGTCTCACACGATCGCTGTTTCCGGAATCCATGTTGATTCCTACATAGTAGATTCTGGGTTTCCAAAAACGACATGATACTCGAGCAAAAAACATGTTCTAAAATTCTACAACAGATCGACGTCAGAGATATAGGTCTATAGTTTTGCGCATCTGCTCGACGACCCTTCTTGAAGACTGGGACTACCTGTGCTGTTTTCCAATCATTTGGAACCCTCCGTTCCTCTAGAGACTTGCGGTACACGGCTGTTAGAAGGGGGGCAAGTTCTTTCACGTACTCTGTGCAGAGTCGAATTGGTATCCCGTCGGGCTCAAACACTACTTTCCTTCCCGCACGCTGGCGTAAAGACGCCATTTATCGTTTCCAGTAACGATACAGGGTGGAACGGTCGAAGGTGTTCACGAGCCAATTGGTGACGAGCAAGCAGAGATGAACATATGACCAACAGCTAATTTTTGTGATTTTTGCTTAGGGCATAGCGTACGCATGTGTCTGACATTTGAACCTTCTCCATTGTCGCACTATGGTGGAATGATAACAGTTCATCACATTCACTTGCCACACGGCAACTGCAACATTATTGACTCAGCAGTGTTGTACAGATCCTCGTGGCATGTGTTTGTTGCTAGTTTCCAACTGTTGACGATGTTATTCGAATAGCACTAATGAATTTTCCTATTTATTCCACAAATAGAAATTTCAAAGCAACGGAAAACCATTAAACTTTACATTTAAAAACTTAAACTTTTAGTATTATAGTACTATGGCAAATTGATATGCTTGTTTTCTTCAGTTATTAATAAAAAAATGAAGAAACCTGATATAACCGAGACCAAACAAGTACCGAAAAATACCGGTGATTCAGAACTAAAATACCGGCACAGATTTTAATCGGATGGTGTTTCACATCCCCATTTGTTAATGTAATCGTCCGCCTGGACCATTTTTTGTAAACCCTCTTTTATGTGGTCGCTTTATTGTCTGTATGTCCGTTAGGTACAAATTTTGCAGTCACTAACTCCCAGGTGAGATAGAGACTTGAAATTTTCAACATAGCTCACAAATTGATGAAAATGCAATACTTACTCGCTTTCTTGTCTGGAGTGTGGCAGATGGTACTTTGCATACTCCTGGCATTTAGCCCTTCTCCAGTTCCAGCCGCAAATGGTTTAGGTGAAGAACGGTTGCTGGTAGGCTTCCGTGTGAGCTTAAGTCTCTCTAATTTTTAGCTTCACGGTTCTTTCACAAGATTCATTCAGGAAGAAAAAATATATTTTGTGGCTCAGGCAGAGAAAAACTGAAATAAACCAGAAATTTACCACGTTTCTGCGTTGTAATCTCATTAAGAGGTTTGAAATCGACTGAAAAATTTCATACGCACAAACCTAAAAAGCAGAAAATATCTTTATATCAGACTAAAAAGTATAAAACTATTTCTCCTAGCTCCATAGAGATTATTGACGCCGTACAAGCAGTTCTGAAAATTTTAAGTTGTCAGTTTTTAATAACTATGAAAACACGCCTTGTAAGATTTACAACGAAAAACGTGGGGAAAATCCTATACACAACTGGTGCTTAAATGGTTCACGTCCTAACGTTTGTATATTGGATGTGTCCAAATTTTTTGTGGTAAATACTGAGGTGTCACCGCCAGACACCACACTTGCTAGGTGGTAGCTTAAATCGGCCGCGGTCCATTAGTACATGTCGGACCCGCGTGTCGCCACTGTCAGGATCGCAGACCGAGCGCCACCACAAGGCAGGTCTCGAGAGACGTACTAGCACTCGCCCCAGTTGTACGACGACGTTGCTAGCGACTACACTGACGAAGCCTTTCTCTCATTTGCCGAGAGACAGTTAGAATAGCCTTCAGCTAAGTTAATGGCTACGACCTAGCAAGGCGCCATTTGTACCATTGCATGTATCTCAAGATAGTCTCACTTGTATCATCAAGAATACTGTATACCAAAGGACGAGATAAAAGTTAAGTGTTCTAGTAGCTACGTTCTTTTCTTTATCACATTCATTACGAATCCTGTTCCAGACTTAACGCCAGACGGCGTGAGTTGACGCGTGCCCTTTCGGCTACTTCTCTGTGGACTGGCTGCCTTGTCAGTCCACTACAAATATTGTAAGTATTTCATATCTTTCATTGCATTATTTACTGAACCCCCCCGTAATATGTCATTAATAAGCAACATGATCAATACGGCTTCTGAGTAGCCACATTTCCCATTCTCGTTGCCTTGATTGGTGGACATGGTCTTGATGGTATTTGTTATTTCAACGTGGTCCAGCATGGAAATAAATGGTGAGCACCTTGTTTTGCTTGTGGTTGTTTTGAATGCAATTCACAAAACCCCTGGTCTTTAACAGCGCCCTTGGCATTGAAATTTGTTTTCGGTTTTTACCCATATTTTGTGTCGTTTTCGCCAGTGGCCTTTATTGTGACCTGTGTTTTCAATGTGGATCAACATCGCTGATAATTCTTAAGACAGCTGTAAAAATGACTCAAATTTCGCCCAGTTTTATTTCCATTGTTATCAGATTATGCGTTGGTACTGATTCCTTAAAACTGTATGTGTGTTTCATTCTCAGTGCTTAGATTTTTAAACTGTTAAGAAACATTTGTGTCTCCAATAAGTCTGTTAACTTTAAGTCACTCGTGAGTTAAACGGGAACAGTGATTTTTTTCTTTGAGTTTACTAGGCCAATGTCAGTCTGCAATTTATTTCTGTTATAATATTGATTTTAGTGTGTATCCTGTGTGAAATGAATCAAGCAACTGTGTGGCTTTGTGGGCTAAGCCGGTAATTCTATGTTGGCTAATGAATTCACTTGCAGCTCCCTTACTTCTGGTTTGAAGGTGTCACCAAATGCATTTGTTACTTGCCATTTTGTCATTTAGTGTTTAAAAATTGTGAACTTCACTACAATTAATTTTCTTCGTGAATTGGAAAGATCGAAATTTAGGGAAATTTTAAAATTTTCCTTAAATATTTAAAGTGTCGTTCAAATGGTGGTTTTTAAAGTCTGTTTTGCAAATAGGCAAAATAATTGCAACAGTTTTCTGAGTACCTTTGGGCCCAAGTTTTAAACGTTTCTGAGATTTAGGAATCTGTGAAACTTGAAATGTATCTTAATAGCTCTCTGTTAATTTAATTCTTGAAATCTTCTACGATTTAATCGTTTATTATCGTGTGTATTTGTTATTGCCATTGAGGCAAAATAAAGAGATTAAATGTTAGTATTTTGTGTACTCAGCTTCTTACCACTTCCTGATCGACGCACCCTGCCATTTCGTCTTCATTCCTTATTTTCTCTTTGCTATCACACCTAATATTCGTTGCGAGTCTGTGCGTTGTTGTTGTATCCCACATACTGATTAAAATGTATGAGAAATGGTTTGTGGCTCACTGTTTTCTAGAACGGACAGCAGTTTCAACCGCCGAATACACACTGATGCAGCGTTTATGTTTTGGAGGCTCTGAGACCAAAGGCAGCATTTTTGAGTGGTGTCGTCTTCCAGCACTTTTCTGTCAAAAGTTTCAATTAAATTGTCCTGATTTTTCTCGGACATAACTGTGAGAACCTCGAACCACTGCGAGGTAATTCATTCACACATGTCTAGTTTGCTGTACCATCGTGTGTCTACATTTCCTTCCAACGACTTCTGCAGGCGTGTCTGAAGACCAGATCTTTTAAAAACGTTCTGTTCGATAAGAATTTATTAATCGCTGCACAACACTCTTATCATCACTGATATCTCCTCGAGAGGTGCACTCTACCACAGTACTGAGGATGAGTCCTGAGCCGGCCGAAGTGGCCGTGTGGTTAAAGGCGCTGCAGTCTGGAACCGCGAGGCCGCTACGGTCGCAGGTTCGAATCCTGCCTCGGGCATGGATGTTTGTGATGTCCTTAGGTTAGTTAGGTTTAACTAGTTCTAAGTTCTAGGGGACTAATGACCTCAGCAGTTGAGTCCCATAGTGCTCAGAGCCATTTGAACCATTTTTTTGATGAGTCCTGAACATGCGAGTCTCTTATTTTGACGAAGTGCTGCTGTGGTGGTCGAACCTCTGTCGACACCGAACACGTTTTGCACAGTGCTGAATAAATCGAACGACCACAATATCTTTATCAGTTCATGTCTAATGTTTTCTCCAGTTTCTTTTTTTTTTCTCATCCCCGAATTCTCCGCTGCACAATACTCGATCTTAAAGTTCTCCTTCTTCACTGTTAATGTAATGTGCAGTCACTCCCATGTAGTTTATTTTACGATGAGACCAGAGATCGACCGTTAGTGCCCCTCCTACATCACTGAAAACATTCCTCGCCTCTTAAGAAACAGCTTCACGCAGACGATCGGCGATTTCCTTTAAATTTCTTGCAATGGTGGTTGGACATGGTAGCAATTCCTTATCACTTACTGCAACGTACTTGGCACCCACATCAATAAGAAATTGTGCTGTCTCGAGAGATCTCTTTTCACACGCTACCGTCGGAAAGCAACATTTCTTTGATGACAGGTTTGATGAGTCTTTTTTTTTTCCACTGCTACCATCAAATTCGGTCGGACTTCAGGAACTTAGTATTAGAAAAGTGATTACGCTACTTTGTCGAGCCTCACACGCATGTTTTAACAAATCTGAAGTCCCATGATCGTGTCCATTGTAAGAGTGCAGTTTTTTTACACACAAAACAAGCCACAATATCTTTGATTTTCTCCTTTCCATCAAATACGCAAGAAAATTAAACTGTATGTTGTAACTAAAACTGTAACACCTTTTAACGCAGATGTGAGATACATTTAAGTTGTGAAGACATACATAGAACTGTTCACATTAAACGTATCCTGAACGCAAATACCTAATTAATTACAATATCTGCGGATATCCGCTTCTGGACAGAACACTACCGACAGCCGTGGATGTGTCGTTACGAGTCTCTGATATGATGGTTCTTCTGCTGTGTAGCAGAGCACTGTTTCCATTGGTAACGAGCCAATGGCCAATGGGACTGGCGACTCTGATTAATTGGAAAAGTGACCGGTAAGCGCGGTTGTATTGTTCGCGTGTGCGAAGGTAGCCCACCGTACTGCTAAACCGTCAGCCATCTATGCCGTTTACAGCAGATGTTGTTGGCGATCGGGCGGGTTGAAACTAGTGGGTGAATGAGACCACATACACGTGCCTCTCTAGAAGCAGACGTCTCGCTAGATAATTTGAAACGGCGGGCGCTATGACATGCTGACAAATTATGGTTGCCCCAGCTTTTTCGTTGTCTGTCCTCCGCTCAGCCACTACAATACGATAAAGACAGCAACTATCTGTCTGTAACGTAAAAAAGAACTCGGGGGAGCTCACAATGCTCCCTAACACCGATTGGTGCCCCGTGTCACCGTTTTATTGCAAGCAACTTGAGGCATATGTTATCTGAAATTGGTTATTTTGATGTTCGAAACGCATGAGGCTGTCAACTTAAGGATTGTATGCACGTGAAAGGTGTCTTCAGAAGTCCGCAGCTCGTGGTCGTGCGGTAGCGTTCTCGTTTCCCGCGCCCGGGTTTCCGGGTTCGATTCCCGGCGGGGTCAGATATTTTCTCTGCCTCGTGATGACTGGGTGTTGTGTGATGTCCTTAGGTTAGTTAGGTTTAAGTAGTTTTAAGTTTTAGGGGACTGATGACAATAGATGTTAAGTGCTCAGAGCCATTTGAACAACTTTTTTGACCTCAGAATTCGCATCATCTTTATTTATCAGCTGAACATTGTCATATCTGCCAAGAAGTAAGTTTCAGCAAACGTGGCAGGCAAAACCTAGTTCTTACTCTTCGATTAAAATACGACGGACAAAGATTCATTGAAAAGAAAAAAATTGGTGACGTTCTCTGCCTCTTAGATTACATCCCTCCTGTTCACATGGATATTTCTTGTCACTAAAACCAACACTTCTGGATAATGGACACGTTGTGATGAGAATGATGAGCGATTAAGAATTTACAAGCAACGAGCTCTACAGCTAAGTCTTGTCGTATGATTATCTATCATTATGTTTTGTTGGTGGCGTATATGATTTGGGTAACATAATACTATCTTCACTACAGTAACGTGTTTATTTTTGTTTGTTTCATGCGTTATAGGCTTTTTCTTGTTCTTTTTATGTCTGTATGCAAGCATATAGATGTTAAAAGCATCCAGGACAAAATCGATGTTTCGGGAGATAGCTTACATGACTTGTGCTCGGGTAGCAAAATTGTAAGAATCAAAATAGGAATTTGAAGATACGGAGGATGAAAGCTTACAAACGATCCCCAAATCTGAATAAATCAGCTACTAACAGCCACCAACAGCCGATGGTATTTCATGGCGACTGGGCGGACGACTGTGAGGAACACTCCTTGCCCATCGTGTCGGACGACACGGGGGGAAATTTACCCCACCAGTGTTGATCCTTCCCCGCCAACAGTTACAGTGACGCGACAGCCTTACAAGGGTATTGATGGCCAACACGGAAGCTGTGGATAGACCTCAAACTTATCGCGTTGCAACTATAAACATTAACACTCTACGGACACGCGCTAAGTTATCATTGCTTCAGGATATGTTGAACTCTGCTTCCATCGACATAGCCCTTCTTCAGGACGTGTACGTCGACGACTTCCCAGGCATGTACGGTTACGATTCTTGCGTCTCTCCAGCTTCCCCAACAGGCAGCGGTGTCGCTGTACTTCTTCGGGAAGGGATAGTGGCGGACGATATCCTGTTTCTGCCTGGGGCAAGAGGAATGGCACTCACAGTACTGGGTGTCCGCCTTATCAATATCTACGCACCTTCCGGGACGGACAAACGTCGCGAACGTTCACGATTCTTTGCGGAAGACGTCGCCCCGCTCTTCCAAGGCCGCCACGACCATCTGGTGTTTGGAGGTGACTACAATTGCGCACTGGCGCCCAGAGACCAACTCCCACGACATAATCCGGGCCCGGAACTCGAGAAGCTAATTCGAGACCTGCAGATGGTGGACACTTGGGAACATCTTCACGGCCACCGACCGGGATTCACGCACTTCACGAGTCACTCTTCGAGTCGTATCGATCGGATTTATGTCTCACGCTCTCTCGCCGCTGGAACACAGGATGCGGAACTGTGGCCTGCAGCATTCTCGGACCACTCAGCTTACATTTGTGCCGTCACCCTGCGGCGGCAACAAGTGTGGAGAAGCCGCAGCCCGTGGAAATTAAACATCGCTTACCTGTCGTACCCGGATTGCCGCCAAGCCGTTGAGGATACGTGGCATTCGTGTGAAAATCGCCTCCGTGCATATCCCACAACGGTCCGCTGGTGGTTGGTCTGCGCCAAACCGGCACTGAGGCGAACGTTGATAACCTACGATCGCGACCACGCTACTTGGCGAAGACATACACTCGACTTTTACTTCAGGGTCCTGCGCGACTGCGATGCTATGGCGCCGTCTCCGGAACGACAAACGGCGGTCCACCGTGCTAAGGCTCAGATCCTCGCTCATATGCGACGCCACCTAGAGGGGGTAGTCATCCGCTCGAGGTCGCAGGATCGGACACCTAGCGAACGCCCGTCAATGTTCCACGTCCTTCGTGAACGTAAACGACGCCAACGAGCGCTGATACGCTTCATCGACACGGAGGACGGTCATCGCCTCACCACGCAACAAGACATAAACACAGCGTTCTACAATCATTATTCCCAACTCTATTCCGCCCAGAGCCCTGATCCGACAGCACTGGAGGACGTCTCTCAGACGATTTACGGCACCGTCGCCCCGGCAATGGAAGAGGCCTTGATGGAAGAAATTGCAGAAGAAGAATGATCGACGTCATTAGAAAAGGAGCTGTCAACAAGTCCGGGTCCTGATGGCCTCCCCTTGGAATTTTAGCGGACTTTTCAATATTTATTAGCCTCCCGATGGACGGACATCTGTCGCGAACTCCTATCCCCGGACGTGCCGCTCCCTGCGGCCCTTGTGGAAGGGATGATTATTTCTACTCACAAACCGTCCGGTGGCTCACGACTGCATGACTACCACCCGTTGACGCTATTGAACTGCGACTTTAAGATCTTTTCTCGACTGTTGGCGGCGCGGATACGCCAGACCTTACGAAATGTTATCTCACCCGATCAAACGTCATTAGGAGGCGACAATAATATTCAAACAGCACTCAGTGAATATCGTGACTTGATCTCACTGGCGAGGGCATGTCGTCTGAAGGGTGCACTGGTGGCAATCGATTTTAGTCAAGCTTTCGACCGAGTGGACCACAACTATTTGGAAGCGGTCCTCCAACATATGCGGTACCCACAGCCATTCGTCACTGTCGTCATGCGACTACTCCGTGGCGCGACGTCCAAGGTGATCGTCAACGGCCGACCTTCGCAGCCCCTCACCATTTCTCGATCGATACGCCAAGGCTGCCCTCTGTCCACTTTACTTTACGCTGTGGCCATGGAACCTCTCCTCTGCGGCCTGCGCCAACGACTAACGGGTATGACGTTACGAGGCCACACTTTCCGATGTAAAGCGTACGCTGACGACCTGGTGATTGTCATCCGCAACGGTGACGACACCGCTAGAGCACTGAATTGGATAACGAAATATGGCACGGCCACTGGTAGTCGTATCAACGTCGCAAAATCGGTGGCGATGAACATCGGGGTCGGATTGTCTGAGAACAGTGTTACCCCCTTACAGCTCAGAGATAGTTTGAAATGTCTCGGCATTGATTTTACAGACGATATACGACGGACCGCTGCTCACAACTTTCGACGGCTTTTACGAAATGTTCGGACTGGAATTACCAACAACCGCCTACGAGCCCTGGAGATCGTCCAACGGACCCAGTATGTTAACACACATTTAGCGTCACGCAACCGCACGTCGCCCAGATATTACCTATACCGGTGGTGTTAGCTCGCCGTATACTTGCGGCTTTTGGGTCCTTCGTGAGCTCTGGAATGCTTTTCAAGATCAAATATGAGACTCTCACCCTTCCCCGGATCGGGGAGGGCTTGGCCTTTATCACGTTTATGACAGAGCGGTCGCCCTATTTGTGAGCACATTAGTCAAACTATGGCACCGCCGTCCGGACAGTCTGACCAGTTTGTTACTAGGAGAACTAGCACCGCCCTCCCTGTTGCCGCCTGTGCCGATACACCACGTCCCCTCTTCGCTCTTCTACATCGGTGTCTTTTACCTCGAACTCAGTTACGTTCGACTTGACTTACCAGCGACTCAACTGGCGACGGCAAAGACGGTTTATAGGATCCTGCAACGTGGACGACCCGATAACGTCGTGGAGAGGAAGCACCCGAACGTCAACTGGCGAGTAGCGTGGAGGACAATTCACCACGTAACACTGGATACTGACGTCACGGCGATGTGGTGTATCACTGTCAACGGTAAGCAGGTGACGAGATCAAGGCTACATGCGATTCACATGGTAGACTCACCCACGTGCACGAGCTGTGGCGTTCGAGACGACGACGAACACCGTCTTAGCTGTGGCGAGTCTACGGCAGTGTGGCACTTAGTGAGGCAAATGTCAGCATACTTCCTTCAGGTAACGCCGCATCATATCGACCCCAAGACTATCTTATTCCCGGATGAAACGTATTACCCACGCACTAAAATTAATGCAATGACGTGGCTTCGTGGACATGCAGTGCATTATTTGTTTCAAGACGGCACTAAGGACACTTTCGACTTTTTGAACTATTTGCAGGAACGACATTGCAAGATCCTCCGTAACCCTAAGTATCGATAATATTTTTCCAATTTTTTGTGGAGTGCGTTCCACGACCCTCCACGTAGCTGGAACATCACGGGTAAGAGAAGCTAAAATTACAATACGATGATAGAACACTACACGGTACAACGTGGGATCTACTTTCATCATTACGAGAAGTCATACCTGGATGATACAGCAGATGTCGAGTTTCGTTGTGAACCCTCACACTCTGTAGCAGTATTTGCCCCATTTCCTCTTTTTGTCCCCGGTGCGAAAAGGTCTTCGCAGTTTTAGTTTTCCCATCCGGTGCAAGATGTAGTACTGGTCAATGGTGGTATGGATTCCACCCTTCAGTTTTGTTTTATGGTTTCCTTTGCCTCGCACTTTGCTCTCTTCCTTTATGCCTTTTTCTACAACTATTAGCATGGTTTTAGTTATGTGCGTCCCCAACTCGACGCAACGAGTGCACTTACTAGTATTCAGTTCTTTACTGTTAAAAAAAATTTAAAAAAATAAAATAAATAAAATAAAAAAAGGTGGATAGAGCGTCTGCCATGTAAACAGAAAAAAAAGCACCTGGAACCGCTCGGCCACAGCGGCCGGCTATTATTACTTGTACCGACCTATATGAAGAAATATGCATACGCTCACCATCACGCCTTCAGCAGCAGCCATTCAGTAACATTTCATGCATTTCACGAATATAATGGTATGTAGATGCAATTAGCAGTATACTTGTGAAACACTACGTACAACAGATCTGGAAGTCTGTTGAACGTAGTAGAGACGTGGGGAATGTACTCAGAATTTTGGCTAGAGATATCGGGATCACCAGGAACTACTCAGTTTTCATGTAACTTGTCAAATGAGGCTATAGCGTCGGAAAACGTACACGGGTCGCTCTTAACGCCAGCATTTTACCTGTCGCTTGCCATTATGTTCCTGTGGCAGGCAGCCACTGGCGTGTACCAGGAATCGGTGCTTACCACTGTCTTCTCCCGAGCCGCTCAATTAATCATGCAAAGACTAATACAAACTCACTGTCAGTTTTAGTTTTGACATTATTCTAGAAAATTCTTTTGAAGCAGTTGTGTTTCAATGTAAGTACGAGGACAAAGTACGTCGATACTGATAACTATTTCTAATTTTAAGACCATATTTTAATTACTATTAATTAATAAAGGCATCGATAAAGATACGTAGGAAACTCTCGTAACACTTTGTCTAAAGCGAATCCAGTTTCAATTCGTAACCCTCTGACTAAGCAAAATAGTTTCATATACATCCAGTGACTTTTATTTAATTTTTATTTTGTCGTTTTTTGCGTTGTACGTTTATGGCCCATACTCCCCCCTTATTTCAACCCGCACCATGTGTGTGTGTGTGTGTGTGTGTGTGTGTGTGTGTGTTCTCCCATCTCTTGTCAAAATACTGTAGCGATTTCAACCAAACTTCCTATCAGGCAACAATCCCTGTCGGGGTAAGAACCACTTACCTGTCCTAGTTCTGTAGATCTGACGTCATAAATAATAAGATGCGTGAAAACCTGCCACATCATGTACGGCGTTTAAGTTAATTTCTCCTTTGCTACTTACTCTATTCCCAACATATTTGGCAAACAGTATCCGCGTATACCGCTAAATGTACCTCGGCAAATATATCATTTCCCGAAATATAGTTCAAGAGATATTACATTATAAACACTGAGATGAGTGAATAAATGCTGCATCATGCATGATTTTTAACATATTTATTCTTTACTACTAAGACATTCCTACAGCCCAGTCAACGCAAAGAAATCCCTTGTATCTGACAGCGCTTTCGACAGCTTTCAACTGCGAAACGCGAATGACTATAGGCGAAAACAAAAGCCGTCTGTAAAGCAATGAAGAGGCGTTGCTACAGAGGCGTTGTAGACACGCGAAGCGGCTGTACTGACACATCTGTAAATTATACATTTTTCTTTGTACGACTGTTTCATAATTTCAAAGGTATTTTCACGATTACATGGAAAAGACATCTTTTCGATATAACACTACAATCACATTTCATTTTTTTGTTTCCGTTTCTATTAGAAAATTGGCAAAATGAATACATGGGAAATAGTGGATTTGTCATCTAGTAAATAAATAAAATACTGATGACATTCTTATCATACTACACACACAGAGGTTGAGGCATATGATGGTGGTGGTGGTGGTGGTGGTGGTGGTGGTGGTGTGTGTGTGTGCGTGCGTGCGTGTGCGTGTTTGCTTAAACTTAGGTCACTGGGCTATTTGAATTTCCTGGTATTTTAAAGTTAAGACAACTAGGTTTCTGGACTATTTTGAATTATTTCCAGACATTTTAAAGTTATCGTAAGTGGCTTAGTTCCGCTACTTGAATTTTTTAATTTCTCAGTATTTTAAAGTTAGGGTAAGTGGGCTAGTATACTGTAAACGAGATTTAAATGCGAACAGAGCCGGCAGTTTACGAGGAGCCCCGCCTGTCATTCGGATGCACTGAATTACCCATATAAATGGTCATCTGTGTAATTTAAAAGTATATGAAACTTAGGTTCATTCATGAAACAAGTCTTAATTCTGACGAAGGTCTTGTTGGACGCCATGGGAATTGTGGTATCGATAGAGCTACGATGCCACGGCGTAGGTTGGCACTACGACACCGACACCGACGGCAGCGCCCTCTAGCAGGTGCTGTCCAGATCTACGAGCTCCGCTGCAGATTCTGCCCATTTCATCAGGAGCAGACGGCCTGGGAACATCGCTTCAACCACGGAGGGTGTTGGCTTCCTATTGAGACTATGTACTACTTACGACGGGTCTAAGGCTTCCTCATCACTGCAACGTTATGTAACCATTTATTAACTTGTTTTTGCCTATAGTAAACATCTATAATTTGACACGCAATACCGACGTGTTTTACTTTTTCCTGCTCCTACTCACTTCCTACATTCGGCCTACCCTTCAGTTTACAGGAGCAGACCCACGAGCCGCCTTCCAGGCGGGATAAAAAAGGAATGACGTCACAAGCTACCACAACAAAACAATGAGCCAACTTTGAGAGTGGGTAGTTGTGTGGGAAGGGGAGGGGGTCTCGCCACGATGTTCACAAGTGTGGCGGAAAACACTTTAACAGCTACAGATGCGCGTGCTTTTCAAGATGGTACAGTATTGTTTCCCCCTAGCATGAAGGTAGCAACACACCGCGAGATAGTTCAGTGCATCCTACCTATTGTGTGTTTCGCCATGGAAACCAAAGAAGTAACCTCAATAAAAAGTTTCGAACAAACATATGTAGGTCTTAGTGCTATATGGTAAGTGTGTCGTCACTGTGACCCGGAGCACTACCTATATAGGCATCTATTACCCACGACACATAGGGATGCAGTTAAAATGCAGCGTTACATGCAGTACCTCTTCTATTCGCATATGATGTGTCTCGTGGCAAGGCTACCAGCAAGCTATGTCCACCAGTATAATTAGAGGCCGCACAGACCACTTGGAAGGAAATTCCTCAGCTTTCCACAATTCTATTGCCTGCAGCTCTGGCCACATGACAGTTGAGTGTGCACGACCTCATAACGCAGAATTCCTACCGATAAAAATGCAGCAAATAAGAACGCAGGCTAGTATTTGGCATGTGCATGTTTCCACGTTCACCACACTACAGTTTGTATCCAAGGGAAGAGACAGCTGCTGAGGGCACTAAACTCTCTCAGTTCAATACAATAAATCAGTAATTACTTTAGTATGTGATTCAATCAGTAACTCACGACCACTCTACTGTGCTCTATACAAGGAGATTAAGGAGAATCGGAAAACATCTCTGAGCACCATACTATTTTACTTTTCTTTATTTTTCGCAAGGTGATCCAAAGACTCGCATGTTCTTGACGAGCGTAATACGTCCTAAATTGAAATGAAGTGGTTGGCCGAAGAGAGGAAATCGTAGCGAGTCACAAAGACCCATCAGAAGATTCATGACTCATCCCCCCTTCCCCCGCCCCCCCCCCCCAACCAAGCACCGACCAACCCACTCATCCCCTTCTCCCCCCCCCCCCCCACTCACACACACACACAGAAATAAAACTTGTTCCAAAAACCCTTTATTCTCCCGCTACGGTAAAGATCTTCGGCACCCATCGCCAATTAAATTTATCTATTTCTGATTTGTCTCTCTGGTGCTACCTGAATCTAAAAAAATGGTTCAAATGGCTCTGAGCACTATGGGACTTAACATCTATGGTTATCAGTCCCCTAGAACTTAGAACTACTTAAACCTAACTAACCTAAGGACATCACACAACACCCAGTCATCACGAGGCAGAGAAAATCCCTGACCCCGCCGGGAATCGAACCCGGGAACCCGGGCGCGGGAAGCGAGAACGCTACCGCACTACCACGAGCTGCGGACTACCTGAATCTAAAGTCTACATTTGCATACTAGATACGCTAAAGGGGCTTGAACGTGTCGTTCATAAAACATCATAGCCCACAGAAGAAGTGTAATGGGGGATATTGCGAAGTGGTTCCGGGTATGAGTACTGTGGTGTCACCGCCAGACACCACACTTGCTAGGTGGAAGCCTTTAAATCGGCCGCGGTCCGGTAGTATACGTCGGACCCGCGTGTCGCCACTGTCAGTGATAGCAGACCGAGCGCCACCACACGGCAGGTCTAGAGAGACGTCCTGGCACTCGCCCTAGTTGTACAGCCGACGTTCGTAGCAGTGGTTCACTGACAAATCACGCTCTCATTTGCCGAGACGATAGTTAGCATAGCCTTCAGCTACGTCATTTGCTACGACCTAGCAAGGCGCCATTACCAGTTATATTGAGCTTATTATAAAACCTGTACCGTCAAGAGCAATGTACACCAATTATGGATTAAAGTTAAGTATTACATCATCTACGTACTTTATTTGCAATTCTCAAGACATTGTCCTGTTCCAGACCTCACGCCAATCTGCGTGAGCTTAACACGTGCCTTTCGGCTACCTTACAGTGGCTTGGCTGTCTGGCCAAGTCACTACAAGCATAGCTAGAAGATAAAAATAATATCACAACCATATTTATTACGAAATTTTTTGATCTGAATACATTTTACAAATTACAACCCTATGAAAAAGAACATGAATTCTTTCTGTGATACTTTGTACATCTGTTTATTTTTTCAGTTAATTGTTGCAAAGAGTTACAGCCTAAAATTTCCTTTGAAGCGGTTTATTGCTCGCTGGCGTGTGTGAGAAAGTTTACCTCCAATGATTCCCTCTTCTTTTCTACGGCCCGTAGATTAGTGTAGGAAATGTTTTCTTTGGAACGTTAATTCGTGTGGGAAAGGTGCGCAGGGGCATCGTCCGTCTACAAGTGTTGACGGTGGTGCCAACAGGAGGGCGTCAACCTAGTTCACATCTACGCGTAATTTGACGTAATATACCGAGTCGGGTGGAGCCAAACACTGTTTTTCTAAGTGATAAATGTCGCCACCCGCCTCCGTAGTTGGATCGCTTAACGCTGCGGTCCAAGTCCCGGAGGGAAGCCACACCAATTCTGGCAGTGAAAGAAACTTTCGTCGCCACGAAGTCGCTGGCAAATGGATGAGAGGTAGAGGAGGTTCCTGATTGCATAAAAGCCTGCCACTATCTTGCATTAAATCCTCAGCCTGTTGGAAGGGATATGTACTGTGGACATAAAACCGTCACTAGTGATAAATCATCTGGTGAGGACGTTAAGTTCCATAATCCATTTTGTGGTTTCGGAAAGGAGGCATTGTTGATAAAGGCACCACATACGGGGTGTTCAAAAAGTCTCTCCGCTGTGTCGTATGATTGTTAGCCGCACGTGCCGTATGCACCAGTGAATATACCGAAACGAAACTCAGTGAAATACAAGTTGTTAATTTATTGAATATTCATTTTTACTTACAAATTTTCACATTAAATGTTGAAAGAGTCTCCCCTGAATACACAATTCAATTCATCTAATCATGTTTCCAAACACAAGCTGCAACATTTCTTCTGTAACAGAAGCAGTGATAGTGGATATTGCAGTTTTCAATTTATCGATAGATTTTGGACGGTTCTTATAGACAGGTGCTTTCCACCCAAGAAGAAAAAGTCAGGTGGTGTTAGGTCAGGTGATCGTGGAGGCCAAAGTCCCTGTGAAATTATGCGATCACCAAAAACATCAGCAAGCAGTGTCATTGAAACGCGAGCTGTATGCGCGGTTGCACCATCTGTTGAAAATAACCGTTCAGTATTTCACTAACACAAGTTCTCCTATGAATGGGTACAGAATATCACTGCAGTATCGTTGTGCGTTCATTGTTTCATTGAAAAATATGGAACCCACAATCCGACGCCTAGAAAGTGCAATCTAAACTCCTATTTTCACAGAATAAAGTGGTTCCTCATGAATACACAATGGACCTGCAGTACTAAACATACGAGAATTTTGCGAGTTCATGTAACCGGATAAATGAAAACACGCCTCACCAGTGAAAAACGTTTCGTTAAGAATATCCCTTCCATTTTGTTGAACTAAATTTTTGAACCATTTACAATAACGCAGTCTCTTGCCATTATCAGTGTTTTCCTGTTCTTGCGCGACTGTCACTTTGATGGGAAAAGTTCTAATTTTTTCCTTACAGATGTGTGTGCTGTTCCGACACTAACATCGATTTCCTGGGCGAGTTTTCTTACTGACCTACGGACATTTTATCGGAAATATCGAGTAGTTTATCCTCAGACAAAAGTCTACGGACGACCACTTCTGGGTGCATCCCTCACTGAACATGTACTTCGAAATTTCTTAATCAAATCTCGTACAGTATCGTGATGTGGGAGTGTTGTCTCCGGGAAAACTGAATTAAATGTTTGACGAATTGAAACTGTGTATTTACCGCCAGCTTTGAACACTTGTTCGACTGAAAACACACCTTCTTCCTTGGTTAGCATTTTAACAGTGACAGAAACGAGAAAAAGGAACAAAGGAACTAAAACGTTCACGCCAACACGTAACGACACACACCAACGATACTACTGACGCTGGCTGGGATAAATGAAATAGTGGAATGTTGGGAGAGTCCACTAGAAAGGAAGTAACCCAGGCAGGCTAACAGTCATACGGCACTGCGGGAAGACTTTTTGAACACCCTGTACTACCTCATTTCCATCGTGATTTGTTTAACTCCACTCAATATAGCACTCCACGAGAACATATTTTACAACCATCTACATATTACATACTTCCACAACGTACAGGTTCACAGTTGGGTCATGACAAAAATATCAGCCGTTGGATCTCGCCAAAAGTACATTACTGACTGTCAAAATTCCTTACCCAGCCAGTTATACTGAGACATACAGTTTAACTTCGACTTCGAAACACGGTGAGACTTGACTTCTGTTGAGTATAACTAAGCAATTGGTTCCTGTATTGCGATGACATTTTGTGTTCCCTGATGGTGAAAAAGGGGAGAGAGTGAAAGACAGTAACGGCACGAAGATTACTACTCTCGAATAGCATCAAAAGAGCCGGCCGGTCTCAACGTCCCTGTCAGAGGGACGGCCGTGGGACTGTTTCCAGAATGAATTTTTACTGTGCAACGGAGTGTGCGCTGCTTGAAACTTCCTAGCAGATTAAAACTGCATGCCGAGCTGGAACTTGAATCCTCTCAGTCCGAAGAGCACTTGCGAGTGGGAAGTTAAGGTCACAGGTTGCAGTTCCAGATCAGCAAACAGTTTTAATCTAGCAGGACGTTTCTAGACAGTGCACAAATCGTCGCAGATGGAAAATTCAGTCAGGGTGTACTTGATAAATCACAACTTGGATTTCAAAATGGTTTCTCAAGTGATACTGAAATCTATACATACAGTCACCAGATTTTACGGTGATTTAATAACAAAACAACGTTAGTCGATTATTTCTGTGACTACCCTTGTCATTTTATTGTAAATCAAAATTATGTTATATAAATTAAAGTTTTGCGGAATTAATCAAACTCGAGCTACAGTAGACCATTACAAACAGTATTGTAAGGTGCTTAAAAATGTTATTAGGAAGGCAAAGAGCATGTGGTACACAAATAGAATAGCTAATTCACAGGATAAAGTTAAAACGGTATGAACAGTCGTTCAGGAAATGTCGGGTCAACAGTACAAGGTCGATGATATAAAATCAGTTCGTGGCAAAAATATTTCTTTTACTGATAATTCAGATATATGTACAGTATATAACAATCACTTTCTGAACATTGGCAGTGACTTAAACGAAAATTTAGCTTTTACAGGAACTCATTTATCTGTCTTGGAAAACGCCTTTCGCAGACTGATATCTGAAATACTCCTCTGTGATACTGACAAGGGGGAGATTGAATCAATAACTAAATCACTGAAGACTCTACAAACACACATGGATATGATGGAGTACTAGCAGAATATTAATGTACTGTGCTGCACATATTAGCCCTGTACTTAGCTATATTTGTAATTTTTGCTTTATGAATGATCAGTTTCCTGAAAGATTAAAGTACGGTACTCAATAGTAAAGCAAGTTTATGAAAAGGGAGAAAGGGATAATGTAGACAATTTTAGACTCATTCTATGCCATCAGTGTTTGCTAAAGTTATTGAAAAGGCTGTGTATGTAAGGATAATTGATCATTTTATTTCACATAATTTGCTATCAAATGTACAATTCGGTTTTAGAAGTGCTATATTCTCTTTTCTCTGTGAGGTACTCGATGTATTAAATAGAAGGTTTCGAACGCTAGGCATCTTTTTTGATTTAACTAAGGTGTTTGATT
This sequence comes from Schistocerca nitens, assembly GCF_023898315.1. Classification (NCBI taxonomy): domain Eukaryota; kingdom Metazoa; phylum Arthropoda; class Insecta; order Orthoptera; family Acrididae; genus Schistocerca; species Schistocerca nitens. Next base: position 109,145,044 of record NC_064615.1, read on the forward strand.
GCGTTGATCACAAAACATTGCTCCAGATTTTTGGTGTCTACAGGGGCTTTAGAAGTCGTTTAACAACTGATAAAAGCTATATTCTCTTTTTTCTGTGAGGTACTGGATGGGCTAAATAAAAGGTTTCGAACGCTTGGCATACTTTTTGATTTAACTAAGGCATTTGATTGTGTTGATCACAAAACATTGCTCCAGAAAGTGGACCATCACGGAATACGGGGAGTAGCTCACAACTGGTTCACCTCTTACTCTAACAACAGACAACGAAAGGACATTATCCACATTGTTGAGAATAGCGATGATGTGGCGTGTGAGTGGGCACAGTCAAATGTAGGGTGCCCCAGGGATCAGTGTTCCTTATTTATGCAAATAATATGCCTTCTAGTATTACATGATTCTAAAATATGTCTGGTTGCTGATGACATTAGCTTGGTAGTAAAGGATGTTATATGCAACATTGGCACTGTTTCAAATAGTGCAGTTCATGACATAAATTCATGGTTTGTTGGAAATAACTAACGCTAAATGACAGTAAGCGTCAGTTTTCACAGAGTCTGACACACAATTCAAAGAAACCCGACGTTGTAATTTCAAAGAATGTGCATATGATTAGTGAAACTGAACAGTTCAAATTTTTAGGTGTTCAGATAGATAGTAACATGTCGTGGAAAGCCCACGTCCAGGATCTTGTTCAAAGACTTAATGCTGCCATTTTTACTATTCGAACCGTATCTGAAGTAAGTGATAGTTCGACACGAAAATTAGTCTACTTTGCTTATTTTCATTCTCTTATGACGTATGGTATTATATTTTCGGGTAACTCTTCCGAATCTCATAAAATATTTTTGGCTCAGAGACGGGCAGTTCAGGCAGTAAGTGGTGCAAGTTTGCGAACCTCCTGTCGACACCTGCTCACCAGCCTTGGTATTCTGAGATTGGCGTCTCGATGTATATATTCTTTAGTGTCGTTTCTTGTTAACAGTATCACCTTATTCTCAAGAATTAGCAGCTTTCACTCAGCTGATACCAGACAGAAATACATTCTGCATCTTGATCACACTTCTTGATTGTTGTGCAGAGAGGTGTGCAGTATACTCTTGCATCCATTCTCGATAAGCTACCACAAGAATACAAAAAGCTTAGTAGTAATCCACGAGCTTTCAAATCGAAACTGAAGAGATTCCTCATCGGTCACTCCTTCTACTCTGTCGAATAGTTCCTTGAAAAATTAAGCTGATTCCTGTGTTGTATTGTTGATTGCGTTTATATTAACTTATGGCTTGTCTTTTTTTGGGGGTTCATAAACACTTCATTTTACCTGTTACTACTTTTATGATATAATTTCATGTACTGACACGTTTCACGACCTTGGAGATTTGCTCCACAATTTGGTCCTACGGAGAGACGCGGAAAATAAAAAAAAAAATTGTCTCGAAAATAATGCCAACATTGGTACCTAATTATTCATAAACAGCAGACAAGGGATATTTCTCTGGATGGGGCTAAATTATTTATGGAGCTCCAGAAGGTTCAGTAATGGATCATCTGTTGTATCTCGTATAGTTTAAATATCTTTCATTTAATGCGTGTCAGACATTATTAGTTCTTTTTGCATGTTCTGTAAGAACTGCAGTCAATCAGTAAATATGCAGCAGTAAAGGAAATTCAAAATATTAGTTTTAGAAAGATTATAGATTTGTTTGCTACAAATGATACGTGTCGTGATTTTAAGTAAATGCACAATATTAAATTCTGCACAAAGAGTATAACACTAGTGATAAATTTAAAGCAAGAGCAGAGGCAAGACAAACTTGTCAAGCTTTTTGAGTATAGGTATTGAAGAGAACTTAAATAGGACAAAACTCATTTTGGAGCTTGTGAAACAACTTGATTCAGCTTTTTATGCATTTCGTGTCATTGTAAGCCTCGAAGAGGCAAATTAGTAAGCTAACTTACTTTGCTAATTCAGTATTCTGATATGGAATTGCACACTAGATTGGTTCATCTTTAATAAACAAAGCCTTCATAGCACAAAAGCGTGGTGCTCGTCTATTAGAGTTGGGTAAATGTAGTGTCATACGTAATTGAAACATTAGAAGAAACGATGACCTTTATTACTTTTGCTGAGTTCATTTCCCTTGTGGTATTTAATCCCTGACAAATAGAAAATCTAAATTCGAAAGTAAGTAGAGAAAGTTGCTTCTACGTAACCCCTACTGCATTGAAGAATTTTTATTTATAAATTTATAGATAATTTTGCGGTGATGGATTCAAACGAAATATCGTCCTCTGTTACGTGAACACGAAGGTAAATGGTCGCTATTGAATAATATTTAAATTACAATTAAATTAATATTGACTTTAACTCATATGTGATTAGCACCTACTGTGCGCAGTGACATATACACTCCTGGAAATGGAAAAAAGAACACATTGACACCGGTGTGTCAGACCCACCATACTTGCTCCGGACACTGCGAGAGGGCTGTACAAGCAATGATCACACGCACAGCACAGCGGACACACCAGGAACCGCGGTGTTGGCCGCCGAATGGCGCTAGCTGCGCAGCATTTGAGCACCGCCGCCGTCAGTGTCAGCCAGTTTGCCGTGGCATACGGAGCTCCATCGCAGTCTTTAACACTGGTAGCATGCCGCGACAGCGTGGACGTGAACTGTATGTGCAGTTGACGGACTTTGAGCGAGGGCGTATAGTGGGCATGCGGGAGGCCGGGTGGACGTACCGCCGAATTGCTCAACACGTGGGGCGTGAGGTCCCCACAGTACATCGATGTTGTCGCCAGTGGTCGGCGGAAGGTGCACGTGCCCGTCGACCTGGGACCGGACCGCAGCGACGCACGGATGCACGCCAAGACCGTAGGATCATACGCAGTGCCGTAGGGGACCGCACCGCCACTTCCCAGCAAATTAGGGACACTGTTGCTCCTGGGGTATCGGCGAGGACCATTCGCAACCGTCTCCATGAAGCTGGGCTACGGTCCCGCACACCGTTAGGCCATCTTCCGCTCACGCCCCAACATCGTGCAGCCCGCCTCCAGTGGTGTCGCGACAGGCGTGAATGGAGGGACGAATGGAGACGTGTCGTCTTCAGCGATGAGAGTCGCTTCTGCCTTGGTGCCAATGATGGTCGTATGCGTGTTTGGCGCCGTGCAGGTGAGCGCCACAATCAGGACTGCATACGACCGAGGCACACAGGGCCAACACCCGGCATCATGGTGTGGGGAGCGATCTCCTGCACTGGCCGTACACCACTGGTGATCGTCGAGGGGACACTGAATAGTGCACGGTACATCCAAACCGTCATCGAACCCATCGTTCTACCATTCCTAGACCGGCAAGGGAACTTGCTGTTCCAACAGGACAATGCACGTCCGCATGTATCCCGTGCCACCCAACGTGCTCTAGAAGGTGTAAGTCAACTACCCTGGCCAGCAAGATCTCCGGATCTGTCCCCCATTGAGCATGTTTGGGACTGGATGAAGCGTCGTCTCACGCGGTCTGCACGTCCAGCACGAACGCTGGTCCAACTGAGGCGCCAGGTGGAAATGGCATGGCAAGCCGTTCCACAGGATTACATCCAGCATCTCTACGATCGTCTCCATGGGAGAATAGCAGCCTGCATTGCTGCGAAAGGTGGATATACACTGTACTAGTGCCGACATTGTGCATGCTCTGTTGCCTGTGTCTATGTGCCTGTGGTTCTGTCAGTGTGATCATGTGATGTATCTGACCCCAGGAATGTGTCAATAAAGTTTCCCCTTCCTGGGACAATGAATTCACGGTGTTCTTATTTCAATTTCCAGGAGTGTAGAACATGTAACTAACGTTGTTCTTCGGTTGATCGCAGTCTAATGGTTACTGCAGCGAGGTTTTACAATTCTGCGGAGCAGTTCATTGTAACTGATTATCAATCCTCTCCGCAGAGACCAGTCATTATTTTGAGTCATTAGAACGCTGTGAAACGCCATGAATCGCCAGACTTTCATTTTCACGGGACGTTAATCCCATTTCTGGAGACGTATGCGAGAGTGGTAGCCACCTCAGTCCCGACCCACTGTAATACGGCATTCGCATTGAGGGAGGATTTGACAACATACCTACAGAACTTCTGAAAGACGTCATAGAAAGTGTCCGAAACAGATCACACATTGTTTTCCACGATGGGTTCGTTATAAATTGTTGCCGTTCATGTTGTGGAGATACTTCATGTCGTTGCATGATAGCATTCCGAATGAAGGAAGGTTAGAGGTAAGCGTTCCATCGACAAACACGTCACTTGAGGTGAACCAGATGAGCGGAGTGTCTTACTCAAGAAGTCATTCCAGGAGTAGCCGTAAATGATTTAGTGAATCCACAAAGAACCTAACACTGGGCTGCCTGGCAGGGATCTGAACCTATCTCCTCCATAATACCAGTTTACCTCGTATTTTCCTGTACAGTATTACTCGGTGCATGACCCCTCCCCACATCTCGCCATATGAGAATACGTTCAGCATTGTCGAACATGATCCTTTTGGTGGGCTAGGTGTTATGGTGTGGGAAGTCACAATTTTACATGGAGGTACTGACCTCCAAACATTTGAACACAATATACACATCGGTCAATGGTATTGTGACACTGTACTCCTTCCCTATCTTCGTCTTTTCAGGGGTACGTTTGGCTCTGCCTTCACTTTTATGGATGAAGATGGGCGACGCATCGAACAGCGCAGCTGGAAGAGCTCTGGGAACGAAAAGACATTCGGCGAACTGACTGGTTTGTCCATTCACTCTACTTAAATCCTATCGGGTATGTTTGGGATGCTTGCGGAGACGTACCGCGCCACGTGTACGTCCACAGAAGGCTAGCTAGCTGTCGTCAACCAAGCAGGTGGAAGAATGCAACGCATTACCATAACAGCTCTTTACCAACCTTGTTACCATGATGAGAACACCTTGCATAACATGCACTGCCGTCCGTGGTGATCACACATACTACACTACTGGCCATTAAAATTGCTACACCAAGAAGGAATGCAGATGATAAACGGGTATTCATTGGACAAATATATTATACTAGAACTGACGTGTGATTACATTTTCACGCAATTTGGGTGCATGGATCCTGAGAAATCAGTACCGAGAACAACCATCTCAGGCCGTAATAACGGCCTTGATACGCCTGGGCATTGAGCCAAACAGAGCGTGTACAGGTACAGCTGCCCATGCAGCTTCAACACGATACCACAGTTCATCAAGAGTAGTGACTGGCGTATAGTGACGAGCCATTTGGTCGGCCACCATTGACCTGACGGTTTTCAATTGGTGAGCGATCTGGAGAATGTGCTGGCCAGGGCAGCAGTCGAACATTTTCTGTATCCAGAAAGGCCCGTACAGGACCTGCAACATGCGGTCGTGCATTATCATGCATAAATGTAGGATTTCGCAGGGATCGAATGAAGGGTAGAGCGACGGGTCGTAACACATCTGAGATGCAACGTCCACTGTTCAAAGTGCCATTAATGCGAACAACAGGTGACCGAGACGTGTAACCAATGGCACCCCAACCATTACGCCAGGTGATACGCCAGTATGGCGATGACGAATACACGCTTCCAATGTGCGTTCACCGCGTTGTCGCCAAACACGGATGCGACCATCATGATGCTGTAAACATAACCTGGATTCATCCGAAAAAATGACGTTTTGCCATTCGCGCACCGAGGTTCGTCGTTGAGTACACCGTCGCAGGCGCTCCTGTCTGTGATGCAGAGTCAAGGATAACCGCAGCCATGGTCTTCGAGCTGATAGTCCATGCTGCTGCAAACGTCGACGAACTGTTCGTGCAGATGGTTGTTGTCTTGCAAACGTCCCGATCTGTTAACTCAGGGATCGAGACGTGGCTGCACGATCCGCTACAGCCATGCGCATAAGATGTCTGTCATCACGACTGCTAGTGATACGAGGCCGTTGGGATCCATCACGGCGTTTCGTATTACCCTCCTGAACCCACCGGCTCCATACTCTGCGAACAGTCAGTGGATCTCGACCAGCGCGAGCATCAATGTCGCGATACGATAAACCGCAATCGCGATAGGCTACAATCCGACCTTTATCAAAGTCAGAATGGTGATGGTACGCATTTCTCCTCCTTACACGAGGCAGCACAGCAACGTTTCACCAGGCAACGCCGGTCAACTGCTGTTAGTGTATGAGAAATCGGTTGGAAACTTTCGTCATGTCAGCACGTTGTAGGTGTCGCCACCGGCGCCAACCTTGTGTGAATGCTCTGAAAAGCTAATCATTTGTATATCACAGCATGTTCTTCCTGTCGGTTAAATTTCGCGTCTGTAGCACGTCATCTTCGTGGTGTAGCAATTTTAATGGCCAGTACTGTATTAACAACCAAGTACCGCAGTTTATAATGTCCAACGGCTCTTCATGAACCGCGGGAATTTCAGTGAAATTACTTCTTTGAATAAAAGTTTCATTTTTGTTTGTCTCACTGTGAATTTGTTTCAATTACCTCCTGTACTGTTCCGTAGCAGTTCTGTCTGTGTATGGTTCTGCTTTCATAAAACTACCTGGTACTTATAATAAAAGTGCAGGTATTCACCGAAGTGCAGTGTGGGGTGCAATTATCGTATGACATCGAAAATTGGTAGAAATTCTATTGCGTTAATGGGGAAAACAGTGGTTTCTACAGAGTTTCTCTCTTCCTATGCAGGAATCAGATGATCTACAAGGAGGTATCGATAAAGTGCAGGCATCATGGTACACCCGTGGAGTCCTCTTGGTGTATTCTCTCCAAAGTAGAACGGACTGAGAGAAAAGTTGCTTGTAAATCCACACCACACAGTTAAATGTTGCAGGTGCATTCGCTCTTCGTGCACAACATGCTGCTTAACAGTACCGAAAATTCGACAGTTTTGTGTATTCACTACACGCTGCAGTGTAAAATATGTCATCACCTTTGATCCGTGCCAGAAGCCGAAGAGCAAATTCAGAATGTTGCTACGGATTACGAGATTTGAGTTCGTGCACCGTCTGGATTTTGTATACGGGTACCAGAGTAAAATAGACCGCTAAAGTTTCTGTGCTATTGACTATGGGATGGAAAATTATCTTCACACTGTACGAGCACTAGTAAAACTACCCAGAACACATGCTGCATGTTCAGTTACAGCAACAGCGATCTCGTCAATAATTTCTACCAGGAGAGACCACCTCGCTCTTCCCAATTTCATTATAATATTCTTCAAACCCTTTAATGACATCACGCCTATCCTCAGACTTTTCAATCCGCGATACTCTATTTATGCAGCACTGCAATTGCTGTCGTTCTTATAAAACAGTTTCATTAATACCGCACAGTCTCTCTTCTCGATATCCAAACTGTTCACTCACGTTATGGCTTGTCAAATGACAGCGTGGGTTTCACGCCGTCACACAAACAGTGTACAGCTCCAGATTTGTACCTGGTGGCCCAAACCGGAACTAAACTTTTGCAGCGTAAATCGGTTCCTCATTAATACTTAGCGTATCTACCGAGTTTCGCTACCATACGATAACTAACAGTCCATGTTTTACCTCTGTGACTAGCTGCACTTTAATGATAACCACTCAGTATATTATTTTACAGTGACACAACATGCGGTAGTACTTTCTTCCAGAAGTTCTGCCTATCGGTATAGCATGATGGCAACACTGACTACGATAGGTAGAAGTGGCGCAAAGTGTCTTTGTTGTTGCACTCAGCAGTAGTAAAGTTTTTGTTTGTTTTGTGAAGTCAGGAGCACTTCAGTCAAGAAATGAATCTATTCAGCTGCAGCCACTGACAACGAAGGACCACAAGCTGAGTAGATTCATAAGAGTCGCGGATTTGAGGTACTGATGGTGATTCGCTTTTTACACACAAAACGACGAAGTTTAGGTAGATCTCACAGTTTCCCAAATGACGTTTAAAATTCCTTCGACAGGACGTGAAACTCTCCCGTCCTAATCTTTGAAATTCCGAGGGAATGCTATCTATCAATTCTGCCTTTTTCGACCGTGAGTCTTAAAGCTCCGTCAAACTCTTTATACTATACCACTGAATCTCCTGTGTCCTTCCAATCGACACATACTCTTATTTTGTGTCCTAAAGCTCAGCAGACAGTTCCTCTCGATCACATTCTCTTCCCACGTGTCCGCTATGTGTTTTACAGTGGAGTTACTTTTGTACTCTTAGTGTTGATGCCTTTGCTTTTAATTTCACCGAAAATAGTTTTGACTATTCTGTATGCCGAATATGTCTTCCTGACATGCATTTCCTTTCGAGTTCATCACATTTTTGCTACAGCCATTTCGCTTTAGCTTGTCTCCACTTCCTATCAGTTTCGCGCCTATGTGAGTTATATTTACATATTCTTTCGGTTCGCTGAACATTTTTGTGTTTTCTTCTTCCTTCGATCGGTTGAGATATTTCTTCTGTTAGCCAAAGTTTCTATGTAGCCACCTTCATTGGATCTATATTCGACTGTTGAGTTTCTTTCACAGACGGTAGTTGATCCAAAATTGTGTATTTTTAGGTAAGAAGACCTTTTAAACGAGGAATGCGTGCTTGAGGAAAGCGCTCGTAAACCGCTTACTTCTCGTAACAAACTACTTCCTGTAGAATAGACGTCGGTGGTGATAGTTGGCAGACAGCACGCAAACGCCTTTGATGTCTCAACATTGAAGTTCATCACTAGTTACTGTTGATGACCGGTTATCGGAGATGAAACGCTAAAGCAACTTGCAGAGACAAATTTAATATGATGTTATCATTTGGAACGTGTTAGTTACTATTAAATCAAATTGTTTCGAAAACACTAAAAACAACGATGCAAACATCTGTATTTATTGCACGGGATTCGCAGTCCATCAAACCCTCATTAAATGCAGCCATTTTTTTGCTACTAAAAAAAACAAATCTTTTTTACGTAAAATATGTACAGCCATGGATATAAAATATATTATATGTCTTTAGTTATTAATCTATACTAACTTGATTAATGGCTATTGTATGAGCAGTTCGTTTAGGAACAGTCTATTCCTAGTCGTTTAGATTCTGCCAAACCATATGACCATAACATGTCGAGACCACGGATAATTATTCGTTCTGAAATTAATGTATCTTACTTGAATGTCCTTATTTCCTTCTTTATGGGGAACGTTTCGTTTTATTTGAAACTTAGGAAATAACTTATTGTTCTCGTGAGAATTTCAGACTGTTTTAATACTAAAATGTTATCCTTCACAAATACCAGTCTTACCATTTCTCAGTCATAACTTACCTATATTCAGAAATGTATAAAGTTATTAATAAGGCATGTTACTTAATTAAATACCTCCATAGAAAAATTTTGTCTTCTAGGAAAATACTGTCCCTTCCCTTGTCAGTGTTTTCCCCTTAGGGACAGCATGATAGGACATATGTTAAGACATCAGGGAATGACTTCCATGGTACCAGAGGAAACTGTAGATGGCAAAAACTGCAGAGGAAGACAGAGATTGGATTACATCCAACGAATAATTGAGAATCTGTCTTGCAAGTGCAACTCAGGTGTGAAGAGGTTGGCGTATTAGAGGAATTCTTAGTGGGCCGCATCAACCAGTCAGAAGAGTTATTACTCCAATAATAATAATAATAATAATAATAATAATAATAACAAAAGGAAAATGTGTCAAGCATTAAGAACAACCGAGAAAATTTTAGACACCAAAAATAGTGCGTGTATAACGAAACGGTATTAAATACGTAACTATTAGTTAAGCAGAAAAATTTCAGTGTGATAAATGACGAATAATTACCTATAGCTCATGTTTTACATGTTATTATTCAGAATGTAACAATCCTGTATCTTAATCTTTTATGAAAACTGTCCCACACCAGCCATTAAATAGGTAGAAATGGCTTCAAATGGCTCTGAGCTCTATGGGACTTAACATCTGAGGTCATCAGTCCCCTAGAACTTAGAACTACTTAAACCTAACTAACCTAAGGACATGACACACATCCACGCCCGAGGCAGGATTCGAACCTGCGAACGTAGCGGTAGCGCAGTTCCAGACTGAAGCGCCTAGAAACGCTCGGCCACTCCGGCCGGCAAATAGGTTGAGTCGACGAAGCTAAATCAATCTCACTTTAGCCTAAAATGGATAGTATTCCGTAGCGTCATTTCTGTAAAGAACAATTATTCTCTGAAGTGGATCTCTGTTAATATTTGCGGAACAGTAATGAAAAACTCTAAGTCGGAAAGGATGTTATTAAATACTACAACGAGAACGACAAATTAATATCAAGAGAAGTTTCGTAAGAAGAGTAAACTTACATAAATTAGGACTGCGTCGCTTTGCCTCTCCGGTAAAGTAACTAAAAGTATTAAGGACATACCCATTTTTTTCGTGACTCGTGGAGGAGGAGAGTGCTACTTATATGAAGCAGGTTGTAGAGGCTGGAATGTACAGATAAAAGCAACGGGTATCAACCTAACTGTAAGAAATACACTGCCTGATACTGCTGTCCAGAAGACATAGTCGGATTTCAGTGTGACTCCGTACACGTACACACCTTCGGCGAGTATATAAATGTTTGGAGTTGCAGTTCTCTGTGACAGGTAGAATGGCCATCACTTTGCATTGCTGTTCTTCGTCTTTAGTTTTGTTACCATGTCTGGTATGGCGTATTAAGGGCATGAACAGGGTCATATATATTGAGTGATCATGGTTGAAGACCGGGAGCTGACGCTTATTCCTGTGAGGTAGTGACATCAGCACCTGACAAAGTTTCAAAGGGCCCTCACTGTTGGTCTCCATTTGGTCGGCTGGACAAAGCCTGTCATATCTAGATCTGAGGGAAATTCGGCCTTGATAGTGTCTGAAGCACGACTCCAGTGGAAAGTGATGCACGCATACTCGTCGCCTAAGTTTCGGTCAAAGATGTCTGACCACAAGGGAGCACTACCGTATTGTGTGCCAAGCACACTGTGACCCCTTCATGTCTGCGCGTGCCAAGTTCAAGAACAAGTAACGGAATCCCAGCACCGTTCCGTGTCAGCCCGCACCAATGCTCGGTGAGTAGCAGGTAGCAACAGCCGGACTAGGGAATTACAGTCCCATGCATAGCCTTACGTTAACAATACAACACAGACTGCTGCGTTCGGACTGGTACCGTGGCCGGAAGGAAGGGATTAAGATTAGGGTTAAACGCCCGTCGACATCGAAGTCATTAGAGACAAGTTCATATTGTTTCAAGGGTGGAGAAGGAAAGTGGGGAAGCAGGCATTGCTGCTGAATGGCGTCGCATTATGTTCAGCAGTGAATCATGGTTGTGCGTTTCCCCGGATGCCATCGTCGGCGAGTATGACAGTTACCTGTGTAAAGCTTCCACTCTGTAAGTATTTTGGAAAGGCGCAGCGGCGTTCCTCTAGGCGTCGTGGTGTGGGGTCCCCATTGGGTATGACTTCAGACCACTGCTGGCTGTTACTGGGGGAACTCTGACGGCACAACTCTACGTCGCAAACATCCTGCGCCCCCATGCGTTACCATGCTAGTATCACGGTACCATTTTTCAGCAGGACAATGCTCGTTCAGCCGGCTGGAGTGGCCAAGCGGTTCTAGGCGCTACCGTCTGGAACCGCGCGACCGGTACGGTCGCAGGTTCGAATCCTGCCTCGGGCATGGATGTGTGTGATGTCCTTACGTTAGTTAGGTCTAAGTAGTTCTAAGTTCTAGAGGACTGATGACCACAGAAGTTAAGTCCCATAGTGCTCAGAGCCATTTGAGCCAATGCTCGTTCACACATGGTGCGTATCTCCATGAACCGACTGTGTGACTCTGTTGTTTTTCCTGCTACCAGCAAGATCCCCAGACTCGTCCCCGTTAGCGTGTGTGGAGTTGGCTCGGACATCAACTCTGTCCCAACGCCAGCAGCCAGGACATCAAGGACCAGTTACAACGATTGGGGGCCAGCTTGCCTCTAGACGGGATACATCGGCTTTACCCTTCCCGAGACAATCAGGAGATACATCCGCGCCAGGAGGCTGCAACGTAATATTAGTAAGTGGGCTCATAGTGCCAAATCCGTTGTAAATTGGACTTGGTTTCGGAATCACTGAAATAACGTCACACACCATCTCAATCAGTGAACCTTCATTTCGTTTTCACCTCCCTTCCTGAGTGTTTTAACTTTTTTTTATAGGTAGTGTATTTTAGCATGAGGAGACGGTACATAGTGCCAAATCCGTTGTAAAGTGGACTTGGTTTCGTAATCACTGAAATTAACGTCACACACCGTCTCAATCAGTGAAGCTTCATTACGTTTACACTTCCCTTCCTGAGTGTTTTACTTTTTTTGATAGGTAGTGTATTTTAGCATGAAGAGACGTTACACTGCACGAATTGAAGAATACAGTGTGGCGAGGATCGGTGGCGCAGTAACTACATCTCTCCAGAGTGATTTTCACTCTTCGGCAAAGTATGTGCTGGTTCAAACTTCATGGCAGATCTAAACTCTGCACCGGACAGGAACTCAAGCCTGGAACAGTTACCTTTCGCGGGAAAGGGCTCTGCCGACTGAGCTGTCCTAAAGCAGCTTTTTATCGACTGACCTATCATAGTTCGACTCACGAACCCCACTCAGACAGACGCTAATGGAACTTGCAGAAATAAAACTGTCCTAAGTTGTGCTTGGAGAGCGGGACAGCTCGATTCCGGCGCCAGCGGCCGCCACTTTGAATTCCCTCTGCCGCAACGACTGAGAGGGCGTCCGTGCTGTTGGCAGCGTGCGGAGGGGGACGACGACAACTTCTCGCTGCGACAGAGACCACTCGTGAGGAGTTGCTGCAGTCTTTGCCCTGGTGATCCACTGGACTGGTCGGGCCACACGATCGGTCAACTGGAGGTTCAAAGCCGTTGATGGATCTAGCAGGTATGAAGAATTTTACGAAAGGGCCCACTGGAACCGCTGCATACTGCCATTCGTCGAATTGTGGGCTCTGAGCTACGTTAAGCAGCTACATAAGAAAAGGTGATGTTGGTCGAGGTGGCCGTTTGCGAACGTTAGCCTATGTGGATTCGTGTGGCCGTTACAGCGTGTAAAAGCACGTTTACTGCTCACACGATTGAGTGAGTTGGTTGTAGTGAAGTACGTCACTGGCACGCTTCGTGATTGTTGTATTGAGTGCACGTGGTTTTAGATGCGTATAGTTGTCTTGACAAGATCAGTATTTATTACATTATTTTCAGTACTGTGTATCCTGTTACTCATTTCATTATTTTTGGAAAAGGTATCGTTACATTTTGGAAGGAGGGCCGTATACCGGTAATGTTAAGGTTTGAGCTATAAATTCAGATTAGTATTGGAATTGTCTATTGATTAAGAGTTACGTGTGGTCATTTTAATGTTATTTATTCTGAAATGCAGGTCGGTGAATTCAGTGCGTAAATTTAAGACTTTCTTGTTGATTGTTTGTGAGACCTATGCATTTGCGTCTGTCATGTTAGTTAATAGGATTAGTTCCTTATGTAAAGACTACCTGCGGGCGATTTAGAATTGTTTATTCTAAATACAGGAAGGTGAACTCGGTACATAATTTGAAAGTTGTTTTGGTTGATTTCAGGTACTCTTATGTGACATAAGGCAATGTTAATTTCTAGTGAGATTTGTGCGATTTCTGTCTGCCATGGTAGATGATTAAATCTGTTTTTTAAATAAAGATTATCTGTGGGCCCTTTTAAAATTGTTTACTCGAAATGCAGGAAGGTGAACCCAATACATAATTTGAAAGTTGTTTTGGTTGATTCCAAGTACGTTTATGTCATGCTGGCTCATTAGCTGCTGTCTTAATATTAGCTGTTTCTTAAATGTAAAAGGGGAATGAAAGTTTACATTCAAATTTTCCCTGCTCATTGAGCTTAAAAGCTGTATTAAAAAAAAAAAAAAAAGACATTGTGTGATAAAATTGTTCTGTCAATTCTCTTGTAAGGATAACTGGGGGTTCACCTCTGGAGTATTCTGTTTAAATATTTTAGTGTAATAAAAGGGTGAAACCTGGTTTATCGGAATGTCATTACGTATGAGTGTAACACCCCAGCACTATCCCTCCGTTGCTACGCCACAGTGAATCCAGTAAGTTGCTCATTTGTCTGCGGAATGCGAAGCTTCCACTTTCGAATTCCGGTCTGCCAAACAGTTTCAATCTGTCAGCAAACTTCAATTACTCCTCTGTCACAAATAATAAGTGCTTGCAGTGGTACCAGTTGATTTGAAACCAGAGATTCAGTTCCATCTGAGGGTTAAGTTACCTTGCAGGCATTGCCTTCCCCTGTCACTTGGGAGTTCGCACTGGGTGAGAGATTCGTGAAGGGACTAGTGCCGAACTAGGATTTCATCCGAACCTTGCGACTTGTTTATTTATTTATTTGTTATTCAACTCATTCAGTTGCTTCTCGATGCCAGGATGGCTGTTTATATGTCCTCCATATGGCAGTCTATGCGACGGAGCAAACAATGGCATGTCTGCACGATCCTTCGGGAAGAGTCATTTTTTAAACGCGAAATTTTATTTGTCACGTCACACTGGTGGGCGAGTGACTGAATAGGAGCCTATTTTACGCAGGACCAGAATTTCCTCGGGTTCTTGGCAAAATCCGTCGCTAACATGTAATGTACTTTCTCCATCCTCTGGTCCGCTTTCCAATCACTATTGCTGCTAGGGCAACCTTTATTATGCAGTCTTTTCTCATCGAGTTGCCTAGTCAATTCCTTTCCCTCCTGTTACTGGTTTCCATTATTTGTCCTTTTTTCATTTACTTCGTGAAACACTATCTCATTCCTTATTATATTTAACCGTTTGAAATATTCCACTATCCTCCAAATTCACACCCAAAACGCCGCAGTGTTCATGTTTCGGCATCACATAGGGCAACACTTAACGCAAACAAACTTCATCAGTCTTTCCTGTTATTACTTATTTACTGGACCACTTCTGTAAAAATTTCTCTTGCAGTGTCCAGCCTTGTTCTTTTTTACTGATTAAATGAAATTTTACTGGTTATTTTGCATCCTAAGTGCCTGAAGTTACCAACATGTTCCACTCCTTTCCTCAAATTTTCACTTTTAGCTTCCTTCATTGCTTTCTAAAACCCATTGCTTATTGTCTTTCACATTTGCCTCCATCCCATAATCTTCAAAGCTGGTGTTTGGGACTTTGAAGATATCGTTAATCGTATCTTATTACAACTTAGTAAAACCATACCGTCGGCAGATCTTATACTTTTTATTAACTTTCCCCCTATTGCCACACCAGTTTTATTGGAAGCAGTTTTTAAAAAAAATCATATAACTTGAATTTAAACACAATAGGTGTAAGACAACAGCCTTGTCTAAAAGCAGATAATGAAAAATATATGTCAGCAAAGTATAATTGGACAGAATGAAGTTTAGATTATGTAGCACTAGATAGAAATTTCACTGATGAACTTGATATACACTGGTGAATATAAATCACACCTGGCCGAACACCGCTCTGCGAGCGCAACCCCTCCGGTCGTTCTCCTTCCTAGCGCAGTGGCGAGTGCGGCTCATGAGCAATGGAGGAAGGGGGGAAGAAAGGCTGCAGCCAGACGCCGCTACAGCAAAGTAGTCGACTTGTCAGACGCCAAGCAGTTCGTTAACAATACTACTTGCGTTAATTTAGATATACGTTTTGCATAAGGAATACTAGGGCATTTACACACTTGTCCATAAAAGAAGTGGAGAAGCCACATCGTTCATTGCCAAATGGGAATTCCTATAGTTTCTGTATCGTTTGAAGGCTATGCAAAGTGCTTCATATGCCATCGCACCATAATGAGCTGGACAAGCACTCAATGGAACGTCATTACAATTCCAGTCACAACGACAGTATGATGCACATGCCTTCTGAGGAACGACAGTGAATACTGGCTGACTTTAAGGTGGCCATTAGGGAAAAAAGCAACAGGGACAAAATATTTTATGGTCGACACCACCAATTACATGAATTCATTAATGATATTAATGCCATGTAGAATCATTTGATAACAGATATGGTGGACAAGATTGATGCTATGAGAAAAAAATTAATCCTCTTGAAAAACCTTTTTATTGTCAATAACACGGAACATTTCACTGAACTCGAGGCAGCCATTTGTGAACCAGACATGACTGACCATCGTTTTTGGACGTTGATGTACCTTATTATTTTCAGGTTGAGCTCATAGGCGTATAATATCCAGCACAATGTCTTATTTGTCCAACAGAAGAATTTACAAGACTTTTATAAAATGTTACCCCAAGAGCAATATCCTCGATTGTACAGACAAGCCGCAAAATTATTTGAAATATTGGTTCAGTGCATACGTGCGAACGTTTTTTCTGTTACGAAGTTGACAAGTCTCTTCAAAGTTTGGGTGTAACAGACATTAATATGTGTATCTCGATATGTTTGACTGTATCATGAACCATAGTCCCAGATGTATTACATATTCTAAGGTCTAAATGTGTGTAAATTTATAAACATCACAACTTAATTTTAAATGCCTGTACATAAATCTTTTGGTGCTTCAGCTCACTGTATTGGCACTGTCTAATGTACATATGTTATTAAGTAATAAAAGTTAATGGCATCGTAAGAACAATAAAAAATTGAAAATAAGCACATGTGATAAAATTCCTGCTTACAAAAGTATGCTGCAGTATTCGCCTCTTAGAAGTAGTTGCATTATGTTGCAAACACATCTTCCTAAGCTCCCAGCCTGTGCAGCCTTCTGAATACAGCTGTCTCACATAAACACCTGCTTGGAATAGAGCAGTGGTGGGGGAAGACGGTGACCTGGGCAGACTCGGCTGCACTCGCGGAGCGCGACCACACAACAGGAGCGCAAAGCTTGGCCATGCCTGATATAAATATACAGGTCTCCCACTGTTACTACAGCGAATAGAGGCACAAAACTACGAGGGCTATTCCGAAAGTAAGGTCCGATAGGTCGCGAAATGGAAACCACGGTAAAAATCAAAAATGTTTTATTTGCAACAGTTAGATACACCTTGCAGCTACTTATCTCCATAGTCGCCGACCCGACTTAGACGTGTATCGTAGCGTTGTACCACCTTTCCCATACCCTCGCTATAGAAGGCAGCCGCCAGTGCTCTCCGCCAATTCTCTACGCTGGCCTACGGCTCGTTGTCTTGTGCCGAAATGTTGTCTTCATAACCAGCGGTTCATGTGACCTGAGCTGAAACTCAGAGGGAGACAATTACGGGCTGTATTGTGGGTAATCTCACATTTCCATTTGAAAACGATGCAGGAGCATCTTCATTGCCCCTGCAGAATGCGGCTGAGAATTGTCTTGAAGACGAAACAGCACGACAGTTATGTAATGTTAGCTGCATAGCTTCAGGGGAAATTTCTCACCAGGCCCCCGTACTTGGCGGCAGACACTATTTTCTAGACGTCTTTACGCACTCACTGCGAGCTCAGAAATGAGAAGAGCGACGTGATGCTAACTGGGGTTATACTAGAGACACTACCCAACACATCTGTGCAAAGCTTTATCGGATTTTCATAGTCGTTTCCATTTCGTGACCGATCGGACCTTACTTTCGGAATAGCCCTCGTATTTCTGCACTAAAAACAAGATTTTACATATTGGCAGGTAATACAAATTTCCATTATATTCTTTCTGGTGAAACATAACAAGATAAAAATTCTGCCCTTCTTATTTGAATTCTTTAATTCTGTAGAACTTCCTAATAAAATATTTCTAAAACAATGTTTTTTGAACTGAGTATTTATTGACGTAGTAGCGTCGTCATTGCATATACTAGCTAGAGCACAATAAGTTGATATTAAAATTTTGAGAGTAATTCCTCAATTAATATAAAATTACCTTTCTATTAAGTTAACTTAAATATTAATTAGTTGAATAATCTAATTATAGATAATTTACTAATTATATTATTATAATTAATATAACTATTTATATTAATATAGTATTTTATATTTTATATTAATAATCTTATTTATTGTATCCAATTATAACAATATTTAATATTAATTTACAAATTATTAGTTATTTTATAATACAATAATTTATTTTAAGCTAGTATAGTGCTGAAGCTATTAGGATAATGAAATCCCAGTAAACATTGTCTCTAAAGTGCATACCTTAAGAGCTATGAGCAATTAATCATCTTAGATGCTGAGAAGCAAATCTCGTGTACTGCAAGCTCTTTGCCTTCCAGATTTTCGGAGGAGACAGGATGGATCAAAATAAGGACAAATTATCTAGTAAGTAAGGGCTCTAATATGCATACCTTAAGAGCTATGAGAAATATGGAAAGCAATGAACTAGCAGTGCAAGATATTTATTTTATAATATTGAAGATGGAGAAGTTGTGCTTAAGGTAGGTGTTTTAGAGCCAGTGTTTGCTCCAGTTTTTTGCTTTGAGTGACTATTCCTGCAGTATTCCTGAATGTTGACTACTCCTCTTGGGACGCATTGTGTATGGGATCAGTTTACCTTGTCACCTAGTCCTGGACACTGAGCATGCCTCAAATGTAAATATTCTAATAATTTTTTGTTCAACAACAACTTTTTAATTTTCTATTTCTTGCACTTCTACTTAGAAATAGTTTTGCTTATAATAACATGTAGTTCTGGTTGCATGTCTAAAACTTCAAGTATGATATGTACATGTCTGGCAAGGAACGACGCAATCCATTTTACGTAATGTACATGCAAATAGCGCAAATTTTCAGAAGCGTGATCATTCCGTAAGCTTCTTCACAGGTTTTAATGTGCTTTGACCCTCGGTGTTGTCAAATGCAAACGTCAGAGAGTATTAAATTCAGTAATGACTATGACAAACTTACAAAATTAACTAATACTGACCAACGAACTTAAAAGCCTTAAGTATAAGGCAATCGTCAGACATCCAGATCAACAATTGAAGGGGATCCCTAATGCAGCTAAGGTTCACAGGCCAGCGATAGGACTATTAGTCAGAAGCAATAGGCCAGCTTTTTCGTGGTCATGATGCTTTTTATTTGTCACAGAATCAGAGAAAATGTTTTTGTAAAAAGAATACGACATTGTCTGTGGAACAGCGGATGAACGTGGCACTCACTTGGGTGTGTGTAGGCAAGGCGGATCGCTAAAAACGGCATCTGTCAGTGGCGACAGTGAAATTTTCTAGTTTCGGCTCAATAAACCTGTCCTGACCGAGGAAAAATTGATACATGTGTTTCAGGAAACTTTTTAGAGAACACTACAGTTCTCACAGATTCGTAGCTGTTCTGATTCGGACCACAGTGCTGCTTTCAACACGGCAGGAACTAAAGCATCGCAGGTGAAAAAAATCAGCTCGATTTAATGGGCTGGTCTGCTGACTCTGAAGTGCATCAGACAGTTCCAGCACTTCATTTCTGTGACAAAATCTCCACAACATCTACTCACCATCCATCAGGAAGAATGAAAACACACTGAACCTCCAGTGTCATAAATGTTAAATGCATTGAATAATAGCAAATTACTCTAGACCCTTTTAGCAATGGGAACATCATCGTAAGGGCATATAGGAGTCCTGATGATGTTGATCATTTAGGGTAATTTTGTTCAATCATCGAACAACATAACACGAGAGGGACGACATAAACACATCATTGAAAGAGGGCTATTTCTCTGTTGTTGGGTCAACAGTATTCTGAATGGTTTGATGCAGTCCGGCACAAATTCCTCTCCCGTTACACGCAACGTTCTGTATTATTTATTGGAAATATTCCAATGTATGTCTTCCCCTACAACTTTTACCATTTTCATCTCCCTCAACTACAATGGAAATTATTCTTTGATGTCTTAATAAACGACCTATCATCCTGTTTGTTCTTCTCTCAGTGTTTCCCACATATTCCTCTTCTCGCCGATTCTGTGGAAAACCTCCTCATTTCTTACGTAATCAGTCCATCTGCAGCAATACGTCTTAAACGCTTCGGTTCCCTTCTTTTCCGGTTTGCCTACAGTCCATAATTCACTACGGTACCATGCTGTACTCCAGACGTACATATGTCCGCGTCAGTAGCGGCAGTGGATGCTAACAGCGGGGGCATACATTCGATTCCCGGTCGCGACGGAGATTTTCTCCGCTCGAGCATCGTCATGACTGATATTCCGCTGTTGAGACTGCTATATACTCACACCCCAAAGGCAAAGAAAAAGAAAAGAAAAGAGAAGTATATTCTCGCAAACTTCTTCCTCAAATTAAGGACTACTGGCTTCTCTTAGCTAGGAATGCACTTTTGGCCTGTGCTAGCTGTGCTAGTCTGCTTTTTATATCCTCCTTGCTTCGTCATGGGTTATTTTGCTTCGTAGGTATCTGAATTCCTTAATTTTGTCTGCTACGTAATCACCGATTTTGATGTTGAGTTCCTCGCTGTTCTCATTTTTCGTACTTCCGGTTCCTGTTGTCCTTCTTCGGTTTACTCTCAATCCTAGCGTATGCTATTCAGACTTCTGCAGTCTTTCCTCACTTTTACTGAGTACAGATTGAACAGTAAGGGCGAGAGGACGCACCCCTGTCTTACTCTTGCGCCAATTTACATTGCAGGAATGTTTTTCAGAGTTCAACAAATCCTGTGAACGTGTCTTGATTTTTTTAAGCCTTGCTGCTAATATGAAGCATAACGTCAAAACTATCTCTCTAGTGTTATTACTTTCTGTAAATTAAAATTTGTCGTCATTTAACAGCATAGTAGCCCACAACAACACTTCATTATTTTTCTTCTCGGCTATAACAGAATGCTCAAAAAGCCTGTCAGATTCAAGAACTGCATAAGACCGATGTTACAGAGTATTCCGTTTTTCACGCTCCAATTTCACGCTCTTAAAGATAACTTTCCACTTCTGATGACCACTGAAAGTAGCTTTCGGGTGCCCTTCAGCGAATGACAGGCCTGAGAGATGTGCCATTTATCACATTAAGGCATGCTTTTCAAACAGGGAGCCTGTCAGTACGGCCGAAGGCCATGCTACTATTTACGGAATCACCAGAGTGTTTGCTTTTGAACAGCAACTCCCGCCGCTGAGGAGAGAAGTTTTACGATTCCGAGCACTTGATCGTCAGAACGTGCCTGCATTCGTAGATGAGCGGTTATTAGGCAAATTAAGGGGGAAACTCGAGTACAGGATGCCTCAAACCTTTAGGGTTAAAATTACGATAGGCTTACAGTTGATAGAGGATCCTGGACGGAATAGTTTGAGATCAGGAACTAATTGTCGAAAATGACTATTTACTATTTTATAAACAAATAATACTCGCAAAATTGCGGCAGATCCCAACTGACCTCAAATTTTGAGATTAAAACCGTACACTCCTGCCTTCTACTTTTCAAGTGATGAGGTATCAGTTGAATAGGATATGAAATAGCTCTCATTTTCCGCCTTTGAAATATGTCGGCGGCGTAAAAGAACATATCGTTAGAGTAAAAGCTGCGTATCTAAACTAAGAGTGCTTTGTTCTATGTGTACTATTAATTCATGGAGGTGCAGGCATAATTGTAGCGCGCATGTGAAAAACTTTGGAAAAGTCAGGTGAATGGATAATAAAGCAGGTAGTGTAAAAGTAATGGTAAATCATATGTAACAGCATAGTTCCATAGTGGTTCTAGAAAGAAGCAATCTGACCGTTTATGTAAGATTACATCGACTGTTCTGCATCATTATGATCCTGGTATTATAAAGTTTAGTTTAGCTTATTCTGACTCTGAAGTGCACCAGAAAGTTCATGTTAGGAACAGAAGTACAACTTCCTATGTACAGGAATACATTCAACATACAAAAACAAAGATTAATAAACACAAATAAATAATAAAAACAGTGAAATATGTATCACCTATTTATCGAAATCTTTATATAAATCTTGTTCGTCATAGTGCTGGGACGACAGTGAAAACTGGCAACATCTGGAAATGAAGCTGGATTACTTATTTTAAGATGTTAAATACAGAGAAAACTTGATTTTACTGCATTTTTCCTTTCTGTCCTAGTAAACACGACAAAATCAGAAAATCTATTAACTACAATGGTTCAAGAATTAGCAGATATATTTGGAAACCCATTTGCAGAAGACCTAAAAAGTCAGCTCTTAATGTTAACAATTTCCAAAATTTTGAAACGAAGTATGTAATATAATCTTTCTTATACTGAATTTCTCTTGTTCTGCGCCGGCCGCTGGTGGCCGAGCGGTTCTGGCGCTACAGTCTGGAACCGCGCGACCGCTACGGTCGCAGGTTCGAATCCTGCCTCGGGCATGGATGTGTGTGTTGTCCTTAGGTTAGTTAGGTTTAAGTAGTTCTAAGTTCTAGGGGACTTACGACCTCAGCAGTTGAGTCCCATAGTGCTCAGAGCCATTTGAACCATTTGAACCTATTCTGCACCGTTAATATAATGAGCACCACAACTGCTCGAAATGACTTATATAAAATAGGTAAAAGGGATCCGCAAAATTACAGACCAGTGTCCTCAACATCGGTTTGCTGCAGAATTCGTGAATATATTTCAGCTTCAAACGAAAAATTATGTCCACAAATCAACGCGGATTTAGAAAGCATCGTTAGTGCGAAACACAGCTTGCCATTTTCCCGCACAATATCCTGCGAACCATGGATGAAGCGCCACACGAAGATTCCCGAAAAGCGTTTGATACAGTGCCTCACTGTAGACAGTTAACAAAGGTCCGAGCATAGGGACCGAGTTCACAGAGTGCCTCTATAACTTCGTACGTAACAGAACTCTGTACGTCATCCTGGATGGCGAGTGTCCTTTAGAGACGAGCGTATCGTCAAGAGTGTCCCACGGAAGTGTGATAGAATCGCTTTTGTTCTCTGTACCCATAAACGACATGACGGATAAGATGAAAAGCAATCTGCGACCGGTTGATGATAACTCTATAGAGTACGGGGAAGCGTCGTTGTTGACTGACAATACGAGGATATCGGATGACAGTCATAAATTCCACCGAGCGAGGTGGCGCAGTGGTTAGCACACTGGACTCGCATTCGAGAGGACGACCATTCAAACCTGCGTCCAAGCCGGACGAAGTGGCCGTGCGGTTAAAGGCGCTGCAGTCTGGAACCGCAAGACCGCTACGGTCGCAGGTTCGAATCCTGCCTCGGGCATGGATGTTTGTGATGTCCTTAGGTTAGTTAGGTTTAACTAGTTCTAAGTTCTAGGGGACTAATAACCTCAGCAGTTGAGTCCCATAGTGCTCAGAGCCGTTTGAACCATCAAACCTGCGTCCGGCCATCTTGCTATACGTTTTCCTTGATTCCCCTGAAGCCGATTCAGGAAAATATCGGGATGGTTTCTTTGAAAGGGCACGGCCGACTTCTTTCCCATCCTTCCCTAATCCGACGGGACCAATGGAAATTTTGGAAATTTGTGGTAACGTCTTATTAGACCAAACTGCTGAGGTCATCTGTCCCTAAGCTTACGCACTACTTAATCTAAATTAACCTAACTTAGCTAAGGACAACACACACACCCATGCCTGAGGGAGGACTCGAAACTCCGACGGGGGGAGCCGCGCGGACCGTGACAAGGTGCCACAGACCTCGCGGCTACCCCGCGCTGCGGGACGGATACCCTCGCTGGGACAAGCACGTAGGGTCTGAGACACGACCGTCTTCGGTTTATTGGCAGCGTTCTAGGAAAGTGTAGCTCATCTGTAAAGAAGATCGCAAGCAGAACACTAATGCGAGCGATTCTCGAGTTCTGTCCCACTAAGAGATCCCCACCAGTTCGGATTAAAGGGAGACGTCGTAGCAATTTAGAGTGTGCTACTAGATTTGTTGCCAGTAGGTTCGATAAATAGGCGGGAGGCGAGAATTATGGAAATGCTCCTTGAACTCAATGGGAATACGATATTCTTTGCGCGAATCACTATTGAGAAAATTTAAAGAAACGGCATTTGCAGCTGACTGAAGAACGATTCTGCTGCCACCAACGTACGTTTCGTGCAAACATCGGGAAGATAATATAACAAAAATTAGAGCTCGTATTGAGGTACAGAGCCAGTCATTTTTCCTCACTCCACGACGGAGAAGGCCGGCCGGTGTGGCCGAGCGGCTCTAGGCGCTACAGCCTGGAACCGCGCGACCGCTACGGTCGCAGGTTCGAATCTTGCCTCGGGCCTGGATGTGTGTGATGTCTTTAGGTTAGTTGGGTTTAATTAGTTCTAAGTTCCAGGGGACTGATGACCTCAGAAGTTAAGTCCCATAGTGCTCAGGGCCATTTGAACCGTTTTGAACGACGGAGAATGACTAGCAGTGGTGCAAGGTACCTTCCTCCACGCAGCGTATGGACGTAAACATGCGCAGCTATAAAAGGATAGTGTAAACGGGAGGACTGGAGAACCCTTAACTTGTGATGGACCTGCCTTACGGGCAGAACACATCATAGTTATTGTCTCTTCCTTTACGTGGAAGACGCATTCCATGTCACGTACGCGTACGAAAGAGAATGCCAGAGAAATAATTAACTGCTAATACCAGTATTCCACTGACTTAAGACAACGTTGTAAAGGGTGTATTGTACTGCCAGTTGTGTCGTTACCTGCTATCATATAAGCTTGTTTTCCATTTTTCAAAAAATGATTCAAATGGCTCTGAGCACTATGGGACTTAACTTCTAAGGTCATCAGTCCCCTAGAACTTAGAACTACTTAAACCTAACTAACCTAAGGACATCACACACATCCATGCCCGAGGCAGGATCCGAACCTGCGACCGTAGTGGTCGCGCGGTTCCAGACTGTAGCGCCTAGAACCGCTCGGCCACCCCGGCGGGCTCCATTTTTCAGACACGACCGTGCCAGTGATGTGTTCGTAGAAGAAAGCAAGAATGGTATGCTAATCTGGATCTAAAATGAGTTCATTACAGATGGTTCAAGGCTGCGAAGAATAATTCGTCCTTAGGTTTGCCTCTGTTGTCCATCGAAGCAGTCACATGAAGAACAATTTAGTGACACCGCGAAATACGTAAATCAGCTCAGCGGGCCGAGAGTTTGACACCCACAAACCGCCAGTGGGAATACAGTGCGACACCTGTGATGGTACGTTTTGCCATCACTTCCCGTGGCTCTTTGGTGATCTCTGAAAACTTTCGGAAAGTGTAGTAAGCTGTGGGCCTCTGATAGCAACCTGTAGGGTTGTATGCAGTTCAGGATCTGCAGCGATTGTTGAAGTGCTGTGTTCATAAGGCATAATGGTTCAAATGGCTCTAAGCACTATGGGACTTAACATCTGAGGTCATCAGTCCCCTAGACTTAGAACTACTTAAACCTAACAGAAGGACATCACACACATCCATGCCCGGGCTGGATTAGAACCTGCGACCGTAACAGCAGCACGGTTCCGAACTGAAGCGCCTAGAACCTCTCCGTCACAACGGCTGGCTCATACGGCGTAGCCAGCTGGTCGGATTCGAAACACACCGTACTGTAACCTAAATGTTCTTTCGTACGGAACTGAATACTGGCCAAATACAATGGAAGCCGGGCATAACCTTATCTTAATCGCATAATATACGTCTCTTCTGCCTGTGAGGAATTTCCATGTGACGGTCTATAGGTCGAAGAGGGCAAAAGTGTTGACCGAAAAGAACAAGAGAAGACGTCAGCGTTCAGAAGGCTACTACCGTAAGAATAGAAGCGAATGTTTGCGACGAAGGGACTATTTCTGCAGTCGGAGGGAAAACATCCCAAAGGACGGATTTGGAAATCCCCATGTGACTCTTTCAAAGAGACACAGGAGATCATTGGCCGCGGGTTTTATGGACATCTCATTACGCTACGCAAATAGCCGTGTTAAGACGAAAAACATCGAGGAAAAATAGCACAGAATAGGAGGTGAAAGACACCACTTACTAAGCCTCTCCGAGATGTCATCCCTCCTCTTTCTCAGATCAAAGAACATAGCTCTAGTATTTCTTAATGGGAACAAATACTTTTTTCCAGTTCTTCGCGTCATATTCTTTCAATGAGTGCAGTTTTTACTTTAATTTGCTTTCGAACATAGTTCTTGGAAATAACAGCGATTGCAAGATACTATTAAAAGCTTTTTATAATAAAAACGTCTAGACCGTATACAATAGTTTTATTTTAAAAAAGTGAGCAGTTTCGGTCAGTGTTTGATAATCATCAGACCATTATTCTGTAAACGGCGAAACATTGAAGTTATTAGAAGACACATAAAAGATAAACACAACAGTAAAATGATACAACTACGATGCAAGTAGGAGAGGAAATACCCATGTTGAGCGCTGAAGATGGTGACACGAAACGTGAACCCCTCTAGACTGGGGTGAAGAGCAATCGCTGCATGACGTTCGGTGGCCGTCGCGTAAATAGCGGGAGCTCCGGCCGCCGTCTTCAGTATTACGTCAGTGGTAGGTAATGACCGTGATACACGAATAAAATCAGTGTAAATACAATATTGCAAATGAAATATTTAGGTCACGACCAAAGTAATGTAAATATAAAACTAAATTACAACAAATTATTATGAAAGAACATGCAAAAGGAGAACAATAAAGAAGTAAACTATTAACGTTAGAATCAGACACAAGCCGCACTGTATGGATACTTCTGGGGAACGTATGTAGACCGAAAACGGCACAAAAGGACGATACCAGTGACTATAGTAACGATATGAAGATCGATACGTTCTGATTACAAATCAAAGATATAGGTGTATTGGCTTACCATCATCTGATTCAGAATTAAGGTACTGTAACATAACTATATGTAGCAGAGGCAACAGGTGTATTACAGTAGATACAATAGGAACAGTTCCAGTGTCATTAAAAAAATAAAAGAACTACAAAAGTGTAATAAAGCAATAAACCACTGACGTTAGAATTAGACACAGAGCGCCCTCTATGGGGACTTGTGTGGATCATACATTGAGGCGACAAAACGCGTGGGTTAGCGGTATGCACATGTATAGATGGCGGCCGTATCTCGTTCCCATCTGCCTTTGGCTCGGGAGTGTCGTCTTTGTGCTGCCACTTTCGTGCAGTGTTCTACGGTGAGTGTTCTAAGTGCGTGTTTTACAATGAGTGTTCCGTGTTTTTTTTTTTTTTTTTTTTTTTTTTTTGGGGGGGGGGGGGGACTTGCGAACGGCCATCATACTGTCGCTGGGTGTGCCTTTTATCTCTTGCGAACAGAAACCAGACTGTCGCCATGTTTTTTAATTGTGTGTCTACTATGTTACTTGTCTGATTCCTGTGTCTTTTATCTACATTGCCAACTGTGGTGTCACCGCCAGACACCACACTTGCTAGGTGGTAGCTTAAAACGGCCGCGGTCCATTAGTACATGTCGGACCCGCGTGTCGCCACTGTCAGGATCGCAGATCGAGCGCCACCACACGGCAGGTCTCGAGAGACTGACTAGCACTCGCCCCAGTTGTACGACGACGTTGCTAGCGACTACACTGACGAAGCCTTTCTCTCATTTGCCGAGAGACAGTTAGAATAGCCTTCAGCTAAGTTAATGGCTACGACCTAGCAAGGCGCCATTAACCATTTGTACCATTGCATGTACCTCAAGATAGAGTCTCACTTGTATCATCCAGAATGCTGTATACCAAAGGACAATATAAAAGTTAAGTGTTCTAGTAGCTACGTTCTTTTCTTTATCACATTCATTACGAATCCTGTTCCAGACTTAACGCCAGACGGCGTGAGTTGACGCGTGCCCTTTCGGCTACTTCACTGTGGACTGGCTGCCTTAACAGTCCACTACACCAACCCCTTTTGCTTTCTGTTTTAACTTTCCGCAATTTTACGCCATTTTACGCTTTAAATCACCATTTTGTCGCCTGTTTTTCCTTGTTTCTTTCTTCTTCCTTTATTTAAAAAAAGTCTGTAGGCTGTAGAGCAGCGTAGTAAGTTGCTGCCAGCCCGCCCCCTTGGGGGGGAATTGAAAATCAATAAAGAAAATAAAAAAAAGCGGTGCCGTCATTTGTACTCATTTGATCTATGTGCAACGGTTTCCGAAGTGATTATAGACGCACGACGGGAGTTAACAGACTCTGAACGCAGAATGATAGTTGGAGCTATGTGCAAAGAACATTAAATTTCAGAAATCGTTAAAGTCAAAATTTCAGGCATTGCCTCTCACCACAGACAAAGCAGTGGCCGACGGACTTCACTTAACGACCGAGAGCAGTGGTGTTTGCGTGGTGTTGTCAGTGCTAAAAGACAGATTGTGTGAAATAACTGCAGAAATCAGCGTAGGACATACGATGAACATATCCATTAGGACAGTGTGGCAACATTTAGCATTAATAGGCTGTGGCAGCAGACGGCCGATGTGTCTTAGCTAATAGCGTGACATCGTCTATGGCGCCTCTGCTGAGCTGCTCACCGTATCCGTTGGACCTAGACGACTGGAAAACCGTAGCCTGGTCAGATGAGTCACGATTTCAGTTGATAAGACCTGGTGGTAAGATTCGACTTTGATGCAGATCCCTCGAAGCCATTGACCCAAGATGTCAACAAGGCACTATGCAAGCTGATGGTGGCTGCATAATGGTGTGGACTATGTTTACATGGAATGGACTGGCTCCTCTGGTGCTACTTAACAGACCATTTACTGAAAATGGTTATGTTGGGCTAGCTGCAGTCCATTTGCAGCCATTCATGGACTTCACGTTGCCAAACAGCGATATCATGTCACTGGGTCACAAATGTTCGCAACTGATTTCGAGAACAGTTCGAGCGACAGATGTAGCCACCCAGATCGCCCGACATAAATCCCATCGAACATTTATGGGACCTAATGGAGAGGTCGGTTCGTGCACAAAATCCTGCACCCGCAACGCCTTCGCAATTGTGGCCGCCGGCCAGTGTGGCAGTGCGGTTGTAGGCGCTTCAGTCTGGAATCGCGTGACCGCCACGGTCGCAGGTTCGAATCCTGCCTCGGGCATGGATGTGTGTGATGTTCTTAGGTTAGTTAGGTTTAAGTAGTTCTAAGTTCTAGGGGACTGATGACCTCAGATGTTAAGTCCCATAGTGCTCAGACCCATTTGAACCATTTTTGAATTGTGGACGGCGATAGAGGCAGCATGGCTCAGTACTTCTGCAGGAGACTTCCAACGCCTTGTTTAGTTTTGTGTCACGTCGAGCTTCTGCAAAGGAGGTCCGACACGATCTTAGGTGGCATCGCATAACTTTTGTCACTTCAGTGTACCTAGGGCAAAGGTGGCACAAAAAGGACGCCACTCGTAACGACAGTAGCCGCATAAAAATCGGTATGCACCACGTGCAAGTCAAAGATACAAAAGTTTCGGTTTCTTGTTACAACTTTCATTCCGAACAGTAGATGCACCATAATCTTATTATAAACGGCAGAATCTGTACTACCTTAGATTCAACAGGAATAATAGCACTGACGCTAAGTAATAACAGAACATACAAAAGAATAATAGAAAATTACCTATTGAGACTATAATCAAGATGTGCTCTATGGGGACTTGTTACGTACAAAAATGGCTTCCACAGGACCTCACCAGTAACCGTGGCAACGGCATAACGATCAATATGTTCCGATTACGCGTAAAAGGCACAGAAATTTGATTCTGAAAGGTATATGCACTATAACGGTATTAAATGCAGCAGAAGTAATGGGTGCACTAGATACGGCATGTACACTCCTGGAAATGGAAAAAAGAACACATTGACACCGGTGTGTCAGACCCACCATACTTGCTCCGGACACTGCGAGAGGGCTGTACAAGCAATGATCACACGCACGGCACAGCGGACACACCAGGAACCGCGGTGTTGGCCGTCGAATGGCGCTAGCTGCGCAGCATTTGTGCACCGCCGCCGTCAGTGTCAACCAGTTTGCCGTGGCATACGGAGCTCCATCGCAGTCTTTAACACTGGTAGTATGCCGCGACAGCGTGGACGTGAACCGTATGTGCAGTTGACGGACTTTGAGCGAGGGCGTATAGTGGGCATGCGGGAGACCGGGTGGACGTACCGCCGAATTGCTCAATACGTGGGGCGTGAGGTCTCCACAGTACATAGATGTTGTCGCCAGTGGTCGGCGGAAGGTGCACGTGCCCGTCGACCTGGGACCGGACCGCAGCGACGCACGGATGCACGCCAAGACCGTAGGATCCTACGCAGTGCCGTAGGGGACCGCACCGCCACTTCCCAGCAAATTAGGGACACTGTTGCTCCTGGGGTATCGGTGAGGACCATTCGCAACCGTCTCCATGAAGCTGGGCTACGGTCCCGCACACCGTTAGGCCGTCTTCCGCTCACGCCCCAACATCGTGCAGCCCGCCTCCAGTGGTGTCGCGACAGGCGTGAATGGAGGGACGAATGCAGACGTGTCGTCTTCAGCGATGAGAGTCGCTTCTGCCGTGGTGCCAACGATGGTCGTATGCGTGTTTGGCGCCGTGCAGGTGAGCGCCACAATCAGGACTGCATACGACCGAGGCACACAGGGCCAACACCCGGCATCATGGTGTGGGGAGCGATCTCTTACACTGGCCGTACACCACTGGTGATCGTCGAGGGGACACTGAATAGTGCACGGTACATCCAAACCGTCATCGAACCCATCGTTCTACCATTCCTAGACCGGCAAGGGAACTTGCTGTTCCAACAGGACAATGCACGTCCGCATGTATCCCGTGCCACCCAACGTGCTCTAGAAGGTGTAAGTCAACTACCCTGGCCAGCAAGATCTCCGGATCTGTCCCCCATTGAGCATGTTTGGGACTGGATGAAGCGTCGTCTCACGCGGTCTGCACGTCCAGCACGAACGCTGGTCCAACTGAGGCGCCAGGTGGAAATGGCATGGCAAGCCGTTCCACAGGACTACATCCAGCATCTCTATGATCGTCTCCATGGGAGAATAGCAGCCTGCATTGCTGCGAAAGGTGGATATACACTGTACTAGTGCCGACATTGTGCATGATCTGTTGCCTGTGTCTATGTGCCTGTGGTTCTGTCAGTGTGATCATGTGATGTATCTGACCCCAGGAATGTGTCAAGAAAGTTTCCCCTTCCTGGGACAATGAATTCACGGTGTTCTTATTTCAATTTCCAGGAGTGTATTATACCATTGAAGCTGACTGTAGACACAAGGTACCACTATGGGGACTTGTGCGTTACGTATGTCGAGCAGCGCTGGCTCGAAAGGGAAGCCATCGATACCTTACACTATGCCTGCAGTCGACAAAATAAGCCATAGACTGAACAGTGTTACACTCTGACAACACATTATCGTTCTGCCGAGGGCTTCAATCAAATGTGTCAAAAGACAGCCCGGTTACTTCCATAAAGAAAAGTCTGCCTCCTCTGCAGCGTGGGGTACTTCGTCTCTCATTTAGGGAAATCGTAATTCATATGCAGTTTCAATAGAAATTTATTCTTCGTAGATGGATGTTTATGAAAAGAGAAATTTTGAAGTTTCTTTCATTTTGGGATTTGCATTGTTCGACAGGTTTTATGGCCACGTTTGTGATTCCACCGCCATTTAGAAAATTAAGGGGGGGAGAGGCATTGCCGGCCGGAGTGGCCGAGCCGTTCTAGCCGCTACAGTCTGGAACCGCGCGACCGCTACGGTCGCAGGTTCGAATCCTACCTGGGGCATGGATGTGTGTGATGTCCTTAGGTTAGTTAGGTTTAAGTAGTTCTATGTTCTAGGGGACTGATGACCTCAGAAGTTAAGTCCCATATTGCTCAGAGCCATTTGAACCATTATTGAAGAGGCATTGTATCGCGTTCTATAGTTATGGAACAGGCTGACAGAGAACTTCCAGCTGCTGGAAATGCATTGTCGCTGTTGTAGATTTAGTATCCGACAGTTTTTCGGATTCCTCGCGAAGCCAGGGTATCGATATGAAGGACAGGTCAGTGATATTTTGCCTACCTACTCCGGCAGGTGTTTGCTCCCGCATGAGGCACAGCGGCGGCAACCATGTCACGTGGAGCCGTCCCGTGACGCAAGACCGCCGGTGCAACACCGCGGACGGACATTTGTCAGCCAGTCTGTCGCTAGACTTTGGCTCCTTTCGTTAAGCACCATTGAACAGTACAGTTGTAACCTGGCTTGCACTACGCTTATGATTTGGATTGCTCCCTGCTACGCTCTGGAAGTGTTTTTTGGTCACCAGTTCTCTTCGTGAACTCCGCCGTCTTCGGCCTCCGTAACCGCCTGTTGTTTCACTGGAATCTGCGTTACCTCCAGAGCGAGTGATCATAAACTGCGTTCTGCTTATACAGAGTAGGACAGAAAAGTCACTGGGCGGACATCTTAGAAGAAGCTTCACTTGGGTATTCAGTGTATAGTTTTGATAGGGTATTAACAGTTTAATTGTTACACCTGCGATGTCCGAAAGTTATTTTTGTCGAAATAAAAAATTAGATTACTGGCATCGGCGAGGAAAACGAACCACTTTTCTGTCAACATTTTTTGCAGCTCTGCGACGCTTCGTATCTTTCCATTAGGTATATTTTAGTAGTAAAACAGACCCCAGCCATTTTCGTCAGGACAGTATCTGCTCCTGTATAGAAAGTTGACATTAGTTGTCGGAAGAGCAGTGCCGCGGCCGCGGACCGCAGATAACTGATGTTATCATGAATCACATGCGTACCTTGGAACTGACTCATTCCACATCATTTCGATGAAACAATTGTTCAAATGATCTATGCAAAATTTAACTAACTCTGTACCCTTTCCACTCTTGTTACCGATAGATGAGGCGCATTGGTTAGCGCAATGGACTCGCATTCGAGAGGATGAAGGTTCAAACCCGCGTCTGTTTCGATTTAGGTTTGTGATAAGACACACACACGCACATGCCCGAGTGCCCGAGGCATGACTCGAAGGAGGGTGGGGGGGGGGGGGGGAGCAGCCGCGCGAACCGTGGATAGGCGCCTGAGACCGCGCGACTAAGCCACGGGGCAATGCCAGGATGGCTTCTTTGAAAGGACGCATATGACCTCCTTCCCTAGTCCGATTGCACCGTTAACCTCGTTGTTTGGTCCCCCCATCCTACCAACCAACCAACCATCTTGTTACTTTTTGGTCTACAATGACAAAGCTCCTCTATGTTTTGACGTTTAGACTCCATGTAAGACTCAACAGGATAAAAGCGGCTTCATTTGGATCTTGAAACTACTACTAGACGTTAAAAGAATAACAATGAAATGTGATTTCTTACATATGGAGAGAAAATTATATTGTGTCTATCAAAATGGGTAGATGATGTCTTAAAAATGGTATGCTCACAAAAGATGCATTTGAGTTATGAGATTCACCTGTCATGCAAAAAACTAATATTTTACTGTCAAAACTTTTCTGTGTATTTGTTCAATCATCTAGGGGCTCTCGTATGCGTGCCTATAAAAAATAAATACGTGTAATTATTATTGGAAGGAAAATTACGTCTAAAGCGACATGTGTCTATTTTTATTATTACTATTAAGCCCCAGAATAATATTCCAGGCAGATACTAATAAGTTGTTGAAGTTCTTCCCTGCCAATGGCAGAGGCAGAGTAGAATGCCAGCGAGGGAAAATTGCTAGTGGAGTATCAGCAAACACGGAAGCTATTGCAATACCCAGGATGGGCTGAATGCTTCATAAGCAACGTAGCAAAATGACATTGTGATGACAGATGGATGGCGTCAAATGGTGACGGTGCAAAGTGTTGCAAGAAAGCTCAGATCGAACACAAGACTAACTATACAGTTGCTGACACAGTGGAAAAGAGCATCTGGAAGTTGTAACATCCTGAAGCGACCAAGATAACCAAAGAGCTCAGAAAACTAGGGCCCATTTGGTCATTACCCTTAGAAGGATAGCGTCATGGCATAGTCCAACAAATACATGTACTCAGAATTAAACGGTTTAGTTGTCAGTTGTAGCACAGTGTTGCAGCTAACTAATACAGACGCCGAACCTGTGCCACTACATCCATGGTCTGCTGAGATGACTATGATCTACAATGCCACCACCAACTAGAACTGAAGGACTATGCTGCTGAGAGCTGCTGCTGCTGCCTTATCCTTGCCTTTGTTGATGAGAAGAATTTGGTGCCTTCCAAAAGGAGGCCTCTGCACTGCATTGGCGAGCTGGTCAACCACCATCCACTCTGTGGCAGCACAGTAATTGGCCGCCTGGCTCACAGCTATGAGAGACTCCCAGTGCTGTGGGCCAAGCTCCCACAGAGAAGCCATGTCATAACTCTCCATGACCTTGGCCACCTCATGCATATCTGTTGGCTGCCTTTCCAGGACATTAAAGAGAGCGTCCTGGTAATCCATTTACCGTACCATTCAGGCAGTGTAGGCAACACTATTCATGCTGGTTGTGATGTCGTGGGGCGCTGTATGTGGGCCTTTCTCATCATGGCTATCAACACTTTGAAATTCAGTGGTGTCAGTGTAAGGTGTCAGGCAAATCCGACACCTTCCATGAAACCCCTGACATGATAAGTGTGGTGTCACCGCCAGACACCACACTTGCTAGGTGGTAGCCTTTAAATCGACCGCGGTCCGTTAGTATACGTCGGACCCGCGTGTCGCCACTATCAGTGATTGCAGACCGAGCGCCGCCACACGGCAGGTCTAGAGAGACTTCATAGCATTCGCCCCAGTTGTACAGCCGACTTTGCTAGCGATGGTTCACTAACAAATTACGCTCTCATTTGCCGAGACGATAGTTGGCATAGCCTTCAGCTACGTCATTTGCTACGACCTAGCAAGGCGCCATTATCATTTGCTATTTATCTTGTGCTGCAGGTACCGTCAGACCGATGTTCACCAATTATGGATTAAAGTTAAGTATTCCAGAAGCTACGTACTTTTTTACTAGACTCAACTCCTTTAACTGTTCCAGACCTCACACCAGCCTGCGTGAGCTTAAACGCGTGCCTTTCGGCTACCTCATAGTGGCTTGGCTGTCTTGCCAAGCCACAACAATAAGCAAATCCAGTAGTATGTCACATAGCTCCGAATAAATCGTGACATTAAATTAACCAAAGAAATACGAGTAACGAGTGAGCAATACCACAGACTAACACAAGAATGCCTAAATGCATGTCATACCTTCCCACCGTGAGACAGACACAGTTCCGAGGGGAGAAACGAGAACAGAAGCCGAGAGCAGAACCGTGTTAAGCTGGAAGGCCCGACGATAAGGGACGGACGGACACCCACGTCGCCAGCTAACTGCTAGGACCACACCACCCACAAGTTTTTAGCATGAGACTTTTTCGCGTCTCTGTTACGTCAGGACCACCCCCCAGCCCATGTTAAAAGATAGAGCCCTCCAGAAGAACAGTATAGATCTTACGATAACGCTAAAAGGACCACACCAGCTGCAAGTTTTAGCGTGAGACTTTTTCGCGTCTCTGTTACGTTGCAAACTTTAAAAACATTGCCCCACCACGAAAAGTATAACGTTTCTCATTGGATAGACAGAATTTTTGTAGGCGGTGCTTAAGGTTAACATTGAGACACTGATTGGTTAGATGAAAACACAGCCACATAGTTTTTTCTTAAACCAACTTCGGTAAATTGCAGTAAGGAGAAGTTAGGAGAGATTTGCTTCCGAGACGGCCAGGTGAGCGGAGCTGTGCTGCGCCGCCCCCTGACGAACACCGACAAGATAATGAACGCACGCGATGCCGCATAACAGCGCATAAAGCTTCACTCAGAACTGCAGAAGTCTCATCTATTACACTCCCTTTTTGCGTAATACTAGTGTCGATCGTCAATTAAAGCTCATGGTGTTCACATTTGCCATTTGAAGTAAAATCTGAAACGCGATGATTTTTCTGTTATATAGTTATTGAGAAGCCACATCAGCCACTGTAATTTACGACAAGTTAGATAAGTAATTAAAGATAATTGAGGGTCACTGTAGACCATTTTGATAGTTTTCTATTTTGTGAAACTTAATTTAAACCTAGATTATAGATGTGATATGGCATAGGTCATCCTTCGATTCATTGTAGAACTTGGAAACCCATTCAGGGAATATTCGTTCACATTTTTGTTGAACGCAGTCGGTTTTTACCATCCTGTATTAAAACATTTCCTTTTATCAATAGTGCAATTTATAAACAATGATTTGTGAGTAGAATAAAATTTTCAATGGTAAACTTAACTGCTTTTTCGACGTTATTTTACCAGCTAACTAAAAACAGGAAAGCCTTGAACCCCTTCCACTAAATTTAGCTAGTATTAAGATTCTTTTACAGGGAGTGCAGTGGAGCTGACGCTGAAATCATTAAGTATTTGATTATATCATCGCTAGTCTCACTGAACCTTTCTGAATTCTACATGTCATGTGTGGTCTGGCGTCTCCTTACCAGCAACAGGTCCCAGGTTCAAACTAGTCAATTCCCTAAAAAACACGCTCAGAGCGTCGTTGCGCGAAAGTGGTAGGGAGACACGATATAGAATAAACAGACACCACGCAGAATGTTTAGATCAGTGCATACCATTGTGGCCAACACCCTTTTTCCCCCTTCACTGTTGGCAGCCATGAAGTAAGATGAAGGTAGAGAACTGTGTACTTTCGATCAATAAATGTGTATCCTGGTAATAATGCCCATCAGCACCTCTGGGTGTTCAAAAAATTCTCACCAACACATTCTGCACGACACTATCCTGACAACTAGAGGTCACAGTTCCGGACCTCTACATTAGGTTTCCTTATATCACTATATACAGGGTGACTTTTATTGAGCTATATGAAACGAAATCGTCATAACTTCTGAACGGTTTGCGTTAGGACATTCAAACTGCATGGTTGGCTGCAGGGCATGATCGGAGCTAGTATGGTTAGGCTTAGCGACAAGGCCCACTTTCATTAGGATGATTCATCAATAAGCAAAAGTGGCGCATTTGAGGGACTAAGAATCAGCATTTCGCCATCGAGAAGTCTCTTCACCCTCAGTGGGTGACTGTGTGGTGTGCAATGTTCACAGAATAATTGGTACGATATTCCTTGATAGCACGATGACTACCGAACGGTAAGTGAAGGTTCTGGAAGATGATTTCATCTCCACTATCCAAAGTAACCTTGATTTCGAGAAGATGTGGTTCATCCAACACGGAGCTCGACACCATCGAAGCAGGAGAGTGTTTGATGTCCTGGAGGATCATCTGGGAAGCGCAGTCTGGCTCTGGGTTACCCATAGGCCACTGGCATGGGCCTCGATTGGCAGCCATATTCTCCGGATCTGAACTCATGCCACCCCTTTTTAGAAGGCTTTATTAAAGACAATATGTACAGTAATAATCCCAAAACCGTTGCTGAACTGAAAACTGCCATTCAGGAGGTCATCGACAGCAACGATGTTCTTACACTTCCAGCGGGATATGCGCAATTTCACTGTTCGTCTGCTCCTATGATGGCAGGCATATTTTTTTCATATAGGTCAATAACTGTCACCCTGTTGGTTGCCATCCGCAATGAAATAACGATTTTTTGTTGTTGGCTGGCGAGTCTCCAAATGACTTAACTGTGAAGGGGATTTTGTTGCGATTTAAAACCAAACAATGAGGAAAATGTTGTGTTCTCCAGATCAGTCTCAGAGTGACAGCACGTGTCTATTGTTTCAGAGGGACAGACGCCTGCCTGTGGAGCAGGTGGAGTGGTCGGACGCGTGCGTGCTCGTCTACTCCATCACGGACCGGCGGTCCTTCAACTACAGCCAGCAGGTGCTGCAGCAGCTGACTCAGGCTGCCAGGCCCACAGCCCTGCTCGCCAACAAGGCCGACCTTGAGCACCTCAGGCAGGTGAGGGCACCAAAGTTTATGAACCGCATATACTATGTGTATTACTTTATACCTCGGTGTTCAATGAGCAAAAAACCCTGTCCTGCTTACAACTTCTCGGCAGAGTGAACCTGTTGCTAAAGCTTCAACCGCCCTGTTCCTCTAGACCCCAATTTCGCTTTGAACACACTGTTCAGCTGGATGAGAAAGTTGACGTAGACACATGAACGACTCTTTTCTTGTTTCAAAGAGAATAACATCGCGTACAACATTGGTTCGGTGCAAAATTGTTAAGGGTTTCGTGGTCACTTGACAAACAGCCTATTTGCTTTTGTTTCGGGTTCTCCGACCGACGTTCGTCTGATGATTTCACTGACGTTTCGAAAGCACGAATGGCTGGCATTGTCAAAGCTTCACCCTCCATTGCCGGTGGTGAACTGGAGCCGAGCTCGCGGCCGCAGACTATATGTACCTGGTGCACCAACGTCCGAGGGCTTCTCCGCGGTCATTTCCAGTGCGGTTCTCCACTTGCTGCTTGCGAGGGTCGTTCGCTGCAGTACGGAAAGCCAGGGTCCGTTTACCTTAAGGCTTTCTTTTTTCTATTTGAAGCTATTCCCGTGTTTATGTATTTCTACAGCATCGCTGAACAAGCGGGTGTGATAGTGCTTCTCTACAGCCAGGAGTTCCGCGTCGGTGAATTTTATTACATTATGGGTCTCACTCAGCGCGTGCTCTGCCAAGGCCGATTTCTCCACCTGCCCCAACCTGCAATGTCGCTTATGTTCTTTGGTCATGGTGTTGATTGATCGTCCAGTCATTCCGACATAAACTTTTCCTCATGTGCATGGTACGCGGTATATTCCCGACATTGCAAGTGGGTCCCTTTTATCCTCTACCGATCTAAGACATTCTTTGATCTTCCTTGTCGGATTGAAAACTGTCTTTACGCCATGTTTGTGCAATATACGGCCGATTCTGTCTGTCGCTCTGGAAATGTATGGCAGAAAGGCCGTACCCGACATTTCTTTTTCTGAATTCTTACTTCGCCGAGTGTTTGCTTCTGTTACACTTCTAATATAATTTGTGGAGTACCCATTGCTCCCTAGAACACTTTCCATGTGTTGAATTTCGCATGAGGTGCTGCGGCTAACATATTCGTACTGCTCGCGTTACGAGCGTATCAGTCATCCTGTTTTTGTGGCTCGGGTGGTGGTTTGATAGTTTGTGCAGCTATCGGTCCGTGTGTGTCGGCTTACGGTACAGGCTATGTCCCAGGTTTTCGTCATCCCTTGCGTCGGTATATGTGGCCTCCCTGCTCCAGCCGCACGTGGGGAAGACCGACACATTCATAAAGACTCAGGACATTTCATTGAGAAGTTGAAGAAACTAAAACTTGAATCAAACCTCATCTTGGTAAGCTTTGATACTGTTTCTTTGTTTACGAAAGTGCCACTCAGTCACGCTCTGCAGCACATCGGTTTCATTTTCCCGAAAGACATCACAAAGCTCTTCCATGCATGTCTCACCACGATCTATTTCAAGTAGAATGGCAGTTTCT
The DNA here is from genome assembly GCF_023898315.1 of Schistocerca nitens. Taxonomy (NCBI): domain Eukaryota; kingdom Metazoa; phylum Arthropoda; class Insecta; order Orthoptera; family Acrididae; genus Schistocerca; species Schistocerca nitens. The sequence continues at coordinate 109,184,458 of NC_064615.1, forward strand.
ACGAACAACTGGAAGGCGTTGCCATAGGTTGTCCTCTTAGTCCAGTGGTGGCCAACTTCTTCATGGAACATTTCGAAGCACAGACACTGAACTCGGCGACTTGCAAAACTAAGGTGTGGTACAGATACGTCGATGATACTTTCGTTGTGTGGAGCAATGGTGGAGAACAGCTCGGTGACTTCCTAAGACACTTGAGCAGCCTCCACGCCAACATAAAATTTACCATGGAAGTAGAAAAGGACAAAAAACTACCATTTCTTGATGTGCTGGTCACAAGGGATGACGAAAACCTGGGACATAGCGTGTACCGAAAGCCGACACAGACGGGCCGATAGCTGCACAAACTATCAAATCACCACCCGAGCCAGAAAAGAGGTATAATTCATAAGCTCGTAACGCGAGCGGGACGAATATGTGAGCCGCAGCACCTCAGACGCGAAATGCAACACCTGGAAAGTGTTCTCAGGAGCAATGGGTATTCCACAAATTATATTAGAGGTGTAACAGAACCAAACACTCGGCGAAGTAAGAATTCAGAAAAAGAAATGTCGGGTACGGCCTTTCTGCCATAGATTCGCAGAGTGACAGACAGAATCGGCCGTATATTTCACAAACACAGCTTAAAGACAATTTTCAAACCGACAAGGAAGATCAAAGAACGTCTTAGACCGGCAAAGGATAAAAAGGACCCACTTGCAATGTCGGGAATATACCGCATACCATGCGCATACGCAAAAGTTTATGTAGGAATGACTGGACGATCAGTCAGCACCAGGATCAAAGAACATAAGCGACATTGCAGGATGGGGCAGGTGGAGAAATCGGCCGTGGCAGAGCACGCGCTGAGTGAGACCGACCATGTAATAAAATTCACCGACGCGGAAGTCCTGGATGTAGAGAAGCACTATCAAACCCGCTTGTTCAGAGAAACTGTAGAAAGACACAAACACGGGAATAGCTTCAATTAGAAAGCAGAAAGCCTTAAGATAAACGGATCCTGGCTTTCCTTACTGTAGCGAACGACCGTCGCAGGTAGCAAGAGGAGAACCGCACCGGAAATGACCGCGGAGAAGCCCTCGGACGTTGGCGCGCCAGGTACATATAGTCTGCGGCCGCGAGCTGAGCTCCAGTTCACCACCGGGAATGGAGGGTGAAGCTTTGACAATGCCAGCCACTCGTGCTGGCGAAACGTCAGTGAAATCATCAGACGAGCGCCGGCCGAAGAACCCGAGACAGAAGTAAATAGGCAGTTTGTCATTGGTGCGGTGCTTCCATTTATTGTGTTTGAACAGAAACACTAGTTATAAGTTCAGTAAAGGTAGAGAGTTCAGCATACAAATTTCCTGCTGGCTGTGGTTACTCACGAACGGACACTGAAATACTGCGAGTCTGTGAATCAAGCCAAAGTCCGTTATACTGCTATGAAAAATTTGGCCAGGATCAGACACCAAACATAACCCAAGCTCACAGCGCAAATCATCACCAAGACCACTGAACACGGGATCGACTGTGGACGAAACCGGTTAATTAGGAGGAAAAGAAGATTAAGAGACGGTTGTTGGTACCGGTCGTTGAAGAAAAATTATGAAAGAGTTGCAAGGAGGAGAAGGATTCAGTTTACAGAGTTTCCGTTGGGAACATTTGGTTTTGGCTAAGTCATTAATTTAGATTCGCGTATTGCTTTACTGTGAGGCACGGTCGTCAGTTATCACATTTCTTACCATACGGCAATGCTTAGAACCAAACTAAGCTTATGACGTGATTTTCTTCGTGGTTTTCCGGCGATTCGATTGCTTAACGCCTTCAGTAGCCTGTAGGTCCTGTCTACTGACACTAAAACAAATAAAACTTAAGTGTGTTAAGCAAAGGTTTCAACTCGCCGTCAACGTCCAACTGTTGAAGAGGAATCAGCAGGTTCAAATGGTTCAAATGGCTCTGAGCGCTATGAGACTTAACTTCTGAGGTCATCAGTCCCCTAGAACTTAGAACTACTTAAACCTAACTAACCTGAGGACATCACACACACCCATGCCCGAGGCAGGATTCGAACCAGCGACCGTAGCGATCGCGCGGTTCCAGACTGTAGCGCCTAGAACCGCTCGGCCACCCCGGGCGGCAATCAGCAGGTCAGTTGGACGATGATGAAAGAAATCTCCAGCGGAATCATATTGGCATTCGCTTGTAGAGATTTAGGAGAAAACACAGAAAACCTAAGAATGACTGGACGGAGATTAAATTCCACTCCTCCAGAGATTATGGGTTGTTTACCAGTGACTACTATTTCTTAACCTCCCTACTCGTAGAGTAACTGGCGAAACAAAACAAACAATACGGAATATTAATCACATTTCTCATCTCTAGCCAATAATTCCGAAACATTTTACTTTGTCTAATTTACTTTATTAACTTGATTGTATCTATAAAGTCATTATAAACGATTTTGTCACCCGAGGTAAAATGCTTTTTCTTTCTCGAATACACCGACCTGGTAGCATATATGAGCAGTGTTTGGATTTCGTTCTTTGACCAGTTTTGTTGCGGCATCTGCAGTTACAGACTTGTTTCATTTCATCCTTATAAATGGGATCGATATCCCTTCCTTGCTGCATGTATCTCAAAGCCATGAACATCCTGTAGAATATATCTTGCCATCCATTTGTTCGATAGCTGCGAGTGTCGCAGTTACTTTATATCTTGCTAATTTACCTGTCACGCGGTCCAAGGTTTCTAGTCTCCCCAGAAAATAAGACGTTTCATCGGTGTGTTAGGAAGTAATTTTGTCATGTGACTAAAACAGTTGTAACCAACATTTCTGATACAGTTATCCCTGAACGAGATTAGATGTCAGCTAGAACGCCAACAGTGTCTGGCACCTAATTTAACGCCTTATTTAAAAACAACTTGTACTTTAATTTTTATCTGAGGAATGGTTAGTTAGTTACTTGTGCCGAGATCCAATTCACGATAAACATTATGATGCTTAGCGTGTCAACAGAATAAACATAGAACACCCATGAAACTTCCTGGCAGATTAAAACTGTGTCCCGGACCAAGACTCGAACTCCTTTGTCTTTCACGGGCAGGTGCTTTACCATCTGAGCTACCCAAGAACCGCTCACGGCCCGTCCTCTCAGCTTTAATTCCGCCAGTACCTCGTCTCCTACCTTCCAAACTTCACAGAAGCTCTCCTGCGGACCTTGCAGAACTATCACTCCTGGAAGAAAGGATATTGAGGAGACACGGCAAAGGCACAGCCTGGGGAATGTTTCCAGAACGAAATTTTCGCTCTACAGCGGAGTGTGCACCGATATGAGACTTCCTGGCAGATTAAAACTGTGTGCCGGACCGAGACTCGAACTCCGGACCTGTGCTCTTCACTTACATACAACTATAAAAAATAACATTTGTATAACTGCATGCTGGCCATTTAGAGTTTTTTCTTTAAAATGACTAATAATCTCTATTCATTAATTCTTCTATAGTATAGAATGAGTTGTTACGGAGAAACTTCTTTCATCTACGTTTGAAAACACTTTGTATATCTTTCAGATATGGGTATATTAAGTATCAGAGAGTTTTGTAGCTGCCCTTCATTAAAGGGCAATGCAGATCTTTTTTTCCATCTACTGTTGTATCTCTGTTAATCTCAAACTTATATGGATAATTAATAACATATTTCATAAGTGAATAAATGTTATTGGAACTTTGGTTAATATCAGCAGCTGCTTAAAAAGATGTCTGTAAGACATAAATGCATGAACTCCTCGCGTAATTCTAATTATTTTCTTTTGTGCAATGAATATTTTTTGCCTAAGCGTGGTGTCACGTCGAATATCGTCTGAATTTTATATCTTCCCTATTTCGACCATCATCAGTTATTTTGCTCCCCAAATAGCAAAACTCATCTACTACATTTGTTAGTATATTACCCTAATAGAAGGTGGGGTATTTTTGACAGTACAGAACTTGATAACCTGTTTTTTTTTTTTTTTTTTTTTTTTTCAAGTTTAAGACTAGCCCTTTTGTGAAAAACCGTTCAATAACTTTCAAAGAAAGAACAGTTAGTAATTTCTCTGTTGATGTTTCTTTCCTCAGCTTCAGAGCAATGTTTGTATAATGTGCCACGCTACTGGTTCTGCCTCTTGATTCAAACAGAATGGCATATCATTAACGTAAAGCAAGAAGAGTACTGAGGCAATGATCGAACCGTGTAAGACTCCAATTGTAATTTCTCCCCATGTAGGTGATGTGATGTCCCTCTTTGTATTACTCGATGTTCCTATGGTAGCTTTCTGCGCTATGTTTCTTAAATAAGATCTAAACCACGCATTTACTAAACTGCACAGCAAATAAAAACTTAATTTCTCTAATAGAATATTATGATAGACACAATCAAATACCTTCGGTAAGCCACAGAAGATCATAGTCATTGATATTTTATAATTTGAAGATTTTATTATGCGCTCAGTAAATATACTAATAGCAGCTGACTCAATACGATGGCCCTTTTGATATGCAAACTGTGACTGGCTAAGTATCTCTTTACCATACAGATAGGTGACAACCTTCGAGTATATTATCTTCTAAAATATTTCATAAAATGATGTAAGGAGTATCACGGGGCACTAGTTATTGACATCTGTGGAGTCTCCATTTTTATAGAGAGGCCAAACAAAGGCATATTTCAATCTTTCTTGGAAGATACCCTGAGTTAATGATGCTTTAAATAAGCGAGTAAGAACATCACATATTACGAGCCCACAAATTTTTAGTATCTTATTGGAAATATTATCCATCCCTAATCAACTTTTGCGTTTTAGAGTCAAACAGAAAGAGCTCACACGTTTTAACTGCTTTTATACTAAACCAGTAAATAATGTCTTCAATAATAACCTCTTGGCTGCTCTTGTAAATAGTTTATTTAACGGCCGCTTTCGTAGCCTAGAAGCCACATCATCAGGGTAGATACGTTACATTAGAAAAACCGTTCGTTACAATTGTGGTCAAATTATAGTTACAATCGATATGGAGAAATGGAACAAATTACTTACATTTTAAACCAAGACATTAAACGTCCAACACGAACCACACCGAACATTCCTTGTCTGTGAATAAATGACGTAATTAGCGAATCGTCAGGGAAGTAGAAAGTATAGGTCAACGGTTCCTTAAGTGTGTCTAAATTTTTTTAAAAAACTATAAAAGCCGTCAAGGAATAACCGTCGAACCTAATAAAAGACCAATAACAGGCTAGGAAACCCATTCAGAAACTAAAAATTAAAAACAGCTACCATGAATCCGGAACGGACGACGGTAGGTCGAGTGTAACCGGTTAAGCATTAGATCTAGGGTCAGAATCCATCCAGAGTGCCTAAAAATTAATAAATAAATATGGGAAGTGTCGACAAAAACAGTGTAAAAACGATGGTTAAGTGTGTATGAAAATGATATATGGACTAGAAGACGCTATGGGCTATAAGACGCACATTCATTTTAAGCAATTTTTTATTACACTTTTTTCGTTTTTATTATTCGATTGCAAAGCCAGCCTAAAAGTATTTTTTAGTTTATAAAGTCTAACAAGCGTTTAAAATCCCTGAAAACAATCATCTTCTAGTTTTGGATATTTTGCATTCAATACTCTGTTTGCACATTTAGTCTTCCTCATTTTTTTCAGGTCTTCTTTACCAGCCTGCGAATCGCGAATGGTTTTTTTTCTGTTGATGGAGGGCCGAAAAGCCGCTCAACTGCTCTGTTTCCATTTTCCTCTGTATATGCTATTACTTTCAGTTTACAGGTGGTATCATACGAATACCTTTTATTTCTTTCCATCACGAAACTATCTAATAACAAATATATCGTACTGTTACCAATAACACAAATCACTTTCAATTCAAGTTCACTGACACCGTAGACTGTAATGAGGCATCATAGGCTAGACAGTGTTCTGGGTTTGTGATGATAGGGCGGGAGAGAGACAGTTAGATTTTCCGCGGCATCGAATATATGGTCATTTTAAGACTGGCGGGAATTTTCAATCAAACACTGGACATTTTTATATTAATTTCGAGTACAAGACGCACATGAATTTTTAAGGCAATGTTTCTAAGAAAAAAGTGCTTCTTGTGGTACGTAAAATACGATACCAGCAGACCGGATGAATGAAGATATAGGCGGGAAAGTGCCCAGCTATAGACTGGGCGAAAAACCATGTTGATGGCGGAAACCAGGTCCACGCATGCGCAGTGAAGAGACATGACTCGAGTCGCCTGATCACATTCGTAGAGAAAAAATGTTAGAATGCTGCCCGTATAACGAAACAGAACAATTACAGGTGACAAAGAACCATGAACAGAAAATAATACGCTACTGGTCATTAATAAAATTGCTACACCACGAAGATGACGTGCTACAGGCGTGAAATTTAACCGACAGGTAGAAGATAATGTGATATACAAATGATTAGATTTTCAGAGCATTCACACAAGGTTGGTGCCGGTGGCGACACCTACAACGTACTGACCGATTTCTCATACACAAACAGCAGTTGACCGGCGTTGCCTGATGAAGCGTTGTTGTGATGCCTCGTGTAAGGAGGAGAAATGCGTACCATCACGTTTCCGACTTTGATGAAGGTCGGATTGTAGCCTATCGCGATTGCGGTTTATCGTATAGCGACATTGCTGCTCGCGTTGGTCGAGATCCAATGACTGTTAGCAGGATATGGAATCGGTGGGTTCAGGAGGGTAATACCGAACGCCGTGCTGGATCCCAAAGGCCTCGTATCACTAGCAGTCGAGATGACAGGCATCTTATCCGCACGGCTCTAACGGATCGTGCAGCCACGTCTCGATCCCTGAGTCAACAGATGGGGACGTTTGCAAGACAACAACCATCTGCACGAACAGTTCGACGACGTTTGCAGCAGCATGGACTATCAGCTCGCAGACCATGGCTGCGGTTACCCTTGACGTTGCATCACAGACAGGAGCGCCTGCGATGGTGTACTCAATGGCGAACCTGGGTGCACGAATGGGAAAACGTCATTTTTTCGGATGAATCCAGGTTCTGTTTACAGCATCATCATGGTCGCATCCGTGTTTGGTGACATCGCGGTGAACGCACATTGGAAGCGGAAGCGTGTATTCGTCATCGCCATACTGGCGTATCACCCGGCGTGATGGTATGCGGTGCCATTGGTTACACGTCTCGGTCACCTCTTTGAACAGTGCACGTTACATTTCAGATGTGTTACGACCCGCGGCTCAACACTTCATTCGATCCTTGCGAAACCATACATTTCAGCAGGATAATGCACGACCGCATGTTGCAGGTCCTGTACGGGCCTTTCTGGATACAGAAAATGTTCGACTGCTGCCCTGGCCAGCACATGCTCCAGATCTCTCACCAATTGAAAACGTCTGGTCAATGGTGGCCGAGCAACTAGCTCGTCACAATACGCCAGTCACTACTCTTGATGAACTGTGGTATCGTGTTGAAGCTGCATGGGCAGCTGTACCTGTAAAAACCATCCAAGCTGTGTTTGACTCAATGCCCAGTCGTATCAAGGCCGTTATTACGGCCAGAGGTGGTTGTTCTGGGTACTGATTTCTCAGGATCCATGCACCCAAATTGCGTGAAAATGTAATCACATGTCAGTTCTAGTATAATATATTTGAACAGCGAATATCCGTTTACTATCTGCATTTCTTCTTGGTGTAGCAATTTTAATGGCCAGTAGTGTACAATTTGACATACAATAATTAACATATGCATTGCCATATGCATTACAAGAAAAACAAATATAAAGTCTGTAACGCTGCAAGATGCCCATGAGTTTCTACCGTGTATCCAAGTAACAGACGGCTCTGAGTTATTCCGTACAAATGGCTATAGTGTTAAGGCTGCGATATAAATGTAAGGTCTATTTTTGGCCCAATGTTGCACTTTGCAAGTAACCCGCGAACCCGTTTGGCAGCCGCCACCTGAGCGCCTGGTTGGGTGGGTCGGCGTGACCTCTTTTCGTCTACCATTGTGTCTGCTTTATTGCCCGCCGGCATGTGGAGCGTGAGGAACAGCCCGGCCACCTCCGACTTTCTGGGGCAGCTCATGTGCTCTCGTCTGTCACTGTCCCCGCCTGCAAACGACTGGGCGGTCGACCACGTTTGCTCCGGAATAAACTGGCCGCTGTTTACGCCGCCTTTGAGGTTCCAATTCACCTGCGCAGCTGGCACGTCTTTCAGGTTGTTCTTCACGTTTTGTAATGGGCTGGACCGTCAAAACACTCGACGATGTACGTTAATTGACGAACTGAGAGTACAAGTTGTGAAAGTGGCATTTCTCATGAAAATGATCTAAATGCATGTTTGGAGAGCTTAAGCGTGGATCTCTTATGAGTAAAAGAAATACGAGCGACTTCTAGTATAGTGCCGCTCTCTGCGATGATAAAGTTGAAGCTCTAAGCCAGTGCCTGGACTGCGTTTAGAATACAACTAGTATAAGTGAAATGGCGAACAAAGATGAATTGCTGCTATTTTTAATGAAGATTTGGGTATGTATTCTTTTGAAAGTACTGTAACAGCCTAATGTGTACGCTTTTAAGAGCATTTATAGTAATATTTAATGCATGTTTCAGTCGGTCATATTTTGAAATACCGCTTGTACAACTTGAGGCGAAATCGGAATAATGAACCTGGCCATTCATCTATAGAATGTGGTGAAAATATTGTCCGTTCAGAAAAGCCAAATAAACACTTCAAACATGTATTTAGTACCCAAGACACTGTGGAAGCAGGTCAGCAGACGTTTCCTATAGGGGAAATGAAAAGAGAAAACTTTCTTTCAGTTAAAACATCGCTGCCATAGCAAATGATAATCTCGCTAAAGACACAGAAGCTAACAAAATACAGCCGAGGGGTACCAGGTTGATCTGAAGCAGCAAAGAAAATCCTCTAACAATTGTGTGATCTTAAATTTATAGAAGCAGATTTTAGGAGGCTCGGTATTGGTCCTCTTCTGCAGCCACAGCATCAATAAGACTTTAAAATAAAATTTGAGAAATGGAAAAATCTTTAGAGATGTTGAAATACGTCCCTCCATTTTAGCATGAATTCTATAACAATATTTTCCATTCTCAAACAGTAGTTCCATGGGTTTATGAAGAGAAAGTGAACAAGGATGAGGACATGGTCAGGGAAGAGGATGAACAAGACTGACAATTGCACAACTCAGTGGTATAGCATCACGATTGTTGCCCACCAGGGACATTCTTCAAGAGAAACCACAGAAGGAAATGATTATGATTCAATATACACTGACTGTGAAGGCATTATAGAAAGCGAATATGAACAATCTCCCGTATCTATTGAAACCACAATTTTTTTCGTTGTAATATTTTAATTTTATTTGCTATTTACTCCTTAGTTTTCGGATTATTATATTTATTTCGCTTTCATTACTCACTTATCCTTGTTTTGTGATGAACATGTGCTATGTACGATATATCATGTGTGTTGCACCAAAAAAAATCTTCAAAATATGGCACAATAAATAAGATGGTTTTGCACTTGTACCTGTTTTCCTCTAAGATGTTTTAAGACGCATGGATTATATATAAAAGGTAATCCAGGGTCACTGCAATCTTTAACCACACCTACAACTATACACAGACTAACTGAAACCTGGGAAAAAGTATCTGGTGTTTCATGTAATTTATAAATCGCCATTTAACTTTGGCAATCATTTACTCATTTTGCTTCTGCAAGCACTTGTACTACTTGTACTCTCAGCTCCTCAGTTCTTCGAGAAAATTAAGAACCAATAAAAATCGCTTAAAGAAGTTCGAAGATAGGACCGAGTTAGTTTTCTGTTACGCAAATTTTCGATGTAAGTAACACAAAACTATCTAGCTCTTAGGAAGTTGTTTGTTATTTACATCATTGTTGGCTTTAACTACCGTAATATAGTCTTTTCGTAATTCGACTTTTGTAGACAGCACCACCAAGCCGAGGAACTTTCGCCACACTGAAAGACAGTTGACATCCCATGTTCAGCAATAGGTGAATGTAAGCGTGAGTAATCCTCTGATGATGAACCTCTCGACTCCAAACTGTAACGGCGTTATCTGTTTCTAATAAATGACATTATTAAGAGAACCTCGTTGCTATTTTTGCTTTTGTGTAACGATTAACCTTTATTTTTACGCAACTATTGTCGCTCACTATACGCCTCCACAGCTGAGTGGTCAACGCGGCTGACTGTCATGCGGGGGAACCGGGTTCGATTCCTCGTATTGCTGGGAGTTTTTGCTTGGTGGGAGGAGTGATTGAGAAGTCGTGGCTCTACGTCACGTAAACTCCGGGAGAGCGGTTTCGTGACCCCACGCACCTAGCAAGATTAAGCGACCCAAAAATTAGATACTGGAACCAGAAAAAGAAACAATAACTGTTGCTTAGCAGAAAATTAGAGGAACTGTCGCTTTGGACAAACAGATAAGTCGGCGGTAGCGATACACGCTTTACGGAGCAGAGATCACGATATAAAATGTTTGGAAACTAGCGTTTTAACGAGAAAACATTGTCGTCAATGCTTGTGTAGTGGGACCGTATAAATACATGAACACCGAGAAAGGAAGAAGGAGTCAAATAAAATGTGGTTCCCCGTTTTACACCAAGGGAGTAATTTTAAGGACTGATTACTTTTAATTAAGAAGGACTTCATTTGTCAGAGATAATCATGAATCCGGTATCACACAACTAATAGTTGGGCCCTCTAAGCTGCTTACAATGCGCCTACAAATTCTGGGTCAGGTGAGCGGTTCCTTAATGCGGGTACCGATTTCATCAACGACGATGTCTCCCTCATATGGAGAAGAAACGCCAATAAACACTTTTACACAACCACCGAGCCCTCTCATCCCATACGTTTTAACCGGAGTCTGGTAGATGCTGTTCACATCGCTGGCTAGTCAGATCACTCCCACAACGATTTGTTGGTCGTCCAGAAAGTAGCGTCACTCGAAAACAGAGCAAAGATATGTCTGGATTCAGCTCACTCCGACGTCGAGCATCAGCACTAGCTCAGTTGTGTAAGGATTGAGGCGCCAACTGTACCTAACATCGACGAGGGAAACATCACATCATTCACTTAAATCGATGTAAGGTACACAAAGGAAAGGAACATCAAATGTATACACTGGGATCCAGTCGCCAATCTTCTCAAACAGGAACGTTACTACGTCTCTCTAAATTGTAATCTAAATTTACCAGACGCCTTAAATTTCCTTTCCCCAACATTCGCTATATCAGAAAACATCTATTTTGTACACCTATAAATTATTTTTACATCTGCTACCATCATTATTCCTTTTATTGTCATTATTATCATCACTATTATTAGCCTATTACTAGCTGTTTGCGGCCACGCGTTGCTGCGGCTCCGTTTGGTTGAATGGAAAAGAAAGAAAAGAGGAAGCATACGTTTCTACTATGAATGGGAATCGCATGTACGTCATCTTCTTCTCCTCATCCGGTATGTGTCTGTCCATCTCCTCCTACTTCTCTCAGTTTCCTCCCACCCCTCTGTCCACCTCCTGTTACTCCTCACTCTGACCTTCAGCCTTGTTTATTGTTATTGCAAATTCAGATTCTGCAGAAGTTCTGATCATAACCAGATAAGCCATAAACACAACTTTCTTGTTGTCTTTTATATATATTAAAATATACGGCCTTTATATGTCCAAACGTTCATTACAGTAACATTGTAAATAAAAAATGGCTCTGAGCACTATGGGACTTAACATCTGAGGTCATCAGTCCCATAGAGCTTAGAACTACTTAAACCTAACTAACCTAAGGACATCACACACATCCATGCCGGAGGCAGGATTCGAACCTGCGATCGTAGTAGTCGCGCGGTCCCGGACTGAAGCGTCTAGAACCGCTCGGCCACCGTGGCCGGCCATTGTAAATATCTGAAGTAAATCGGTCGAGTACGTTTTGTGCGTTTTGGTAACAATATTACCTTTTTAGATATATATCGCTATATTAAAACATATAGCGTATGTCCGTCGCTATGTTTAGCAGAGTATTCTTTAAAAATCAGAAGTAGAGCATTGAAGAACTTTTCGAGATTTTTGTTAATAACATTTTCTCCTTACATATTACATATTTATTTCCAAATTGTATTATAAATAATAGGCTAAAAAGGAACACACATATTCGAAAAGAACATTGTGTCAAAAATTTCGAAGCAATCGGTCAAGAGCTTTCGGAGATTATATATTACATGTGACACTCCAGTAGGTATATACACTGAAGTGCCAAAGAAACTGGTATAGGCATGCGTATTCAAACACAAAGATATGTAAACAGGCAGAATAAAGGGCTGAGCCGGCAACGACTATATATGACAACAAGTGTCTGGCGCAGTTGTTTGATCGGTTACTGGTGCTACAATGGCAGGTTATCAAGATTTAAGTGAATTTAAACATGGTCCTACAGTCGGCGCACGAGCGATAGGACACAGCATCTCCCAGGTAGCGATGACGAGGGGACTTTCCCGTACGACAGTTTCACGAATGTACCGTGAATATCAGGAATCCGGTAAAACAGCAAATCTTCGAGATCGCTGCGGCTGGAAAAAAATTCTGCAACAACGGGACCAACGACGACTGAAGAAAATCGTTCAACGTGACAGAAGTGAAACGCTTCCAGAAATTGCTGCAGATTCCAATGCTGGGTCATCAACAAGTGTCAGCGTGCAAACCATACAACGAAACATCATCAATATGGGCTTTCGGAGCCAAAGGCCCACTCGCGTATCCTTGATGACTGCCGACACAAAGCTTTACGTCTCGCCTAGGTCCGTCAACACCGACATTGGACTGTTGATGACTGGAAACACATTGCCTGGTCGGACGAGTCTCGTCTCAAATTGTATAGAGCGGATAGACGTGTACGGGTATGGAGACAAACTTGTGAATCCATGGATCCTGCATGTCAACAAGGGGACTGTACAAAGAGGTGGAGGCTCTGTGATGGTGTGGGGCGTGTAGAGTTGGTGGGATACGACACTGACAGGTGACACGTAAGTAAGCATCATGCCTGATCTCTTTCATTCATTCACGTCCATTGTGTATTCAGACTGACTTGGGGAAATTCTGGCAGGACAAAGCGACATCAGCCGGCCGGAGTGGTGGAGCGGTTCTAGGCGCTACAGTCTGGAGCCGCGCGACCGCTACGGTCGCAGGTTCGAATCCTGCCTCGGGCATGGATGTCCTTAGGTTAGTTAGGTTTAAGTAGTTCTACGTTCTAGGGGACTGATGACCTCAGCAGTTGTCCCATAGTGCTCAGAGCCATTTGAACAATTTTTGAACAAAGCGACATCCGACACGTCCAGAATAGCTACAGAGTGGCTCCAAGAACACTCTTCTGGGTCTAAACACTTTCGCTGGTCACCAAACTAACCAGACATGTTGGTGTTATTGGGGATATCAGGGATGGCTTGTAACGTGCTGTTCAGAAGAGATCTCCACCCCTCGCATTCTTACGGATTTATGGACAGCCCTGCAGGATTCATGGTGCCAATTTCGTCCAGCACAACTTCAGACATTAGCCGAGTCCATGCCTTGTCCTGTTGCAGCACTTCTGCATGCTCATGGGGGTCCTGCACTATATTAGGCAGGTGTATGTTTCTTTGGCTCTTCAGTGTATAAACATGCACGTATTTGAATGCAAGTCGTGTCAAAATTTAAAAGCAAACGATGGAGAACTTCCAGAGATACATGATTTTGCACAAACGAACATTTTAATTTTAATTTATATAGATTGTTATTATCATCATTATTCGTGGCTTATATCAATCGACCATTATATATGTGGTGTTATATGGATGTGAAACATTAATATTTAGAAAGAAAGATGAAGAAAAACTGTTAATATTCGAAAGAAAAGTAGTAAGGAAAATTTTTGGACCTGTATACGACGAAAATAACATGGAATGGAGAATAAGAAGAAATGAAGAATTAAGAGGGCTGTACAAACACCGTAACATCGTCGAAGTGCTCAAGAGGAGAAGGGTGAATTGAGCAGGCCATATAGCAAGAATGACAGAGAATAGACTACCTAGGATGGCATTCAGCAGAACAATAAATGGAACGAGAGGAAGAGGGAGACCCAGAATCAGATGGCGGGATAACATTCGGAAGGACACAACTAGGATGAACAGCAACAGCAACTGGACAAACAGCGCATTGGACAGGCAGAAGTGGAGGAGGCTCATAGAGCAGGTGTATGGTCGATAAGGCCGTTGCCACATGTAAAGTAAAGTAAAAAATTAGTGGCAGCAGCAGCAGCAGCAGCAGCAGTAGCAGTAGTAGTAGTAGAAGTACTGCCAGTATTAAATGTACTAGTACATAGTCAGTATTACTTACTCACATTGTTTCTATAGACAGTCAAATCATTTTGATACTATTTGTCACATGGAAATGATTATTTCTTAGGTAACTACGATGTAAAAAGGCTGCTGTTTGTATGAAACCACGGTCCCGTGTAAGATGATCGTAATCAGGTCACGTTATATAAATGAACAAAAATAAATACAATATTTTTTTGTGAATTCAGTATTTTGTTAACATTGGCTTGTAGACGGTTCTCGCACTACATTCGCCAAGTTGGAACCGTACGTCCAAAGACATTCCCCTGCGAGAGACAAAGCAGCGGGCGCTTTTCATCTGCAATTCACATTGCGTCCTCGGCCATAAAGGTGCTCGGTCTCCGCCATTAAGACAAAGAAGCCCCACGAATGGCGGCCCCGAGTCCCGCAGGGCTCTCCTCAAGGCTGCACAGCTGGCACGTGCAACGTCAACACGGGTTCACTGCCATCGTCACGGCCACGTGTAACGAGGGCGCACTCCGTGTATTTCTAGCCAGCGCTGTCCGTCAACACGGGCGGAGGGCTTCGCCGAATACGCGAAGAGCGGCCAGGTCGAGTGCGAGACGGCGGCGGGGGCGCGTCGTGCTACAAGAGAGAAACAAACGGCTGTTCGCGAGTTAGCGAGGAATGAAATTTCTAAGCCAGCTTTGACGTTTCACAGTTGCTGGCATTTCTTGATGTCCCAGAGAGGGAATCTATATCTCTAAAAATTTAATGCGGTAAACAGTCTGTCTATCTAACCACTTACAGGAGCACCAAAAATTTGATATTCCATATTTTATACAGTTGTTGTCCTAATTTAGAAATTTAAAATAAAATGTAAACTGGCAACAGCAAGGAAAGAGTTTCTGAAGAAGAGAAATTTGTTAATATCAAGCATAGATTTGTCAGGAAGTCGTTTCTGAAAGTATTTGTATGGAGTGTAGCATTGTATGGAAGTGAAACATGGAAGATAAATAGTTCGGACAAGAAGAGAATAGAAGCTTTCGAAATTTGGTGCTACAGCAGAATGCTGAAGATTAGATGGGTAGATATAACTAATGAGGAGGTATTGAATAGAAATGGAGAGAAGAGAAATTTGTGGCGCAACTGGACTAGAAGAAGGGATCGGTTGGTAGGGCATATTCTGAGGCATCAAGGGATCACCAATTTAGTATTGGAGAGCAATTTGGAGGGTAAAAAATCGTAGAGGGAGACCAAGAGATGAATACACTAAACAGATTCAGAAGGACGTAGGTTACTGTAAGTACTGGGAGCTAAAGAAGCTTGCACGGGATAGAGTAGCATGGAGAGCTGCATCAAACCAGTCTCTAGACTGAAGACCACAACAACAACACAAAATAATGTCATAATGTGATAATCTATTCAAATAATGTACTTACAAGGCAGTGGTCCAATCCGACATGTAGAAACCGGCCGTCAAATTTATTATGCACGAGGGATACAACGAAAGAAATTCAGTCACAAAATTTTAGCAGCTGAGACTCACTACAGGTATTTTTTTTAAACTTTTGGAAGCAACTCGTTGTCACACGAAGGACTGTTTATAACAGCGGTTTGTACAGCGCTTCTTACCTAGCGAGCGATCGGCCGTGACAGGACACCGTGACACCGTGTAGTGCAAATATCCAGAGTGACACAAGAGAATTTGAAGCACCTAACCCATACAACAAATGTCAGGTACCATTGATATGTTGAATAAGGGGCAGTGCTGGCCGCTGTGGCCGAGCGGTTCTAGGCGCTACAGTCTGGAACCGCGCGACCGCTACGGTCGCAGGTTCGAATCCTGCCTCGGACATGGATGTGTGTGATGTCCTTAGGTTAGTTAGGTTTAAGCAGTTCTAAGTTCTAGGGAACTGATGACCTCAGCAGTTAAGTCCCATAGTGCTCAGAGCCATTTTTTGACTCGTCTACATTAAAAACTCTGGCCGCAGGATATTTGTAGTTACTGAACGCAGCTTCAAGTAAACTGAAGAAATTGTCGACAGCTTGTTTATTAAACCCATTAGCACATGAAAACGAAGTTGCTGATGGCTTCAAAACAGACAGAATGTTTTTGTGCCGTGACATAAAGTGGCCAAACCAAGTTCGACCAGAAACTTCGCCCTTTACAAATGGATTTCTTGTGCAAAGCGGGTAGGCCATGCGCCTGACGTCATTTCTGGTAAGGCTGTAGAATTTGGATTCCATAATGAGAAGATATTTAACCAGTTCGTCCTAAAGTCCCTGTGGTAAAACCGGTGGACCGCCCAGTTTAATATTAACTATTTCTTCGACCGGTTTATCGATTCGTGAAAGCCTTTAGAGTGTAGGACGAGGGACAGAGTACACTTTAACCGCTTTTTTCAACGCCATTTTTTTCTCTTTAATAGCTACAATAGCATTTGACATATTTTCTTTGTCCCACGATTGCTGTTTCGATTTTTTTGGTGGTACAAGATGTCTTCGAGGCATCTGAAACACAAAGAGTAGCAATATTTGTAAATGGTCCCATAAAATCTGATTGATTTTACGGGGCCCATAATACCAGCAGCAAAAGGGGCCCATATATCCACCGTCGACATCTTGGGAAAAACGATTTTGCCTACGGTTAGTTTGGTTCACAAACGACGTTAATTCATGTAAAACGGCATCCCAACAACAAGCCAAATACGTACCTTACCTTAGTTTTAGTAATAACATGTTAGAAATTAGAGTTTTATTCAAATAAACACTAACATTTCAAATTTTTGATGACAGCGAAAAAATCTGCAGCACAACTACTCACAAACCATGACAGCTATTACGTCTGCACACATTACAGTGAAGTTTGGCAACTAGTTCTAGTAGCTCATGTGCTTTCCGCTAGAATTCGTTTCCTGTACTTCCAAATATGTAGGGGGCCCATAATACCAGCAGGGGCCCATTTTTCCACCTTTGCCTCTATGTACTAAACCGGAGACCTAGAAACGACATAGAGGCTTCGTCCCACTGTAGCCCTCAGTGGTTCACAGCACCACAACAGGCCACAGCAGTCCACCCACCCCACCGCCGCACCGCATCGAACCCAGGGTTATTTTGCGGTTCGGCCCACAGTGGACGCACTCCCCCCCCCCCCCCCCCCCCCGAGCCCCCGGGAACGTCTCGTACCATACGAGTGTAAACCCAAATGTTTGCGGGGTAGAATAATTATGGTGTATGTGTACGTGGAAACGATGTTTGCCGGCCGGAGTGGCCGTGTGGTTCTAGGCGCTACAGTCTGGAACCGAGCGACCGCTACGGTCGCAGGTTCGAATCCCGCCTCAAGACATGGATGTGTGTGATGTCCTTAGGTTAGTTAGGTTTAATTAGTTCTAGGCGACTGATGACCTCAGAAGTTAAGTCGCATAGTGCTCAGAGCCATTGGAACCATTTTTCAGTCGATAAGAGGTGAGGTGCGGTTCGAGTGTGAAGCACACCCCACGAAGCCATGGACCGAAGTTGTCAACAACGCGCTGTGCAGGCGGGTGGAATGGTGTGGAAATTTGGAAATTTGTGGCAACGACTATTGGACCAAACTACCGACGTCATCGATCCCTAGGCTTACATACTAATTAAATTAACTTAAACTAACTTACACTAAGGACAACACGCACATACATGCCCGAGGGAGGACTCGAACCTCCGACAGGGGGATCCGCACGAACTGTGACAATATGCCACAGACCGCACGGCTACCTCGCGCGGAGGAATGGTGTGGGCTGTATTTATATGGAATGAACTAGGTTCTCTGATCCAACTGAACCGATAATTGACTGGAAATGGTTATGTTCGGCTACTTGGAAACCATCTGCCGCCATTCATGGACTTCATGTCTACAAACAACGATGGAATTTTTATGGATGGCGTTGTGCCATGTCTCCGGGCCACAATTATTCGCGTTTGTTTTGAAAAACATTCTGGACAATTTGAGCGTATGATTTGGCCACCCAGATCACCCGACCTGAATCGCATCGAACGTTTATGGGACGTAATCAAGAGGTCAGAGCGTGCACAAAATCCTGCACCGGCAACAAAATGGTTCAAATGGCTCTTAGCACTATGGGACTCAACTTCTGAGGTCATTAGCCCCTAGAACTTAGAACTAGTTAAACCTAACTAACCTAAGGACATCACACACATCCATGCCCGAGGCAGGATTCGAACCTGCGACCGTAGCGGTCTCGCGGTTCCAGGCTGCAGCGCCTAGAACCGCACGGCCACTTCGGCCGGCTGCACCGGCAACACTTAACGCTATTATGGACGGCTGTGGAGGTGGCATGGCTCAATATTTCTGCAGAAGCTACCAACGACTTTTTGAGTTCATGTAACATCACGTCTCTTCACTACGCCGCGCTAAAGGAGGTCAGAACAATATCAGGAAAAGTGTCATGTGAATGAGGAAAACAAACATTTTCGTTACACCAGACATACCTGGTGAAAGAAAAATTAACGCTTTCAGACATCGCAGTAATTTCTACTCTGAAGCACCACAGAGAATGGTATAGGCACGCGTATTTAAATACAAGCGATGGGACACAGCATCTCCGAGGTAGCGATGAAGTGGAGATTTTCCCGTACGACCCTTTCACCACTGAGAATATCAGGAATCCGGTAAAACATCAAATCTCCGTCCGACATCGCTGCGGCTGGAAAAGATCCTGCAATAACGGGATCAACGACGACTGAAGAGAATCTTTCAACGTGACAGAAGTCACCCCCCACCCACGCATTGGTGGAGATTTCAATGCTGGGTCATCAAGAAATGCTAGCGTACGAACTGTTCAACGAAACATAATCGATACGGGCTTTCGGAGCCGACACAGTGTTTTACGCCTCGCCTGGGCCCGTCAACAGCGACATTGGACTGTTGACGACTGGAAACATGTTGCCTGATCGGACGAGTCTCGTTTCAAATTGTATCGAGCGGATGGACATTTACGAGTATGGAGACAACCTCATGAAGTCATGGACCCTGCTTGTCAACATGGGACTGTTAAAGCTGATGGAGGCACTGTAATGGTGTGAGGTGTGTGCAGTTGAAGTGATATGAGACCCCTGACACGTTTAGATACGACTCTGACAGGTGATACATACGTAAGCATCCTGTCTGGATCCAATCATGTCCGTTGTGCATTCTGAGGGACTTGGGCAATTCCATGAGGACAATGCGACACCCCACATATTCAGAATCGGTAAAGAGTGGCTCCAAGACCACTCTTCTGGGTTTAAACACTTCCTCTTGCCACCAGATTTCCCAGGTATGGACATTATTGAGCACATAAGGAATGCCTTGCAACGTGCTGTTAAAATGAGATCTCCACCCCATTGTACTCTTACGGACATATGGACAGCCCTGCAGGATTCGTGGCGTCAGTTCCCTCCAGCACTACTTCAGACATTAGTTGAGCCCATGCCACGCAGTGTTGCGGCACTTGTGCGTGCTCGTGGGGGTCCTACACGATATTAGGCAGGTGTGCCAGTTTCTTTGGCTCTTCAGTGTGTATTTGCGTTACTAATGAAAAAAAGATCATAAAATAAAAATTAGTACAATAGTTAAACAGAGTAGTGTAATGGTTACGAAATAGTTAAATCACAAGTTTTGACTGTCGCTGGCCAGCTACGTAATCGAAAATGGTTCAAATGGCTCTGAGCACTATGGGACTTAACATCTGAGGTCATCAGTGCCCTGGAACTTAGAAGTACTTAACCCTAACCTAAGGACATCACACACATCCATGTCCGAGTCTGGATTCGAACCTGCGACTGTAGCGGTCGGGCGGTTCCGGACTCAAGCGCCTACAACCGCTCGGCCACAGCTGCCGGCTAAACGTAATCCCTTTGCGTCGTTTTTTCATTTAATTTTCGACGCGCCGTTGCCCTCTTCACTCGGCACTAGAGTTATTACGTTTTTTTGAATTCTTTTCGATGCCAGCTTTCCAGTGACATGGTGTTTTTATATAATTCCGAAAATATTTACGAATCATACGAGAAAACAACTTTCATAATTTTTGAATTTTCAGTTTAATACCGATTTCATTTATATTCTAGCGAATATTTTTATTACTTCACTTTGACTACCAGTAGGGCTCCCCAAGCCCTTCACAAGAGCATCTAAATCAGTCTCCTAGCTAAATCGGTTTCCACGCTACACCAGTTGGTAACTTTACACAGAGCTAATTTGAAAAAATCAGGTGCATGCGCCTACACAGGTACGATGACGTTACAGGCAAATGAAATACTGCGCGACAAACATGTACAGACGTGATCTATCCGTTGTGGACTCAGCCACTGTTAACGCATCATTAATATCGTAGTTATTAGCGATTCAAATCTGACGCTATTTTTCCACACAAAAAAGTCCAACCAACGAGCAAATAGACGTTTTCACGTAAATAATATTAGCTTCAGGAGTGATATAATGAGTAGGATAATCGAGCTGTGCTCTTTTACGTCCTCTACAAAGGTGTTCAGATGCAGTGTACCATGAGAATGCGAGTGAAAGGGAGTTTGCGTCACGTGGCAAAGGAAAAGACAGGTCACTAACCGAAAGTATTGTTTTGTGATGAAATAGTGTACAAGAACGGTCACATACTACAGCGAGTGCGAATAATCGGTGTCGCACCCGTGAATGTACCGTGCTGCTGCGAGTCGCGGAATGAAGAAAGATAATAAACTACTTCTGTTTGAGATTTCAGAGGAGACTCAAGTAATATACATGCGAGAAAAGAAAGGACTCTTAGATTGTATAAAGCAGATATGTTGTAATTTTTAATTACTGAGATTTTTTATGTTAACACACTGCGGCGGCGCGGTTCTTTCTGTCCCTTTACGACGGACCTGCACCTACCTGTGAACACTGTCTCAGCAGATCATCAGTAGGAAAGCCGAGTGAAACCTACTGTACTTCGACGTGAACCAGGCTGCAATTAAAGTCAGTAATCTACGTTTCGGGAGAAAGTTTTCATATGAAATGAAAGGTTGGAAATTTTGTCCTCAATTAATATCTTCTGAAACTTAGGTGAACAAGTATCACTGCCAAGCCCGTGCTAGTCTTAACACAGTCACTCACAATCCCTTTCACTCACGTTAGCAAGTTCATGGTGTTGCATTTCCCGAAAACCTAATACCTACAAAAATACGGATTGTTTTCGATTGAGAATGCTCGCCAAATATTAAGTCTGTCGGTACCAAATGCAGTCACAGTTTTTAGCCACCGAACTGCTAAATACGCCACGCGGAATTTATGTGTTTTCTCGTCTCAAAATTCACTTAAAAATTCCGAAATTTCTACACACCCATCGGAACAATTCTGCCGTCACTTTCCAACACTTTTGATGTATGAAACACTCCTAGATCCGGCAACTTATCATTTCGATCGGAACTACTACTGCACGCGTCCGATCTGTTTCATGGCTAGGCTTCGACTCCTCTCTAAAATACTCTGAGTCTTCTCTACCAGCAGAGAAAGGCGTGCGAAGAACATTGCTTTACCATTGGTCAGTTTACTCAACAGCCAATAGCAAAACAACATTCTCCCGCGTCAGTCCGCGCTTTTCATCAATAACCAATCGCGAAATAGTAAACCAAACGACTGCACTTTTTACCGACGTAATTATCTAATATGCTGAAGTTTTGCTTATGCATAAAGTTATTTACTGTTGTTATTTATACCTGAATTTACTTTCCCTTTACCAAAAACTTACTTTACAAATCTATTCCACAAAAATCCCCTTTGTTCATATCCATACTTCTTCGAAATGTTCCCACACTAAATCCTACTACATAACTCGTTAAACGATTATCTTCATATTAACCTTAAACCACACTCACGCAACATTCATACTGCTAAAACACATTTATAACAAAAAGGAATAATAACACTTTATGAAAATACTAGAACTGTTGTGGACTGGCAAGACAGCCAATCCACAATGGACGGGAGGCCGAAAGGCACGCGTTTAAGCTCACGCAGGCTGGCGTGAGGTCTGGAACAGGACACGGAATGAATACTAGCAAATAAATTACGTAGCTTCTGGAATACTTAACTTTAATCCATAATTGGTGAACATCGGTCTGACGGTACATGCATCACAAGATAAATATCAAATGATAATGGCCCCTTGCTAGGTCGTAGCTAATGACGTAGCTGAAGGCTATGCTAACTATCGTCTCGGCAAATGAGAGCGTAATTTGTCAGTGAACCATCGCTAGAAAAGTCGGCTGTACAACTGGGGCGAGTGCTAGGAAGTCTCTCTAGACCTGCCGTGTGGCGGCGCTCGGTCTGCAATCACTGACAGTGGCGACACGCGGGTCCGACGTATACTAACGGACCGCGGCCGATTTAAAGGCTACCACCTAGCAAGTGTGGTGTCTGGCGGTGACACCACAAGAACAGTTTATGAAAAACATTCTATTACTTTAGTGCACTCTAGTGGGCACAATCGAAACTAAAATCGCAGTCCCCCTATCTAATATTGTCCTCTATCGGCTGATACATAAACTACGTGCGCGTCCAGTCTCGCGTCACCATCTGTCACTATCCAGCTCTGAGACACATCTCCCACTTAACCGCCTCCAAGGCAGGATCGTTTTACGGCGCTACGCCTCAACAGGCTCTGTTACCGCACACGAACAGATGGCGTGGGGTTTACGTAAAGAGTGATTGCATTTTTCGAGTTCTAGTTAAATCATCAGACACGTCAGTGAGCCATCCACGGAAGAGCTCAGCCTATACCGACCTGAACAATATAGTAATCAGAGTAGTCCTTGAATCCCACTCTCACGCACGTCCTCCGCGCGAGATTACGCGCTCTGTCGGCAGACGTGTGTGCTGGACTGTTGATGGAGAGGCAGCGGCCCCTCCCCAGCTGACTGCATGGTACCGCCTGCCTATGTTTAGCTTGGCACGCGACTAGCAGCACACACGGCACGCTACGCGGTCTTCCGTTCCCCCCACACACACCTTCGCTACTCGTCTCTCTCTCTCTCTCTCTCTCTCTCTCTCTCTCTCTCTCCCCTCTGTCTCTCTCTCTCTCTCTCACACACACACACACACACACACACACAGAGAGAGAGAGAGAGAGAGAGAGAGCCACGTGGCCACGTGGCCACGGACATCATATTAAAGGTGCACGCGTACCCCAGTACTTAGCGTGTGTCCCCCTTGGCGTACCAGTGCACCCATCCGTTCGTCGCCTCCGCCAACGATTCGGGAGTGTCGTATAAAAAGAGACTCGAATAGCGGTCTCGTCCGCATTTCTCAGTCCTGGCGTCGAGCGCTCCCCGGAATATACGGGGTGAGGTAGGTAACACTGGCCACCAAAAATATACACAGAGCGAATAAATATATCGAGGTGCCCTTTTCGCTGAGGTGTAACACCTACATCTACACTCCGCATGCCACGGTACTGAGTGTGAGTGTGAGTGTGTGGGAGGGGGGGGGGGGGGAATGGGGGGGGGGGGAGAGTGGGTGATAAAAAAGTCAGTATAAATTTGAAAACTGAATAAATCACTGAATAATGTAGACAGAGAGGTACAAATTGACACACATGCTTGGAATGACATAGGGTTTTATTAGAACCCAAAAAATACAAACGTTCAAAAAATGTCCGACAGATGGCGCTTCATCTGATCAGAATAGCAAGAATTAGCATAACAAAGTAAGACAAAGCAAAGATGATGTTCTTTACAGGAAATGCTCAATATGTCCACCATCATTCCTCAACAATAGCTGTAGTCGAGGAATAATGTTGTGAACAGCACTGTAAAGCATGTCCGGAGTTATGGTTAGGCATTGGCGTCGGATGTTGTCTTTCAGCATCCCTAGAGATGTCGGTCGATCACGACACACTTGCGACTTCAGGTAACCCCAAAGCCAATAATCGCACGGACTGAGGTCTGGGGACCTGGGAGGCCTAGCATGACGAAAGTGGCGGCTGAGCACACGATCATCACCAAACGACGCGCGCAAGAGATCTTTCACGCGTCTAGCAATATGGGGTGTTTTCTTTTTTGTTTGTTTCTAATAAAACCCCATGTCATTCCAAGCATGTGTGTCAATTTTTACCTCTCTATCTACATTCTTCTGTGCTTTATTAAGTTTTCAAATTTATACTGACTTTTTGATCACCTGGTACTTACAGTCCCACTGATTTCGCCCCCTGTGGTGTGCGTACTGTAACACCTTCAGTACACACACCATCAGATTATTTGACTTGTCGCTCTAACGAAGTAGGCGAGTGTCAGCAATATGTCTCGTGGTCTTATTGTGGCGTGTTTATCTTCTGCCGTTAGGTCAGACGATAGAAATGCCACTTGCACGCTTAGAGTAGCAGATTGACGGTGACCAACTTTAAACAGAACTTGATTAATTTTCAAACACATTTATTAAAATAATAACAGCATCAAAATAACTTAACTTGATTCTGGGTGCTGTTTACAATTGACAATATGAAGTTCCTTTGGTCTTGGTACGTTAATCTTATTCTCACATCTCTGATACTTGACAAAGTGTCTATACATTTCTCTTCATGGCTATGTACAGGAATATGATAATCTTATTACGTGCAGACTGAAACTTGACTCTAGACTAATTCAGACTAATGCAGACTGGTACAGACTAATTGGAGGTTCTTACACTCGTTATAATACTTCGCGCGTTCAAGTATCACTGCGCGAGTGTGATCCGCGAGGAGAAAAGGTTCTACGTTAGCAGCAATTTCATTGGCTGCGTTACATATTCATACGCGGATCGGCGGAAGCAGAATTTGGTCCGTCTCTAAGACAGCGCCATCTCGTAGTGTGCAGGCGGACGAGCGCTGCGCCTGCGCTGTTGTGCTTAGCGGGGCGCGCTCTAGTGGGAAAGTTGTGTACGCGCTGACTACGCGGAACTATGTACACAACACCCCGTCTTCCTACCCTGTTCAATTCACGAATGACTCTTGGGAAGAATGTTTGTCAGTAAAGCGTATGAGCTCTAGTTACTCGGATTTTCTCGTTGTGGGACGTATATGGGAGGAACTAATATGCTGCCCGACTCTTCCTGAAACGACTGCACCAGCAATTTTCGACAGTAAACCTGTCCGCGACGCAAAAGTCTTCCCTTGCAGCGTCTATCACTTGAGCATCTCGCTGACACTCACACGATATCATGACGAAACGCTACACTCTTCATTGCCCCTTCTCAATCTCGCTTGGTAAGCGTCCTAGATTGAAGCACAGTAGTCAACAATTAGTTAACGAGTCTTTTGTAAGCCACGTCTTTGCTGGATGAATTACATTTTCCAAAGGTTCCCCCACCGTACTCCAAATCAAGTGTACTAAATCACAACATTTATTAGCCGCAATTAGCTATGGGACTTCTGAAGTGAAGTTTCGTTGACTTGATTTGATAGACAGCATCTTTTCGAATTTCCTTTTTGTGCACAATATTTCGACTGACGTACTGATGTTATCGTCTTCTTCAGTAGCTCGCCGCCACGATTCCTAGAAGACGGTGAGGTATTTTTGATATAGGGCTTCTGTCTGTAGACGACTTCGAATGCCAGCGCCCGATGCCTCTTTTGTCGACCGTTTGTTGGTATTCCGCTTGTAGCCTCCTCACAACCTCCGGAATGAACTGTAATCGACCGTGATTATGTGTACCTAATTAGTCGGAAAAGCAGCCATTCTGAAGTCGAATGACTGAAACGATATGGAAAAGTGTACAACTAATCGCTAAAGTGAAGATCTATGTTGTTACTAATATTTACTTTGAATACTTCATCGAATCTGTCATTAATGAGGATAATGCAACTTAATGAAATTTTAATTATATGATGAAATAACAGTGTCGTCAGTCCTAAAGCGGACAATTTATTCCTGACTTCAACTTGGTACTACGGAATTAAGTTTACATAATGATCAGTAAGGCGTGTACGGGCGACGTCGGTCATTACTTAAGCAGAAAATAATCTGCATCTCCATGTCAACCACAAAAATAGGAAATACAAATACTTATTGAAAACTTTAGAATCCCGTAAAGAACTTACAGACCAACTAAAAACTGGATTAATTAGTGCATTACGCGACGTAGTGATAATCACCATTGTAATACCAGTGTAATCTTTACTGCTATTACTTTTGACTGACCAATCCTTCCAGTTAATTATAATTCACTATCAGATTTATTCCACACAAATGTGAATGTTTTCAAAACGGCAGCAAAGTACCATGGCAATTCTGAAATGCAGCACTCAAGACATCGATATATAACTTTACCAACACAGTTGAATAAACGATAAAATTCAATATTATTTGTCAAATTTAATGGTTTTAACAGTTATAAAAATTAATCCTAAACTTTATTCTTTATTGGTGCACTTAGAAAATTATATAACGATCTGCATTTATTAATAATAGAAGAACTTTCAATTCAAGAGAAAAGTATTTGGCTATACTTCCTAGCAAAGTTATCATCTTTTACATTAATATTCTTTTTCATTCGTAGTACGATGCACGGAAATCAGCGCAACAGATGCCAGAACCTCGTATACGTGAAAATGACTTGGGCTGATGATAATCATAGACTTTTGAATAAAGTTCGCAGAAATTTTAGATTGTCCCAGTAACTCAAAGCAACTATAACCCTTTTGCAAACTCGAAGTGTGAAATGGTTCGATCTTTCATTCTGAGATGCTGTAGGCGCGAAGTATGCCTCTGGTAAGCATAAGAAACTGCTCTAGGGATAGTCAGTGCGTCGGAGTAACACATTCTTGCGGCATGTCTTAATCGCAGTTAAATCGTCTCGCTGTACGCTGTAGAACTGACATATCTCTGGAGTAAGCACGTTGTCAACATTAAGCTGGAATTGTCACGTGGTCTCGGGACGACGTTGTTTAAGGCCACTTCACACGGCCGCCCTGTGACGTCACGTCGTGTCACTTCACGACATGTCAAAGTTCTCTCTCAATGCATTTCAAATGCGGGCTTTACAGAGGCCGTTTAAAGGTCCATCACATCACATCAGGGCACGTCGAGGTTTCGAGGGTCGTAAGTTTTGAAGGTATCATCGTCTGCTAACAACCTAAGTCAACGTATTTCCATCACGCTTGCAAACGTTATAGTAGTACTTTTCTTAACTTCATTTGATTATTATGCTTTGTTTCCGGGCAATTTGCAATGTTCCATAACGACTTGGATATTTTTTCAATTCAGTGTTCTTGTACAGTAGGTCAGATATCTGAAAGCGAAAAATTATTTTGGGTTTACAATTGCAGAACAGAGTTTATGCCCACAGTGTATATAAATATATATTAACTATGTTGTTTGATGCAGCTCTCCATGCTACTCTATCCTGTGCAAGCTTCTTCATCTCCCAGTTCCTACTGCAGCCTACATCCTTCTGAATCTGTTTAGTGTATTCATCTCTTGGTCTCCATCTACGATTTTTACCCTCCACGCTGCCCTCCAATACTAAATTGGTGATACCTCGATGTCTCAGAACATGTCCTACCAACCGATCCCTTCTTCTAGTCAAGTTGTGCCACAAGCTCCTCTTCTCCATAATTCTATTCAATACCTCCTCATTAGTTATGTGATCTACCCATCTAATCTTCAGCATTATTCTGTAGCACCACATTTCGAAAGCTTCTATTCTATTCTTGTCTAAACTATTTATCGTCCATTTTTCACTTCCATACATGGCTTCACTCCATACAAATACTTTCAGAAATGACTTCCTGACATTTAAATCTATACTTGATGTTAACAAATTTTTCTTCTTCAGAAACGCTTTCCTTGCCCTTGCCAGTCTACATTTTATATCCTCTCTACTTCGACCATCATCAGTTATTTTGCTCCCCAAATAGCAAAACTCCTTTACTACTTTAAGTGTCTCATTTCCTAATCTAATTCCCTCAGCATCACCCGACTTAATTCGACTACATTCCATTATCCTCGTTTTGCTTTTATTGATGTTCATCTTATACCCTCCTTTCAAGACACTGTCCATTCCGTTTAACTGCTCTTCCAAGTCCTTTGCTGTCTCTGACAGAATTACAGTGTCATTGGCGAACCTCAAAGCTTTTATTTCTTCTCCATCGATTTTAATACCTACTCTGAATGTTTCTTTTGTTTCCTTTATTGCTTGCTCAATATACAGATTGAATAACATCGGGGATAGGCTACAACCCTGTCTCACGCCCTTCCCAACCACTGGTTCCCTTTCATACCCCTCGACTCTTATAACTGCCATCTGCTTTCTGTACAAATTGCAAACAGCCTTTCGCTCCCTGTATTTTATCCCTGCCACCTTCAGAATTTGAAAGAGAGTATTCCAGTCAACATTGTCAAAAGTTTTCTCTAAGTCTACAAATGCTAGAAACGTAGGTCTGCCTTTCCTTAATCTAGCTTACGTCGTAGGTTCAGTATTGCCTCACATGTTCCAACATTTCTACGGAATCCAAACTGATCTTCCCCGAGGTCCGCTTCAACTAGTTTTTCCATTCGTCTGTAAAGAATTCGCGTTGGTATTTTGCAGCTGTGACTTATTAAACTGATAGTTCGGTCATTTTCACATTTGTCAACAACTGCTTTCTTTGGGATTGGAATTATTATATTCATCTCGAAGTCTGAGGGTATTTCGCTGTCTCATACATTTTGCTGACCAGATGGGAGAGTTTTGTCAGAACTGGCTCTCCCAAGGCTGTCAGTAGTTCTAATGGGATGTTGCGTACTCCGGGGGCCTTATTTCGACTTAGGTCTTGCAATGCTCTGTCAAACTCTTCACGCAGTATCATATCTCCCATTTCATCTTCATCTACATCCTCTTCCATTTCCATAATATTGTCCTCAAGTACATCGCCCTTGTGTAGACCCTCTATATACTCTCTTCTTTGCTTAGAACTGGGTTTCCATCAAAGCTCTTGATATTCATGCAAGTGGTTCTCCTTCCTCCAAAGGCCTCTTTAATTTTCCTGTAGGCAGTATCTATCTTACCCCTAGTGAGATAAGCCTCTACATCCTTACATTTGTCCTCTAGCCATCCCTGCTTAGCCATTTTGCACTTCCTGTCGATCTCATTTTTGAGACGTTTGTATTCCTTCTTGCCTGCTTCTTTAACTGCATTTTTATTTTTTCTCCTTTCATCAATTAAATTCAATATTTCTTCTGTTACCCAAGGGTTTCTACTAGCCCTCGTCTTTGTACCTATTTGATCCTCTGCTGCCTCACTATTTCATCCCTCAGAGCTACCCATTCTTCTTCTACTGTATTTCTTTCCCCCATTCTTGTCAATTGTTCCCTTATGCTCTCCCTGAAACTCTGTACAACCTCTGGTTTAGTCAGTTTATCCAGGTCCCATCTCCTTAAATTCCCACCTTTTTGCAGTTTCTTCAGTTTTAATCTACAGGTCATAACCAATAGATTGTGGTCAGAGTCCACATCTGCCCCTGGAAATGTCTTACAATTTAAAACCTCGTTCCTAAATCTCTGTCTTACCATTATATAATCTATCTGATACCTTTTAGTATCTCCAGGGTTCCTCCATGTATACAACCTTCTTTCATGATTCTTGAACCACGTGTTAGCTATGATTAAGTTATGCTCTGCGCAGAATTCTACCAGGCGGCTTCCTCTTTCATTTCTTAGCCCCAATCCATATTCACCTACTATGTTTCCTTCTCTCCCTTTTCCTACTCTCGAATTCCAGTCACCCATGACTATTAAATTTTCGTCTCCCTTCATTACCTGAATAATTTCTTTTATCTCATCATACATTTCATCAATTTCTTCGTCATCTGCAGAGCTAGTTAGCATATAAACTTGTACTACTCTAGTAGGCGTGGGCTTCGTGTCTATCTTGGCCACAATGATGCGTTCACTATGCTGTTTGTATTAGCTTACCCGTACTCCTATTTTCTTATTCATTATTAAACCTACTCCAGAATCACCCCTATTTGATTTTGTATTTATAACCCTGTATTCACCTGACCAAATGTCTTGTTCCTCCTGCCACCGAACTTCACTGATTCCCACTATATCTAACTTTAACCTATCCATTTCCCTCTTTAAATTTTCTAACCTACCTGCCCGATTAAGGGATCTGACATTCCACGCTCCGATCCGTAGAACGCCAGTTTTCTATCTCCTGATGACAACGTCCTCTTGAGTAGTCCCCGCCCGGAGATCCGAATGTGGGACTATTTTACCTCCGGAATATTTTACCCAAGAGTACGCCATCATCATTTAATCATACATACAGCTTTACTATATTAACGAAGCAATTTCAATTAAATAACAATTTAAGTAAAAATGTCAGCTTTAATGAAGAAGAAAAACGCATTTGTTTCTGACATTATTAGTTACTAAAAAAATAATGGATAAGGTAAACAGGCTTCATTGATTCCAATATAGATACTGTATGACTTGTCTGTATGTATATACGTTCCCTAACAAATAAATGAAGATGTTTTTAAATGTTGTTTCACTTACCAGCACTTTAACAAACAAAATTGATCAAAAACATAAGTTATGAATCTTAACCTTATTTTCGCCGTTTGGTATTGGGCTAAGCGAATTGACGTGACGTGACGGACAGTATAAATGTACACTGATGTGATGGTGCTGTTATGTGAAGCCCGTTCATCTTGCTGTGCAAATCTCACTATATTCTAGGCACCAAGTGCAGATGATTATGGCATCTACAAAACGCCTATACCAAATCCACACCAACGAAGGGAATCCATCTGTACTACGCATTACCGTCTAACCTATGCTGTCCCGAGATCACGTGATCACAGTGGCAAAATCAGGTCTGCGCTTGCGAATGCTCATTCCAGAGATATTTCTGTTCTACGGCGTACTTCATGAGATTCCCTAACCCACTCACGCATTATCATTGACTCTCCAAACCAAACAACGGCATTGCCAGCGTGACTACTATACAAAAGTTACTGTGTGTGTGTGTGTGTGTGTGTGTGTGTGTGTGTGTGTGTGTGTTTGGAGCTTGTGGGCACTCAACGGCGAGGTTATCAGTGCGCTTAAACTCATTAAAATAAACGAATTTGGGTAAAATCAGTAAACTTGTTGCACACAGTGGGGAGGAAATCTATAAAATGACACTCATTTACTCACTCTTGCAGACAACTGAGAAAGGGTGGAAAGTCCTATGCCTGGGATGAAAACAGTTGTAAAACCATAGATGAGCTAAAAGAAAGACAGGGAAAGGTAACTGGCTGACCATTTACAAAAAGCACGGGTGAGCCAGTCACAAAAGATACGAAAGTTCTTTTTAATCTTTTATAACAAATCCATTTCTCATGGTTTTAATGTTTACAGAATATTGCAGCGGACCACGTTTAGTAAAGAAATTCATGAAAAGTAATACGAAAGTAAAGCTGTATCCTAAAGTGACAAATATTGCAGTAGTGTCACACAATGTGCAAAGCATTTCAAAAAAATGTTTCAAATGACTCTGAGCACTATGGGACTTAACTTCTGAGGTCATCAGTCCCCTAGAACTTAGAACTACTTAAACATAACGAACTTAAGGACATCACACACATCCATGCTCGAGGCAGGATTCGAAACTGCGACGGTAGCGGTCGCGCGGTTCCAGACTGTAGCGCCTAGAACCGCTCGGCCACACCGGCCGGCGCAAAGCATTTCACGCCCACCAACTACTATGTAGTGAAATAGCACATACATACATTACTTGTGGCGTCTTACCTGCTGTGTAAGTTTCTGTGATCTGAAGGTGACTGTTTAGCAATCGTAACTGGTCGTCAGACTTTTATCTTCCATTCAACAAAAATAATTATTATGGAACAGAACTGCTAAGAATCGAGAAATGTCAGTGTTCAAATCGAATATGGTGCAATGGGTAAGAAATAGGACCCACAATTTGGAGGAGTGATCAGCTCTCTCACTCGTTACTTAATTGCTTCTTCCGGTAACTGCTGTGATTATTTCCTCTTCATGGCCACGGCCGCTTTCCCTCTTCGTCATGTCCAAATGAACTAGTGCTCAGTCTTTAACGATCTCTTACTCAAGTCAAGGAACGAAAATTAGGGAAAAAAGTCTTGTAGTAGAAAATGTTTGTACTGTGGTAGGAGAGGTGTCATGAAGAACATAGAAAAAATACCCACTGGTGTGGTGTGAGCATGGCAGTGGAGAGGGGAGGGGGGGTGCACGTTTGAAGTGATTTTTTTTTATTTTTTGAATAATTCGAAAACCGCGGTTTCTAGTAAAAATAGTTCCCAGTACAGAATTGAACTACATTAAATTTCCTACAAAAAAGTTCCAATTTTTTAGTATAGATAGCTTCTCCGTTGCAGGGGAGGGAAAAACCGCACACTATTAAAAATAGCTTTTCAGTGGTATAAAATGAATGTTTACTGTTATGTAAAGGATGAGCAAGATAGTAGGAAAATTTTAATTTATTTTCTTAGCTCCCAGAGGTAACTTCATTTTTCCATTACAGCCAAGCCACAGCCGGCAGTGTTGGCTGCCTGTAAATTTTTTCGTCCCATGGTCTAGTAACAGGAAGTCAGCACCGAGGAAGGGCACCGTGGTCACACGCCTCGCTCGTATGCTGACGAGGTAGCGCCACCTCAGGCGTCGTTTAGCAGGCGACGCTCTGGGAAGTTCCATGTCGCCCACACGGTTTTCTCGATCCCGACCAATCAGGGTGGAGGTAGCCACATGGTGCATCGAATATACCCGGTTTTCTCGATCCGACGCGTGGTGTGTCGAATATACCCGGCGGCCCATTGCCGGGCCCGCTCTCTTGTTTTCTTGCTCATCCGCGAGTCTGACGCTTGCCCTGTAGCAGTGAACATCTTCCGCTTCTCCCAGTGCTGCAGCACTGTGGACTTAGTTTTCGCGGAAACCAACCTTCCCATACTTTACCTTCTGGCTCACCCTCACCTCCCTAGATCTGGTTATGGGGCCCCTTTTTATCGAGCTTTCGCCAATAAATGACCTTTGTCTAAATATTATCCTGATGATTTAATGTCGCCCACCACCTTCCCATCCAGCCATCCTGTACAGTTAAGTGAAGTGGGTTAAGAACAAATATTAAGTGTGTACTACATATAAAATCAATAGTGCTGTATTAAGGAATAATTTGTGTTCTGGGGGTGTAACGGAGTGGAAGGGGGCGGAGGGGTATTTACTGGAAGGTAGAAGAACGAGGAAAGGTAGGTTGCTGGGCTCTGATAATGCAATGAACCCTTCATTGGTCTGCAAAGTGAAGAGCGATTAGATGAAATGATTCAAATGGCTGTGAGCACCACGGGACTTAACATTTGAAGTCATCAGTCTCCTAGAACTACAGGGCTATTACAAATGATTGAAGCGATTTCATAAATTCACTGTAGCTCCATTCATTGACATATGGTCACGACACACTACAGATACGTAGAAAAACTCATAAAGTTTTGTTCGGCTGAAGCCGCACTTCAGGTTTCTGCCGCCAGAGCGCTCGAGAGCGCAGTGAGACAAAATGGCGACAGGAGACGAGAAAGCGTATGTCGTGCTTGAAATGCACTCACATCAGTCAGTCATAACAGTGCAACGACACTTCAGGACGAAGTTCAACAAAGATCCACCAACTGCTAACTCCATTCGGCGATGGCATGCGCAGTTTAAAGCTTCTGGATGTCTCTGTAAGGGGAAATCAACGGGTCGGCCTGCAGTGAGCGAATCAACGGTTGAACGCGTGCGGGCAAGTTTCACGCGTAGCCCGCGGAAGTCGACGAATAAAGCAAGCAGGGAGCTAAACGTACCACAGCCGACGGTTTGGAAAATCTTACGGAAAAGACTAAAGCAGAAGCCTTACCGTTTCGAACTCATTGATGGGGACATGCTGCGCCGAGTGTGGGAGGAACTTGATTATCGGCTTGATGTCTGCCGAATCACTAAAGGGGCACATATCGAACATTTGTGAATGCCTAAAAAAACTTTTTGAGTTTTTGTATGTGTGTGCAAAGCATTGTGAAAATATCTCAAATAATAAAGTTATTGTAGAGCTGTGAAATCGCTTCAATCATTTGTAATAACCCTGTACTTAAACCATGCGAACCTGCGACCGTAGCGGTCGCGCGGTTCCAGACTGAAGCGCCTAGAACCGCTCGGCCTCACCGGCTGGCCGAGTAGATGATCTCCTGGTCTGTCTTGCCCACTACTACATATAAAGCAACTACAGGATGTTTCACAAAGTTATATCGACCGTCTTCAGTGCATCTTATGAATCACAGTGCTCAGACATGCCTGGGATATTTATTTTCGACAAAATGTGTTAACACTATATAGAATACACTTATGACTGACTAGTAATACTAACGCAAGGAACTTATATGGACAGAATCTACGTTAAGCTCTGCACACAATTCTACAATGCTCAGGAAAAACGGATTCTCAGTCATCCAGTGCGTCAGCTGTAGCGTTCTTCGAGAAATGTAACTTCCACCACCAAGAGCACAGCTAGCTTTTCAGTTGAGTAACTTCCCAGTATTTGTTGTCCAGTTCTCTTATGTGAGCAGACAAAATAACTTCACTCAGATAGACTTTATACGGTGGAGTTATTTTCAGTTTATTAAATGAGTACTTATTTGCAGCTGTTCAGTGACCTCGTATTTAAAATATGTTCGTATAAACAATGGCTGAGAGGTGTGTAATTTGTAAGTATGAAGTCGTCAGTAACTGGGAAAGGAATTCGACTGGTAAGTGTGGTATTTTGCTGATGTCTATCGTCAACTATATATATTGTAAAGTCGTGTAACTGTTTGTAGTCACTTGTTGGTGAGTTAATGAATGACTAGAAACTTACTGCACTTTTCTCACCTTTAATGTGTTGTTGGAACACTGTATAAATTTCTTCCGCTCAGGAGCTTCTCGCACTTGCAGAGTAGGCTGCAGTAAGTGGAGCAACGTAACACACACCCAGAAAATATTTTCCAAGTTGGATGTATATCTCATGAAATGGTACAGCAGTAATCTGGTGTAGTGCATTACTTGACTTCAAGTATCTGGAGCTCTACAACACCTAGGTGACCTAATTCTGTTGTAGAGGTAGACAATTTAGTATATCAGATGTTGGGAGATCTGAGGCTTGATACCTCTCATGCTGTGAAAGATATTCCAGCCAGTGTTAGGGGAGATAATGAAACTGAATTTGTCAAACACAGATTGACAGTATCTTACACTTGCGACAGGCTCTTGAGTCTGGTTCACAGTTGACATCTCCAGCTGTTGAACTGTTTTACATAATAACTCACTTAACTGTAAATTCAATAAACTGAGAATAACTCCACTATATAAACACAAGCTCAGTAAAGTTATTTTGTCTGCTCACGTAAGAGAAAAAATGGTTCAAATGGCTCTGAGCACTATGGTACTTAACAATTGAGGTCATCAGTCCCCTAGAACTTAGAACTACTTAAACCTAACTCACCTAAGGACATCACACACATCCATGCCCGGGGCAGGATTCGAACCTGCAAATCGTAGCAATCGCGCGGTTCCAGACTGAAGCGCCTAGAACCGCACGGCCACACCGGCCGGCTTCACGTAAGAGAACTGGACAGCAAATGCTGGTGAGGTATAATCTGTCTGCAAAATGAAAAGCGAGCAGCATATATTTATTCCATGCCGGGTTAATGCACACTGTGGTAAATAAACATCCCCTCGACACTTATGCACACTACGTCACCAGTGATTCATAAGATGCACCGCAGAGGGTCTGTATAGCTTTCTGAAACACCCTGTAGATGCTTCCTGTGACGTAGTGGAGTGCATGGAGTGGGTAAACACTTGCGTCCCCTCCACCTCCGCCCTTCCATCCCGTTACAACCCAGAAAACAGTTTATCCATTGACATGGAAGTGGACTTCCTTTTTTGTAGGAAATTTAATGTAGTTTAATTTTGTACTGGGAAACATTTTCGCTGGAAGCCACGGTTTTCAAGTTATTCAAGAAAAACTGTAAGTTCGTACTTTAAATGCTTCCCCTCGACCTCCCCATCACGCTCAGATTCTACCGGTGGGCATTTTTAGTATGCTGTTCATGACACTTCATCCTACAACCGTACAGACGTTTGCGACTACACGCATTTTTCTCCTAGATCTTCGTTGAATGGGCTATCTTTGTGGACGTGCCCTTAAATTATAGCCTGTATTCCATCCTACGGAGTTCGATCACTGTTCAAGCACTCTGTCTCGACCTCTGATCAGTGGTCAGTGCCGCGAATATTCCGCTACGAATTACATATTTCACCATAATAGTACATTTATTTTCACAATATAATCCTACCTTAATCATACATATAGCACTACCGTCGGAGTAACGACAATAGAGATGCATCTGTGGAGAGACCAGACAAACACGTGTTCCCTGCAAACTTTTCAGTACTTGCAGGAGCAATAGTGTGGGCAAACTGCAGCTGTAATTTTTCCAGAGGGCATCCAACCCTACTGTATTATTAAATGACAATGACATTCTCTAGAGTAAAATTTTTTGGTAGTGAAATAGTCCACCATTGGGATCTCCTGGCGGGGAATCCTCAAGATGTCGTCATCAGTAAAAACAAAACTGGCATTCTGCGGGCCAGTGTTTGGAATGTCAGTTAGGAGATTTAAAAATTGAAATGGAGAGACTGAAGTTAGACATAGTGGGGATCAGTGAGATTCAGTGACAGGAGTAACGGGACTGGTGGTCAGGTGACTACAGGGTTGACATACAAAACCATATAGATGTAATGCAGGTGTAGGGCTAAGAGTGAATAACAAAATGGGGTATGCGCAAAAGTCACTATGAACAGTAGCGAATCCAATACACAACACAGTAGTACAAGTTTATATGGCAAGTAGATTTGCAGATGATGGACAGACTAAAGAATGTATGATGAAATAAAACAAATTATTGAAATAGTTCAGAGAGCAGATAATGTAATTTTGATGGGGGACTGGAATGCAATAGCAGGAAAAGTAAAAGAAAACAAGGGTGGCATGTATGGACTGGAGGAAAGATATGCAAGAGGAATCCGCCTGGTAGAATTTTTTACTCTGTTAAGACTCATGAAGGTCGGTTGTTTATGTGGAAGAATTCTGAATATGCTGGAAGGTTTCCGACTGATTATATATATATATATATATATATATATATATATATATATATATATATATATATATATATATATATATATATACTAGTAAGACAGAGATTTTTGAACCAGATTTTAAACTGTAACACATTTCCAGATGCAGACGTGGACTCTGACGATTGACTGAAATATTAGAAAGGAATACAGCAGAAGTACTGAAGGCAGCAGTGGATCAAGTCGGTAAAAAGAGAAGGCCTAGCAGAAATCCTTGGATAGTACAGGAGATACTGACTTTAACTCACGAAAGGAGGAAAAATAAAAATACAGCACATGAAGCAGTCGAAAAGGAGTGCTGGTGACTGATAAATAAATTGGCAAAAAGTGCAAAATGGCTCAGTAGGAATGACTAGATGACAAATGCAAGGCTATAGAAGCACACACAACTTAGTGAAAGATAGATAGCAGCTACAGGAAGACTAAAGATACCTGTGGAGAATAAAGAACGAACTGTATGAACATGAAGGGCTCAGATGCCAACCCAGTACTAAGCAAATTAGGGAAAGCTGAAATGTGTAAGGAATATGCAGGGTGTTCCAGAAATGTTGCGACAAACTTCGAGGGGTTGTAAACGTTGTCTTGACGAAAAAAATGGTTCAAATGGCTCTGAGCACTATGGGACTTAACATCTGAGGTCATCAGTCACCTAGACTTAAAACTACTTAAACCTAACTAACCTAAGAACATCACACACATCCATGCCCGAGGCAGGATTCGAACCTGCGATCGTAGCAGCAGCGCGGTTCCGGACTGAAGCGCCTAGAACCTCTCGGCCACAGCGGCCGGCTACTTGAGGAACAAATCGAGGCTAGGAACCCGTGTCTAGAAACGTCATCCAACGACGCCACAGAGCGTCGAAGTTACAGGCGCTGGCTTCGCCACTAGGCCACCGATTAGGCAGCAAATGTGACTTTGTACTCGGACGGACAGTAGGCGGATCGTCTCGCTACTGATTGCCATGATCGCCAGTGGGGAAGATGGAGCTATTGTTTCGTACAATGGACTTGTCTCCTATGAATGTAATGCTCTGTTGCCTTGGAGGATGACAGTTTCGGACACAGGTTTCAATCTGCAGTTTATTTTTGTCCTACAACCCTCTAAAATCTCCGTTGTTTTTCGGTATACAGGAGAAAAATAAAGTGCAGATGGAACCCAACGTCCCAATGCAGGAAGTTCCTCTTACGGTCCGTCAGCGTTCAAAATCGTGTTTGGTGCCAAAGGGGTTTGGCCTAGTGTCAATTACCGGTGCCTGTAACTTCGACGCTCTACAGTGTTGTCGCTGACGTTTCCGGTCACAGGTTCCAATCCTCGATTTGTTCCTCAAAACACCCTCTACAACCTCTCGACATTTGTCGCAAAATTTCTGGCACACCCTGCACAGAGGAGCTCTATTAGTTCGGTGAATTTGAAGGCAATATCATAGAAATATAAGGGAAAGTAAACGAGGATCAATTGGGTTATGTGGTACTGCGAGAAGAATTTGACAGAGCACTGAAACACAAAATCGAAACAAGGCCTCTGGAGTAGACGACATTCCATCAGAACTACTAATATCCTTGACATAGCCAGCAGTGACAATAAGAATCTACCTGGTACACAAGATAAATGGCTGGAGGAAATATCCTCAGACTTCAAGAAGAAAGTTCCAAAGAAAGCAGATGATCACAGATGTGAACGTTACCGAAGTATTAGTTTAATAAGTGATGGTTGCATAATAATGACATACATTATTTACAGAACAGTGGAAGAATTGATAGAAGAAAACCGTGACGAAGAACGGTTTCAGTACTGGAGAAATGTTGAAACATGCGAGGCATCGTTGACCTTACAACTTCTCTTATAAGGTAGATCAAATAAAGGCAAACTACTCCATTGCTTTTGTAGAATTAGTGAAAAATTGTGATAATGTTGACTGGAATACACTCTTTCAGCCGGTCGGTGTGGCCGAGCGGTTCTAGAAGTCTGGAACCGTGCGACCGCTACGGTCGCAGGTTCGAATCCTGCCTCGGGCATGGATGTGTGTGATGTCCTTAGGTTAGTTAGGTTTAATTAGTTCTAAGTTCTAGGGGACTGATGACCACAGATGTTAAGTCCAATAGTGCTCAGAGCCTACCTTCAAATTCGGAAAGTAGAAGGTCTAAAATACAAGAAGTGAAAGGTTATTTAGAACTTGCACAGAAATCAGACGGCAGTTATAAGTGACATAGGGTATGAGACGGAAACTGTGGTGGAGATCTCAAGACGGCCAGTAGGGAGTTTAAGACAATTGCGGTACAGTTTCATTGTTGCCAGTTTTGCACCCTGCCCCAATCCATGATGTCATCGATGAGATCTTGCGTTGTTGCTAGATTTCTCATCCTCCACACCTCCCCCTCTCCTCTAACCACACAATCAAAGATTATGTTCCAAGATGGCTGCTCCAGCCCAATTGCCCTAGATATAAAATAAGAAATTCAAAAGGATGGGAAATTCAAAGTAGACTAATTGTCCTTAGTAGACACATCAAAAAAAGTTTTGCATCACCTCGGTTCCCAGAGTTACGGAACCTGTACAGAAAATTGGAATAGAGATCAACATAAACATCATTTCCGCCCTTTTTATTGCTCATGAAAACCAAACATTGGATGTTGTACCACCATACAGCGAGACCACCAGAGGTGGTGGTCCAGATTGCTGTACATACCGGTACCTCTAATATCCAGTAGCATGTCCGCTTGCATTGATGCATGAATGTATGCGTGTGGCATACATCCAGAAGTCCATCAACGCACTGTTGGTTCAGATGGTCCCACTCCTCAACGACGATTAGGCGTAGATACCTCAGAGTGGTTGGTGGGTAATGTCGTCCATAAACAGCCCTTTTCAATTTATCCCAGGCATGTTCGATAGGGTACATGTTTGGAGAACATGCTGGCCACTCTAGTCGATCGATGCCGATATCCTGAAGGAAGTCATTCACAAGGGGCGCGAATTGTCGTCCATGAAGACGAATGCATCGTCAATATACTGCCGATATGGTTGCACTATTGGTCGGAGGATGGCATTCACGTATCGTACAGCCGTTACGGTGCCTTCCAAGACCACCAGCGCCATACGTCGGCTCCACATAATGCCAACCCAAAACAGGAAGGAACCTCCACCTTGCTGCATTCGCTGGACAGTGTGTCAAGGCGTTCAGCCTGACCTGGTTGCCTCCAAACACGTCTCTGATGATTATCTGATTGAAGGCAGCCCACATCTTTGGGCGGGTTTAGTGTTGACATCTCTGAACAGTCAAAGGGACTGCCTCTGTGATGCAATATCCACAGTCAACGTCTATCTTCAAGAGTTCTGGGGACGGGGGTGTTGCAAAACGTTTTGCGAAATGTGTATATTTCAGTGTTGTCCACTGCATAGGCACCCAACAGTTGCCACGGCTGCTGTGCGTGAAGTATGACAGAATATGGGGGTGATATCTGTCGTTGTGCTTCATCTATTTAAACCAGTTGTGGACTGATGTGTGGTCAGAACCGGTCCTGGCTGCAACCTGACGGAAGTTCGGAGCCTTGCCAGACCGACAACATGGCTGACGCGCCAGACTGCACCATTGCTAGGTGCTGTAAGACTCTCTAGTGGAACGCCTGAAACTTATTTTAAGCATTAATTTTTCTCTTCATTAGGAATAACATGGCACTTGCTAAGAACTCTAAGCAAGTATGCATACATGTAGACATTCTTTTCCCAAAACATACAAATAAAATTTAGAAAATCGTTTGTGACAGACTGCAGAATGATTTACTGCTATTAAAGTACATCTCACGTAAGTACCTTCGACACAAGAGAAATAAACCGTTATGTAGAAGCACATAGTCCTTTCCCTATCGCTGAAGTACCGATAATTGATGGTTAGATACTGCAAAGCACATTTCAAATAGATTCTGAACTAGCTATACAGCAACGATCATAGAGGTATTTTGACAGATGACAATATTATTCTCTAATTAACACTGATTTTCACTGTAGACAGGCTTTTGTACAGTAGACATTTGTCAGTGGTCGCACCCAAAGGTAGTTCTAGGTGAGCAGTATGAATAGCAGTGCAAGTGAGGAGAGTAACGTAGCATTCGTTGACAGTGATCAAAGCGCAAATCTCAAGAATGTCAATACCATTATTCGTCAGTGCTTTTCTCAAATCAAGTCCCTCACAAATCATCCATTCTGTGGCTTCCAGTCTGACAGTACCCAAATGTTTAGCCATGGACTTTACACTCGGCCGACTCACATGTACCATGACGCATTCCACCATACGCTGGCCACGTGAAGGCATAGTCTCACCACTCCTAAGCCAGCGCGGGGTAGCCATGCGGTCTCAGGCGCCTTGCCACGGTTCGCGAGGCTGCCTCCGTCGGAGGTTCGAGTCCTCCCTTGGGCATGGGTGTTTGTTTTGCCCTTAGCGTAAGTTAGATTAAGTTACATTAAGTAGTGTGTAAGCCTAGGGACCGATGACCTCAGCAGTTTGGTCCCACAGAACTTACCACAAATTTTCAATTTTCCGCTCCTAAGGAGGGCACTAAGCGATCTTCAATATCGCTTCCACAGTGCTCGCTGACCCAGTGTGGAATGTGGACACCCAATATGCATGTATGGACTAGCTACTAATAGATGCAGCATAAGAATTTTCATGAACATTCATTGAGAACTCGAGGGTGTAGATGCCACTACTGCGCGGCCTTTTGGGAACCAGGCTAATGGCAGTCCAATCATGGCGTGCCGTATCTTTCACTATCACAGATTTTTGCTGTAGACAGGGTCTGCCACAATAGAAATTTGCCAGTAGTTGTAGAGAGCAATATAGTATTTGTTGATAGAGCGCACTCTCATGGTGAATAATTGTCATGCAAAATTCCTGTAACTGTGAGAGGTTTTCATGATCGTCATCGATCGATGTGGTGCTTTTGTCTGCCTTATGTGGCAGACACGTATATAATACATTCTGGACTGTCTCGTACGAACACAAGATCAAAATTTCATCTCTGTTCGGACATGATAATGCGAGAATATTGCACTTCGGCTACTATTAAGTCACTGCTGATGACACTGCTACGTCAAGAATTCGTGACAAAAGGCAGAATCCATCCTGTACTGCATAGTGTTTTCGAAAGACAGCTGTACCTTGTGAAGTCAAAGATCGCTTCTTTGAAGGATACGATGATCACTGGACATTTTTGTACCACCCAAATATCTGAATGTCTCAAGAATTGTACAGTCTTCTGATATTGGACTTCGGGAGGATCTGTGAGCCATGAAGTTTAAGTTTCACTGTAATGAAGATGAACGTTGATATTTCACAGGTAGGCGTCCTGAGGACACAGCTGTGGGACTGTCTTGCTTAGGACAATGGGACCATTGAGGTAGGAGTGCGCTGTTCATGACTTCGTTACTAGGTACCGGACAAAGATTTTCCAGGAGTTTGCGTAACTTTGCATCCAACCTAGAGCAATCGCTCAATTAGTCCACAAAGTTTCTTTCCTAAGCTTACCATTATCTCGACAGAAGTACTGTGAAAGTCTTTTACCTGCAAGCAACACAAATAATTCTAGGCGTAATAGAGTGACACTTTTGGTTTCTACAGACTAGATGAATAGTGACGTCACAGGTTTGCGATCAAAGATATGAAGGGCTTATTTCGATAGTGATACAAGTCCATTTATGTTCATTGTGATATACAGGGTCCTAAAGTTAAATGGGCGCTGAAAAATCTGCAGTTGATATACCAGAAATATTCAAGCATATGGCTTCTTGCTAGAGATGAATCTTCTTTCTGTTGGTTTGGATCATTAATTTCAGAACCATCATAGGCTGAAAAGTGGAGGTAATTGACTTGTACCACTACTGAAATAAGCCCTTCATATATACCAGCATAGTAACGTCACAAGTTTTCGATCAAAGATATATGCCAACGTAGTACACACATTCACAAACATCGCAGAAGACTAGCAGTTCAGAGGCATATATCCATCGATAGGTGAGTATCTCATGGGAAACCCAAAGGGCAGAACACCAGAGCGGCCAGCGATGAATGATGTCAAAAGACAGTCTCGTTCCACGGGAGTGAAAACAGTTGACGGAGAAGTTGGGAAGAACATGGTTCAAGATGTGGGAGGTATATCTGTTTAGCAGTTAACTGACATCATACACTACCATTACAGACGTGACAGAAGTTGTCATAAATTTCACCAGACTAGAATCCTGTTGAAAAAATCTTATGGTGTGCTCTGAAACACCCAATACTATGCCAAAATCCCAGTCAGTGAGGAGCTGTTACACTGCACTCCACATAACGGTATATGAATGTCAGCAGATAGAGCATCTAGCGAATGGGGGCTTCCAAGTGCTTGCAGGTTTCCAGAGTAAATGGCATCAGATGTCAGACATTTCCTGTAAATTGCAGACGTCCACTAGTGTCACAGATATGCTCACAGACGAATTTGGTGGCCATAACAAAATAGCTTCTTTCAACAAGGTCGTTATAGATTTATACCGTCATCATTATGACCTAACATCTTGTCACCGATGATCTCCATAAAGACAGTTCGTTAAACTTCGATTATCCTTCCTATAAACAAAAAGAGCTTCTTTCAAGCATATCAGGTGCTACAGAGAAATGTAGTTTACTTCTTTGTTTAGCACAATTTAATGTAAATATAGAATGCACCACGATTTTTCATTTTAGTTTCGTAACAGGTCAATTCTGTGTCAAAATCATTGAATTTAGTGTCAAAATCAGCGAATTTTGCTTGGAAATAACTGAATTTTGCGTCGAAACCAGTGAATTTTTTGTGTCAAACTTGATGCGTATATGGGGGATAACTTAGAAATATACATTGAAGCACTTTCAGATGATGGTGTATAAATACTTTTGCCACAAATAGCTGCCATTGCATTCCTCTATAACAATAGGCTCCTGTGCACTACTAAAATTGTAACATGATTAAGGTCATTGAAATGCGTCTGGCGAAAGCCACTAACTGG
This sequence comes from Schistocerca nitens, assembly GCF_023898315.1. Classification (NCBI taxonomy): domain Eukaryota; kingdom Metazoa; phylum Arthropoda; class Insecta; order Orthoptera; family Acrididae; genus Schistocerca; species Schistocerca nitens. The sequence goes on from NC_064615.1 coordinate 109,229,038, forward strand.
TTTTCTATATCAGCCACAAATAGAACAGGGAAAATACGAGTGTCGCAAATATTCTGTAGGCCTGGACATGACAATAATTGGAATCTCACAGCATACCCTGCTGATGCAAGCATCTGGTATGTTACCCCGCACTAACTACTAGAGAACCAGCGATGCCACACAGCTAGGGCATAATAGATGGGGTAGTCTTTGGCTACAACACATAGTCATCCCACAGTTATAATTCACTCTTCACTGTGCTCAGTGGGGCACTTGCATGACAAGGTGTGTTGCCTAATTGGCTCTTGGTACAACACCCACAAAGTGCGGTGCCTGTTGGCGGTCATAGTGGAACTGTTCGTGGTAGCACAGGGGCGGTGGTAGTGGTGCTAGACTGGCCCTCCTAGTGTGGCATTAGTTTAATAAAGACTCTATGTTCCTATCCTAATACTACTACTACTCTTACTACTACAATACACACACACATACACACACACTGTAAATCTAGATACAGCACACAGTCTTAAACTTAATAGCAAGTGAGTTCTTGGTATTCTAAACTTATGACAAGCAAGTGACCTGGAAATCATACAGACTGCACCAGTGAAATGAGAAGGCAACCGCATAGGCTCTGTCAACATCCCCAACATACGACGTATTCGATTAGATAGCAACATGCAGGCTGCGCCAGTGGGCTGGGAAATAGGGCTAGGTAAAATCCAGTATGACGATTGCCCATCTAGGATTTTTTTTGAATTTATTACCCATTTGTACTAAGGACTATTGGCTGATTTCGAATTTCTCACAATTTTTGAATTTCTCGCCATTTTATACACTCCTGGAAATGGAAAAAAGAACACATTGACACCGGTGTGTCAGACCCACCATACTTGCTCCGGACACTGCGAGAGGGCTGTACAAGCAATGATCACACGCACGGCACAGCGGACACACCAGGAACCGCGGTGTTGGCCGTCGAATGGCGCTAGCTGCGCAGCATTTGTGCACCGCCGCCGTCAGTGTCAGCCAGTTTGCCGTGGCATACGGAGCTCCATCGCAGTCTTTAACACTGGTAGCATGCCGCGACAGCGTGGACGTGAACCGTATGTGCAGTTGACGGACTTTGAGCGAGGGCGTATAGTGGGCATGCGGGAGGCCGGGTGGACGTACCGCCGAATTGCTCAATACGTGGGGCGTGAGGTCTCCACAGTACATCGATGTTGTCGCCAGTGGTCGGCGGAAGGTGCACGTGCCCGTCGACCTCGGACCGGACCACAGCGACGCACGGATGCACGCCAGGACCGTAGGATCCTACGCAGTGCCGTAGGGGACCGCACCGCCACTTCCCAGCAAATTAGGGACACTGTTGCTCCTGGGGTATCGGCGAGGACCATTCGCAACCGTCTCCATGAAGCTGGGCTACGGTCCCGCACACCGTTAGGCCGTCTTCCGCTCACGCCCCAACATCGTGCAGCCCGCCTCCAGTGGTGTCGCGACAGGCGTGAATGGAGGGACGAATGGAGACGTGTCGTCTTCAGCGATGAGAGTCGCTTCTGCCTTGGTGCCAATGATGGTCGTATGCGTGTTTGCCGCCGTGCAGGTGAGCGCCACAATCAGGACTGCATACGACCGAGGCACACAGGGCCAACACCCGGCATCATGGTGTGGGGAGCGATCTCCTACACTGGCCGTACACCACTGGTGATCGTCGAGGGGACACTGAATAGTGCACGGTACATCCAAACCGTCATCGAACCCATCGTTCTACCATTCCTAGACCGGCAAGGGAACTTGCTGATCCAACAGGACAATGCACGTCCGCATGTATCCCGTGCCACCCAACGTGCTCTAGAAGGTGTAAGTCAACTACCCTGGCCAGCAAGATCTCCGGATCTGTCCCCCATTGAGCATATTTGGGACTGGATGAAGCGTCGTCTCACGCGGTCTGCACGTCCAGCACGAACGCTGGTCCAACTGAGGCGCCAGGTGGAAATGGCATGGCAAGCCGTTCCACAGGACTACATCCAGCATCTCTACGATCGTCTCCATGGGAGAATAGCAGCCTGCATTGCTGCGAAAGGTGGATATACACTGTACTAGTGCCGACATTGTGCATGCTCTGTTGCCTGTGTCTATGTGCCTGTGGTTCTGTCAGTGTGATCATGTGATGTATCTGACCCCAGGAATGTGTCAATAAAGTTTCCCCTTCCTGGGACAATGAATTCACGGTGTTCTTATTTCAATTTCCAGGAGTGTACTTTTAGTAATTGTGTGAGGTCACCCATATTTGGGAATCATATTGTATTTTGATATCAGAGGGTTGGGGGAGGAGAGGGTGGAGAAATCAGATAACAATGGATGATGTCACTGATGATGTTATTGATAACTTCAGAGGGTACGAGAGGAATATCTAGCTACTGTACAGACTGACCCAGAGCACACTTAGTTGCACCACCATAGACTGTCCCCGATGTTATTCAATCCGTATATATTGAACAAGTGGTAAAGAAAACGATAGAAAAATTTGGAGAAGGTGTTTAAGTTCAGAGAAGAGAAATAAAACTTTAAAGTTTACCAGCGAGGTTGTAATTCTGTCACAGACAGCAAATGGCTTTGAAGGGCAATTGAATGGAGTGGATAGTGTCTTGAAATAACGATATGAGATGAATGTCAACAAAAGAAAACTATAGCTAAATCAGGCGATACTGAGGGAATTACATTAGGAAATGAGACGCAAAAGGTAGTAGATGAGTTTTGCTATTTGGTCAGCAAAATAACTGAGGATGCAGAGGATGTAAAACACATACAGGCATGGCCAAAAAGGATCTGAAGTAGAGAGATTTGTTAACACCGAATATAAATTTAAATTTTATGAAGCCTTTCATGAAGATACTTGTCTGGCTTCTACCATTATGCGGAAGTGAAATGTGGACAGTAAGCATCTCAGACAAAAAGAGAATAAAATTTTTGAAACGTGGTGCTACAGAAGTATAGTGAAGATTATCTGGTAGACAACTGGGGAGAAACGAAATCTGTGGGATACTTTGACTAAATAGGACAATTTCTGAAAAATCAAGGCACCATGAATTTAGTATTTGAAGCACGTTTAGCCAGTACAAATGGTAATCGAGAGATGAATACAGTAAGCAGGTACAGACTGGTGTAGGTTTCAGTAGTTATTCGGGGATGAAGAAGCTTACACAGGACAGAGTAGCGTGAAGAGCTGCATCAGACCAGTCGTCGATCTGATGACCACTAAAACGAGCTACTAGTGGCTGTGATAACTGTATTCTACACTATACCTTGCACAATACTGAAGATGGTCTAGATGGACCACCAGAAAAGATTCTTTAGTATTTCTGCAAGTAAAAAGTAAGGACATTTTTTAACTCCCAAGTCACCCTATGAAGTTGCTAGCGTAGCTCAAACTCCAACAGCAGCGCCCACCAAGGGCGCTTACCATCTGCGTTGGGCCCACGCATTAATTCGTCTTAAATAATCTAACCTATCAGCAGTATACTTACGTAACTTTTCCAATCTTAATAATTTATCGCTTAAATTATAACAGTTGATCCGTAATAGAAGATCTTCGTAACAAACGTCCCTAATTTTCGAGTCAGAATAATCTGTTTCTCTCTCTGTCCGTCGAATATAACGGCGTGAAACGCAAAACGAATACAATTATTTTCGCTTATCCACCAGCACATTACAAATCGATCTCTCTTCATCTACACTCTTTTATATCTTCATGGCATGTCATATTTTATATACATTATTGGGAGTTTCTACAGCTCCATCTACTTCTGTAAATGTACACAAAAAATAGAGTACGTATAAATCTCGCTTACTAATGTTCACATAATTAAATCGTAATACATGTTTCTGTAACAAATTCAGAAGTTTTGTGTGGGTCCTGAACTCGAAAAATGTAACAATTGCCAGTAAGGTACTGTAATAACTATGTTGTAATCGTGACGGGATCGAAGTTCGTCGATTTCGTTTTTTTAACATATTCCGTGTCGTAGAATATATGCTGAACAATGCATTATCACTGGTTAGTCTCGAGTTAATTCTTACTTCCATAGCTAATCGGTACGATAATTTAATTTTGTAATCAAATAAGAATCTTTACTTTTAGACCAATATATCACAATCGTTGCCGGTCACTATTAAGTCTCCATACTTTATTTATCAGTAACAATAAATCTCATCTTTAACTGTACGACCACTAAAAACTAGACGCTTCCTTGTAACAGCATAAATAATATTTGAGATTTTCGTCGTTCGTTAGTATTGTACAGAAAGCGATCAGTGTTACCTTTTCACAGAAGTACACACGTTGACTTACTCAGCGCTACATTATTTCCTAAGAGAATGAACAGAGTCAGCAGCATAAGTCAACACGTAATTTAAGAAAGTTAATTAGCGATATACTGCACGAAAGAACGCTGTAATATTTATCCAGGTAATGAACGCTAGAAACGAAAGCAAATATGACCTTTTCCTCTTCACAGGAACTTGGTAATCTGACAGCAATTACATCCTTTATATTGCTTCTTGTAGATAAACAAATTCACACTTCATTTTCTTAAGGCATACTTTCCAGGTAATTTATTGAACCCTCAATTCTGTTAACTTCATTGGAATACTTTTCCTTGTGGAATTCTAACTTGTTAACAAACATGTCTGCTGCACTGATCGAAAGAAATTCCCGTTGGTATAGCCCATTGAATCAGCCTCATCGAACTAAACTCAGTGACTGTTAATAGAAATCCGAACGGATCTACCTGTGAGGTGGATTCTATTTGATTCATCTGCTACTATAGATGGATCATGGTGGATTGAATCAAATGATTAATCGTGCTTCTGACAGTTTGCTAAGCGGGTCAGAGGAAACTGTATGTCGGACCGAGATTCCAACACTGGACCTTTACCTTAATGGGGCAAGTGCCCTTCCGACTGAACTACCGAAACACGACTCACAACGTTTCCTCGTAGCTCTACTACCGCCAGTATCTCGTCTCCTACGTTCCAAACATTACAGAGTTTCTCCTGCGAAACTTGCATTTTCGTTCTAGAGCTAAGCCGGCCGGTGTGGCCGTGCGGTTCTAAGCGCTTCAGTTTGGAACCGCGTGACTGCTACGGTCGCAGGTTCGAATCCTGCCTCGGGCATGGATGTGTGTGATGTCCTTAGGTTAGTTAGGTTTAAGTAGTTCTAAGTTCTAGGGGACTGATGACCACAGGTGTTAAGTCCCATAGTGCTCAGAGCCATTTGAACCATTTTTTCTAGAGCTAAAAATAGTTCACTTCATAAAATACTGGAGTGTCATTTTTAATTTCTGAATTTTCATCTTTATTTCCAGAATGAGATTTTCACTCCGCAGCGGAGTGTGCGCTGATATGAAACTTCCTGGCAGATTAAAACTGTGTGCCCGACCGAGACTCGAACTCGGGACCTTTGCCTTTCGCGGGCAAGTGTTCTACTGGCAGAAGTAAAGCTGTGAGTACCGGGTGAGAGTCGTGCTTCGGTAGCTCAGTTGATAGAGCACTTGCCCGCGAAAGGCAAAGGTCCCGAGTTCGAGTCTCGGTCGGGCACACAGTTTTAATCTGCCAGGAAGTTTCATCTTTATTGTTTGCATCCGAAGCGTCGTCTCCATGTTTACCTTCAGGTATTCTGGCAGTAAGTGACCTAACGTCAACTTGACTTGCAGCACAATACATATCCTCACAAATGTGATGGCCACACAACTGAAGAATTCAAAGACCAAGATGTCATGTATCATAAATAAACTCATTTTTTGTACAGCAGGCAAGATACTGCTGAGTTTGACAATCGGCTCGTGCTCTCCCTTCATGATTCAGGCCTCCTGCATTATCCTAAATCACTTCAGGCGAATTCCAGGAAGCTTCCCTGTAGAAGGCCAATCTCAGTTTCCACGCATGTAGCCGGCCGAATTGGCCGAGGGGTTCTAGGCGTTTCAGTCTAGAACCGCGCGAATGCTACGTCGCTGGTTCGAATCCTGCCTCGGGCATGGATGTGTGTGATGTCCTTAGGTTAGTTAGGTTTAAGTAGTTCTAAGTTCTATGGGACTGATGACCTCAGATGTTAAGTCCCATAGTGCTCAGAGCCATTTTCAACCACCTATATATTTACCGAGCTGAGTTAGTACCCCGTAATTATCTCAGTGATATCTTCAGAGATTGTAATCCTTTGCTTGCTGCCTATGTTAGCAGAGTATCAAGGAGAGAACAATCGAAACTTGATTCCAAGGTAGAGGTAATTGGCGTCAGCATTCTAGGCATTGTACTGACCTCAGCACATTCCAAATTCAGCGTTCAAAGGCAAAATTGTGCTTGTTATACTGAAGTTCACTGACCTAACCCTCGCCTCTCCCCGTTAATGTTTAACATTCTAGGAATCTCTAGTCTGGTGCTGAGACAATTGTGCTTTTGACCAGTCATCGAGGGCTCCACTGTTCACGCCATCATGCTCTCGGCCAATAGCTGTGGAGCTCCACTGCTCCCGACCAATTTTGTCTCGATTCTAGGTCAGTGCTCTGCAATGACAGAGCCATAACCCCGATGTGCTCAAAAGAATCCGAACGATCTATCAGTAATGCGCCGCTGCTCTCGCCCAATATCCACTGGGTCCCATTACTCTCATACAATTTGCTCTCCAGTCTAAGTCTGCGCACTGTAGTGAAAGAATCAGGTGTGGGTATTATAGGAAAACTTTTTTATTATTATTATTCCAGTTACGTGTGTTTCGTCATTCGAGGTCTGTACACTGTAGTGAGAAGACCATTAGCAGTAGAGTAAAAAAAATGGTTGCCAATATTACTACAGTTTATCAGGTCAGACACTTCCACAATATAAATTAATGACATCGTAGGATATTCTGCAGAATGGTGGTAAATATGAAGGGAAGATATTTTAACATAACAGTGTGTGAATAATTTAATAACGTTACGGTGAATTCTATACACATGTTTGTTCTCTTGGCGAACTGTGTGTGACTGTCGGCTAACACGCCTAAAATGCTAGCCAATATTACCACAACTCATGGCTGCCTTCAAGTTTTTTATCTTAACTAACACAACTAGCAGTAAATTATTCGGCATTTTGTATAACTGTTGCTGATTTTTATTTTTATTTTACACAAATACCCGCTCAAAGTACGTCAAATAAACCACTGCTTTGAGGCGACCTGCCTTACATTGCTTCCTCTTGTCCTTCAGTGTCCATTTATATTAATATTAAGGTACTGTGATCTACACTAGGCGTTAGCGACCGGGAAAGACGGAGTGAGGCGCTGGCGTTTGTACGCTGGCAGGAAAACACACACACAGCAGCAGCAGCAGCAGCAGTAAGAAGGAGTTGCTAGGCATGTTGAAATGTTTGTCCAAATTTCGCACCAGCGGCGTAAGAGTGGCGCTAGTAGTAGAGGTCTGCATTAAACACACAGCATAACTGTCGTGAGCATCAGTGAGTTTGAGAATGAGCGTGGTGTGTTGATATTAGTCAAGAATGCATTTAAGGTGACGAAGACACCTTCATAAAACTCTCTCTAGGTTTGAATGAGGTTGTGTGATATGGCTACGAGATGCCGGATGTTCCTTCAGCGATACTGCGAAAAGACTTGGCATGAATGTAGCTACTAAACATGACTGTCGGGAGCAGTGGTCGCGAGAATGTACGGCCGCCAGAAGACCGGGTTCCGGACGCCACCTAGCACTGCCGAGAAGGCAATCGTGTTTGACTTGTGGCGCTGGTGCATCGTACTGCATCTGTAGCAGCATTTTGAGCAGCATCTGGCACCACAGTGACACAAAGAACTGTTACAAATCGGTCACATCAAGAACAGTTGCGTGCCACACACCCTGTAGCGTGTATTTCATTATCCCTAAACAACCATCATGTTAGACTTCGGTGGTATCAAAAGACAGCACACAGGAGGGTAGGGTGGAAATCTGTTGAGTTTTCTGATGAAAACTGGTTCTGACTCTATGCCAGTGACAGCTGTCTGTTGGTTAGGAGCAGACCATTTAAGGGCTACAAATCAACTTGTCTGCGTGCTAAACATAGTGGACCTACACCTGGAGTTGTGGTCTGGGGTGTGATTTCGTATGACAGCAGGATCTCTCTCGTAGTTATCCCACGCACCATGATTGCAAATTTGTAAGTCGATCTGGTGATTCGATCTGTTGTGCTGCTATTGATGAAGAGCATTGCACGAGATGTTTTCCAACAGGATGACGCTCGGCGACATAATAGTGCTGTAACCCAACTTGTACGTAAGTATGTATTAAATCGGGGCGGATATGGTAGTTGCAGTTAGACGCATGGAAGATTCCATTTCAGAAAATGTTAGTGAATTCAATACTTCCAGATCTACAGTGTCAAGAGTGTGCCGAGAAAACTGTAGGCATTACCTCTCACCACGAACAATGCAGTGCCCGACGACTTACACTTGAGGACCGAGACCAGATGAATTTGCGTAGAGTTGTCAGTGTTAACAGACAAGCAACCCTGTTTGAGTACCACAGTAATCAGTGTGGGACGTACGACGAACGTATCCGTTAGGACAGTCCAGCAAAATTTTGCGTTAACGGGCTATGGCAGCAGACAACCGACGCGACATCCTTTGTAGGTATGTATGTATGTGTTAAACTGGGGACCTAGAAACGACAGAGAGGTTTCGTCGCGCCGTAGCCCTCAGGGGTTCACAGCCCCACAACAGGCCACAGCAGTCCACCCACCCCACCGCCGCCCCACACTGAAACCAGGGTTATTGTGCGGTTCGGCTGCCAGTGGACACCCCCCCCCCCCCCTCTCGTCCTGGGAACATCTCGTATCAGATGAGTGTAACCCAAAATGTTTGCGTGGTAGAGAAATTTATGGTGTACGCGCACGTGGGAATGGTGTCTGCACAGCAATCGTCGACACAGTGTAACTGAGGCGGAATAAGGGGAACCAGCCCGCATTCGCCGAGGTAGATGGAAAACTGCCTTAAAAGCCATCCACAAGCTGGCCGGCACACCGGACCTCGACACAAATCCGTAAGGCGGATTCGTGCCGGGGATTTGCAGACCTTCCCGCTTGGGAAGCAGAGCGTTAGAACGCGCGGCTAGCCGCGCGGCAACCCAGCTTGATCTACGGAGTGTCGACATGTTGCCTTGGCCTACACGATCACTAGGTCTATCTTCAGTCGAGCATATGTGAGACATAGTAGCACGACAACTCCAGCGTCATCCACAAACAGCATTAACATTCCCTGTACTGACCGACGACGTGCGACAAGCATGGAACTACACTCCACCAACTGACATGGAGCACCTGTAAAAGAGAATGCATGCACGTTTGCATGTTTGCAGTCAACATTCCGACAGTTACACCGGTTATTAATGTACCAGCATTTCACATTTGCAATGGCTTGTCTCGTGCTTATATAAACGTGTGGTCTTGTCTTATTGATCACATAAATATGTTATCTAGACAAATGTAATCTCGAAATTTAATTACTCTACATTGATTATTTCTTGCTGTTGCGATTTTTTTCTGTCGGAGTAGTTGAAGCAGCATGGAATGAAATACATGAACCTGTCATCCTAATTCATTTCGACTCGATGCCCAGCCGCGTTAGAGCAATAGTAGTTTCGCAGCCTGTATTCCCTCGACTCACCTACAAATATAATTGAACATGAAACTTCCTGACAAATTAAAACTGTGTGCCAGACCGAGACTCGAACTCGGGAACTTTGCCTTTCGCGGGCAAGCACTCTACTTGCCCGCGAAAGGTAAAGGTCCCGAGTTCGAGTCTCGGTCCGGCACACAGTTTCGATCTGCCAGGAAGTTTCATATCAGCGCACACTCCGCTGCAGAGTGAAAATCTCATACTGGATAATTGAACATGTAACACGTCATCCTCAGTTGCAAATAGAAGGCAATCTGTACCCAGGTTTCAGCCAAAATAATTTGGCTTTCTTCAGAAGCCAGTGACACTAAACTATTGCATGCCAAAGTTTGGACATGTCAAGTATGAAACCGTAACACCGTAGTAACCGGCCGGCCGGTGTGGCCGTGCGGTTCTAGGCGCTTCAGTCTGGAACCGCGTGTCCGCTCCGGCCGCAGATTCGAATCCTGCCTCGGGCATGAATGTGTGTGGTGTCCTTAGGTTAGTTAGGTTTAAGTAGTTCTAAGTTCTGGGGGACTGATGACCACAGATGTTAAGTCCAATAGTGCTCAGAGCCATTTTTGAACCGTAGTAACCAGTCACAAATCTACATTACTTGGACTGATGAGAAACAGCAGGCCCCACTGCCCGGATCTACGGTTTAGTTCTGGCGCAGCTCTCGCGGCCTACCGACGTGGTCCGCGCAGTGGGGCCTGCTGTTTCTCTTCAGTCCAAGTAACGTAGATTTGTGACTGGTTACTACGGTGCTACGGTTTTATGCTTCACGTGGCCAAAGTTTGGCATGCAATAGTTTAGTGTCAGTGTCTTCTGAAGAAAGCTAAATTATTTTGGCTGAAACCTGGGTACAGACTGCTTTCTATTTGCAACTGAGGATGACGTGTTACATGTTCAGCTACCAAAGTTGCTGACAGGGCTTCACAATGTTAAAAATTCTTACAATTGCAATCACGTATCCTTCGTACTACATCGTACAGATACAGCAGGCGGCGCTGGTTGCAGGTGCAGCAGGAGGAGGGCCGGCGGGCGGCGGCGCGCGCGGGCTGCGCCTTCTACGAGGTGTCGGTGGCGGAGGACAGCGGCGACCTGTACGCCGCCTTCGAGTCGCTGCTGCGCGAAATCCGCCTGGCGCAGCCCAAGGCGGCGCGCAAGTTCTCGGTGTCCAAGATGCTGGGCACGCTGAAGGCGGGCCGCGCCGCCAGCGCCGCCAACGTGAACAGCGTGAGCTGCGTGCCCGCCGGCGCCGGCGGCAGCGTCGTCGTGTGTCGCGGCGCCGACCTGCACCACCGGCGGCGCGTCCTGCGCAGGCGGCAGACCTTCAGCGCCACCGCCTCCCTCTGACGGTGTTCACCTGGAGGGCCGCCTGCCCTTCGCTCTGCACAGTTATTACAGTTCTCGGATGTACCCACTACCTCTCAGGCTGGGTTCCACTTACAAACAAGTTACTCAGTAGTACAAAAGGCTACAGAGAGCAGCATGTCCGGTGGCTGGCAGAGGAACTGAACCTTCGACTGATGGAGATGCGCTGTCTACTTGCTAAACAGGCCATTGCATCAGTGTCTGTTATCCGGCTACCTAGTCGCTAAGTACTGTGCACATGGGCTGCCAGCTGCAGCTATATGTACAGCCTATATCACGTGCTGAACATTTTCTGCAGCGCACAGTGACGATCCCGTCGGTCACTCGGAGTTTGCTCAATGGCGATCCAACTCAAATACAATACCTGTCCTCAGAATGTCAGGCAGTGGTGATTTCCACAGTTTTGAATGTCATCCTCGGACTAAGTTCCCTTGACAGACACAACCTTTAAACAAATCAATCGTCACAATCCTCTATACGTAATTTGTAAAATGTATTTTTCTTGAAGACATTTAATTGTTACACCCAAATACAGAGACGTAGCGAACGGATCTGGTGCTCTTAGTTTTTATTCTGGTGTGGCAAGTGAGAACACATTGGTGGTAGATCTGTTATGCTTCACAGTTGATGTTCCACCGACTCCCAAGCAATATACGGTGTGTCTAGTAACTATCGAACGTATAACGATCATTAACGCTCGTCTCGTCGGAAGTCGTCTTGAATCGCTATTGGAAATGCAAGGGACGCCATTTACCGCCTTTTAGTAATGTGCGACGTTTCGGTAAGCAATATTTCAGATGCTGGCTCTCTAATGAAGCCCAGTGTTGTTGTTGTTGTGGTCTTCAGTCCTGAGACTGGTTTGATGCAGCTCTCCATGCTATTCTATCCTGTGCAAGCTACTTCATCTCCCAGTACTTACTGCAACCTACATCCCTCTGAAACTGCTTAGTGTATTCATCTCTTGGTCTCCCTCCACGATTTTTACCCTCCACTCTGCCCTCCAATGCTAAATTTGTGATCCCTTGACGTCTCAGAACATGTCTTACTAATCGGTCCCTTCTTTTTGTCAAGTTGTGCCACAAACTCCTCTTCTCCCCAATTCTATTCAATACTTCATCATTAGTTACGTGATCTATCCATCTAATCTTCAGCATTATTCTGTAACACCACATTTCGAAAGCTTCTATTATCTTCTTGTCCAAACTATTTATCGTCCATGTTTCACTTCCATACATGGCTACACTCCATACAAATACTTTCAGAAACGACTTCCTGACACTTAAATCTATACTCGATGTTAACAAATTTCTCGTTTACTACCTTAAGTGTCTCATTTCCTAGTCTAATTCTCTCAGCATCACCCGACTTAATTCGACTACATTCCATTATCCTCGTTTTGCTTTTGTTGATGTTCATCTTATATCCTCCTTTCAAGACACTGTCTATTCTGTTTAACTGCTCTTCCAAGTCCCTTACTGTCTCTGACAGAATTACAATGTCATCGGCGAACATCAAAGTTTTTATTTCTTCTCCATGTATTTTAATACCTACTCCGAACTCTTCTTTTGTTTCCTTTACTGCTTGCTAAATATACAGATTGAATAACATCGGAGAGAGGCTGCAACACTGTCTCACTCAGCCCAGTACAGAGTTCATATATCGCCATTTATCAGTCTACTCGAACCCTCCCCTGTCCCCAACCCCCACCTCCACCTCCCAGCAGCCATATCGAAGATCTTAAGACAACAGTTTTGCTGTTGCAGTTTGCGTAAATCTAGAATAACATGAAAGTTTAATACAACGTCATAAACCATTTAATTTATGGTAATTCTGCTCTTAATCAGACGGATGGTACAAAATAGTTAGCCCCTGATTATAATTAAGTAGATGGGTGGTTTAATGGTTGTGCGAAAAGGGAGGTAATATCAATAAGAGGAGTGTAAGTGGAGCGTTCGGGAAATTCGTAAACGGAACTGTAACGTGTTTCGGGATACGTAATTTACAAAATGAGTGGGTGGCAGGGAAAATCTGTCCGCCTTTTTACATGGCCTAGTAGTGCCGGGTATCAGCACTTGGTGAATGTAAGGAGATAAAGTTAAGCTTTCTAGCCCTGTACGGGCCAAGCAGGTCCGACCGACCGCCATGTCATCGGCAGCCATTGGCGTCATCGGGTACGGTACGCAGGGCTTTGTGGTCAGCACGCCGTCCTCTCGCTCGCTGTCGGGTTTCTTGCCCTTGGGATCGCTGCTGATCGGTCGAGTAGCTGCTCAGTGGCAGCACGTGGCGTAGTCCTCTAATCGCCAAAGACTTCATCACCATTTGCAGATGGTGGCGTCTCAAAGTACACTGCTCGAAGAATTGCGTCAGCTTTATGTACGCATACATGTGTGGCAGTAGACTCAAGGGGTAGAGAGAATGAGAGAAGAAGCTTTTGGCCGTGCGGTTAAAGGCGCTGCAGTCTGGAACCGCAAGACCGCTACGGTCGCAGGTTCGAATCCTGATTCGGGCATGGATGTTTGTGACGTCCTTAGGTTAATTAGGTTTAACTAGTTCTAAGTTCTAGGGGACTAATGACCACAGAAGTTGAGTCCCATAGTGCTCAGAGCCATTTGAACCATTTTTGAAGAAGCTTTATCGAACTAACAAAATATGTTGTTGTTGTTGTGGTCTTCAGTCCTGAGACTGGTTTGATGCAGCTCTCCATGCTACTCTATCCTGTGCAAGTTTCTTCATCTCCCAGTACCTACTGCAACCTACATCCTTCTGAATCTGCTTAGTGTATTCATGTCTTGGTCTCCCCCTACGATTTTTACCCTCCCCGATGCCCTCCAATACTAACTTGGTGATCCCTTGATGCCTCAGAACATGTCCTACCAACCGATCCCTTCTTCTGGTCAAGTTGTGCCACAAACTCTTCTTCTCCCCAATCCTATTCAGTACCTCCTCATTAGTTATGTGATCTACCCATCTAATCTTCAGCATTCTTCTGTAGCACCACATTTCGAAAGCTTCTATTCTCTTCTGTCCAAACTATTTACCGTCCATGTTTCACTTCCATACATGGCTACACTCCATACAAATACTTTCAGAAATGACTTCCTGACACTTAAATCTATACTCGATGTTAACAAATTTCTCTTCTTCAGAAACGCTTTCCTTGCCATTGCCAGTCTACATTTTATATCCTCTCTACTTCGACCATCATCGGTTATTTTACTCCCCAAATAGCAAAACTCCTTTACTACTTTAAGTGTCTCATTTCCTCATCTAATATCCTCAACATCACCCGACTTAATTCGACTACATTCGATTATCCTCGTTTTGCTTTTGTTGATGTTCATCTTATATCCTCCTTTCAAGACACCATCCATTCCGTTCAACTGCTCTTCCAAGTCCTTTGCTGTCTCTGACAGAATTACAATGTCATCGGCGAACCTCAAGGTTTTTATTTCTTCTCCATGAATTTTAATACCTACTCCGAATTTTTCTTTTGTTTCCTTTACTGCTTGCTCAATATACAGATTGAATAACATCGGGGAGAGGATACAACCCTGTCTCACTCCATTCCCAACCACTGCTTCCCTTTCATGCCCCTCGACTCTTATAACTGCCATCTGGTTTCTGTACAAATTGTAAATAGCCTTTCGCACCCTGTATTTTACCCCTGCCACCTTTAGAATTTGAAAGAGAGTATTCCAGTCAACATTGTCAAAAGCTTTCTCTAAGTCTACAAATGCTAGAAACGTAGGTTTGCCTTTCCTTAATCTTTCTTCTAAGGTAAGTCGTAAGGTTAGTATTGCCTCACGTGTTCCAGTATTTCTACGGAATCCAAACTGATCTTCCCCGAGGCCGGCTTCTACTAGTTTTTCCATTCGTCTGTAAAGAATTCGTGTTAGTATTTTGCAGCTGTGGCTTATTAAACTGATTGTCCGGTAATTTTCACATCTGTCAACACCTGCTTTCTTTGGGATTGGAATTATTACATTCTTCTTGAAGTCTGAGGGTATTTCACCTGTTTCATACATCTTGCTCACCAGATGGTAGAGTTTTGTCAGGACTGGCTCTCCCAAGGCCGTCAGTAGTTCCAATGGAATGTTGTCTACTCTGGGGGCCTTGTTTCGACTCAGGTCTTTCAGTGCTCTGTCAAACTCTTCACGCAGTATCGTATCTCCCATTTCATCTTCATCTACATCCTCTTCCATTTCCATAATATTTTCCTCAAGTCCATCGCCCTTGTATAGACCCTCTATATACTCCTTCCACCTTTCTGCTTTCCCTTCTTTTCTTAGAACTGGGTTTCCATCTGAGCTCTTGATATTCATACAAGTGGTTCTCTTATCTCCAAAGGTCTCTTTAATTTTCCTGTAGGCAGTATCTATCTTACCCCTAGTGAGAAAAGCCTCTACATCCTTACATTTGTCCTCTAGCCATCCCTGCTTAGCCATTTTGCACTTCCTGTCGATCTCATTTTTGAGACGTTTGTATTCCTTTTTGCCTGCTTCATTTACTGCATTTTTATATTTTCTCCTTTCATCAATTAAATTCAATATTTCTTCTGTTACCCAAGGATTTCTACTAGCCCTCGTCTTTTTACCTATTTGATCCTCTGCTGCCTTCACTACTTCATCCCTCAAAGCTACCCATTCCTCTTCTACTGTATTTCTTTCCCTTATGCTCTCCCTGAAACTCTGTACAACCTCTGGTTCTTTCAGTTTATCCAGGTCCCATCTCCTTAAATTCCCACCTTTTTGCAGTTTCTTCAGTTTTAATCTACAGGTCATAACCAATAGATTGTGGTCAGAGTCCACATCTGCCCCTGGAAATGTCTTACAATTTAAAACCTGGTTCCGAAATCTCTGTCTTACCATTATATAATCTATCTGATACCTTTTAGTATCTCCAGGGTTCTTCCATGTATACAACCTTCTATCATGATTCTTAAACCAAGTGTTAGCTATGATTATGTTGTGCTCTGTGCAAAATTCTACCAGGCGGCTTCCTCTTTCATTTCTTAGTCCCAATCCATATTCACCGACTATGTTTCCTTTTCTCCCATTTCCTACACTCGAATTCCAGTCACCCATGACTATTAAATTTTCGTCTCCCTTCACTATCTGAATAATTTCTTTTATATCATCATACATTTCTTCAATTTCTTCGTCATCTGCAGAGCTAGTTGGCATATAAACTTGTACTACTGTAGTAGGTGTGGGCTTCGTATCTATCTTGGCCACAATAATGCGTTCACTATGCTGTTTGTAGTAGCTTACCCGCATTCCTATTTTCCTATTCATTATTAAACCTACTCCTGCATTACCCCTATTTGACTTTGTGTTGATAACCCTGTAGTTACCTGACCAGAAGTCTTGTTCCTCCTGCCAACGAACTTCACTAATTCCCACTATATCTAACTTTAACCTATCCATTTCCCTTTTTAAATTTTCTAACCTACCTGCCCGATTAAGGGATCTGACATTCCACGCTCCGATCCGTAGAACGCCAGTTTTCTTTCTCCTGATAACGACGTCCTCTTGAGTACTCCCCGCCCGGAGATCCGAATGGGGGACTATTTTACCTCCGGAATATTTTAACCAAGAGGACGCCATCATCATTTAATCATACAGTAAAGCTGCATGCCCTCGGGAAAAATTACGGCCGTAGTTTCCCCTTGCTTTCAGCCGTTCGCAGTACCAGCACAGCAAGGCCGTTTTGGTTATTGTTACAAGGCCAGATCAGTCAATCATCCAGACTGTTGCCCTTGCAACTACTGAAAAGGCTGCTGCCCCTCTTCAGGAACCACACGTTTGTCTGGCCTCTTAACAGATACCCCTCCGTTGTGGTTGTACCTACGGTACGGCTATCTGTATCGCTGAGGCACGCAAGCCTCCCCACCAACGGCAAGGTCCATGGTTCATGGGGGGTAACAAAATATGTGTGCTGCAAAATCAAAACAGCTCAGTAACAAAAGTGATTATCTCTTAACACCTTTGAAACCAAAACCTGTGCTCGGTGACATTCCACCGATACTGCTCCATCATGTTCCTTCTAACAGTGGACCCTCTGTGGCATGTCCACAAATGCTTCGAGATGTGCACTACTTGTCTGTCCAACTCTTCTTGCGACGAGATATTGCCAGTGCTAACTAGTCCCATATGTAGTCAATCGAGTTCGTGTAAATGGAGAGCGCAGGATATTTCGTTCTATTGATTCCCGCCTCCTGGTAGAAATTCACTCGAACGAAGGAAGGAAGATTAGTGTTTAACGTCCCGTTGACATCCAGGTCCTTAGAGACGGGCCACAAGTTGAAAGAGTTTCAAGGCTGGGGAAGGAAATCGGCAGTGCCTTTTCAAAGAAATCATCCCGGCATTTGCTTGGAGCGACTTAGGAAAATCTCGGGAAACGTTATTCCGGATGGCCGAACGCATATTTGTACTGTCGCCCTCCAAAATACATCTCCATTGTGCTAAACCCTGCGCGAGGCCGCACGGTCAATTCACACGAAGTCTGTGCAGTGCTCCTCGGCATTATTGCCAAGAAAGGGGAACTCATCGGCAAAATGTCGAACGTAAAGCTGGTTGGAGAACCTTATCTGGATATTGCATACCCCTTAACTTACCCTCAGTAAAGATGGGCGGTCTCTGAAATTCGTGTTCAACTACAGCGCAGAACATGATGGACCCAGCTCTCTGCGTGAGATGTGCATTGGTACCCGACTCCCTCTACACTCTTGACATATCCTGCTCCGAATTCGCCTGCTTCACACACCATGATGCCAGGGGCTTGAATTGTTATTTGGCATGGATGTCTGTAGGCTGAATATCTGGCGCAGAGACAGTTTGGCTTCGTACTGTCTGGATCGATACGGCGTTCCAAAGATTCGTAGCGCAGTTCTGTTGCGTTCTCCAAGGCATCAAAATTAATTAGTCATCTGGTGTTTCAACCACGTGCGAACACCACGACGCTGTTGTTCAGTACTTTGGATCCCACAACGCCCTTTCAATATTCTATCAACGCAGCTGTGGTGTACGCCAGTTCGGCGGGTAACTTCCCAGTTGAAAACATTCGTTGCCATGAAGCCAGAATTGCGCGTTCTTCCTGAGCTTGAAACGTCCCTTCGAGACATCTTTCACTCTACAGGACTGACATTGCAGGTTCATTTTGCTTTAACTACAGAGCTGTATTTATCGATGTCAATATGATCGGGAAAGGGGTTACCGATGACAGGAGCACAAACTAGGTAAGGTTCAAATGGCTCTGAGCACTATGGGACTTAACATCTGAGGTCATCAGTCCCCTAGAACTTAGAACTACTTAAACCTAACTTACCTAAGGACATCACACACATCCATGCCCGAGGCAGGATTCGAACCTGCGACCGTAGCGATCGCGCGGTTCCAGACTGAAGCGCCTAGAACCGCTCGGCCACACTGGCCGGCAACTAGGTAAGTCATCAGGGTGGTGCAAAATACACTCTAAGATATAAAAAACGACGCGCCATGAATGGAACGGAAATAGATGTGTTGTACATCTACAGGCAAGTAAATGATTGCAATTTCAGAAGAACTGGACGATATATTCAAGAGAAAGACCTTCACAAACTGAGCAAGTCAACAACGCGTTGATCCACACCTGGCCCCTATGGAACCAGTTATTCGGCCTGGTACTGATCCATAGAGTTGTTGGATGTCCTGCCGAAGGATAAATTCTGTCCAACTGACGCGTTGGACCATCAAAATTCCGAGCTGGCTGGAGGACCTACCAATAATACTCCAGACGTCCTCTATTGGGGAGAGATCCAGCGACCTTGCTGGCAACGGTGGAGTTTGGCAAGCACGAAATCAAGCAGCAGAAAATCTTGCCGTGTGTAGGTTGGCACTGTCTTGCATAATGTAAGCCCGGGATGACTTGCCATGGAGGACTAGAAACCGAGGAGTAAAATATCGACGACCTACCACTTTCCAGTAACCCCAGTTGTCGTACCGTACGGCGAGCGACTGTCACATTGGTATCCCATCGCTGTCCCGGGATTATCAAGAAACGTCTTCCCTGGCCTATGGGACTCATTTCGAAGCAAAACTCATCACTGAAGACAATTCTGCTCCAATCAGTGAGACTCCATGCCGAATGTCCCCAACATCACTACAAACGGGCTTGTTTGTTTACAGAGGTCAGTGGTAGTCGGCGCGAGGGTTGCTGTGACCTCAGCTCCCTTTCTGTGAATGTCTATTAATGGTTCTTGTTGTCACTGAAGCTCCTATTCAAATGTTGACTGATTCGCCGATTACTCCAACATCCTTCTTTGAGCCCAGCTACAAGTCTTCTTTTAAATGCTGACATCTGCGTATATATTTCTACGCGCCTGCCTGCGAGGCATAGTCACTGTTCAACTGAGTAAACGGAATGAAATTCGCAAAGTCTTTTATGACTTGGTATCGACACTGTTGTTTGTTGTTGTGGTCTTCAGTCCAGAGACTGGTTTGATGCAGCTCTCCATGATATTCTGTCCTGTGCAAGCTTCTTCATCTCCATGTACCTACTGCAATCTACATCCTACTGAATCTGTTTAGTGTATTCGTCTCTTGGTCTCCCTCTAGTATTGGAGGGCAGCGTGGAGGGTAAAAATCATAAACTGGTGATTCCTCGATGCCTCAGAATATGTCCTGCCAACCGATCACTTCTTCTAGTGAAGTTGTGCCCCAAATTTCTCTTCTCCCCAACTCTATTCAATACCTCCTCATTAGTTACGTGATCTACTCATCTAATCTAGCATTCTTCTGTAGCACCACATTTCGAAAACTTCTATTCTCTTCTTGTCTAAACTATTTATCGTCTACGTTGCACTTCCATACATGGCTACACTCCATACAAATACTTTCAGAAACGACTTCCTGACACTTAAATCTATACTCGATGTTAAAAAATTTCTCTTCTTCAGAAACGCTTTCCTTGCCATTGCCAGTCAACATTTTATATCCTCTCTACTTCGACCATCATCAAGTATTTTGCTCCCCAAATAGCAAAACTCGTTTACTACTTTAAGCGTCTCATTTCCTAATTCCCTCAGCATCACCCGATTTAATTCGACTACATTCCATTATCTTCGTTTTGCTTTTGTTGATGTTCATCTTATATCCTCCTTTCAAGACACTGTCCATTTCGTTAGCCGCTCTTCCGGGTCCTTTGCTGTCTCTGACAGAATTACAATGTCATCGGCGAACCTCAAAGTTTTTATTTCTTCTCCATGAATTTTAATTCCTACTCCGTTCTTTCGTTTCCTTTACTGCTTGCTCAATATACAGATTGAATAGCATCGGGGAGAGGCTACAACCCTGTCTCACTTCCTTCCCAACCACTGCTTCCCTTTCATACCCCTCGACTCTTATAACTGCCATCTGCTTTCTGTACAAATTGTAAATAGCCTTTCGCTCCCTGTATTTTAGGGTGGCAACCTTCAGAATTTGAAAGAGAGTATTCCAGTCTACAAATGCTAGAAACGTAGGTTTGCCTTTCCTAAATCTATTTTCTAAGATAAGTCGTAGGATCAGTGTTGCCTCACGTGTTCCAACACTTCTACGGAATCCAAACTGATCTTCCCCGAGGTCCGCTTCTACCAGTTTTTCCATTCGTCTGTAAAGAATTCGAGTTAGTGTTTTGCAGCCGTGACTTATTAAACTGATTGTTCGGTAATTTTCACATCTGTCAACACCTGCTTTCTTTGGGATTGGAATTATTATATTCTTCTTGAAGTCTGAGGGTATTTCGCCTGTCTCATACATCTTGCTCACCAGATGGTAGAGTAGTTCTATGGGAATTTTGTCTACTCCCGGGGCCTTGTTTCGACTGAGGTCTTTCATTGCTCTGTCAAATTCTTCACGCAGTATCATATCTCTCATTTCATCTTCATTTACGTCCTCTTCCTCTTCCATAATATTGTCCTCAAGTACATTGTCCTTGTGTAGACGCTTTGTGTACTCCTTCCACCTTTCTGCTTTCCCTGGTATGTCCCCTGTTTATTATGCTTGGTCGTTGAAACTGCGCAACAATGTCACACATTCATCCATTTTCATCTGAAGTTTACAGTTTTGCATTTCCCTTCGACATCTGCATGAATATTAATTTGTAACCAATTTGCATAACTCTTTCGTGGAGCGTAGCTTTTTTACTCCCAGAATGTTTTTTGAGCAGTTTAAGCGTCTTCTGTGATGTTCCTGTCTTTGGAGGGCACCAAATTAATGTCGATAAATCATTTTTACAACGGACCGTTGCTTCGGTGTAGGAGAAGATCTGTATCTCCACTTTCGAATTTGATCTACTGAACCGCATTAGCCGATATGTACTATATCTTGAATAAAGTGTACAACACTAGACTGATAAATGTCCCAATTCCTGTGGTACTCCAAGACTCCATGTGGAGTGGTGTGGTAGTCACCTATTACAAAAAGGAATCCTGATCCTCCCTGGCAAAAATACATGCCGTTGTTTAAAATGCTTCTATTCCTAACAAAGTTGAATGGTAGTGAAGCATAGAGCTCATTCAAATATCTGCTAATGGTGCTGTCTGAGGGGAAGACAATGAAAACAGGAATAGTTATGATACGTTGTTGTCTTTTTGGCTTTGAAGGTACTAAAGGGACGTAAATTACAGGGAGGTGTACCGAGGTGATTTTTCTTTTCCAGATCGGCACACACAGTGCTCTTCACACGGGGCGGAATCCAAATTCTAATGTTCGAAGCAGACACCCAATGTCTTTTCTGTTCTTTCATCACAAACAATAGTAAAGCAAACGTAAGTGTTTCCTAAGATCTGGTAAACAGCCACACAGTAAAACAGCGTCGTTAGAAAAATCGCTGAAGATAGACTCGCGCCTGTTATTGCAGTAACGTACGAGACAACTACAGTCACGGAAAAAATTACCGGATTCATTAATAGAATACCGGCTGTAAAATGATAGTCCGTTTTACACGAAAATTTAATTTTATATAAAGCTTCATACATAATCATGTACTAGTATACAACGAAAAAAGAAATATGTGAATAGTCTCAAGGCTTCTCCTTTGTTTCACACCTCGGTTTGTAAGCAATGGATTATGTGTATTACTGTATAACGCTTTCATTTAATAACGATATGTCCATTTCATTATAAGAAGTAGTATTTCTTTTCGTTTATGTCAACTGTTCCAAACGTACTCATGTTTTCTTTTGAGTGCATTAAAAAAAATCTCTCTACTGTAAAAAATTCAATTTCTTATTACAGATGTACACGAGAATACGCAAAACTATTAGTGGTATTTGTTACCTTGACCTGGGATGATCGAAATGTACAACATTCCAATTGTCTTTCCCACAAAATGGAGTTTCCTGTATATTCGTGTTTCTTTACAGTTTGTAATGTTCACTCACTGAGTCGCTATCTTACCCCTACTGCCTTATCTTAAGAATGCCAAATACTGAAACGGTTGTCAACATGGGACAGTACCTTTTTCTGCTGAGTTTGCAGAAATACGTTTACATTACTTACGCTACGTGTGTATATATTTATAGTGACAATGATACTTTCAAAGCGATTGTTGCAAAATCAGATATGATCCTTACTATAATAAATATTTTCATTTGAAAAATATCCCACCTACATTGAAAAACTACGGTGTGAAAGACATATTTTGGTGCGTGCTCTGTAGTTTATCTAATTAATTCTATGCTCCTTGTTGGTTCCTTTGTAAGATGCGTAATTTTCCGCTGATAACGTCTGCTGTCCACGTAATAATTTGTGTGTCAGATTTCAGTACAGCAGCGCTAAATGTCCATTGCTTGTAGCTTTACTTGATGAAACTTATACCATTTGTGCGTGAATTCTATGACTTGGCAACAAGTATTAAAAGGCTGTGAATCTTTGAGTTACTTGTATTTATAATTGTGTCTGGTTTTAATAAACGTGTTAAAAGAACTCCTCATCCTGAATAAATTCTTATTCCTCCTTGTCCTTGCTGCACATCTATAATTGTTCAGAGTGGGTACTGCCCAGTGGGCGTCGACTCTGGAGTGTCGAGGCGGGGTAGGGAGGGAAATGCTTGTGATGACGATGGCGATTCTCAGCTGTTTACTTGTTAGTGAAGAAACTAATCTAAAACGTGCTCTGTAGGATTCAGTTTCAGGCCTGCTATGCGACAGTGGAGTACTGAGGTATCATTCGTAGCAAACACTGTAATGATATCTTTGTAACTAGTTTTACTGTGAGCAAAAACGGGCTTCCTTTACTCCTCTATTAAGGAACCATAAAATAGTGAAAGGTTTCATGGTTCCGCCGAGGCTGTCATATTTGAATCAAATTACCCAGTTTGATCATTATCAAGTGTCACGTGAATATGAGTAGAATTATTCTAATAGCAGATCGTACGTGTAATTATAAATAAACAAGAAAATGCCTTGGCATGCCCAAATGCATTGTCCGTCAACTGGCAACAGCGTGTATTACTGCAACACGGATTTTTCCTTGTATTGCATTTAGCAACAGGTGAGAGCAAGGTAACCTCTTACATGTGATCATGTGATCTATAGTCAGTGTGGGCGACAATGTATTTGGACATGCCTCTACATATTTAGTTTTCGTGTATAGTGATATCAGTGACCTGTTAAGCCTCAAATTAATGACATTTACATGGCCCTTGATAATGACCGTGAGGTCGAAATGGCCAAGAGTAACGAATAAAATTTTTTATTTAAATAAGACGGGGAAACCATTACATTGTTTAGCAAATATCTGAAGGATCTGGACCCAAGTACAAGGAAAACAATTGATCTATAAAATGCTAAATGATTTTTAATCATTTGTATTTTCAATATAAGTAAGGACATAGATCACTATTATTCTCCGAAAAAGTAAAAGAAATAATAACTGTTCAAACAAATTATACCGAGTACTTTGCAGACGATATGCTATCAAATCATAAAAAAGAGTAAACACAAGCCAACTTGTACAAATTAACCTTCGCAGCTAGTGTAGTTTTCCGACAAACATTCAAAACAAACAAACAAAAAATAGAAAAAGTATCACGAAATTTGTTCAGAATTTTTATAGAAATAAATCAAGGCCCGCTGAAGATGACACATAGGAGCCGAAACATGTTTGGGTGAAAAAATTCAAATGCATTTGAAACCTGCAGCTTCTGTTAGACAGTTATTTCAGGTTTGCAGATTTATTGCAAAGATAATATTCTGGACCTAGTTTCCGACTGCTGGTAATGTAGTTTGTCTTGGTAGCAGACTGTAAGGTACCCTGGAACAACTCTTGAATCCCGGTTTAGCGTACCACTCAGATCCTGGCCCTGTCGCGGCGAACTCTGGTCAGCGAATTTGTAGACGGTTACAGTTCTGCCGTGCTTAGCGTGAGTTCTTCTTTGGCAGTCTGAAGCAGCGGGAGGCTGTTTGCAGCTCTACGATGTGGTAAGATGCAGTACTGCTGCGTGTTAGACAAGCATTTTCGCTATATGAGGCTGTTAATCACAGAGCTCGTGTAATTCACGCGCAATTATTTTCTTGATTCGTATCACGAAATTTGAGATAGTGGATTTCAGTGAAACTTTCATGATTTGAAAGCGTGTCTTACATGTCATGATCTGGTGTTTGTGACTTCGTGAAGCGCATAGATTTCGATGCAAGGTGCAGAATCTGGCTGCTAATAGTACATCCGCATGGTACGATGTTTAAATCTGTCCAAAATAGACACTATGTGCAGATTTTCCTTTCTTTTATTAGTCCACGTGTTCAGAACTTTCTGTACCACTTGTTTCTGAATATTAATGCTGCGCCTTATATCGTAGCCTAACTACTTTTGGGGACAGTTGTATGACTTTATATTCAAGTGTCTTGTAAATTAGTTACCTTTCCTGTCTTGCAGTTTCCTACTTAAACCTATTTAAACCTAAGAATGGAAATTCCAGGTTGCAATATGAACAATATAAGGAAAATGATAGACTGCTACTCGATGTAAAGTTGGCACATTAAGTTGCAGACAGGCGCAATGAGACGACTGTTAGACACTTAGCTTTCCGCCAAAGACTTCTTCAGAAAAAAGAAACACACACACTTTCAGTCACACAAGCCTTTTCCGGCAGCTCGAACCGGAATGTCCGCAACTCAACGGGTCATCTTTACGGCAAGTAGCAATCTGTCCTTCTCCGTATTTAAACCTAGTTGCACTCACCAGTTAGCATACGGTCGATCACATCTTGCACTGAGTAATGGTAGCAGCTTTCTACAATTCTTACTACGATTAATCTCAAAATTAGAAACAGTCATAGTAAGCACTACACTTGGACTTTTCAGCACGAAAGGCAGGTGTCGGAGATCGACGTAGGTGGCAGAGCCGCAAGTTACTCATTTGATAAAGTGTGACTTTGATATCTTGCATTTGTGTGCTCCAATAACAATGTGGGTCCTCTTACCCACGGCATGCAACGTTACTACAAGCCCTGCAGCTTACATGCGTTTCACACAAGGACAAGTGCTTTTTACGGCTATTCAGGTTCAGGTAAATTCTATTTTCCTTTGAGATGCTCATTATACTGGGTTAGTGCATCAGTTCGGAGCATTTTTCCATAATTTTAATAAACACAACAGATACGCTTAACGGAGACTTTAGTCATCAGTAATATATTCTCGTCCATTATTTACAATAGTTTGCCAACACTGGGTTCCCTACTCGATTCTGCGACTCTAGAAATCACGGAGTTTTGAGGCGAAGAACTCATTGAGCCATGTTCCGACCGCATTCTCATCCGGAAAGGAAGTTCTTTGAAGGTGGTGCGACAGACAGCGGAAAAGGTGAAAATTTGAGGGCGCGACATCAGTTGAATAAGTTGGATGCTGAATGACTTCCCAACCCAACTCCTGTATAGTGTTTTTGTGAGTCCAACAGAACGCGGGCTGGCGTTATCGTTGAGTAGCATCAGTTCATGGAGTCTTCCCGGTTGTTGTTGTTGGACTGCATCTGCAAGACGTCTCAGTTGTTGATAACAAATGACGGCAGTGATGGCTACGCCTCTGGGAAGCAATTTTTACTACACAACATCGTCGCTGTTCCACCACAAGGATAACATCTTTTTGCGGATGAGTGCAGATCTTCGTACGGCGATTTACTGCTTTTTTTGGGCTCAGCCATTCCTTTTTTCCTTATTTTAGCACAGAGACACCATTTCTCGTCACCAGTAACGATACAGGATTGGAATGCTCGATGTTGTTCAGGAGCCAATTGACGGCGATCAAGCAGAGATGCTTATTTTTGTGGTTTTGGCTTAGAGCATGCGGTACCCAAAAACACTATTTTTTAACCTTCCACATTGCATGCAAATGTCGCACGATACTGGAATCATCACCGTTCATCACATTTTCCGTTTCCCGTGAACACTGACGCGGATTAATGCGTTTAAAATGTCTTTATCAAATCCCGAAAGACTTCCTGAACTTGGCGAGGTACTAATGTCAAAGCGATCCTCCTTAAAACGGGCAAACCATTTTCTTGCCGTGCTCTGTCCAATGGCATATTCCGGTTTCTCGTCTTGGCACTCCATTTTCTAGCGTTCACAATTCCACTCACTATCTCCAAATGACAAAATTACAATATTTAAACTCAAAAAGCAACAGTGAACTACAAATAAAAAATGACAATTGATAAATAAACACATTGCAAACGGAATACCAACATTCAAAACAAAAACTCTACGAACTTACGCAAAAACCTAATAAATTGTTTCCAGGGCTCTCGAGTGTCCAACCGAATGCGATCGTTCAAGTCCCACTATATTTCGGCGAATAACCACCTGATGATGGCGGATACGTTATTCGCCGAAATATCGTGGGAATTCAACGATCGCATCCGGCTGTACACCCGAGAGCCCTGCAAACAACACATACGCAGGGAAAGCCTCCGATCACATACCAACCTAATAAATTGTTGCGCGAAATAAGCCTTTCCTGCCTGCGTCTTATACTATACATTTTGCGGTCAGATCGCATTTTTAGTTTGATTTCTGTTTGTAAACATTGTATATGGGGCATTTTTCAGTTCAGGACTTCTTCAGCACTTTTGTTGGTAGCCCGTTTTTCAAGACTTCGCAAGAATTTTACACGTTATGTTTTTTTAAGAAGGCTAATTTTACAAATACAATTTTAATTCGCAGACACGAAGAAAGAAAGGCCAACATGAGCTGCCAGTTGCGGGAAGGTGATGTCTAAATCGTTAACTCGTATGTCAGAATTTTTCGAAAAATACTTTTTGCTATATTGCATCGAGTGTGAAATATTAGCGGCATCCACGTAGCGTCGGGTATTATATCGCGTTGAGATATCTACCGACAGCAAAAAATTCCAGTGAGCACACCACGTGTACGTACCAAGCGCCATGATCTGAACAGTGGCTGGCAGTGTATGTTTCTAGAGCTCTCCATCAGCTAGCGGGCTATAATCAGTTTATTATCGGCAGTGGAAGCTCGGTAATTGGTTTACTTCGCTCGACTGAAAGCGCGCAGCTGTTGAACACAGTTAATTATTTGCACAGCATCCATATCTCAGTCCCTTTTGCTTTTAACGAAGTTTTTATTCAGCGAATTACCCTTTTTCCCTGCTTCTATAACAAAATTTCCATTACTAGACTGATGTCACATTACATATGGAAACATTCGTGAAGTTGTTGCGCATGTCGCATTCCAACAGCGCTGCACCTGAATAGCAGTTAATTGTCACTGCAAATGCAGAGTTTTCCAAGAAACTAGCACTACTATTAAAACTTCTCCACAACTTAATAATCAAAACGAACCATTCCAAATTAATAAAATTATACTGGGTATGACGAAGATAGTTATAGAAAGCTGCTTATGCAGGAGGTGGACGAAAATATGGGAACACTGCAAGAAATGCTTACTTGAACATAAATGTAGGTGCTATCCAAGCCTGCGTCCGTCTCCGTAACCGAGTGTTGAAAGGGACAGATCCTCGCGCGGGGGACCCGTGTTCGATTACAGGTAGGACTACGGATTTCACCTTGGCGGGAGAACTAGACTCGGGTGCAGTCAGCCTCTTGATGCCAATTGAAGAGTTACCTGATTGAGAAATAGGAACGTCGACAGCGGCCAAGAGTGTGGTTTGCTGAACCCATGCGCCTCCATGCCGCTGGTATAGGACTGAGGCTGACACGGTGGTCGGTCGATTACCGCGTGCTCTTCAGGGCGTGATCGCGGGCTTTCCTTAGCCAAGCCTGCAAGTTGCGTTGTTGTATTTGACCACGAACGGTACCTGCGCAATGTGCTCAGTACCTTGAAAGTGCCAGTCGCTGTCAGACCAGAGTTGTGTGAAGTTGCGAGTGTATCGTGTTGGAGCTAACAAGGGAAGCTCCCCATCGCACCCCCCTCAGATTTAGTTATAAGTTGGCACAGGGATAGACCTTGAAAAACTGTACACAGATCAATCGAGAAAACAGGAAGAAGTTGTGTGGAACTATGAAAAAAATAAGCAAAATATACAAACTGAGTTGTCCATGCGCAAGGTAGGCAACATCAAGGAGCGTGTTAGCTTACGAGCGCCGTGGTCCCGTGGTTAGCGTGAGCAGCTGCGGAACGACAGGTCCTGGGTTCAAATCTTCTCTCGAGTGAAAAGTTTAATTTTTTTATTTTCAGATAATTATCAAAGTTCAGGCACTCACACATAATCAACTTCGCTCTCCAAAATTCCAGGACATGTTCAGATTTGCTTGGACATATACAGGATTTGACGGTGTACGCACGGAAACATTTGAAAACGTAAAAAACATATGTTTTGACAGAGAACAGGGAAAACTGTGCGACTGTGAAACTGTTGCATTCATTTGATGCAGTTTATGTGACAAACTCTTATGTTTTCATCACTTTTTTGGGAGTGATTATCACATCCACAAGAAAAGCTAAATCGGGTAAGGTAGAAGAATCTTTTTACCCATTCGCCAAGTGTGCAAGTTAGGTGGGTCGACAACATATTCCTGTCATGTGACGCACATGCCGTCACCGGTGTCGTAAAGAATATATCAGACGAGTTTTCCTGTGGAGGAATCGGTTGACCTATGACCTTGCGATCAAATGTTTTCAGTTCCTATTGGAGAAGCACGTCCTTTCGTCTACTAATCGCACGGTTTTGTGGTGCGGTCGCAAAACACAGACACTAAACTTATTACAGTGAACAGAGACGTCAATGAATGAACGGACAGATCGTAACTTTGCGAAAATAAAGAAAGTAAAATTTTCACTCGAGGGAGGACTCGAACCAAGGACCTTCCAACCCGCAGTTGCTCAGTCTAACCACGAGACCACGGCGCTCATCAGCGTACATTGTCCTTTATGTTGCCTATCTTCCACATGGACTACTCAGTTTGTATATTTTGCTTATTTTTTCATAGTTCCACAGAACTTCTTCCTGTTTTCTCGATTGATCTGTGTTCAGTTTTTCAAGGCCTATACACTGTGTCAATTTATAACTAAATCTGAAGGGGGTGCGATGGGGAGGTTCCCTTGTAAGTGAATTCGAACATGGGCAAATTGCTGGTGCTTTTATGGTGGTTCCTTCCCTAACCAAGTTAGCCAAAGTGTTTGTATTTTCAAGAGGCACAGCATCGAATATTTATAGTGCATACAGGGAAATAGGAAAAACATCATCCGCTAAGTCGCATAGCCGACAAAAAGATGTGTTGAGTGATTGTGACAGTCGGTCATTGAAGAAGATTCTGGCCATAAATTAGTGGCCGAGCGTTGAAAAAGTCGCTGCAGAAGTGAATGTCGCACTCGTGAAACCTGTGAGCCCCGAAACACCACGAAGAGTGCTTTTTAGACAGGGAACTGTAGGGCGAGTTGAATTCGAAAACCACTCATCAGTGGTCGAAATGCCCAGAACAGTAAAACCACAAAACCTGGACTTTGTAGCAATGGAACAAAGTCATTTGATCTGGTGAGTCTTGGTTCACGCTATTTCCAACTTATGACCGAGTTTATGTTCCAAACGTGAAACATGACGGGGGTTCGGTCACTATTTGGGCAGCCGCATCGTAGTATTCCATGGGCCCTAGGGATACTCTGCAAGGTCGCATTATTAGCAAGCACTATATGACCACTTTGGCTGATCAGGTCCATCTCACGGTATAGTGTTTGTTCTCAGTGGTGTTACTGTGTTCCAAGACGACAGGGCCCTCTTTTCACAGTTCGCACCGTCCAAGACTTTTTTTTTTTTTTTTTTTAACACGAGAATAAATTTTCGCGTATTCCCTGGCTACCACATGTACTGTCCTGCGGTCAGCAGGAAAAATTTAACAGTCAATTTGAACACAGTTTATTACAATTAAAGAAAAGACGCCTTCTTGGCATACAATAACTGTTAAACGTAGAACAAACAGAAAAAACCCACTACACTGTGGTAGCAAAACAGATAAGACAAAAATGGTTCAAATGGTTCAAATGGCTCTGAGCACTATGGGACTCAACTGCTGAGGTCATTAGTCCCCTAGAACTTAGAACTAGTTAAACCTAACTAACCTAAGGAGATCACAAACATCCATGCCCGAGGCAGGATTCGAACCTGCGACCGTAGCGGTCTTGCGGTTCCAGACTGCAGCGCCTTTAACCGCACGGCCACTTCGGCCGGCCAGATAAGACAATGGAAGAAAATACTGACCACAAGCTACTCTACAAAATACACTCCTGGAAATTGAAATAAGAACACCGTGAATTCATTGTCCCAGGAAGGGGAAACTTTATTGACACATTCCTGGGGTCAGATACATCACATGATCACACTGACAGAACCACAGGCACATAGACACAGGCAACAGAGCATGCACAATGTCGGCACTAGTACAGTGTATATCCACCTTTCGCAGCAATGCAGGCTGCTATTCTCCCATCGAGACGATCGTAGAGATGCTGGATGTAGTCCTGTGGAACGGCTTGCCATGCTATTTCCACCTGGCGCCTCAGTTGGACCAGCGTTCGTGCTGGACGTGCAGACCGCGTGAGACGACGCTTCATCCAGTCCCAAACATGCTCAATGGGGGACAGATCTGGAGATCTTGCTGGCCAGGGTAGTTGACTTACACCTTCTAGAGCACGTTGGGTGGCACGGGATACATGCGGACGTGCATTGTCCTGTTGGAACAGCAAGTTCCCTTGCCGGTCTAGGAATGGTAGAACGATGGGTTCGATGACGGTTTGGATGTACCGTGCACTATTCAGTGTCCCCTCGACGATCACCAGTGGTGTACGGCCAGTGTAGGAGATCGCTCCCCACACCATGATGCCGGGTGTTGGCCCTGTGTGCCTCGGTCGTATGCAGTCCTGATTGTGGCGCTCACCTGCACGGCGCCAAACACGCATACGACCATCATTGACACCAAGGCAGAAGCGACTCTCATCGCTGAAGACGACACGTTTCCATTCGTCCCTCCATTCACGCCTGTCGCGACACCACTGGAGGCGGGCTGCACGATGTTGGGGCGTGAGCGGAAGACGGCCTAACGGTGTGCGGGACCGTAGCCCAGCTTCATGGAGACGGTTGCGAATGGTCCTCGCCGATACCCCAGGAGCAACAGTGTCCCTAATTTGCTGGGAAGTGGCGGTGCGGTCCCCTACGGCACTGCGTAGGATCCTACGGTCTTGGCGTGCATCCGTGCGTCGCTGCGGTCCGGTCCCAGGTCGACGGGCACGTGCACCTTCCGCCGACCACTGGCGACAACATCGATGTACTGTGGAGACCTCACGCCCCACGTGTTGAGCAATGCGGCGGTACGTCCACCCGGCCTCCCGCATGCCCACTATACGCCCTCGCTCAAAGTCCGTCAACTGCACATACGGTTCACGTCCACGCTGTCGCGGCATGCTACCAGTGTTAAAGACTGCGATGGAGCTCCGTATGCCACGGCAAACTGGCTGACACTGACGGCGGCGGTGCACAAATGCTGCGCAGCTAGCGCCATTCGACGGCCAACACCGCGGTTCCTGGTGTGTCCGCTGTGCCGTGCGTGTGATCATTGCTTGTACAGCCCCCTCGCAGTGTCCGGAGCAAGTATGGTGGGTCTGACACACCGGTGTCAATGTGTTCTTTTTTCCATTTCCAGGAGTGTACAACGTGCTACTACGAGACTACGGCGAGTGAATACAAGGCTAGGGCAGGCGTAAGTACTGGCCGGAGCTGTTCCTAGCGGCTTCTAAACACTGCCAGTCTGACTTATTTTTTCTTTATTGTACTTCGATTCCCCATCCGGGCGGGCTGGCAGCAGCATATGCGCTGTTCTTCAGACAAAAGACAATAATGATACAACAGAAGACATTTAAAATTACAAAGGAGAAAATATGGCGGTCAAAAGTATAAAAAAGAGAGAACATAATCGAAGAGAACAGACAAAAAGGGGGCCACTGTAAAATGGAGATAAAAAGCTTAAAAAAGTATTGTGCACTAAAAACCTCACACTAGGACAACTAAAAGAATACAAGGCGAAGTATGGTTACAGCATAAAAGTATCGATGGACGACGAAGCACATAACGATAACTGACAGTGACACTATGTACAAGTCCAGCACACAATTAAAATCACAGCTCTTGACGCACAGGAGAACAGCACCAAGCACAACAGTGACGTAGCACACTGATGATGATGAGCAAAACACAGGGTCTGCCAGGAGCATGGAGATGAGGAGATGAGGGAGAAGGGGAGAAGGGTGGTAGGGGGGTGATAGACGGGGGGGGGGGGGGGGACGGTATGACAGTCTAGGCGTGGTTATAAAGCCAGGTCGGCGGAGTGCTACGTCAGTCAAATGAGTTCCGTTTGGTTTAACACTGCCGCATGTTGTCTAGCGAAGTAGTTCTGTGTTTATTTGGAAAGTCTTTTGGTTATGTTAGGTATTGTTTCTGTCCGCTGGCGATGTTTCTCTCCGCGCTGCTGAAATGGGGTTAGCAACCCATCTTGCGTGTCGGTTCTGCGGGCCCTCTAACAATAAGGAGCGACTACGATACAGATTTCAGTACCGTTGAGCCCTTGTGGTCACCTTTGTAGAGAAGGGTCCGTCATCGCTATCCACGTTTACCACCGTTACCTGAACTCGCCACTATTTTTCGGAAAGAATGGTACAAGATTCCCTTCAAAACCATCCAGGACCTTAATTTATGCATTCCGAGACGACTGGAAGCTGTGTTGACTGTCAATTAGCTTTGGGCATGGTGTTGTGTTGTGTTTGTAGTGTTTCCATATATCCGTCCGCCTATTGCATGTTCAGTGTAATTTGAAGCCACTGATGACACTTTTGGGAAGAAAAAAATGAAGCTGCACTTGCCCACATAAGAAACCTCATTCGCTACAGAGATGATAGAAAAAGCATGAAAATAAGATAACACTGGCGTCCAATAGTTGTTACTGTCGAAATTACATATCCACACAAAAATTCTAGTAGTATCTTGCCTTGAGTTTCTCTGACATTTGTTCAGAGTTTGAAGTTGACGAAAACGTAGTTATCTATGTATATGATCTTCACTTTTTCGGCAGCTACACAGAATAAAAATGGCAGCCGTTCAGACAGAGAAACGAAAGCGTGTGCAAAAGTCGAAACGCCTAGAGGAATTTTCAGTGGTGTCACCAGAACTTACGTATTCCTTGGACGACTGAGAATCGTCTGGCCTTTTGCGCCGAAAGGTCAGAAAAGTGGAAATATGGTTTCTGTTTTGAGGAAAGCCCCGTCTCTGGGCGTAGGTTCAAACGAGGCTTTCGTATTAAAAAGATTAGCGAAAAGTCATACCAGGGTACTGTGACACTAGTCGGTGGTCTGATGCTGAAGACTGTACGGTGCTTTTCTCGGCGTACGGCAGTGGTATAATTGGTTCCTGCGACAGTCATTCAAATCTGTGACAACTTTACATGCAATAGACCGCAATTTTACACGCAGTAGAAAGTGGATCACCCCTTATGGCTCTGCAGAGGAGACGTGACGTCCGTTCGCCAACACTTGTGACCGTCCTGAGAGGCGGTTTACGCCTATGGATACATTGGCTCTACGATACTGAAGATCCAAACTATATATTGTTGCCCTTGGATACGCTAATTGTTAAATAATCTCCGATTTGCTGTGACACATTCGTCGATCATCATCCCACGTTCAAACTCGGCTAGCTCGCGACGTGATGCCATGTTCACTACACAATTCTTTGTAACAGACTGCACCGATATCGCGTGTTTACTAGTGCCGTACGCAGCACCTAGCTGCAGCACTCGGGCGTCATACACGACACATCTTTATATTGGACAACCCATCCTATATTTGGCTAGTCAGCTTATTTTAGACACAGACAGTGAAGATTTTCCCCAAGTCTCCACTGACAGGTCAAGCACTATGTCAAATACAACGTGTCTAATTAGAGTTAGAAGCTGATTGACCCAGGGAAAATGGAACCGGTAATTTTTTGGAAGCAAAACTCTTTTGCTCTCAAAATGTATTCGCTATTGTGCGAAGAAGACAGTGAAAACTGTCTTAACTGTCGTGTAATTCGAATTTTACTGTAGTTACAACGAAATTGTTTCACGGACAGAATCACCTCCTCCACGTCAATGGCTACGGGTTCCGAAAACATCGGTTATGACAAACCTAACTCGCACTTTGCTCACTTGACATCCCGAAGGTCATCGACCAAGTCCGTTGGGTAGCTGTAGTATTTCTCCTCTTTCGAGAAGTATTTACTCGGTACCCCACTAAAGCTTATTAAAAAATGGTTCAAAAGGCTCTGAGCACTATGGGACTCAACAGGTGTGGTCATCAGTCCCCTAGAACTTAGAACTACTTAAACCTAACTAACCTAAGGACATCACACAACACCGAGTCATCACGAGGCAGAGAAAATCCCTGACCCCGCCGGGAATCGAACCCGGGAACCCGGGGGCGGGAAAAGCTTATTAAAGAAAGTATGGTCACATAAGGTATCAAACGAAATTTGTGACTGCATTGAGGAGGATTTCATGGTCAGGAGGACGTAACATGTAACCTATGATGGAGAGTCATCGACAGTTGTAGAAGTAGCTTCAGTTGTGCCCCAGGGAAGTGCGTTGGGGTCCTTGTTGTATACATTGTAGAGTGAAACAGGCATAGATGAGCATGGTATTTTCAGCTGCCAATCTCAAAACATAATACACAAAAAAACACTGGGAAATTTACATACATTGTTTTATATATTCATAATAAACAATGTAAGACTTCGTTCACGAAGTTAGACCAAATTTCAAACTAACAATGGATTTCAAACTAACAATGGATTTTGTGACTGCATTGAGGACGACTGACAAAACACTTTAAAAAGAAAGTGGAAATTATAGGAAATCAAACAGGTCGTTCCTCATCGGCTAAATCCAAACTCAATCACAGCCGGTTTTCATTTTTCTCTGTAGGGTTTCCCTTGAAATATTAAATAATTAGAATCTTTTCTGACTAAATAGTTATCCTTTTTACCTTTATTAATGGCACTTTAGAAAGCAACATGACAGTATTCAGCTAGTCTTATACAGCCCTGAAACGTAGGTTTCCGTAACTAGGCTCAGTGTATCTTACGCGAAAATGGAAAAGAATGCAATATTAAAATGTATTAAAAACTAAAATTCAGGAAAAATATTTAATTTTTGTTGACATAAAGAGTCAAGGGAAGCATTAACGTGTCACTCGCGACAGTGATTCACTTTCAACTGACTGGCAGCGCTTCAAAGCGAGTATCAGGGGAACCACAACCTTTGGCCATCTTCCCCGTGTTGCTATCTATCCCTGTTTTACCCTATATTGTCAAGGAAAACCTCAGATTTTTCGCAAATGGTGCAGTTATTTATAATGAAATAATGAAATAACGAAATAGCTCAAGGGTGAACGGCCGGATGACAGTGTCCAGAGTGTACTATACTTTGTCAGTGTGCTGGGTTGTCGAAATTCTGAGCCCGTCGAACAATGACGTGCAAACGTTCGCCCGTGAACTATTTCTTCATGAATTACGCCAGGAGAAGCTGAAAAATCGCATACTAACGTTCAGAAATGAACAACTCCACCTGTGCTTATCTTTCTAATATGGGCTGGATCTTTCTCAGCAAGTGGAATTCTGTTAACAGCACAAAATGTGTAATTCGTAACTCACACAGCAACCGTATAGGTAGCAGCGTTAGTTTCTGCTGGAAGTACAGACAACTATATGCCGACAGTTGCAATGTTGTAGCTGACAGTTACATTACTGCACGTTGTAGTGTTCTATGTTTCTTATGACTGTTCCAGTAATGGGAATTTCTTGTTTAATTTTTCGAATGGCGTTCGGTGTGATTCAGCGTAAGTCATATTGATAAAGACAGTACTTGTGAACCAGTGATTTGGAGTGATAAAGAATCCAGCGATGAACATTTTCCATCACATTCAAAGGATGCAGCATTCAAATCTTTTTGCAAAATGAGACCTCCTCTGCATTTTCCGTGGTTTGATAAAACAGAAAACGTCTCAGCATCATTTATTAGTAAAGGTCAGTAAGAATAACAGAACTGCAATTGACATCATTCATGTGTCGATTGATGGAAGAAATGAAACACGAGATAAAGAAAAACGTCTTCGATGTATTCAATGTCTCTGATGGTAGAAGGACCTGAACCATAAGGAAGGTAAATCTTACAGACCCTTCGGAGAGGGTAAACAAGACAAGAAAAGTTCGTGGTAACAAAACTCCACAAGAAAGAAAGGTAATAAATATTAACACTAGTCAACAGCCATTTGGCATCAGGGATGTGATACATCAACTAGTACGTATTTTGGTGTGTAGAATCCGAAATACCTTTCAAAATGTTCTAGCACGTACCATTTTTGAGTTTTTAAGGATTTTTTTATTTTTCGTATTCAGTACTTCGCTTCGGTTTCGATGTTTAATTGTTTGTTCTTGATTGCAGAGGAGAGCTAGAAGATCTACAAATCGTCAATAAATGGTTGGTGTGGTAATCCAGTGGCGTGAAAGAGACTTTCAGTGAGTGTTTCCTGTGAAAGATGATGCAAACTTTGTGTGTTTAAAACTTATACTAAGAAAAATGGCAACTAGTAAATCTCGTTGCTGTCCAAACCACCTCGACAACTTTTGTTATGTGTATGGAAATTCACTCCAAAAGCCCAAAGAAAACCAATCACTGATTTGTTTAGGAAGGCATATAAATTGAATTTTGGTTGTCCTGTTGATGACCAAGATAAAAATTTTGCACCTCATATTGCCTGCATAATCAGTACTACAACATTAACCAAGTGGTTGAAAGGAAACGCCGAGCCATGCCATTCGCTGT
The DNA here is from genome assembly GCF_023898315.1 of Schistocerca nitens. Classification (NCBI taxonomy): domain Eukaryota; kingdom Metazoa; phylum Arthropoda; class Insecta; order Orthoptera; family Acrididae; genus Schistocerca; species Schistocerca nitens. The sequence goes on from NC_064615.1 coordinate 109,266,397, forward strand.
TCCGGTGGTGTGGTGTGAGCTTAATGACCATTATTCAGACTGTTACTTCTGTCTTACAAATATTTGGGGACATTCAAGCAAAACTAGACATAAAATAAAATATCCAAATGAATCTTCAGTGCATTTCCCTGTGCCCCATGATGAGGGCGGAACCAGACACCATGTCAAGTGAATCAGAAAGTATTGAACATACAGAAGAATACTGCCCTCAGTATCATGACACTTCGCCTTAGCTCGTTAATCAAAAGGAATTGAACGATTTGGTTCGCGATCTAAAACTTTCAAAATAGCAAGCTGAACCCTTGGGGTCGAGACTGCAACAAGCTCCAGAAACAAAAATTTCCTGTTTCAGGTTAGAGGTGCTTCCTTCGCTCAAAATTCCGATATGCAGAATTCAATGTGTATATGTAGAGATGTCAATGGTCTGATGATGCAGCTAGGTGTACAACATAATCCACAGGAGTGGCAACTAAGTATTGACTCCAGTAAAACCAGCTTGAAAGCATTAATACTGCATAATGGCAAATCATTTTCATCGGTAGCTTTGGCTTACACAGTAGACATGAAAGAAATTTATGAAACCATGGCTTTGCTGCTTGAGGCAATCAAATATAAGGATCATGAATGGCAGCTTTGCTGTGATTTAAAAGTTGTTGCACTCCTTACAGGTTTACAAGCTGGATTCACGAAGTACTGCGACTTTTTGTGCCCTTGGGAGAGCCGTGACACCCAGAACCACCATACAGTCAATGAATGGCCTATAAGGAAATCATATGTTCCTGGAGACGTAAATGTGAACATTACTTGAGCCCGATAAAATCATTTTGCCTCCCTTTCGTATCAAGTTGGGCCTTATCAACGACTTTTTAAAAGCTCAGGATAAAGAAGGTGAGGCTTTCAATCGCTCAAAAGAAAGGTTTCCCAAATTAAGTGAGACAAAGCTGAAAGAGGGTATATTCGTTAGACCACAAATAAGAAAATCGCTGAAAGATCCAACCTTTGACACCAAACTCACAGATATCCAATTAGCTGCTTGGTCTTCTTATAAAGCGATTGTGAAGGGCTATTTGGGAAACAGAAAAGACAGAAACTATGTTACCATTGTGAATGATCTGTTGGGTAACTATAAGAACATGGGGTGTAGAATGTCGCGTAAAATTCACATTTTACATTCTCACCGTGATTTCTTCCCGGAAAATTTGGGAGCCGTAAGCGATGAGCATGGTGAACGCTTTCACCAAGACATTCTTATCATGGAACGCCGTTACCAAGGCCATTGGAACCCTTCAAAAATTGGCTCTGAGTACTATGGGACTTAACACCTGAGGTCATCAGTCCCCTAGAACTTAGAACTACTTAAACCTAACTAACTTCAGGTCACACACATCCATGTCCGAGGCAGGATTCGGACCTGCGACCGTAGCGGTAGCGCGGTTCCAGACTGAAGCGCCTAGAACCGCTCGGTCACACCGGCTGGCATTGGAAACCTTCGATGATGGGTGAATACTGCTGGGGTCTTGTTAGGAAGAGTGATGAAACAACAAACAAAAGAAGAGTCCGTCGTCGCATTTTTCAAAAACCAAAGACGATTAAAGGTGAAAATATCTTCTGAAATAATTTGGACCTTTTATTGGCATCATGCCCATATACATATACAAAATCGTATTGAATTCAAACGTTCTGAGCGTGTATTTTTGTTGGCCTTAATTGTGTCAAATTTCGCTGTTAGCATTTTTTATTCTGCTGTGTATCTAGGAAATGCAACGTCATAGAGAAAAACTGATTTACCAGTGTATTCAGCACCCCAAAATTAGGTAAATCCATTTACAAACCAGATGCAGGAAAAAGTTTAAATTTGTTGACTAGTGTAATAGATCATGATCACATAGCGTCATGCCCCTCTTATCATTCACACTATACTATATCACACAACCCAAACTAAAGATTTTTACCAGACAATTTGAGTAATCGACTTCTCTACAAGTTGCACAAAGAAAATGTTGAAAGGCAAAGAAAAGAAAACATTTATCGTAAGATAAATAAGAGTTAAACTTTCATTTCCATGCTCCTCACAAGGGCACTTGTGTACAATGTGATATTTTTGCTAATAAACCAAAGCATTTAACAGATGAACAAGAAAAGGTACAACTTAACAGGAAAACGGGTAGCATCTACGTAAGGCTGAAACAACTCGGGAGTCCATGACAGTGGACACTAAAAAATCTGTTTCCAATAGCACCTACTGTGCCTTTTCCTTTAATTTACAAAAGTTTCTATACTTTCGTTGAATGACATGTCAAGAACAAACAGAATTCCCATTTTTACAGTTTGGGTTGCCATGAGGTGTCGCCAAAATCAGGATTCATAAACTGTTGGGATGAAATGACAAACTCGAGTTTTCCAAGCAATTAGTGTCTGTTTGGTGAGACATATCCAAAAAAGAGCACCATCAGCATAATATGTGGTAATGTACAGTGGTAATTTCTCAGGACAGAACAGGAGTGGGAAACAGCCATGTCACTACCGGTAATTGTTTTAAGTGAAAAGAATAACACTGAAATCATAGACCAAATGCACCAAATGTTCCTACTTTTCCAATGATGGTAATTTTGCTTCAATAGGGAACGATAGCTAGAAACATTATGTTTTTTCCCAGCGACTGGTACAATATAATTGCCAAATCAAGGGAAGAAATACTCTAGTTTAACTACAACCATAAACAATGACTTCTTGTCTGTGGAAGACGTATCGAAGTCAGTCGCCAAAAGGAAGACTAACATCTAGTGACATGGCTAACGGCTAAAGCTGCAGTACATGCGGCACTAAAACAACGATCCATTCACATTTTATTTCAAGAAAACTCTTTCAAAGCACACGGAATTTCGAAAGTTGAACTTCAAGCAGGGATCTAAAAAAGGACGCCCCACTATCATTCCTCAGGGAAAGCTGTACACAAGACCATGGGCTCTCACACAAGAGAAGGACATGGAAGAACTTTTGCCCTTCAGTCCACCTGTTCATCACCACTACTTTCAGAGTGTTCTCTCTGCTGTGAATGTCTACATCTACATCTACGTTTATACTCCGCAAGCCACCCAACGGTGTGTGTCGGAGGACACTTTACGTGCCACTGTCACTACCTCCCTTTTCTGTTCCAGTCGCGTATGGTTCGCGGGAAGAACGACTGTCTGAAAGCCTCCGTGCGCGCTCGAATCTCTCTAATTTTACATTCGTTATCTCCTCGGCAGGTATAAGTAGGGGGAAGCAATATATTCGATACCTCATCCAGAAACGCACCCTCTCGAAACCTGGCGAGCAAGCTACATCGCGATGCAGAGCGCCTCTCTTGCAGAGTCTGCCACTTGAGTTTGCTAAACATCTCCGTAACGCTATCACGGTTACCAAATAACCATGTGATGAAACGCGCCGCTCTTCTTTGGATCTTCTCTATCTCGTCCGTCAACCCGATATGGTACGGATCCCACACTGTTCAGCAATACTCAAGTATAGGTCCAACGAGTGTTTTGTAAGCCACCTCCTTTGTTGATGGACTACATTTTCTAAGGACTCTCCCAATGAATCTCAACCTGGCACCCGCCTTACCAACAATTAATTTTATATGATCATTCCACTTCAAATCGTTCCGCACGCACACTCCCAGACATTTTACAGAAGTAACTGCTACCAGTGTTTGTTCCGCTATCATATAATCATACAATAAAGGATCCTTCTTTCTATGTATTCGCAATACATTACTTTTGTCTATGTTAAGGGTCAGTTGCCACTCCCTGCACCAAGTGCCTATCCGCTGCAGATCTTCCTGCATTTCGCTACAATTTTCTAATGCTGCAACTTCTCTGTATACTACAGCATCATCCGCGAAAAGCCGCATGGAACTTCCGACACTATCTACTAGGTCATGTATATATATTGTGAAAAGCAATGGTCCCATAATACTCCTCTGTGGCACGCCAGAGGTTACTTTAACGTCTGTAGACGTCTCTCCATTGAGAACAACATGCTGTGTTCTGTTTGCTAAAAACTCTTCAATCCAGCCACACAGCTGGTCTGATATTCCGTAGGCTCTTACTTTGTTTATCAGGCGACAGTGCGGAACTGTATCGAACGCCTTCCGGAAGCCAAGGAAAATAGCATCTACCTGGGAGCCTGTATCTAATATTTTCTGGGTCTCATGAACAAATGAAGCGAGTTGGGTCTCACACGATCGCTGTTTCCGGAATCCATGTTGATTCCTACAGAGTAGATTCTGGGTTTCCAAAAACGACATGATACTCGAGCAAAAAACATGTTCTAAAATTCTAGAACAGATCGACGTCAGAGATATAGGTCTATAGTTTTGCGCATCTGCTCGACGACCCTTCTTGAAGACTGGGACTACCTGTGCTCTTTTCCAATCATTTGGAACCTTCCGTTCCTCTAGAGACTTGCGGTAAACGGCTGTCAGAAGGGGGGCAAGTTCTTTCGCGTACTCTGTGTAGAAACGAATTGGTATCCCGTCAGGTCCAGTGGACCTTCCTCTGTTGAGTGATTCCAGTTGCTTTTCTATTCCTTGGACACTTATTTCGATGCTGATGATATTCTCCAGTGAATGGAAATAATAGTACTGATAATGATTGACAAAGATTACGTGAATTAAGATTAAGTGATTAAGTAAATACAGTGCTGTGGACTGCCATGCATATTTTTAAAATAAGTAAAATCCTTCACCTGTTTATATCACATATGATGCAAACTTCATTTGGGCCTTTATATCAGGTATATAAATGGATGACTTTTTTTTGAAATTGATGACGAAAATTCTTCTGGATGTTGCACTGCGTCATTGTATAAAAAATTATAAGCTTAAAATCAACGTTTCGACCTTATTACTACGGCCTTCCTCAAGGTAAGGTTTTGTTAGAGAAAAGATAGGTGTATGTATTGCAGACTATCGGTGTCAATACATCATATTTTTGAAACTTTATTTTCACTGGCATATAATAAGCTAATCATGCCAATATTTCACGTGAAGAAGGAAAGGCCAAAAAAGATATTGTAGACTGTCGCCAGTCACTGACAAGCCAGCTAGTCCACGAATATCTTCTTTCCAACCCCCCCCTTCCATCATGATAAACCTACTGTATTCTAGGGCCAATAAAGTTTCAAAAACAAAACATATTGTTACCGATCGTCTGCAATTAATACAGCCAACTTTTCTCCACCAAATCAGTGTTGCCCTGAGGAAGCCCTTTCTAATAAGGTCAAAATGTTAGTTTTAAGCTTATAATTAAAGTATTTTACACAACGTCGCAGTGGAACATCCAGAAGAATTTTAATCATCATGACACCGGCCGTGGAATCAGACGCAGATTTTTGAAATTGTTGATTTGAGTTGTAACAAGCTTTTCCGATAACGTACGTGACAAAAATGTAATACAAAATTTTATGTAAAAATTGTCGTAATCTATTAAATATCTCAGAACATGTAGAATGTGACACCACCTGGGTTGTAAGAGGCTGAAAAAATAATTTTTTTATTTACAAAACGCACAAAGATAGCATCCTTTGACTACAATATTAACGATTAACTGGGATCAGTCAACTCGTGTAAACAACTGAGTGTAAAAATTTGTGGGGATATGTAGTGAACGATCACTGTGGTGTCACTGCCAGACACCACACTTGCTAGGTGGTAGCTTAAATCGGCCGCGGTCCATTAGTACATGTCGGACCCGCGTGTCGCCACTGTGTGATCGCAGACCGAGCGCCACCACACGGCAGGTCTCGAGAGACGTACGAGAACTCGCCCCAGTTGTACGACGACGTTGCTAGCGACTATACTGACGAAGCCTTTGCTCTCATTTGCCGAGAGACAGTTAGAATAGCCTTCAGCTAAGTTAATGGCTACGACTTAGCAAGGCGCCAATTGTCACAGTGCATGTATCTTACGAGTCTCATTTGTATAGTCAAGAGAGATGTATCACAAGGATTGATTAAAAGTTAAGTATATTCCAAAGATACGTATTTTCTTTATAGTATTCAATACGTATCCTGTTCCAGACTTGACGCCAGTCGGCGTGTGTGTACGCGTGCCTTTCGGCTTCCTCCTCAGTGTGGCGTGACTAGCTTGTTACGCCACAACAATCACACAGGCTGAGTCGTAGGTGAAGCAGGTGGGACAGGTGGGAGACTTTTGTTCTTTGGGGGGAAACGCAGTCAGTGTACAAGAGAGACAAAACACTCGCTCATGCCATCGTAGGTCAACTACGGCGCCTACAGAAGCATTCAAGCATTCATTCTTCACGTGTTCCGTACACGAATGGATTGAGAAGAGACTGACATAATTGCATGTACCTTCTGCCAAGCACTTCACCGTGATTTACAGTGTATAGAGGTAGGTGTAGAAGGCTGAGCAGTGTTACTGATTGCAGCATACATTTCAATATACTGTGTATGTTACCATGCGATGCAGGGAAAAATGAAGTAAAAAAATAATGTAGAAGAACTGTGCAATTTATGATAGTATATTATTCATAACTGATAATGATGTCTTGAAAGTAATAAGACATACTATAGCGAATACCGAGTAATGTGTGAACAAGTCTTCACAGACGATGTTTTAATACTTCTGAGGAGCTTACTTAGATGAGGCTTACACGAAATATATGACATCTTTTAACACTATCGTAGTTCAGACTTGACGCATTCTGCTTTACGAATGCTTGCAGAAACAAGATCCCTTTGCCGCGCGGAGTGGCTGCGCGGTTAGAGGCGCCATGTCACGAATTGCGCAGCCCCTCCAGCCGGAGGTTCGAGTCCTCCCTCGGCCTTGGATGTGTGTGTTGTACTTAGCGTAAGTTAGTTTAAGTAGTGTATAAGTCTAGGACCGATGACCTCAGCAGTTTTGTCCTTTAGGAATTCATACAAAAAAAGTCCGCTTTGATTGCTATTTCCCAGTTATCAACTGCTTGAGAAACACTGGAGTTTATGACATGTTTCTATCCTGCCCTATATACACACATACATATAATTAACTTGTTTTCCGCGTTTCAAGTGTGTGTTAGTACCACTGAATCTGTACTCGAGTCGCTTTTTCACGTAAGTTATATTTAACGTCCTCCAATGGCCTTGCCCCTATTTACTTTCCCTTGTGTTGAGCTATCAGTCATTCTTCGCATCTTAGGTTACAAGCTGCCTTCGACAGCGAGGTCGTTTTGGCAGTGTTGGGGTATGGAAATTGCCGTGGCCTGACGGGAAACCGTCATACAGTATTCTGGGACTGACACTGGAAATGTAAACATAGAACTTGGGCCAAGGCACGCTAATCACGAACGCGTCTCTGTTTTAGGTCAATATGGACAACATTATGCAGTATTTTTTCAAATGTCTTGAAGCAAAAATATAAGAACAAATTAAGGTTTAGTTAATGTAAGACTTACTTCATGCCGCCGGCCGAAGTGGCCGTGCGGTTAAAGGCGCTGCAGTCTGGAACCGCAAGACCGCTACGGTCGCAGGTTCGAATCCTGCCTCGGGCATGGATGTTTGTGATGTCCTTAGGTTAGTTAGGTTTAACTAGTTCTAAGTTCTAGGGGACTAATGACCTCAGCAGTTGAGTCCCATAGTGCTCAGAGCCATTTGAACCATTTGAACCTTACTTCATGCCACAAATAATTGGTCTGCGTAGAGTCCTATTACCGATATAACTCCTTTCGTCCAGGTCCTTCAGCCACTTGCAAGAATATTTTATCATCAGACCGCTTTACGGAAAGTCGTTGGATGAATTCCTCAGACTGTTTATGTGTTGGTTACATAATTAGCAGGTCAGACAGCAGAAGGACTCTGCAGAGCTAGCACATCAGTTTAAAATCTCTTCTCGTCGAGATCACTAGAGAAGCAGTTATATGTCTGAACTAGCAAGGTTGTGAAAACAAATTGGCAAGGCAAAGCCTAAATAAATAAGGAAGGCCTAAATCAGGAGGAGCAAGCGCACGTTACGAACTTCCACCAGCCGGATGTGAGACAAATGTCTTAAATAGACGGGACGAGCAAAGGTCACGGTAAGAGTTCTACCACTTGTAGATGCGCCGTATGTTAGGCCCCAATTTGTGGCTCAGTGTTGCTTAGGCTGCAGTGTAAACACAGTATCTGAGCAGTGTGTTAGAGACAGCTGTGTAGCGAATAAGGGCAGCACCTTGCGAGTCAACCTACTTTCAGCGTCGGATGATAATCAGCACATGACACGTGGGTCATAGCATATCGATAGTTACGTTAGATTTCGGATTACCAAGGAGAAAAGTGTCTAGTGTGGATATACAGTATCACAGAGACAATGTTTCCACACGCATAAACTGCTGCAAAGGGCGAACACAAGTGTTAATTTTTAAATTTTTCCGGCGAATTGACTGTTTAAACCAATTTCGGGCTTGCAGCCAGTCGTCGTTCAATACTTCGCACGATATTTCAACTGGGCATCTGCCAGTCATCTTCAGGTGAGCCGTCGCAGACTGGCGAAAACGTCCTCCGTTCCGAAATATACAGCGTACTTAACAATTCGGCGCATGCGTCGAAAACTTGATAGATGAACCACACTGCCCGCCGGCAGCGCCCTCGCTGGTGGAATAGCGGAACTCAGTCGCCCTCTGCGTTGCTGTTTGTCACGGCTGTCGACGCACTCTGTGGTCTTCGATTTGAGCAAATCGTGGAGATGATGGGATTCCACTGTCCAGCTGTCCAATCTTTAGCTTTTTTTCCTTTCGTTGGCAACACTTCGTTTGAAATAGCAAGAATCCTCCGAAAATTTCAGATAAAAGTGGTTTTCCGCCCACCATCGAAGATTGCGGACCTTGTGGGATCAGTTAAGGACAATCTGTTACTACGAAAGGCCGGAATTTACAAGATACCGTGCCAATGTAAATAGGTCAAACCACACGCACCGTGAAAGAACGCTGCACTGAACATCAACGTTACACCCACCTTTTGCAGCCAAGCAAGTCCGCTATTGCTGAACATTGTATTTCTACTGGACATTCAATGGAGTATGAGAAAACAATGATTTTGACCACAGCAACGTCTTTCTGGGACTCCATTATTAAAGAATCCGTAGAAATACGACTGGCGGAAAATCTGTTAAACCGTGACAGTGGCTACCAGCTGGACAGCGCATGGAATCCCATCATCTCCACGATTTGCTCATATCGAAGACGACAGAGTGCGTCGACGGCCGTGGTAAAAACAGCAACGCAGAGGGCAAGTGAGTTCCGCTATTCCACCAGCGAGGGCGCTGCCGGCGGGCAGAGCGCGCATCCCCTACGACCTCATCCCCTTCCCCCACCTTCTCCTTTTCCTTGAACACATCCGCACACTATATATTGTCCGCCGCCTTGATCCCCCTCACCCCCTGGTGTCTCCCTTCCTCTCCACCTCCAACCAGTTGCCGCGCCTTTACCGTTGTGTCCCACCCTCTCTCCATCTCCACACCCTCCATCTCCTTTCCCAACGCAACTTCCGCCGTCTACCCCTCCCGGATGATGAGCTTCGCCCTGACATCTACCCTTCCTACCAACTCTAACTCCATCTTCCTGCCTCCTCCTCAGGGCTCCCTCTCCTCCCCCTCCCTCCTCCTGAGCGGCTTCCCCCTCCTACTCCCCTCCCCTCCATCTCTTGTGCCTCCTTTCAGTGTCTCAGCGCTCCCTCCTGCCCTGCCTTCCCTCTTCCTCTCCCGCCCCACGTGTCTCCTGCCTCTTAGTGAACCCACTGATGCCCCTCCTCTCTTCATCCCGCCGCTTCCCCTGCTGCCCCATGCTCTCCTCTCCTTTTCCATCCCTCTGCCCCTGCCCTCGGCAGGTCCCGCCTGGCAGTTTTATTCTTCGTCGTGTGTGCTCCAAGTGGGTTTTAAGTGTGTTGTTCCGGAGTGTTTTTACTACTGTGGCCGACTTTTACCGTGTGCGTGTCCATTCAGTGTCTTCTCTGAGTTTTGAAGACTCACCAACTGTGTTTTTTAACTTCCTGGTGACTTTTAACTGTCCTCCATGAACGTCTCCGTGTTAGTCTATTTTTTACCTCCATTTTCTCCCATTATTCTGTTTTAAGTTCCCCTTTCTCACCTTATGTATGTACCATTTTATTCTTATTTTGAGTTGTTATGTCACTCGGCTGAAGACCGGCGGATTGTGCTGCTGACAGCCCTCCCCTGCCCATATGGGGCAGGGGAATGAAATAACAATAAAGAAAAAAAAAACGTTTTCGCCAGTCTGCGACGGCTCACCTGAAGATGACTGGCAGGTGCCCAGTTGAAATATCGTGCGACGTATTGAACGACGACCGGCTGCAAGCCCGAAATTTGTTTGAACAGGCGAACACAAGTGTTTCGATTATATGAATACGTGGTGTCTCTTGTCCAAAAGAACAGACACCACGAATTCATATAATTGATTTGCCTCGACGGGCAAGAAATCCACCTTCTTCAGTGCAGATGCACAAATACGTCCAACCTCCTACAGGAATCTCTGAGTAGCGAGCATGGAGGAGATGGACAGGGACTGCAGAGAGGTGGCGCTCAGTGGGAGTGTGGGTCGGCCGAGAGGTGTGCAGAGATAGCCTGCGCAGTTGCGGTAAACACTGTCTCCGGGTGGCGCAGTGGTTAACGCAACTGCCTGATAAGCTGATGCCGGGTTCGAATCCTCCTCCTCCACACATTTTCACTCGTCGCCGCTGATTCCGCGTAATGTGCTGATGCAGATGACAATAATCCCTTTCCTTTCTCCCCCTTCCATGTTGGATTTACATAACAAGTGTTTCACATCTACATCTACATCTATATTTATACTCCGCAAGCCACCCAACAGTGTGTGGCGAAGGGCACTTTACGTGCCACTGTCATTAGCTCCATTTCCTCTTCCAGTCCCGTATGGTTCGCGGGAAGAACGACTGACGGAAAGCTCCCGTGCGCGCTCGAATCTCTCTAATTTTACATTCGTGATCTCCTCGGCAGGTATAAGTAGGGGGAAGCAATATATTCGATACCTCATCCAGAAACGCACCGTCTCGAAACCTGGACAGCAAGCTACACCGCGATGCAGGGCGCCTCTCTTGCAGAGTCTGCCACTTGAGTTTGCTAAACATCTCCGTAACGCTATCACGCTTTCCAAATAACCCTGTGACGAAACGCGCTGCTCTTCTTTGGATCTTCTCTATCTCCTCTGTCAACCCGACCTGGTATGGATCCCACACTGATGAGCAATACTCAAGTATAGGTCGAACGAGTGTTTTGTAAGCCACCACCTTTGTTGATGGACTACATTTTCTAAGGACTCTCCCAATGAATCTCTACCTGGCACCCGCCTTACCAACAATTAATTTTATATGATCATTCCATTTCAAATCGTTCCGTTCGCATACTCCCAGATATTTTACAGAAGTAACTGTTACCAGTGTTTCTTCCGCTATCATATAATCATACAATAAAGGATCGTTCTTTCTATGTATTCGCAATACATTACATTCACGAGGGACGTCACGTCGTCTCTGTAGACCCACTCGAGATGATCGGAAAATATATCAGTCTGATAGCCTCCTGTTTGAATGCGGGGCGTCAGGAGCCCAAATCGTGTCACACAGCCAGTGAATTACGCCTTATCGTTCGGTCTGCAACGTAAAGGGTTCAGTCATCGCGGGGAGGATCTTGTAGCGCATTTCTTGTTGATATGATTGTTCACCAAAGCAGGGACACGGCTCCGGCCTGAAATTGAAAGAGACTCTTTCGCTTTCTGAATACGGCTTTCTCTTGAGATTACACTTAAGTGCTTCAATGTACACTACTGGCCATTAAAATTGCTACACCAAGAAGAAATGCAGATGATAAACGGGTTTTCATTGGACAGATATATTATACTAGAACTGACATGTGATTATATTTTCACGAAATTTGGGTGCATAGATCCTGAGAAATCAGTACCCAGAACAACCACCTCTGCCCGTAATAACAGACTTGGTACGCCTGGGCATTGAGTCAGACAGAGCTTGGATGGCGTGTATAGGTACAGCTGCCCATGCAGCTTCAACACGATACCACAGTTCATCAAGAGTAGTGACTGGTGTATTGTGACGAGCCAGTTGCTCGGCCACCACTGACCAGACGTTTTCAGTTGGTGAGAGATCTGGAGAATGTGCTGGCCAAGGCAGCAAGGGCAGCAGTGGAACACTTTCTGTATCCAGAAAGGCCCCTACAGGACCTGCAACACGCGGTCGTGCATTATCTTGCTGAAATGTAGGGTTTCCCAGAGATCGAATGAAGGGTAGAGCCACGGGTCGTAACACATATGGCCCCCCATACCATCAGGCCGGGTGATACGCCAGTATGGCGATGACGAATACACGCTTCCAATGTGCGTTCACCAAACACGGATGCGACCATCATGATGCTGTAAACAGAACCTGGATTCATCAGAAAAAATGACGTATTGTCATTCGTGCACCCCAGTTCGTCGTTGAGTACACCATCGCAGGCGCTCCTGTCTATGATGCAACGTCAAGGGTAACCGCAGCCATGGTCTCCGAGCTGATAGTCCATGCTACTGAAAACGTCGTCGAACTGTTCGTGCAGATGGTTGTTGTCTTGCAAACGTCCCCATCTGTTGACTCAGGGATCGAGACGTGGCTGCACGATCCGTTACAGCCCTGCGGATAAGATGCCTGTCATCTCGACTGCTAGTTATACGAGGCCGTTGGGATCCAGCACGGCGTTCCGTATTACCCTCCTGAACCCACCGATTCCATATTCTGCTAACAGTCATTGGATCTGGAACAAAGCGAGCAGCGATGTCGCGATACAATAAACCGCCATCGCGATAGGCTACAATCCGACCTTTATCAAAGTCGGAAACGTGATGGTACGCATTTCTCCTCCTTACACGAGGCATCACAACAACGTTTCACCAGGCAACGCCGGTCAACTGTTGTTTGTGTATGAGAAATCTGTTGGAAACTTTCCTCGTGTCAGCACGTTGTAGGTGTCGCCACCGGCGCCAACCTTGTGTGAGTGCTCTGAAAAGCTAATCATCTACATATCACAGCATCGTCCTCCTGTCGGTTAAATTTCACGTCTGTAGAACGTCATCTTCGTGGTGTAGCAATTTTAATGGCCAGTAGTGTAATTGCTTGTATTTCCCGCATATTGTAGTTCTACTCACCGTATTAGTACCACCTGCTGTACTTACTTAATCAAGTAATAAACTTTTAACGCTTTGCCAGAAAAATAAAAAGCTGGAAATAAACTCCTGCGGTGATGTACTCCTGCAGTATTCACCTCTTAGAGGCAGCTCCAACGTGTTGGAAATACATCTTCCAAAGTTTCCTGCGTGTGGAGTATTCGGCGCATAGCCGTCTCATTGACACACTGCTCCGAATAGCGCAGTGGTTGGGGAAGCCGCAACGCTGAGCAGAGTCGACTGCTCCCGAGGAGCGCGAGCGCGCTCTGGGAACGCAAATCTTGCCCAGGCCTGGTTTAGTGTACCAAAAGACGTCGCAGTAGTGTATAAACAGTCAAAGGAGAAATCCGTGTCGAAAACAGTAATCATAGGCGTGGTCAATCACACTACTATCAATGGCGCTATCGACATGCACGCTGCGGCGGAAGTGACTTCCGACGGAGTGATCTGCGGTCGTAGTATGAATCCTCAGTATCTCTGACTTTTCCTCCTGACTTCCTTACTCGCGCTGGGCGGGAAATACAAATCACTGTCAACTCCTAAAAAGAATTTTTTTTCTCTCCCGCTTCTATTCTTGTCTACTTTTCGTCAATCAATCGTTCTTCAGCAACATGGTGAAAAATGTACAAGTGAGCAGGTTCCTACTGTCCTGTGCTCTCCTGGTATACTGGGAGTACGCGCGTGAGCGGGTAGATCTGGATTGCCGCAACCTACACTACTGGCCATTAAAATGGCTACACCACGAAGATGACGTGGTAGAAACCGCAAAATTTAAGCGACAGGAGAAAGATGCTGTGATATGCAAATGATTAGCTTTTCAGAGCATTCACACAAGGCTGGCGCCGGTGGCGACACCTACAACGTGCTGACATGAGGAGAGTTGCGAACCGATTTCTCATACACAAACAGCAGATCACCGAAGTTGCCTGGTGAAACGTTGTGATTCCTCGTGTAAGGAGGAGAAATGTGTACCATCACGCTTCCGACTTTGATAAAGGTCGGATTGTAGCCTAACGCGATTGCGGTTTATCGTATCGCGACAATGCTGCTCGCGTTGGTCGAGATCCAATCACTGTTAGCAGAATAAGGAATCGGTGGGTTCAGGAGGGTAATACGGAACGCCGTGCTGGATCCCAAAGGCCTCGTATCACTAGCCGTCGATATGACAGGCATCTTCTCCGCATGGATGTAACGGATCGTGCAGCCACGTCTCGATCCCTGAGTCAACAGATGGGGATGTTGGCAAGACAACAACCATCTGCACGAACAGTTCGACGACGTTTGCAGCAGCATGGACTATCAGCTCGGAGACCGTGGCTGCGGTTACCCTTGACGCTGCATCATAGACAGGAGCGCCTGCGATGGTGTACTCAACGACGAACCTGGGTGCACGAATGGCAAAACGTCATTTTTTCGGATGAATCCAGGTTCTGTTTACAGCATCATGATGGTCGCATCCGTGTTTGGCGACATCGCGGTGAACGCACGTTGGAAGCGTGTATGCATCATCGCCATACTGGCGTATCACCCTGCGTGATGGAATGGGGTGCCATTGGTTACACGTCTCGGTAACCTCTTGTTCGCATTGACGGCACTTTGAACAGTGCACGTTACATTTCAGATGTGTTACGACCCGTGGCTCAAATGGCTCTGAGCACTATGGGACTCAACTGCTGAGGTCATTAGTCCCCTAGAACTTAGAACTAGTTAAACCTAACTAACCCAAGGACAACACAAACATCCATGCCCGAGGCAGGATTCGAACCTGCGACCGTAGCGGTCTTGCGGTTCCAGACTGCAGCGCGTTTAACCGCACGGCCACTTCGGCCCGCTACGACCCGTGGCCCTACCCTTCATTCGATCCCTGCGAAACCCTACACTTCAGCAGGATAATTCACGACCACATGTTGCAGGTACTGTACGGGCCTTTGTGGATACAGAAAATGTTCGACTACTGCCCTGGCCAACACATTCTCCAGATGTCTCACCAATTGAAAACGTCTGGTCAGTGGTGGCCGAGCAACTGGCTCGTCACAATACACCAGTCACTACTCTTGATGAACTGTGGTATCGTGTTGAAGGTGCATGGGCAGCTGTACCTGTACACGCCCTCCAAGTTCTGTTTGACTCAATGCCCATGTGTATCAAGGTCGTTATTACGGCCAGAGGTGGTTGTTCTGGGTACTGATTTCTCAGGATCTATGCACCCAAATTTCGTGAAAATGTAATCACATGTCAGTTCTAGTATAATATATTTATCCAATGAATACCTGTTTATCATCTGAATTTTTTGTTGGTGTAGCAATTTTAATGGCCAGTAGTTTAACAATAATTTGTGATGTTTATAAACTACATACATTTAGTTTTGGAATACGTGATCTATCTGCATCTATAGTTCTTGAAGGAAACAGATGGAGTTAGCCAGATTAGAATCTGTTAAATATGAACTTTGGCGTATCTCTGTCAATTCCATAGCAGAAAGAAACCTTTGTAAACATGTTTCGATCCGAACATTAATATAACTAGCTGCTTGTCTGGGCAATCGAGGGTATTGCTCACGCGCTTACGTTTTATAACACGTCTTTCAAAAACATAGGCTGGATAATCAGGTAATCGAGATGGTTGCTTCACTGTACGTTCAGTATCTCAAGTTAGAAGTAATGAGGTACATCAGCGGACAAAAGCAACAATGATCCGACAAATAAATCGAAATCCATCTTCAGTCCTCGGATGTCTTGCAATATCTTTGAGAATTCATGATGAGATGTTTCAGTTACTGAAACGTAGTTAGTCATGTATGGTCCCCAAATTACTACCTTGAGTTACAGGCAATGTTATGTGTCATGAACTTAAACTGATTTTTCCATCAAATTATTTTTTGTTTCATAGAATCAATCTTGTCCGCCATGGTTCTCCCATTGCATTAAGTTAACGAATTCAACTAATTGGTGATGTTGTCGATAAATGATTTTGGCACCACTCTGCTTAGACTTAGCTCATTTTTTCCCTAATGGCGACCTTCATCTCAGCCAGCATTCACTGTTGTTCATCGGAAACCAAGTGCAAAATATTGTTATTACGGATGGTGTAATGATATTCCAGTAAGTGTTTTCCCAGCTCACAATAGTGCAACGGCATATTAAGCACTTCGCTTGGCCTTTGAACTATACGAGAAGTAAGGCAATTCTCATTCGGCATTGAGTGATATGGCTTGACCCGCCAAGGTAGCCGAGAGCGCTAACGCGCTGCTTCCAGGACTCGGGTAGGTGCGCCGGCTCCGGATCGAATGCGCCCAGCGGATTAACGACGACGGTCGGTGTGCCGGCCAGCCTGTATGTGGTTTTTAGGCGGTTTTCCACATCCCCCTAGGTGAACACCGGGCTGGTCCCCACGTCCCGCCTCAGTTACATGGCTCGCCGACATCCGAACACTTTCGCATTATTCCATGGATTACACTAGTCGCAAACATTTGGGGTACACTAATTCTGTCCTGGGTGGCAGCAGGAAGGGCATCCGGCCACCCCTTAATCTAACGTTGCCAAATCCTATGAACCATGGCCGACCCTGCGTAACCGCGGGACAAGGCGCAAGCGATAGAATTGAGTGATATGGCTTCTTCACATTTTTGGGCAAATGTGTAGGTGCCGTACTACTGCTAATGCAAACCTTAAATCTAATTTGAGACATCTGATACTGCTAGCAAACGGCGTGGTATGTGACAAGACGACTGCCTTGCTCCAGCGACGTCCGGCTGCCGCCTTCCTCTTCTTCTCCCTCCTTGTCCTTCAGCCCCATTAGCCGCTGCGCTCGGAGTGGTAGGCTGGAGCGCTGTTTGGTCAGGCCTGCTCCAGACTTTGCTTCAGCCTAGCACAAACTCTACCCTCAGCGATACCAGGAACCGTCTGTTTTTCCGATCGGTCTCTGCATCACCACGACACGAGTGCATCTGATCATAATGAGCTGGGTTCTACCTACACTAATTGTGTATAGCACAGAAAATGCGTCAAGACATTTCTGATAGGTTTTCAAAATAATTGAAAAGCCACGATCGCTTCAATATCGTTTACTAGGTGACCGGTTTCAGCACTCTGAAGGTGCCATCATCGGATCTGTGAAGGTATAACATAACAGGTTTGAGGGAGGGCTTAACATGAGTTAACTATATACATTACAATTATTACAGAACCGCACACCTGAATCGTGGATTAACATTTATAAAACCATATGGACATCATGGCACATGAGGCAGACCATCTGATAAAAAACATTTTCACAAAAAAAAATAAAATAATAAAAAACTGCTCTCATGATCGTTCTTTCCATAAAATATAAAACTGAAGTCACCAGTTGAAACTACCACTGCTCGCCTAACACCGGTCGACATCATCACTGCCCTATTCCGCGCAGGCTTACCTGCTGTGATTCTAGCGGTTCACAACCGGCCACCAGATAGCGCTGTCCAAGCAGCGCACACACAGTCCCACGGTATAACCACTCATTACTACCAAAACACTACTATAACTGATCTGGCCTTGTAACATTAACCAAAACGGCCTTGCTGTGCTGGTACTGCGAACGGCTGAAAGCAAGGGGAAACTACAGCCGTCATTTTTCCCGAGGACATGCAGCTTTACTGAATCATTAAATGATGATGGCGTCCTCTTCGGTAAAATATTCCGGAGGTAAAATAGTCCCCCATTCGGATCTCCGGGCGGGGACTACTCAAGAGGACGTCGTTATCAGGAGAAAGAAAACTGGCATTCTACGGATCGGAGCGTGGAATGTCAGATCCCTTAATCGGACAGGTAGGTTAGAAAATTTAAAAAGGGAAATGGATAGGTTAAAGTTAGACATAGTGGGAATTAGTGAAGTTCGGTGGCAGGAGGAACAAGACTTTTGGTCAGGTGATTACAGATTTATAAATGCAAAATCAAATAGGGGTAATGCAGGAGTAGGTTTAATAATGAATAAAAAATAGGAGTGCGGGTTAGCTACTACAAACAGCATAGTGAACGCATTATTGTGGCCAAGATAGACACAAAGCCCATGCCTACTACAGTAGTACAAGTTTATATGCCAACTAGCTCTGCAGATGATGAAGAAATTGATGAAATGTATGACGAGATAAAAGAAATTATTCAGGTAGTGAAGGGAGATGAAAATTTAATAGTCATGGGTGACTGGAATTCGATAGTAGGAAAAGGGAGAGAAGGAAACATGGTAGGTGAATATGGATTGGGGGGAAGAAATGAAAGAGGAAGCCGCCTTGTAGAATTTTGCACAGAGCATAACTTAATCATAGCTAACACTTGGTTCAAGAATCATAAAAGAAGGTTGTATACCTAGAAAAATCCTGGAGATACTAAAAGGTATCAGATAGATTATATAATGGTAAGACAGAGATTTAGGAACCAGGTTTTAAATTGTAAGACATTTCCAGGGGCAGATGTGGACTCTGACCACAATCTATTGGTTATGAACTGCAGATTGAAACTGAAGAAACTGCAAAAAGGTGGGAATTTAAGGAGATGGGACCTGGATAAACTGAAAGAACCAGAGGTTTTAGAGAGTTTCAGGGAGAGCATAAGGGAACAATTGACAGGAATAGGGGAAAGAAATACAGTAGAAGAAGAATGGGTAGCTTTGAGGGATGAAGTAGTGAAGGCAGCAGAGGATCAAGTAGGTAAAAAGACGAGGGCTAATAGAAATCCTTGGGTAACAGAAGAAATATTGAATTTAATTGATGAAAGGAGAAAATATAAAAATGCAGTAAATGAAGCAGGCAAAAAGGAATACAAACGTCTCAAAAATGAGATCGACAGGGAGTGCAAAATGGCTACGCAGGGATGGCTAGAGGACAAATGTAAGGATGTAGAGGCTTGTCTCACTAGGGGTAAGATAGATACTGCCTACAGGAAAATTAAAGAGACCTTTGGAGAGAAGAGAACCACTTGTATGAATATCAAGAGCTCAGATGGAAACCCAGTTCTAAGCAAAGAAGGGAAAGCAGAAAGGTGGAAGGAGTATATAGAGGGTCTATACAAGGGCGATGTACTTGAGGACAATATTATGGAAATGGAAGAGGATGTAGATGAAGATGAAATGGGATATATGATATTGCGTGAGAGTTTGACAGAGCGCTGAAAGACCTGAGTCGAAACAAGGCCCCGGGAGTAGACAA
Organism: Schistocerca nitens; assembly: GCF_023898315.1. Classification (NCBI taxonomy): domain Eukaryota; kingdom Metazoa; phylum Arthropoda; class Insecta; order Orthoptera; family Acrididae; genus Schistocerca; species Schistocerca nitens. The sequence continues at coordinate 109,285,783 of NC_064615.1, forward strand.
CATTCCATTAGAACTACTGACGGCCTTGGGAGAGCCAGTCATGACGAAACTCTACCATCTGGTGAGCAAGATGTATGAGACAGGCGAAATACCCTCATACTTCAAGAAGAATATAATAATTCCAATCCCAAAGAAAGCAGGTGTTGACACATGTGAAAACTACCGAACTATCAGTTTAATAAGTCACAGCTGCAAAATACGAACGCGAATTCTTTACAGACGACTGGAAAAACTGGTAAAAGTCGACCTCGGGGAAGATCAGTTTGGATTCCGTAGAAATGTTGGAACACGAGAGGCAATACTGATCTTACGCCTTATCTTAGAAGAATGATTAAGGAAAGGCAAACCTACGTTTCTAGCATTTGTAGACTTAGAGAAAACTTTTGACAATGCTGACTGGAATACTCTCTTTCAAATTCTGAAGGTGGCAGGAGTAAAATACAGGGAGCGAAAGGCTATTTACAATTTGTCTAGAAACCAAATGGCAGTTATAAGAGTTGAGGGGCATGAAAGGGAAGCAGTGGTTGGGAAGGGAGTGAGACAGGGTTGTAGCCTCTCCCCGATGTTATTCAATCTGTATATTGAGCAAGCAGTAAAGGAAACGAAAGAAAAGTTCGGAGTAGGTATTAAAATGCATGGAGAAGAAATAAAAACTTTGAGGTTCCCCGATGACATTGTAATTGTGTCACGAGACAGCAAAGGAGTTGCAAGAGCAGTTGAACGGAATGGACAGTGTCTTGAAAGGAGGGTATAAGATGAACATCAACAAAAGGAAAACGAGGATAATGGAATGTAGTCGAATTAAGTCGGGTGATGCTGAGGGAATTAGATTAAGAAATGAGACACTTAAAGTAGTAAAGGAGTTTTGCTATTTGTGGAGCAAAATAACTGATGATAGTCGAAGTAAAGAAGATATAAAACGTGGACTGGCGTTTCTGAAGAAGAGAAATTTGTTAACATCGTGTATAGATTTAAGTGTTAGGAAGTCGTTTCTGAAAGTATTTGTATGGAGTGTAGCCATGTATGGAAGTGAAACATGGACGATAAATAGTTTGGACAAGAAGAGAATAGAAGCTTTTGAAATGTGGTGCTACAGAAGAATGCTGAAGATTAGATGGGTAGATCACATAAATAATGAGGAGGTATTGAATAGAATTGGGGGAGAAGAGGAGTTCGTGGCACAACTTGACTAGAAGAATGGACCGGTTGGTAGGGCATGTTCTGAGGCATCAAGGGATCACAAATTTAGCATTGGAGGGCAGCGTGGAGGGTAAAAATCGTAGAGGGAGACCAAGAGATGAATACACTAAGCAGATTCAGAAGGATGTAGGTTGCAGTATGTACTGGGAGATGAAGCAGCTTGCAGAGGATAGAGTAGCATGGAGAGCTGCATCAAACCAGTCTCAGGAGTGAAGAACACAACAACAAACAACAACTATAATCTCTATAAAGTACGTCAATTCCAAAGTAAAAGCATCTGAGGCACAGACATTATCCATTAGCGCCTTACAAAACTACATATTATAATTTACCTTTATTCATATAAGGACGTCTGGAATATGGACACAGAAAGCTGTTCATAACACGACTTAGGTACAATGTGACTAGCGATGCTGGGCTTTACCTGTATAGGCACTATGGTCTTAGGTATTGTAAGCGCTAAAAAAGAACGTATTAACTTGCCATAAAGTGTCTCACCATCTTTACATTCGATATGAGCAGGGTACGAATCAACTACGAAAACCTGCATCGGCACTTGGTATTAAGGAATGCCAGGTCAGAAGCAAACCGAAGGTCACAGGAAATGTATGCGCAAATGTGGGCTTTGCACGGGTATGTGACAAGCAGTTATAGTAAAGTTGTGTTTTGGTAGTAATGAGTGGTTATACCGTGGGACTGTGTGTGCGGTGCTTGGACAGCGCTATCTGGTGGCCGGTTGTGAACCGCTAGAACCACAGTAGGTAAGCCTGCGCGGAATAGGGCAGTGATGATGCCGACCGGTGTTAGGCGAGCAGTGGTTTTTTCATCTGGTGACTTCAGTTTTATATTTTATGGAAAAAACGATCATGATAGCAGTTGTTTATTATTTTTTTTTGGTTGTGACAATGATTTTTATCAGATGGTCTGCCTCATGTGCCATGATGTCCATATGGTTTTATAAATGTTAATCCACGTTTCAGGTATGTGGTTCTGTAATAATTGTAATGTATATAGTTAACTCATGTAAGCCCTCACTCAAACCTCAAACCTGTTATGTTATTCCTTCACAGATCCGATGATGGCACCTTCAGAGTGCTGAAACCGGTCATCTAATAAACGATATTGAAGCGATCGTGGCTTTTTAATTATTTTAAAAACAGAGTGATCGCCCCACGACACACCGTGGGTTCACTGCATAATAGGTTTTCATCACAGTCATGCAGATCTATTATTTTCAGTTCCACGATGCACAACAATTTTTGTACAAACTAAAAAGATCGTAGATAACATAGGCATTGACTAGAAAAATTAGTGACAACAGATAATTGATAAATAGGCTTCAACTTCGTAGTAAAAGATATACGAGGACACTACGTGCACCAGAAGCAACTCGTCTTTGGGTCCAACAACATATCATGGGCTCCATCGATTAAGGTGGAAGGAAGAATCTATTTTAAATTTGAGCTAAATTTAGATGATAATTTTGAAATGGGTGGAATGTATTGCAATCACTCACGAACCGCACAGGGGGGAAAGTGATACCACGTAATATTTACTATAAAAATCACTGATAACACAAAGAAAACACTGTTTAGCTAAAAAAAAAGGATAATTAAACGGTCGCCGCCCGCTGGGGCAATGAATGTCCAGAGTCTTGACAGAGTCAGTGGCAAAGAAATTTAAGCAAATAAGAACTGGAGTGGTAACAGAAGGTTGGCCCGCTTTTCCACAGCACAAGAATTCACGAGAAAATAAAGGAATCAGAAAGCACTGACTTTGCAGTTACTTATTCTCAAATACCAAATTTTGAAATTAACGTTAAATGAAATGACTGGTTAAATAAATGACAGGCTTAACTTAAACTTTTTTATGGAGAGATTGAACTGAATTTACTTTAAGCAAATGAGCAATTGGATTTACTTTTGAAATAACAACAATAAAATACATACCAAGCCAGCAGAAGTCACTCGCTAAGCTAAATCCAGAATAAATGAAATTGCGCACTCGTAATTTGTACTGTATCTTTAGTTCAAATTGTTCAAATGGCTGTAAGCACTATGGGACCTTAACATCTGAGGTCATCAGTCGCCTAGACCTAGAACTACTTAAACCTAACTAACCTAAGGACATCACACACATCCATGCCTGAGGCAGGATTCGAACCTGCGACTGTAGTAGCAGCGCGGTTCCGGACTGAAGCGCCTAGAACCGCTCGGCCACACTTGGGCCAGCTATCTTTAGTTATTAGTTTAAGTAACAGAACCCAGTACGTTGTCCTCGATGGTGAGGGTTCATCGGAGGTGAGGGTATCATCTGGAGTGCCCCAGGGAAGTGTGGTAGGTCCGCTGTTGTTTTCTATCTACATAAATGAAGAAACTGAAACTTCCTGGCGGATTAAAACTGTGTGCCCGACCGAGACTCGAACTCGGGACCTTTGCCTTTCGCGGGCAAGTGCTCTACCAACTGAGCTACCGAAGCACGACTCACGCCCGGTACTCACAGCTTTACTTCTGCAGAGTGAAAATCTCATTCTTGATACATAAATGATCTTTTGGATAGGGTGGATAGCAATGTGCGGCTGTTTGCTGATGATGCTGTGGTGTACGGGAAGGTGTCGTCGTTGAGTGACTGTAGGAGGATACAAGATGACTTGGACAAGATTTGTGATTGGTGTAAAGAATGGCGCCGGCCGGAGTGGCCGTGCGGTTCTAGGCGCTACAGTCTGGAACCGAGCGACCGCTACGGTCGCAGGTTCGAATCCTGCCTTGGGCATGGATGTGTGTGATGTCCTTAGGTTAGTTAGGTTTAATTAGTTCTAAGTTCTAGGCGACTGATGACCTCAGAAGTTAAGTCGCATAGAGCTCAGAGCCATTTGAACCATTTTTTTTAAAGAATGGCAGCTAACTCTAAATATAGATAAATGTAAATTAATGCAGATGAATAGGAAAAAGAATCCCGTAATGTTTGAATACTCCATTAGTAGTGTAGCGCTTGACAGAGTCACGTCGATGAAATATTTGGGCGTAACACTGCAGAGCGATATTAAGTGGGACAAGCATGTAATGGCAGTTGTGGGGAAGGCGGATAGTCGTCTTCGGTTCATTGGTAGAATTTTGGGAAGATGTGGTTCATCTGTAAAGGAGACCTATTCTTGAGTACTGTTCGAGCGTTTGGGATCCCTATCAGGTCGGATTGAGGGAGGACATAGAGGCAATTCAGAGGCGGGCTGCTAGATTTGTTACTGGTAGGTTTGGTCATCACGCGGGTGTTACGGAAATGCTTCAGGATCTCGGGTGGGATTCTCTAGAGGAAAGGAGGCGTTCTTTTCGTGAATCGCTACTGAGGAAATTTAGAGAACCAGCATTTGAGGCTGACTGCAGTACAATTTTACTGCCGCCAACTTATATTTCGCGGAAAGACCACAAAGATATGATAAGAGAGATTAGGGCTCGTACAGAGGCATATAGGCAGTCATTTTTCCCTCGTTCTGTTTGGGAGTGGAACAGGGAGAGAAGATGCTAGTTTTGGTACGAGGTACCATCCGCCACGCACCGTATGGTGGATTGCAGAGTATGTATGTACATGTAATTGTAGTTTTGGCAGCGTAATTTTAATTTACTGTAAGAAGCCTCTTATCTAATACAGGAATGAACAGTTACTGTGGCAGAAAATTTAGACTGAAACAGGTCTTCCGCAAACACTGTAATCGGCGGTAAATAGTTAATCAGTTTTCGTATTCTTACCAACTCGGTGATTTCATGGGAAGGAAAGGCATCCTGCTAAGTAATATCTGAGGACAATGACAACACAGGTACTACGAGTTTTCACTATTGCAAGTTATTATTCAAGTTATTCATACTTTCCGGAAAAAAATCAAGTGGTTAAAGCCCCTACATTTCTGTATCTGCCAGTTAACAGTCTTACGGTGTAGTAACTGTGCGGACAACGAAGAGTGTACCCGAAGACAAGGATGAGCTGCCGTTGCTGCTTCCGTTGCTGTTCGATGAGAACCCCGAGTTGTCTCCACAGCCACGGATAATTAGGGGACAGGCAATAGTTGTAATTGCAGCTTCCTCCACCTGTCCACTCCTATCGCGCTCTTAATACTCGCAGGTTAACAAATCAGGCACGTCTACATTAGCACGAGCATAGCTGCACAGCGCGGCGATAGACCGTCGATTAAGTGTTGCGTAACGTCCTTAGGTTGGTTAGATTTGAGTAGCTCTTAGATGTCAAGTCCCAGTGCGCAGAGTGAATTGAACCATTTTTGTACCGTCGATTCGCGAAGACAAACACCGGCACAACCATTACCATTTCGTTGCTGCTATCAATACATGTCAATGAAGTTCATTTGGCTGATATCCAGCAATTTACAATTTCTTCGTTATAGTTACAATCAATTATACAATTTACAATTTTTTCGTTATAATAATAATATACAGTCAAAAATAAATACATTAGTACATCGACTACGTATTTAATATAGTTTCTGTAGTACAGATTCAGAATCAAAAGTACAGTGCCAGTTATCAACGGATATTAAACGGCGAAACTTTTGGATGGTGCAGAAGGCTTTTTATCTGCATTTTCGATGTTAAAAAATGTGTTACAATAGCAGTGATAAAGAGGAGGCTAATTCTCTACTCACATGTAGTAAGGACGATTAACTGGAGACTAATCAGGGGCTGTAGTACTGACTCTAGGGGGAAACTGACATGGACCAAACCGAGTGAGGTGGCACAGTGGTTAGCACACTGGACTCGCATTTGGGAGGACGAAGATTCAAACCCGCTTCCGACCATGCAGATTTAGGTTTTCGTGGTCTCCCCAAATCACTTCAGCCAAATACCGCGATGGTTCCTATGAAAAGGCACAGCTGACTTCCTTTTCCATTCTTCCCTAATCGTATGGGACCGATGATCTCGCTGTTTGGTCCCTTCCCTCAGATCAACCAACTAATCTAGGCCAAGTGGACAAGACTAGTTATGAAAGCTCTTGACCAACCAGAAATTGACCACAACGTCATTCACACCAGAAATCAATACAGAATGCTTAGCAAAATATCAGATTCTCTCCAGTGTCTAGCAGGGGTAAAATGGTCCGAGAATTGGAATGAAATGTGCTCAATACCCTTAGCGTCAAGATAAGGGAGTACTGTGTTAAGGGGGGTAGGGCGTCAAACAGGCCGACTTGGAGCAGGAGAGGCACCACACGACATTTTAATTTCCACTGTCTACACTTTTACAAATAAATTCATAAAACTTTGTCAACACGACCATGAAGGATTCAGGATTCAAACTCATAGCAATGTAAGTTCAAAAGTATAACAAAACAAATCCTTTTTACGTGTGAAATTTCATCATTTTTTCACTTACTATTGGCTGCATTTGTTGCTATAGGTGCACTTTTCTTCACAAGTAAGAAAGATTCTACGATGAATTTTCCACAACATACAAACCATACTTAGAGGTGTATTAAACTCTAGAATTTATTTAATTAATGAAAAAATGAATAAGCTGTTACATTTTAAACTTCATGGTTAGAAAAAGCTCAAATTTTATGGTTAATTATCTCAATTTTTAGCGCAGTTTTTAATAGATTTGGAAAATTCTAGAGTTTCATACACCTGTAAGTATGGTTTGTATGCTGTGCAAAATTCATCGAAGAATCTCCCTTACTTATGAAGAAAAGTGTACCTATAGCAACGAATGCAGCCAATAGTAAGTGAAAAAATGATGACATTTCACATGTAAAAAATATATATTTTGTTATATTTTTGAACTTCCACTGCTATGAGCGTGAATCCTGAACCCTTCCTGGTCATGCTGAAAAAGGTTTATGAATTTATTTGTAAAAGTGTAGACAGTGGAAATTCAAAAGTCCTGTGGTGCCTCTCCTACTCCAAGTCGGCCAGTTTGACGTCCTACCCCCCTTAAGAGGAAATCTCGCCAGAATAGTGAACTACGTGACCTATTATAGCCTAAAGGGAATATTCTAATAATACTATGCAGGACTAACTGAAAAAAAAATACAGAAAAGGCGGCAACAGGCTCACTGAAATGGTTATAGTAATTTAAGTACAAAGATAGTGGGAAAAGAGTTATCACAGACTCACAGCTGCAAACAACACTTCTGAGCATGACTGAGATGGATAGGAACGTTAGCGGCGAATTTAGACAGAGCAAACTGCGGACACGTGTGACACTGCCTCGCTGCACAATGTAGCCGTCATGGGAGGCCAGCGTCCGACTCCTTACCAGCCGACGAACACACAGTACTGGTGGTGCAGCGTAAATTGCACAGACCATCTCTGCAGCAATAAATACCTCACTTCCCATACAGGTCACAAATACTGTCTTCCAAAATCATGAGAGAAGAGAACTAAAAAAATGTTGGATTAGACTACATCATGGTTACGAACTGATTACTGAGCTCCTCAGAAATGAGTAGGTACAACTATATCGAGGGCTATCCAGAAAGTAACAGACTTTTTGGCCTGTCGCAATATTGCGCGGGGATACAGCCAATATCTTGGTAGCATAACGTTCCTGCACTGAGTATACATTCAGCTGTCCGTGTCTCTGATACTTTACTTTCTGTGAGATGTGAAAATGTGCGCTGTAATAGAAAAGGTGCGTTCTGTGATTACGTTTTTGTTGGCAAAAAAACTGCAAACCATCTGAGCATCTGAAATTTATCATGTGTACGAAAAATGAATGAGTGAGAGCCCAGTGAGGCAATGGTATGTCGATTTTAAAACTGGCAATACCAATGTTCACGATGAGGACCGCGACCTAGCTTTGTAACTGTGGAACTGGTGAAGAAAATCAATAACAAAATTCGTGAAAATCATCGTTTCACGATTACGGAACTTTTGCAACATTTTCCCCAAATTTCACGGAGTTTGGTGCACGAAATTATGGTGGAGAACCTTAGTTGCCACAAATATTGTACTAGGTGATTTCCCAAAGTCCTGACGGCAGACTTAAAAAACAGAGACGTCTGCGGTACTGATCTTCCTCAAAGATTACCTGGAAAATGGTAACAAAGACGAAAGTTGGGTGAAGCGTGTCAACAGTGAAAAAAGCCAGTCGATGGAACGAGGGCACACAAATTCCCCCAAGAAACCAAAGAAGTGTTTGCAAACGCTGTCAGCAAGAAGGATCATGGCTACTGTGTTCTGGGTTTGGCTCAAATGGCTCTGAGCACTACGGGACTTACATTCTGAGGTCATCAGTCCCCTAGAACTTAGAACTACTGAAACATAACTAACCTAAGGACATCATACACATCCATGCCCGAGGCAGGATTCGAACCTGCGACCGTAGTAGTCGCTCGGTTCCAGACTGTAGCGCCTAAAACCGTTCGGTCACTGCAGCCGGCTGTTCTGGGTTTCTAACGGAGTATTTCTTGTTGATTTCCTTTGACGTGGCAGAACAGTTAACGCAGAGAGTTATTCTCAAAAATTGACAAAGGCGGGCGATACAAAACAATCGTCGGGGAAAACTTATTGCAACATTCTTTTCATTCCACTACAAAGCATCTCCACACACGGCCAACCGTACCTGTGAGAGCTTCTACAGAGTTCTGAATGGGAGGTGTTTGATCACCCACTATACAGGCCGGTTTTGGCGCCGAGTGACTACCACGACTTCCCTACACAGTGCTTCAATACTGATGCCGACGTACGTGCTGGTATAAACCAGTAGTTGAAATCAGAGGCGGTAGATTTCTACTGAGACGATACTGAAAAATTTGTGCCACGGTATAATTGCCTCAATTTCAATGGCGATTATGCAGAAAAATAGCTTTAAATTTATATAGCTTTAAAATGTACATAATAAAATTGTATTTTTCCACAGTGTGAACTAATTTTTGTAAACGTCCCTTCCTCTCTGTAACCTCGTATTATGACCTTCTATTAACCAGAGGCAGGCTGTTAACAGGAACGGTGCAGTTGCGACAATTACTTGGAGCGAAACGAATATTACTGTATTTTACGCAGGTTATCAACAACCCTGAATGCAGAGTTAAGATAGAAAAAAAGTGTACCACATAGGAGGCAATGGTGAGTACGTGAAGTGCAACAGACAATCAAGCGACTCACGCGAAAATAAAATAAGATAAAAAAACATGGTTATCATCTAACAAAAAAAATCTGAGTTAATGGATCAAAGATGTCATGAGACGTCAGCTCCGAACAAACACAATCAACAATTACGAACAAAATAAGATCAACACAAAACAAAAAATAAAAAGAAAGTGGCTAGCGCGCTTGCGTAGTAAGCATGAGACCACGAGACCCGGGTTCGATTCCCGAACTTTTTACAATTTTTCACTAGCCGCTTCAGTCTGTACACACAAAAACTGTTATTTGTTGTATACACCAGTCGCTGCCTTCCCCCCACAGTTTTTGTCGTGTGTGGCTACCTCTAGTACCTTCGTTGTCTTAACAACTGTCCCAGTACCGTGTGCCTTTTTCTAAGTAGATGTTTTGCATATATTCCTTTCATCGATGATACTGCGAAGAACATTTTAATCAGTCCTTTTACTTTTCAACTTTCTCGTGCAAGACGACGTCTCAGACGCTTCGATTTCGTTTTCCCCGGTTTTCTCGCAGTCCATGATTCATTTCCGTACGGTTGTGATCTGAGTCAATTTCTATTGAACATCTGCTGTGGTTAACAGGCGCTAAAACTTAAGTTGGAAGACTTTAAACACAACCTATGTGCGCAGCTGATAAAAGACAAACCACGAATGAATAGCCACTGCAGTAGTGTCGTTAACAATGGCGTTTTACTTCTCAGCGAAACTCCGCACTGTACAAAGTATCCTGTCATCCACGGATTATCTTCTCTACCCTGGATTAACAGTAAGACTGCCGGCCACGGTGGCCGAGCGGTTCTAGGCGCTTCAATCCGGAACCGCGCGTCTGCTACGGTCGCAGGTTCGAATCCTGCCTCGGGCATGGATGTGTGTGATGTCCTTAGGTTAGTTAGGTTTAAGTAGTTCTAAGTTCTAGTGGACTGATGACCTCATATGTTAAATCCCATAGTGCTCAGAGCCATTTGAACCATTTTTTGAACAGTAAGACTTCTTCGCCATACCCTAACAGACAGAAAGATCGTTGAGAACTACATCCGTGCACAACTGCATAACAGAGGTCGGTAACTGCAGCGTGAGAGTAGAAGCACAAATCTAGACTGTGGACAAAGTAGAAACCGTCGCGAGCTCACGTTAACATAGCCAGAGGGAGATAACTACAACGAAGTCTATAGGACAACCTAGAATTGTATGTATGTCGCGCACGAGATGGCGTCATACTGTGCATTAATAGGGACCATTTGAGATCAGTTTTATGGTTTTGGTAATATATTTTAAAAGACTGCAGAGCTTTAAGGGGAGCCGGAGGTTCCTATGCTGCCCATGTTAAAATCACTAAGTTTGAGGAACATTTATGAATGAACTACCAAATAGAAAAATTTGAATTTTTTTTTGCATATAGAGTGGTTTAGTATTGCAGTTATGACAGAGGGATTTTGGAGTATCTTTTCTAGTTTCCCTCCAATTATTTTTTTTATTAATGACCCAAATTTTTTACAAATAATTGCTTTATAATTAAACTGAAATGAAACTACTGAACATATTGCCAAATGGCTGTGTTACAATGAAAGTTTGACCACTAGGAGTGCTGTATAAAAATTTCATCTCTCTAGCTTGAGTGGATTTTGAGAAAATGTTCCTTATATTCGAAAAATTCTAATTTATGGGAAATAGCTATCAAAGTTTCTCAATACATTCCTGCACTATAGGATGGATTATCAGGGTCTTCTTCTTCATCCTCCAAAAGCTTCCTCTTATGTCTTCTTTTCTGGCCTGTTGTTCCATCATACTTCAAAGGCCTTTCTCTTCTTTCTGCTCCTCTTATCCTTTCTCTGTCAATATTTCTTAGTGCTCGTACCGTGTTCACCCCAGCTGTAAATCCTAATGCCTTCAGAACTTCACACTTCACACTGTTCCCTTGGTTGTAGGTTGCTATTGCATCATAAATGCCAAAGTGCAGTGTTTTTATGCTTACAAACACCCTTTTAGGAATCACTTTCCAAATCACATTGTTTACGCTCTCATTAGGATTCTGCGTCTTTCCGTGTAGACATTTGTGTAACAATTCTGGCTGTGCTAAGTCATGAAAAATTGGTTTTATTGGATTTATCACAGCTGTTTGTGATCATAGTCCTTTTTTGCATTATATTTGCTCCAGGAATCTTTTGGGCACAGGCTGTGTTGAGGGTATTCATTGGAAGAGGCAGTATGAAGGAACAATGCCCACACTGCTTTTCGCAACTTGGTATTAGTGTTAATTTTCTTTTCCCTACGTTCTTCCTCTTCTTATATACACGGTTACTAAAACGTGGCATCGTAACCAGAACAACGCTTTACACAAGAAGTATAATACTACCAACAACAGGCGCAACACTGAACTAATTCGAAACGGTAAACAGCAAAGAGACGATGTTCCGCGCTCATAGCGCTTCATTTGTCACAGAAAACAATGTAGCCAACCCTTGCACACTCGCTGTATGCGTAACATAAGGCGCTGTATGCGTAACAGGCCGAGAAAATCCCAAGCAGTTCGCCAGGAAATCACGAGAGGGTGTTAGATGCATTCAGCGGCCGGCCATTTCCTCTGCAGGCGTGGGGGAAAATGGTAGTAACTCCACTTCTAGGGCGAGTAGAACAATAATTCAAAGTTTACATTAAAGAGGAATGTTCCAATTAATTTTCGGCAGCAAAAAAAAAATCGTAATTTTTTGGATTTGACCACCTCCGGCTCCCCTTAAACATATTGACTCACGTTCAGTATACTGTGTTACATATTGCACTTGTAAGGATACTACTGCCCAATACACTTCAGTTGCTGCAGAGATCTAGATAAATTCAATCCGCCTCGAAAGAATTTCCACAAATAACCCCAAAAAAGTACGTGAAAGGAGATCAGGAACTGGTTTGGGAGAAAGTACCATGTGGTTCTTCGAAGAAGTGGAGTGCCTGATCGAGTAAGCCACGCAAGATGCTTCGTTTTGCGCAATAGCAGAGGAAACTGAAGCTCATGATGCCATCACAGTAACAAAAATGTTTATGTTACGTGTAGCAGTTCTCAGAATTGACAAGTAAGATCAGATCAGATTGCGAAAAAAGCTATTCAATTGTATGGCCATGTATGGGGAATGAGTTAAGGAAGATGGCCAAAAGTAATCCTCGATTGGTCACCGCCGCGAAGGAGAAAGCGTGGACGGCCGAGAATAACATGGAGAGCGAGAGTAATTGGAATGATGAGGAAGAGAGATCTGAAAGAGGAAGAGTGCAATGATGGTGAACGCTGCTAAATGGAAATACAGGGCAACTGGTGAAGGGTAGAGAAGCCGTTAAAAATAAGAGATCGGATCAGCTCTCCAGTGAGCTTACGTATTTATTTTTCGCACAACTGTTGTCTCTGTCTTCCTCTATTAGAGTCTGCTACAGTTGCTGCACATGGGATATACAAGTTGATCTTTAGTGTGGTAGATTCCACATCTCCATGCCGTTTGCCATGGTGGCTCATTCTCCTTCAGAAACATTTTTCCAATCCAAGGGCAAGGAGGTGCTCTACCTTCACCCGTTCGTCCATCCTCAAAGGAGACCGTTATCACTAGGTAGAGGTTGATTTCTTATGCTGGGAGACCTACGTTAGCCGCCTCCATAGTTGCCCGTTTCTCACCGTTAGGAGATGTACACTCCTGGAAATTGAAATAAGAACACCGTGAATTCATTGTCCCAGGAAGGGGAAACTTTATTGACACATTCCTGTGGTCAGATACATCACATGATCACACTGACAGAACCACAGGCACATAGACACAGGCAACAGAGCATGCACAATGTCGGCACTAGTACAGTGTATATCCACCTTTCGCAGCAATGCAGGCTGCTATTCTCCCATGGAGACGATCGTAGAGATGCTGGATGTAGTCCTGTGGAACGGCTTGCCATGCCATTTCCACCTGGCGCCTCAGTTGGACCAGCGTTCGTGCTGGACGTGCAGACCGCGTGAGACGACGCTTCATCCAGTCCCAAACATGCTCAATGGGGGACAGATCCGGAGATCTTGCTGGCCAGGGTAGTTGACTTACACCTTCTATAGCACGTTGGGTGGCACGGGATACATGCAGACGTGCATTGTCCTGTTGGAACAGCAAGTTCCCTTGCCGGTCTAGGAATGGTAGAACGATGGGTTCGATGACGGTTTGGATGTACCGTGCACTATTCAGTGTCCCCTCGACGATCACCAGTGGTGTACGGCCAGTGTAGGAGATCGCTCCCCACACCATGATGCCGGGTGTTGGCCCTGTGTGCCTCGGTCGTATGCAGTCCTGATTGTGGCGCTCACCTGCACGGCGCCAAACACACATACGACCATCATTGGCACTAAGGCAGAAGCGACTCTCATCGCTGAAGACGACACGTCTCCATTCGTCCCTCCATTCACGCCTGTCGCGACTCCACTGGAGGCGGGCTGCACGATGTTGGGGCGTGAGCGGAAGACGGCCTAACGGTGTGCGGGACCGTAGCCCAGCTTCATGGAGACGGTTGCGAATGGTCCTCGCCGATACCCCAGGAGCAACAGTGTCCATAATTTGCTGGGAAGTGGCGGTGCGGTCCCCTACGGCACTGTGTAGGATCCTACGGTCTTGGCGTGCATCCGTGCGTCGCTGCGGTCCGGTCCCAGGTCGACGGGCACGTGCACCTTCCGCCGACCACTGGCGACAACATGGATGTACTGTGGAGACCTCACGCCCCACGTGTTGAGCAATTCGGCGGTACGTCCACCCGGCCTCCCGCATGCCCACTATACGCCCTCGCTCAAAGTCCGACAACTGCACATACGGTTCACGTCCACGCTGTCGCGGCATGCTACCAGTGTTAAAGACTGCGATGGAGCTCCGTATGCCACGGCAAACTGGCTGACACTGACGGCGGCGGTGCACAAATGCTGCGCAGCTAGCGCCATTCGACGGCCAACACCGCGGGTCCTGGTGTGTCCGCTGTGCCGTGCGTGTGATCATTGCTTGTACAGCCCTCTCGCAGTGTCCGGAGCAAGTATGGTGGGTCTGACACACCGGTGTCAATGTGTTCTTTTTTCCATTTCCAGGAGTGTAGTTTGGCAGTTTTCCTTCATTGATGGTGATGAAATACGGCACGGAGCTCGTGTTGAGCGGTTAGATACTAGGCCATAATTTTACTAACGAAGTTAATAAAAAGTAAAACACTTTATTGGCACATCAAGAAGATCTAAAATTCACAAGAACTGTTCAAATGGCTCTGAGCACTATGGGACTTAACATCTGAGGTCAGAACTTAGAACTACTTAAACCTAACTAACCTAAAGACGTCACACACGTCCATGCCCGAGGCACGATTCGAACCTGCGACCGTAGGAGTAGCGCGGTTCCAGACTGAAGCGCCTAGAATCGCTCGGCCACCGCAACCGGCCTCAACAACTGTAACCAGAATTTAATTTAATAGTGAATTTACAAAATCTCTAAAATAACATTTCACAAACAAAATTTAAGAAACGAATCTTAAGAAAAATTTTGTGAAATCTTGACATTAATTCCAAGTCTTAACGCAGATGTTTAATAAGATAAAGAATGTGGCGTCTAACAATACATTCCAGATTTAAGCTTTGGAAATCTACAGAAATGATTAACAGGCCATCCGATATTCACTAGCAACTAAAACAGGTTGTGTATAATTAGGGCAAACAAGGAATCCAAGTAAATAGGACGATGACAAGTTTACATAAAATACAATCAGTTGGTCATGTAGACAAGAGTCTGTATAGGGCCAAAATAACTTCTTCCTTTCGTTTATGTACAACACTCAACCTTAGTAGCCAGCTGAGGTTTTAGACTGTCGCTTAAGTGTGGTTAACAGAGAGGCCAACCAGTTTATGAGTAACCATTTCTTTTACTCAAGACTCTTTTAGCCGAACTCACAACAAAACTACATGTGTACCCTAGGTATCCTGTAACATAGAGGGTGAACATCAATAAAGCCGACAAAACTCAGGGACGGATTCCTGATTGGAAGTGGAGGAAGAAATGTCCCATAAACATGTGTGCGTGCAAAGGCAACAAACACAATACAGAGCTGCATTGCATCCACGTCACAACATATGTTCAAAGTGGTTTCCATGGAATTGCAGGCGATAGGGATAGTAGTGGTTGTCATGCAGCATACTCATAATCGTACTTTGGCTTATAACAGGTTGCCAGGCCACAGCTTGGATCTAGTACTAGGGTTCGTCTCAGTATCCTGTAGAATCCGGCCCTCCAGATCTGTAGTACGCACAGTCCGTTCGTAGATGTAAAAGGACACATGATAACACGAAGGAAATGTTGTGTGATGTGGTTGGTGTCTGTGCCGGCCGCTGTGGTCGAGCGGTTCTTCGCGCTTCAGTCCGGAACCACGCAGCTGCTACGGTCACAGTTTCGAATCCTGACTCGGACATGGATGTGTGTGATGTCCTTAGGTTTACGCAGTTCTAAGTCTAGGGGACCGATGACGTCAGATGTTAAGTCCCACAGTGCTTAGAGCCATTTGTTGGTGTCTGTGAGGGTACTCGTTTTGCATAACCCTGCTGCCTACCGACAGTTTCCATCTGCTTGGCCGTTCACACATACCATGTCGGCTTCTTCCCGACTTGGATACCAGTCCTTTCTGCTCCTTACAATACGCTACGTCAATCATACAGCCTGCAACACACAAGGAACACACGGCATGTGGTCAGACGAACTGTCATTCGTCAGCGCCATCTACCGCGGCAACGATGCATTTCCGCATACATGTTCATAGGACCTTTGTTCCTCCACTTCCAGTCGGGAATCATGCGCTGCAGTTTGTCGATTTTATTAATGTTTACCCTGTATAAATTACTAGTTAACTATTTTAGAAAAAATTACAGCACCAAGAGACAATGGAGAAAATTTGGAAAAAGGTAGCCGTGTGCTGAAATCTCGATATGTACTGCTTAATTTAGATGACGCAAGTTAGCAAGTCCAAACCCTGCCAAGAGGCTTCCACACCCAAGTTTAATAGGAAACAGTACATAGTGCATGACTTGAATGGGATCACTTCCGAAGTTCAAAAAAACTGCTTTAAAGACGACGATGGACAACAAGGGTGGCAAGTAAGCGAACAGTCTCCTCACACGCAAAATACACTACAGGCCATTAAAATTGCTCCACCACGAAGATGACGTGCTACAGACGCGAAAATTAACCAACAGGAAGACGATGCTGTGATATGCAAGTGATTAGTTTTTCAGAGCATTCACACAAGGTTGGCGCCTGTGGCGACACCTACAACGTGCTGACATGAGGAAAGTTTCCAACCGATATCTTCTACACAAACAGCAGTTGACCGGCGTTGCCTTGTGAAACGTTGTTGTGACGCCTCGTGTAAGGAGGAGAAATGCGCACCATCACGTTCCCGACTTTGATAAAGGTCGGATTGTAGCCTATCGCGATTTCGGTTTATCGTATCGCGACATTGCTGCTCGCGTTGGTCCAGATCCATTGACTATTAGCAGAATATGGAATCGGTGGTTTCAGGAGGGTAATACGGAACGCCGTGCTGGATCCCAACGGCCTCGTATCACTAGCAGTCGAGATAACAGGCATCTTATCCGCATGTCTGGAACTGATCGTGTAGCCACGTCTCGACTCCTGAGTCAACAGATGGGGACGTTTGCAAGACAACAACTATCTACACGAACAGTTCGACGACGTTTGCAGCAGCATGGACTATCAGTTCGGAGACCATGGCTGCGGTTACCCTTGACGCTGCATCACAGACAGGAGCACCTGCGATGGTGTACTCAAAGACGAACCTGGGTGCACGAATGGCAAAACGTCATTTTTTTTATTAATCCAGGTTCTGTATACAGCATCGTGATGGTCGCAACCGTGTTTGGCGACATCGCGGTGAACGCACATTGGAAGCGTGTATTCGTCATCGCCATACTGGCGTATGGTATGGGGTGCCACTGGTTACACGTCTCGCTCACCTCTTGTTCGCATTGACGGCACTTTGAACAGTGGACCTTACATTTCATGTGTTACGAACAGAGGCTCTACCCTTCATTCGATCCTTGCGAAACCCTACATTTCAGCAGGATAATGCACGACCGCATGTTGCAGGTCCTGTACGGGCCTTTCTGGATACAGAAAATGTTCGACAGCTGCCGCTGCCCTGGCCAGCACATTCTCCAGATCTCTCACCAAATGAAAACGTCTGGTCAATGGTGGCCAAGCAACTGGCTCGTCACAATACGCCTCTCATTACTGTTGATGATTTGTGGTATCGTGTTGAAGCTGCATGGGAAGCTGTACCTGTACACGCTATCCAAGCTCTGTTTGACTCAATGCCCAGGCGTATTCAGGCCGTTATTACGGCCAGAGGTGGTTGTTCTGGGTACTGATTTCTCAGGATCTATCCACCCAACTTGCGTGAAAATTTAATCATATGTCAGTTCTAGTATAATATATTTGTCCAATGAATACCCGTTTATCATCTCCATTTCTTGTTGGTGTAGCAATTTTAATGGCCAGTATTGTATAACGCTTGTGACTGTAATTGAATTCTCACCATAATTTCTAGGAAGTATGGCCATACGTCAACAACCGCCGGACCAATGGCTGCAACTGATTTAGCGTATCCACCAGTCGCCCCCGTGTTTAATCCCTTGGAATTGGCTGACAAAGAACCAGCCAGGCGCCACTGCAGACTTATTCCGATCGATCCAAATCCAATTACAAACAGGTGCACGAGCAACACACCGAAATAAATTCTACATTGGGCAATCTCCACTGCTCCGGCCGACAAAGGACATCCCGCAACCCGCTCTGAGTAACATTTCAAAGGCAGCAGCGACCTAAGAATCATATCGGCTACGACGTCACGGTGCTTACCCGCCGATGTCACACAAACAGCTTGACACCACAGAGAGCAACGGTCGAACTTAAATCGACGTCATCGCCCCTTCGCTTCCCTCTGACGGCGGAAAATCGCTCTGACTCCACCAACTAGGGGAATCATCGATACTGAGTCCACGATGTAACCGCGCGGCATAGGACACTTCTCTTATCTCTGCAGTGCTTTTGCGGAGCAGAAAGCAACGTATGTACACGAAAAATTATACGATTCAATTTTTCTTTTTCTTCCTTATCTACCTTTCTGTCTCTGAGTGTTAGATATTTGCCTGTTACACCCTGTAATTCGGTGCCTCTGTTGTCTACGGTTAGTTTCTAGTTGGTCTCTCCACCGCTTTCGTGGTCTAGCTAATCATCTTTCCACCATCGGTCGAAAATTCATTATTATGGTAGGCATTCTATTTCCATTCATTTTTGCGATATGGTCTGTGGCATATTGACGATATTCTGACTTTTACATTGTTAAACTTAAGCCTGTTGAAAGCAAACGAGGATACTCCAAGATAGGAAATCAGACACACATGCAGAGAGCAGCCAAAGTGTTAGCGTTTAGGTTACCGGAGATAAACAGTAAAGTTAGAGCGCAGCAAATTGCAGTTGCTCTTGGCAGCTGTCCCAGGCGAGAAGTTTCGCTTAATAGAGTTAACTGGTAACTCCGTCCACCGTCTAGATACTTTTGTAACGTGTTACAATAGAAGATATTCACGAACGGGTACGTCCTAGCATAGGCAGCAGGCTTGATAGTTGCTCCTGAGAACAGGAACGTCAGCGGGTTTACACAGGTTAGACTGAATTGGGAAACGGGTAAAACTCCTACGACAGCGGTCTCACTCACAAGAGGTTTCAGCACGGGGCCAAGTGACGTAAACACTGTTGTTGCTAGCCGTAGTCGGAAGGGCGATGACGTTTAGCTATTGGCTGAACTCTGTTGGGACCAAGCTTGGAATTTGTTAATGTAAAGACCAGATCATCCTCACCTACAGAGGAGCGGAAGGGAAAGGACCTAAACGTGGCTGGCCAGAGACACCAGATAGGTGCAGAACCCCACGCCAGATTGACCGATGGCTGCAAAGCCTTTCTGCATTGGCGGGCCTACTAAAGCTAGGCAGAAACAGCGCGCCACCTCAATCCTTTAAAAACCTATGATGTTCTATCCAGAAGAGTTCCCAGTCAGACCGTTGGGACGGGAACTCCGTGTCTGTCGTTGCCAGCATTTGGTGAGCTCCAACAGGCTTTTTCTAAATTTGGGACGCTGCTTTCAATAATGCTGCTGGTGTTTTCTGCTTGTGTTAGGTCTCACCCCACTGGCGCAGACACTGACTTCTATTGTGCAAGCAGTTGCAGCCTTTTATTTTTCTAATACTTAGAATTAGACTTCAGTAAAGCAGTTAGTCTGATGACAAGTAAATAGTGTTAATCAGATCCCTGACTTCCTGGAGTCGCCTGATGCGAGCATCCTATCGAGCCCCAAAATCCGCGTCTTTCGTAGCCACCTTGTGAAAGTGTTTGCTGCTGATAAAAAGAATCAATTCGCCTTCACTGACAGTTTGTGCTTCCACATTTTCTCCTAACAGCTCGGAAATTACAGACTAGCCTGTAACCCCTGTCTTCCCTTTATCCCGTATTAGTAACACTGGTCCTACCCTTCCTCTTGGGAGTGTTTTCTACACGTACCGATCTCCACCGATTCTGCGGAAAACTTGCTCATCCTTATCCTATGATTCCACCAAATTTTCGACATCTTCTCGTAGCACACCTCAAATCTTAAAAACCTCATTTTTTAAGCTTGTATTCTTTGTTTATTTCCAGCAGTTATTGTCCCACTGACACATAGAATAGACGGTATTGCCATTGTTTCGTATAACTTTATTAAGATTTCTTTCCTACCCTTTTTATTCAGTATTATGAATATGGTCGTATTAATATAAATGTATCGTTCAGTTTTGCGGGATTAATTTACCGTTTTTGAAGGTGGTCGTATTTCCCAAGAGAATGAATTCATTTACTCTCTGTTTTGTGATCGTTTAATACAAATTTCCTTAGGTTCGATTCTAAACGTTTGAAAGCGGTGATTTAGGTTTGAAGATCGAGGTTTTTAAGTTATAGTACTTGACAGTTTATTTAATTTATAAAAGTCTCTTTGGCGGATGACCTCGCTGTCAACTATAAGAAGCTCGTTGTCAGCAATGAGTGTTGTCATTAGATAATTCTATTGGTTGTAGTTATGGTCGTAAAATTCTGTTTTTTTTCATGCAGCTTCAACACGATACCACTGTTCATCAAGAGTAGCGACTGGCGTATTGTAACGAGACGGTTGCTCGGCCGCCATTGACCAGACGTTTTGAGTTGGTGAGAGATCTGGAGAATGTGCTGGCCAGGGTAGCAGTCGAACATTTTCTGTATCCAGAAAGGCCCGTACAGGACCTGCAACATGCGGTCATGCCTTATCTGTGGTGTCACTGCCAGACACCACACTTGCAAGGTGGTAGCCTTTAAACCGGCCGCGGTCCGTTAGTATACGTCGGACTCGCGTGTCGCCACTATCAGTGATTGCAGACCGAGCGCCGCCACACGGCAGGTCTAGTCTAGAGAGACTCCCTAGCACTCGCCCCAGCTGTACAGCCGACTTTGCTAGCGATGGTCCACTGCCTACAGACGCTCTCATTTGCCGAGACGACAGTTTAGCATAGCCTTCAGCTACGTCATTTGCTACGACCTAGCATGCGCCATATTCAGTTACTAGAATGTATTCTGAACAGATAATATTGTGAATCATGTGCCGTCAAGAGCGACGTTCATCAATAATGGATTAAAGTTAAGTATGAAACTAATTACGTCCGCTTTCTGAATTCTAATTCCTTGTCATGTTCCAGACCTCACGTCAGTATAGTCCTTCCGTCCTCACGCCAGGCTGCATGAGCTAAAACGCGTGCATTTCGGCCTCCTCTAGTAACACGGTGTTGGCTCTTCTGCCAATACAACATTATCCTGCTGAAATCTAGGGTTTCGCAGGGATCGAATGAAGGGTAGAGCCACGGGTCGTAACACATCTGAAATGTAACGTCCACTGTTCAAAGTGCCGTCGATGCGAAGAAGAGGTGACCGAGACGTGTAACCAATTGCATCCCGTACCATCACGCCGGGTTCAAAATGGTTCAAATGCCTCTGAGCACTATGGGACAACATCTGAGGTCATCAGTCCCCTAGAACTTAGAACTACTTAAACCTAACTAACCTAAGGATATCACACACATCCATGCCCGAAGCAGGATTCGAACCTGCGACCGTAGCAGTCTCACGGTTCCGGACTGAAGCGCCTAGAAACGCACGGCCACCGCGGCCGGCCATCACGCCGGGTGATACGCCAGTATGGCGATGACGAATACACGTTTCCAATGTGCGTTCACCGCGATGTCGCCAAAGACGGATGCGACCATCATGATGCTGTAAACAGAATCTGGATCCATCCGGAAAAATGACGTTTTGCCTTTCGTGCACACAGGTTCGTCGTTGTGTACACCATCGCTGGTGCTCCTGTCTGTGATGCAGCGTCAAGGGTAACCGCAACCATGGTCTCCGAACTGATAGTCCATACTGCTGCAAACGTCGTCGAACTGTTCGTGCAGATGGTTGTTGTCTTTCAAACGTCCCCATCTGTTGACTCAGAGATCGAGACGTGGCTGCACGATCCGTTACAGCCATGCGGATAAGATGCCTGTCATCTCGACTGCTAGTGATACGAGGCCGTTGGAATCCAGCACGGCGTTTCGTATTACCCTCCTGAACCCACCGATTCCATATTTTGCTAACAGTCATTGGATTTCGACCAGCGCGAGCAGCAATGTCGCGATACGATAAACCGCAATCGCGATAGGCTACAATCCGACCTTTATCAAAGTCGGAAACGTGATGGTACGCATTTCTCCTCCTTACACAAGGCATCACAACAACGTTTCACCAGGCAACGCCGGTCAACTGCTGTTTGTGTATGAGAAATCGGTTGGAAACTTTCCTCGTGTCAGCATGTTGTAGGTGTCGCCAACTGCGCCAACCTTGTGTGAATGCTCTGAAAAGCTAATGATTTGCATATCACTGCATCTGCTTCCTGTCTGTCAAATTTCGCGTCTGTAGCACGTCATCTTCGTGGTGGAGCAATTTTAATGGCCTGTAGTGTATTTCTTTATTAAGTGCTACATGCATTTCAATTATTTGGCTGATGATAAACATGTTGTCTGAACAGGACATACTTTCCCTGGAACTGAATTTCTTCTTCAACAAGATATTTTCTAAAATTATTGCGAGCATTTACGTTTCCTTTGAAAATATTTTACATCCATGTTGAGTAAATCCACAACACGGTAAAAAATGTTCTATCGCCAAGGTCACGTAAATACTGAATTATTTTCGACAACCTGTTGAAAGACTGTTGCCGTCTTGGTCTTCAGAAATGTTTGTTACAAATCGTGTTCATTCTAATAAACATTTTTGAAGACCCGTAGATGATAGCGAAGGCTATAGAAACCGCTTGTCAAAAGTAAATAAGTATGGATGCAAGCTTGGCAATAGAAAGCGTTTCACGAAGTAAAACAGATCGCTCCTTCTCATTTCTTATTATGAGACATTTCAGTCAAGTTCTTATAATTGTCACTATGTTACCTGACTACTTTCTGAAGTTTAGGTTATACTATAGCTAGTGTCCAACAGTTCGAAATTTCATGTGTTGTACAGCATTTTTGCTGAAGGGAAGGACCTAGATTTCATAACACAGAGACGCACAATTGACTAATTCGGTGATCATGTTAACGCTTCTTGGCTTCTTCCTGTTTTTCATATTTCGTAGCACATCGTCTTTTTTCATTTCTCTTTTGACTGTACTTACATCTTTCTTCTCTTTTGCTGTCAGAACTTGTGTACAATTTGTAATTAGTTCTTATTATGGCTTACGAATCCATGCTGCCTTGAAAGGGCCGTTCATTCCCTGAAAAAGTAACAGAAGTTAGGCATAATTTATGGTTAGGTTTTCAAGGCAAGCAACTCAATCGCAGTCATTTCAGGTACGTATCTTCGAGTGCATATACGTTCGTTATGAAGGCACAATTCCCACGGTCGCTTCCCGACGTAAGTACACTGAGGTGACAAGACTTGAGATAGCAGTGATACCGCATACACGAGGTATGTAAGGACAGTACATATGTGGAGCAGGCATCTGCGCTCGGATGATTCAGGGTGAAAAGTCTTCAGACGTGATTATGGCCTTACGATGGGAATTGACAGACCTTGAACGGGGAATGATAGGTAAAGCTAGACACAAAGGACATTCCGTTTCGGAAATAATCAGGGAATTTAATATTCCGAGTTCCACAGTGTCAGGATGTGCTGAAAGTACCAAATTTCAGGCATTACCTCTCTCTACAGGCAACGAAGTGGCCGGCGGCCTTCACATAACAACCGAGAGCAGCGGCGTTTGCGTATAATTATTAGTGCTAACAGACAAGCAAGATACGAGTGCATCTGCTAATAGCGCAACATCGACTGCAGTGCCTCTCCTGGGCTCTTGTCCATATGGGTTGGACCCTAGTCGACTGGAAAACCATGGCCCGGTCGGATGAGTTCCGATTTCAGTTGTTAAGATCTGATGCCCACCATGAACCATGGATCTTGCCGTTGGTGGGGAGGCTTGCGTGCATCAGCCATACAGATAGCTGTACCGTAGGTGCAACCACAACGGAGGGGTATCTGTTGAGAGGCCAGACAAACATGTGGTTCCTGAAGAGGGGCAGCAGCCTTTTCAGTACTTGCAGCGGCAACAGTGTGGATGATTGACTGATCTGGCCTTGTAACACTAACCAAAACGGCCTTGCTGTGCTGGTACTGCGAACGGCTGAAAGCAAGGGGGAACTACAGACGTCATTTTTCCCGAGGACATGCAGCTTTGCTGTATGATTAAATGATGATGGCGTCCTCTTGGGTAAAATATTCCGGAGGTAAAATAGTCCCCCATTCGGATCTCCGGGCGGGGACTACTCAAGAGGACGTCGTTATCAGGAGAAAGAAAACTGGCGTTCTATGGATCGGAGCGTGGAATGTTAGATCCCTTAATCGGGCAGGTAGGTTAGAAAACTTAAAAAGGGAAGACGTTTGGCCAGGTGAATACAGGGTTATAAATACAAAATCAAATAGGGGTAATGCAGGAGTAGGTTCAATAATGAATTAAAAAAATAGGAGTGCGGTAAGCTACTACAAACAGCATAGTGAACGCATTATTGTGGCCAAGATAGACACGAAGCCCACGCCTAGTACAGTAGTACAAGTGTATGTGCCAACTAGCTCTACAGATGACGAAGAAATTGATGAAATGTATGATGAGATAAAAGAAATTATTCAGATAGTGAAGGGAGACGAAAATTTAATAGTCATGGGTGACTGGAATTCGATAGTAGGTAAAGGGAGAGAAGGAAATGTAGTAGGTGGATATGGATTGGGGGGAAGAAATGAAAGAGGAAGTCGCTTGGTAGAATTTTGCACAGAGCATAACTTAATCATAGCTAACACGTGGTTCAAGAATCATGAAAGTAGGTTGTATACATGGAAGAAGCCTGGAGATACTAGAAGGTATCACATAGATTATATATTGGTAAGACAGAGATTTAGGAACCAGGTTTTAAATTGTAAGACATTTCCAGGTGCAGATGTGGACTCTAACCACAATCTACTGTTTATGAACTGTAGATTAAAACTGAAGAAACTGCAAAGCGGTGGGAATTTAAGGAGATGGGACCTGGATAAACTGAAAGAACCAGAGGTTGTAGAGAGTTTCAGGGAGAGCATAAGGAAACAATGAACAGGAATGGGGGAAAGAAATACAGTAGAAGAAGAATGGGTAGCTTTGAGGAATGAAATAGTGAAGGCAGCAGAGGATCAAATAGGTAAAAAGACGAGGGCTAGAATAAATCCTTGGGTAACAGAAGAGATACTAAATCTAACTGATGAAAGGAGAAATTACAAAAATGCAGTAAGTGAAGCAGGCAAAAAGGAATACAAACGTCTCAAAAATGATATCGACAGGAAGTGCAAAATGGCTAAGCAGGGATGGCTAGAGGACAAATGTAAGAATGTAGAGGCTTATCTCACTAGGAGTAAGATAGATACTGCCTACAGGAAAGTTAAAGAGACCTTTGGAGAAACGAGAACCACTTGTATGAATATCAAGAGCTCGGATGGAAACCGAGTTCTAAGCAAAGAAGGGAAAGCAGAAAGGTGGAAGGAGTATATAGAGGGTCTATACAATGACAATGTTCTTGATGACAATTTTATGGAAACGGGAGAGTATGTAGATGAAGATGAAATGAGAGATACGATACTGCGTGAAGAGTTTGACACAGCACTGAAAGACCTAAGTCGAAACAAGGCCCCGGGAGTAGACAACTTTCCACTAGAACTACTGACGGCCTTGGGAGAGCCAGTCATGACAAAACTCTACCATCTGGTGAGCAAGATGTATGAGACAGGCGAAATACCCTCAGACTTCCAGAAGAATATAATAATTCCAATCCCAAAGAAAGCAGGTAATGACAGATGTGAAAATTACCGAACTATCAGTTTAATAAGTCACAGCTGCAAAATACTAACGCAAATTCTTTACAGACGAATGGAAAAACTTGTAGAAGCGGACCTCGGGGAAGATCAGTTTGCATTCCGTAGAAATGTTGGAACACGTGAGGCAATACTGACCCTACGGTTTATCTTAGAAAATAGATTAAGAAAAGGCAAACCTACGTTTCTAGCATTTGTAGACTTACAGAAAGCTTCTGACAATGTTGACTGGAATACTCTCTTTCAAATTCTAAAGGTGGCAGGTGTAAAATACAGGGAGCGAAAGGCTATTTACAATTGTACAGAAACCAGATGGCAGTTACAAGAGTCGAGGGGCATGAAGGGGAAGCAGCGGTTGGGAAAGGAGTGAGTCAGGGTTGTAGCCTCTCCCCTATGTTATTCAATCTGTATGTTGAGCAAGCAGTAAAGGAAACAAAATAAAATTTCGCAGTAGGTATTGAAATCCATGGTGAAGAAATAAAAATTTGTAATTCTGTCAGAGACAGCAAAGGAGCTGGAAGAGCAGCTGAACGGAATGGACAGTGTCTTGAAAGGAGGATATAAGATGAACATCAACAAAAGCAAAACGAGGATAATGGAATGTAGTCGAATTAAGACGGGTGATGCTGAGGGAATTAGATTAGGAAATAAGACACATAAAGTAGTAAATGAGTTTTGCTATTTGGTCGAAGTAGAGAGGATATAAAATGTAGACTGGCAATGGCAAGGAAAGTGTTTATGAAGAAGAGAAATTTGTAAACATCGAGTATAGATTTAAGTGTCAGGAAGTCGTTTCTGAAAGTATTTGTATGGAGTGTAGCCATGTATGGAAGTGAAACATGGACGATGCTTAGTTTGGACAAGAAGAGAATAGAAGCTTTTGAAATGTGGTGCTACAGAAGAATGCTGAAGATTAGACGGCTAGATCACGTAGCTCATGAGGAGGTATTGAACAGAAGTTGGGAGAAGAGGAATTTGTGACTCGACTTGACTAGAAGATGGGATCGGTTGGTAGGATACGTTCTGAGTCATCAAGAGGTCATCCATTTAGTACTGGAAGGAAAAGTGGAGAGTAAAAATGTTACCTGGGAGACCAAGAGATGAATACACTAAGCGGATCGAGAAGGATGTAGGCTGTTGTGGGTACTGGGAGATGAAGAAGCTTGCACAGGATAGAGTAGCATGGGAAGCTGGATCAAACCAGTCTCAGGACTGAAGACCACAACAAGAACAACAACAACCAGAGCTGATGGTAAGTTTCGAGTGTGGTGCAGATCCCACCAAGCCATGGACCCAAGTTGTCAACAAGGCAC
The DNA here is from genome assembly GCF_023898315.1 of Schistocerca nitens. Classification (NCBI taxonomy): domain Eukaryota; kingdom Metazoa; phylum Arthropoda; class Insecta; order Orthoptera; family Acrididae; genus Schistocerca; species Schistocerca nitens. The sequence goes on from NC_064615.1 coordinate 109,312,922, forward strand.
TGTGTGAAGCTGGTGGTTGCTCCATAATCGTGTGGGTTGTGTTTACTTGGAATGGAGTGTGTCCGGTAGTCCAACTGAAATGATGTTTGACTGAAAATGATTTTGTTCTGCTGCTTGGAGATTATTTGCAGCCATTCATACACTTCGTGTTCCCAAACAAGGATGGAATTTTCATGGATGACAAAGTGTCATGTCACCAGGCCTCAATTGTTCGCGACTGGTTTGATGGACATTCTGGACAATTAGAGTGAATTATTTAGCTGTTCAGATCGCCCGACATGGATCTCATCGAACATTTAGGGAATGTGATCGAGAGGGCAGTTCGTGCACAAAATCTTGCACCGGCAACCCTCTCGCAACTGTGGACAGCTACAGCGGCACCATGGCTCAATATTCCCGCAGGAGAACATCCAACATGTCCTGCAAGGTTCGCAGGAGAGCTTCTGTAAAGTCTGGAAGCTAGGAGACGAGGTACTGGCGGAAGTACAGCTGTGGGGACGGGTAGCTCAATTGGTAGAGCACTTGCCCGCGAAAGGCAAAGGTCCCGAGTTCGAGTCTCGGTCTGGCACACAGTTTTAATCTTCCAGGAGTTTTCATATCAGCGCAGAGTGAAAATCTCATTCTTGCATCCAACGACCTGTTGAGTCCATGACACGTCGAGTTGCTGACTATACCAGGCAGAAGGAGTTCCGACACAATATTACGAGGTATCCCATGACTCTTATCACCTCAGCATATTGCGCAATAACGCAAGACAGTTCTTGACACAATATTGTTGTGTCAGTAACAGCGCAGCTTTAGGACCTGTAGAAGTCGCCGCTTTTCGATATTAGCCTTAGGCAGGTGTAATCTCCCCACGGAAAATTACCCTCCACCACGCAATAATTAATTATGGTCAATCAAATCATCCACAATTATTCACTTTTGAAAAGTATCTGATCGGATTTTCTAGTAATATATACGCCGACAGCTCGTCGACGCCAAGGTATTTTTCTAGTACGTTTATTCTTTGGAATAACAGAGATACAGGTATGTATTCTCGATGGTTTATAGAGGGATAAGGGAACAGCTTCGGAAGTATCGGTTGGAAGATTGTCGGGTTGCTAAAAGAGACATATTTACTCTTCCTCTCGCTAAAACGAGCTATTAACGTTTGTGCCACTAGCGTGATAGGTAAAGAGAAAGAAAAAACTGTAAAAGCAAATTACATGAGACTTGGAACCAACAGAAAACGGAACATGTAATGGAGATGGATTGAATATACAATTTTCCTCAGAAATAAGGTTTGTGACCATTTTATTCTAGAGTGAATGACGAATGAGTTCTCTGTCTGAATCATTGATGATTGTCTTGGCTCTGTAATTAGTGGGGAAGTTTCAGCTGTGACGAAGAGAGCCTGCAATCTCCGAGTTTTTACAAATCGTCCAAAAAGGCTTCGTCCACATCTGAAATTATAAATCTGTCGTAAACTGAACGAATTGTTCAAACGATCGATTTTCCCAACTGAATGCAGCGCTTAATAATAATAACAAATGTAAAGATCTTTTCCAGCAAGCCAGCCGCTGAATATTAAGACGAAGGGCTCCACCAGAGATTCTACTAGGCTGATATCACGTAAATAATATATTTAAACTGTACACAGATAAAGGACAGATAGAGAGAGAGAGAGAGACAGAGAGAGCGAATGAAATTCAAGAAAATACTCAGAATCCTCCATTAGCATAATTGTTTGTCTGTCTTATCACGGATCAGCCTAGCCTAAACATAAAATAGGAAGCCCTAACTTTATTGTACCGATTTATGTGTGAGAGTGAAGGAGTAATAAAGGCGACAGATACACCTCTGTACAGACAAAACATTACACCAAGTTAGCGGCAAGCTGCATTCACATACTTTCATCGTTTACAGTAGTAGAGAATTCATTATAATGGCCAATCCGTGACAGGACACGTTTTTGGACGTTGTTAAAATAATTTTGTTCTCTGTTTCATGTGAACTACGACGAGACAACTTAACTTGGAAAAGAGAAGAAATACTCGCAGTCAAATTAAGTGGATCTACAAATAAAAACAGCACGCTGGGCGCAGAAAAGCGGCCAGATGTATAATTTTGTATTAAAGCTTGCTAGTATTGATGAAGTATACGCTTTTCTATTTAGTGTTAGTGCATATTTGAACATTGACTGATTGTGTTCATGCTAGATGTAAACTGATATATTGACGGTAGAACATTTATATGGTTTTAACTAGGGCAATGTTTAAGATGAGTCAAGCAGAGCAGAGCAGCACGCAACAGCCTTCAGCTGTTAGCACTGATAATAATGATGTAGTAAGAAGTGTTGTAGAACCGATCGCTACAGAGAGCGCAATAGAACGCCCGGTAGACACGGCTGGAGATGTAACAGCAAGTACGCAACATGGATTAGATCCATTGGTCATTATCATGAGGCAGATGCAGATGATAACTGAGACCATAAATAATATGAATACGAAATTAGCCTCAGTTACTGAAGGGCAAAATGATTTGAATACGAAATTAGCCTCAGTTACTGAAGGGCAAGAAAATCTGAAAATTGACATTAATGCGAAGTTAGCCTCAGTTACTGAGGGGCAAAATGATTTGAATACGAAATTAGCCTCAGTTACTGAAGGGCAAAATCATTTGAATACAAAATTAGCCTCAGTTACTGAGGGGCAGGAAAATTTGAAAACCGACATTAACGCGAAGTTCGCCTCAGTTAATGAAGGGCAAAATGATTTGAACGCGAAATTAGCCTCAGTTACGGAAGGGCAGGAAAATCTGAAAGCTGAGATTAAGCAGCAGTTACACGACAGTTTTTCCGAATTAGAGCAGCGGATAGAGGCGAAGACAAAGGAACTTAAAGATCAGGCCGAAGAGACGGAACGAAAATTAACTGCACAAATAGAATTGGTGAAAGCTCAATGTGAGGAATCTACTCACCGCGAACGTGTAGAAATGAAGGAGTATGTGGCTATTAAGATAGATACCGTACGGGAACAGGTGGAAATGGTTCCGCAGTTAGTACAAAAGCAAGATGCCATGTCATGTGCGATTGCGCAACTTCCTGAATTGGCACGTACGCAGACTAACCTAAAGGAAAGTGTTGAACATCTGACAGAACGTCAAGACGTTATAGACCACCAAATTAATGTATTAACGGGTAAATTATCCGAAATCACATTAGAAAACAAAAGGCTAATGTGTGAAAACGTTGAGCAAAATGTTAAAGCAGCATTCCAGAGTCTATGTGACAAACAGGAAGAGAATTTGTTTGCGAAAGGACTTGAGGAAGTGCGACAGCAGTTAGGTGCTGATTTCGAGCATTGGAAACAAACGATAGAAGAGTCGATACGCGTTTCACAACAAGGCTCAGAACAAATGAATACAGGCCAGCAGCAGAAGTTGGCAGCGACTATAGAGCCAGTTACTGCACATTCGCACACGATACCGACTTGTGTAAGTAACTCAAATATTAAATTGCCACGAGCTAGTTGTTCGCGTGAAGTTTTATCTGACGGAGATTACGAAAGCCTTTGCCATGCCGAAGAAAAAATGATAAAGCATCGGCAATTCCAGATTTTTAACACTGACAAAAGGGGGGTCCATCCGATTGTTTTTATTCGAAGTTTTAGAGGAGTGCTACCCAGAAATTGGTCGGAGTTGCAGATCAGTTTCGTTACGGGGTATATACAAGGTTCGGGGGCGATCTGGGCCTCGGACATGACTTCTGTTTGCTCGACATATGACGATTTTGAGAAAGCGTTTTTAGCAAAGTTCTGGTCAGAAGGGGTACAGGAACGCCTAAGGCAGGAGGTGCTCTACCCAGAGCCTTTCTCTTTTTCAAAAGGAAGCCTTAGGAAGTATTTTGAAAAATATATAAATAAAACTAGATATTGGGACAGACCTATGCCCTTGCCAGACATAATAAACATACTTAAGGCAAGACTACCAACTAGCATCCGGAATCAATTAATTTACGGGAACGATAAAGACTTGGAGTCGTTCCTCACGACGTTAGATCATATAGACATTATAGAAGAGAACAACCAGAAAGCCCGTAACAACAGATTCCAATATAGGGAGATAGAACCTCCGCCAAATGGTAGGCAAGTAAACGCACAGAGATCGATAAATAGTGGAGAAACCCCTCAAAATCTCAATAATAATACCAGCAATAGTCTTGCGAGGGGCTATCCAAGGAACAACAGGAATGGGAAAAGATACAATCCCGTATGGGGAAACGAACAATAACAGTAATAGAAAGTGGAATCAACCGGGGGGAATAAACTCAAATAACCAACATCAGTGGGGACGGACATCTACGAATCAACCGGTAATTACCGAAGTGACGGACGATGTCAACCAACAGGCGAATCAAAATCCAACAAACTTGTAAGGACCCACTCGAGCCCCGGAGGAGCGGTCAACAATTGGTTGAGGGGCAACAGGATATGTGTACCCATGCTAACGTATAATGATGGACGATTACTGGCAGATGAATTGACTGAGGACTTAGAACCCCAAGATGAGGATAAGGAACAGGTGGCAGTAGCCGAAGTGCAAGTCATTTTGGAGACTGTACCTATAGTGGCGGTTTTAGACACAGCTGCAACCACAAATGTTATTTCGGAGGCTCTATTCAACAAGATCAGAAATATAAGACGAGTACCAATTTTTCCAGTTCAAAATTGCAGAATAATAGGCGCCGTTGGGGCTAGATCGGCGAATGTAAAGGTGCAGTCACTACTTGGTGTAGAAGTCGGAAATGTAGCAATATTAAGCACATTCCTTGTTGTGAAAAATTTGGTGGTAGACTGCATTATCGGAGTCGACAGCCTACGTCAATACGGATGCAGAATAGATTTTAAAACAGGAAAAATTTGGTTAAATGTAAATAAACAAGAAATTGAGTTGGACTTGTTGAAAAAAGAAAGCCTTACCAGAAAATATAATAGTGGGATCTGTGTGCAAGTAATCAGGACTGCACAAAATTCTAAACAGCAAGTAAATAATGAGTTCCAAGTCAAAGGAGATTTCGGTCAATTAGTGTATGAGAAGTTAAATGAATCCGACTGCATTATTGAAGATCAGAAGAAGCAGCTCAAAGAATTATTATTAGCATATGAAAACGTGTTTGATGAAAGGCCAGGAGTTATTAAGGGATACATATGCCATCTCTACGTTAAGCCGCACGAAACGTATTGTAGAACTTTCTATCCTGTTCCCTGGAGGTTAAAGGCGCAAGTTCAAAAAGAAATAGATCGCATGTTGCAATGGGGTTTGATCGAACCCTCTACAAGCCCATACTGCTCCCCATTGTTGGTCGTGCCAAAAGCAAATGGGACTGTGAGACTGGTACTCGACGCCAGGGAAATAAATAAAATCATAATTCCAGTGAGAACACATCCGGAAAACATAGACGAACTTATACAACGGTTCCAGGATGTCCAATATTTGACGAGCGTTGATTTTCGGAGTTCTTATTGGCAAGTCAAGCTGGATGAGTCATCAAGGAAATATACAGCTTTCATTTATGCCGGAAGAAGTTACCAATTTACTGTAGTTCCTTTCGGACTCAACATTAGTGCTGGAATCTTTATAGTAGCTCTAGATTATGCACTAGGCCCAGAACTAAGAAGCAGGATAACACTATTTGTTGATGATATGCTTATTGCATCGAAGACTTGGGAGGAGCATATTACCTTACTGAGTCGGGTGTTGGACGTGTTCAAAACCATGGGAATAACTGCTAACCTACAGAAATCCCATTTTGCACTAAATAGAATCAAGTTCCTCGGGCATATAATTGACGCAAAGGGAATTTTACCAACCAAGGAGAAGCTAATTGCGATTAGTAAGTTTCCAACACCCAGAAATAGGAGGCAATTAAAAGGGTTTATGGGTCTTGCCTCATTTTTTAGAAGATTTATAACAAATCAGGCCATGAATGCAGCAGCTCTAAATACACTCCTGGAAATTGAAATAAGAACACCGTGAATTCATTGTCCCAGGAAGGGGAAACTTTATTGACACATTCCTGGGGTCAGATACATCACATGATCACACTGACAGAACCACAGGCACATAGACACAGGCAACAGAGCATGCACAATGTCGGCACTAGTACAGTGTATATCCACCTTTCGCAGCAATGCAGGCTGCTATTCTCCCTTGGAGACGATCGTAGAGATGCTGGATGTAGTCCTGTGGAACGGCTTGCCATGCCATTTCCACCTGGCGCCTCAGTTGGACCAGCGTTCGTGCTGGACGCGCAGACCGCGTGAGACGACGCTTCATCCAGTCCCAAACATGCTCAATGGGGGACAGATCTGGAGATCTTGCTGGCCAGGGTAGTTGACTTACACCTTCTAGAGCACGTTGGGTGGCACGGGATACATGCGGACGTGCATTGTCCTGTTGGAACAGCAAGTTCCCTTGCCGGTCTAGGAATGGTAGAACGATGGGTTCGATGACGGTTTGGATGTACCGTGCACTATTCAGTGTCCCCTCGACGATCACCAGTGGTGTACGGCCAGTGTAGGAGATCGCTCCCCACACCATGATGCCGGGTGTTGGCCCTGTGTGCCTCGGTCGTATGCAGTCCCGATTGTGGCGCTCACCTGCCCGGCGCCAAACACGCATACGACCATCATTGGCACCAAGGCAGAAGCGACTCTCATCGCTGAAGACGACACGTCTCCATTCGTCCCTCCATTCACGCCTGTCGCGACACCACTGGAGGCGGGCTGCACGATGTTGGGGCGTGAGCGCAAGACGGCCTAACGGTGTGCGGGACCGTAGCCCAGCTTCATGGAGACGGTTGCGAATGGTCCTCGCCGATACCCCAGGAGCAACAGTGTCCCTAATTTGCTGGGAAGTGGCGGTGCGGTCCCCTACGGCACTGCGTAGGATCCTACGGTCTTGGCGTGCATCCGTGCGTCGCTGCGGTCCGGTCCCACGTCGACGGGCACGTGCACCTTCCGCCGACCACTGGCGACAACATCGATGTACTGTGGAGACCTCACGCCCCACGTGTTGAGCAATTCGGCGGTACGTCCACCCGGCCTCCCGCATGCCCACTATACGCCCTCGCTCAAAGTCCGTCAACTGCACATACGGTTCACGTCCACGCTGTCGCGGCATGCTACCAGTGTTAAAGACTGCGATGGAGCTCCGTATGCCACGGCAAACTGGCTGACACTGACGGCGGCGGTGCACAAATGCTGCGCAGCTAGCGCCATTCGACGGCCAACACCGCGGTTCCTGGTGTGTCCGCTGTGCCGTGCGTGTGATCATTGCTTGTACAGCCCTCTCGCAGTGTCCGGAGCAAGTATGGTGGGTCTGACACACCGGTGTCAATGTGTTCTTTTTTCCATTTCCAGGAGTGTAGTTTGCTGAAGAAGGATGTGCCCTGGCTCTGGACATTAGAGTGTCAAGAAGCATTCGAAGAGATAAAGAAGCAATTAGTAAAGGCACCGCTTTTGTACCATCCGGACGTGCAAGAGGAATTTTACTTGTCAACAGATTCGTCAAATGTGGGTCTTGGAGCGTGCCTTTTCCAAGTACGCAAGATAAATGGACATCTTACCTTTTGTCCTATTGCGTTTGCTAGTCGTGTTTTGTCCAACTGTGAACGAACTTACACGACGACAGAATTAGAGGCTCTTGCGGTCGTCTGGGGATTTAAAAAATTTCATTATTATTTATATGGGTCAAAGACTATCGTATATTGCGATCATCAATCATTAACGTTTTTACAAACGTGTAAACTGTTACACCCCAGACTGGCTAGATGGACTCTCGCTCTGCAACAATACCAGTTTAAGATCGTACATGTCTCAGGGCAGCAAAACATTATTGCTGAAGCTCTATCAAGGTCACCGCAGGGTTTAACAAAAGAGATTGAAGTAAATAATTCCTCAGAATTCCCTGTATTGCTGCTGCAGGAAAATCCATTTAAGACGTACTACGTCAATTTGTGTGTGCATATGGCCCAGTTACAGAAAAAAGATGCTCAATGGGGAAGTGTCATTCAAAGGTTACAACAACAACCTTCGGATCAGATGGCAAATTATTACAAGCTGGTAAATGGCGTATTATTTTTCCGCTGTGGAAGGCCAAACAAAGTCCGTTGGTGTGTTTGTATACCTGAGGCGCAAATAGAGAAACTTGTATGGTTCACTCATTTAACCTGGGGACATTTCGGTGCGACAAAATGTGCAGACAAGATAAGTGGGTACTGTTATTTTCCCAACATAAAGCGCAGAGTGCATGAGGTCTTAAAGAGGTGCATAATCTGTCAAAAAACAAAGCCGGATTCAAAAGGGACTAAGCACCCATTATGCTCTATATTAGTACAAGAACCAAAATAATTAATTTCGTGCGATCTGTGTGGACCATTACCTACTTCAAGAGGTGGTGTTAAATATGTGTTGGCATTTCTCGATGTGTGTACGAAATACGTATACAATTTTCCTCAGAAATAAGGTTTGTGACCATTTTATTCTAGAGTGAATGACGAATGAGTTCTCTGTCTGAATCATTGATGATTGTCTTGGCCCTGTAATTAGTGGGGAAGTTTCAGCTGTGACGAAGAGAGCCTGCAATCTCCGAGTTTTTACAAATCGTCCAAAAAGGCTTCGTCCACATCTGAAATTATAAATCTGTCGTAAACTGAACGAATTGTTCAAACGATCGATTTTCCCAACTGAATGCAGCGCTTAATAATAATAACAAATGTAAAGATCTTTTCCAGCAAGCCAGCCGCTGAATATTAAGACGAAGGGCTCCACCAGAGATTCTACTAGGCTGATATCACGTAAATAATATATTTAAACTGTACACAGATAAAGGACAGATAGAGAGAGAGAGAGAGAGACAGAGAGAGCGAATGAAATTCAAGAAAATACTCAGAATCCTCCATTAGCATAATTGTTTGTCTGTCTTATCACGGATCAGCCTAGCCTAAACATAAAATAGGAAGCCCTAACTTTGTTGTACCGATTTATGTGTGAGAGTGAAGGAGTAATAAAGGCGACAGGTACACCTCTGTACAGACAAAACATTACACCAAGTTAGCGGCAAGCTGCATTCACATACTTTCATCATTTACAGTAGTAGAGAATTCATTATACTGGGACAGAAATTTTGCGCCACCAATTCTTCGAAAGTCGCGTCGCCTGCAGCTTGGGGTCCGCGGCCTGTCAGCGGCGCAGAACTATACGAGCTGCGCAGCGCCAGCTGTGTGCAGAGCCGGAGCGAGGACGGGCCGGGCTCTGACTGACGGGCGGGGTCGCTGGCGCGGCCTCCACCACCCCCCCTCCCCCCACAACGCGTGAATCATCCGGCCACCGCTGTCTCCCTGGAAACAGATTTTTAAAGCCGCAGGTTTCAGTTTTCACGGGCGTGGCCGATTGGAGCAGGCACGCACGTGCGCAGCTTTAGTGTGGCCGCCAAAGCGGAGCTGCCACGCGCCTGCTTCATGCGCATCAATGGCACGCGCGGCGTGAATCTGTCTAACATAGTAAATATCGTCACCGGTTAACGTTCGGCTAAGCGCGTTAGCAGTAAGGAAACTTACATTGCAGGAGACACGTCCATCAGGTAGCAACTCATTGTATTCGATTCCAAATATCCGTTTACTCAAGTGCGAGGCAGAGAGAGCAGCATAGCGATACGACGTGAGGGACTGGAAAAATGCGCAGATCATTATTGTCTTTCTCAAGATAGATAATCGGACAGATGCACGTAATTCTTGGCCCATATCGCTGATGGCAGTATGTTGTACATTACTGGAAGATACTGAAGAACGAAAATTTCTATAAAAATGAACGTGGATTCGATAAACAGAGCAACTGCGGAATTCAGAGCATTCTGTTCTTTTTTGAACTCTAGAGCGCCGTAGAATTGATGCCAATGCTGCTTGACTTCCTAAAGACTCTCGATACAGTTCTGCGTTTTCTATTAGCGGACAAAATCCGAGGTAAAGACTGGACCAAGATTTGTCATTTGATTTAGAACTCCCTTCCAGATAGAAATCAACTTGTCACACTTAATGGGACATTCACGGTTGAAGTAAGGGCAGCTTCGGGTGTAGTCGATGGAATGTTACAGGGTCCCGACTGTTTGCACTAGAGCATAACATCAGAAGCTCGATGAGGCTGAGCTTGACGCAAATAAATGAGCGCCTACAGAGATATCCATAACTGTTCCATTAAGCTATTTGTCACAAATCGCTGGAAACCTTAACATCGTTAAAATGCCTAGAACTTATTATTCGGAATGACCTAAACTGGAATGACGGAAAGCGGATGCCAAGCAAGGATTCACTTTTTGGAATCGCACAAGGGGAGGCCACCTCGTTCGGATCACGGATTTACTCCAAACGTTGTAAACCTTTAGTAGGACAACATAATGTGCAAGTAGAAAGCCGTACTACTTGGTCGATCAGTGGCGTACCAGTGCGTTGCGACCCTATGTTATTATCACTCAAGCTCCGTAATCGATGGAACGCTGGATCAAGTCCCGTTTACATTTATCTTTTTTTAATTTATATTTCTTCTACACTAACCATATTATTAAATACATATAACATTTTAAAGTTAATGTGATTAAAAGAAATGTGTTCCTGAATTTTTACTGAATTTTCAATGTTATTTGCTTGTTTACTAACTTTTTTGGATTTCGTGCCTAAGTCGGTACCCTTATAGGATCGCTTTGTTGTCTATAAGACCAACTGTCAAAAACCACTTTTCTCAGATACGGGTAGACGTACCAAGTTCAAATTTTTCACATACTGAGGTCTCTGGTGCCTTGGCAGTGCAAAAAAACTCAAGCTTCTAAGTCAACGCAATCAACACATTTACAATGTAGAGCCAAAGAAACTGGTACACCTACCTAATACCGTGTAGGGCCCCAGCGAGCATGCAGAATGCCGCAACATGACGTGGCAAGGACTCGACTAATGTCTGAAATCATGAATCCTGCAGGGCTGTCCGTAAGTCCGTAAGAGTACGACGGGGTGGAGATCTCTTCAGAACAGCACGTTGCAAGGCATCCCATGTACGCTCAATAATGTTCATGTCTGTCAGTTTGGTGGACAAAGTAAGTGTTTAAACTCAGAAGAGTGTTCCTGGGGTCAGTTGGTGTGTGGGGTGTCGCATTGTCATGCTGGGATTGCCCAAGTCTGTCGGAATTCACAGTGGACATGAGTGGATGCAGGTGATCAGACAGGATGCTTACGTACCTGTCACCTGTCGGTGTCGTATCTAGACGTATCAGGGGTCCCATATCACTCCAAACTCACACGCCCCAAACCATTACAGAGACTCCACCAGCTTGAACAGTCCCCTGCTGACATGCAGGCTCCATGGATTCATGAGGTTGTCTCCATACCCGTACAAGTCTATCCGCTCGATACAATTTGAAACGAGACTCGTCCGACCAGGCGACATGTTTCCAGTCATCAACAGTCCGATGTCGGATTGACGAACCCAGGCGAGGCGTAAAGCTTTGTGTCGTGCAGTCATCAAGGATACACGAGTGGTCCTTCGGCTCCGAAAGCCCATATCGACGATGTTTCGTTGAATGGTTCGCACGGTGACGCTTGCTGATGACCCAGCATTGAAATCTGCAGCAGTTTGCGGAAAGGCTGCACTTCTGTCACGTTGAAAGATTCTCTTCCGTTGGCGTTGGCGTTGGTCCCGTTCTTGTCTGATCTTTTTCCGGCCGCAGCGATATCGGAGATTTGATTTTTTACCGGATTGCTGATACTGACGTCACACTCGTGAAATGGTCGTATGGGGAAAATCCCCAGCTCATCGCTACCTCGGAGATGCTGTGTTCCATTGCTCGTGCGCCGACTATAACACCACGTTCAAACTCACTTAAATCTTGATAGTCTGCCATTGTGGCAGCAGTAACCGATCTAACAACTGCACCAGACACTTGTCATATACAGGCGTAGCCGACAGCACCGGCGTATCCTGCCTGTTTACGAACCACTGTATTTGAATATGCAGGCCTATACTAGTCTTTTTGTGATTCATTGTATGTCACATACTTTATTACGCACTCATCTAAACCTGTAGGGTACTTCTCGTTGTTCTAAAATGATGAAATTTGCCAAGAAGTAGGGTTTTGCTATAGAAATTTAAGGAAAAATCCGAAAACTGTTAATTTATGATTATATTACACGAAAAGACATTTCTTTTCTCATTTACTATTCGACGTCAAACAGGAAATTAAAATAATCACTATTTCTGCGTCCAGGATAACTGGGTGACAATGGTTAAAGTCAAACATCACACAAGGAATGACTTTATTGCTCATTGTATTCAAACGTCACATCTACGTTCAGTAATCGTTCCTGGATATCAGATGATGGATAAATTCCGAAACATGTCAATGAGCAGTAAAGTCTTTCGTTGCCTGATGTTTGACTTTTACTAATGTGACTCAGTCAGGTTCAGTGGAGATTTACTAATTATAAAAATGGTCGCCTGCATCCTGCATGACTATGTCACTTTGACATTATTGAAACTAAAATATTCTCGAAAATCTTGTAATCCATGGGAACAATATCCTGTTAGTATTAATAACAGGCAAAATGGTAGAGATTCTCGGTTTCCGGAATGGATGATCCGTCTACACACATAATTAAGATTTTGGGAACAATGAGTGCACGCTAATCCCACTTGACCGCGCGCGTTTTTGTTATTACAATAAATAAGTGACTTTTATTTACATAGGCGAGTGAAACGCTTTATCAAGAGCCCTCAAACACGTTCATATTGAATTGACAACGAATGACAAACTGCTTTTCGTTGAGATGCTATTAAGACATTCGGTTGTACATCACTAGTTTTCGGCACTGATATTTACGAAAATGTTGCATTACGCATGGTTTCCATCCAAATTGGAGGAAAAAGATATTTTTTTAAAAATGAAAATGAGCTTTGTTTTTCCTTATAAACTCTGAATACTGCTAGTGCAAACGCGATAAAACGTCATTCATTCGATGTAGTAGGCCTTTTTAATTTGCTTTCTGTGTGTGCATGAAAAGTATCATCCTTCAGCTTGTAATGTCTAAAGCACATCTGACGATTAATTGTGCAACACCCTCATATGCAGGCACATTGTGACTCTCTGTATTGTTGAATAAAATTAGTTACACCTTTATATATCTGTATTTGACTTGGCATTTCCAGGCATGTCCCTCGTCCTTGAAACTAGTGTCAGCAGATCGAAGCGGCCAAGAGCAAAGCAATTCTCCGTATCTTACCCGATTCAGGTATAAAGGACTTAGGAAATCACTACATGGCCAAATTTTCAGGAAAACTTTATGCCGTTTGGCTGTCTACTTGTCGATGTTTATAAATATAGTACTTGTTGTGATAATAAAAATTAGCAAACAACGAAGTAGCACAAGAATTCAGTTAAAATTCGTGCAGATACACGTGACTTTCATCATATTACAATTCACTGTAATGGGTATGCAATAATGTGACTAGTGTTGAAAAAATAAATTAATTAAAAAACATGAGCGGGACTTGATCCAGCGATGCATCAGGTACACAGCTCGAACGCTAACCACATGACCCCCGCCATCTCGTGATAGGAGTCGCAACGCACAAGTATGTCACTGACGAGCTGAACATCACTTCTTGTTTTCTCGAAATAGCCCAAGCAGTACGCTTTAGTACTTTCACCTTATTTTGTCCTAATGGACTGTTAAAAGTGTACAAGGTTTATAGTAAATGTGTGATCCAAAAGTCTTGGCCTCCCCTTATTAAGAAAATTTAATACTTCTGCACAAGAAGTGCCTCATCAAAGACGTGTAAGACTGATTCTAGTGTACTGCTTACTAGTTAGGTACACTTAACAGTCTGGGTGAATAAAAGAGACAGAGAATAATCTACAAAAAGTCATATGTTTCGTCGCGGGATAATTTAGCATACACGAGAACTTTACGAAAATGCACAAAAATCTTCGGTGGCAGAGACAATAGGAAAGGTCACATAGATATTTAGAGAGCGAAAGTTCCAGAAAGCGTTGGGAAATACACGCTGAGGTGATAAAAATCATGGAACAGCGATATGCACCTTTACAGACGGAGGTAGTATCACGTACACAGGGTAAAAAAGGGCAGTTCCTTGGTGGAATTGTCATTTGTACTTACGTGATTCATGTGAAAAGGTTTCCGGTCTGATTATGGCAGCACGAATGGAATTAACAGACTTTGAACGCGGAATCTTAGTTGGAGATAGAAACATGGAACATTCCCATTTCGGATCCACGGTGTCAAGAGTGTGCCGAGAGTACCAAATTTGCCGCGCGGAGTGGCCGCGTGGTCTCAGGCGCCATGTAACGGATTGCGCGGCCCTTCCCGCCGGAGGTTCGAGTCCTCCCTTGGGCATGGGTGTGTGTCTTGTTCTTAGCATAAGATAGCTAAGTTAGTTAAAGTAGTTTGTAAGTCTAGGGACCGATGACCTCAGCGCCGGCCGGTGTGGCCTTGTGGTTCTAGGCGCTTCAGTCTGGAACCGCGTGACCGCTACGGTCGCAGGTTCGAATCCTGCCTCGGGCATGGACGCGTGTGATGTCCTTAGGTTAGTTAGGTTTAAGTAGTTCTAAGTTCTAGGGGACTGATGACCACAGAAGTCCCATAGCACTCAGAGCAATTTGAACCATTCGATGACCTCAGCAGTTTGGTCCCTTAGGAATTCACACACATTTGAACATTTTTTTTTGGAATACCAAATTTCAGACAGTGCCTTTCATCATGGTCAAGGCAGTCTCCGATGGCCTTCACTTAACAATCGAGAGCAGCAACATTTGTATAGAGTTGTCTGTCTTAACAGATCAGAAACGCTGCTTGAAATAACCTGGGCTCATGACCACATCAGTTGGACTCTAGACGACTGGAAAATTATGGCCTGGTCAGATGAGTCCCGATTTCAGTTGGTAAGAGTCGGGTGTTGCGCGGACCCTACGAAGCCATGGATACAAGTCGTAAACAAGGCATTGGCAAGATGGTGGTTGCTCCAGAATGGTTTGGGCTGTGTTTACATGGAATGGACTGGGTCCTCTGGTCAGACTGAACCGATGTTTGACTGGAAATGTTTTTGTTCTGCTACTTTGAGACTCCCCCCATGAACCATGGACCTTGCCGTTGGTGGGGACGCTTGCGTGCCTCAGCGATACAGATGGCCGTACCGTAGGTGCAACCACAACGGAGGGGTATCTGTTGAGAGGCCAGACAAACATGTGGTTCCTGAAGAGGGGCAGCAGCCTTTTCAGTAGTTGCAGGGGCAACAGTCTGGATGATTGACTGATCTGGCCTTGTAACATTAACCAAAACGGCCTTGCTGTGCTGGTACTGCAAACGGCTGAAAGCAAGGGGAAACTACAGCCGTCATTTTTCCCGAGGACATGCAGTTTTACTGTATGATTAAATGATGATGGCGTCCTCTTGGGTAAAATATTCCGGAGGTAAAATAGTCGTTATCAGGAGAAAGAAAACTGGCGTTCTACGGATCGGAGTGTGGAATGTCAGAGCCCTTAATCGGGCAGGTAGGCTAGAAAATTTAAAAAGGGAAATTGATAGGTTAAAGTTAGATATAGTGGGAATTAGTGAAGTTCGGTGGCAGGAGGAACAAGACTCTTGGTCAGGTGATTACAGGGTTATAAATATAAAATCAAATAGAGGTAATGCAGGAGTAGGTTTAATAATGAATAAAAAAATAGGAGTGCGGGTAAGCTACTACAAACAGCATAGTGAACGCATTATTGTGGCCAAGATAGACACAAAGCCCATGCCTACTACAGTAGTACAAGTTTATATGCCAACTAGCTCTGCAGATGAAGAAGAAATTGATGAAATGCTAACACTTGGTTCAAGAATCATAAAAGAAGGCTGTATACCTGGAAGAATCCTGGAGATACTAAAAGGTATCAGATAAATTATATAATGGTATGGTAAGACAGAGATTTAGGAACCAGGTTTTAAATTGTAAGACATTTCCAGGGGCAGATGTGGATTCTGACCACAATCTATTGGTTATGAACTGCAGATTGAAACTGAAGAAACTGCAAAAAGGTGGGAATTTAAGGAGATGGGACCTGGATAAACTGAAAGAACCAGAGGCTGTAGAGAGTTTCAGGGAGAGCATAAGGGAACAATTGACAGGAATGGGGGAAAGAAATACAGTAGAAGAAGAATGGGTAGCTCTGAGGGATGAAGTAGTGAAAGCAGCAGACGATCAAGTAGGTAAAAAGACGAGGGCTAATAGAAATCCTTGGGTAACAGAAGAAATATTGAATTTAATTGATGAAAGGAGAAAATATAAAAATGCAGTAAATGAAGCAGGCAAAAAGGAATACAAACGTCTCAAAAATGAGATCGACAGGAAGTGCAAAATGGCTAAGCAGGGATGGCTAGAGGACAAATGTAAGGATGTAGAGGCTTGTCTCACTAGGGGTAAGATAGATACTGCCTACAGGAAAGTTAAAGAGACCTTTGGAGAGAAGAGAACCACTCGTATGAATATCAAGAGCTCAGATGGCAACCCAGTTCTAAGCAAAGAAGGGAAGGCAGAAAGGTGGAAGGAGTATATAGAGGGTTTATACAAGGGCGATGTACTTGAGGACAATATTATGGAAATGGAAGAGGATGTAGATGAAGATGAAATGGGAAATAAGATACTGCGTGAAGAGTTTGACAGAGCACTGAAAGACCTGAGTCGAAACAAGGCCCCGGGAGTACACAACATTCCATTAGAACTACTGATGGCCTTGGGAGAGCCAGTCATGACAGAACTCTACCATCTGGTGAGCAAGATGTATGAGACAGGCGAAATACCCACAGACTTCAAGAGGAATATAATAATTCCAATCCCAAAGAAAGCAGGCGTTGACAGATGTGAAAATTACCGAACTATCAGTTTAATAAGTCACAGCTGCAAAATACTAACGCGAATTCTTTACAGACGAATGGAAAAACTGGTAGAAGCCGACCTCGAGGAAGATCAGTTTGGATTCCGTAGAAATGTTGGAACACGTGAGGCAATACTAACCTTACGACTTATCTTAGAAGAAAGATTAAGAAAAGGCAAACCTACGTTTCTAGCATTTGTAGACTTAGAGAAAGCTTTTGACAACGTTAACTGGAATACTCTCTTTCAAATTCTGAAGGTGGCAGGGGTAAAATACAGGGAGCGAAAGGCTATTTACAATTTGTACAGAAACCAGATGGCAGTTATAAGAGTCGAGGGGCATGAAAGGGAAGCAGTGGTTGGGAAAGGAGTGAGAGAGGGTTGTAGCCTCTCCCCGATGTTATTCAATCTGTATACTGAGCAAGCAGTAAAGGAAACAAAAGAAAAATTCGGAGCAGGAATTAAAATTCATTGAGAAGAAGTAAAAACTTTGAGGTTCGCCGATGACATTGTAATTCTGTCAGAGACAGCAAAGGACTTTGAAGAGCAGTTGAACGGAATGGACAGTGTCTTGAAAGGAGGATATAAGATGAACATCAACAAAAGCAAAACGAGGATAATGGAAGGTAGTCAAATTAAATCGGGTGTTGCTGAGGGGATTAGATTAGGAAATGAGACACTTAAAGTAGTAAAGGAGTTTTGCTATTTAGGGAACAAAATAACTGATGATGGTCGAAGTAGAGAGGATATAAAATGTAGACTTGCAATGGCAAGGAAATCGTTCCTGAAGAAGAGAAATTTGTTAACATCGAGTATAGATTTAAGTGTCAGGAAGTCGTTTCTGAAAGTATTTGTATGGAGTGTAGCCATGTATGGAAGTGAAACATGGACGATAACTAGTTTGGAAAAGAAGAGAATAGATGCTTTTGAAATGTGGTGCTACAGAAGAATGCTGAAGATAAGGTGGGTAGATCACGTAACTAATGAGGTGGTATTGAATAGGATTGGGGAGAAGAGAAGTTTGTGGCACAACTTGACTAGAAGATGGGATTGGTTGGTAGGGTATGTTTTGAGGCATCAAGGGATCACAAATTTAGCATTGGAGGGCAGCGTGGAGGGTAAAAATCGTAGAGGGAGACCAAGAGATGAATACACGAAGCAGATTCAGAAGGATGTAGGCTGCAGTAGGTACTGGGAGATGAAGAAGCTTGGACAGGATACAGTAGCATGGAGAGCTGCATCAAACCAGTCTCAGGACTGAAGACCACAACAACAACAACAACTTTGAGACTATTTGCTGCCATTCATGCACATCATGTTCCCAAACGAGGATGGAATTTTTATGGATGACAATTTGTCATGTCGCCGGAGCACAGCTTTTCACGACTGGACAATTTGAGCGAATGATTTCACCACCCAGATCGCCTGACATGAACCCTATCGAATTGGTTCCCAAGTATGTGAGTGGCTCGAGGACTTCTTAAATAATAGAACCCAGACGTAGTCCTCGATGTTGAGTGTTCATCGGAGGTGAGAGTATCATCTGGAGTGCCCCAGGGAAGTGTGGTAGGTACGCCGTTGTTTTCTATCTACATAAATGATCTTTTGGATAGGGTGGATAGCAATGTGCGGCTGTTTGCTGATGATGCTGTGGTGTACGGGAAGGTCTCGTCGTTGAGTGACTGTAGGAGGATACAAGATGACTTGGACAGGATTTGTGATTGGTGTAAAGAATGACAGCTAACGCTAAATATAGATAAATGTAAATCAATGCAGATGAATAGGAAAAAGAATCCCGTAATATTTGAATACTCCATTAGTAGTGTAGCGCTTGACACAGTCACGTCGTTAAAATATTTGGGTGTAACATTGCAAAGCGATATGAAGTGGGACAAGCATGTAATGGCAGTTGTGAGGAAGGCGGATAGTCGTATTCGGTTCATTGGTACAATTTTGGGAAGATGTGGTTCATCTGTAAAGGAGACCGCTTATAAAACACTAATACGACCTACTCTTCAGTACTGCTCGAGCGTTTGGGATCGCTATGAGGTCGGATTGAGGGAGGACATACAAGCAATTCAGAGGCGGGTTGCTAGATTTGTTACTGGTAGGTTTGATCATCATGCCAGTGTTACGGAAATGCTTCAGGAACTCGGGTGGGAGTCTCTAGAGGAAAGGAGGCGCTCTTTTCGTGAATCGCTACTGAGGAAATTTAGAGAACCAGCATTTGAGGCTGACTGCAGTATAATTTAGCTGCCGCCAACGTACATTTCGCGGAAAG
Source organism: Schistocerca nitens (assembly GCF_023898315.1). Taxonomy (NCBI): domain Eukaryota; kingdom Metazoa; phylum Arthropoda; class Insecta; order Orthoptera; family Acrididae; genus Schistocerca; species Schistocerca nitens. The sequence continues at coordinate 109,332,155 of NC_064615.1, forward strand.
ACCACAAACATAAGATAAGAGAGATTAGGGCTCGTACAGAGGCATATAGGCAGTCATTTTTCCCTCGTTCTGTTTGGGAGTGGAACAGGGAGAGAAGATGCTAGTTGCGGTACGAGGGACCCTCCGCCACGCACCGTATGGTGGATTGCGCAGTATGTATGTAGATGTAGATGTAGATATACGGGACATAATCAACCAGTTTTTCAGAAATTGTAATCATTGCTGTACATGTACATCACGTCTACCGATTTCCGTCCTACGCGGGTAACTCCGTGGTGCATCGCTTTATTTGTTTAATTTTTTTGTGTATTTAGAAAGGTTGGTTATAAAGAAAATCTTGCAGTGAGTTAGATATTAACATTACGACGTCTCAAAATCTACGTCAATTGTCACGGTTTAGGCCCGAGGACCTACGGATTTTTACGGGATAGGTACATACTATGAGTTGATAATAACATATGAGTCTTTCATTTCCCTGAGTCCGCTGCTCGTGGCCTTGCGGTAGCGTTCTCGCTTCCCGCGCACGGGGTTCCGGGTTCGATTCCCGGCTGGGACAGGGATTTTCTCTGCCTCGTGATGACTGGGTGTTGTGTGTTCTTCATCATCAGTTCATCATCATTGACTCGCAAGTCGCCGAAGTGGCGTCAACTAAAAAGGACTTGCAATACGGCGGCCGAACTTCCTCGCATGGGGCTTCCCGGCCATCAATGCCATAGGATCATTTCATTTCATTTCCCTGAGAAAGTCAGATACAAATTATATGGCATTAAAACCGATCTTCACAAGGTAATTGTAATATTATGAGAGGACGACGATGAAAGTTAGCTGGCTACGAGGAAACTATAAGCAAGTAGCGGGTTTGGTGCGGCGTCTGCCTTCTAGGTAATCTATTTTAACACGTCTAATAATCTCGAGAACATATAAAACGTTTATGAACAGCATACTGCCTCTCCCCAGAACCTCTTTGTAGTTCATCTGCCGCTCTCGAACCCCAGAGTTAGTAACTTGGAGCTCTTTCAAGTTCCACAAACTCTATCCTCCTCTCAGCACATTTTTCCTCCTCTGCATTAACACCGAAGTCGCCATCAACGACGGTCAAATGGAACACGAACAGCACGCAACATACCATCACAACATACCACCACATACACATACCAGCGCAGTGTATTCAATAGACATGAACTGTTTCAACATCATACAGCAACACTGTCATGGAGTATTGAGCATTGCAACATACTAATGTCTTCAATGAAAGCCCTAACAATAAGGCAACCTACCCATCACAAATTACTTTCCCGTCTCCCCTCTGCTTCCCATCTCCCACAGAAAATCATCCATCACAATAGTCGCAGAAAAAGGTTAGAACAGAAGTTACCCATAACACTCAATAAATCTAAAATACATGATAAATTAACGCCTGATATTTTACCCAAAAAGTAAAACTGAACCTCCAGTTTCCCAATGGAAATTGTACCTCTGATCTTGTAGGAAGCGGGAGAGGTGAGTGGTAAGGTGCTTGGCACATTAGATCCAAAAATGGTTCAAATGGCCCTGAGCACTATGGGACTTAACTTTTGAGGTCATCAGTCCCCTTGAACTACTTAAACCTAACAAACCTACAGACATCACACACATCCATGCCCGAGGCAGGATTCGAACCTGCGACCGTAGCGGTCGCGCGGTCCCAGACTGCAGCGCCTAGAGCCGTTCGGCTCTCCGTGCTACTCTGTCCTGTGCAAGCTTCTTCATCTCCCAGTACCTACTGCAACCTACATCCTTCTGAATATGCTTAGTGTATTCATCTCTTGGTCTCCCTCTACGATTTTTACCCTCCACGCTGCCCTCCAATGCTAAATTTGTGATCCCTTGATGCCTCAAAATATGTCATACCAACCGATCCCTTCTTCTAGTCATGTTGTGCCACAAACTTCTCTTCTCCCCAATCCTATTCAATACCTCCTCATTAGTTACGTGATCTACCCACCTTATCTTCAGCATTCTTCTGTAGCACCACATTTCGAAAGCTTCTATTCTCTTGTTGTCCAAACAGCTTATCGTCCATGTTTCACTTCCATACATGGCTACACTCCATACAAATACTTTCAGAAACGACTTCCTGACACTTAAATCTATACTCGATGTTAACAAATTTCTCTTCTTCAGAAACGCTTTCCTTGCCATTGCCAGTCTACATTTTATATCCTCTCTACTTCGACCATCATCAGTTACTTTGCTCCCTAAATAGCAAAACTCCTTTACTACTTTAAGTGTCTCATTTCCTAATCTAATTCCCTCAGCATCACCCGATTTAATTTGACTACATTCCATTATCCTCGTTTTGCTTTTGTTGATGTTCATCTTATATCCTCCTTTCAAGACACTGTCCATTCCGTTCAACTGCTCTTCCAAGTCCTTTGCTGTCTCTGACAGAATTACAATGTCATCGGCGAACCTCAAAGTTTTTACTACATCTCCATGAATTTTAATACCTACTCCGAATTTTTCTTTTGTTTCCTTTACTGCTTGCTCAGTATACAGATTGAATAACATCGGGGAGAGGCTACAACCCTCTCTCACTCCCTTCCCAACCACTGCTTCACTTTCATGCCCCTCGACTCTTATAACTCCCATCTGGTTTCTGTACAAATTGTAAATAGCCTTTCGCTCCCTGTATTTTACCCCTGCCACCTTTAGAATGTGAAAGAGAGTATTCCAGTCAACATTGTCAAAAGCTTTCTCTAAGTCTACAAATGCTAGAAACGTAGGTTTGCCTTTTCTTAATCTTTCTTCTAAGATAAGTCGTAAGGTTAGTATTGCCTCACGTGTTCCAACATTTCTACGGAATCCAAACTGATCTTCCCCGAGGTCGACTTCTACCAGTTTTTCCTTTCGTCTGTAAAGAATTCACGTTAGTATTTTGCAGCTGTGACTTATTAAACTGATAGTTCGGCAATTTTCACATCTGTCAACACCTGCTTTCTTTGGGATTGTAATTATTATATTCTTCTTGAAGTATGAGGGTATTTCACGTGTCTCATACATCCTGCTCACCAGATGGTAGAGTTTTGTCAGGACTGGCTCCCCCAAGGCCGTCAGTAGTTCTAATGGACTGTTGTCTACTCCCGGGGCCTTTTTTCACTCAGGTCTTTCAGTGCTCTGTCAAACTCTTCACGCAGTGTCGTATCTCCCATTTCATCTTCATCTACATCCTCTTCCATTTCCATAATATTGTCCTCAAGTACATCGCCCTTGTATAAACCCTCTATATACTCCTTCCACCTTTCTGCCTTCCCTTCGTTGCTTAGAACTGGGTTGCCATCTGAGCTCTTGATATTCATACGAGTGGTTCTCTTCTCTCCAAAGGTCTCTTTAACTTTACTGTAGGCAGTATCTATCTTACCCCTAGTGAGACAAGCCTCTACATCCTTACATTTGTCCTCTAGCCATCCCTGCTTAGCCATTTTGCACTTCCTGTCGATCTCATTTTTGAGACGTTTGTATTCCTTTTTGCCTGCTTCATTTACTGCATTTTTATATTTTCTCCTTTCATCAATTAAATTCAATATTTCTTCTGTTACCCAAGGATTTCTATTAGCCCTCGTCTTTTTACCTACTTGATCGTCTGCTGCTTTCACTACTTCATCCCTCAGAGCTACCCATTCTTCTTCTACTGTATTTCTTTCCCCCATTCCTGTCAATTGTTCCCTTATGCTCTCCCTGAAACTCTATACAGCCTCTGGTTCTTTCAGTTTATCCAGGTCCCATCTCCTTAAATTCCCACCTTTTTGCATTTTCTTCAGTTTCAATCTGCAGTTCATAACCAATAGATTGTGGTCAGAATCCACATCTGCCCCTGGAAATGTCTTACAATTTAAAACCTGGTTCCTAAATCTCTGTCTTACCATACCATTATATAATTTATCTGATACCTTTTAGTATCTCCAGGATTCTTCCAGGTATACAGCCTTCTTTTATGATTCTTGAACCAAGTGTTAGCTATGATTAATTTATGCTCTGTGCAAAATTCTACAAGGCGGCTTCCTCTTTCATTTCTTATCCCCAATCCATATTCACCTACTACGTTTCCTTCTCTCCCTTTTCCTACTGACGAATTCCAGTCACCCATGACTATTAAATTTTCGTCTCTCTTCACTACCTGAATAATTTCTTTTATCTCGTCATACATTTCATCAATTTCTTCTTCATCTGCAGAGCTAGTTGGCATATAAACTTTTACTACTGTAGTAGGCATGGGCTTTGTGTCTATCTTGGCCACAATAATGCGTTCACTATGCTGTTTGTAGTAGCTAACCCGCATTCCTATTTTTTTATTCATTATTAAACCTACTCCTGCATTACCCCTATTTGATTCTGTATTTATAACCCTGTAATCACCTGACCAAAAGTCTTCTGCCTCCTGCCACCGAACGTCACTAATTCCCACTATATCTAACTTGAACCTATCCATTTCCCTTTTTAAATTTTCTAACCTACCTGCCAGATTAAGGGATCTGACATTCCACGCTCCGATCCGTAGAATGCCAGTTTTCTTTCTCCTGATAACGACGTCCTCTTGAGTAGTCCCCGCCCGGAAATCCGAATGGGGGTCTATTTTACCTCCGGAATATTTTACCCAAGAGGACGCCATCATCATTTAATCATACAGTAAAGCTGCATGTCCTCGGGAAAAATTACGGCTGTAGTTTCCCCTTGCTTTCAGCCGTTCGCAGTACCATCACAGCAAGGCCGTTTTGGTTAGTGTTACAAGGCCAGATCAGTCAATCATCCAGATTGTTGCTCCTGCAACTACTGAAAGGGCTGCTGCCCCTCTTCAGGAACCACATGTTTGTCTGGCCTCTCAACAGATACCCCTCCGTTGTGGTTGCACCTACGGTACGGCCATCTGTATCGCTGAGGCACGCAAGCCTCCCCACCAACCGCAAGGTCCATGGTTCTTGGGGGGGGGGGGGGGGGTACGTGACGTTACCAACATAAAAACCTAAACAGCCTACTTACAACTCATATCCGTAAATGATTACTGCTCGAGTGTTTATCAGGTTCAGAGATACAGAGATTAATCGAGAAATTACAACAAGGCTTCACAATAAGTGTCATACATTTACTATATAATATATGTGTGTTTGGTATTTTCAGGAATTACAATCTTTCTAACTTCTCATATTCTTATATTTCATTCTTAGTTTCTCATATTTTGCTCTTACGTTTATTCCTTCGGAAGATTCGTTGCGTTTCTTTAGACGATTACCTTGGGCCGTCCGTAGAAACATTCAAAACATAAAAATTCCGAACACTGCGAGCATTGCGGGAAGACAGGTTTGCAACAGTGACATTTCTTCATATGAATCTCATTCGGCAGTGAAACATCGTTAGCACTGCTTACGATCTCATGCGGTGGCAATATATTTTCAGCAAATCACACATAACGGATCACTTTACCGAAAACTCGAACATGCATTTGTTGATGAATCAAGATACACTACGGGAATTTCTTAAAAAAACAATTTGACATAGTTTTCTCATTCATTTTTTTTCCCTTTTTTCTTTATTAAATTCATTTAGTAGGCGCATAAAGACAACGTTATTTCAGTATACATTGGAAAACGTTGGTGTAGTTATCTTCTACGGACACGGGCAGATATATAATGAAATGAAATGACCGTTTGGCATTGTTGGCCGGGAGGTCGCATCTGGGTTTGGCCGCCCAGTGCAAGTCTTAGTTCAGTCGGCGCCTCACTGGGCGACTTGTGGCCGGTGATGAGGATTATATGATGAGGACAACAACACCCAGTCCAGCAGAGGAGAAAATGTCCAACCCGGCCAGGAACTGAACCCGGGCCCAGTGCACGGGAGATAGGCACGGTACCACCCAGCTAAGCAGGCGGACGGCTAGATAGATGAAAAGCAAAAATATACGTAATAATCTGGTTTCGAAAACGGGGCGCAAAATTATAAAGCCGTGGTGGTAGCCACTACACCACCTCGTCCTTTGAACGAATTACCCGCTAAAAGGCACTTAAAGTACCTCGAAAAGTTTAACCATCGTTTTCTCAGAAACGTTCGAGTATATACGGATAAGTCGACACCCGTTTTCGTTTATTTTGATTCCTCTTGCACTTAGCCAAGTTGATGAAAAATCAGTTTATGGCATTACCGTGTTCTTCTCGTAAGTCTGTTCCCTCATCCTCGTCCTATCAAATCATCTGTACTTCCCCCTGTGTTGTACGCATTACTAATAACCCACTTCCCATGGCCCAAGGTGGACTTGGTATTAGCCAGCTGGGAAACATCTCTGACGACAGCCATTTCACTACAGTCCCACCGAGCATCTCATGTTTAAACGATCTTGAGTAAGTTAACTATTTTCTACGCCACTACGCAGTGTGTAACAGAATGATATCCAAAAAACTAGCGAGTTTGTTGAGGTTTCCTTGAGGAACAAACTGAGACTAGGACCCAATGTCCAGAAACATTATCCACCTACGATGTGTCGCAGTTACAGAAGCCAAAGACAATCGCTAAGCCATCACTTCGGCAATAATTGTTAGTTTGCACGACAACGGAACATAGGTGAACTAACTTTTCGTAACTGGTCTAACGGCGTTCGGGTCACTGGACGGCATCGAACGCGTCCGCGCCTATCACAACACACCTTCCAGTCACTCAGTACATAAACTCGTCTGTGTAAGTGGTTGCCTCGCACCAGGTTTTAACCCCTACGACCTTAGTACTCTGCACTGTTATTGGATGTGCTCGGACGTGGGTTCCTAGCCCCCATTTTTCCCTCAAGAGATCCTCCACAGCCCTCGAAGTTTGTTGGTATCGTTTTATTACGTCCTGTATAAATTCGATCCCATCATACGACGCTCATAATTTCTTCTCTCATATAAAGTGTAACATTCCCACCAGCATTCTACTGTAGATCCACAGCCGGTCACTAGAAGCCTTCCTAAGAGACAATCTCAATTCCTTCCGAACTGACTATGCAAATGTAGACGAGATGTGGCTCAAATTCAAAGATATAGTAGCAACAGCAATTGAGACATTCATACCTCATAAATTGGTAAGAGATGGAACTGATCCCCCGTGGTACACAAAACAGGTCCGAACTCTGTTGCAGAGGCAACGGAAAAAGCATGCGAAGTTCAGAAGAACGCGAAATCCCGAAGATTGGCTAAAATTTACAGACGCGCGAAATTTGGCACGGACTTCAATGCGAGATGCCTTTAATGGGTTCCACAACGAAAGATTGTGTCGAAATTTGGTAGAAAATCCGAAGAAATTCTGGTCGTATGTAAAGTACACAAGCGGCAAGACGCAGTCAATACCTTCGCTGCGCAGTGCCGATGGTACTGTTACCGACGACTGTGCCGCTAAAGCGGAGTTATTGAACGCATTTTTCCGAAATTCCTTCACCAGGGAAGATTAATGGAATGTTCCAGAATTTGAAACACGAACAGCTGCTAGCATGAGTTTTTTAGAAGTAGATACCTTAGGGGTTGCGAAGCAACTCAAATCGCTTGATACGGGCAAGTCTTCAGGTCCAGATTGTATACCGATTAGGTTCCTTTCAGATTACGCTGATACAATAGCTCCCTACTTAGCACCCATATACAACCACTCGCTCACCGATAGATCCGTACCTACAGACTGGAAAATTGCGCAGGTCGCACCAGTGTTTAAGAAGGGTAGTAGGAGTAATCCATCTAACTACAGACCTATATCATTGACGTCGGTTTGCAGTAGGGTTTTGGAGCATATACTGTATTAAAACATTATGAATCACCTCGAAGGGAACGATCTATTGATACGTAATTAGCACATCGTTCTTGTACAACGCAGCTAGCTCTTTATTCGCACGAAGTAATGGCCGCTATCGACAGGGGGTCTCAAGTTGATTCCGTATTTCTAGATTTCCGGAAAGCTTTTGACACCGTTCCTCACAAGCGAGTTCTAATCAAGCTGCGGGCCTATGGGGTATCGTCTCAGTTGTGCGACTGGATTCGTGATTTCCTGTCAGGAAGGTCGCAGTTCGTAGTAATAGACGGCAAATCATCGAGAAAAACTGAAGTGATCTCAGGTGTTCCCCAGGGAAGCGTCCTGGGACCTCTGCTGTTCCTGATCTATATAAATGACCGGGGTGACAATCTGAGCAGTTCTCTTAGGTTGTGCTGTAATTTACCGTCTAGTAAGGTCATCCGAAGACCAGTATAAGTTGCAAAGCGATTTAGAAAAGATTGCTGTATGGTGTGGCAGGTGGCAGTTGACGCTAAATAACGAAAAGTGTGAGGTGATCCACATGAGTTCCAAAATAAATCCGTTGGAATTCGATTACTCGATAAATAGTACAATTCTCAAAGCTGTCAATTCAACTAAGTACCTGAGTGTTAAAATTACGAACAACTTCAGTTGGAAAGACCACATAGATAATATTGTGGGGAAGGCGAGCCAAAGGTTGCGTTTCATTGGCAGGACACTTAGAAGATGCAACAAGTCCACTAAAGAGACAGCTTACACTACAATCGTTCGTCCTCTGTTAGAATACTGCTGCGCGGTGTGGGATCCTTACCAGGTGGGATTGACGGAGGACATCGAAAGGGTGCAAAAAAGGGCAGCTCGTTTTGTATTATCACGTAATAGGGGAGTGAGTGTGGCAGATATGATATGCGAGTTGGGATGGAAGTCATGAAAGCAAAGACGTTTTTCGTCGCGGCGAGATCTATTTACGAAATTTCAGTCACCAACTTTCTCTTCCGAATGCGAAAATAATTTGTTGAGCCCAACCTACATAGGTAGGAACGATCATCTAAATGAAATAAGAGAAATCAGAGCTCGAACAGAGAGGTTTAGGTGTTCGTTTTTCCCGCGCGCTGTTCGGGAGTGGAATGGTAGAAAGATAGTATGATTGTGGTTCGATGAACCCTCTGCCAAGCACTTAAATGTGAATTGCAATGTAGATGTAGATGTAGATGCCTCCAGAACGATGGCACTTACAGTCTACAAGGTGACGTAGTACCTATGCACAGCCAAACTACTCTGTAAGAAATTCCGCCCTAAATGTTGTCTTAGCACCTCCTTGCCGAATTGCGTATATTTCTAGGGAGGACCTTGGCCCAGTTTGAAATGAGCACTTATTATTCAATATATCCTACATAAGGCCTCACGTCAGCTCCTCTATATTTGCTGTCAAATCTGAATTCACACAAAACTGCTCCGACACCAAATGAAAGGCTTGTTCTGGATACATACATAACCAAACTGAACACAAACTCTTAACCGCCTAATAGTTCTCATGTCACTTCCTATTCGAACACTACTACTTTTCTTTGCAAGTCCCATTGATTACCGCATCCATTTCTTCTGATGCCTCACAGATATACTCACACCCCACCGACAAATAAAGACATGTTATAGACTACTAAATCCAAATAAATGCTGGGACAGGTACTGAAATACATGTCTTACTTCTACACAGTCCATTAATTCCTCTAAGTGCGTTCTCGCTTCCCACGGACGGGGTCCCGAGTTCGATTCCCGGCGGGGTCAGGGATTTTTCCTGCCTCGAGATGACTGGGTGTTGTTGTGTCGTCTTCATCATCATCTTTCATCCCCATTACGGTCCGAGGAAGGCAATGGCGAACCACCTCAACTAGGACCTTGCCTAGTAAGCGGTGCGGGTGTCCCGCATCGTCCCCTACGCTCTGTCAATGAGTATGGGACTTAATCATCATCATCCCAAAAATCTAAGTACAGAGCGAACCACTCTCCCTCTGACACTTTTAAAATAATTGATCAACCTCATTTCCATTACTTCTCACTCCTTTTAGTCCATGAACACAGAGGCATCTCTGTCCTGCCTGTTGCTCCTTGCTTCCAGTACCAATAAGCCACAGAAAGACCTTTACGCATCAATCACAGCACATCAAGAAAATGCTCAAAAATGAATCAACTTTCGCTTTAATAAAAAACGTAACTCCCTCCGAACAGTCCTTGAAGAGCCCAATGGTACCGAGCGGCCGCCTTGTCATCCTCAGCTCACAGGCGTTACTGGATGCAGAGATGGAGGGGCATGTGGTCAGCACACCGCTCTCCCGGCCGTCTGTCGGTTTACGAGACCGGAGCCGCTACTTCTCAGTCAGGCAGCTCCTCAGTTTGCCTCACAAGGGTTGAGTGCACTCCGCTTGCCAACAGCGCTCGGCAGGCCGGATGGTCACCCATCCGAGTCCTAGCCCAGCCCGACAGCGCTTAACTACGGTGATCTGACGGCAACCGGTATTACCACTGCGGCAAGGCCGTTGGCTTCGCTTTTGCATTAACTATGTACACCTGAAAGAAACTCTTTCATTTCTTGAAGTTCTTCCGACTTAACGCGAAGTGATACTTCACACAGGCTAATTTTCTGAGTCGTGGAAAGCCCTTCCGCTTTTTATTAAGTTTGTCTTGGAATTTAGAAAAGTCTCCCAACCCAATCTCTACAAATTTCATTCATAAACACCATAACATGCGTCTGTCCCATTACGTTAACCCAAGACATTTCCGTCTCAACTTTTCTTCACACGCCTAATTCCTGTACCCCACTCTTTGTAGCACTAAATCAAAAATCATTAAGCAGCAGTTTTTTGCATCTTGATATTCAAAAGGCTACAACAAGAAAGGGCGTTCCGGTCTCCTTTTCACATTCAGGATCCATGCATTTCCAATATGCAATGCCTCCCTTATTGCATTTTTTTGTGTCACATCACCCACACTATCTGACCAGAAATAACACCAACTCTTCTATCTTCCATATAACTGGAGGTATGACCAAGAGCCGGCCTGGGTGGCCGAGCGCTTCTAGGCTCTTCAGTCTGGAACCGCGCTACCGTTACGGTCGCAGGTTCGAATCCTACCTCGGGCATGGATGTGTGTGATGTCCTTAGGTTAGTTAGGTTTAAGTAGTTCTAAGCTCTAGGGGATTGATGACCTCAGATGTTAAGTCCCATAGTGCTCAGAGCCATTTGAACCATTTTATGTCCAAGACACTGTTTTCTCTCTTATATATGCTCCACATTGTTGATATGCCCAAATGTCACTTCTCATCCATCTCGTATCCACCTTTCCTACCATCGTCTTACACCTATATTTTTAGCTTCAGGTCCATTTCATCTGGTTCGCCTCCTGGTGTAATCAGATTCACATTAGGGTGAGTCTTTCGTTGACACAGGCAATAATTACCGTACCAACTACCTGCTGTTCCCACTTCACTTCACCATGCCTATTCAGAGACCCCGAAAAAATGTTTTCCAGTAAACTAAAATGGATTTCTTACGTATTAACAATGGAGGTTAAAGCCTACAATAGATTAAACCCCCAATTGGCTGAATATTTGGATTTTGTACATATATTACTCTCCACTCCTACAAAACGTTAATCCAGCCTATCATCTACTTTGTTTATGTCGTGTTATTTTCCGCTCCACCAAAATGCTATAACTCTTACAAACCCTTGAACGTAATGCAACCGGGCCCACATGCTTACGTTCTCCCTAACTGAGCCTGTTACACAATATATTTTTTCGATTGTAAGTCAGTTTATTCTTTTCTTCTTCTTCCTTTCTTCCTAAGCTAGGCCTATTTCCTTCGGTACCCCTCAGGCTAGCTGAGGTGGTCGCACCATCTTTTACTTGGATAAACAATATTTCTTTTACCAGCTGGTAATCTATTTCTTAAGTTTTTCACAATCTTCTGTTCATCCATCCTGTCCATTTATTCGTTCCATTCATGCTTTCTCTTATGTACTCACTCATTAATGGAATCCACTTTACATCCGTTTGCAATGCTTTCACTTCCCTATCTCGCAGTGTCTTCCCTGTAATCCTTCGCAGAATTTCATTTCAGCGGTTTCCAAAAGTCTTTTTGGTTTGAATGTTCCCAGTCTTTTCCAAGCATTGCATGTCGTAACTGATCGCACTACTGTTTTACATATTCTTGGCTCTGCATCTTTTCCTATACGCTTGTTTTTCAAACTAGTATCATTTGAACACCATGCCATTTTATTGCTTTGTTAATTGTTCTCTAACTTCTTTTCCGACATTTGTCCTGCCTGACAGTTCAATATAAAGATGTTTAAGTATAATTACCCATTGAATTTTTCCATCTATTTCCAGTTTGCATCTAAGGGCACCTAAGGGCTAAATTAATTTCTGTCCTCGATTAATTACGAAGTAATCTGAAGCATGAGTTTCGCGGCTTCGTCACAGGCTGTAGTAAAAGCGGAAGAATACCAGACGAAATAACAGCGACCTATATAATCAGACCCCCCCCCCCCCCCATGAACCATGGACGTTGCCGTTGGTGGGGAGGCTTGCGTGCCTTAGCGTTACAGATAGCCGTACCGTAGGTACAGCCACAACGGAGGGGTATCTGTTGAGAGGCCAGACAAACGTGTGGTTCCTGAAGAGGGGTAGCAGTCTTTTCAGTAGTTGCAAGGGCAACAGTCTGGATGATTGACTGATCTGGCCTTGTAACAATAACCAAAACGGCCTTGCTGTGCTGGTACTGCGAACGGCTGAAAGCAAGGGGAAACTACGGCCGTAATTTTTCCCGAGGGCATGCAGCTTTACTGTATGATTTGAAACGTCACTTTTAAACAATTATACACGACTGTGCTTAAACTGACACACAATATTTTGTTAGCGCAACGCAATCAGACTTTCAATAATCTCTACAAGAGAACGGCCCTGACTAACATTAACCTGTACTTTTCACAAATCACTTACCTCACAAAAATCTTGGTTACTCCCCCTACTGCAATACAGCCAGCGCCACTACTGCCAGCTAAATAAAAGATTCAAACTATGGAAGGCACTAACTACTGATAGGGATAGTTAGCAAATGAAAGATATTAATAGAGAACAAACAATGTATTTACCTTGATATATATATATATATATATATATATATATATATATATATATATATATATATATATATATATATAGCAGTTCAAGACAAATTTCAAAACTCCGCCATCTCTCTCCCCACATCCACCACTGCTGGCGGCTCACCTCCAACTGCGCAACGCTACGCGCTGTTCACAGCCAGCTGCCTAACACTACAATGGCGAGTATTACAACAATGCAAAGCAGCCACAGACTGCACACAGCACAGCCAGTGATTTTCATACAGAGGTGGCGTTACCAAAAAAAACCTAAACAGCCTACTTACATAGTCCCCATGCTCCCCACAAAAAGTTTTACAAATTTTTTTGGGCACTGGCCAATACATATTTGTTAAAATTTTTTCACAATTACAATAACAAAGAAATCAAATGCACACACTTATTGATACAATGTTGGTCAAAAGCTAAAATTTTCTCACAGTCCATAAAGACAGTCCTGATCATTCATCACATTGCAGTGTTTTTCTCAAAGTCTGAGGAGTAAAAGAAAATCCACACGGAAGTAGTGGATTTCCATGCAGTCTTGAAGAAGTAGCGTTGTCCTTCCAATGGAAAGAACTTTAAGAGTTATGAAATGTGTGTATATGCGTGAATGTATCACAATGCTGGCGAAAATTTTTTGGACGCTGTTATATTTATAGGATTTTGTTTCTACAGATTTGTAACCCAAATTCTTGACCTGTGAAATATATTTATATGAGACTGTCACTGTAGCGGAAACTGGTGTCATAAATATTTCGGAAAGAAAGTTCAGTGACCACCTGTACGTAATGCGTCGTGGGCACCCAGCTCAGCGGCCAGGTGGGTCAGACGTCTGGAGAAAAAGCCATTATTGCGAGCCCTTTCCAGCGGCACAGGTAGGAAAAAAAAAGAGAGGCCATTATCCTCGCTATTGACGTTCCTTTGTAGAGAGCATCGCAAAAACGACACAGTCGAACTTGAAAACATATGTTGACACTGTGGAGCTCTTAATTTATGATATTTACAGAAATGCCTAATGAAATGACGAGAAATATTTTTACATCTGCACACCTGATTATGACAAGCGTCTTTCTACGAGAGGGGGTACACGCCTACTTTGTGTACTATGTGTGTGGCTAGCACAAGGAGCCCTAGCTAATATGGTATTTGCTTATACAACTTTACACATCGGTACCATATTTCTCTAACACAGAATTACACAGCTATCTGATCATTTAACAGAGAAACAAACATTTTTTTATTACATCAGTGACACATGTTTACGCAATTTCACTGTTGGGTAATTTCACACTTATGAAATTGTATTTTGTCTGTACTTTGTAAACTGTTCATATTTTTTAGGAACCATTGTGATACTATGAGAGCTTTGAATGAGGTATTTGGTATGGGATCATGATTTTTAAAGTACGTTTGAGGTAGATGACACTATTGAAATGAGCAGAGAATTTTTTTAGGTTGTGGTATTATTGCAGAAAGCTACGACGTTTTTCAGATTTGACTGAGGTGTTTTGATGTTATTTTTATGACGACGATGTGTATTATGCTGTTGAGGTATGTTTATGATTAATAAGCTGATGTTATATGAAGAATTTGAGTATGCTATGCATTTGTTAAGATGAAATATTGAAGAAATGTCGATGAATATGTATATGTGTAATAAAGTAAGGAGTAATGAACAGTGGTTAGGGTCTCTGATATGTGAAAAAGGATGTTGGAAACCAAGAATCATACTTTAAGAGTTATGAAATGTGTGTAAATGCGTGAATGTATCACAATGCCGGCGAAAATTTTTTTGGACACTGTTATATTCATAGGATTTTGTTTCTACACATTTGCAACGTAAATTCTCGACCTGTGAAATTTTTATATGAGACTGTCACTGTAGCGGAAACTGCTGTCGTAAATATTTCCGTAAGAAAGTTAAGTGACCACCTGCACGTGCGTCGTCGGCACACAGCTGTGTCAGACACCTGGAGAACAAGCCATTAGGGTGTTCCTTTCCGGAAGCACAGGTAGAAAAAAAAAGGGAGGCCTTTATCCTCGCGTTTGACATACCTTTGTAGAAAGCACCGCAAACACGACACGCTTACATCTGCACACCTGATTATGACAAGCGTCTTTCTCTAGAATTGAGGGAATTTTACTGCGTTATGAAATGCCATATGGCTAATGAATGATGTTTCATGCCATCCTTTGTACATATTTGCTCATTTTCTTCAATATCTAGTTTCTAGCTGCACTGCAGCATTGGTTAAAATAAAATTTAATATATGTACTAATATAGTTATTTTATGCCTACATATCCAGTCAATAAGAAATTTATGATTTACTTCCAAGAAAACGAGGGCACATAAATAGACATTTCCATTCACAGGAATTGCATAAATAATTTCTTTACGATTTGGTAACTTATCTGCTAGTGTAAGTTCTCGTGATGCATCACTCTAGTGTTAAGATGTGACATAGGTATTAGACATGGCCATTTTTAGTGTAATACTTTTTCTGCTTGAGCGTTGTCATGTTTAGATATACACTCCTGGAAATGGAAAAAAGAACACATTGACACCGGTGTTTCAGACCCACCATACTTGCTCCGGACACTGCGAGAGGGCTGTACAAGCAATGATCACACGCACGGCACAGCGGACACACCAGGAACCGCGGTGTTGGCCGTCGAATGGCGCTAGCTGCGCAGCATTTGTGCACCGCCGCCGTCAGTGTCAGCCAGTTTGCCGTGGCATACGGAGCTCCATCGCAGTCTTTAACACTGGTAGCATGCCGCGACAGCGTGGACGTGGACCGTATGTGCAGTTGACGGACTTTGAGCGAGGGCGTATAGTG
Organism: Schistocerca nitens; assembly: GCF_023898315.1. Taxonomy (NCBI): domain Eukaryota; kingdom Metazoa; phylum Arthropoda; class Insecta; order Orthoptera; family Acrididae; genus Schistocerca; species Schistocerca nitens. Next base: position 109,347,935 of record NC_064615.1, read on the forward strand.
GGCATGCGGGAGGCCGGGTGGACGTACCGCCGAATTGCTCAACACGTGGGGCGTGAGGTCTCCACAGTACATCGATGTTGTCGCCAGTGGTCGGCGGAAGGTGCACGTGCCCGTCGACCTGGGACCGGACCGCAGCGACGCACGGATGCACGCCAAGACCGTAGGATCCTACGCAGTGCCGTAGGGGACCGCACCGCCACTTCCCAGCAAATTAGGGACACTGTTGCTCCTGGGGTATCGGCGAGGACCATTCGCAACCGTCTCCATCAAGCTGCGCTACGGTCCCGCACACCGTTAGGCCGTCTTCCGCTCACGCCCCAACATCGTGCAGCCCGCCTCCAGTGGTGTCGCGACAGGCGTGAATGGAGGGACGAATGGAGACGTGTCGTCTTCAGCGATGAGAGTCGCTTCTGCCTTGGTGCCAATGATGGTCGTATGCGTGTTTGGCGCCGTGCAGGTGAGCGCCACAATCAGGACTGCATACGACCGAGGCACACAGGGCCAACACCCGGCATCATGGCGTGGGGAGCGATCTCCTACACTGGCCGTACACCACTGGTGATCGTCGAGGGGACACTGAACAGTGCACGGTACATCCAAACCGTCATCGAACCCATCGTTCTACCATTCCTAGACCGGCAAGGGAACTTGCTGTTCCAACAGGACAATGCATGTCCGCATGTATCCCGTGCCACCCAATGTGCTCTAGAAGGTGTAAGTCAACTACCCTGGCCAGCAAGATCTCCGGATCTGTCCCCCATTGAGCATGTTTGGGACTGGATGAAGCGTCGTCTCACGCGGTCTGCACGTCCAGCACGAACGCTGGTCCAACTGAGGCGCCAGGTGGAAATGGCATGGCAAGCCGTTCCACAGGTCTACATCCAGCATCTCTACGATCGTCTCCATGGGAGAATAGCAGCCTGCATTGCTGCGAAAGATGGATATACACTGTACTAGTGCCGATATTGTGCATGCTCTGTTGCCTGTGTCTATGTGCCTGTAGTTCTGTCAGTGTGATCATGTGATGTATCTGACCCCAGGAATGTGTCAATAAAGTTTCCCCTTCCTGGGACAATGAATTCACGGTGTTCTTATTTCAATTTCCAGAAGTGTAATTTATTGCTTTTGCTTCTGCTGTTTGCCAGGCATAATGTTACTGAATTTGACTTTGTATTACGCTGTTAAGCCAGTTTTACTACTGATTTATTTTTCTTGTTTGCGGCGCATTGCCTCATATTAGTTGTAATGTTGAATTGCTTGGTAATTTAGATTTACTGTAGCTTACTTTGCCAGCTTGAAATTTTTGTCATTGATGTTTGTGTTACTTGATTTGTGCTGCTGCATTGCCTCGTCCCTTAGTTTAGCATCTGAGCTCAGTAGATTTAAGTTAGCTTAAGAGGGGGTAGACTATATAAGAAACTAACTATGATGAATTGGAAGCAATGCATTAACAAGGTATATGAAAAAGATTTTGGGCCAAAATGAGTATTGTACAATGAGAAATAATTATTTTGAAAGAAATATGAATAGAATACAGGAAGGAGGTTTAGATAGGACTTTTTGGGAATAATGATGAATGAAGGGAGATCTCCGAGAAGTAAAGAAAGTTTTGTTTGCAAAATACTGTAGTAAAACAAACCCTGTCCTTTCCTTTTGTATTATTATGCTATGTGTTTGTGTACCCTTGTGTATTTGTGTACTTCCTGTCTTTAGTTGTTTATCTGATAAGACCTATGTTGTGGAATTTTTCTAATACTATGTTATTTACTTTGTAAAGATTTTTAGACATTATTTATTATGGTTTGTTGCTCACATGTGAAGGTGATGTTTCAAAAGTTCTTCTGATCTTTATGTGTTTACTTATGTCATAATTCCTGTAACACTGATGTATATGTTTATTTCTATTCTTTTGTAAAGCCCCTATTACTACAAATGTTATCTGTATTGTTATGTTCTTTAATAATGTATTTTGTACCTTTGTAATTGTATTTTTATGTTATAATATTGTAATTGACACCAGTTCTTTAAATTAAGTATCATTTCACTGCACACGTGTCTGTTGGTCATAGTATATGGACAATATGTGAGAAGTAGGGACTGTTAGTGTTTGCACGTGTGTTAATAATTCAGCAAGGGACTGGATAACAGCATTGCTGGTTCTAAGGATGAATTGGAAGCAATGCATTAACAAGGTATATGAAAAAGATTTTGGGCCAAAATGAGTATTGTACAATGAGAAATAATTATTTTGAAAGAAATATGAATAGAATACAGGAAGGAGGTTTAGATAGGACTTTTTGGGAATAATGATGAATGAAGGGAGATCTCCGAGAAGTAAAGAAAGTTTTGTTTGCAAAATACTGTAGTAAAACAAACCCTGTCCTTTCCTTTTGTATTATTATGCTATGTGTTTGTGTACCCTTGTGTATTTGTGTACTTCCTGTCTTTAGTTGTTTATCTGATAAGACCTATGTTGTGGAATTTTTCTAATACTATGTTATTTACTTTGTAAAGATTTTTAGACATTATTTATTATGGTTTGTTGCTCACATGTGAAGGTGATGTTTCAAAAGTTCTTCTGATCTTTATGTGTTTACTTATGTCATAATTCCTGTAACACTGATGTATATGTTTATTTCTATTCTTTTGTAAAGCCCCTATTACTACAAATGTTATCTGTATTGTTATGTTCTTTAATAATGTATTTTGTACCTTTGTAATTGTATTTTTATGTTATAATATTGTAATTGACACCAGTTCTTTAAATTAAGTATCATTTCACTGCACACGTGTCTGTTGGTCATAGTATATGGACAATATGTGAGAAGTAGGGACTGTTAGTGTTTGCACGTGTGTTAATAATTCAGCAAGGGACTGGATAACAGCATTGCTGGTTCTAAGGACAATTCCAAAAACTTTGTGAGTGCACAAGTGGTGGTTTATGGACTTGCTCTATTCTCCGCAAGACTCTTCAATGGTGATTGTGCACCTGCACAGTCACAACAGATGGCTGCTGGCCATCTCTACAAGGACTACAGTGGGTCTGCATCTTTGATGACCCACCAATACCATTATTTCTACAAGGACTACAGTGGGTCTGCATCTTTGATGACCCACCAATACCATTATTTCTACAAGGATTACAGTGGGTCTGCATCTTTGATGACCCACCAATACCATTATTTCTACAAGGACTACAGTGGGTCTACACCTTTGATGACTCAACAGTACCATTATTTCTACAAGGACTGCAGTGGGTCTGCACCTCTGGTGGCCCACCAATACCGTAATCTCTACCAGGACTACAGTGGGTCTGCTCTGTGATGACCTACCAAACGATATTCTTCAAAACTTCGATTGACTCCGCTGTGGGTTTGCTCTGTTGTGGCCCATTACCTGTCAGCATGTCAAGAGTCAGCACTGTCTTTCCGTTCGAAGGACAACACTACTTCTTCAAGACTGCATGGAAATCCACTACTTCCGTGTGCATTTTCTTTTACTGCTCAGAATTTGAGAAAAACACTGATATTTTACCTTGATGAACGATTAGGACTGTCCTTATGGACTGTGAGAAAGTTTAGCTTTTGACCAACATTGTATCAATAAGTGTGTGCATTTGATTTCTTTGTTATTGTAATTACGATAATGAAAAATTTTAACAAATATGTATTGGCCACTGCCCCAACCAATTTGTAAAATTTTTTGTGGGGAGCATGGGGGCTATGTAAGTAGGCTGTTTAGGTTTTTTTTATTGGTAACGCCACCTCTGTATGAAAATCACTGGCTGTGCTGTGTGCAGCCAGTGGCTGCTTTGCATTGTTGTAATACTCGCCATTGTAGTGTTAGGCAGCTGGCTGTGAACAGCGCGTAGCGTTGGGCAGTTGGAGGTGAGCCGCCAGCAGTGGTGGATGTGGGGAGAGAGATGGCGGAGTTTTGAAATTTGTCATGAACTGCTATATATGTATATATATATATATATATATATATATATATATATATATATATATATATATGATGATCTTAAGGTAAATACATTGTTTGTTCTCTATTAATATCTTTCATTTGCTAACTATCCCTATCAGTAGTTAGTGCCTTCAGTAGTTTGAATCTTTTATTTAGCTGGCAGTAGTGGCGCTCGCTGTATTGCAGCAGCTTGAGTAGCGAAGATTTTTGTGAGGTAAGTGATTTGTAAAAGGTATAGTTTTATGTTAGTCAGGGCCTTTATTTCGTAGGGATTTTTTGAAAATCAGATTGCGTTGCGCTAAAAAAATACTGTGTGTCAGTTTAAGCACAGTCGTGTATCATTGTTTAAAGGGGACGTTTCAGATTAAATGATGATGGCGTCCTCTTGGGTAAAATATTCCGGAGGTAAAATAGTCCCCCATTCGGATCTCCGGGCGGGGACTACACAAGAGGACGTCGTTATCAGGAGAAAGAAAACTGGCGTTCTACGGATCGGAGTGTGGAATGTCAGATCCCTTAATCGGGCAGGTAGGTTAGAAAATTTAAAAAGGGAAATGGAGAGGTTAAAGTTAGATATAGTGGGAATTAGTGAAGTTCGGTGGCAGGAGGAACAAGACTTCTGGTCAGGTGACTACAGGGTTATCAACACAAAGTCAAATAGGGGTAATGCAGGAGTAGGTTTAATAATGAATAGGAAAATAGGAATGCGGGTAAGCTACTACAAACAGCATAGTGAACGCATTATTGTGGCCAAGATAGTTACGAAGCCCACACCTACTACAGTAGTACAAGTTTATATGCCAACTAGCTCTGCAGATGAAGAAGAAATTGATGAAATGTATGATGAAATAAAAGAAATTATTCAGATAGTGGAGGGAGACGAAAATTTAATAGTCATGGGTGACTGGAATTCGTCAGTAGGAAAAGGGAGAGAAGGAAACGTAGTAGGTGAATATGGATTGGGGCTAAAAAATGAAAGAGGGAGCCGCCTTGTAGAATTTTGCACAGAGCACAACTTAATCATAGCTAACACTTGGTTCAAGAATCATAAAAGAAGGTTGTATACATGTAAGAACCCTGGAGATACTAAAAGGTATCAGATAGATTATATAATGGTAAGACAGAGATTTAGGAACCAGGTTTTAAATTGTAAGACATTTCCAGGGGCAGATGTGGACTCTGACCATAATCTATTGGTTATGACCTGTAGATTAAAACTGAAGAAACTGCAAAAAGGTGGGAATTTAAGGAGATGGGACCTGGATAAACTGAAAGAACCAGAGGTTGTACAGAGTTTCAGGGAGAGCATAAGGGAACAATTGACAGGAATGGGGGAAAGAAATACAGTAGAAGAGGAATGGGTAGCTTTGAGGGATGAAGTAGTGAAGGCAGCAGACGATCAAATAGGTAAAAAGACGAGGGCTAGTAGAAATCCTTGGATAACAGAAGAAATACTGAATTTAATTGATGAAAGGAGAAAATATAAAAATTCAGTAAATGAAGCAGGCAAAAAGGAATACAAACGTCTCAAAAATGAGATCGACAGGACGTGCAAAATGGCTAACCAGGGATGGCTAGAGGACAAATGTAAGGATGTAGAGGCTTTTCTCACTAGGGGTAAGATAGATACTGCCTACAGGAAAATTAAAGAGACCTTTGGAGATAAGAGAACCACTTGTATGAACATCAAGAGCTCAGGTGGAAACCCAGTTCTAAGCAAAGAAGGAAAAGTAGAAAGGTGGAAGGAGTATATAGAGTGTCTATACAAGGGCGATGTACTTGAGGACAATATTATGGAAATGGAAGAGGATGTAGATGAAGATGAAATGGGAGATACGATACTGCGTGAAGAGTTTGACAGAGCACTGAAAGACCTGAGTCGAAACAAGGCCCCAGGAGTAGACAACATTCCATTGGAACTACTGACGGCCTTGGAAGAGCCAGTCCTGACAAAACTCTACCATCTGGTGAGAAAGATGTATGAAACAGGTGAAATACCCTCAGACTTCAAGAAGAATATAATAATTCCAATCCCAAAGAAAGCAGGTGTTGACAGATGTGAAAATTACCGGACAATCAGTTTAATAAGCCACAGCTGCAAAATAATAACACGAATTCTTTACAGACGAATGGAAAAACTAGTAGAAGCCGGCCTCGGGGAAGATCAGTTTGGATTCCGTAGAAATACTGGAACACGTGAGGCAATACTGACCTTACGACTTACCTTAAAAGAAAGATTAAGGAAAGGCACACCTACGTTTCTAGCATTTGTAAACTTAGAGAAAGCTTTTGACAATGTTGACTGGAATACTCTCTTTCAAATTCTAAAGGTGGCAGGGGTAAAATACAGGGAGCGAAAGGCTATTTACAATTTGTTCAGAAACCAGATGTCAGTTCTAAGAGTCGAAGGACATGAAAGGGAAGCAGCGGTTGGGAAGGGAGTAAGACAGGGTTGTAGCCTCTCCCCGATGTTATTCAATCTGTATATTGAGCAAGCAGTAAAGGAAACAAAAGAAAAATTCGGAGTAGGTATTAAAATCTATGGAGAAGAAATAAAAACTTTGAGGTTCGCCGATGACATTGTAATTCTGTCAGAGACAGCAAAGGACTTGGAAGAGCAGTTGAACGGAATGGATGGTGTCTTGAAGGGAGGATATAAGATGAACATCAACAAAAGCATAACGAGGATAATGGAATGTAGTCGAATTAAGTCGGGTGATGTTGAGGGTATTAGATTAGGAAATGAGACACTTAAAGTAGTAAAGGAGTTTTGCTATTTCGGGAGCAAAGTAACCGATGATGGTCGAAGTAGAGCGGATATAAAATGTATACTTGCAATGGCAAGGAAAGCGTTTCTGAAGAAGAGAAATTTGTTAACATCGAGTATAGATTTAAGTGTCAGGAAGTCATTTCTGAAAGTATTTGTATGGAGTGTAGCTATGTATGGAAGTGAAACATGGACGGTAAATAGTTTGGACAAGAAGAGAATAGAAGCTTTCGAAATGTGGTGCTACAGAAGAATGCTGAAGATTAGATGGGTAGATCACATAACTAATGAGGAGGTACTGAATAGGATTGGGGAGAAGAGGAGTTTGTGGCACAACTTGACCATTAGAAGGGATCGGTTGGTAGGACATGTTCTGAGGCATCAAGGGATCACCAATTTAGTATTGTAGGGCATCGTGGAGGGTAAAAATCGTAGGGGGAGACCAAGAGATGAATACACTAAGCAGATTCAGAAGGATGTAGGTTGCAGTAGGTACTGGGAGATGAAGAAGCTTGCACAGGATAGAGTAGGATGGAGAGCTGCATCTAACCAGTCTCAGGACTGAAGACCACAATAACAACATATAATCAGACTTCTATAGAGTATTTCTCCTCACCTGAAAAGTCCTCCCACGCTACATTTTGACTTACACCAATAGTGCCTAGATCTCCACCATCTGTAAATACTACAGTTCTCTAGAAATTTTAGGAAAAGACACACTCCGCTACGCATTCCGCATCTGCCTACCTTCCCCAACTCGCATCCCATATCAATTCTATCTATTTTCCACACGTTAATCTCTTCTTCCTTCGCCGGTTTATCTGTCAAACAACCCAGCTTTGTAGCTGTCAACAGATTATCTGCATATCCTCTGTCTTTCCCGGAGAAGGCAGTTGAATCTGGGGTGGGAACAGTCAAACTGGACCACTTGCCGTCCATCTTCCAGTGACCAACTACCGAAGAACAACGAAATGAACAAGGAACAATAGGAATGAGATTCGCGTTAAAATTAACATCAAAGTTTGTGCCCACGAAGTAGACGAAATTAAGAATATATGGCGGACAAGCAAGGAGGACATAAAAAGTAAACTAGCACAAACAAAGAGGGCATTTTTGGCTAGCAAAAGTCAACTGGTATCAAACATTAGCCTTAATCTGAGAATGTATGTTAAGGGCACGCGTTGACTGGTAGTGAATCATGGACTGGGGGGAAAACTGGAAAAGAAGAAAATCGAAGTGTCTAAAATGTCGTGCTACAGACGAATGTGGAAATTTACTTGTACTGAAAAGGTAAGGAATAAGGAGGTTCTCCGCAGCATCGGTTAAGAACGGAATATGTTGTAAACACTGGCAAAATGAAGGGGCAGGTCGGCAGGACATGCGTTAAATTATCAGGGAATAACTTCCGTGGTACTAGATGGAGTTGTAGAAAACTGTAGGTGAAGACAGCGTTTGGAATATGTCCAACAAATAAATAAGGGCGTAGGATGCAACTGCTCCTCTGAGATGAGAAGGTTGGCGCAGGAGAGGAATTTATGGAGATTTGCATCAAACCAGTTAGAAGGATCACAAATCAAATAATAATAACAAAAGAGCCTTATTAACTGTCAATCAGTGCATTTGTTTACTATTCTGTAATTTCAAGGATTTTGCTGGAAGCCTCCTCATCTCAACTGTAATTTCCTGTCAATAGATATTATGTGTTGTCTATGCATCCATAATTGACATCCTTCGGAGCTAACACTGTTCCCAGTATTCACAAACTTTCAGCTTCATCCATGTCGTGATCAGAAGGAGCTACCGTCTCTCACCCTCATTTGACTCCGACAGTGTGGAGCGAACCCCTGACTTCCTAGTCATCACTTGTCCACTACACCACTACACAGTTCACTAGCACAGGAAAATAAGGCAGTATGAGTGCTAGTATACTACGCCACGCCCCACGACACGACAACTCAGTTGATTTACAAAACAATTTTTCTCTTTCTGTATCTCATTGCAATATAATCTAAAATTAATGGCGTTTTTTGTGAGAATACTGTATAATTTTCTGTTAATTTATCAATTATTTGTGGGAATTAAGGCATTACAATGATTGTAAACTTTTATATATTTTACTAGATGTATGGGCTGCTGATGCTCAGTGAAGACGCACCTTGCTATACCACATCGATAACTAATAATTTTTTTTCCAAGTTCTATTTAGCACATTTCTCCATACGAACCAGCGAAGCGTTAAAGGTAAGTGATCAGCGAAGCGATATCAAGGCACATCGTATAATGACTGTAGGTGAGTGTAAATAAGAATTTTGACGTGAGGCTGACGTGCATACGACACCTCAAGTGGTCTGTACAATTGGAACTATCTGACTCTCATGCTCTTCGCGGTAATATCGTATGAAGCTATTAGGGATGAAGTATTGCAGTACTTACAAGAAAGCGAAATGGTATATAGTAAGAGAAAAGCAACAGTTACTAAAGTAAAAAGAAACCATCTACAAACAAGTAATAACATTCAAATGGTGAGCATGTAGTCATAGGTCCAGTCTTAAAAATGTTAATAGTCTTTTCTCTGTCCTTAATAGGACTATTCAGTATTGATAGGTGAAAATACAAATTTAGATTTTGGTACTTTTATTATGGCGTACAATGGAGTACAAAAAGGTGCTCCGATGAAGTTGCCACATACATCATTTGCAGAGGGTTTTTTAAATAAGGAGAGAAACACAAAACGGGAACATAAAAGGTCAGAGCGCCGCACGCGAAGCCAAAGAGCAAAGAACGAGGGCTCTTCCACGAACTCCAAACATGTAACCAGAAATGTCAAAGAACGCTGTGCAACTGAAGACCTGCTTCCTAACTGTGTGGGCAGTCATGTGTAGATGATTTTGGGTTTAAGGAATAATGAATGAAAATTTTAAGCTTTTCTCTATGTATTTCTGCTGTAAGGCCGGATAAACTGCGCTGCTTCTGTAATGATGTTTATAAAACGTTTTCATTGTAGAAACGTATGGAGACAGACAGATATACACTTAACCTCATAATTAAAGACATGACGTCTTAGAAAACAGACTACTACCGATTCACTGAAGAAAATCGCTTTCTTTGTCACTATAGTATTTATTCTTGATAACTGAGTTCAATCTGCCTTACAGATTATCTTCAGATCTGAAACTGGTAATAAATGAAATGAACGTGTAATAGAACAAAATTTAAATAACAGCATAACGTTAAAGAATATACATATAAAATTCATAGATACAATACAAAATGTCGTGAAATTTGTTGTGGAACGAAGTTACCTGTCCATATACTCGTATGCCATGATAGCACGGAAACGGAACATGATAAAATGAAATCTGATATCCTGAAATCCCGCCTTTCGCAACTGCAGCACCGAACAAGATTAGAACACAGTTTCTAGCATCAATCGTCGCATTACATAAATACAACTGTTCCGAACCAGACTGTATATGAGTTAAGTCCATTACGGAGTATGCTAACGAAATAGCTCAATTTTTATCAGTCACACACAATCGCCCACGCGAGGAAAGATCCGTAGCTTAAACTTCTAAGTCGGATAGGTCTCTGTTTGCTGATCTTTAATGTTAGGTTCCGCAGTTTTCCTGGTTGGATCAGTGTCTTTTTGTTGAAGTACCCTAGAAATGTAAACGTTCTGTATGGAAGTTTGCCAGAGAACTTCCTCTGTGATCGTGTAAGTCCAGGATCCCCAGAATCTGAGTTAACATACAGGGTGGTCCATTGATAGTGACCAGGCCAAATATCTCACGAAATAAGAGTCAAACGAAAAAACTACAAAGAACGAAACTCGTCTAGCTTGAAGGGGGAAACCAGATGGCGATATGGTTGGCCCGCTAGATGGCGCTGCCATAGGTCAAACGGATATCAACTGCGTTTTTTTAAATAGGACCCCAATTTTATTACATATTCGTGTAGTACGTAAATAAATATGAATGTTTTAGTTGGACCGCTTTTTTCGCTTTGTGATAGATGGCGCTGTATTAGTCACAAACGTGTAAATACGTGGTATCACGTAACATTCCGCCAGTGCGGACGGTGCTTAGTGATACATTAAAATGGACCGTTTACCAATTGCTGTAAAGGTCGATATGGTGTTGATGTATGGCTATTGTGATCAAAATGCCCAACAGGCGTGTGCTATGTATGCTGCTCGGTATCCTGTACGCCATCATCCAAGTGTCCGGACCGTTCGCCAGATAGTTACTTTATTTAAGGAAACAGGAAGTGTTCAGCCACATGTGAAACGTCAACCACGGCCTACAACAAATGATGATGCCCAAGTAGGTGTTTTAGCTGCTGTCGCGGCTAATCCGCACATCAGTAGTAGACTAATTGCGCGAGCATCGGGAATCTCAAAAACGTCGGTGTTGAGTATGCTACATCAACATCGATTGCACCCGTACCATATTTCTATGCACCAGTAATTGCATGGCGACGACTTTGAAAGTCGTGTACAGTTCTGCCGCTGGGCACAAGAGAAATTTAGCGACGAAGCGTCATTCACCAACAGCGGTAAGGTAAACCATCATAATATGCACTATTGGGCAACGGAAAATCCACGATGGCTGCGACAAATAGAACGTCAGCTACCTTGGCGGGTTAATGTATGGTGCAGCACAATTGGAGGAAGGATAATTGGCCCCCATTTTATCGATGACAATCTAAATGGTGCAATGTTTGCCGATTTCCTACGTAATGTTCTACCGATGTTACTACAAGATGTTTCACTGCATGACACAATGGCGTTGTACTTCCAACAAGGTGGATGTCAGGCACATAGCTCGCGTGCGGTTGAAGCGGTGCTGAATAGCATAACGTGGATTGGTCGTCGAAGCACCATACCATGGCCCGCGCGTTCACTGGATCTGACGTCCCCGGATTTCTTTCTGTGGGGAAAGTTGAAGGATATTTGCTATCGTGATCCACCGACAACGCCTGACAACATGCGTCAGCGCATTGTCAATGCATGTGCGAACATTATGGAAGGCGAACTACTCGCTGTTGAGAGGAATGTCGTTACACAAATTGCCAAATGCATTGAGGTTGACAGAAATCATTTTGAGCATTTATTGCATTAATGTAGTATTCACAGGTAATCACGCTGTAACAGCATGCGTTCTCAGAAATGATAAGTTCACAAAGGTACATGTATCACATTGGAGCAACCGAAATAAAATGTTCAAACGTACCTACGTTCTGTGTTTTAATTTAAAAAACCTGCCTGTTACCAACTGTTCGTCTAAAATTGTGAGCCATATGTTTGTGACTATTACAGCGCCATCTATCACAAAGCGAAAAAAGTGGTCCAACTAAAACATTCATATTTCTTTTCGTACTACACGAATATGTAATAAAAAATGGGGATTCCTATTTTAAAAAAACGCAGTTGATATCCGTTTGACCTATGGCAGCGCCATCTAGCGGGCCAACCATAGCGCCATCTGGTTTCCCCCTTCAAGCTAGACGAGTTTCGTTCTTTGTAGTTTTTTCGTTTGACGCTTATTTCGTGAGATATTTGGCCCGGTCACGATCAATGGATCACCCTGTATATGTCGATTTCAACCCCATTCAGATAATTCCTTCTTGGTGTGTGTTTTTCTTTTTTAATCTCAAACGGCACTTTCACAGTTTATGATAAAATACTAATCATTTCTATATCTAAGAATTTTATACATTATATGCAAATTTGACGTTTGATTCATACCGCCTTCGTGGTGCACCAATATTGTCCGGCAACAGTTTATTAATCATTGTAGTAGTGGAACATGAACATGGACACTACATACTGGATGGCTATAAAGTGCAGCTACTCACAGAGATCCATTTTGAGTTGTAACTATCGTATAGCAGCGAAACTTGATAGAGATTATATGGCACTAACGCGAAACCGAGTTGCGCTGAAAGAAAGGTTTCAATTTTGACCACCAGGTGTAAATCTGGCTCTTACAGCATCTCTTCAATGTCTCCGGTTCTCATACTAGACAAACTGTGTAACCGATGGTTAATAATAACATCAACGTTAAGCATTTCTCACTTGTTTGACCTTTCCTAGCCACGTCCCGTTTCTACTCCATTACGTATGGTAACGTTTCTGTACATCTTCCTTGCATTCACAGCACCAAATTTGCTCCTGGTGGTTCAAAGTTGAAACTAATCTTTTGCCAGCGTAAATGGGTTCCGCGTTAACGTCTTAGGATATCTATCACGTTTCGCTGCCGTACGATAATTACAGCCCAGACTGGAACTCTGTAAATAGCTACACTTTAATTACAACCGCCCTCTATCGCCTGCGCACAACGTTATTTGAGAAATAGTGATAAAACACTATGGTTTCTTTTAGATCTTTACTCCTTTTTCCCTAACGCGGATTGCTGGAAAAGCAGAGTTTGTAGTTCTCGCAACAAGTGGAGGTAGGTCGTGTGCGACCTTGATAGGATCAACAGCTCACTGACACCGTGCGGCCGGTCGCAGAATAACAGAGAAAGTGGGACGCGACAGGCGGCGATTTCCTGCAACGAAAGATATCGCACTCGCAGATGGGGCTGCTGCGAAAGATGAGGGGTTGCGGCACTTGAGAGAGACTCGTAATCGGCCGGGTTGGGCCACAGATGACGCTCCCGTTTCCGCAAATGCAAATAAACCGGCCAACTGGGTAACCCCGATGCGAAATCGCAGCGTTGCATGTCTCTGAGGAGGCAAGGCTGGTCCTCGTGTTTACGACAGTTCGGGCCGCCACGAGGAAAGGTGAAGTGCGGCCTGCAGCTCATCACTCTCACCAGCGTGACACACACACACACACACACACACGTCGTGGTAACTTGGTCGGAATGTCATCGCGGTTCCGTGTGTGGTTACGTATCTTTGCACTGGCAGGTGAATTGTTGGTAGGTTGCGGCTCCAGGCGCTTCACCTCACGTACTTCCATGCACGTCCGTAACATTGGCATGGCCTCTGTGACGCAACGATCTGAACCGAAAGCAAGTTCCTGAAAATCAGATTAACAGTCATCAGGTCTAAAGGGCTGCCACTAGACTCCGTCTGGAAATAACATTAACTGATATAAACTAGGAGATTAGGTCCATCAAAGATAGCGTAGACAAGCGTATACTTTTGGGTATTCGACGACCTGATGAGTCGACTTACACAATACATAACACAATACAATCAACTATAAAGCAATCTTCTTTAGCCTAAGGCTACAATGAATTAACACAATCAGTATTTTTGCCCTAGATGTAGGTATTGAATTGTTAAGCAATTATGTTGTGCAACGATTACCAATCACCAACTATGGATGACTATAAATAAATGCCAGCTTCACTGCCTGAATGTTCACGAAGTGAGCGAACTTTGAATACTCTGTACGTTCCCCCGATCTCGACCAATGTAAAGCTGTTCTGGTCAACACTCAGCCCATTTCCATGGCGGTCTTTCGGAGTTCAACAATAGTGGTCACCCTGTAACACCAAGACTAATCTGTCCATGTCTAGATGCACAGCCTCGACATAATTTCTCAATGATGAAACCATTAAAAAAAATATACACAGAGACAGTAGGCTATCCGTACAACTATGCAAGACGCTTTATTGCACTACACACACACACACACACACACACACACACATATATATATATATATATATATATATATATATATATATATATATATATATGGGCAACGGCCTTGCCACAGTGGATACACCGGTTCCCGTGAGATCACCGAAGTTAAGCGCTGTCGGGCGTGGCCGGCGCTTGGATGGGTCACCATCCCGCCGCCACGTGCTGTTGCCGTTTTTCGGGGTGCACTCAGCCTCGTGATGCCAATTGAGGAGCTACTCGACCGAATAGTAGCGGCTCCGGTCAAAGAAAACCGTCATAACGACCGGGAGAGCGGTGTGCTGACCCCATGCCCCTCCTATCCGCATCCTCACCTGAGGATGATACGGCGGTCGGATGGTCCCGATGGGTCGCTTGCGGCCTGTAGACGGAGTTAAAAAATATATATATATATATATATATATATATATATATATATATATAGAGGGTGTTTCAAAAATGACCGGTATATTTGAAACGGCAATAAAAACTAAACGAGCAGCGATAGAAATACACCGTTTGTTGCAATATGCTTGGGACAACAGTACATTTTCAGGCAGACAAACTTTCGAAATTACAGTAGTTACAATTTTCAACAACAGATGGCGCTGCAAGTGATGTGAAAGATATAGAAGACAACGCAGTCTGTGGGTGCGCCATTCTGTACGTCGTCTTTCTGCTGTAAGCGTGTGCTGTTCACAACGTGCAAGTGTGCTGTAGACAACATGGTTTATTCCTTAGAACAGAGGATTTTTCTGGTGTTGGAATTCCACCGCCTAGAACACAGTGTTGTTGCAACAAGACGAAGTTTTCAACGGAGGTTTAATGTAACCAAAGGACCGAAGAGCGATACAATAAAGGATCTGTTTGAAAAATTTCAACGGACTGGGAACGTGACGGATGAACGTGCTGGAAAGGTAGGGCGACCGCGTACGGCAACCACAGAGGGCAACGCGCAGCTAGTGCAGCAGGTGATCCAACAGCGGCCTCGGGTTTCCGTTCGCCGTGTTGCAGCTGCGGTCCAAATGACGCCAACGTCCACGTATCGTCTCATGCGCCAGAGTTTACACCTCTATCCAACAAAATTCGAACGCGGCAACCCCTCAGCGCCGCTACCATTGCTGCACGAGAGACATTCGCTAACGATATAGTGCACAGGATTGATGACGGCGATATGCATGTGGGCAGCATTTGGTTTACTGACGAAGCTTATTTTTACCTGGACGGCTTCGTCAATAAACAGAACTGGCGCATATGGGGAACCGAAAAGCCCCATGTTGCAGTCCCATCGTCCCTGCATCCTCAAAAAGTACTGGTCGGGGCCGCCATTTCGTCCAAGGGAATCATTGGCCCATTTTTCAGATCCGAAACGATTACTGCATCACGCTATCTGGACATTCTTCGTGAATTTGTGGCGGTACAAACTGCCTTAGACGACACTGCGAACACCTCGTGGTTTATGCAAGATGGTGCCCGGCCACATCGCACGGCCGACGTCTTTAATTTCCTGAATGAATATTTCGATGATCGTGTGATTGCTTTGGGCTATCCGAAACATACAGGAGGCGGCGTGGATTGGCCTCCCTATTCGCCAGACATGAACCCCTGTGACTTCTTTCTGTGGGGACACTTGAAAGACCAGGTGTACCGCCAGAATCCAGAAACAATTGAACAGCTGAAGCAGTACATCTCATCTGCATGTGAAGCCATTCCGCCAGACACGTGGTCAAAGGTTTCGGGTAATTTCATTCAGAGACTACGCCATATTATTGCTACGCATGGTGGATATGTGGAAAATATCGTACTATAGAGTTTCCCAGACCGCAGCGCCATCTGTTGTTGAAAATTGTAACTACTGTAATTTCGAAAGTTTGTCTGCCTGAAAATGTACTGTTGTCCCAAGCATATTGCAACAAACGGTGTATTTCTATCGCTGCTCGTTTAGTTTTTATTGCCGTTTCAAATATACCGGTCATTTTTGAAACACCCTATATATATATATATATATATATATATATATATATATATATATATATATTCCTCTTATACTAGCAATACAAAAACGATCTGTCACAAAATTTGGTGCGATGCATATTTCCGGCAGTAAATCGACGTGAAAGATTGACAAACTGCCGATACTGGGTCAAATGGCTCTGAGCACTATGGGACTGAACATCTGAGGTCTTCATCCCCTAGAACTACTTAAACCTAACTAACCTAAGAACATCACACACGTCCATGCCCGAGGCAGGATTCGAACCTGCGACCATAACGGTCGAGCGGATCCAAACTGAAGCCGCTAGAACCGCTCGGCCACAGCTGTTATTCTGTTAAATTTGATTTATTATGAAACAGAGCCTTAGCAGTAAATGTGGGTACATGTTTTTATTTATAAAAACGTAATCCCCATTTTCCTCATCTCGGTCCGCAGCTCGTGGTCGTGCGGTAGCGTTCTCGCTTCCCGGGTTCGAATCCCGGTGGGGTCAGGGATTTTCTCTGCCTCGTGATGACTGGGTGTTGTGTGATGTCCTTAGGTTAGTTAGGTTGAAGTAGTTCTAAGTTCTAGGGGACTGATGACCATAGATGTTAAGTCCCATAGTGCTCAGAGCCATTTGAGCCTCACTGTCGGTTTCCAGCATTTTTAACAGACACTGCTGCGGAGACGAACGTAACAACACTGGTCTCCTTGTTGTCCGCCATTAAGCGGAAATTTTAATTTTCAGTAATTGTTTATGAAATGCAACTTAAAACGCACAGATAGTTATACTATCATTCCACACTTCTACGAAAGGTATAGAACTGATGCAAGCAGAAAGCGCAGAATCAATAACGGCTTGGCACAAGGCTTAACGTAAAATAATTGATTCTTAGCTTATGCTGCTGTAAAAGTGAAAGATAGTTAACCTTAAAAATATTACTGATTGATGGGGGATATTTTGCAGTACTGAAACTGTGTTTTACGGTGTCTAATTCATACTTTGTGCCCACGTAGGTACCGATGCTTAACGCCGCAAGAGTGTTTTTGTTGCTTGGACAGATTAAATTATTTTCACTTGTAGCGTTAAAGACTTAAGCTGCAATTGCTTTTAGCATATGAAGTACTGAATACAAAAGGGGATACTGTGGTCTACGTGTAATGCAAAGGTGTACTAACAGGAACCCTCGCAATTATTTTCACGTTTAACGTTTTATGGACGAAGTATTAAGCTTTCTAATCTTAAAGAGTGTACAGCCTTCAAACTTTTATAACGTACACCACCTGAAAAAACATTTTGTGTCCATAACAATACTAATGTCTCATTTTAAAAGACACTAACTAACAAAAATAGTAATGTTTTCCATAAGATAGTACAGTGGGACAGCCTAGTAGGTAATCATGGTGCGAGCTGGCAGCTACGAGCAGCGAATCAACACGGAGACTTGATACGAGTGGGGGGAATGTGCCTGGCGTCTTCGCTCCAGTGTAATGACTACTACGCATTGTGTGTTCTCTTGAGCGGCAGAGCACCAGAAGAGCATCGTGCCGATGGTACTCAACGAGAACGTCGGTTCTGAAGTTTGCGTGTGGTTCTGGCTGTGATTCACCTTTAAGCTGTACTAGCAGTTGTAAGGTTCAGAGGTTTCCTGTTTGCTATCGTCTTAACGGCGATGCCATTTCAAGCTCAGGTTGCGTTTGCCTGAAATATGTTGCAGTTGTTGAAGGTTCTACGTTGTATTAACTAACGCTTTTACATTACCGTCAAGTTCCGTTTAAGTGGTTCATTTGTCTTACATTCAGTCTGTTGCCCTAGTGTCTTTCCCCACATTCGAGCATAGTGTAGGCCTTTTTTTGTGCTGTTTAAGTGATCTATTGATTGCTACTTTCAGTTTTCATTTCCAGAATTAGTCGTAGCTTTTCGAGGTCTTCTGACATTTCTCATTTACATTTTATTCATAGTGTTCTGATCTTCTGCCCAGGAATCTTGTTTTAATATTTTTCCTTTCCAGTTTGTAAGTTTTATTAGATGTAGGTTCTTGATTCACACTGTGATGTCCTTTTATTCTAAAGGCACATTTACACTACTGGCCATTAAAATTGCTAAACCACGAAGATGACGTGCTACAGATGCGAAATTTAACCGACAGGTATAAGATGCTGTCATATGCAAATCATTAGCTTTTCAGAGCATTCACACAAGGTAGACGCCGGTGGTGACACCTACAACGTGCTGACACGAGGAAAGTTTCCAACCGATTTCTCATACTCAGACAGCAGTTGACTGCCGTTGCCTGATGAAACGTTGTTGTGATGCCTCGTGTAAGAAAAAGAAATGCGTACCATAACGTTTCCGACTTTGATAAAGGTCGGATTGTATCCTATCGCGATTGCGGTTTATCATATCCCGACATCGCTGCTCGCGTTTGTCGATATCCAATGACTGTTAGCAGAATATGGAATCAGTGGGTTCAGGAGGGTAATACGCAACGCCGTTCTGCATCCCAACGGCCTCGTATCACTAGCAGTCGAGATGACAGGCATCTTATCCGCATGGTTGCAACGGATCGTGCAGCCACGTCTCGATCCATGAGTCAACACATGGGGAAGTTTGCCACACAACAACCATCTGCACGAACAGTTCGACGACGTTTGCAGCAGCATGGACTATCAGCTCGGAGACCATGGCTGTGGTTACCCTTGACGCTGCATCACAGATAGGAGCGCCTGCGATGGTGTACTCAACGACGAACATGGGTGCACGAATGGCAAAACGTTATTTTTTCGGATGAATCCAGGTTCTGTTTACAGCATCATGATGGTCGCATCCGTGTTTGGCGACATCGCGGTGAACGCACATTGGAAGCGTGTATTCGTCTTCGCCATACTGGCGTATCACCCAGCGTGATGGTATGGGGTGCCATTGGTTACACGTCTCGGTCACGTCTCGTGCGCATTGACGCTACTTTGAACAGTGGATGTTACATTTCAGATGTGTTACGACCCGTGGCTCTACCCTTCATTCGATCCCTGCGAAACCCTACATTTCAGCAGGATAATGCACTACCACATGTTGCAAGTTTTGTACGGGCCTTTCTGGATAAAGAAAAAGTTCGACTGCTGCCCTCGCCAGCACATTCGTCACAATATGCCAGTCACTACTCTTGATAAACTGTGGTATCGTGTTAAAGCTGCATGGGCAGCTGTACCTGTACACGCCATCCAAGCTCTGTTTGACTCAATGCGCAGGCGTATCAAAGCCGTTATTAGGGCCAGGGGTGGTTGTTCTGTGTACTTATTTCTCAGCATCTGTGCACCCAAATTGCGTGAAAATGTAATCACATGTCAGTTCTAGTATAACATATTTGTCCAATGAATACCCGTTTATCATCTGCATTTCTTCTTGGTGTAGCAACTTCAATGGCCAGTAGTGTATTTAATAGTTGATATTTAATGTAAGATGTGCTGTACTTTTTTTTATTTATTCGTGTAGAGAGTAAGTAATACTTCCTGTTTTTATTATTTAAAAAAATGGTTCAAATGGCTCTGAGCACTATGGGACTCAACTGCTGAGGTCATTAGTCCCCTAGAACTTAGAACTAGTTAAACTTAACTAACCTAAGGACATCACACACATCCATGCCCGAGGCAGGATTCGAACCTGCGACCGTAGCGGTCTCGCGGTTCCAGACTGCAGCGCCAGAACCGCGCGGCCACTTCGGCCGGCTTTTTATTATTTAAGCTGATGTGCTCTGATTAGCTGGATTGCGTTATTAATAAACAGTATTGGAACTGGTGAATTTTTACACCCTCACAACCTTCCGCAGCGACCACCACCCCCAACATTTTCTGCACCACAGTTGCTGTGACCAAACGAAACTACTTTGGTCCAGCTATAACTGTGGGCTCTTTGATTGCTCTGGAAGAAGGCTCATCAAAAAGGAACATACGAAATATTAGTTCAGTTTGTTATATAAATGAATAAAAGATTTACTTAACTTTGACACACTTGTTTGCCACAGGCTTGCTTGAACATTTTCAAATGTCACTGACTATGAAAGCATCACTTGATGCACAGATTAACAAAATGTTCTCTTGAGGTGCAATGTTCAACTTTTACAAAAGCGTAGGTTCATCAGAAAATTTAACTCGCTTGCCTTACAGTACTAGGCTAACTCCTTCAAATGAGTTCTTGAATGTTCGACACTATACTGGTCTCAGTGTGTGGGATGGCGTGCCTTCGCTAATATCTGTGGTATCGATTCGCGTTGCCGACTTTGGTTTGGCACTGCGATCTGTGGACGATGCCACAAAAGTATACTAGAGGACGGGTCAACTGAAGCAGGCATAGCTCATAGAATAAAATTTAATGGTAACGTTTGGCCTATGGTTCCAAATGTTTTGTGTAATATAAAAATTCCCCTAAAAACCGAAGGCTAAATTTGTAAAAGGGCTGTAAAACAACGGCTGCTGCATTGCACTGAAGTGTGGAGATCGAAAACGACTCACAAACATAAGCTCCATGTAACATGTGGAGATAGATGGAAGGAGTAACATATGAAGATAAATAGCTCAATAAATTCATAAGAGGTAGTTTCATACTTCCTCTATAAATGAAAAGCTCTCAAAATCCAGGCTAAAATGATATGGCCACCTAACACAAAGACCTGATTAAAATGTCCTGAAAAGTGTCTTTACATGGCTACAAGGAGGAGAGAGAGAGAGAGAGAGAGAGGAACGCCTCAAATCAGCTGGCTGAAGATTATCCAAATTGATGTGAACAAGTAAAGCGTTAATGAACATAGTGCCTACCAGCGGGACGGGTAGCACTGCGTGATTAGAAAATCCCGGAATGAGATACACAAAAAGGTGACGACAAAGAAAGAAGAATGTATCCCTGCCAATATTCCTTCCTTATCAAACACATCCACTTCTTTACTGAGTTCTACATGCAGTGTGCTTTCATCCAACTCATCTCAATGAGTTTTCATTTCTGTTACACTGAATGTACGTTTTTATTATGATCGTGCTGCAATTGTAATTATTCTAGGATGTTTTCTAGTTTTTTATTGTCATTATCTTTAACGGACTCACGAAAATGCCACTACCAAAATTTTGTTTAGAGCTATATCCATAATACTCTTCAGTGGTTCAAACACTCTCATTCATTCCGGAATAAAAATGTAGGTATCTTCCGTTAACTAATAATTAGTATGCTCTCCTGAATGTCAACAGAAAAGGCGCATTGACCTATTCTTAATAGTAGTTTTATTCATCCGTTAATAGTGTTTACAAGGATATTGGACATATAGTGGTACTACAGCTTAATAAGAAAAAACCTAATCCATTTACACAGGTATTTACATACATGTCAAGTGTGGTAAGGATGAGACGACCAATCGGCCCTGACCTTAGAGTAGGTACCACCCCAGCTTTCCATGAACTAATATGGGGAAAACACGATAGACTAAATCAGGGTGCCTGGACAGGGATTAGATACTCCATCCTCCAGAAAAAAAGTCACTCCGTACAAAACAACCTCATTCGGTTTATCCCTAGTGTACGGTACAGTTTTGCGTATAGATTACCGTAAATAAGTGATTTCATAATGTAACAAACTATAGCTACAATCTTCAGTCCTTTTCTAACTCCAATCACTGCACACACATTTTTTCACAATATAAAAAGCTGAAGTTGCACTAGTCATTCATTTGTCAACAATGACTGTACACCCTTTCGCCTACTTCCAGCTTGCAACTAGATCATGAAGATGAAGTTTGGTTTTTTATTTTGCGTACAGCAACTCCCCATACGCATTTTGAAGAACTGAATCAGCATTCCTCCATAATGAGTGAGAGCTCGAGCTCAGAGAAAGGATTAGCCATTACAGAGCTTTAGGGTAGCGTTTTCCAAACAAAAGAAAAGTACTGTTTGTGAAAGTGTCTTGTAAAATGACAGACGTGTTTAATTATTATTTACATTTCTTTACCGAAGCCCTGTGTGTTATTTAAGTAATACTTGACTGTATATAATGTGTTGGTAAACGGCTAGCTTTAACTACCTTCATAAATTAGTTTGTTTTGGTTATCTCTTTAACGTCCTTAATCAATTTAGTGTTGAGTTTTATTGCTTAGTAAGAAAAGTTGTTTCGAGTTTTGTTTTCGTTCTTTCTTGATAATCGTAACTAGAGCGTATACATCATGTTCCATTAGCGTGGACAGGGCTCTTCGCAGTAACTGTCGATTTCTGATGTGCATAACCGTTTGATAAACATCCTGACATGATGTCGCTAAAATCCCCAATGATTCGAACAGGTCTTTAAAATGTTGCGGATCACCACTTTTCATTACTGTACTATTCTTACAGACCTTTTCTGTAGTCGTTCAAGGTTCGCTTGGATCCATTTTTGCAGATAAGTAATGAACTGTCCATTTATTGTGAATTTCCCCGTACATTTCTCAATGAATACTGGCAATAATTCTCACTGTGCTGACTATTAGACATGCAGGTAAATGGATACATTTTGGCTGAAAAGCCGTATTGGTAAATTGGCGTATCCTCGAAATAAACGATACCGTTTTACAAGAATTCCTTAAGGTGTGGCTGTGGAAGAAGGCTGCAAGATGAGCACAATAACTAAAAAATTTATCGCCTCCAGGAGATGTCACGCTAACATCGTGTTACACCATCTCAATCCTTCATAATGACGTTAATTCGGTGACGAAGAGATTCCGCGAGCTGCTTCACTTACCGGTATGTCATTAAGAACTAGGTCACACAGTACTAGCAAATGATGAGAATATTGATTGGTACTTTTCACCCGCTGTTCCAAACAATCACAGGGCTTAAGAGTGAGTGATTTGACGGGCCATTCTAGGTGTGATAGTGTATCCAGGTGTTCGTCACACCAGAACATATACACACATCAAAAAACGTTTTGCATCACCCCGGTTCCCAGAACTCCTGAAGATAGACGTTGAACTTGAAAGGTGGCTACACTGAGTCACAGTGCCAGAGATTGCGCCAAAGAGTATTATTCAGCCGCCTCCACTGGTAGTTGTAGTTCAGAAGTTGCCGTGGGCAGTAATAGCTCTGAGGTTGCCGTGGGCAGTGCTTGTTGAGAGGATGTCAATAGCAGTACTAGTTGTCAGCATGTCGTGTGCAGTTGTTCTGATGGGCTAGACAGCCGATGCTGTTCGATTTGGGATGTTGTAATGATCAGAGTGTATTTTTCGTCAATATATATGAGGTTACAAAAAATTTTTGGTATTTCAAATTTCCTAAATAACAATGCCTCTTGGTCACAGGTTCAGTCAACAAAGCATCTGGCTTGTGTTCATGTATTAGAGTGTAATTCTGGTTTCTATGTGCAATCATAGCATTTCTGGTTTTTTTAATTACTTCATTGTAAATGGCGTTTAAAGCATCTTGTCGTATTGAGCAAGAACCGTGCCAGATGTGTACGTTGAATCACACTTCCACACACAGAACAGTTACACTTGTGCTTTGTTGTTTCGTAGCTTTTATAGTTGCTGGGGACTTAATTAATTAATTGTGTTAACGGAAATTTCCTTTCATTCTTTGTTGTTATTCTATGCAGTCAGATTGCGGACTAATACTAGTCAGGGCCAACCGTTTACGAGACTTCGTAACCGGACATACAGCTACTAAAACTAAAATATTTGCATTGTATTTAATTAAGCCCCCATGCAAACTGTTCAGAGATGTTACTAAAACCGCCCAAAGACGTAAACAACCACGCATGAACAGCGCCTATTAGACGGAGGGGGTCCGACAGCCGATCAGTTCCAGTTATTCCACCAGGAAGGAGGTACACGGTCCCACTTGTCTGTAGTTCAAACATGCCTAGACTGTAGGTAGCACAGTTCGATCGCGTGCGCATTGTTACTTTGTGCCAGGAAGGGCGCTCAACAAGGGAAGTGTCCAGGCGTCTCGGAGTGAACCAAAGCGATGTTGTTAGGACATGGAGATACAGTGTGACGGGAACTGTCGATAACATGCCTCGCTCAGGCCGCCCAAGGGCTACTACTGCAATGGATGACCGCTACCTACGGATTATGGCTCGGAGGAACCCTGACAGCAACGCCACCATGTTGAATAATGCTTTTCGCACAGCCACAGGACGTGGTGTTACGACTCAAACTGTGCGCAATAGGCTGCATGAAGCGCAACTTCACTCCCGACGTCCATGGCGAGGGTCCATCCTTTCAACCACGACATTATGCAGCCCGGTACAGATGGGCCCAATGACACGCCGGATAGACCGCTCAGGATTGGCATCCGTTCTCTTCATCGATGAGTGTCGCATATGCCTTCAACCAGACAATCGTCGGGGACGTGTTTGGAGGCAACCCAGTCAGGCTGAACGCCTTAGACACATTGTCCAGCGAGTGCAGCAAGGTGGAACTCCCCTGCTGTTCTGGGATGGCGTTATGTGGGGCCGAAGTATGCAGCTTGTGGTCATGGAAGGCGCCGTAACGGCTGCACGATACCTGAATGCCATCCTCCGACCGATACTGCGAGCATATTGGCAAGGCATTCGTCTTCATGGTCCCCCCCCCCCCCCCTTCACCTCCCACCGCACCCCATAGTGCACATCTTGTGAGTGACTTGATTCGAGTGGCCAGCATGTTCTCCAGACATGAACCCTATGGAACATGCCTGGGATATATGGATGACGTAACCGACCAACCACTCTGAGGGATCTACGCCGAATCGCCGTTGAGGAGAGGGACAATCTGGACAAACAGTGCCTTGGTGAACTTATGGATAGTATGCCACGACGAATACAAGCATGCATCAATGCAAGAGGACGTACTACTGCGTGTTAGAGGTACCGGCGTGTACAGCAATCTGGACCATCACCTCTGAAGGTCTCACTGTAAGGTGGCACAATATGCAATGTGTGGCTTTCATGAGCAATAAAAAGGGTGTAAATGATGTTTGTGTTGATCTCTATTCCAATTTTCTGAACAGGTTCCGGAACTCTCGGAACCGAGGTAAAGCAAAACTTTTTTTGATGTGTGTACTTACAGCCCTGTGAATATGAGTGCCGTCATGCTGGAAAACGAGATTGGAAAGGATGTCTCATGGATGTCGAGAATAAATTAACTTCACGGTTCAGGTTCAAGGAGGGCATCACAGAAGCATCTCCTGCCTGAAGACAATGTACACTACTGGCCATTAAAATTGCTACACCAAGAAGAAATGCAGATGATAAACGGATATTCATTGGAAAACTATATTACACCAGAACTGACATGTGATTATATTTTCACCCAATTTGGGTGCATAGATCCTGAGAAATCAGTACCCAGAATAACCATCTCTGATACGCCCGGGCATTGAGTCAAACAGAGCTTGGATGGCGTGCAACTTCAACAGGATACCACAGTTCACCAAGAGTAGTGACTGGCGTATTGTGACAAGCCACTTGCTCGCCCACCATTTACCTGACGTTTTCAACTGGTGAGAGATCTGGATAATGTGCTGGCCAGGGCAGCAGTCGAACATTTTCTGTATCCAGAAAGGCCCGTACAGGACCTGCAGCATGCGGTAGTGCATTATCCTGCTGAAATGTAGGGTTTCACAGGGATCGAATGAAGGGTAGAGCCACGGGTCGTAACACATCTGAAATGTAACGTCAACTGTTCAAAGTGCCGTCAGTGTGAACAAGAGAGGTCACCGAGACGTGTAACCAATGGCACCCCATACCATCATGCCGGGTGATACGCCAGTATGGCGATGACGAATACACGCTTCCATTGTGCGTTCACCGCGATGTCGCCAAAACCGGATGCGACCATCATGATGCTGTAAACAGAACCTGGATTCATCCGAAAAAAATGACGTATTGCCATTCGTGTACCCAGGTTCGTCGTTGAGTGTACCATCGCATTCGCTCCTCTCTGTGATGCAACGTCAAGGGTAACCACAGCCATGGTCTTCGAGCTGATAGTCCATGCTGCTGGAAACGTCGTCGAACTGTTCGTGTAGATGGTTTTTGTCTAGCAAACGTCCCCATGTGTTGACTCAGGGATCGAGACGTGGCCTCACGATCCGTTACAGCCATGCGGATAATATGCCTGTTATCTCGACTGCTAGTGATACGAGCCTGTTGGGATCCAGTACGGCGTTCCGTATTACCCTCCTGAACCCACCGATTCCATATTCTGCTAACAATCATTGGATCTCGTCCAACGCGAGCAACAATGTCGCGATGCGATAAACCGCAATCGCGATGGGCAACAATCCGACCTTTATCAAAGTCGGAAACGTGATGGTACGCATTTCTCTTCCTTACACGAGGCATCACAACAACGTTTCACCAGGCAACGCCGGTCAACTGCTGTTTGTGTATGAGAAATTGGTTGGAAACTTTCCTCATGTGAGCACGTTGTAGGTGTCACCACCGGCGTCAACCTTGTGTGAGTGCTCTGAAAAGCTAACCATTTGTATATCACAGCACCTTCTTCCTGCCGGTTAAATTTCGCGTCTGTAGCACTTCATCATCGTGCTGTAGCAATTTTAATGGCCAGTAGTGTAACTTAAACACCTTTTTGGGCCGTCAGTGCACCCAACACCTTGAAACATTTGGCGAGTTGTCCCCGACGTCAAATACTCATTTTGCGGAGTTTCATTTGCACTATTCTCACGGAAACTAGTTCAAACCTTATTTGCCGACAGTAGCAATGCCTTTTGGGTTTGAAACGGCTTGTCTTTCAAAAGGCGTTACACTCGTCCTTGGTCCGTCTCAGAATCTTTTTGCGATCAAAGTTATTACTACTTGTACGTGGCTGCAAGTGGTACACCATTCCTTGAAGGTATGTTGGACACACTCCACGTGGATATACTAACGAATCGGCAATGCCAGGATGTGGCCTCTGCACACAGAGACTGCAAGAGACTTTGGTATCAGCGTTCGACCTTATCTTAAGCTCTAATGTTCTAAGACGTTTGCCTTCCAAGGTGTGGTCATGGGCATTTCTAATCATGTCATTCTGTCATGTCTCCACGTAGGTCCATCCGTGTAATTGACTGGCGTATATACACAGCGTCACTGGTGCCGTACACGGGCCTTTCGCCCTATCATCCAACAATCCAACAATCCCTCTCACTCATCTGGTATGCAAGTGGCCTAATCTGCCAGAAGCTACGCCAGCAGAAGACAAGTCAACGATGTTGCAAGCTCACCAGGGCGACTGGCGGCAGCGTGAGCGCAACCATAGGGACCTGCTTGCTTCCACGGGTGACGTGGCCGCATATTGTTCCCACTGTATCCTGGCGCCACCAGGGTATTTAGGCTGGCACACAGCCGTTACAGGTAGACTTTTACTCGAGTCCTCTGGGCCAAGCACGCAGTGCATTCTCAGTCCATCATTCAGAGCTCTAGCAGGAAACCCTCAGAACCTTCGGCGCAGTGTCATTGGCCACTCATCGCCGACCGAGGGAGCTGCCAGTGAGTACCTCACCTATTGCCGAGTTATGGCATCTACACTGGAGACTGCAGGGGACTTAGGTGTCGGTGGTCGACCTTATCTTTCATTGTACTGTTCTAATAATTTTGACTTTGTCTGTCGGGGTCATCTGCCTTCTACGAACTTCTATAAATTCAGTTTTTCCCACGAACTACTTTGATAAGAGTTATTGTAATTTTTAGTCCAGGTTGTTGTTATTGTTGTCGTTGTTGTGGTCTGCAGTCAGAATATTGGTTTGATACAGCTCTCCATGCTTCTCTATACTGCGCGTGTCTCTTAATCTCCCAGTAATTATTGTAACCTTTATCATTCTGAATCTACTTCCTGTATTCATCTCTTGGTCTCCCTCTACGATTTTAGCCGCCCCTCTTCCCTTCAACACTAAATTGGTAATGCCTTATAATGTGTCATAGCAACCGATCCCTTTCTCCAGCCAGATTACCCCACAAATTTCTTTTCTCGCCAATTCCATTCAGTACCTTCTCGTTAGTTACGCGATCTACCCATCTAATCTTCAGTATTCTTATGTAGCATCAGATTTCAAAAGTTTCCATTCTCTTCCTGTCTAAATTATTTATCGTCCGTACATGGCACACTCCGTAAAACTGCTTCCAGAAAAGTCTCCGTATCACTTAAATCTGCATTCGATGTTAACAAATTTCTCTTCTTCAGAAACGCTTTTCTTGAAATTGCCATTCTACACTTTATATCCTCTGTACTTCGGCCATCATCAGTTATTTTGCTCTCCCAAAACAGCAAAACTCAACTGCTACTGTACGTGTCTCGTTTCCTAATCTTATTCCCTGAACATCATCTGATTTAATTGGATTACATACACTTGTTTTGCTTTTATTGATGTTCATATTATATCTTCCTTTCGAGACACTGTCCATTCCGTTCAACTGCTCTCTCAAGTCCTTTATTGTCTCTAACAGAATTACAATGTAATCGGCAAACCTCAAAGTTTTTTCTTCTCCATGAACAATTCCTACTTCAATTTTTTTTTTTTTTTTTTTTTTGCTTCATTTACTGTCTGGTCAATGTTCAGATTGAATAACATCGAGGACAGGCTACAACCCTGACTCACTCCTTTCTCAATCACTGCTTCCCTTTCATGCGCCTCGAATCCTATGAACGCCGGCCGGGGTGGCCGAGCGGCTCTAGGCGCTACAGAATGGAAGCACGCGACCGCTATGGTCGCAGGTTTCGAATCCTGCCTCCGGCATGAATGTGTGTGATGTCCTTAGGTTAGTTAGGTTTAAGTAGTTCTAAGTTCTAGGGGACTGATGACCATAGATGTTAAGTCCCATAGTGCTCAGAGCCATTGGAACCAACCAGTAGTAAATAGGCTTTCGCTTCCTGTACCTTACCCCTGCTACCATCAAGATTACAAAGAGAGTATTCCAGTCAACTTTCTCGGAAGATTTCTCTAAGTCTACAAATAATATAAATGTAGGTTTTCCTTTGCTTAACTATTTTTTAAGATAAGTCGTAGGGTCAGTATTGCCTCCTCGTGGTCCTACATTTCTCCGAAATCCAATCTGATCTTCTCAGAGGCCTGATTCTACCAGAAATTTCGACCAACGTTCTGTTCGGTTAGAATAACTTCACTTCAATCGCTTTGCTCACAGTAGAAAATGAGTGGACAGGTAAGTAGCAGGGAGTCACCTCCGAAGAGGGCTTCGTAGTTTCTTTTTTTTCCGTATGAACTGAGTTTAATTTGTCAGTACACCCACACATGGGCAGCAGCGAGTAGACACTGTACACCTCTGCAAACCGCTGTGTCGGCCTGCTCAGGCTGCGCCCTCCTCTTTAAGCGCTGCACTTTGGCACGCGGCCGCCGAGCGCGGTCTCCAGCTGGCGTGGACCGCCCGCGACTCCGGTCGTGTGTGCCCCCGATGCCGACACCCTGCCGCAATGTAAATAAATCGCCGCATTCCGGCGGTGACCCGCCTTTTGTCTGCCAGCCAAGCCCGCGACTCGGGAGACACAAACGGCGGCAATAAACACCGGCAGACGTCTTAACGGGGGCGTGTGAATGCGCGGGGCGATCCCACGATCTCTCAGCGATCGCTTTCAAATGCTGCGCCGAGCGACGGAGAAGAATCGTTCCACTCCACTGACACCGAAACCTCTTTCCGAAACCATGGGAACCACGTCTGCCTTACTTCACAATTGTGTGCAGCAACGAAGTATTTTTTTTTTTTTTAAATATTGAATTCAATAAATGGCATCTAATAGTTTCTTACAAGATGGTGCAGTCCGAGAGAAACAGTCGGTGCAGATAGTCTCTTTCTGAAAACAAAAGGCAATACAAGGGACTTTTACAGGGCTGTCTGGTTCTTCAAGAAAGGATGTAACGTAAGGATTGATGTGATGGAATTTCAACCAGGGTAAATGATAAGGAACGAAACGAAAGCTATGGAGGAATCAGAAAAGTAAGTCTGCAGGCTTTCGTGGCCGCTGTCACTGAACTTAAAATCTTCTGGGTTATTAGGCCGCGTCATGTTTCTTCTAAAATGTTCGACGTTTCGACCCCTCTGCTGGGATCTTTCTCAGGATCTTTTGGTGTCCACTACTGCTAGAACACTAGATCCCAGCAGAGGTGTCGAAACGTCGAACATTTTAGAAGAAACATCAAGCGGCCTAATAACCCAGAAGATTTTAACTTCAATCAGAAAAGAATTTCGATAAATTACTGAATATGGACGAAACCATCAACACTGTTGCGACAGCAAAGAAAGAAGAGGTTCAAAATGGTTCAAATGGCTCTGAGCACTATGGGACTTAACATCTGTGGTCATCAGTCCCCTAGAACTTAGAACTACTTAAACCTAACTAACCTAAGGACATCACACACATTCATGCCCGAGGCAGGATTCGAACCTGCGACCGTAGCGGTGACGCTGTTCCAGACTGAAGCGCGTAGAGCCGCACGGCCACACCGGCCAGCTGAAAGAAGAGGAAAAGGAGGAGCAGAAGAAGAAGGAAGAGATGGAGGAGATTCAGGAGGTAGCGAAGAAGGAGGAGATGAACGAGATGGAGAAGATGACAGAGAAAGAGATGACGAAGAAGGAAATGGAGTTGGAGATGAAGGAGATGGGGAGAAGAAGAGCTGAACAGAGAAAATAGTGAAATTAGGAACAGGGAAGAATGAACTGCCTACCATGGAAGCCGGAGAAGTCATAAAAATGTGGCCGAGTGGTTCTATGGGCTACAGTCTGGAACCGCGCGACCGCTACGGTCGCAGGTTCGAATCCTGCCTCGGCAATGGATGTGTGTGATGTCCTTAGGTTAGTTAGGTTTAAGTAGTTCTAGAGGACTGATGACCGCAGTAGTTAAGTCCCATAGTGCTCAGAGCCATTTGAACAATTTCATAAAAATGCTGAAGAGAGGAAACGAACCAGGCATTGATGGAATACGTGCAGAGATGCCGAAAGAGGGAACAGACATTTTAGAATAGACTGTGCACCACCTAATCTGTTTAATTCGGAGGAGAGAAAGAATCATGGAAGAATGGAATCAGTCTGTCATCTGCCCAATCAAATGCAGCAACTATACAGGAATGAGCATGTTGTTGCTGAAGACCTAATACCACACGTTGAGAATGGACCTGAATTACTAAAAGTAGAGTTTAGAAAGATACAATCAACCGTAGACCAACTGTCGTGTCCCACTGACGTGTCCTGAGAGGGAGTGGAAGGACTGCGTTGGTGCGCGTCAGAGAACTTACTTGGCATGAGGTCTCGGTGGTGTGGGCCGCCAACTCCTCACTGCTCCGTGGTAGAGAAGGCTGCAAGGTGAGCTAGAGTAGGTAACTCGGATAGGATCTTAGGGAAGCTTTCATGTATGAACACTCGATGTATAGAACGATTATACTGGAAGTACCCCTGGCACTTGTGATTTAAATAAGATTCTATATACAGTCTCCAATGATTGTCTATCTGGCTATGCAGTTGCCATTCCTAACTTCCCAAACCTAAGTCCTAATACAGCAGAGGCGAGCGCACCAGACTAAGTGTCAGCTGTGTCGATTCAGCCTAAGTCCCTACTTGTTGCTGTGCTCGATCCTTTCCTGCAACTCTTGCAGCATCCCGACGCAGACTAACGTGGACCGGCGTCCTAGGTACCTCACTCCATCACTGTCCTTCGATCTAGCAGCTATCCGCTTTTATAGGGGGTAGTGCACCCGGCACCACTTGTTCTAGAAGGTTCTAGCGCCCACGAACTTTGAGCTCTGAGTAGGCAGCATGTGATGCCTACGTGATGAACTAGCCGTTCTCCACTGTTTGCTGTGTCCAAGGGTTGCCACTAACTGTGCTTGAGCCTCGTGATACTGCATACTCCGCTCTTGTTAGTCGAGTACACATTACACATTACACATGAGATAGTCTGGTCACGTCCACCTCGCTTGATCTGTAGCAATAATTTTCCAGCCTACAGCCTACATGATTTTAATTCTATCTTCTACTATTCGCGACACAACTACAAGGGGACATTAAAAAGTTTAATTTCGAAGGCCGTAGAGTCCAGATTCGGCACCCCAATCTAACAAAATAGCCGTGAGCACTGAGGTAATCTTTCCACCGAGGCACCAGATTGAAGAACCTGTTTGGTGAAACAAAGCGTTTTGCTCCGTGAAGAAGTCTGTAACTGCAGGCTGCACATCCCCATCCGACAGGAGCAACTGACTCTTCTAGGTCGTTTTTAAGGGATCGCTCGCGTGATAATCGCATGGCGAGAGATGAGGACTACTAGAGCGGGTGCTCGAGAGTCTCCCACTTGACTGGCATAATTTCTACTGGCCTCCCAGATTGATTGTCGATTTGTGCCGAATAGCATCCAGCAGAGAACTTGGCGCACCATTCCACAACGGTGTTTTTCCAGAGACGTGTTGCCTCATACATAGTCCTCATGCTCCAATGGATATCTCCAGGCGTTTGCCCTTCGGCAGCCAAGAAAAAAATAACAGTACGATGGTCCTGTTTGGACGCATTTGGTAATAACGTCGCCATAGTTCACGTTTCCGCATTTACCGCAAGCACGTCGGAAAGAAATGAAAGCCACACAAGTCCCTTGTCTACATGTCGGGAGCCGCGCGAGGTAGCCGCGCGGTCTGGGGCGTCTTGTCGCAGACCGCGCGGCTCCCTCCGTCGGAGGTTCCTGTCCTCCCTTGGGCACGGGTGTGTGTGTCGCCATTAGAGTAAGTTAGTTTAAGTTAGATTAAATAGTGTGTAAGCTTAGGGACTGATGACCTTAGCAGTTTGGTCCCATAAGACCCTACCACAAATTTCCAGATTTTCTACATGTCGGTCCTTATATGTCATCACCGGAGTCGCGCTACGTTGCATATACACTGCAACAAGGTCCTCAAACTGAAACTCTTTGATTGCCCCTTATACATCCAGGAATAATGAGGCAAGTGTCATCAAAGAGCTGGGAAATACGCTGATATATTCATGCCTTTCTTGTGGTCAAAAAGCGTATGATAGTGGGAAAGGGTAAGTTTTCTGGCGAGAACTGAAACGGCAGTAGGTTCACATAAGATTAATAAAACTACGAGGGCATGCTAAAAAGTAATGGCTGAGAATGTTTTATGTTAGAAGTAAAGCTTCTTAAATAATACAGACATTAATATTAAAGAAGAAAACATTTCCCAATGTTCTGCAAACTTATACGAGGGGCGTTTGAAAAGTCCATGCAAAAATAAAAACTACTTACGTCTTTGGGGTAAACCTTTTTTATTTTTCGACATAGTCTGCTTTTAGACTTATACACCTCGTCCAGCGCTGTTCTAATTTGTTGATCCCTTCTGAATAACGAGAATTGTCCAAGTCTGCAAAATAGCTTTAGTTGTTGCAATCACCTCCTCGTTTGAATAAAATCATTGTTGTCCCGCCAGCCATTTCTTCAAATTGGGGAACAAATAGTAGTTGGAGAGAGCCAAGTCTGGAGAATAGGGGAGATGTGAAACGAGTTGGAATCCTATTTCCATTAATTTCGCGACCATAACTGTTGAGGTGTGTCCTGTTGCATTATCGTGATGGAAAAGGAACTTTTTGCGGTCCAATCGCCGACGTTTTTCTTGCAGCTCGGTTTTCAAACAGTCCGATAACGATGAATTATATGCACTTGTAACTGTTTTATCCTTTTCCAAATAGTCGATGAGGATTATCCCTTGCGAATCGCAAAAGACAGACGCCATAACCTTTCTGGCCGTAGGAATGGTCTTCGCCTTTTTTGGTGCAGATTCTCCCTTGGTAACCCATTGTTTAGACTGTAGTTTGGTCTCAGGAGTATAGTAATGTATCCAAGTTTCATCCACAGTGACGAAACGACGCTTAAAGTCCTGCGGATTCTTCCTGAACAGCTGCAAACCATCCTTGCAACACTTCACACGATTCTGTTTTTGGTCAAGCGTGAGCAATCGCGGAACCCATCTTGTGGATAACTTTCTCATGTCCAAATGTTTATGCAAAATATTATGTACCCGTTCATTCGAGTTGCCCACAGCACTAGTAATCTCACGCACCTTAACTCTTCTGTCATCCATCACCATCATATGGATTTTATCATGGATTTCTGGAGTAGTAACCTCCACAGGGCGTCTAGAACGTTCAGCATCACTTATGCCCATATGGCCCCTCCGAAAATTTTGAAACCACTTATAAACTGTTCTAATCTAAGGTGCAGAGTCACCGTAATGTTTATCAAGCTTCTCATTAGTCTCCTGTGGCGTTTTGCCTTTCATAAAGTCATGTATAATCACCACACCAAATTCTTTTTCGTCCATTTTTTGACACTCATTCGATTTCCTTGATTCACACGAATGCCAAACACAAAGAAATACACCAATATGGCTGAAACTTGATGTACTTTGTTTCCAAAGATGCTACTAACCAAACACGACCTCGATACGCACCATCCCTCGGACTTTGCGCGGACCTTTCAAATGCCCCTCGTATTTATTTGGCCACGTGATAATAGAATGTCAGAAACACAGGTCAACGTGATGTGCGACTTTCAGCTGTCACTTGAAGATGGCCTGAGAAGCAGAAAGCCGGTTTGTCATCAAACAAATATAATTTTTCAGAACGTTAGGAAGTATTGGTTCAAATGGCTCTGAGCCCTATGGGACTTAACTTCTGAGGTCATCAGTCCCCTAGAACTTAGAACTACTTAAACCTAACTAACCTAAGGACATCACATACATCCATGCCCGAGGCAGGATTCGAACCTGCGACCGTAGCGGTCGCGCGGTTCCAGACTGTAGCGCCTAGAACCGCCCGGCCACTTCGGCTACGAAATACTGGCCTTTTTAACATCGTTATCATGTTCTGCCAAGCACCGAGGGAAAACAGATTAAAACAAACTTTATTAAAATTCTACATGTTTATTCTTCATGTCTGCGTGTTTATTTCTCAATGCAGTCACCCTGGCGACGAACATACTTCTTGATGTGTCGACAGAAGTGCCGACACAGTGTGATTTGAGGGGACCGTTATGCACGCTATAAACACACGAAGGATGGCGTGAGGTCTGAAACAGGATACGTAATGAATGCTATAAAGAAAAGTACGTAGCTTTTGGAATACTTAACTTTAATCCATCCTTGTTGGATACATCGTTCTTGGTGAGACATGCTTTATACGATAAGTATCAATTGCTATGTAAGGCTAATGGCGCCTTGCTAGGTCGTAGCCATGGACTTAGCTGAAGGCTATTCTATCTGCTCGGCAAAGGAGCGAGGCTTCGTCAGTGTAGTCGCTAGCAAAGTCGTCCGTACAACTGGGGCGAGTGCTCGTAAGTCTCTCGAGACCTGCCGTGTGGTGGCGCTCGGCCTGCGATCACTGACAGTGGCGACACGCGGGTCCGACATGTACTAATGGACCGCGGCCGATTTAAAGCTACCACCTAGCAAGTGTGGTGTCTGGCGGTGACACCACACTTCTCATTTTCCCAACGAGAGACCAGTCTGTTGATACCTTCACTGATGAATGTTTGACTATTGACGAATCCATACCCTCACGTCTGCCTACACCGCTTCATTGCTATGGAAAGTACAGTCCTCGAATAGGTTCTTTAAGTTTTGGAAACAGATGAAAACAGGATGGGGCCAGGTCAGGACTTTAAGGAGGACGATCGATGACAGCGAACCCAAGGCGTCGGGTTGCTACAGATGTCGCAGCGCTCGTGCGTGCTGTGGCATTGTCATGCTGAAGGAGACGGTGGTCCACGTCTGGACGAACTCTTCGAATTCGTGCTTACTCGATTACAAAACGCTGTTTCTCGCGCACCGATATCGTTACGTTACACACCGCTACGTTAGATAGTACATTTCAGAGCCCTCTAGCGGCAGAGCGTTGCAATTTGCATCAGCTGTTTGAAATTCCATCAACACCAAATGAGCTTCTATTTTGTATAATTTTTATGGTGTTTTTTAATACCAGTGCAGACTTCGGGTGCTGCTAGTTGCTTAACGTTTTGTGGGATGACATTTTTAAAATATCGTCTTACTACTGAAACTGCTGAAAACCCAAGGAAATTCTGGTCTTACGTAAAATCAGTAAGCGGGTCGAAGGCTTCCATCCAGTCACTCACTGATCAGTCTGGCCTGGCAACGGAAGACAGCAAAACGAAAGCTGAAACTTTAAATTTAGCATTTGAGAAATCTTTCACGCAGGAGGATCGTACAAACATACCTCCGTTTGAGTCTCGTACAGATTCCCGTATGGAGGACATAGACATCCCTGGGGTTGTGAAGCAGCTGAAAATAAATAAATCACCAGGTCCTGATGGGATTCCAGTTCGGTTTTACAGAGAGTACTCTACTGCACTGGCTCCTTACTTAGATTGCATTTATCGCGAGGCTCTTGCCCAACGTAAAGTCCCGAGCGACTGGGAAAAAGCGCAGGTGACGCCTGTATATAAGAAGGGTAGAAGGACGGATCCTCAAAATTACAGACCAATATCCTTAACATCGGTTTGTTGCAGGATTCTCAAACATATTCTCAGTTCGAATATAATGAATTTCCTTGAGACGGAGAAGTTGCTGTCCATGCATCAGCACGGCTTTAGAAAGCATCGCTCCTGCGAAACGCAACTCGCCCTTTCTTCACTTGATATCTTGCGAACCATGGATGAAGGGTTTCAGACGGATGCCATATTCCTTGGCTTCCGGAAAGCATTTGACTCGGTGCACCACTGCAGACTCCTAACTAAGGTAAGCGCATATGGGATTCGTTCCCAAATATGTGGGTGGCTGGAAGACTTCTTAAGTAATAGAACCCAGTGCGGTGTCCTCGATGGTGAGTGTTAATCGGAGGTGAGGGTATCATCTGGAGTGCCCCATGGAAGTGTGGTAGGTCCGCTGTTGTTTTCTATCTACATAAATGATCGTTTGGATAGCTTGGATAGCAATGTGCGTCTGTTTGCTGATGATGCTGTGGTGTACGGGAAGGTGTCGTCGTTGAGTGACTGTAGGAGGATACAAGATGACTTGGACAGGATTTGTGATTGGTGTAAAGAATGGCAGCTAACTCTAAATGTAGATAAATGTAAATTAATGTAGATGAATAGGAAAAAGAATCCCGTAATTTTTGAATACTCCATTAGTAGTGTAGCGCTTGACACAGTCACGTCGATTAAATATTTGGGCGTAACATTGCAGAGCGATATGAAGTGGGACAGGCATGTAATGGCAGTTGTGGGGAAGGCGGATAGTCGTCTTCGGTTCATTGGTAGAATTTTGGGAAGATGTGGTTCATCTGTAAAGGAGACCGCTTATAAAACACTAGTACGACCTATTCTTGAGTACTGTTCGAGCGTTTGGGATCCCTATCAGGTCGGATTGAGGGAGGACATAGAAGCAATTCAGAGGCGGGCTGCTAGATTTGTTACTGGTAGGTTTGATCATCACGCGAGTGTTACGGAAATGCTTCAGGAAGCCGAGTGGGAGTCTCTGGAGGAAAGGAGGTGTTCTTTTCGTGAATCGCTACTGAGGAAATTTACAGAACCAGCATTTGAGGCTGACTGCAGTACAATTTTACTGCCGACAATTTATATTTCGTGGAAAGACCACAAAGATAAGATAAGAGAGATTATGGCTCGGCTAGTACAGACGCATATAGGCAGTTATTTTTCTCTCGTTCTGCTTGGGAGTGGAACAGGGAGAGAAGATGCTTGTTGTGGTACGAGGTACCCTCCACCACGCACCGTATGGTGGATTGGGGAGTATGTATGTAGATGTAGGTGTAGAAACTGAGACACTGAATCCTACGTTTGCTGTTACATTTAGAAAGTGGCTGTTAAAAGTACTTGCAATTTGTGAACTATCAATCACAACATTGTCAATTAGTTTGATTGTTATGGCCTATTGTGCACTGACTCGCTGTCCTATCTCCCGTTTGACTGTATACCATAAAGTTTTAATCTTACTATCTATATTATTAATTTCTGTCAGGACGTACATACTGACATAATAAAATGGAATAGTATTTTTTGTGGTATATAAGTGCTGTCGAATCTTGACTTATTCTGGGCTTGAAATAAATTTCCTTCCTCTTCTTACACGAGATTTTAATTCTCATAATTTTCCATAGCTGAGTTTTTTTATGGATTTTCTTGATAGCTCAGTTGAAACTACACTATCAAATATTGACGTAAATGTACTATGGAATAAACTGAATTTGACATTAGCACCTTCTTTATACATCTCATCCTATACCACTTCTTTTAATTTTCTCTTAAAACATTGTAACATGTTGTCGTTAATAAGCCTCACTGCTTCCTGCCTCGGGGCTGTATGCTGCTATACTTTTTATTTCCATTAACTGTGCCTCAAGATCAGACAGTCCATTAACAGTTGTTTCATGCTGAACACTGTCTGTAAAAAGTCACCAATCAATGTCCTGCTATCTTGCTGCACACGATTTGGAAAATTCACTATTGAAATCAGATCGAAACAACCAAATAATGATTTCAATTCATTTTTCCTGATAGACTGTCATAAGAAATGTACATTGAAATCTGCA
Source organism: Schistocerca nitens (assembly GCF_023898315.1). Lineage (NCBI taxonomy): Eukaryota > Metazoa > Arthropoda > Insecta > Orthoptera > Acrididae > Schistocerca > Schistocerca nitens. The sequence continues at coordinate 109,386,809 of NC_064615.1, forward strand.
CAAACTACTAACTGTTTCTTCTTGTCTGACAGAAGGCTCAATAATGCATCTACATTTCTCGTAGGTAGCTGAAAGTTTCCTAAAGAGAACCTATACATTGTTACAATTACAAGGTAAATATTCTGCAGTAGCAACTCAAAAGCACACATGCTTCTAGGTCCCGATCTACAACAAAACTGCTCGTATCAATATTTTTGACTTCGTGTCCAACTTTTACGTATATTGCAACTCCTCCTTCTATCTCCTTGTGGTTACATAGTGTTCAGAAAGACACAGAACATCTATGACCTCAGAATTTTGCACATCATCTAGGGACGTAAGAAGCTCATTTACCTTGTTTTTCAATTCCCTTGTGTTCTGATGAAACGAACTAATTTTAGTAATTCTTGAGAACATTTCTCGTGGAGAAACAGCGGTCTGGTTGACATACATTACGACAGTTGTCTCACTTGCATGCCAGTTTTCTGTAACAGTTAGTCGCTGTCGCAACTCTGAAAGCGTCTTCCGTTGAAACGTGCACATCGACGTCTCCACGCCGCTTCCATGGTAAATAACGGCGTTACTCAAGCAGTGTTTTCACTGGCACTGCGATCGAGGAGCCGTCTACAATACCTGACATGCATTTCTACATGTCTGCCTTCATGCCAGTACGTATTTAACATCCAGTCGCTGTCGTAGCTCTGAAATCATCTTCCGCTGGTTGGCGCACATCGTTACGTCAACGCTGTCTCCATGGCAACCATTGGCGTCACTTAACCAGTATCTTTGCTGGCGTACAGTCTATGAGTTTTCGACAAATCCTGAATGATGGCTATTACTATTGATTGTCTCTTCCACATATATTTCTATCTCTTACTGAGGAAGTGGTGTTTATAGAAGTTATTTTATATAACGTAATGTACCTACTTTTTTTCATTTCTTATTAGCTTTTGTGTATCTATTCTGTATATACGTTACCGGAACAACTGTTTTACGTCCTGTTCGCCTGATTGGCTATCGCTGACGTAATTCGGTATGCAGTGGGCGCAGCATCGTATATTTCAGCAACTATTACGTTGCTGTCCTTAGCAGTTGTCGTATATAGAGTCATAACCCTTGCTCGGTTCACCGCCACGGCTTACCCACATGGATATAAGTTCTTCTTTTAACTTTTGTTTTGTATCATGTATTTTGTATATTACTACTATTATCAGACTTCTCTCTAAATCCATTCGGTATTCATATTTCAGCATAAACAATCTGAAGGTGGTCACATTCTGCCCAAAATCGGTATCCACTATGAATAAACATTTTATTGCAGTCAAGACCGTTTTCAATCCAGTTTTAAAGAACTAATTATACTTTTATGGAAACTGTTATACAGGGTGAGCACAAAGTCTTGCCCTGATTATAAGAGTTTATTACAGAATAACCATTTGACATAATAATTTACATTTGACGCCGTTTCATAGGTTAGTGTTACTAGATTTTTTAATGACCAGATACGTTAGTAAACCTCAACGTGTTCTCCCTTGGTAGCTCGGAGATGTCGAGGCGGTATTCCAGTTCCCGCCAGGTGTTTCGTAACAAGTGTTCTGTCACAGTACCCACAGCAGCTTGTATCCTAGCCTTCATATGTCGACGTCAGCAACTGATATGACGAAGACTCTGTCCTTGATATAGCCCCAGGAAAAAAAAAGGTCAAGGGGCGAAATGTCTGGAGAGCGGCGTGGCCAGGGTGTTGGACCGTTCCTTTCAGTCCACTGATCCGGAAATGTGTCATCCAGGAAATCACGTACTATCAAAGCCCAGTGGGGGTGGGAGGGGGGGGGGCGCTCCATATTGCTTCTAACTGTGGGCCAGTGAACTATTGCAAAACGTCTAAGTAAATGTTAATGGTAATGGATTTTTCCGAGAAGAAAAATGGTCCAGAAACCTTGTTATACTTCAGGCCGCACCAAACATTCACTTTTTCGCTGTCTGGCTGTAACTGTACAATAGCATGTGGAGACTCTGAACCCCATATACGGACATTATGCCTATTTACCATTCCACTGACATGAAAGGAAAGGTGGATTCATCGGTAAAGCATATGCCTATTTAAGTAATCGCTAGCCCCATCAATCCTGTTGAGAATCTCAGTTGCGAAATCAGCACGTATCAGCAAATCATTCGGTTGCAAGGCCTGCACGATTTTCACTCTGTAGTCCGCAGCTCGTGGTCTTGCGGTAGCGTTCTCGCTTCCCGCGCACGGGGTCCCGGGTTCGATTCCCGGCGGGGCCAGGGATTTTCTCTGCCTCGTGATGACTGGGTGTTGTGTGTCTTTCATCATTATTTCGTCCCCATCGACACGCAAGTCGCCGAAGTGGCGTCAACGCGAAAGACTTGCAGCAGGCGAAGGGTCTACCCGACAGGAGGCCCTAGCCACACGGCATTCCAATATTTTCACTCTGTAAGCATGCAAACTAAGCCTGTCATGAAGAATCTTCACCACACTTGCTTGCGGTATTTGAAGTTCACGTGATGCTTGACGAGTTGATTTAGACGGACTCCGTTGAAACGATTGCCGAACACGATCAACAGTTGCATCACTCACACGAGGCCTGCCACTTCGAGGACGATCTTCAACGCTGCCTGTTTCGTTAAACTTTGCATACCATCGCTTTATTGATTTGCCGTCAGGAGGGCTGCTTCCATAAGAAGCCCGAAATTTACGTCTGAACACTTATGGGCGATTTCATTTCGTGAAACCAAAGCACACATTGCGATTTCTCCGGCTTCGACGCCATTTCGCCAGAAACTAACGTGACCTAACAGACCGCGTCAGTGTAGTGGAGCACTAGCGCCAACTATTCGTCAGAGCAACTAGTAACACCAACCTATGTAACGACATCAAATGTAACTTATTATGTCAAACGGTTATTCTGTAAGGGGAAGACTTTGTGTTCACGCTGTATATACACTCCTGGAAATTGAAATAAGAACACCATGAATTCATTGTCCCAGGAAGGGGAAACTTTATTGACACATTCCTGGGGTCAGATACATCACATGATCACACTGACAGAACAACAGGCACATAGACACAGGCAACAGAGCATGCACAATGTCGGCACTAGTACAGTGTATATCCACCTTTCGCACCAATGCAGGCTGCTATTCTCCCATGGAGACGATCGTAGAGATTCTGGATGTAGTCCTGTGGAACGGCTTGCCATGCCATTTCCACCTGGCGCCTCAGTTGGACCAGCGTTCGTGCTGGACGTGCAGACCGCGTGAGACGACGCTTCATCCAGTCCCAAACATGCTCAATGGGGGACAGATCCGGAGATCTTGCTGGCCAGGGTAGTTGACTTACACCTTCTAGAGCACGTTGGGTGGCACGGGATACATGCGGACGTGCATTGTCCTGTTGGAACAGCAAGTTCCCTTGCCGGTCTAGGAATGGTAGAACGATGGGTTCGATGACGGTTTGGATGTACCGTGCACTATTCAGTGTCCCCTCGACGATCACCAGTGGTGTACGGCCAGTGTAGGAGATCGCTCCCCACACCATGATGCCGGGTGTTGGCCCTGTGTGCCTCGGTCGTATGCAGTCCTGATTGTGGCGCTCACCTGCACGGCGCCAAACACGCATACGACCATCATTGGCACCAAGGCAGAAGCGACTCTCATCGCTGAAGACGACACGTCTCCATTCGTCCCTCCATTCACGCCTGTCGCGACACCCCTGGAGGCGGGCTGCACGATGTTGGGGCGTGAGCGGAAGACGGCCTAACGGTGTGCGGGACCGTAGCCCAGCTTCATGGAGACGGTTGCGAATGGTCCTCGCCGATACCCCAGGAGCAACAGTGTCCCTAATTTGCTGGGAAGTGGCGGTGCGGTCCCCTACGGCACTGCGTAGGATCCTACGGTCTTGGCGTGCATCCGTGCGTCGCTGCGGTCCGGTCCCAGGTCGACGGGCACGTGCACCTTCCGCCGACCACTGGCGACAACATCGATGTACTGTGGAGACCTCACGCCCCACGTGTTGAGCAATTCGGCGGTACATCCACCCGGCCTCCCGCATGCCCACTATACGCCCTCGCTCAAAGTCCGTCAACTGCACATACGGTTCACGTCCACGCTGTCGCGGCATGCTACCAGTGTTAAAGACTGCGATGGAGCTCCGTATGCCACGGCAAACTGGCTGACACTGACGGCGGTGGTGCACAAATGCTGCGCGCTAGCGCCATTCGACGGCCAACACCGCGGTTCCTGGTGTGTCCGCTGTGCCGTGCGTGTGATCATTGCTTGTACAGTCCTCTCGCAGTGTCCGGAGCAAGTATGGTGGGTCTGACACACCGGTGTCAATGTGTTCTTTTTTCCATTTCCAGGAGTGTATTACGGTCATGTTCTGCGGTAATTTCTATTAACGTCTTCTGTATATAATCTGAGTCTAACTAGAAGATGAGACTCTCTACTCTAGTAACCACAGCGATTCTGCCTCTCGTGCAAGTGCCCGCCCTGCTGCCTCAGTTCTGTCACAGAGATCATCAGCTGGGTTAATGAGTTGTGGTGTGCCACCCTCTCGGCCAAATCCGGCCGGGGTGGCCGAGCGGTTCTAGGCTATACAGTCTGCAACTGCGCGACAGCTACGGTCGCAGGTTCGAAAATGGTTCAAATGGCTCTGAGCACTGTGGGACTCAACTGCTGAGGTCATTAGTCCCCTAGAACTTAGAACTAGTTAAACCTAACTAACCTAAGGACATCACAAACATCCATGCCCGAGGCAGGATTGGAACCTGCGACCGTAGCGGTCTTGCGGTTCCAGACTGCAGCGCCTTTAACCGCACGGCCACTTCGGCCGGCCGCAGGTTCGAATCCTGCCTCGGGCATGGATGTGTGTGATGTACTTAGGTTAGTTAGGTTTAAGTAGTTCTAAGTTCTAGCGGACTGATGACCACAGAAGTTAAGTCCCATAGTGCTCAGAGCCATTTTGAACCTCTCGGCCAAATTTTCCCGAATGTTTCAAATAGGTGCGAGATCTCGGAAAAGTCCATTATGACTCTGTACGCGGAGAGTGTACTCTGAAAACACAACGTGCTTCCACTCCTGTGTCCAGTGTTGCCGTTGGATGCGCTGTTGTTGGCGTGTTTCTCTCTGCTGCCTCATGGAAGAAAGTAGCAACAATGGTCACCATGCTGGAAGTCCATACGCTCTGGGTATCGTCGCACTGTCCATCTGGGTTCTTGTGCTGTTGCAAACAAGCTTATTTCCTGACGCAGGATACGTGACGTGACGTGCCTGTACTATTTTGCACGGGTGAGCGGCTCATACACAGCTGGGAAAAAAAATTAGTACACCTGGAAAGACGACGTCGATTTTGATCCGATGACAGTATACGCCACCTGGGGGATAGTAGATGTAATGATAATCGTTTCAGCGTCGTCGGCCATCAGATAGCGGAGTGGAATATGTACTGAGCGTCATCTGTGTCTACCCTGTAACAGGGACTGCTCACAGCGAGAGGGCTCTGTGTGGTGCAGACGTGTAAAGCAAGGAGGCAACCGCCTCGGAGACACCCCGTGCCTCCCACAGCCAACTGTGCGAGTTTCAAAGGGATCAGGTAGGGGCCTTCCGGGTGGAGGGATGGTCCTTCCGGAGAACTGCCAAACAAATGGGACGTACTTCATCAGTTGCGCAACGATGCTTATTTCTGTGGTCACGTGAACGTTCTCACTCCCGTAGGCGAATTTCTGGACGTCCTAGCAGCACAGTATCATCGTATTGTACGAGCGGCAGTATAGCTAACACAGCACACATAAAATGGCTCTTCAGCCCAGACGTATCAACCCGTGATGAGGAAAGGCCGCTGGACCTGGTGGGATACCAGTTCGATTTTACACAGAGTACGAGAAGGAACTTGCCCCCCTTCTTGCAGAGGTGTACCGTAGGTCTCTAGAAGAGCGCAGCGTTCCAAAAGATTGTAAAAGGGCACAGGTCATCCCCGTTTTCAGGAAGGGACGTCGAACAGATGTGCAGAACTATAGACCTATATATCTAACGTCGATCAGTTGTAGAATTTTGGAACACGTATTATGTTCGAGTATAATGACTTCTCTGGAGACTAGAAATCTACTCTGCAGGAATCAGCATGGGTTTCGAAAAAGACGATCGTGTCAAACCCAGCTCGACTATTCGTCGACGAGACTGAGAGGGCCATAGACACGGGTTCCCAGGTAGATGCCGTGTTTCTTGACTTCCGCAAGGCGTTTGATACAGTTCCCCACAGTCGTTTAATGACCAAAGTAAGAGCATATGGACTATCAGACCAATTGTGTGATTGGATTGAAGAGTTCCTAAATAACAGAACGCAGTATGTCATTCTCAATGGAGAGAAGTCTTCCGAAGTAAGAGTGATTTCAGTTGTGCCGCAGGGGAATGTCGTAGGACCATCGATATTCACAATGTACATAAATGACCTGGTGGATGACATCGGAAGTTCACTGAGGCTTTTTGCAGATGATGCTGTGGTGTATCGAGAGGTTGTAACAATGGAAAATTGTACTGAAATGCAGGAGGATCTGCAGCTAATCGACGCATGGTGCAGGGAATGGCAATTGAATCTCAATGTAGACAAGTGTAATGTGCTGCGAATACATAGAAAGATAGATCCCTTATCATTTAGCTACAAAATAGCAGGTCAGCAACTGGAAGCAGTTAATTCCATAAATTATCTGGGAGTAAGCATTAGGAGTGATTTAAAATGGAATTATCATATAAAGTTGATCGTTGGTAAAGCAGATGCCAGACTGAGATTCATTGGAAGAATCCTAAGGAAATGCAATCCGAAAACAAAGGAAGTAGGTTACAGTACGCTTGTTCGCCCACTGCTTGAATACTGCTCACCAGTGTGGGATCCGTACCGGATAGGGTTGATAGAAGAGATAGAGAAGATCCAACGGAGAGCAGCGCGCTTCGTTACAGGATCATTTAGTAATCGCGAAAGCGTTACGGAGATGATAGATAAACTCCAGTGGAAGACTCTCCAAGAGAGACGATCAGTAGCTCGGTACGGACTTTTGTTGAAGTTTCGAGAACATACCTTCACCGAGGAGTCAAGCAGTATATTGCTCCCTCCTACGTATATCTCGCGAAGAGACCATGAGGATGAAAGCAGAGAGATTAGAGCCCACACAGAAGCATACCGACAATCCTTCTTTCCACTAACAATACGAGACTGGAATAGAAGGAAGAACCGATAGAGGTACTCAGGGTACCCAGGGCCACACACAGTCAGGTGGCTTGCGGAGTGTGGATGTAGATGTAGATGTAGATGAAGATGCTCGTCCACACACCGCCCTGTCCTATACGTGTAGCAACTTCCTTCTATAGCATCATCTCCATAGTAGTCTCCTATCACGCACGTGTGGGGTACGATGGGACGAGAAGTCATTCGTGCGACTCGTCAACCGACAACTCTTACAGATTTACATGAACAGTTCAAGCAGGCATGGTATAACGTATCCCGGGGCAATATTTTCCAACTGTACGATCGACTGGAATCCAGAGTGGGCCTCTGCATTGCCGCCGTGGAGGCTCCACCACGTACTAATACGTGTCTTAGCATAGGTCTGTACCTGGCACCTCAGAATCGCTTGTGTTACTGGTCTGCAAATGTAATCATTGCGTGTACTCCATATGCACTGTTGCAACATCAAATCTTGAGAGAATGGAAGCTCTAAAAGAGGGTACTAGTTTTTTTTTCCTACAATTATTTACAGATACTACAAACACTTACCTTATGACTTGTCAGGGATAGGAGCTAGCTGCGAAGGTGTTTTTAGACCCTTCATGGATTTGACTATAGTCCTCCTCAACCCAGCGATTCCATGAGAGTTCCTGGCAGGTTAATACTTTCTGTTGGACCGAGACTCGAAATCGGGAGCTTTGTATTCTGCAGCAAATGCTCTACCGACTGAGGTACCCAAGCACGACTAACGAACCGTCCTCACAACTTTACTTGCGCCGGTACCTCATCTCCTATCTTCCAAACTTCACAGAAACTCTCCTGTGAAATTTTCAGGACTAGCACTACTGGAAGACAGGATACTTCGGAGACATGGTTTAGCCACAGAATTGGCGATTCCTCCAGAATGAGCTTTTCGCGTCCTCCTGGCTATAGATAAGCCATGTCTCCGAAATATGCTTTCTTCCAGGGGGTGCTAGTCCTGCAAGTTTCGCAGGAGAGCTTCTGTGAAATTTGGTAGATAGGAGGTGAGGTACTGGTGGAAGTAAAGCTGTGAGAAAGGGACCTGAGTCGTGCTTGGGTAGAGCACTTGAATACGTAGGGCGAAGGTCCTGACTTTGATTGTCGGTCCATTAAACGATTTTAATCTACCAGGAAGTTTCGTATCAGGGCACACTCCTCTAGATAGCGAAAACCTTACTTCTGAACCATCGATTCGATATTCCGATTCGGGACAGCAGCGGCATGATCACCGAATGATAAAGCACGTTTTCGATCTGACAGATCCTACTGTTGTCTAATTCCGACACATAATACTAGATATTTCTCTATTTTTGCACGAGGGTAATACGATATTCTCACTAAAAAGTAACATTCAAATGCTATTTCTGAATGAGAAAATTGCCACATAATGTTTTCTTACATTCAGACTGTAGATGGTGTAAGTCGTATATACTTTGTGCGATTGTCCGTCTGTGTTGAAAAGCTAATCATTTTTATTTCCAAGCTGAGAACACTTTTCATAAGAATTTGACTTTTGTTGTATGTTGCCGTCAAGGAGTTGCAATTCTTGTGTTTTAATGGCCGGTTGTTTACTTTGTTAGCAGTGACCTCGATAGTAAATTAAAGAGACACCCCAGGAAGCCCAGCTATGACGGGGCTCACCGGAAATACGGGCCTCGGAATGGGGTTTGTAACGCCACACTAGTCGCCTTGCCCGACATACATCGTGAACGCTTGGCTACGTCAGTGGCCAGGCAGGAAATCAATAAATCAGTGGAAAGGTGCCCCTTACCTTTGTGGTACGTTATCGACACCGTGAGTGCAAATGCGGAGCTACGAAGTATGAATATGGTCTCCAATAGTAACTCTTCCACCTGCCGGAGACGGTCGCTGCCACTCGTAACACCTGTAGTGTCACGTGATCTGACGTGCGCCACATGGCCGGTATATCTCGTTGGCTCCAAGCCGTGACGAATTACTTCATAGCCGCCACAATAGGTTGGAGCGAGCTGTCAACCTGTTCTGCGAAACAAGAAATAAGAAATTACTGTCTACCGAAACTATGCGATGCTATGAAGGTTTTGTCTTTAGTTCAATAAGTGAATAACTCGAAAGTCGTTAGTACAAGCATTGCCAACAACTCCAAATGCCCCTCACGAAAATGTAGCCGCCAAAGATCGTCACTGTTGTCTATCGAATGACGCCTTTGAGTAGTCTCTCCACCTTTGTATTGGTCACTGCTTAAAATTTTTTCGCAAGAGACCGACCGTATGCAATTTATATTTGATGGGATAACGACATGATAACCTTACTTGAAAATAACTGTTCTTATGAGCTTGAGAAGGAATACTGATGCGAGACAGCTGTCCACGCTAGCCAACCCTACGCAAGGTTTTTACTCCCCATGTAACTACTGCAATTCACATCAATTCCAACCGGCTTCTTGTACTCAACTCTTGGACATGTACAATTTTTACGCAACATACTTCCCTTTATTATCAAATTAACTATGTTTTGATGCCTAGGAAGGTCTCCTGTTATCCCATTCGTATCTGTTGCGCCACAAATTTCTTTTTTCCCGGCTTCGATACAGCACCTCTTTAGTTACGCTATCTGCCCATCTATTCACCAGCATTTTTCTGCTGCGCCACATTTCAAAAGTTCTGTTCTCTTCTTCTTTATACTGTCTATGGTTTGCCTCTCATTTGTGTACACGACTACAGAGAAATGTCTTGAAAAAATACTGCCAGTACATTTATTCATATTCACTGTTAGCAAATTTCTCTTTTGAGAAATGATTTTCTCGCTTTTATCAGTCTGCGTTTTATATCTCTATTCCTGTCACCACCAGTTATTTTTATGCCCAATTAGCAAAATTCATCTAGTGCTTTTAGTGTCTCATTTCTTGATTTTATTCTTTCAGCGCCTAATGATTCAATTTGTTCGCATCCTAGTACATTTGTTTTACATTCGACGATATTCATCTTATAAATTCCACTCCGTTCAGCCAGTCTTCCAAATCCTCTGCTGTCACTGACAAAATTGCAAAGCCACTGGCAAACCTTAATGTTTTTAATTCTTCTCCAAGAAGTTAAATTCTCTTTGCAAAATTTTCCTTCGTTTCATTTACTGCTTGCTCAATGTACAGATTGAACAAAAGTAGGAACGTGGTGTAACCCAGTCTCACTCTCTTCCGAACTGTTGCTATCCTTCGAATCTGCCGTCTGTTTTCTGTACAAGCTGTAAAATAACCTTATGCTCCCTGTATTTTATCCTTGCTATCTGTGGAATTTCAAAGTGTATTCCAGTCCACATTGTCAGATGCTTTCTCTAAATCTGTAATCGTTATAAACGTAGCTTTGCCTTCTTTAATCTGTCTTTTAAGTTAATCGGTCTACCCAGGAAGAGCATATGAATTACCCAATAATAAGTCAGACTAGTGGGCTAGAAGGGTTTTCAGGAAGGAACGATGAGTTCATATTCCAGTTCAACTATTTCACGTTCCTACTTCTCTAAGCCAGACTCAATTCAGATATGAAATTCAAAAGGAAGGTATTATTCAACACTACACTACCTCTGCATACTGAATCAGCTACATGTGTGTGGCTTAACAGTTCTCATTTTATGAAACCGCTACAACTAAAATTGTTCCTGATCATTACTGAGAGGTAACAGTATGATATAATCATATGTTATTTGATAATTCTGTCAGTATTTTAATTCTGTTACTATTTAACTTTTTCATTTTCTGGAAGCTGCATTGCACCCAGCAGCGAATTCCGAATTCATGAGTAGTACATTACAGTGCGTAATTGTTTATCTGTGCTGCTCATTGCACTACCAACTCTGGCCGTAACTGAAAGTTACAACGCCAATTATTTCTCTGTATGTTGTATAGTTGCATGGGTGGAATAGGCAGGGGTAAAGTCCCACGATTTTCAATTTTTATTCTGTGGTCAGTGGGGGATAGATTTTCACTTGAAGTCATATATTCGCTTATTACCTATAACACGTATAAATTCCAGCTATGTCTGATTATTAATTACAGAGAAATTCACAATTTCGCTAAAACAAAAATTGCGGGGTTTTACCCCACAAAATGGGGTAAAGCCTCACAGTGTGAGTCTTTGTTGCATTTGAGAGAAACAAGGATAAAAGTGGATGACTGAAGAATAAAAACTCTTGAAACAACCAATAATATCATTGTTCTATTGCAGCCATGTTGGCAACACTGTGTTGAACCGAAATGTCTTGTAAATTTGAACACAATGCTTAGAAACGTCTATGTCTCTGAGCACTATGGGATTTAACTTCTGAGGTCATCAGTCCCCTAGAACTCATAACTACTTAAACCTAACTAACATAAGGACATCACACACATCCATACCCGAGGCAGGATTCGAACCTGCGACCGGAGCGGTCGCGCGGTTCCAGACTGTAGCGCCTAGAACCGCTCGGCCACCCCGGCCGGCAATGCTTAGAAATACTGGTACAAAAATAATACTTTCTTCTTCATTAACGGAGGATTACTAGGGTAACCTGAAAGAGTTCTGTCACTGAGGGTATGCTATGCAGGTACCCTGCAAATAGTGTATTTCGTTAGATCAGCTGATTCTTCCTTGAAGTCACAGGCTCTTGTTCTTCTTCGAAAACTTCTTCTCCAAATAGTAAATCCATATCTATAAGTGAGCTACATGATGTCAGAAGTCTGGAGTGAAGAATAATCAACTGGCTGTTTGATCTGACTCTTCCGTTTTTTGTTCTTTTTTTTTTTGGCGTTGATGTAATGAAATCTAGCTTACGTTGTTTTGTTTCTGTAGCATCCACTTTTCTTTCGTCGGTGTGTCTTTCGTTCTCAGTAACAAGCTATGCTTTTCCTATGCATTCTTTTTCTATTCGTTCTTTATTGAAAATTTTTTGGAAATTTGTGGTAAGGTCTTATGGGACCAAACTGCTAAGGTCATCGTTCCCTAAGCTTACGCACTACTTAAACTAACTTACGCTAAGGACAACACACACACCTATGCCGGAGGCAGGACTCGAACCTCCGACGGGGGGAGCCGATTGGACCGTGACAAGGCGCCCTAGACCGCGTGGGTACCCCGCGCGGCGTTCTTTACTGAGTGTCGACTTTAGAACCACAAATTTCAATGCTTTGCCAGGAAGTTTCACTTAAATATTCATTTTAGACAGCATGTAACGCCGGAAATGCATATCCTCCTGTTTCCATCTATTGTGCTATAATTTTTTTTCCTTATTTTGTTACCTGAAGATATGACGTTTCTGTGTCTTTGTATATTGCAATTGTTTTATTATTTGTGTATATATGCATTTATGTCGATGTATAATTGGTTTGTTGTGTAAAGATTATTTGTATTTTTACGCTGGGTCTTGCCTAGGGAAAACTATGCTATCGAACGAATACATCGATAGGTCGTGTGGAGAACCAAAGTGTTTAGGATCTTTGGTAGTGTTAACTCTGTCACGTGGAGCGCGGGCAGAGCAGAGTCTGGCTGGGGTGGTGCGGTGGAGCAGGTGTGTTGTGTGAAGCTCCCGCGAGTTGCCGCGCTTTCGGGGTTTGGCAGCATGTAATTGCGCTCGACTTGCGATGATAGTTTCTGACATGGTGTCGCGGACGGGAAGCATTACCTGGCGCACATCAAGAGCCCGTTTCGTCTGGTGACCGTGTCGAGAAGAAGGCACGCCAGCATCCAGCTTCTGCAACAGCGACGGCCGACAATGAGTGACTGTCGCCACCTCCTCGATCGACGGCTTCAAACCTTCAATCAGCCAACAAGGAAGACTGGAAGCACGTAAAGTTTTAGAACTGTATGGCAGACCTCAGCTTTTCAAACTTTTAAAATTGTTGCATCACAAAATTACAGCTACTTAGCATGAACCTTTGTTGCTCATTGTCCCAATTGCATTACCAAGCAGGGTCCCTTCCTTTTCCGAAATGAACCCGAGTGTCATTGAAATTCAAACGCCAGCATAATTCCATTTCACTGCTTTAATTTCAAAGTTCAGTTAAAGTATTCATAGCTGGCTACAATACTTAGATTACACAAGCACAAATTAAGAGTGCTAGTTTTGTTACCATATTTTAGCTTACCTGTGACTGCAGCTCAGCTTGGTATGTACTAAATTTTACTATTGTTAATTGTTCAGAATCATTTAATTCAAGTTCAAAGTTTCAAGTAGCTTTTGAAATGATTGTTGAGGTAGTCCAAGACTAACCGTATTTTACTGAATTTCGATGTGCTTCAGAAAGAAAGCTCACTATTAACTTCAGTCACTAAATTAACTTTCGATTTTCCGGTTTTATTAATTCTTTTGCTAAATTAAGTCAGAGTGTAGCGAAATTTATTACTTCTGACAAACTTTCAGTTTTCACACTACACGTGTCAACCTTCAGTTGCCACGGTTCTAGTGGTAATTATATGTGTAATAACCTTTCTTTTTCAGTTACTATAGTAATTGTCCTTAGGACTGGCGACCGTAATTTCCCCCAAATCTCAAATATCTAATTACTGCTAGTTAATTGTTAACGTAACGGCCGCACATTTACTTTCTTTATTAACTTTACCCCTTTTCAAAATTAATTTCCACCAGTTTCATTTGCATTTTTCCTTTCATTTAGATGTAACCCTTTCCTCCCTCTTTACCGACAAATTAACTTCGGTGGCGATTGCTTTTTCCCAAATTTCCATTAGGTACAAGCGGTTTAATTTTTCACTGTCATTAAGGTCGATAAGTGAGGGGGAGGTTACAAGCAGAATTACATCTTCAGGTGGGATAATCTCATGCAGTTTTGTTTGAATGTCATCTGCTGCGGAGCTTATCACTGATGAATTGTCGTCACATTGTTGTAGATGTGGGGATTTATCCCAAAACATGTTGGCGATATGTCCCATTGCGTCATTTTTTGACAAATGCTCCATTGTTGATTTTGGAGACCAACTGGAACAACTATTTCCACCCAAAAGTGAGGCTTAAATGCAGTAGCGTCAAGTATTAATTCGTCGATTCTTTTTTTACAACCTTACTTTATACGGTGTTCTGCGCCACACTCGCACCCTTCCATGAGTTCTTACCAACTGAAATCTGGTGTCATCTGACCAGGCCACAGATTTTCAGTCGTCTAGGGTCCAACCGATATAGTGGTGAGCCCAGGGGAGGTGCTGCAGGCTTTCTCGTGCTGCTGTTAGCAAAGGCACTCGCGTCGATCGTCTGCTGCCATAACCAATTAACGCCAAATTTCGCCGCACTGTCCTAGCCGGTAAGTTCGTCCTATGCCGTACATTGATTACTGCGATTGTTTCACGCAGTGTTTTTTATAGTTTAGCGCTGACAACTGTACGCAAACGCTGCTGCTCTCGGTAGTTAAGTGATGCCGTCAGCCACTGCATTGCCTGTAGTGAGAGGTAATGCCTGAAATTTGGTTTTTCGGCACACTCTTGACCCTTTGGAACTCGAAATATTCTATTCCCTAATGATTTCTGAAGTGGACCATCCCATGCAACTAACCCGCACACTATTCCGTGTTCATAGTCTGTTAACTCCCGACGTACGGCCATAACAAAGTCGGAACCTTTCCCACGGACCAATGCAGTGGCATTTTATACCTTTTTACGCGATATTACCGCCGTCTGTATAAGTGCATATCCCATGGCTTTTGTCGCCTCAGCATAGCCGCGCGGGGTAGCCGCCTGTGATAAGGCGCCTTGCCATAGTTCACGTGGCTGCACGCGTCGGAGGTTCGAGTCCATCCTCGGGCTTGGGTGTGTGTGTTGCCCTTAGCATAACTTGGTCTAAGTTAGATTAAGTAGTGTGTAAGCCTAGGGACCGGTGACCTCAGCAGTTTGCTCCCATAGGAACTTACCACCACCACCTCAGCATATTTAACTTATTGCACCCGTTTTCAGTGGTGTACAGGCATTCTCACTACAGTACATCATGCTCTGCAGAACAGCGATGGGGGCCAAAGTTTTCCAACATGTGAAAAAAAAATCCGTAATTCGGAGTCACCTGTATATAAGATCGTAACTCAAATCGAATGCTCCTCTTGTTTTCTGTACTATCGATAATAATGATGAGCAAATACTTGCATTCCACACACGATATCTGTTTTGAGGACTGGTGTACCTTGTCTGTTACTGTAGCTCGCGTTATCATCGTGCTCTTGTTATGGCCAGCATCAGGATTTGCAATTTCCCTACAGTAAATCTGGTGTCACCGCTAGACACCACACTTACTAGGTGGTAACTTAAATCGGCCGCGGTCCTGTAGTACATGTCGGACCCACGTGTCGCCACTGTGGGATCGCAAACCTAGCGCCACCACAAGGCAGGTCTCGAGAGACTGAGGAGACCTCCCCCCAGTTGTACGGACAACATAGCTAGCGATTGGACGTGCTAAGCCTTGCTCTCATTTGCCGAGAGATAGACAGTAGAATAGCCCTCTGCTAAGTTAACTGGCGACCACCTAGCAAGGCGCCATTTGTATCAGTGCCTATAGCTTACTAATATTCAAGAGAGATGTATTCCAAGGACTAATTAAAAGTTAAGTAACGAGCATCTACGTACTTTTCTTCTTATTCATTTATAAGTCTCATGTTCCAGACTTCACGCCCGTCTGCGTTAGCATTGCGTGCCCTATCGGCTACAGCATTGTGTCTAGGCTGTATGGTCTAGACACAACATTATTGGCGACGAGAAAAAGAGTTTGTATTAATTCGTTTGTGTCATGGCTTCGCCACAATCTCCGGATGTACTGTCCGAATTTTTTCGCTTGCGGAATCAGCAGTCGCAGGCGTTATTGGATGCCCTGGGACAGCTCGTCCAGGGTCAACGTGTGCTGCAACACGATGCGGCGGCCGCCGCTTCATCGCTACCGCAGCCACAACACGCCATTGCACCGCAATTTAGACCATTCGTGGCGGCCGAAGAAACATGGCAAGAATGGTCCCGCCAGTTCCAGTTTCATCTAACAGCCTACAGAATTCAAGGTACCGAGCGGCAGCCGTTTTTGCTTTCTTGTGTCGGTGTGTCTACCTACCGTGTGATAGTGAAATTGTTTCCCCGACGCGACGTAGCAACTCTGACCTACGAAGAAATTTTGTCTGCTTTAGATGCCTATTTCAAGGAAACAGTTAATGTAGTTGCGAAAAGGTATACGTTCTTTCGTACAAAACGTACGGCCGGTCAGACTTATAGGGAGTGGGTTGCGACATTGCAAGGACTTACTAGGGAGTGTGCGTTTGATTGTGAATGTGGCCTCCCTTATTCAGATACTATGGTGCGTGATGCAATTGCACAGAACGTTTCTGATGTTCGCATACGGGAACAGATTTTGAAACTCGTTAATCCCTCCCTCCAACAAGTGATCGACATATTGGATAGGCAAGACACACTTGACTTTGCTCAGGACTCATTTGAAACTTCGCCAGCAGTGTGTCACATTAACCGGCCCGCCGGGCCCGCTGCACGGGACGCTACGCGGCCCTCGCGCCCGTCACAGCAGCGGCAGCCTACCTTGCAAACACGTGCGCTGCGTAAGCAAGCAACTGTAGTGAAATCATGCCCGCGGTGTGCAGCTAGACATTCGCGTGAAAATTGCCCGTCACGCCAAGCTATTTGCTTTTACTGTCAAAAGAAAGGACATGTTCAAAGTGTTTGCCAGAAAAAGCTTAGATCAGACAATCACAATAATTCCAGGCCCTTTGCTTCGCGCCGGAATCGAACCCAGGACAATCAGGCTCGTGGACCTTCACCCATGGACATTCATGTAGTTCATTCCAACCCGTCCAGTGACACTTTAGCTAACAGTGACTATGTTCGTCCCACCAAAAGTGTGCGTCGATGTCGCCGGAAATCCCGTACAGTCGCCAGTGCTTCTGTACCTGTATCAGTTCAAATTGCACGTGACAGTCGCTCTTGTCGTCAGCAGGACAATAAACTTTTTGTGGACTTAGACTTTGACGGCACAGTGATACCATTCCAGCTCGATACCGGAGCTGCAGTTTCATTGCTCAATCACGACACGTACAAACAACTGGGCAAACCGCCATTGCGTGCCGCAAATGTTAAGTTACATAGTTACTCTGGACAGCATATACCTGTGTTAGGACAGTGCAGCCTTCTTGCCACATACATGGGACAGCCAAAAATTGTATCATTTTACGTTCTTCGTTCTACTTCTGCAGTGAACTTGTTTGGTTTAGATTTATTTCAATTGTTTAATGTGTCTATAGTAAATCAGGTCCTATTAGTGAATCAGACTGTGCCTTCCGCCAGTGTTTCTAGTCTTTGTGAAGAATTTGCAGACATTTTTGCACCGGGCCTTGGTTGCGCTAAGAACTATGAAGCGCATTTGGAACTGCAAGAAAACGCGCAACCGAAATTTTTCAGAGCGCGCAATGTTCCCCACGCATTGCGTGATGAGGTCGCCAGAACATTAGCCGATTTAGAATCTCAAGGTATAATTGAACGTGTGCAGGCTTCTCTCTGGGCCTCACCCTTAGTAATTTTGCCAAAACCTTCCGGTAAACTGAGACTTTGTGTGGACTTCAAGGCAACAGTGAATCCACAACTTGTGACTGCCACTTTTCCTTTGCCCCGCCCGGAAGATCTTTTTGACAAACTGTGCCCGGGAAAATATTTTTCCAAATTGGACCTAGCAGATGCGTACTTGCAAATACCTGTGGACGAAGAATCCAGCGCGTCTTAGTGGTTAACACGCATCTTGGCTTGTATCGCTTCAAAAGACTACCGTTCGGGTGTGCATCCGCCCCTGCTTTGTTTCAGCAATATTTACAAACTGTTTGTGCGTCGGTCCCTACTGCTGCGAACTATCTGGACGATATTGTGATCTCAGGAAAGACAGCAACCGAACATTTGCAAAATCTCCGAACATTATTTCAGGTCTTGCGTCAGAATGGTCTTCGCTTGAGGAAGGACAAATGTGTGTTTTTTGCTCGGGACTTACCCTACCTGGGGCATGTCATAAATGCCCAAGGTATACATCCGAGTCCAGAGCACCTCCGTGCCATACAGGAGTTGCCTTCGCCACGGGATGTTAAACAACTACAGAGTGTGCTGGGTAAAATTAATTATTATGCAAAGTTTGTGCGCAATGCTTCTTCCATTTCAGCTCCGCTTCATCGCTTACGCCGTAAAGGTGTTCCGTTCGTCTGGACGACGGAATGCGAACGCGCCTTTCGCCAGTTGAAATCGGCGTTACTTTCAAGTACGTGCCTTACGCCATTCGATCCCCAGAAACCCCTTTTGTTGATGGTAGATGCATCGGATTTCGGGATCGGTGCTGTGCTTGCGCACAAGGATGGCTCGCATGATCGCCCTATTGCCTTTGCGTCCAAATTGCTCTCATCTGCGCAAAGAAATTATTCACAGATAGAGAAAGAAGCTTTAGCTCTCGTGTTTGGTGTTACAAAGTTTCACGATTTCTTGTATGGTCGTCACTTTACCATCATCACGGACCACAAACCTTTGACATCGCTTTTTCATCCGACCAAGCCTGTACCTCCACGTACAGCGCAGAAATTCATTCGCTGGTCACTTTTTCTCTCGCAGTACCGCTACGATATCTTGTATCGGTCCACTGCTAAGCACGGAAACGCTGATGCGTTGTCCCGTTTGCCTGTTGCTGAGGTTAAAGCATTCGATTCTTCCGAACTTGCTTGCATGTTCATTGATTCGGAAACCGATGACGTGGTCGAATCGTTTCCGATTGATTTTCGTCGTGTAGCTGCAGCCACAGCTGCTGACCCTGTCCTTGCTACTGTTTTGCGTTTTGTTGCTACGCAATGGCCCTTGTCAAAGTCACGGATCGAGGATCCTTTGGTTCGTCGTTTTTTTGCTCACAAGGAGAGACTTTTTGTCCGACGTGGTGTTTTGTTGTTGCGTTCCGATAATGATCAGTCTAGAGTCGTGGTCCCACGTTCGTTACAGTCCTCTGTCTTAAAGCTTCTTCACCAAGGCCATTGGGGTATAGTGCGTACGAAACAACTTGCTCGTCAGCACTGTACTTGGTTCGGAATCGATGCTGCGATTACGCATATGTGCTCCTCTTGCGTGGCGTGTGCCGAACAGCAATCCGCACCGCCGCGGCAATTCTTTGCCTGGCCGAAAGCCACTTCCCCTTGGCAACGCTTGCACATCGATTTTGCTGGTCCATTTTGGAATGCTCGATGGTTGGTTGTGGTCGATGCTTTCAGTAATTTTCCTTTTGTTGTCCGGATGTCTTACACGACGTCTTCTGCCACAATCCAAGCCTTGTCTGCTATCTTTTGCATTGAAGGTCTTCCGCAGACTATTGTTTCCGACAATGGCCCACAATTCATGTCCGCAGAATTTCAGTCATTCTGCCAGGCCAATGGTATTCAACATCTGACATCCGCGCCGTTTTCGCCTCAGTCAAACGGTGCCGCTGAACGATTGGTCCGGACTTTCAAGTCACAGATGTTGAAATTGAAAGAGTCGCATTCTCGGGAGGACGCTTTGTTGCTCTTTTTGTCTTCGTATCGCTCTCAGCCCCGCGATGGTCGCTCGCCGGCTGAATTGCTCCATGGTCGTTCTCATCGCACCTTGATGTCTTTGCTGCATCCGCCACATCAGGTTCCTGTGCAGCGGCAGACTCCTGCTTTTGCTCCTGGCGACGTTGTCTCTTATCGCACCTATCGCGGTTCACGGCGTTGGCTCGCAGGGCGCATTCTTCGCTGCCTCGGCCGCGCGATGTATTTGGTTTTGGGGGCCTCTGGTGAGGTGCGTCGGCATCTCAAGCAGCTGCGCCTCTGTCGTCGCCTGGGTTCTGCCGCTCCCCGTCTGCTTTCAGCGACGGAGCCGTCTGGTCAGCGCCTTGGGGACCCATCTACTGGCTCGTCTCATCCCCAGGTGTTACCGACGCTGCCTTCCCTTTTGCCTCATGGCGTCGCGCCGCCGCCGCAGCCGCCGCCGGCGCCGCCCGCAGTGGACGCTTCGCTGCAACCGCCCGGCGCCTCCCAGGGTCACGCGCCGCCGCTCGCTTCCCGTGACCAGCCGTCCTCCGCCATGGACCTCTTGCCCGCTCCGGACCAGATGTCGTCATCGCGCGTCGGATTCCCCGACGCAATGGAGGTCGACCCTTCGGCCCCTCCTGTCTCATTACGTGCGCATGCACCGCATGTTGACGTGCACCCTGGACTAGGTTTTCAACGTTTCCTAGCTCCCCTCGGACCGAATGGCCGGGTGCGGGTGGCACAGCCTCGCCTGTTGTTAGGCTCCCCACCTCATCGCATACGTCAACATGCGGTCCTCCCCACGGCGGGCGGAAGCCTTATCTCACGACCGTTCGCCGATTTGCGGGGGAGGAATGTGGTGTCACCGCTAGACACCACACTTACTAGGTGGTAACTTAAATCGGCCGCGGTCCTGTAGTACATGTCGGACCCGCGTGTCGCCACTGTGGGATCGCAAACCTAGCGCCACCACAAGGCAGGTCTCGAGAGACTGAGGAGACCTCCCCCCAGTTGTACGGACAACATAGCTAGCGATTGGACGTGCTAAGCCTTGCTCTCATTTGCCGAGAGATAGACAGTAGAATAGCCCTCTGCTAAGTTAACTGGCGACCACCTAGCAAGGCGCCATTTGTATCAGTGCCTATAGCTTACTAATATTCAAGAGAGATGTATTCCAAGGACTAATTAAAAGTTAAGTAACAAGCATCTACGTACTTTTCTTCTTATTCATTTATAAGTCTCATGTTCCAGACTTCACGCCCGTCTGCGTTAGCATTGCGTGCCCTATCGGCTACAGCATTGTGTCTAGGCTGTATGGTCTAGACACAACAGTAAAAAATTGTTCAAATGGCTCTAAGCACTATGGGACTTAACATCTGAGGTCAGCAGTCCCCTAGACTTACAAGGGAACCTCCCCATCGCACCCCCTCCAGATTTAGTTATAAGTTGGCACAGTGGATAGGCCTTGATAAACTGAACACAGATCAATTGAGAAAACAGGAAGAAGTTGTGTGGAACTGTTAAAAAAATAAGCAAAATATACAAACTGGGTAGCCCATGGGCCACATAGGCAACATCATCGACAATGTGAACTCAGGAGCGCCGTGGTCTCGTGGTAGCGTGAGCAGCTGCAGAACGAGAGGTCCTTGGTTCAAATCTTCCCTCTAGTGACAATTTTACTTTCTTTATTTTTGCATAGTTATTATCTGTCCGTTCGTTCATTGACGTCTCTGTTCACTGTAATAAGTTTAGTGTCTGTATTTTGCGATCGCATCGCAAAACCGTGCGATTAGTAGACGAAAGGACGTGCCTCTCCAATGGTAACCGAAAACATTTGATCGCAAGGTCATAGGTCAACCGATTCCTCCACAGGAAAACACATCTGATATATTCTATACGACACTGGTAACGGCATGTGAGTCACATGACATGAATATGTTGTCGACCCACCTAACTTGTACACTTGGCGAATGAGTAAAAAGATTCTTCTACCTTGCCCGATTTAGGTTTTCTTGTGGATGTGATAATCACTCCCAAAAAAGTGATGAAAACATAAGAGTTTGTCACATAAACTGAAAATAAAAAAATTAAATTTTTCACTCGATGGAAGATTTGAATCAAGGACCTCTCGTTCCGCAGCTGCTAGCGTTACCACGAGACCACGGCGCTCCTGTGTTCCTATTGTTCTTGATGTTGCTTATCTTACCATGAACTACTCAGTTTGTATATTTTGCTTATTTTTTCACAGTTCCACACACAACTTCTTCCTGTTTTCTCAATTGATCTGTGTTCAGTTTTTCAAGGCCTATCCACTGTGCCAACTTATAATTAAATCTGAGGGGGGTGCGATGGGGAGGTTCCCTTGTTAGAACTACTTAAACCTAACTAACCTAAGGACATCACACACATCCATACCCGGGGAAGGATTCGAACCTGCGACCATAGCAGCAGCTCGGTTCCAGACTCCCTACAGTAGAATTGATGCTTTTTCCACAGCACGTTGATGGGAACCCAGTTTTCGCCACTTCAGAACATCTGCTTCTTTTCGGCGTTGTAATTCTGCGCCTCTCTCGTACCAAGGCTGCCGAAAAGCAGACAGCGAGCATTGCGCCCACTCCTCTACGTAACGCGCCGTGGCGGGAGTGTTTACGCTGCTGCCTCAGGGAAGCCAAACAGTGGCTGCCGCTGCGGTGCATGCCGGGAGCCGTTGTCAGCTGACTTCAAACACTTGCATTCCTCACGATCCGACGTTCATCGTGCTTCTGCTGGCAACTACTTGCAGCTCTTTATAAAGCCTGCTGCATCACGCTTACTGTTACAAGCCCGTTCATTGTCCAAGGCTTGAGTGACACAGACAATAAGACGTCACTCTCCTCAGTATTTTATCAGATGAAGAGGCAACAGGCTAATATCTGTAATGCCACTCAACATTGAACATATTATCAGACTTCCCTTGAACCTAATCACCCTCGGTCTGTCTTCCGGGCACATACGTTTTGCACTGGATATTTCATCACATATAACTTCAAGTAATCACTATCATTTTAAATGCATAACATTTACTTATCAGAGGCGTTCTCGTACATAAAATCAACTGCGTCCGGATTTTAATAATTTTTTTAGTTGTGACGTGCAGGTGCTAATAAAATCACTTGGTTTAAATGGTTGGCAAGTTCAGTAGCGAAGCAGATTCCTAGCCGAAGTTGGCCCAGGTTCGATTCCGGCCGAGCTCAAAGTTTTCTCCGCTCGGACTGGGTGTTGTGTTGTTCTTAAGTTAGTATCGTCGTAACTGACAAGAAACTCGTCTCCAATACATTGTCTTATCGTCTTTCCATTAATGAGATGGCTGAATCAGCATGAACCGAAAGCCAATTAAAAAAAAATGTTGCATTGATGATTATTGCTGCAGATCGCTATGATGCGAACTGTATCAATATATTTTAAAATATTTCAGCGAAAATGTTGCTACAAGGCGACCTTTTACACAACTGGACTTTCACTTTAATCTTTACCTACAATAACAATTGACAGATATTATCTATTCTGAAACTTATCTCTGGAGTACGATTTGCCAGGCGTAAATTATTTCAGTTAATTTTATATTTATGAATGCTACTGTTATTCTCAAATTGTGAATGTCCCTACCCAAACACTTTGCAAGTGATTAAATATTCTGTGATGCTGTTGCTAGTATTACCAGTTTTGGACAGTTGCCTACATGTGGCTGGAAGATACCTGCTAGATATTACCATTACTACATACTCGTATTTCTGTGCAATGAGCACCTGGATGTAAGTGTGAAAGTTCCACAGAAAATTATCCCTAATCGAATGATGCAAACATTACGATGCTTTCGTCACTAAACCCAGGAGTCATACACAGAGCTAATGATGCTGAATGAGAGCGATTAAAATCTATAAGATATGATTCCTAAATGAAGCTTTGATAAACGTGCACTTCGAGAAAAATTCAGATTTAAATAAGTCGCTTGATGATGACATATCATTCCTTGTGTTGTATTGGGTGAAATAACACTGCGGGAGGAGGCTAGTTTGATCCTACGACACATAAGATACTAGATCCCTTTATTACACATTGAACAAGATGAGAAACTTAACTATCATGAATATTTATTACTGTCACTGAACATTAATGTATCACTTGATACAGAACAAGATACCAGTTTCTTTCACCAAAGTACAACTGAATGTAATCTTCCATACCGAGCGACGTGGCGCAGTTGTTAACATACTGGACTCGCATTCGGTAAGACGAAGGTTCAAACCCGCGTCCGGCCATCGTCATTTAGGTTTTCCATGATTTCCCTAAATCGCTTCAGGGAAATGCCGGGATGGCTCCTTTGAAAGGGCACGGCCGACATGCTTCCGCAACCTTCCCTAATCCGATATGACCGATGACCTCGCTGTTTGGTCCCCTCCTCCGTATCAATCAAGCAACCAAACTTTCATGCAGAGTTCTGTATAATACAATAATCGCAATGCTGTTGGCTCGGTAGAGAGACGATGCTGGCATCTTTGGCGATTTCACACTGCGGCGAGTGACGCTGTACTCTGGCGTAAATAAGCGAGCTGATGCGGAGACGTATGCAAAACACTTGTGAGCGTCTCCACCCTTATTCCCCCCCATTCGCAGCTGCGTCCGGCTGCGACTATGCTTGCATGTGGTTTCGTTGCGAGGTACCAACCTTGCCTTAGGAGTCGTCCTTTTGACGACACCACACCTTGTGCATAACTGTATGATCTGTCTTTTTTCTTATTGATATACCATTTACCAGTGGATACTTTTTCTGACTACTATATTCATTGCTCCCTCTCATTTGTGCCTTCTGTTGGGCTTAATTATGATTCCTACATCAACAGCAAATCTTTTCTCCGTTATTCAAGATGCAGTCTTGTAGACATTAACACAACTCTCAACCTATTGACAGAACCCTCTTGAATACATACTCATTACAGACGTATATGAAGTGTATTCTCAGCTGCGAATATGGACTGCCATCATCTGTATAATGGAATGACGACTGTGCCGCAATGGGACTCGAAGCAGAATTTCTCATTTAACGCGAGCGGTCGCCTTATCATTCGGCTATACTGGCGACATATGGGAGTTTGGGTCTGGCCGTGGTTCGCGTTCGGATGTTGCTGTTGTAGTCTTCACTCCAGAGACTGGTTTGACGCAGTTCTCCATGCTACTCTATCCTGTGCAAACTTCTTCATCTCCCAGTACCTATTGCAACCTACATCCTTCTGAATCTGTTTAGTGTATTCATCTCTTGGTCTCCCTCTACGATTTTTACTCTCCGCGCTGAACTCCAATACTAAATTGGTGATCCCTCGATGCCTCAGAACATGTCCTACCAACCGATCGCTTCTTCTTGTCAAGTTGTGCCACAAACTCCTCTTCTCCCCAATCCTATTCAATACCTCCTCATTAGTTACGTGATCTACCCATCTAATCTTCAGCATTCTTCTGTGGTACCACATTTAAAAGGCTTCTATTCTCTTCTTGTCCAAACTATTTATAGTCCATGTTTCACTTCCATACATGGCTACACTCCATACAAATACTTTCAGAAACGACTTCCTGACACTTAAATCTATACTCGATGTTAACAAATTTCTCTTCTTCAGAAACGCTTTCCTTCCCGTTGCCAGTCTACATTTTATATCGTCTCTACTTCGACCATCATCAGTTCTTTTGTTCCACAAATAGCAAAACTCATTTACTACTTTAAGCGTCTCATTTCCTAATCTAATGTCAGAGACAGTAAAGGACGTGGATGAGCAGCTGAACGGAATGCACAGTGTCGTGAAAGGAGGATATAAGATGAACATCAACAAAAGCAAAACGAGGATAATGGAATGTAGTCATATTCGGATAGCCAAATGATAACGTGACCATTCGCGATAAGCGGGAAATCCGGGTTCGAGTCTCAGTTTGGCACAGATTTTCATTGTCGTCATTGCATTATACAGCTGATGGTTGTCCACGTTCGCAATTGCGAATACATTTCATGTATTTCAAGACGGATGTAGTCGCCGCAGTGCCTGTTCCTTTGGCCTTTAGGGCTTGTTGACCAAAGCGCACTTGATCATTCAGTTTATATACAAAAATATGGCAGTAGTTGTTGCAATTATTATGACCATGCACTACACTCTGCATGGATGGCAGTATTGCTTTTGAAATATTTTTAGCATGTTTCTGACCACGCAGTTGCAGGGGAAAGACGAGGTGAGTTGTCCGTTGCGTACTGGAGCATTATAGAACAGTTATTAGGAGTTGCTACAGAATATTTTAGAACTTGCACATATTTGAGAACTGATTTCCTTATCATTTGTAGGAAGAGTAATTAAATTCTGTTTCTTTTGTTCTCAATCAGAATTCTATTATTGTTAGAGATGCAACGTCACACATATCGAGACGTCTCTTAATAAATACGAATGGGTTTCACCTGTCGACCACTCTACCAGGATTTCGTTTCGTTGGACGATTTCGCAGTTGGAGATGTTTCGTCTTGCTACGGCGGTTGCAAAATTTTATGCAATAGTGCTTGGCCAGTAGATGCTGCATAGCATTTTTGATTGCTCTCGCACTACTTCGCATTAATTCAAAACTTTTTATTTCAGTAATTTTCTAGTTCAGAGTTCGTTTTGTAAGAGTGAATTTAAAAAAAAGTGTTCAGATGTGTGTGAAATCTTATGGGGCATAAATGCTAAGGTTATCAGTCCCTAAGCTTACACACTACTTAACCTAAATTATCCTAAGGACAAACACACACACCCATGTCCGAGGGAGGATTCGAACCTCCGCCGGGACCAGCCGCATAGTCCATGACTGCAGTGCCTGAGACCGCTCGGCTAATCCCGTGCGGCAGTGAATTTAACAGTTTTGCGTAAGATAGTTGCTTTGTATTTTTTATTATTTTCTTTATTGCTACAACGACAATAAAAACTAGAGCACAGACAGGAAGGAACAAGACTATAGGGGTAGCTTCAAATGAAGTGTTCGAAAATTTGAGACGTAGTGTGCAAAATTCTTTTCAGGATAATGAAGTCAGGGAACTTTCGAACAATATTGTGGATAATAAGAGTGTAAACTATTATTTGCCAATCATGCGTGATTAAATTCAGGAACCAACACTCAGTTCAGGCGATCAGAATACCATAACACAATACGATTCTGTTATGAGAGGTTCAGGTATTGCTACCGCTTCTATAGAGCAAAATAATTCTGCTTTCCCCTCTTCCAGGGGAAACTACGGCCGTAATTTTTCCCGAGGGCACACAGCTTTACTGTATGGATAAATGATGATGGCGTCCTCTTGGGTAAAATATTCCGGAGGTAAAATAGTCCCCCATTCGGATCTCCGGGCGGGGACTAATCAAGAGGACGTCGTTATCAGGAGAAAGAAAACTGGCATTCTACGGATCGGACCGTGGAATGTCAGATCCCTTAATCGGGCAGGTGGATTAGAAAATTTAAAAAGGGAAATGGATAGGTTAAAGTTAGATATAGTGGGAATTAGCGAAGTTCGGAGGCAGGAGAAACAAGACTTTTGGTCAGGTGAATACAGGGTTATAAATACAAAACCATATAGGGGTAATGCAGGAGTAGGTTTAATAATGAATAAAAAAATAGGAGTTCGGGTAAGCTACTGCAAACAACATATTGAACGCATTATTGTGGCCAAGATAGACACGATGCCCACGCCTACTACAGTAGTACAAGTTTATATGCCAACTAGCTCTGCAGATGATAAAGAAATTGATGAAATGTATGATGAGATAAAAGAAATTATTCAGGTAGTGAAGGAAGACGAAAATTTAATAGTCATGGGTGATTGGAATTCGAGAGTAGGAAAGGGGAGAGAAGGAAACATAGTAGGTGAATATGGATTGGGGCTAAGAAATGAAAGAGGAAGCCGCCTTGTAGAATTTTGCGCAGAGCATAACTTAATCATAGCTAACACTTGGTTCAAGAATCATGAAAGAAGGTTGTATACATGGAAGAACCCTGGAGATACTAGAAGATATCAGATAGATTATATAATGGTAAGACAGAGATTTAGGAACCAGGTTCTAATTGTAAGACATTTCCAGGGGCAGATGTGGACTCTGACCACAATCTACTGGTTATGAACTGTAGATTAAAACTGAAGAAACTGCAAAAAGGTGGGAATTTGAAGATTTGGGACCTGGATAAACTGAAAGAACCAGAGGTTGCAGAGAGTTTCAGGAAGAGCATAAAGGAACAATTTGCAAGAATGGGGGAAAGAAATACAGTAGAAGAAGAATGGATAGCTTTGAGGGATGAAGTGGTGAAGGCAGCAGAGGATCAAGTAGGTAAAAAGACGAGGGCTAGTAGAAATCCTTGGGTGACAGAAGAAATACTGAATTTCATTGATGAAAGGAGAAAATATAAAAATGCAGTAAATGAAGCAGGCAAAGAGAAATACAAATGTCTCAAAAATGAGATCGACAGGAAGTGCAAAATGGTTAAGCAGGCATGGCTAGAGGGCAAATATAAGGATGTAGAGGCTTACCTCACTAGGGGTAAGATAGATACTGCCTACAGGAAAATTAAATAGACCTTTGGAGAAAAGAGAATATCGAGGGCTCAGATGGCAACCCAGTTCTAAGCAAAGATGGGAAGGCAGAAAGGCGGAAGGAATATATAGAGGGACTGTACAAGGGCGATGTTCTTGAGGACAGTATTATGGAAATGGAAGAGGATGTAGATGAAGATGAAATGGGAGATATGATACTGCGTGAAGAATTTGATAGAGTACTGAAAGACCTAAGTCGAAACAAGGCCCCCGCAGTAGACAACATTCCATTAGAACTACTGACAGCCTTGGGAGAGCCAGTCCTGACAAAAATCTGCCATCTGGTGAGCAAAATGTATGAGACAGGCGAAATACCCTCAGACTTCAAGAAGAATATAATAATTCTGTGGTGTCACCGCCAGACACCACACTTGCTAGGTGGTAGCCTTTAAATCGGCCGCGGTCCGCTAGTATACGTCGGACCCGCGTGTCGCCACTATCAGTGATTGCAGACCGAGCGCCGCCACACGGCAGGTCTAGAGAGACTTCCTAGCACTCGCCCCAGTTGTACAGCCGACTTTGCTAGCGATGGTTCACTGACAAATTACGCTCTCATTTGCCGAGACGATAGTTAGCATAGCCTTCAGCTACGTCATTTGCTACGACCCTGCAAGGCGCCATTATCATTTGCTAATTATCTTGTGATGCATGTACCGTCAGACCGATGTTTACCAATTATGGATTAAAGTTAAGTATTCCAGAAGCTACGTACCTTTTTTGCTAGTATAATTACTTTACCTGTTCCAGAACTCACGCCAGCCTGCGTGAGCTTAAACGCGTGCCTTTCGGCTTCCTCTCCTAGTGGCTGTCTTGCCCAGTCACAACAAATTCCAATCCCAAAGAAAGCAGGTGTTGACAGATGTGAAAATTACCGAACTGTCAGTTTAATAAGTCACGGCTGCAAAATACTAACGCGAATTCTGTACAGACGAATGGAAAAACTGGTAGAAGCCGACACCGGGGAAGATCAGTTTGGATTCCGTAGAAATATGGGAACACGTGAGGCAATACTGACCCTACGACTTATCTTAGAAGCTAGATTAAGAAAAGGCAAACCTACGTTTCTAGCATTTGTAGACTCGGGGTATGCTTTTGACAATGTTGACTGGAATAATCTCTTTCAAATTCTGAAGGTGGCAGGGGGAAAATACAGGGAGCGAAAGGCTATTTACAATTTGTACAGAAACCAGATGGCAGTTATAAGAGTCGAGGGGCATGAAAGGGAAACAGTGGTTGGGAAGGGAGTGGGACAGGGTTGTAGCCTCTCCCCAATGTTATTCAATCTGTATATTGAGCAAGCAGTAAATGAAAAAAAGGAAAAATTCGGAGTAGGTATTAAAATCCATGGATAAGAAATAACTTTAAGGTTCGCCGATGACATTGTAATTCTGTCAGAGACAGCAAAGGACTTGGAAGAGCAGTTGAACGGAATGGACAGTGTCTTGAAAGGAGGATATAAGACGAACATCAACAAAAGCAAAACAAGGATAATGGAATGTAGTCGAATTAAGTCGGGTGATGCTGAGGGTATTAGATTAGGAAATGAGATGCTTAAAGTAGTAAATGAGTTTTGCTATTTGGGGGGCAAAATAACCGATGATGGTCGAAGTAGAGAGGATATAAAATGTACACTGGCAATGACAAGGAAAGCGTTTCTGAAGAAGAGAAATTTGTTAACATCGAGTACAGATTTAAGTGTCAGGAAGTCGTTTCTGAAAGTATTTGTATGGAGTGTAGCCATGTATGGAAGTGAAACATGGACGATAAATAGTTTGGACAAGAAGAGAATAGAAGCCTTTGAAATGTGGTACTACAGAAGAATGCTGAAGATTAGATGGGTAGATCACGCAACTAATGAGGAGGTATTGAATAGGATTGGGGAGAAGAGGAGTTTGTGGCACAACTTGACGAGAAGAAGGGATCGGTTGGTAGGACATGTTCTGAGGCATCGAGGGATCACCAATTTAGTATTGGAGGGCAGCGTGGAGGGTAAAACTCGTAGAGGGAGAGCAAGAGATGAATACACTAAACACATTCAGAAAGATGTAGTCTGCAATGCGTATTGGGAGATGAAGAAGTTTGCACAGGATAGAGTAGCATGGAGAGCTGCATCTAACCATTCTCAGGACTGAAGACCACAACAACAACTCTTCCAGTGGTAATATTTTTACTTTTTTTTTAAGTCGTCAGTCGTCTGACTGGTTTGATGCGACCCACCACCAATTCCTCTCCTGCGATAACCTCTTCATCTCAAAGTAGCACTTGCAACCTACGCCCTCAGTTATTTGCTGGATGTATTCCAATCTCTGTCTTCCTCTACAGTTTTTGCCCTCTACAGCTCCCTGTAGTACAGTGGAAGTCATTCCCTGACGTCTTAACAGATGTCCTATCATCCTGCCTCTTCTCCTTGTCAGTGTTTTCCACACATTCACCGAGCGAGGTGGCGCAGTGGTTAGCACACTGGACTCGCATTCGGGAGGACGACGGTTCAATCCCGTCTCCGGCCACCCTGATTTAGGTTTTCCGTGATTTCCCTAAATCGCTTCAGGCAAATGCCGGGATGGTTCCTTTGAAAGGGCACGGCCGATTTCCTTCCCCATCCTTCCCTCACCCGAGCTTGCGCTCCGTCTCTAATGACCTCGTTGTCGACGGGACGTTAAACACTAATATCCTCCCCTCCCCTCCACACATTCTTTTCCTCTCCGGTTCTGCGCGGAACCTCCTCTCATTCCTTACCGTATCAGTCCACATTCTTCTGGAACACCACATCTTAAATGCTTCGATTCGCTTCTGTTCTGTTTTTTCCACTGTCAATGTCTCACTACCGTACAATGGTAAGCTCCAAACGTACATTCTCAGAAATGTCTGTTGGCTAGGAATGCCATTTTGGCAGTGCTTTTGATATCCTATTTGCTCCGTCCGTCATTGCTTATTTTACTACCTAGGTAGCAGAATTCCTTAACTTCATCTACTTCTTGGCCATCAATCCTAATGTTAAGTTTCTCGCTGTTCTCATTTGATTACTTCTCACTACTTTCGTCTTTCTTCGATTTACTTTCAGCCCATATTCTGCACTTATTAGACCGTTCATTCCATTCAGAAGATCACGTAATTCTTCCTCATCTTCACTCAGGGTAGCAATGTCATCAGCGAATTGTCATTGATCTCCTTTCACTCTGAATTTTAATTCCACTCCTGAATATTTGTTTTATTTCCATCATTGCTTCTTCGAAGTACAGATTGAACAGCAGGGGCGAAAGACTTCATCCTTGTCTTATACCCTTTTTATCCGAACACTTCATTCTCGGTCGTCCACAGTAATACTCAGGTTTCTACAGTTTCTGAAGCACAAGTCAACAAAACCCGACGCTTTAATTTCACACAACAGGCATACGATTAGTGAAACTGAACAGTTCAAATTTCCAGGTGTTCAGATAAATAGTAAACTGCCTTGGAAAGCTCACGTTCAGGATCTTGTTCAAAGACTTAATGCTGCCATTTTTACTATTCGAATGGTATCTGAAGTAAGTGATCATTCGACACGAAAATTAGTCCACTTTGCTAATTTTCATTCGCTTATGCCGTATGGTATTATATTTTGGGGTAACTCTTCCAATTGTAAAAGGATATTTTTGGCTGAGAGACGGGCAGTTCGTGCAATAACTGGTGTAAGTTCGCGAACCTCTTGTCGACCACTGTTTACTAGTCTGGGTATTCTGACATTGGCCTCTCAATATACATATTCTTTTCTGTCGTCTCTTGTTCACAATATCAGCTTATTCCCAAGAATTAGCAGCTTTCACTCAGTTAATACTAGGCAGAATTCCAATTTGCATTTGGATCGTACTTACTTAGCTCTCGTGCACAAAGGTGTGCAGTATACTGCTACATCCATTTTCAATAAGCCGCCAAAATAATTAAAAAATCTTAGCATTAATCCACGCAACTTTCAAATCGAAACTGAAGAGTTTCCTCATGCGCCACTCCTTCTATTCTGTTGAGATCTTTGAAAAATTAAGCAGAATCCTATGCTATTTTGTTGGTTTCGTTTACGTAAGCTTATGGCCTGGCTTTTTTTTTGGATTTATAAACATTTTATTTTATCTGTTATTACTTTAATGTTGTAATTTCGTGTACTGGCAGGTTCCATGATCTTGCAGATTTGTTCCCAAATTTGGTCCCATGGAACTAGGCGTGTAAATAAAATAAAATAATTCCCTCTTGGCTCTTGTACACATTGTACATTTCCCGTGTCTCCGTATTGCTTATCCCTACTTTTCTCAGAATTTCGAACATCTTGCACCATTTTATATTCTCGAGCCTTTTTCCACGTCGAAAAATCCTGTGAACGTGACCTGATTTTTCTTTAGTCTTAGTTCCGTTATCAACTGCAACCTCAGAATTGCCTCTCTTGTGCCCTTACCTTTCCTAAAGCCAAACTGTCCGACATCTACCACATCCTGAACTCTCTTTTCCATTCTTTTGTATATTAATCTTGTCAGTTAATTTGATGCATGAGTTGCCAAGATGACTGTGCAATAATTCTTGAACTTGCCGGCTTTTGCAGTCTTCTCAGATGTGGGGCTGATATTTTTCCGAAAGTCAGATGGTATGTCGCCAGACTCGTGCATTCTAAACACCAACGTGAATAGACGTTTTTTCGCCACTTCCCCCAATGATTTTAGAAATTCTGATGGAATGGTGTGTAGCCCTTCTGCCTTATTTGATCTTAAGTCCTCCAAAGCTCTCTTAATTCCTGATTCTAATGCTGGATCCCCTATCTCTTCTAAATCAACTCTTGTTTCTTCTTCTATCACATCAGACAAATCATCCCCCTCACAGAGGTCTTCAACATACTCTTTCCACCTAACCGCTCTCTCCTCAGCATTTAACATCGGAATTCCCGTTGCACCCTTAATGTTACCACCCTTGCTTTTAATTTCACCCCAGGTTGTTTTGACTTTACCTATATGCTAAGTTAGTCCTTCCAACAACCATTTCTTCTTCGATATCTTCACATTTTTCATGTAGGCATTTCGCCTTAGCTTCCTTGCACTGCCAATTAGCCGGCCGCGGTGGTCTCGCGGTTCTAGGCGCTCAGTCCGGAGCCGCGCGACCGCTACGGTCGCAGGTTCGAATCCTGCCTCGGGCATGGATGTGTGTGATGTCCTTAGGTTAGTTAGGTTTAAGTAGTTCTAAGTTCTAGGGGACTAATGACCACAGATGTTAAGTCCCATAGTGCTCAGAGCCATTTGAACCATTTGAACTGCCTATTTATGTCATTCCTAAGTGAGTTGTATTTCTGTATCCCTAAATTTCCCTAAACATTTTTGTACTTCATTCTTTCATCGATCAACTGAAGTATTTCTTCTGTTACCCATGGTTTCTTATCAGTTACCTTCCTTATACCTACGTTTTTCATTCCGCCTTCTGTGATTGCCCTTTTTAGTGATGTCCATTCCTTTTCAACTGAACTGCCTGCTGGGCTATTCCCTATCGGAGTATCTATACCCTCAGAGAACTTCAAGCCTGTCTCTTCATTCTTCAGTACTTCCATTTCCCACTTCATCGGGTACTGATTCTTCCAGGGTTATCTCTTAAACTTCAGCCTTCTCTTCAACACTACTACATTGTGATCTGAGTCTATATCTACTCCTGGGTACGTCTTACAATCCAGTATCCGATTTCGGAATCTCTGCTTGACCATGATGCAATCTAACTGAAATCTTCCCGTATCACCCCGCCTTTTCCAGATATGCCTCCTCCTTTTGTGATTCTTGACAGGACTAATCGCTATTACTAGCTGAAATTTATTACAGAACTCAATTAGCTTTATCCTCTCCCATTATTTGGCCCATGCCCATATTCTCCCGTAACCTTTACTTCTACTCGTTCTCTTACAACTGCAATCCAGTCCCCCATGACCATTAGATTTTCATCTCCCTTTACTATCGTATTACCCTTTCAATATCCTCGTATATTTTCTCTGTATCTTCATCTTCAGCGTGCGACGTCAGCATGTATTCCTGAACTACCGTTGTCGGTGTTTGTTTGCTGTCGATTCTGATAAGAACAAGCCTATCACTGAACTGTTCACAGTAACGCACTCTCTGTCCTACCTTCCTGTTCATAACGAATCCTACTCCCATTATACCATTTTCTGCTGCTGTTGATATCACCCTGTGCTCATCTGACCAGAAATCCTTGTCTTCTTTCATTTCACTTTGTTGACCCCCACAGGTTCTGTGGACGCACGATATGTGTCTTAAATGCAGTGGTTTCCATTGACTTCTGCATCCTCAAGCCGTTGATCGTTGCTGATTCTTCCACCTTTAGGGGCAGTTTCCCACCCATAGGACAAGAGTGTGCCCTGAACCTCTGTCCGCTCCTCCGTCCTCTTTGACAAGGCCGTTGACAGTTAATACTAGCTCAGCTTGATGAACTTAGAAAATCCAATAATGAAATTAGGAAATCCAAATTCGTGTCGAAATCAAAGAATCTAGTAACAGATAGGAAGAGAATTTCAAATTATTTCGGAATGAGATTAATGATAATTTGAATCGTAAATTAGAGGAAATGCCAGAACTATTGAAATCTCAGATGCCTGAGGAACTCAAGCTGATATTAATAATCTTGAGTCCAGACTTGATCATGTACAGTCTGTTGATATTGTTGAGTCGACACAACAGACATCACAACAAGAATTGAAAATAGAGGAATTAGCACAAAAGTTAGAGTCTTTACCGTTACAGACTAACACTGAAGTCTCAAAAAATCAGTTAATGTGATTGTTGCAAATCGTGTCGAGGAATTATCCGAGAGAGTGACGCAAACGAACAATGATTTAGACAAAATGTCAGGCGATACTCAGGGTTCTGTTGGCTGATACCGAAAATTTCAGCCTCTGCAATGTTTTAAAGAATGGCAGATGACGACGAACCAGCAAAACAAACGTGACGTAAGAAAGATACAGGCACAGTTTACCAATACCGAAGTTAAGATTGGTCGGGATGTGGATGCCTCTAGGTTCAATAATTATCACATTACAAATCGCAATGAACGCGCTAATTTTGGAAATGCTAATTACTTCTCCTTGAACTTGATATGTTTGCAGGACATAATGATTCGAATGCGAGTTACAGTATAAGAGAAACTCATCTGTCCAGAAAAACGATGGCTTTGATTGCGTACATTTTCTAGCAGTTAAATTACGGGACATATGTTGCTTCCACAATATGGAACTGCAAATTCTTATTGTCTTGGGGAAATGCAAACTGTGCCTAAAGGTAAAACCACTTTCCATTACGAACAGAACGCCAGAATTTAGGATCATTCCTGCGAAACTATGAGAAAGGCAAAACCACGTACCGTTACGCACAGAACATCACTATTTCCGATCATCCATGTGAAGTTAAGAGAATTAGCTGCTGTTGGCATTTTCGGTCCAGTTACAAGGTATAAACGTGGTCGTTCGTTTTTGAAAGTGTTGAACTTACCTCTAAATTTCTATAATTCACACATTTACGGAAAGCTACAGCAAAATCTGTTTCTGTAGCATTCGTAAAGAATTTTCAGAAAAAAGTAGGGCATGTCGACAAAGTAATTTTTGATAATGCCCCACAATTTAGTTCTAATACACGGCTAAAATCTTTGAGACGTAGGAGAATTAAACCAACATTTATATTACGTTTTATGTCATCTTGTAACCATTCGTAAAGCGTTATGGAAGAATTACGTAAACATTGCAGATTGTATTGCTAAGTCAACACAGAAATCAGGATTTACATCTATCTGATTTTCAAAATATCATTACCGAATGGTTCTACAACTTTTCCTCCAATCCTTGTATTAAAGAATAAAGTGAAATAATTCATTTAACATTGGAAAACTTCGAGTAAGCTGCAGGAAAAGGAAGAAGCTACAAAATCTACGAGTGAACACCAAGAGGTTACACTAGGTCAGAAAATGTTGTTCAAACGCATCATTCATCTCATTAAGGAAAGTCTTTAAGTAGCAAGTTTTTCGTGGTGTATGAACGTCATTTTCGCATACGGCGAATCGCACATGCAAATGTTGTAGAACTTAAAACCATACGCACGAGGTCTTCATCATAGGTGCCCCAGATGTTGAAGTGCACTTTCTTATTTTAGCTTCCAGCAGTGTTTCATATTCTTCAACTAATCTGCATATCTGTTAATGTATCTCTTACTGTCACTCTACTTAACAGTGAATTTTAATGAGTAGTGATGATCTATGATTTGTGTTGTGTGCAGAAAAGTACTTTGAATTCACTATGCATGGGTGATAATACAGTGGAAATAGATTTTTTTTTTGTGCATCTACATTTGCACTTAGACAATATGGGAATGGTAAGCCACCTGTGAACAATTTGTATTCAGCTGGTGTTATTCTGAGTTTACTGGTAAAGCATCTGATTGAAATGTAATACTTTTATCTTATTTATTGCGTTCAGAACTTTTTTTTGTGATCTTGATGTAGCAGAGTAGATTTGGTTTGAGGTTTTAAGATAATCATTTTCTTTTTTCTTCAGGAGGATAGTTTGTACATATAATGAAATGTCTTGTGACTGTGGTAACTTGTGACGTACATTTTGCTTTACCTTTTCCAGACAGAATTTTTTGTTATTTTTGAGGAAGTGCATGAGATAAATTTTTCCGCCGGTAAACATTTTGTGGAGTATGTCTGATTGCCGGACTGTATACGAGTGGTCCTAAATAGAGAAATGTATTTCTGATGGGCAACAGTTTAACTAGGGTTCTGCTATTTAGGAAGTATTTTGAAGAGTTATAATTTCAGAGTTGTATGCAAACACATGTTGACTCTAGGGTATACTGTACGATATAGACATAGAATATGACGAATTTTGCTTTAGTATTGCCATGTGAGGCTTATGGTGTTATAATGGTTTATTATGGTGCAACTATGGTACATTATGGAGCAATTATTGTATATTATATGAATTGAATTATGATTCATAGGATATTATGCTGAAGGTTAATGAAATATGTTGTTTTGAGGAAGACAGACGACGCGTTATATATGATTTAATGAAGAAGCATTTTATGCAGCTATTTATGGAACAAGACAAGATAAGGAAAGTACACTCTTTAAATGAAGGAACCCACAGCTGTACTAGATATATGGAGGTTCTGTTTGTTTACACATCATTCGAAGGTTGAGTCACAGTGATATCTTCATAAGAGATTTATTCTGTCATGGAATGATATCTGAGAGGACAGTACTAATGAAGTTTCGTTGCTACTGATGAGACGTATTATGATGCTAAGAGTTACCGATTATGGAAAGAAAACGAATTACAGTTTGTGATACCAATCATACCTGCTACAAACATTGCAAGCTCTAGAAAACACGAAACCTTTACCTGTACATAACACCAGTGCTTGCAGATGACACTTTTCTTTTTACTTATTTGGAGATGAGAGTGCATGTGTGGATGTATCCGTCAAGTAATGAGCATGGATTTTCTCTCTACTGCTGAATTACATGAGCGTGAAATGAAATTTCTAGCTGTGCAAATATGTGGAATGCAATTGTCAGAGTACAAAAAATTTTCTTTTCTACTTATTACTGTTTACACTTATTGTACTTCCTTTTTGTGTGTGACATGACCATAATTGAATTTTTCTTTATTGCAGAAGTAATAAAAAGATCACAGAACTCTGTGAATTTGTAGGAGCTAAACAATGTTCTTTTTTTTTTTTTCAGAAACGAGTATTATGTAAGTAGCGAGCGAGTTGCATTCTAATAATGCAGGTGCAGTGGTCTGTTATGGAGAACTAGACGTTCCAGATGAACCTAGTCGTGTTAAAAATACTGAGCCGTGATTTGTATACAAATGTGATATGCATTTTGACAACTTTCTCTTTTCAGCTGGCAGTATTTTTACGTCTTGATGCAAGGTGATCATCTACATTTTTATGCATGTTGTATATAATTGCGTCAAATAAATTACTTCAATACTTCAGCGTCTTTCTATTTAAACAATTTTATTTTAGACTTTTTCATATGGTTCTGCGACAGCAGTGATGTAGTATCGATTCTGTCACGTTAAGTTAATAATGGTAATATGATGATTTTTTTCTCTCGTCTTTAACCAATACTGAAGCTCAAGAAAAGTTATTTGCTTCATTTTCGGTTAATAAACCATTACTTTCAGCTACAGCTGAACAGTTAGGGGGATAATCTTTTTTGTGTTGCATCTTAGAGTAAGTTGTATAATTACTAGTCAGTTTATAAGATATGTCTTTTGAATGTTGTATTTATTTTGCATTTGTGATTAACTATGTGTGGCCATACTATTCTGACTTCGTGATCTTATTTCATAAGATCATGACTCCATAAGATCATGACTCCATACGATTCTGACTTACTCTCAGATAAGTTATTTAACACCTGACGATACTGACCTTGTGATGCTACTTAATATTTTCCATTTGATGATCATCATGTAAACAATAGTATGATTTAAAAAATGATATA
Source organism: Schistocerca nitens (assembly GCF_023898315.1). Lineage (NCBI taxonomy): Eukaryota > Metazoa > Arthropoda > Insecta > Orthoptera > Acrididae > Schistocerca > Schistocerca nitens. The sequence continues at coordinate 109,425,683 of NC_064615.1, forward strand.
ATTATGTTGTAATAATAACGAAGTACTTGTGATAATCACAGACTCATTACTCAATGAGTGAATGTGTAATAAGTTATGAGAACTAAACTGGATATGAAGTCATAAGAAATGACTTTCTTTACTAACTTACGTTGACTGGAGCTCAAGTCACTTACATAAAAAGGAATTGCATGTATATTCACATTTTTTTTTTCAAATATCTACCTCAGGGTTATCTGAATTTCATATTTTGATTATTTATCTGTAATTTTCTTTATATGTGAATGTATTGTCGGGCCATGCTAATTTTCTATTGTATGTTAATTTAAACCACATGTAACTGCTATGTATATATAAACTCTGGGATCTATCATTAATTGCAACATTTTTTAAATATGTTACCATTAATGTTATTGGACAAATCTCTATGTCATTCAGTGATGTTATATGTCACACATTTTGCATGTTCTGGACCAAAACATATACTTTATGGTACACTGTGTACTGAACCGTCAGAAAATTAATTTATGTATAACAACTTCACCGCTATGTGGTTGGCCTAAACTTCATATTTGCAACTGTACTTCAAGGAACTCGGCACACTTCCGTAATTATCTCTGGTCATACATATTTTGAGTCATTTAATGAGCACTGTGTTTATGTGCCTGTTCCCTTAATGTTTCTTTTATGTTAAAGTGTGTATGACTTACTGTTGTTCATTTATTCGCTATGATTGGTTTCTGTTATATTGTCGTATATGAGACTTTTTATCTTCTATGTCAATTATGAGGTCTTGTTTTCTCAAATGGATACAATGCTTTTATGATCTCCATGAATTCTTTGGTACTCAACAAGGTATACATGTGCCTTATACTGTTACTACTAATTCTGTACAGTATCTTTATCTGAATATGAAAAGGAGTGACACACTAAAATATTTTGGTGTGCTTGTCAGTGGACGTAATATATGTAATGAGTCCCTGAGTCTCCTTACACCTCAAACTTGTGTGTCATCAAATAAATATATTAACATTTTGATGTGGTTGTCGTCGGACATAATGTATGTAAAGGGTCCCCGAGTCTGCTTACACCTCGAACTTGTGTGTCGTCAAATTGTCAGTGGATATAATGTATGTAATGAGTCCCCGAGTCTGCATACACTTCAAACTTATGTGTCGTCAGATGAGTATATTAACATTTCGGTGTGGTTGTCAGTGGACATAGTGTGAGTTGTCCCTGAGCTTGCTGCACCTACAACAGGTGTTTAGTGCCAGGTGCTTTTATCTTGTCCAATATTGAACTACCGCCAATGTCATGAAAATATAAGTGCTTACCTGCACAATGATTTTGTATTTATTTTCTCTCCCTTCTCACTTTTTGCAGTTCTATGTAGTATTTGTATCCATACAACTGAAAGACATCTTTTTACACTCTTGTAGAACTATAAGTAAAATTTTGTTATCCTGTCAGATGAAGTACTATCAATGTCAGGTGGAGATGAGTGCGTACACGCTCAAGATGATATTTGTTTATTATTTTTTCTTGATTACATTTTACACCGTATCGATTTCCTATTATGTACACAACTTATGTAATCTTATGCTTATGTCTGTGTATTCTACCACTTTTGTAAAACATTTGATTCTATTTTTCTCAATTTTGTTATGTTAGAAATTCGCGTTTGCTCCTAGCCAACATGTTGGACAAGAATCACCCTACAAAATTCTTAAAAGAAGGGTACAGGTTATAAAAGTTGGAGGTTAATACTTCTTTGCAGAGTTGACCAATGATCCTACTTTGGCGTGCATACACATGCTCTGAGTCTGCGATATTATTATCGCGAGTTTCAGCGAGAGAACAGTCGTTGAGAGAAGTCGTAAGTGGTCGGACGCAGTATGCAGTGGATACAAGCCGCGAGACATGAGAGATCGTAGCCAGACGTGATAGTGCCAGTAGCACCGGGGGAGACTTCGGTATTCATTGAGGATTCTTGGTAATTTGACTTTTTTGTCGCACATAGTTGTTGCTTGCTTGCCCATTGGAGGGATTTCGTCAGATTTGTGTATGCATACATTGAGAGTAATATTCGTATCTTTGTTGTGCCAGAGAAGTCTTATTGAATATAGACATTGTGGAATAATTAAAGTCTGTTGAAGTTTGTCAATGTCAAAATAATTTATTTTTCGAATGTAGTAATTCAAGTCTTCATTGTCCTCCCCGACAGCTGAGTAGTAAGCGCGGCGGTCTGTCACGCCAAGGGGCCCGGGTTCGATTCCCGGCTGCGTCGGAGATTTTCTCCTCTCAGGGACTGGGTGTTGTGTTGTCCTCATTATCATTTCATCATCACCAGTGGAAGGCAAAGGGAAATCACCACTGGAATCACTTCCCTAGAGGCTCATGCGGTGGACCTCTCTGACGAGGCTTCTCCCATGACAAGACCTGCCGTAAGGCAGAACACAAAGTTTTTTTTTTAAAAAAAGAGTCTTTATTGGTTTCTTTCATTTGTTTACACCGTTTCTACATCTACATCATACTCCGCTATCCACCTAATGGTGTGTGGTGGAGGGTACTTTCGGTACTACTGTCAGATTCCTCCAACCCTGTTCCACTCGCGAATAGTGCGTGGGAAGAATGATTGTTGGTAAGCCTCTGTATTGGCTCTAATTTCTCTAATTTTCTCCTTGTGGTCAGTGCGCGAGATGTATGTGGGGGGAAGTAATATGTTTTCCGACTCTTCGTGAAAAGTGCTGTCCCGAAATTTCAGTAGTAAATCTCTCCGTGATGCACAAGGTCTCTCTTGTAACGTCTGCCAGTGGAGTTTGTTTAGCATCTCCGTAACGCTGTCTCACCAGCTAAACGACCCCGTGACGAAACGCACCGCTCTTCGCTGGATCTTCTCTATCTCCTCTATCAGTCTTATCTGATACGGATCCCAGATAGATGAACAATACTCAAGAACCGGGCGAACAAACGCCTTATAAGCCACTTCTTTCGTGGATGAGTTACATTTCCTTAAGATTCTTCAGATGAATCTGAGTCTTGTGTCTGCTTTTCCCACTATCTGTTTTATATGATCATTCCACTTAAGGTCGCTCTGGATGGTTACGCCTAGATATTTTACGACAGACGCTGTTTCCAGCTGTTTGTCATAAAAAGTGTAGCTGTACAGTAGTGGATTTCTTTTCCTATGTATGCGCAATATCCTACGTTCGTTTACGTTCAGCGTCAACTGCCAGAGTCTGCACCATTCATAAATTCTCTGCAGGTCGTTCTGCAATTTCTTACTATCTTCTGGCGTTGCTAATTTGGAATAAAAAACTGCATCATCTGCGAATCGTCTTAAAGAGCATTCGACGCTTTCTACTCCGGATATTATCTTTACATCTGTCGATTTAGTTCCGTTAAGAACGACGTGTTGAGTTCTGTCTGCAAGAAAGTCTTGAATCCAATCGCAGGTCTGCTCCGATACTCGGTAAGCTAGTATTTTTTTCATTAAACGGCAATGCGGGACGGTGTCAAAGGCCTTACTGAAATCAAGCAACACGGCATCAGCCGGATCGCCGTTGCGCTGTGGATCTCATGGAGGAACAGAGCGAGCTGAGTTTCGCAGAACCTCTGTTCTGCAAACCGTATTCATTTTTATAGAGGAACTGTTCTTTGAACGTCATAATTCTTGAACATAAAACATGTTCCATAATTCTACAACAGACTGACGTCAATGATATAGGCCTATAATTGTGTGGATCTGTCTTACGGCCTTTCTTAAAAACGGGAATGACCGGCGCTTTTTTCCAGATCTTAGGTACCTTTCGTCGCTCAAGCGACCTACGATAAAAATGGTTCAAATGGCTCTGAGCACTATGCGACTTAACTTCTGAGGTCATCAGTCGCCTAGAACTTAGAACTAATTAAACCTAACTAACCTAAGGACAACGCATACATCCATGCCCGAGGCAGGATTCGAACCTGCGACCGTAGCGGGCGCTCGGCTCCAGACTGTAGGGCCTAGAACCGCACGGCCACACCGGCCGGCGACCTGCGATAAAGCAAGTTGACCAAACCCCTCCTGATCATTTAATTTCTATTTTTAAAAAAATATGGCAGAGGTTCTTGCAGTTATTAACACCATGCATTGCACTCTGCCTGCATCGCAGTATTGCTTTTTGAAATCTTTTACCACGTAACTGATCCCGCAGTTGGAACGGTAAGACGAGGTAAGTTGCCCGTTGCGTACTGGAGCGTTGCAGAACGGTTGTTAGGAGTTGTTATAGAATATTTTAAAACTCGCAGTCAGGTAGTCGAGAACTGATTTCTTTATAATTTGTAGGAAGAGTAATTAATTTCTGTTTCTTTTGTTCTCAATCAGAATTCTATTATTGTTAGAGATGCAACGTCACAGATTTACATACTTATTTTAATAATTACGAACGGGTTTAAACATGTAGAAACAAAAGTATCTCAACTCCTTAAGGCTACTCATCGTTAGTGGGTGTATTGCAGGTTACTACAATTTTGTTGTTGGCTATTAAATCTACTGATTTCCTCACTTGGTAAATAGTGTGTAATCTATATAATGGAACGCCAGTTTCACAGTTGTACTTTGCAATAACCAAAGAAAAATACAAAATGTTCGTGTAATTTTTCTTGTGAAAATACCTCTGAATAAATAACATGTTTTACAGATAAAAGAGGAAAGTCTTATAACTATGCATCAGTTACAAATGTGGCTACTTACTGCACTTTAAAATGGACTCGTGGCACAGTTTATTTTATTCACATCTCGTCACTTCGAGTATTTGCAGTAATCAAAGGCGCATGCAGGGAAGCTTCTCCTATGTTATAATTTTATGTAAAATATTTTGTTGATGCCGACCTACATAAGGAGAAACGACCATCATAATAAAATAAAGGATGTCAGAGCTCGCACGAAGAGGTATAGGTATTCGTTTTTTCCGAGCGCTGTTCGAGAGTGGAGTAATAGACGATTATTGTGAAGCGGATTCGATTAACCTTCTGCCAGGCACTTAACTGTAATTTGCAGATTATCCATGTTGATGTAGATGTAGATAACAGATGCCGTATACGGGTGACGAAGGATGCTGCTATCTCACTGGTCGGCTGTTACTGCATCGATGCCATTGTGTTGAATATAGCGACTGTTTGTTTTAAATACGATATCACAAAATCTCCTTTGAAATCAGTGATATCAGTAAAAAAAGTGATGGCTGTAATACAGCTGCTAATGTAAATCAAATCTACATAACTAAGTATATGACAATATGTTTCGTCGGAATCTATGGAGCGTATGCACACATACATGCACCAATCATATGTTGGAAAGAGCGAACGATCATTTATGGCGAAACACGCGGGATTAAACGTACCATGCCCTCACAATGTCTGCTTGGATACGTCTTCCTGTCACAGCATTATTTAAATGATCTTTCAAATCCTAACAATCTTACTTTATCTAAGAAGAGAAGAGCGTGACCTGTAACGCTAATAAGCGCAAAAAAATGTGCTTACAATGTAAATCCCTTATCCGGAAAAAAGTGATAGGGACCACTAGCATGCAAAATGCAGGTGTTGTCTACTACCTTCATTCATAGTTGGCTTGTGTACCTGCACTAAAAACTATTTGCGATATGTAAATAGTACAACAGTACTAGAAGGTTTTCATCTACAGAGCAACAAATACCTTCAAGTGAGTGCAGATCATCCAAAACGTCGAACGCCACAATATTACAAGATATTAATGACAACATACTGGAGAACATAGTGTCAACTCCTATTGACAATGAGGCGCTGTTAGTGCATTTGAAGTAATTATTTTAATGAGACGGAATTACAGCAATAAATAACGACATTGAAATGTGCGTATTTTTAGTCCCAATACACCTAAATTTTTTTTTCCTCGCGCTACCGAATTCCTCCTTTATGCCTTTAACAGGTGATAATTAAAATGTCTCTCGTAGTGCTTGTGCGGGTCGCACCACTGTTTAGGGAATGAACAATTTACATTCCACGCACATTTTCGTAGGGTTCTGACAGTTTGAGATCGTTCACTCCCATCGTAAATATAGCACACCAGAGAAACACACTCTGTAACACTTCCTTCTAAACCTTACCCAACGAATTCAGTCTCTGCTCACTCTAAAACACCTGCCTCTTAACATCTTCGCCGGCCGCGGTGGCGTGCGGTTCTAGGCGCTGCAGTCCGGAACCGCGTGACCGCTACGGTCGCAGGTTCTAATCCTGCCTTGGGCATGGATGTGTGTGATGTTCATAGGTTAGTTAGGTTTAAATAGTTCTAAGTTCTAGGGGACTGATAACCTACGATGTTAAGTCCCATAGTGCTCAGAGCCATTTGAACCATTTAACATCTTCCATAGTAACGTTGCAAGTCTGTCGTGTAAAATGTCACCAACCGATTCGTCAAACGCCATTGCTCTTCCCTCTACTCTACTGTTTTTCAGCTGTCTTTGTTCTCCATAACCTCTTATTTTACATTGATGTTAATCTCTCTTAGCATAGGCCTCAAATTATTTAAAATGCAGGGGCTGTATTTTTTTCAAACTCCGATCGGTGGTGAAATTACAACCACAGTGAAAATCTGATGAAGCTTTGCACAGATGTATTGTACAGTGTGTCTTGTACGCCCATCGGTCGCATCACGTGGGACGTGTCAGTTCTGAGCGCACAGTGAGCACATAATGATACCTAGAACAGTATAGTCTCCCGCCAAGTCTGCTGTCGTTCGAATTCTTCACGTGGAGGGGTTCCACCTGATTTCATGCAGCCCACATAACGTAACTGTTATGCGTGCAACCGAAATGCTGCAATGTGCAGGAACTTTGAAGGAAGATGTACATATTTTCACGATGCAGGTGGTCAGGGAAGGAAGCGAGTGGACTATCAACAGATGGTCTCGTTCAGCGAGTTGATCAGGCGATTCGATATAATCGTCTACGAAGGGCAATCCACACAAGCGAAGAGGAATGTTGTCATCAGGCAGTGTCCTTCTTCATGACAATTGCATGGGGGCTTTATTAAAAATGAAATGCAAATAATTTTAATTTCTGCTTTAGTAGCTGTCTGTCCGATTACGAAGTCTCGTACCGGTTGGCCCTGACTAGTATTATTACGCAATCTGACTGCTTAGAACAATAACAAAGAATGAAATGGAAATTTTCATTAACACAATTAATTAATTAAGTCCCCAGCAACTATAAAACCTACGAAACCAAAGCACAAGTGTAACTGTTCTGTGTGTGGAAGTATGACTCAACGTACGCATCTGGCACGGTTCTTCTTCAATAACACAAGAATTTATAAATATCATTTATACTGAATTAATTAAAGAAAATAAGAATACCATAATTACTCAAGAAAACCAGAATTACACTCTAATACAAGAACACAAGCCAGATGCTTTGTTGACTGAACCTGTAATGACGCATTATTTAAAACATTGAAATAATGAAAAATAAATCAAGTTTCGTTACCTTCATATATTGACCAAAATCACTCTCATAATTACAATATATCTCCACACCGACTCGCTATTACCACATCTCAACAAGAACTTTTCAGTATCACATCTCAGCAAGCACTCTCTACTAGCACATCTGAACACGAACTGACTACTACGAGTCCTGGACAAGCACTGACTTCTAGCACATCTCAATAATGACAGCCCGTGGAGGCGGCGGAACAATGCTCTCTAGCGATCTCTGGCACTGTGGCTCAGTGTAGCCACCTTTCATATGCCCTTCCTCCACGGCTAGAATTTGATGGTATTTTTGCCAGCATTGGTGGTGAAAATACCACCAAATTCGTCAAAAAAAATACAGACAAAAATAAAAGATAATATTAATACGTAAATATCATATAACTAGATAAAATTTTGGCTTTGCACTGACCTTTCAATAACCTATTATATAGAATACAGTAAGCAATACAAATTCTTTCATACATGTGACTTTACATAATAGTTTACACAAGTATTATGTGGTTAAACAGTTCAATCAATAGCGTCATCAATGACGAATATGTGCAGGTAAGAGTCTCATAACTTTTCACAAACAGTAATACACAAAAAATCTGTTTATACAAATATTCACATAAACGCTTTCCATAGCCCAAGAATAAGCAGTTGACAGTTCCAGCAGTAGCACCCAGCAATGGTCAACAGGTGCTGACACCAACAAGTGACATCATCTTAGTAGAAGCAGTCCATCAGTGGCACCCAGTAATGCTGAGCAGGTGCAGACACCAACAAGTAACACCATTTCAGTAGAAGCGGTCCATTAGTGGTACCCAGCAATGTTGAGCAGGTACACACAGCAACAGGTGACTCCATTTCAGTAGAAGCAATCCATCAGTGGCACCCAGCAATGTTGAGTAGGTACACACAGCAACAAGTCACATTTCTCAGCAGAAGCAGTTCCATAAAATCTAGTATCACTGATCACACTGTTCATCAGAGTTTATAAGCAGAAATTAAACATGTCCTAGTGGCACCAATCATGTAGAGAAGGTACAAGTAACAGTCCATAATTTTTTTTACAATCACTGATCACACAGTTCATCAGCAGAAATTAAACATGTCCTTGTGGCACCAATCATGTAGAAAAAGTGCAAGTAACAGTCCATACTATTCACCATAATTACTGAGACAGTTCAGTCATGAACAATAGTTTGAATGCACATACAATTTCTTTAACAAATTATTATCAATGCTCTTACACTAAACATACAAATCATAATAAACACACAAATGATATCAGGTAATTGTCACATTAACTATTACAGTACACAATAACAGTTAACCTATAATATTTATGGGTGTCAGTGCAAGCCACTACCAACAAATAAAATAATATTTAGGAGATAGGTTGGGATCACTTCTCTGGGATTATAAAAGGAAAACACACAAAACACACTCACTCATCTTTCATCCACATTATTGCTACTGTGTAATTGAAAAGTGTTAACTGTGTAAATGCAATTCTGTCAAAATTTTATGTTCATCATGTGTATCAAGTAGTAGTGGCAGCAATGTATAACAGTCAATAATAGTTAGTCAACGTCATAGTCATCATGTCAAGACCAATGTTTGCCAAGCCAGATCAAATTGTACTGTTGCTGAACAACTGTCAGTGAGCCAAGATATGCAATTGCTTCCTCTCTCCCCAAAAAAATATGTACTGCTTAGTGATTTAACAAAGTGTGTGTATAGACAATCTTCCTTCCACTTTAGTGTTCTAATCTGCCATCTTCATCCTCCTTGTTCCATATAAACCAACAAAAACAATATGCTCCTCATTTACTTTACCTCTTATCCACCAAAACTCCAATAATCATCAACTTCACCTAATCTCAATACCTCAATAATACGTCGATACATATAAACCTCAGCACCAATATCATTTCAATATCATTTACCTTACCTTTTGTCCACGAAAACTCCAATAATCATCACTTAATCTTATCTCAATACTTCACTAATACCTCTTCAACTTCACATAATCTCAATAATACCTCAATAATAAATCTTCAATACGTCGATACCTATAAACCTTATTGCCAATATCATTTCACTTCCATAACAACTCTTTCCTCTAGTCAGTCTCCTCGAACAAGTACAGACAAAATCCTAGTGCAACTTCAATTCAGCATCCCATACAATCCGAAGACACAGTGTCCACACCCAACCTCTGTGTAATCCATCTGACCCAAATTTTCTACTCATTATAAATTATAAGATACATTTTGGTTCCTTGTCCATCATTAAATAAAAGAAATGCATACATGACCTCTAACAGACTTAGTTCGAATAACTCTCAGTAATTAAGTACGATTACGGAGTGTGAATGATCATAATATTTCACAGTGTGTACACCACTTCAAGAATCATAGCAGAAGCAAACATGTGGAGTATTTTTTGTGTCAAGTGTCACTTCCTATTTCAATTGCTCACGAAAATGCAGTGTAATACTGTCAATGGTTTAAACCTAGTTTTGGTCTGTCATGTCGTTAGCTTCCTTCCTATTAGCATAAATTTATACAGATTCCATAAAACCTCAGCTCATGTGACTTCTATGACTTTCTTGTACTAATGTCGTTCGTCGAATTATAGCAGTTCATTTTCTTATCTTAAAAATATAAGGCACTGAGCGTAAGCAAAACATGCAATAGCGAGTAAATATACCAGTAGAGAACAGAATGTCAACAAGTGGATGCAGCACAAACCCTACAACGAGGCTCTGCCAAGCGAACAATCTATAATTAATACAATAGTGTGACCTAAACTCTATGTACGTACACAGTATATCAGCATTTCTATATTCTAAATTGAAGAGTAGTTATGACAACAAAACAGAAACGTGTAAATATGCAATCCATACGCACAGCAGCAAACATGCCTTACACAATAAACAGATCATTAGCATCACATCGACATAAGCAAATAAATGTTCATATGTAATCTTAATAAGTACCCATGAAGGCGCAAGCAGATAAATCACAAAGTATAACTTACATATCTAACCACATCAGCACAATTAATCAGGTGACAATTATAATTTAAATAAATAAGCACAGCAGGCACATAATTAAAAAATATGACATCAGTGAAAAAGCATAGCAGCCAAGCGATGCATAATATACACAAGTAATAACACTGTTCATTAATCAATAATTGTCAAAATCAGCAAATGTACACAAGCACGTCGCTTCACAAGTAAATTCATAGAACATGAAATTTAGCACAAAGTATGAATCACGTAATCGCAAGCAGCAAATTACGTCTAAAGTACGTACCTAAGTGGAATTATGTTACCTGAAAAATAAACTCAATTAATAGTTACCCTTTTTAGTTTATTAGTTTCATCTTCGAAATGACCTTCTTCCTGAAAATTTTCTCCAAAGCAAGTCGTCTTAACGTCGGACACGCACAGAATTTACCTGAAGGTCTTAAATACTTTATACAACCGTATCCTGAAAAATACTGAACGTTAATAACATAATTTATGAAGTCCTTATAGCTTTATACAGAATTTATTCGGAGAAATTAAACTGTGTATTTATTTACGTCTGTCAGTGCATTCGCACTGAGCGCTCGATCAGCTGTAGGCGCGTGACGTAGGAAGTGATTGTTTGCGGTCAACGACTGCCTTGTGCGGCGCGCAGACTGACTGTTGCTTTGAGTATGTGCCGCCGCCAAAACACAGCGCGGTATCCTTGTACTCTCTCCATGTTTACGTAAACTGTTGGTTTCTCACAAGTAGGTCATTCCACAAAAATTTTTACGTTTGATATATGATGTATTCCTTTAGAGCGTCGTGATTTAAGAGTTTCTACTTCAACAGTGTTATCATGAATAATTTTGCGAACTCTATATGGACCGTTATAAAGCAGAAAAAATTTGCGACACAAGCCTTTTCCTTTATGAGACAAACGGTGGGACTTAATTAACACCTTCTGGCCAACTGACAAGATTTTTAAACGACCAGGACGTTTCGCTGATTTCTCTCTTCTAGCAGCCGCAGACGCAATATTTCGTAGAGCCAGGTTGACAACTTCAGAATGCCGCAGTTTCCGTGAAGGCGGAAAAGGAACGATTTCAGAAATGCGATTTGTTGGTACTTTATTTTTTAATATCAATAGAGGCGGTAAAGAAGTTGAGTCATTAGGAAGTTCATTCAGAATGTTTTGAAAAATATGAAGATACTGATCCCAAGTTCTGTGATTCTGATGACAATAAAGACGGCACAATTTATTGATCTCCTTCATCCATCTCTCTGAAGCATTAGATTGAGGGTGAAAAAGTGAAATGAAAATTGGTTTAATCTTCCGACGCCGTAGAGTACGAAGCCAAATTTTAGAGCGAAACTGTGATCCATTATCTGATATAACCTTATCAACATGACCAACTTCTTTAAGAAAATGTTTGATGAAAGCGTTAGATACTGAACGAGCTGTTGCTTTGCGTAAAGGTGTAAAACACACATATTTTGATGTCAACTCCACTGCTACGAAAATGTACGCAAAACCATTAGTAGAACGAACCACTGGACCGAACAAATCGACTGCAGCCATGTCCTTTAATTTCGCTGGAATGATAGGAAACAACGGTGCTCTGTGAGAAACAGTTGGCGGCTTAGCCATTTGACATAATTTGCATAAACGAGGTGTGGCCAAATCATCCAATTCAACAAAGCGTCTAAGAAAATTACAGACACCAAGGAAACTACGAACATCACGTTTTGTTGTAGGAACAGCATAATTACGAATAGCGTCTAGTTTCTCTGGATCAGGGAGAATACCTTCTGTAGAAATAATGTGACCGAGAAATTTCACCTGTGAACGACCAAATTCAGATTTTTCCAAGTTCACTGTAATGCCAACTCTTGCAAAAATACGTAATAATGAATCCAAAATTTTGTTATGCTCACTCCAAGAACGTTTAGCAATAAGAATATCGCCAACATATGAAGTAATATTGTCACGAAGATAAACAGGTAAAATTTGATTTAAGCTACGAATGAATGCTGCAGAACATATAGTAAATCCAAACGGTAATTTCCAAAGTCACTTTTGGGTAAAACAGTTATTCTTTACCTACTGTCTAGATAGATGGATAGTAGAAGAATTGTTTTTATAGATGCAAAGAATAGTGAAAGAGTAGGCAGCGGTGCAGAAAACTAAAAGGGAAATAGCACCACTACAGCTCGGGGCCCTGTGATCGCTACGGCACATATTCACTTAGTGTAGTGAATCCCCTGAGGACTTTAATAGCTGCACATAATTTTCAGTTTGTGACTCAGTGGCAAATCTGGCGGAAGTGCGCACGTAAATCGATCCAACCATGAACATGGACGTATGTGATTCCTAGAATTGCGGAAGATTTTAAATTTCCGAACAGTCAAGAAGTGTTTACAGTCAAAGCTTCCGCCTCGCGGCGACAAAGACCTACCGCGTCTGTCCCAGTCCCAATGTCGATTATTGTCAAGTTCCCGCGCCTGGCGCTCTCTTGTTACATCCCGTAAATGAAACAAATTACCCTCTTCAAACCCCCCTGGTATCTGTGATTCTAAATTTCTTTTGCTGTCTTTTCCTACGATTTCGCCTTCAATTTGTTTGACTTGCATTCGTAATGCCTCAAATTCCCTTTTAACGCGTTCATTAAATTTTCCCTGATTTTCAACATGTTTATTTATGTTCTGGTACTCTTCGGTTTCTGCAAATGGTAATGGAGCTGTATCATCCGAATCTCTGTCCCCATGTAAACTAAGATTTGTCAATTTATCTGAAATTTCCTCAACTCTTTCCGACAAGTCACCTATTTTTTCTCTCTGTTTACCCACGTCCTCCGTAAGTGTCGCGACTCGGGTTTCAGTGTTGTCACATTTGGTAGTTAACTGTTCATATTGTTGTGTTAGATTATTTATTCTGTCATTTGGTATGGATTCCTCGATTCTCTCAAATATCTCTTCCTTATCGTGTGCACGTTGTAAATTTAACTCTGAAAATTTCTGTACTATCACGCGATCTCTTTCTTCCTGTTCTCTATCCTGTTCCCTTTGTCTAATCTCTACTGCAATTAATCTATTATTGTGAGAATTCAAAATCGGTTGTACTTCTTCTCTGATTTCTTTCTTTAATTCATCTTTCATGTTTTTGAAACATGTCCCTATTCGTGAATCTAACCGTGTTTCTATTGTTCCCATCTCAGTTTTGATTGTTCCTATCTCTGTTTTTAATTCAGATCCTTGTGAGTCTAACCGTGTTCCCATTGCTCCCATCTCAGTTTTAATTGTTCCTATCTGTGAGTCTAGTGAGTCGAACCGTGATCCCAAATTTAATATTGCACTCATCAACTGCTCCGTGTTAAGTGTTTCAAAATTCTTTTCGCCCCTAACATTTCCCGCAAAACCAGTTTCCTTCGTCATAGCTGTAAAGCTATCTGTGTTCGATACTATTTCAGAATCTTCTATCGTTAATCTCGTATTCTGCGAATTTCCTGATTGAGAAAAATTTTGAAATGGTTCCGGACTATTTTCCCGACTTATTAAACTGTTTTCCACTTCATTATTCATGATAGTGTTTTCCTCTGTTGGCGAGTTCGCCATGTTGACAATTTCGTCATTCTCACTGTCCATCATTTTCGCCTTTTTCATTGATCGCGTAATCATTTACAAAAAATACAAAACTCGTCACTGTACGAAAGTTACACACAATGACTCTTTATCTCCAACAATACCATTTACACGAAATGTTTCCCTCAAACACGCTTAACGAACAATTGAAATAATTGCACTAAATTGTCAAACGCGTATACAAGACAACAATCAAATTCAGAGAAAAAAATACCATTATAAGAATGACAATTACCAAATCTACACATGCAAAACAGACTATAATTACTAAACTACAAATTACTACAACAATACTACTGTCTACTATTTTTACAATCAGAAGAATTCCAAGGGACGATCCGAAGCAGCGGTCGCCACGTGCATGGGGGCTTTATTAAAAATGAAATGCAAATAATTTTAATTTCTGCTTTAGTAGCTGTCTGTCCGATTACGAAGTCTCGTACCGGTAAGCCCTGACTAGTATTATTACGCAATCTGACTGCTTAGAACAATAACAAAGAATGAAATGGAAATTTTCATTAACACAATTAATTAATTAAGTCCCCAGCAACTATAAAACCTACGAAACCAAAGCACAAGTGTAACTGTTCTGTGTGTGGAAGTATGACTCAACGTACGCATCTGGCACGGTTCTTCTTCAGTAACACAAGAATTTATAAATATCATTTATACTGAATTAATTAAAGAAAATAAGAATACCATAATTACTCAAGAAAACCAGAATTACACTCTAATACAAGAACACAAGCCAGATGCTTTGTTGACTGAACCTGTAATGACGCATTATTTAAAACATGGAAATAATGAAAAATAAATCAAGTTTCGTTACCTTCATATATTGACCAAAATCACTCTCATAATTACAATATATCTCCACACCGACTCGCTATTACCACATCTCAACAAGAACTTTTCAGTATCACATCTCAGCAAGCACTCTCTACTAGCACATCTGAACACGAACTGACTACTACGAGTCCTGGACAAGCACTGACTTCTAGCACATCTCAATAATGACAGCCCGTGGAGGCGGCGGAACAATGCTCTCTAGCGATCTCTGGCGCTGTGGCTCAGTGTAGCCACGTTTCACAATGCTCGGCTGCACACTCCAGAGTTTTCGATGGCAAGTAGCTAATCACCCACCATACAGCTCGGACTTGGATCCATCTGATGTTGATCTCTGCTCCTATGAACCGCTGACAATGAAGACATCATTTTGCCACCTGTGGTGAAGGGATAGGACGATAGGACATCGGTTAAGACATGAGGGAATGACTGCCATGGTACTAGAGGGAGCTCTAGAGGGCAAAAACTCTAGAGGAAGACAGAGATTGGAATACATCCAGCAAATAATTGAGGGCGTAGGTTGCAAGTGCTACTCTGAGATGAAGAGCTTGGCACAGGAGAGGAATTCGTGGTGGGCCGCATCAAACCAGTCAGAAGGCTGATGACCAAAAAAATAAGAATCTTGTGCCGTTAGGAAGCAAGGGAGAGGATGTTGTTATGGATGGCCGGTATCCTCTTTGTACAACAAAAATGCACATGTGGATTAACATGACTCTTTAGTTGACTGGAACAGAGTCCATGTTCTGTGGTACAAGCTCATCAGCAATAGTCCTCTTGCAGACAATACCGGCAATTTTGCTATTACAAACTTTAGTCTCACTGCTAGTCCTGCTATAGACACTAGAGACACGAGAGAATGACAGACACCAAACTAGAATGAGTGAGTCAGTGACGCCCTCCGGTCAGCGGCGGCGGCCTAAATACTTGCTGTCGAGAGGGCGTTGGCGGCGTGTTGCTTGTCGGTGTGTCTCTGGCCTGTCTCGTGACCTAATCGATCTTCGCGCTTCATCTTTGCCGACGGGTGTGCTGACGACAGCATAAGCCAGCACAGACACAGACAACGAACTGCAGACCGACAAAGAGAAATGACAGATAGCGCAGGCGACTTTCTTTTATGACGAGCATACTGGAACCTTGGTAAGGTAGCCCTTTCCAAACATATAAAATCTAGATTTTTCAGATGAAATAAATAAAGCAAATTAAAGATAAATGCCTGCATCTCGTGGTCGTGCGGTAGCGTTCTCGCTTCCCACGCCCGGGTTCCCGGGTTCGATTCCCGGCGGGGTCAGGGATTTTCTCTGCCTCGTGATGGCTGGGTGTTGTGTGATGTCCTTAGGTTAGTTAGGTTTAAGTAGTTCTAAGTTCTAGGGGACTGATGACCATAGCTGTTAAGTCCCATAGTGCTCAGAGCCATTTTAAAGATAAATAAACGAAAACAGACGCGAAGAAAGATTTCATCTCAGGGAGGATGGCATGAAATCAACTCCTTGGATTTGCATAACATCTGTGGGACCACCTTCTGTGGCTGGTTCTGGCGTTTGTCCCAGCCGTCCTACGGACTCTGTGACGAGGCTACAGCGGTAGCGTTCCTTATAGAGCAGCGGGGGGAGAGTCAGTCAGTCGCGGTATGCACCGGCGGCAGGCGGGCGGAGGTATATTTAGAGCTTCATATCGGGGCCTCGGCGCTCGGGCTCGGTGCTCTGGTATGCGGCGCAACCTCCGATAATTCTGGAGGCGGCAGCGCCCGCCATGGACGCCCGCAGCCGTCTTAATAAACACAAAGCGAACGGCCGGCCACCGGCACTCCCTGGTCACTGCGTCTCCCACCGCCTGCGCCTGCGCACCTGCACAGTAACTGCAGACGTCGACCAGACACGGCGTGGTCACGAAAGTACGCCAGGTCCTCAACACTGTGCGGACAACTGTCACAGTGCAACCTAACCAGAGGCTGTCTTCCTAACTGTTCCAATCATGTACCAACAATGAACATACCAGTCTTCATACAAGAAGTTGATTGTCAAGGATGAAAAAAGATTTTTCCATTTTTTTCATTTCACTGGTTTCTTCCGAAATTGCTCAAGATGCGGCGGCAAGGTTCTTTCTGTCCCTTTACGACGGACCTGCACCTACCTGTGAACATTGTCTCAGCAGATCATCAGTAGGAAAGCCGAGTGAAACCTACTGTACTTCGACGTGAACCAGGCTGCAATTAAAATCACTAATCTACGTTTCGGGAGAAACACGAAATGAAAGGTTGGAAATTTTGTCCTCGATTAATATATTCTGGAACTTATGTGAACTAGTATCACTGCCAAGCCCGTGCAAGTCTTAACACAGTCACTCACAATCCCTTTCACTCACGTTAGCAAGTTTATGGTGTTGCATTTCCCGAAAACATAATAGCTACAAAAATACGGATTGTTTTTGATTGAGAATGCTCGCCAAATATTAAGTCTGTCGGTACCAAATGCAGTTACAGTTTTCAGCCACCGACCTGCTCAACACGCCACGCGGAATATATGTCTTTTCTCGTCACAAAATTCACTTAAAAATTCCGAAATTTCTACACACACATCGGAATAATTATACCGTCACTTTCCAACACTTTTGATGTATTCACTGCTAGATCCGGCAACTTATCATTTTCATCGGAACTACTATTGCACACGTCCGCTCTCTTTCATGGCTAGGCTTCGACTCCTCTCTAGAATACTATTAAGTCTTCTGTACCAGCAGAGAAAGGCGCGCGAAGAATATTGTTTTACCATTGGTCAGTTTACTTAACATCCAATAGCAAAACAACATTCTCTCGCGTCAGTCCGCGCTTTTCATCAATAACCAATCGCAAAATAGTAAACCTCACGACTGTACTTTTTAGCGACGTAATTATCTAATATGCTGAAGTTTTGTTTAAGCATAAAGTTATTTACTATTGCTATTTATACCTGAATTAATTTTTCCTTTACCATAAACTTACATTACAAACCTATTCTACAAAAATCCCCTTTGTTCATATCCATACTTCTTCGAAATGTTCCCACACTAAATCCTACTACATAACTCGTTAAACAATTATCTTCATATTAACATTAATCCACACTCACGCATCATTCATACTGCTAAAACACATTTGTAACATTTTACATACACAAAAAGACATAATAACACTTTATGAAAATACTAGAACAGTTTATGAAAAACATTCTATTACTTTAGTGCACTCTAGTGGGCACAATCGAAACTAAAGCAGTCCCCTATCCAATACTGTCCTCTATCGGCTGATACATAAACTATGTGCGCGTCCAGTCTCGCGACACCATCTGTCACTATCCAGATCTGAGACACATCTCCCACTTAACCGCCTCCAAGGCAGGAACGGTATACGGCGCTACGCCTCAAAGACAAGATTTTTTTCAAGAAGTAGTACCTTTACCATTCTCGCTGTAGAATAATAAATTCTGCGTGTGAAAAAATTAAAGAGTGAACGAAATGAAACTGCTCATTTTGAGCGCTATGCGATGTTATCTGAGTCACTACAAAATCGAGTCAAATTTACAAAGACCGTGGCATTAAGAGCCCGCTTGTCAGTATGACGTTGCACTTCCTATGGCTTGCATGCATGTATTGATTCGGTTGGAAATTGTGTCATAAAGCCGTTGCATCCTCGCCTCACGCAAACTTGCCCACACCTGTTGTTAACTAGTCCTTGATGTCCTGGGTAGTGGCACTGAGACGGAATAGTAGTCTGAGCTCGTCGTGCACATTTTCTGTTGGGGACGGACTGGGGTCTTGCTAAACACTGGTGTACCTCAGCATCATCCAGACAGTTCATAGAGACAGGTACTTGTGCCAGACGAGCATTGTCCTGCTGAAAAATGCCAGCACGACACTGTCGCATGAGACGTACCACATGAGGGCACGAATTTTCCGTTACATACCGTTGTGAGGGAAGAGATCCCTCGAACACTACCATTCTCATATCCGTTGGTCACCCATACCATTACGTCAGAAGTAACATCGCTGTACATCCCCAGCCGGCCTCTATGACCGAGCGGTTCTAGGCGCTTCAGTCTGGAACCGCTTGCTGCTACTCTCGCAGGTTCGAATCCTGCCTCGGGCATGGATGTCTGTGATGTCCTTAGGTTAGTTAGGTTTAAGTAGTTCTAAGTCTAGGGGACTGATGACCTCAGATGTTAAGTCGCATAGTGCTTAGAGCCTTTTTTTTTTTTTTTTTTACATCCCCAAAATATTGGAAGGATGGTTATCCGTGGTAGACCAGAGTCACGATTCATCGCTGACTACTGTGCTACGCTATTCACGAACAGTCCATGCTTCTCCATCATGGCGACAGGCCAAACGTATCCGTCTATGTTGCGGTACAGCGGCAGCCTACCCACACGACGGTAATTACCGAGTTCCGGAGCCTGGCTGCTCCTAATCTCCGATGACCAGTACGTGATCAAACGGAATATTGCAGGTAGTGTGTCGATCGTCCCTTATGGTGATCACACGTGCTGGCATGAAACCTTTACAACGAGTACGTCCTCGTGTTCCCATTTAGTCCGACACCGGGCCAGTGTCACATCCAAATACGCCACCAATCTGGATGTCGCACGATTCGACCAACTGCTCAAATAGAGACCCACAATGAGGTCCCATACAAACTCTGTTCTAGGCAGATAAGGCTGTCTCACATGAGTACTCCGCATCTGCGTGTGCTTCACAGTGATCGTTCAATATCTGAAACTGTTCACGTCCATACATACCCAACCAGACCTCATAACAACAGCCTTGTAACAACACTAAACCCCAACAACGCTGACGCACTCTGGTGGGCTTTCTATCTGTCACAGAGAATTGTCGCTGTGATCATATACACACCCACCTATTACGTATGTGTTATATGTTACACTGACATTCGACGATGTCTTTCGGTGTTTCATCTTTTCGTAAGGCAGAGCACACCGTTCTACAGAGTGACACAGAAAAACGGGAGCATTTCCACAATCCAATAAGACTAGAAGTGATGAAGGAAAGAAACAGCATTCATAGTAATTGAAACCTTACAACTTTGTTATTTACGAAGCATTGATGGCATTTATTATTTTTTAAAAAATTATGTCCCTTAGTCGGCGTCCTCCTGTACGCTAACATTCGTGAAATCTGCTGTTGAAATTTCTGATTGACTGCTGCAACATCTCATCTAGGATACAGTGAGTTGCATCCCGAATTCTCTGTTTTGACTCACCCAGGGTTCTTGGTCGATTCGTGTAGACTTTGTTCTTAAGGTAGCCCCACAAGAAGAAAACACAAAAGGATAAATCTGGCGATCTAGGGGGCCAGAGAATGTTACAGAATCGTCAGATGACACGGTTGCCGAACAATTCTCGCACGTATGGTATTGACTGCCGTGCATTGTGTGATGTCTCTCTATCCTGTTGAAACGAGGCTGCTTCAGCGTATGCAAAGTTGTTCAATGCAGGTGTAACGAAAATTCATAACATCTCCTCTCAACGATCTGCTTTGACAGTTATTGTGTTTCCCTGCTCATTTCCGAAAAAATATGGTCCGATAATTCTATGTGATGAAACACCACACCATACTGTCATTTTACTAGCGTGTAAAGGGCGCTCATGAACGCCATTAGGATTTGTGTTTGCCTAGTAACGGTAGTTCTGTTTATTCACGGAACCTGTGAGTTGAAACTGTGCCTCATCTGAAATCCACACCTTCTTCAATAAAATTCTTCAGGGTATCAGACCGCATCGTCATAATTTAAAATGCGCCAACGTTTCGGCCAGCGTTGCAGCTAGCCTTCATCAGGGCCTTACGTTAACTGCTAAATGAACACACGTGGTTCCTTAAATAGCTGCACGAGAAAACCGTGTCGTTACTTGATTGGCTGTAAAAGGAGGAGGAGGAGGGGTGAAAGGTATGCTTTATTGGTGTTTCCTTTATTATCTGTCATTGGCTGAAATAGCTGTTTTCTATTGGTCTTTATATTAATCCACCCCATTGGAGGAGACGGACGAATAGCGAACAGGTGATGGCTGTGACGTCACACTGTTTCCATGCTGTCCAGAAGCCGGCTGCGGCGTGCCATTGCTTTGTGTACTCGCGACCACTACTGCGGCTCTCCGCGTGTCTGCATGGGCCGCCACCGCTCTGCCGCCGCTCCGTAGCCCTGCTATTGCAGGCAGCCAAGACCTCGGAAGCTTGTACCCGTCCTCTCTATTCATGTTGGCGGGTCTTTTGGCTATTTCTATCGCCTCTCTAATCTTTCTTTTGAAAGTGAGAGGCTGTTTCGCCAGGACGCGGGCTTCTTGAAAAAATATTGGTTTCCCGCACTCGTCTCGGTGTTCCGCCACTGCTGACTTAGTGTGTTGTTTCAGGCGGATATATCTTTCATGTTCCGAGAGCCTTGTGCTAATCGGACGTCCCGTCTCACCTATGTAGATTAATCCACACGCACAACCAATTTCATACACGCCAGCTGTGTGTAGTTTGTCAACTGCATCCTTGGTAGAACCGAGCATGTCTGATATTTTGTTTCTGCTTCGGAAAATTGGTTTGATGTCGGCTTTTCGTAGAATTTTGCCAATACGTTCGGTGACCCCTTGTACATATGGTAACACAGCAATGCTCTGTGCCTCCTTCTCCTCTTCCCTATTAGTCTTCTCCCTTTCCGAAGCAGAAACAAAATATCAGACATGCTCGGTTCTACCAAGGATGCAGTTGACAAACTACACACAGCTGGCGTGTATGAAATTGGTTGTGCGTGTGGATTAATCTACATAGGTGAGACGGGACGTCCGATTAGCACAAGGCTCTCGGAACATGAAAGATATATCCGCCTGAAACAACACACTAAGTCAGCAGTGGCGGAACACCGAGACGAGTGCGGGAAACCAATATTTTTTCAAGAAGCCCGCGTCCTGGCGAAACAGCCTCTCACTTTCAAAAGAAAGATTAGAGAGGCGATAGAAATAGCCAAAAGACCCGCCAACATGAATAGAGAGGACGGGTACAAGCTTCCGAGGTCTTGGCTGCCTGCAATAGCAGGGCTACGGAGCGGCGGCAGAGCCGTGGCGGCCCATGCAGACACGCGGAGAGCCGCAGTAGTGGTCGCGAGTACACAAAGCAATGGCACGCCGCAGCCGGCTTCTGGACAGCATGGAAACAGTGTGACGTCACAGCCATCACCTGTTCGCTATTCGTCCGTCTCCTCCAATGGGGTGGATTAATATAAAGACCAATAGAAAACAGCTATTTCAGCCAATGACAGATAATAAAGGAAACACCAATAAAGCATACCTTTCACCCCTCCTCCTCCTCCTTTTACAGCCAATCAAGTAACGACACGGTTTTCTCGTGCAGCTATTTAAGGAACCACGTGTGTTCATTTAGCAGTTAACGTAAGGCCCTGATGAAGGCTAGCTGCAACGCTGGCCGAAACGTTGGCGCATTTTAAATTATGACGATGCGGTCTGATACCCTGAAGAATTTTATTGAAGAAGACAACGGCCGCGGAAGCCTACGCTTACATCCACACCTTGTTTAGAAATTCATCATCACTGTTTATTTTTGTTATAATTTGTTGACAGAATCCTAATCGTAACCGGTAATCGTTGCCTTTCAATTGTTACACCATCTCCAGTTTGTACGGATGAAATTTTAAATCAAGATGAAGAATTTTGCGAACACTCTCCCGGGACATTCCAACCACTGCTGCTTGCTTACGAATTGAACGTCGTGGGCTCCGTAAGACCGACTCGCGTAGAACACCAATATTCGTTGGAGGACGCACACTTCCTGGTGGTCCTGTTGGTTTCTTCTAGAGGGTAGATCCAGTCTCTTCAATGTTATTAATCCAAGATTATATCGAGTGTTTTGACGAAACGGCATCATGACGTCCTAAATTATAAAAAACGTCGAAACTCCCCCTGTTTTTATAAAACATTTTTATGGCTAACGCACGCTGTTGTCCGTTCCACTGATTCATGATTACTGAAATGGCGGACTGTTCACTCGCCAACTGTCACGAACCTCCAGTGCTGCCACCTGCCCATGGCTGCCACTACTCATTTCAAACATTCCCGCTAGTCTGTTTCTCCCTGTATATTACAGACGTGTATTTTTTTGCTCTTAGCTATGACTGTTTTACTAACTAAACAAATAAAATTAACAATAATGAATTACAAATACACTTGAGCAAATTACAATTGTAAATTAGCAGAAGAAGCTGGAGGGGAAAGAAATAGGATGGAATAGGTTGTAGAAAGTTTGATGTTCTCTCTGCGAAGGGCAATTGGAGACAGGGCCCTTGGAAAGGAATATCGAGAACCAGCTTCTTGTGTTGGCACCATCCTTGACAGTGGTGGTGATTTTCCAAATGGTCAGGGTTCTCATTTAGTAAGAAATCGTTAGCACTGGGTATTTTTAATGCATGTAAAACGTTTGAGCACTCTTCTCCATCCTCAGGTGTTGTGCGTATTATATTTCAGTTTTAATTTCGTGTGTCAAATTGTACCAATGTTGCTTTAATGAACCTGAGGACGACGTATAATGCAGGAAACATGTCGTGGTGCTTATAGAAATTTGAGAAACTGTGACTGATAATAGATTCTTATTGTACTCTACTATCAGCTAAAAGCAAGTCACAGATGCGATCTACAGGAAATAGCATGATCATATTTATACCAGAGGGGAACTGGAATACGGCCAATATATTTGTAGTTTCTTGTTTTGAAATGTTCTTCTCAGAGAAACGACTCTGCGCTATCAGCAAAATCATCATGGAGTTACATACGTGACTAACCACTTTAATACTGAGAGTTCTGGAAGAGTGGATATGGCTGTTTATAGTTCAATCGTCTTCCAGGAGTGGTTTCCCCATTGTTTCCCGACGACCGCGCAAGCGCTCCGTCTTTACTAACCTGACTGACAACGTTTCGCTGTCTGTCCAATATGACGCTTCCGATATTTCTCCAAACAAACCAAGGAAGATATGAGGATACATGTTAAGGCGAATACTTTGCCTGTTCCCTGCGGCTTCATGATACTACACAGAATGAGAGGTATCTTGTTTTCTTTCTTCCCTAGTCGCCTTCCTCTTAACAGGTCTATTGAGATATTGCTGAATAATTTGTGTATCGACTCCGATATGTGATTGAAAAACTTGCACCATTAGTAAATTCAATAATCCAGTCTCTCTCTCTCTCTCTCTCTCTCTCTCTCTCTCTCTCTCACACACACATATACACACACACACACACATAAATGTCCTTAGGTTAGTTAGGTTTAAGTATTCTAAGTTCTAGGGGACTGATGACCATAGATGTTAAGTCCCATAGTGCTCAGAGCCAAGAACAGTGCACAGTTCTGTAAGCAACGAATGCTGCATACTGTAGAGCAATTGCCATACCGATGTTATTGTTAATTTATTATTCATTTTATAAGCACAACCATTGCCCTGTTGAAAAATGGTACCACGATACTGTGGCATGAGAGGTAACACATGATGAGGACGCCGGATGGCTGAGACGAACCATTGTGGTGGCAGAGTTCCCTCAATCACTACCAGCCCTGACCTCAGGCAGTACCAAATGGCTCCCCACACTATAGTGCAGGGAGTACCACAGATGTGCCTCTCCAACACATTTAAAGAATGCAAGCTCTCTCTAAGTCGCCACCATAGTTGCCGACGATGCTCATCCGGATTACTGCAGAAACGCGATTCATTGGTGACCACAGTCCAATGCCATTAGTCAACAGTTCATGCTTCCCGGTCATGGGACCACTCCAGGCACATCCTTTTGTGTTGCGGTGTTATCGTAGCCTATGCATGGGACAGTAATTCCCTACTCCGTTTCCTGCTGATCCCCGACCAATGATGCGGAATGACACAGAATGTTGCAGGGAGTCCGCTGTGCTGGCCGGTGTGGCCGAGCGGTTCTAGGCGCTTCAGTCTGGAACGGTGCGACCGCTACGGTCGCAGGTTCGAATCCTGACTCGGGCATGGATGTGTGTGATGTCCTTAGGTTAGTTAGGTTTAAGTAGTTCTAAGTTCTAGGGGACTGATGACCTCAGATGTTAAGTCCCATAGTGCTCAGAGCCATTTTTGAGTCCGCTGTTTGTTCTCGGATGGCAGGTGCCGTAAGGACACAAGTCGTATCAAGGAATATTTGACAGCAAGATTTTTCGGTACAGATACAGATATCATTACATAAAATGTAAAAATTTGAATCTGTGCAAGATGAGCAAGCATATCGTATTTGAGTAATTTTCAAGATACTCGTCTGTCACAAAAATTTTATACTTCATTGCAAAGCCCTCTTAGGATGTCAAACTCGAGTTTCCTTTGCCGTCGGCCTCTCTTGGTCAACTCTTTTTTTTTACCCTCAACGATATTAGGTTTCGACGCCCGAGACGATCTTTCTTTTTTTGTCCTGAACTCAGTTATTCAAAGCTGCTGCCTTGTAGAATAGAGTATTGGATCACCAAAAGCTGAGGAGAGAAAATCCTGAAGAAAAAAATCAGCGCCTTATGCTGCCTTGCTAGATTAATGGTGCAGGAACACCAAAGGCTACGAGATGTCAGGCATCCATAACAAAGGCTACTGGGGCAGGCTGGGCTCCCAAGCTGTGGTGAAAGCAGCAGACCCAGGGAAAGGAAGATCTCGAAAATAAACCCACCGACAGCCAGGCCAGCGACTTACTAGAGGTGTAATTTCACTTCTCAGAGTGGAGGTACTGTGCCTCGAAAACGACAGACTACAAATATGAAGACCAACAATAGGAACAGGTTTAAGGCAATGAAAAATAAAAATATTCTGAGAATTGGAATATGGAACATAATATCCTTTAATAGCGAAGACCAAGAGCTTATAGTACATCCCAAAGGACTGTAAACCTAGAAAAGAGAGAAAGAGAATTATGAGCAGTTCCAAGAAGTTATCAGTCTGATATCTTGAAACGACGTTGAAGTCATAACGGGTAATTTTAATGCTCGTTGTGGAAATCGTGTCATCCCTGGCGGTAAACAGCGAAATAATGTAGACTTTCTAAATGATAATGGTGAGATTATGATCACCTTGTGTTCAAGCAACGAACTGACTATAAATAGTATCTTCTACAACCAATACACTTTTAAGAACACAAGAGACGGCGAATCAAACACAATCGATTACATTGTTATGAAAAGGAACAGCCATCCTCAGTCAGTGCTAGGTGTTAGTGCTTTAAACTCTGCCAAAATTGAAAGCGATCACAGCCTCCTCCTGGCAAAAATAGGATAGCATGTAGAAAGGAACAAGACTGCTAAAGAACCAAGCCTAAAAGAAGAAAAATTTAACATAGAGTCATTAAGAAGTAAATCTATTAAAATTTTGTATCAGAAACGATTAGCAGAGAAAATAAAAGGGAAGTCCATTAACGCAGAGGATAGCGTAGATCGGGCTTGGGAGAAAATTAAAGGAAGTATTGAAGCAGCAGCTCAAAAGGCATAAGAAACACGACTTAAAAGCCAAGAGAGGAAACCAACAGAACACCATGATTTCACAAAGAGATTAAGGAAATGTGCCTATTTAAAATATAAAACCCAAGAGCCTTATGAAGATTAAAAAAGAAATCATAGTGACACAAAATCACTAGTGAATCGTTTTAAACAGGAACACCGGGAAAACATTTCTAAATATTTAGAACAGAACTTCTGTGGGCTGCAGAAACAAATACGGAGAATGATACGACAGCAGAGAAAAGAACTGAATTACATTTTGACACGGAACAACGTAAACGAGGAATCGTGGGTTAAATATTTAACTAGTATAAAGGTAAAAAATCACCAGAAAACAATGACAGATCAGAGATAAGTACACAAGTAAACGATTATGTAAATTTTTCACATGCAGAGGTGGAAGAAGCTGTAAGTCTGTTAAAAAAATAGGAAGTCTCCACGGAAAGACAGGATTCAGAATGAATTATTGAAGTATGGAGGGTATCCACTAACTTAACAGTTAACTGAGGTGGTTAACAAAGCAATAACTGGTAATAGAATTTCAAACGAACTGAAAACTAGTATTATAATTCTCATGCATAAAGAACGAGATAAGAAAGGGCCATCCAGCTACAAAGGAATAAATCTACTGCGTTCAATTCTTAAACTGAATACGATATAAAATAAATAGCATTACAACCCTTGCAGAGGAGCAGTGCGGTTTTAGATCAGCTAGGCCATGTACAGATGCAGTATTCAATCTTACACAGGTTGTACAGAAATCCATTGAATACAACAGACCAGCGTATCTTTGTTTCATTGATTTAGAGAAGGCTTTCGATAGAATTCAGTTAACAAATGTAAACCTCCACTTCAATAGTGGGATTCCTTCGAACTTAATAAAAACAACTGAAGACATTAATTCTGTCAACTACATCCAGGTGAGTAGTGGTTCCAGGTTAACTAGCTGCATAGCACTCAATACCAGTGTTAGACAAGGAGATTCTTTGAGCCCAGTGCTTTTTAATATAGTCATGGGCGAGGCAGCGGTTTTAGAATGGAAGACAAGGAAACAAAAATCATTTGTTATGCTGACTGTGCAGTTCTGCTGGCAAACAGTGAAGATAACCTGCAGGAACTTGTATGTATATTTAACGTGGCAGCCAAAAACCTAAGTATGGCCAAATCCACTCGATAAACCAAACGAATGATCACATCCGTGGAACCAATTGGATGCAAAGTGGATGTGAATGGAAAAATTATGCAACTGATAACTACATTTAAGTATCTTTGTATTGAATTGTCCAGCAATGAAAATGTTAAAAACGAAATTAAAGAACAAGTGAAAAAGCCAAATAAAAAGGCAGGGTATTTAAATGATAGTATTTGGAAAAACAAGCATATAGTAAAAGATGCAACGGTAAGAACATGCAAAACAATAGTGAGACCAATTATGACATACACAGCGGAGACAAGACCGGAAACAACGGAAATGAAAATTCTGCGAAGTATTACAAGGAAAACACTGAGAGATAAAGGCAGAAGTGAAAGCATTAAAAAAGGATGTAAAGTGGCCTCCATTGATGAGTGAGTATATAAGAGGAAACATTAGTGGAACGAACACATAGACAGGACGGACGAAGGAAGATTGTGAAAATTGTAGGATATAAATTAGCAGCTGGTAAAATAAATGTTGGTCGTCCAAGGAAAAGATGGCGTGACACCCTCAGTGTAGACCGAGGGGTAATAGGAAGCAAGCATCAGCCTAGGAAGAAAGATAAAAAAGAAGAAATGCAACGCCAATTACTTGTAATACTTCAATTAACGTCAATATGACATCGATTATGAAGAGTCTCTATGCTTGTGTAATTCGTTGCGTACCGGAGTTGTCAATTTTTCGGCCTTTATTTTCAAACATGTGTCCTTGAACGATGTCAGGATGAAGTACTACACTCCGCATTGTTAGAATTTCAAATTCAATAATCATTCTTCACTTTATTATGGTAAGAATCGCTCACACTTTCCACTTTTCGCAGTAATTACCTACATTATTCAACATTATTCAGTTTATCTTGCTTAAAAAAGAAGGGAAAAGCTGTGCACTACAACCGACAAGCCTCATACTAGAGAAGAGGAAGGTATTAGAACAAACATAAAAATGAATTTTAAATGAACATACCGCAATTTGAGTGTATGGTTGGTTGGTTGTTTAATGACGACCCGGATTACGGCCTTTTATGTGGAAGCACGTCATGTTTAATAAAATTAGGTTTCTTTCATGTATAAAAAATGAACACGAGAATAATAATGAACCGTAATGGTAGGAAACGTAGTATTAGAAGTGGGTATTAGAGGATGGGGAGGCTTAAAAATGTATGGATAGTAGAAAAGGCGGGAAGCAAAGGGGAGAAGGAGGGGGGAGGGGATAAATGGGAATAGAGACATAACAGTGCAGCATCCATGCCTGCATGTGTTTAACAATACATAAATAAAATATATAACAGCTGTGATACGCCTGAATATTGATCCACAGATCTTCGACACATGGTGAAACGCAATACACCATGCATATTTGTTTCCACACCGTCTCTGATGCTCCCAGGTCGTTTTTAGCCATAGTTCTACACGTCAGAATTTATTTACTTCATTATTTATCTTCTTGCAGGAAAATACTTTTGGATTTGCAATGTCATGGAGCTATAAGAACTGAAGTACGACAACAATAAAATCGAAAATCTTAAACGCCACAATTTCGAGAAAAAAAAAATAAAACCTTCTGTAAGTTACTAGACGATATTGCACTGGCTGTATTATTCCGAATTACGATGCAAAGTTCCTTCGGTCATCCATGCATGTCCAAAGGAACAATCACTGCTGCGACTACAGCCGTTATAAAAGACGACATGTATTCGCAACTGCTTATATGACAACCATCTGCTGTATAATGGAATGACGACAGTGAAAATTTGTTCCGGACCGGGCCTCGAGCCCGGATTTCCCACTTATTGTAAGCGTTCGCCTTATCGTTTGGCTATCCGACACCGACTAACGGCCAGATACAAACTTCCATACGTTGTCAACCATGTGTCTACATCTTGCACATCCGTTATTTGCATTCCCGTACAGGTGAGACATTTTACTTGAAAGTCGCTTGCCCGGTGCTGGCGGAAAAATACGATATTGCATTCATCAGGCAAACGCCTTTCGAGTAAAATGTCTCACCTGTACGGGAATGCAAATAACGGATGTGCAAGATGTAGACACATGGTTGACAACGTATGGAAGTTTGTATCTGGCCGCTACTCGGTGTCGGATAGCCAAACGATAAGGCGAACGCTTACAATAAGTGGGAAATCCGGGCTAGAGGCCCGGTCCGGAACAAATTTTCACTGTCGTCATTCCATTATACATCTGATGGTCGTCCATATTCACAACTGCAAATACACTCCTCGAAATGGAAAAAAGAACACATTGACACCGGTGTGTCAGACCCACCATACTTGCTCCGGACACTGCGAGAGGGCTGTACAAGCAATGATCACACGCACGGCACAGCGGACACACCAGGAACCGCGGTGTTGGCCGTCGAATGGCGCTAGCTGCGCAGCATTTGTGCACCGCCGCCGTCAGTGTCAGCCAGTTTGCCGTGGCATACGGAGCTCCATCGCAGTCTTTAACACTGGTAGCATGCCGCGACAGCGTGGACGTGAACCGTATGTGCAGTTGACGGACTTTGAGCGAGGGCGTATAGTGGGCATGCGGGAGGCCGGGTGGACGTACCGCCGAATTGCTCAACACGTGGGGCGTGAGGTCTCCACAGTACATCGATGTTGTCGCCAGTGGTCGGCGGAAGGTGCACGTGCCCGTCGACCTGGGACCGGACCGCAGCGATGCACGGATGCACGCCAAGACCGTAGGATCCTACGCAGTGCCGTAGGGGACCGCACCGCCACTTCCCAGCAAATTAGGGACACTGTTGCTCCTGGGGTAACGGCGAGGACCATTCGCAACCGTCTCCATGAAGCTGGGCTACGGTCCCGCACACCGTTAGGCCGTCTTCCGCTCACGCCCCAACACCGTGCAGCCCGCCTCCAGTGGTGTCGCGACAGGCGTGAATGGAGGGACGAATGGAGACATGTCGTCTTCAGCGATGAGAGTCGCTTCTGCCTTGGTGCCAATGATGGTCGTATGCGTGTTTGGCGCCGTGCAGGTGAGCGCCACAATCAGGACTGCATACGACCGAGGCACACAGGGCCAACACCCGGCATCATGGTGTGGGGAGCGATCTCCTACACTGGCCGTACACCACTGGTGATCGTCGAGGGGACACTGAATAGTGCACGGTACATCCAAACCGTCATCGAACCCATCGTTCTACCATTCCTAGACCGGCAAGGGAACTTGCTGTTCCAACAGGACAATGCACGTCCGCATGTATCCCGTGCCACCCAACGTGCTCTAGAAGGTGTAAGTCAACTACCCTGGCCAGCAAGATCTCCGGATCTGTCCCCCATTGAGCATGTTTGGGACTGGATGAAGCGTCGTCTCACGCGGTCTGCACGTCCAGCACGAACGCTGGTCCAACTGAGGCGCCAGGTGGAAATGGCATGGCAAGCCGTTCCACAGGACTACATCCAGCATCTCTACGATCGTCTCCATGGGAGAATAGCAGCCTGCATTGCTGCGAAAGGTGGATATACACTATACTAGTGCCGACATTGTGCATGCTCTGTTGCCTGTGTCTATGTGCCTGTGGTTCTGTCAGTGTGATCATGTGATGTATCTGACCCCAGGAATGTGTCAATAAAGTTTCCCCTTCCTGGGACAGTGAATTCACGGTGTTCTTATTTCAATTTCCAGGAGTGTACATTTCATGTACCTTGTAAGTCGTGTTCCATAGCTCTAAAAAAAGATATTTATGTATACGTACCACCAAAAGCCTTGTATAAAACTTCATACTGCTGCAAGTAGATCGGACTATTTCGCCATCAAGTAGCATGTATTAAACTTAAAATGATTTGTACCAAATGTCCACTATTGTAATAACATCAGCTGCAAGACGCGTCGGCATGTCCAGTGTTGCTACCGAGCAGTGCATACAGACTGTCGTGACCAGGGACGTGCATCAATGCATCGTGCTATTGAAGCAGCTATCGTCACCCACCGTAAACATTATGCAACAAATAGTGTGGAAGTATTGAGTAAACACAATGATGACTGTGCAAGAATTGTATTCGTTACACTGAATCGTATCACATAACACTTATCAACGAACAAATGTCTTTTCTCAAATATGATACAGATTAAATGTCAAACAGTAAATAGCTCTTTTTCAATATTGCTCTACACATTTTTCCTCAGGGTTAGAGGTATCTCAAGACCGAATTTTAATCGACATTTGTTCAGCAGGTTAGTAGTGAAAACTTAACCGAGTTACTTTCGCATTTAATATAGGTATGGATAAAACTTTCAATTATGATACCTTCTTTTTCTGTGATCCAGTTTTGATGGAATAAGCCCTAAACAGTGCTCCAAGTTATCCTCATGTTACCGGCGAAAAAACCATGAAAATTCGCCTATTTGTATTGGAGAAGCGTATTCAGATTGACAGACACAGCAGTTTTACATATTTATTCAAATGGTTCAAATGGCTCTGAGCACTATGGGACTCAACTGCTGTGGTCATAAGTCCCCTAGAACTTAGAACTACTTAAACTTAACTAACCTAAGGACAGCACACAACACCCAGCCATCACGAGGCAGAGAAAATCCCTGACCCCGCCGGGAATCGAACCCGGGAACCCGGGCGTGGGAAGCGAGAACGCTACCGCACGACCACGGGATGCGGGCACATATTTATTATTAGTATAGATTGGGCCTGGCAAGATTGGGGCCAGACAGTCTCCATATTTTACATTACACATATTACGATAAGCATGTCTGAGCTACACCTAATACAGAATAAAATATTTAGAAATTACTCAACTACAGGGGGGAAAACACAGTTCACATACGTTCACGAGAAGTACAACAGTAAACATGAATTGCTGGAAGATAGAGTAAAACTAAGAGTACTAGCAGAAATGGACATGTGAACAGGGGTGGATGTGTGATAGACAGAGAAACGTGATAAAACACAATTAACGAAGATAAGGGGAAAAAGTCTGGTGACTGACTGTGACATGAAGGAAGGAAGAAGCGACGATTGAAGCATTTTCCATATTGTTTGACAGAAGGAAAACTGGCCACACGGATCAAATTTTTGGGAACCGTTGTGGGGGGACACAGCCGGCCGCGGTGGCCGAACGGTTCTAGGCGCTACAGTCTGGAACCACGCGACCGCTACGGTCGCAGGTTCGAATCCTGCCTCGGGCATGGATATATGTGATGTCCTTAGGTTAGTTAGGTTTAAGTAGTTCTAAGTTCTAGGGGACTGAGGACCTCAGATGTTAAGTCCCATAGTGCTGAGAGCCATTTGAACCATTTTTGGGGGGACATAAAGAAGTGCTTCTGCTTCCTTTTGAAAGCAACAGATCACTGAATTGTACGCAGAGCGCAGGATAACTTATTCTAGATGCGGACGGGAGCAACTGAGAAGAAGTTCGCGAATGTTTTTGTTTTATGAATGGGCACAGCTAGAATAATACACAACTGAGAGCTAGCGTTAGTCAAATAGACGGATGTTGCAGATGTGACGCACACAAGCATTCGTGGTTGGTTCTGTCTGGTCTTCTCACTGCACATAACGTGTTAGATTACATTGTAATAGAGGAGGTTCAGAAGAACGGGTGACTGAACAAGTTTAGGTTCCACACCTGTAGTTTATAGTTAACTGATGGCAATAATATAAATATTAGGTACAGAAAAATTTTATTTGACGACATCTTCAAAAGATTAGATTCTACAAAGCCACGTGTTCGTAAAATGTCGAACACGCTAACAATTATTAGTTTTATCATTGTGATACCTTACTTGAAATCCCTCATCAGCTTCGTTCTAAAGAAAATTTTCTTTTCTTTCAAAACTGCATATTTAGGAAATCTCTTTATTCAACATTATTTTTACAGTAAGAACTAAAATGCAATATTTTAAAAATTACAGTCTTATCATTATGTAGCCCCATTCCTCCCTACATCGAAAAATGTTGACTGTTACTATGAAACCGTGTTAGTTAAGGAGGTACTTAAAATTAAAAATTTTATTTTCTTATATATTTTAGACAGGTTTTAAAAAGAACCGCGAAAAATATATGTGTGCATAATTTCGGTTAGAACTTCACTGGAGAGCTATTTTTTTATATGGATAGCAAATAGCTAAGTGAAATGAGTTCATTTCCAACTGTGTAAATGTGTATGCTTTAAAATACGACTATTCTGAAAAAAAATTATTTTCAAAATGTTTGTACGAACCATCGACCTAGTATATTTATTTGTGACATAAATGAAATCAGAATAAATTCCACACGTCTAAACCGACATTTTTATTTTGATGACGAAATATACAGATTGATATTTTTATTTTGTGTAGTTACGCAGGATCTGAGACCGGAACAGGATATAACATTTACCAGGAAAATCCTTTATTCGCATCAAGACACGTTTCGACGCAAGTAAAAAATTCTTAAAGCGGTACGCAATCTGAGCAGTAGTAATAACATTAATATAGGGTGTGTCCAAATTCCGCCTTTATGACGCCTGGGACACTTTCAATGAGGTATCTGAATGTCTTTGGAGGATTGGCAACCCATTCTTCCTCGAGAGCCGAAATGAGAGAGGACAGTAATGTTGGAGCTGGTGCCGCAGCGAAGTCGACTTTGTAACTCATCTCAAATGTGCTCCATTGGGTTCAGGTCGGAACTCTGTGCAGGCCAGTCCATTTGAAGAATGTTACTGTCCACAATCCGTTGCCTCACTGATGCTGCTGTATGACGCAGTGCATGCTGTTACAGACACTGTCACTAAACTTTTCCTCTACTGTACACAGTACACAATGCTGTCAAATGTGTTCAATCCTTCCACATCCAACATTTTCTCAAGTGCAATAAGATAACCACACTCTAATCACGAAAAACTCTCCCCTATACTGGAACACATTATTCGCCTTTGGCACTACACGTGACGGCAAGTAAACTGAAGAGCCAAAGAAACTGGTACTCCTGCCTAATATCGTGTAGAGCCCCCAGGAGCAAGCACAAGTGCCATGACACGACGTGGCATGGAGTCAATTAATATCTGACGTACTGCTGAAGGGCACTGACACCATGAATCCTGCAGGGCTGTCCATAAATGCATAGGAGTACGAGCGGGCGGAGCACAGCACGCTGCAAGGCATCCCAGATATGCTCAATAATTTTCATGTCTGGAGAGTGTGGTGGCCAACGGAAGTGTTTAAACTCAGGTGAGTGTTCCTGGAGCCACACTGTAGCAATTCTGAATGTGTGGGGTGCCGCATTATCCTGCTGGAATTGCCCAAGTTCGTCTAACTCCACAATTTAGTTAATACGTCACATTGTTTCTTCATTCATTTTGCTACTGTTTTATACGAGGGCAGTTCAATAAGTAATGCAACACATTTTTTTTTCTCGGCCAATTTTGGTTGAAAAAACCGGAAATTTCTTGTGGAATATTTTCAAACATTCCCGCTTCGTCTCGTATAGTTTCATTGACTTCCGACAGGTGGCAGCGCTGTACGGAGCTGTTAAAATGGCGTCTGTAACGGATGTGCGTTGCAAACAACGGGCAGTGATCGAGTTTCTTTTGGCGGAAAACCAGGGCATCTCAGATATTCATAGGCGCTTGCAGAACGTCTACGGTGATCTGGCAGTGGACAAAAACACGGTGAGTCGTTGGGCAAAGCGTGTGTCATCATCGCTGCAAGGTCAAGCAAGACTGTCTGATCTCCCGCGTGCGGGCCGGCCGTGCACAGCTGTGACTCCTGCAATGGCGGAGCGTGCGAACACACTCGTTCGAGATGATCGACGGATCACCATCAAACAACTCAGTGCTCAACTTGACATCTCTGTTGGTAGTGCTGTCACAATTGTTCACCAGTTCGGATATTCAAAGGTTTGTTCCCGCTGGGTCCCTCGTTGTCTAACCGAACATCATAAAGAGCAAAGGAGAACCATCTGTGCAGAATTGCTTGCTCGTCATGTGGCTGAGGGTGACAATTTCTTGTCAAAGATTGTTACAGGCGATGAAACATGGGTTCATCACTTCGAACCTGAAACAAAACGGCAATCAATGGAGTTGCGCCACACCCACTCCCCTACCAAGAAAAAGTTTAAAGCCATACCCTCAGCCGGTAAAGTCATGGTTACAGTCTTCTGGGACGCTGAAGGGGTTATTCTGTTTGATGTCCTTCCCCATGGTCAAACGATCAACTCTGAAGTGTATTGTGCTACTCTTCAGAAATTGAAGAAACGACTTCAGCGTGTTCGTAGGCACAAAAATCTGAACGAACTTCTCCTTCTTCATGACAACGCAAGACCTCACACAAGTCTTCGCACCCGAGAGGAGCTCACAAAACTTCAGTGGACTGTTCTTCCTCATGCACCCTACAGCCCCGATCTCGCACCGTCGGATTTCCATATGTTTGGCCCAATGAAGGACGCAATCCGTGGGAGGCACTACGCGGATGATGAAGAAGTTACTGATGCAGTACGACGTTGGCTCCGACATCCACCAGTGGAATGGTACCGTGCAGGCATACAGGCGCTCATTTCAAGGCGGCGTAAGGCCGTAGTGTTGAATGGAGATTACGTTGAAAAATAGTGTTGTGTAGCTAAAAGATTGGTGAATAACCTGCTGTATTTCAATGCTGAATAAAACAAACCCTGTTTCAGAAAAAAATGTGTTGCATTACTTATTGAACTGCCCTCGTATTTTATATTGTACGAATATGAATGTTCTGGTTTTATATGCTTTGTAAATCTTTGGTTAGGCAAGGAGAAGTACTGTGTCAGAGAGAGAGCAAACGACTATCGATAGAGAGCGTGCGAGTTGTGTGTGGTATCGTGGCCAGTACGCAGGTGGAGAAACGTTGCAAAGTTCGGCGTGAAAGACGGTGATACGCGAAAGAACAATTAATTACAGTGCGTCCGCTGTGTTAACAGGAGATCGTGCATTATTAAGTGAACAGTAAAACCTGAAAAGTATATCGAGCGTTTGCGGTGACGATTTTACATACCGTGTGAACTTGTGACAATTAGCTGTGAACCAGACAGCCGTGGAACAAACCAAAATGTTAAGTAAAAGAACAGTGCTGTGATCAAGAAACATTTATTATGTCATCGAAACTGTCTTAAAGACGACGACGGATTGTTATAGTGACAAACACATGTGACTCTTTTCCTGTGGCAACAGGGTGAAAGAACTGTGCGAAGTATTGGCATTTACCGGCTAAATATCGTACACACTGAAGACATTGCATAATTCCGAACTACCCGCACCGCTTGATTAATATACTTTTAATAATAAAACGTCGCGCCCGTAACGACAATGCACACCCTGGAACAATTATTACTGCGCCAGTGCTGCCAGCTGATTCGACTACAACGGAGACGTGGACCACCGCCGTGACTGGAATATTAATGAAACAGGAGGATCCATCATTATCTTCACGCCACGAACCAGGATTAACTTCACACATCGTCCGCGCGGACCACCGCTGACGTCATCGCACTGCCTGCAGCAACAGTTAAGACATTAAAAGAAAATTATTACGCTCTCTCTCATTTCAATGAATTATCTATTTTAAAAATACTGTCACAATATCAAGGTTCAATTTTCTTTAGTTCCAATAAATATTCTTTCCATTATTTCGTCTTGTTGACAGTGTTGAAAACCCGCCAAATTAAAGTTCAATTAATAATTTCCTTTCAAAATTCTTCTGACATTTTGCTGCTCATCATAATTTTATTTTAATGTTTGTATGTAAATTCTTTTGGAGGGAGTACATATTTTATTTTCTGTGCAGTAAAATTAGCTACCATAAAATTACGTATATTACCAGCTGATGCTGTCCGCCATTACTGCTTGAAAACTGACCAATAGTATTTTTACACCTATTTTCTCATTGGCTGTCATCTTCAAAGCAAAATTACGTATTTCGTGGGCATATAGCAGATGCGCTATGTCAATGTAGGCCCCTACAATAATTTTTTTTTTTACTTTTGCAGGTTTACTGGAATTGTATTGACTTTAATTGTTCATTTGGCCTCGTTAAAGCGATTTATTGGATTTATATAATAATTGTACTGAATTACCTAATTTATTTTTTATTACGTAAACACTTGGCATACCATATTTAGATTAAAACTGACGCCTTATTGGCCCCACATAAGATTCTGTACGTTCTGACAAAGACCATTCCAATTTTTTTTTCGTCCATGACTAACAGGGGTAGTCAGATTCCTTATATAGGTCATGTTTTATTATTTAAAAGGTGTTTTTTTCAGAAGTAGAGAACCAGTTTCTTTACAACACGAGTGGGCCTTCGGTTCCGAAAGCATATATCGATGATGTTTCGTTGAATAGTTGGCAAGCTGACACTTGCTGATGGCCCACCAATTTGCGGAAAGGTAGCACTTCTATCACGTTGAACGATTCTCTTCAGTTCTTGTTGATCTCATTCTTGTAGGATCTTACGGGAAATTGCCCACTTCATCGCTACGTCGGAGATGCTGCAATCCATCGCTCGTGCACGGACTATAACACCACGTTCAAGCTCCCTTCAATCTTGATAAGCTGCCATAGTAGTAGCAGTAACCAGTCTAACAACTATGCCATACACTTGTTGTCTTATATACGCGTTGCCGACCGCAATGCCGTATTCTGCCTGTTTAGATATCTCTATATTTGAATACGCATATCTATACCATTTTATTTGGTGATTCAGTGTAACATTCTCCAGGTATTCGCCAAATCCAAACCTTTCGATCAGATAACCTCAAGGCATAGCATGATTCATCCATCAGAATCGTTTTCAGTCATCCACTCTCCAGTTTACACCACCACAAGCCCATTATTTTTAACGCTCTACGCACGGTCACTGTGCTAGATGGACTGCTGATAGCACTCTGGAACTTCTTTTGGCTGATGTCACTCGATTTTTCACAACCACATTCACAATGCTCGACGGCCCTTGTCCGTCAGTACACAAAGTCCGCATGGTCTTTGTTTAGCTGTGGCCATTCCTCAGGGTTTCCACTTCGCAGTCAAATCACCAGCTGTCGACTTGGGCTGCCTTAGACGGCTTGCAGTGTCCCTGGTGGACTGAATTACAGAACGTATATACAGCCACTTCGGATTCACAAAATTTTGTCAGTTGACTACGGCGGATTTGTTATTCAGGTGACAAGCGATGGCTACCCGCCGCGATAACCGTGAGTCTTAAACCACCGCCTTGGGTATGGGCAGGTGCGTGGTCCCCGGATCAAATCCGACCAGCGGATTAACGACGAATGTCGGTGCTTTCACGAAAAGGGTCGGAGTGCTGGCCAGCCTGAACGTGGTTTTCAGGCGGTTTCCCACATCTCACCAGGTGAATACCGGGCTAGTACCTAAGTCCCGCCTCAGTTTTGCAAGCATTTAAATAACTTACGCTCACTTTCACGTGAGTAGCACTACGCACAGACACTTGGAGTACACATGTTCCGTGCCTGGGAGTAACGGGGTGGTGACAAGAAGAGCATCCAGCCACCGACCCTGTGACGATGCAGGACAAGGGCATAAGAAAATCATGAAATGATTATCATCATGTGACAGCTGATGAGTAGTCCACATTCGATATCACTGAGCTCTCTTGAGCGACGCATTTTGCTGTCACTGGTCTGACGACAATGTAGAACCCTGTATCTCAAGGAAGCAAGGGAGGGCCAGTTGTTACGGGTAGCCTATATCCTCTTTCTACAACACAAAAGCATATTTGGATTAATATGGTTCTTTATTCACTTGAAGTGTTTACTTATCTTGAATAGATTCCATGTGTTATGGTAGAAGCTCATCAGTAATAGTTCTCTTGCAGACAATATCCGTAATCTTGCTATTACAAACTGTAGACTCACTCCTGGTGAAGTATAAGTCCCACTGTCATCACTGATCTGGTCGCTATATACTGTCGTAGCCTGTTATGAACTGAGCCCACTCTGCGATTGTACTGACAGACGCCAAACTCGATGAGTGAATCAGTGAGGCCCTCCGGTCAGTGGCAGCTGCCTAAATACTTGCTATCGGCGTTGGTGGCTTGTTCCTTGTTGGTGTGTCTCTGGCCTCTCTCTTGATAGGCGCGCTTCATCCAGCGCCTACTAATCGATCTTCGCTTCATCTTTGTCGACCGGTGTGCTGTCGACAATTCTCTAGCTCCTGCTATACTGCTGGGTCCGCCCCTTGTGACATCTAATGATCAGTTCTGCATTATGTAGCGATGTCGGGACAGCTTTGACAGATAGTGTATCCTCTACTTTCTCTCATCAAAAAGCACCAAAAAATGCAATTTTCTTAGCCTCTAGTTAACATTTGCTGTAGGTGGTAGAGAGAGCAAGATAGTTACATGGTGTGCAACGGGCAGTGAAGGTCGCTCCCATAATGTAATGACGTGTGGAAGCCAGATATTGATACGTCACAAAATGGTCGAGTTGCAAGAGCGAAAAAGCTAATTATACAAGGAATAATTAGTTAAGTCAACAGCTAAATTCTGCGAGACGCTTTATGGTGCGTGGCGGAAGGTAGTAGTGATCATATGCCTCTGGACTTTGCACAATATATACTTACTGATACCCCGATCGACTTAGGTGGTGATTTTGAGAGCAAGAATGATCGAAGTAAATACTCGTCCAGTTTGAAACGAATATTTCCAATAAGACTATAGTTTATACGAGGATTTTCGGTAATATTAGCTGAGATGGTGATGGAACACAGCAGCTGCTGGACATCAGACCAACAAATGGATAATTCTGCGTCATATCTGATTTTTAAGGACACATCTAAATCAGTATTCTGTTATATTCCCTTAACGCCACGGATCCCGATGCATTCTCAATGCCAGAATCCGACATTCTCGTTCCTTTGTATGCAGCGATACAACACATGCGATTCTGCAGAAGGACCTCGGTAGCTTGATTGTTGGAAAGGCAAAATCAAAAACAGCTTTTCAGGTTGAAGCTGACGAATGGAATGAATTTTTCTCAATCCATGCTGCAAGAAACTGTGGACTGTAATTATTTACTGACTGCAAAAGTAACTCCGACACTTTTCACCTAAAAGTCTTTGCAATAAACACAAAAAGAAAACCGACAATGAGAATCTCCTCTGAAATGATAGGCAACGAACGACGTTATCAACAAAACCACGGTCAAAAATGTCGGAGGTAGCTTGTCACCTGTCTCAACAGACATATTTAAACTATCTCTTGTGAATGAAATGTATCCCACTCCATGGAAAGGAAACATTTTCCGACCTGTCCCTAACAACAAGAACCCACAATCACAATGTGCTTACCGACCAATAAGCACCCGGCTTACTGTATCAACAGCTCTTGAGTATATTGTTCACGACTAAATTACTGAATACTTACGCAAATTCGAATTGCATGACAGATATCATTCCGGCTTTTGTAAACACTATGGCAGAAACATTGCATAACTGGTGATCTGAAACATGCCACCAACAACCATGACGTTACAATAATGCCACTAGTAGACTTCAGCAAAGAATTTAATACCGTCGATTTTGACTTACTGCTCAGAAATCTGCAGCAGATAAGTTTTCACTTAGTACGCTGAAGTAGTTTGAAAGCTGTTTGAAAAACAGAGAACATCATGTTGCCTGTAGGAATGAAAAGTCGTGCTGGAAACATGTTCTCTCAGAAGTACCACAGGCGTTGTGGTGGATCCAGTATTGTTATTATTGTATGACTATGGTATCTCGTCGGTTCTGTCCTCCTTTATATATCATTTCTATGTGGATGACCTTCGGCTTTTCCTAAGCATCAGATAAAAAGCTAAGCTAACGATACTGCCACAGTCCAAATGACTGTTGATCTGTCTTCAGTGGTAAGACGAGTGTATAACCTACAACTTAACCTAAATCCATGTAAGTCCTAAGTAATTTTAGAAATCTTAGTACCTCACCAGAAATTGATAAATTCAGAATCCCGCGAACAATTGTTTTTTATTCCTCTCGACGGTATCCCAATACCATATAAGGAAATACAGAAGAACTTGATGTAAAATACTGTCGCCACATGTAGGAAGACTTCCACTTGCATCAGTGACCTCAAAAAAATTGTTTTGGATAATAGCGATTAAATAATTGTTACCTGTAACAAAATCTTGGTGTTACATACACAACTATATGTATCTTATGTGAGAAAGATTTGCTTGTGTTAGCATTACACTGGAACAACAACAGCCAACGAGGATTTATCAGATGACAGAGCCTGATCGCCAGTTTGTATTTATGTCTATTGATATTTTACTATTGCCGACACTGCAGTTTTGATCGAAACTAGTCAGATCATGCAAACAAATGTGCAACTGAGATGACAAAGCAAACAATGAAATT
This sequence comes from Schistocerca nitens, assembly GCF_023898315.1. Taxonomy (NCBI): domain Eukaryota; kingdom Metazoa; phylum Arthropoda; class Insecta; order Orthoptera; family Acrididae; genus Schistocerca; species Schistocerca nitens. The sequence continues at coordinate 109,467,726 of NC_064615.1, forward strand.
CAAATATTCGTATTTGTATGTCTCTTTCTAAAGTTATCAGAATGAATTTATTTTATGGCGACTAACGTGATCCATACAAAGGACGCCACTCTACCGCGCACGTAACCCGCTAGAATTTATCAAAATGCTGTCGGAAAAGTTGTCAGCTACAGCGGGCCCTGTACTGACCATCTGAATGGCGCCATACGTGCGATAAATTGCTGACAATATCACCAGCTACGTAGACTGCAGTCGACCTCTCGCTTCGACCCCACCAATTTCAATCAGTCTTCCGAAGGCCATTGTGCCGTGAAGCTCTGCTTCGGAAAGAGAACTGCTGTGTTTAACAGAATTGGCAGTAGTCTAAAGAAATTTTATGTAGACTAACAGTCGCCAAAGATAAGTAATAAACAGAGAATTGAAATATATTAAACTTGGTTTGGAACAGTTTTCTTCGACATTGGAGGCTGTGTTGCAGATTACATTTTTCTTTGATGCCAAGTATGCTGTATATATACTTCCAGTCTATATTCCCGTTTCCTTTATTGGTATCGTATTTTAATTACAAGTATTCATGCAGTGGTGTCGTGTTATCACTAGCAGCACTGCTGGTTTCCAATACTCTTGTTAATTGTGTGCGAGAGAGATTGCATGCGAAGACAAGGAGCTGAATTGTAGCTGTAGAACAGATGTACCCTAAACATTTAAAGTAAAAATTCCCCTTACTATGTCTTCATTCTCTTTCTAAGTGCATCTGGTTTCATAGATTACTCCACCTCACCAAGTGCAGCCCTGAACAGTGTGACTCTTATTACGAACTTGTATTCTGTTTATACAACACAAGCTACAAAATGGCGTTCACAGCAAAATATAAGAATACAAATTTGTATCACTTCTTAATGTAGGTGGCAATTCTACTTTCAACCACGATTCACAAAGTAATCTGTAGTGCTTGAATAATTATAAATTCTAACATGAAGTTCTTCCTCCAGGTCGACATACCGAAACGAAATACGACTACACAACAAGTTTATTCGAACGGTTCGCAGATAGGCAGATAAATTTCTACAGATGGCTGATTCGTCGCATGCGCTTCATCAGACTGCTTTGAAATTATCCTATGGACAGGTCTCGCGGTCTGCCGACGGACTACTGCAATCATTTCTAGTGTATGGGATCCTTAAGGTTTGTTCACTTACAGTACACGTAAAATAAGTTTGTATAATTTGCAACAGATATTTTGTGTCATAATGCTTCAAATGTTAGCAACTTTCGAATTTGCAGCAACGTTTGGTAGCAAAATGTGGCTCTCCACTTGTTCGAGATGGCACGCACAGCCCCCTCTGCAAGCTAAGTAAAATATTTTAATGGAATGCAATACTGACACGATCTGACGAACTTATTTGGAAAACTCTTCACCAAGTCCTCTCATTCACCAAATTATTTCTCCTTATTCCAGTCCGAAAGGCAAAGGGTAAAGGACCTGAGTGCGTCACTGTTACCAAATGCCACCGTGACGCAGACCGCGTCTGAAGAAGCAAACGAAGTAGCGTCGAAGAAAGAAGATACTGTACAGGGGCGACGTTGTGCTGCAGGAAGAAGATACCGTTCAAGCACCTGGCGGCTGTCGTTGGGTTGTCAGAATTTTGCTCAGTTCCGGCGAAGATAGCCTTGTCGCAGCAGCCGTATCGTGTGCAGCGGAAGCTTCCCGGGAAGTTCGTGCCCCCGTGCCGCCCCCACCCCCCACCCCTCCCGCCCTCTCCTCACTCTCTCTCTCTCTCTCTCTCTCTCTCTCTCTCTCTCTGTCTCTCTCTGTGCTATGTTAACGAAGCTCGGTTGCAGCTTCCGAGGTCATAGGCAGCCCTGCACACTGCGTGCCTGATATATGCGTCAGAGGCCGCACGCACCACGCATGGAGGATGCCCATTTGTCACTCGAGCGGAACCCGAGAGCAAACGCTGCACATCCTCTGATTCACAGAATGTGGCTCATGTCACGCGCTAACAGAAGTTTCGCGGTGAAAGCGACCAAGGTCTGTTCATACAGCAAGCGAGGAGGAACCATTGAAATGTCCAAGTTTAGTGTTTACATCGTTAGCTTGGAACTAATTAACTGTGGTGTCCCACAAGGTTTCATTTGAGTGCCCTTAATTCTTCTTGCACATGCTTGTGACGTGTCATCACTAATGTGAGCAGATTCCAAGTTCGCTGTGTTTACATACGACACAAACATTGCAATAAACAGCAAATTACGCACAGTTTTAGAAAGAGAGGTTGATTAAATTTTCATGGGCATTAATATGGTTTCTAGTTATTTCGTTGTCACCAAATGTTTACAACATACAATTCATACAGTTCAGAATTTAAATAGGTTTCCTCCAAGTACACGTCCAACATGATTACACAAAGAAACAAGAGGTTGGCAGTGTTAAATACTTGTGATTAGAACTTGATAATGAATATAATTGGGAAGAGCATACCAAAGAACTGCTGAAGCCTCTAAACTAATTTGTATTTGTAATGGTGATATTGACAGACAAAAGTGACACAAAAATAAAAACCTGTCGTATTTCTATTTCATAATGTCATACGAGATCATTTTTCTGGGATAACTGATCAAATCGAGCTACATTTTTCCAAGTCTGATTCGAATTATTTGCGTTGTTAATTTAAAACCGCCTTGCAGAGTACTGTTCAAAGAATTAGGAGTACTTACTACTGCTTCCCAGAAGATTTATTCCTTAGTGAAATTTGTTATAAATCAACGGTTCAGTTGAGGAATCGGCACTGTAAATAAGATAACGTAAGTAAAAATTTAAAGTCACTTACTTCGGTCCAGATTAGTTGTTCATTATTCAGGACCATACGCTTTCAATAACTCGGCTGCAGCCATAAAAAATTTAGCTGCCAACAAATAGGAATCGAAGGAATTTATTGCGACCTACTACTCCTACTCGTATTATATTTGCAAAGTTATTAGTAGAAGCCAACGTAAATAAGTGTTACGATTTTATTTGCCTTTTGAAAACGCCTGACTCGAGTACATGCACGTCAGTGTATTTGTGTTTACGTGATATGAGGAAGGAACATTAGCATATGTCTTTTTCCTGTGTGTGCGTTGTATACTCTGGTTTTGTGACATGTTCTACACCCTTAGAATCTCCACACGACAGATTTACGGAACAAAATATGTATCTAATCGAACTGTCTAATCCAGTTAATCATCTGCAACAAACTACAGCTTTAGAAGGAAGGCACATTTATTTTCAGTGGAATTCAGCAATGATTAAAACTTGAATCTTAACAGGGGAATATTTCAGTTTAAAAAGCCCAAGCAGTAATTAAACATAAATAACGTGTCATAGCTATATGTTAACATTTGTATCATAATTACATTGAGTCAAAATCACAGTTAGTAAGAAAGACAATCACATTCTGTTATTATCTGAGAAGTCTTTATCACTCTCATTACAATGCAGTTCACCGAATCATACTATAGGACGTTTAATAAGAAACTGATTTCATCCCAAAACAGTTAAAGACATACAGTGCAATTTTAGCCGTACGATGTTCTTCCCATTTACGTGAATTCAAACTACATGTCCTCTTAACAGTAATTTTAAGTCAGTCATCAGAGTGAAGATCGTTTTGAACACCAGAGTGGTGGCGGTACTGGAGGACAGATGTTTTGCTTTCCTGCAACCTGAACATCGGCTGAACGCGTACAGTTATTGGGAGTCTTACAGTGTCATCTGAAATTGGTTTTTTTTTTTTTATCTCATGTTGCTACAGGTTTTTACATATTGCTAGAAACTGAACTCGCGGTAACTAATACAAAATAAATCGCAGAAAAATCTTACAACTAAAGTAGATCAATATGCAAAATTAACATTCTTCACTCTTAATCAATCTCTGTATTTATTTCCACAGTCCTTTTCTTTCGAATGGTGTCCGCATGCTCCGAAGTATCGCTGTCATAGTTATGCAAAGTCTATATTATCACGTGGTACAGCGAGCCAAAACCCTGTCCTAAACAATGTACGTTTTTCAGCACACCTGAAAAAACTTCCTCTATAGTAAAGCGCTTATTCTTTGCTGTCGAGCACGATAAACACACACAGCAGATGGACAGGAATTCTCCATCGTGGTGTGCAAGTATTGTAGACATTTAACTCATCCATTTGGCGAAACTTGTACTGCAATCCACAAATTCAAGAGAAAATTAGTGTATCAGAAACGTTGGTTTAGGGCTAAAACATATAGTTTTCATTGAAAAGCACCAAAAAAATTGTAAAAATGACATTTGTGTTAGAAAATGCTATAATCTACCTTTTTGGGAAAACTCTCATTTTCTTTTTCCTTTTCCCTCCGACCTACAGTGAGGTGACAAAAGTCATGGGATAGCGGTATTCAAATATATAGATGGCGGAAGTATAGCGTACAAAGGATATAAAAGGGCAGTGCATTGACGGAGCTGTAATTTGTACTCAAGTGATCAATGCGAAAAGGTTTCCGACGTAGTTACGGCGCACAAACGGAATTAACAAGAATTCAACACGAAAAGGTAGTTGGAGATAGGTGCACTGGACATTTCATTTCGGACATCGTTAAGGAATTCAATATTTCGTCGGCCGGGGTGGCCGAGCGGTTCTAGGTGCTTCAGTCTGGAACCGCGCGACCGCTACGTCGCAGGTTCGAATCCTGCCTTGGGCATGGATGTGTGTGATGTCCTTAGGTTAGTTAGGTTTAACTAGTTCTAAGTTCTAGGGGACTAATGACCTCAGCAGTTGAGTCCCATAGTGCTCAGAGCCAACAAATCTAGCAGCCCGCCTCTGAATTGCTTGTATGTCCTCCCTCAATCCGACCTGATAGGGATCCCAAACGCTCGAGTAGTACTCAAGAGTAGGTCGTATTAGCGTTTTATAAGCGGTCTCCTTTACAGATAAACCACATCTTCCCAAAATTCTACCAATGAAGCGAAGACGACTATCCGCCTTCGCCACAACTGCCATTACATGCTTGTCCCACTTCATATCGCTCTGCAGTGTTACGCCCAAATATTTAATCGACGTGACTGTGTCAAGCGCTACACTACTAATGGAGTATTCAAACATTGGTTCAAATGGTTCAAATGGCTCTGAGCACTATGGGACTCAACTGCTGTGGTCATCAGTCCCCTAGAACTTAGAACTACTTAAACCTAACTAACCTAAGGACATCACACACATCCATGCCCGAGGCAGGATTCGAACCTGCGACCGTAGCAGTCGCACGGTTCCGGACTGCGCGCCTAGAACCGCGAGACCACCGCGGCCGGCTATTCAAACATTACGGGATTCTTTTTCCTATTCATCTGCATTAATTTACATTTATCTATATAACTTATGGAGTATAATCGAGAGGTCATTTCGTTCATAGAACCCTACCCCGTCAACACTTTCGCAATTAGGTACGACTGCAAAGGCAGCATGGCCCAACATTTCTGCAGAGGACTTCCAACGACTTTTTGAGTCCACGCTACGTCAAGTTGCTGCACTAGAGCGGGCAGAAGAAGGCCCGACGCGTTGTTAGGAGGTATCCAATGACTACAGCCACCTCACTGTATGATCCGTGTAAATTTAACCACAGTGTTAGAAGAATGTTACATCCGATCTCTTACAATGGTATACGCTAATTTCATAAATTCATAGTTCATCTATCTTGTCAACAACCTTTCTTGGTTATCTAACTCTAGTGGTGCGAATAATAGCTCGATGGCTTGGAGTGCTTATTGCCCATAGCTGGTCGATGGAATTGTTAACAGGAAATGGTTCAAATGGCTCTGAGGACTATGGGAAATAACATCTAAGGTCATCAGTCCCCTAGAACTTAGAACTACTTAAACCTAACTAACCTAAGGACATCACACACAACCATGCCCGAGGCAGAATTCGAACCTGCGACCGTAGCGCTCGCGCGGTTCCAGACAACCGCCTAGAAGGGCTCGGCCAACCCGGCCGGCGTTAACAATAAATCACACAGTTACAACCAGAAGAAGACTGACACACTTTATTAGAGTTCTTAGGCAATGTTCGCTGTGTCTTCCGAAATGCTTTCCGATATAAACAGGGCCGACAGCTGTAGAACACGATTAGACTCCCACCGGTCACTTGAGGTGTCATAGCTTACCAGTAAAATTAGTTTCGCACTACAGAAGGACCTTAGTGCTTGGCTGTAAATATGTCATTCAGGGTCTCCCATTTGGCCCACATCAGTAAGCGGAACTCAACAGCCTAAACAAGCGGCGCACTTGCAGACCGTGTGCAGGACCCCAGCGCTGGAAGATATCACATTGTTTATCCGCATGCGATTTATTTTTCGTTCAGCCAGGTGGCCGATTCGAAAGCTAAGCCTGTGTCCTTTTATTTTATGGAATAAATCCGTAAAGCCATGTGAAATAACAAACGGATCTGCTGCCAGGGCTTCACACAGAAAGCCTTACTACACTACTGGCCATTAAAGTTGCTACACCACGAAGATGACGTGCTACAGACGCGAAATTTAACCGACAGGAAGAAGACACTGTGATATGCAAATGATTAGCTTTTCAAAGCATTCACACTAGGTTGGCGCCGGTGGCGACACCTACAACGTGCTGACAAGAGGAAAGTTTCCAACCGATTTCTCATACACAAACAGCAGCAGTTCACCGGCGTTGCCTGGTGAAACGTTGTTGTGATGCCTCGTGTAAGGAGGAGAAATGCGTACTATCACGTTTCCGACGTTGATAAAGGTCGGATCGTAGCCTATCGCGATTGCGGTTTATCGTGTCGCGCCATTGCTGCTAGCGTTGGTCGAGATCCAATGACTGTTAGCAGAATATGGAACCCGTGGCTTCAGGAGGGTAATACGAAACGCCGTGCTGGATCCCAAACGCCTCGTATCACTAGCAGTCGACATGACAGACATCTTATCCTCGTCGCTGTAACGGATCGTGCAGCCACGTCTCGATCCCTGAGTCAACAGATGCGGACAACAACGATCTGCACGAACAGTTCGACGACGTTTGCAGTAGCATGGACTATCAGCTCGGAGACAATGGCTGCGGTTACCCTTGACGCTGCATGACACACAGGAGCGCATGCGATGGTGTACTGAACGACGAACCTGCGTGCACGAATGGCAAAATGTCATTTTTTCGGATGAATCTAGGTTATGTTTACAGCATCATGATGGTCGCATCCGTGTTTGGTGACATCGCGATGAACGCAAATTGGAAGCGTGTATTCGTCATCGCCATACTGGAATATCACCCAGCGTTATGGTATGGGGTGCCATTGGTTACAGGTCTCGGTCACCTCTTGTTCGCACTGCCTGCACTTTGAACAGTGGACGTTTCATTTCAGATGTGTTACGACCCCTGGCTCTACCCTTCATTCGACCCCTGCGAAACCTTACATTTCAGAAGGATAATGCACGACCGCATGTTGCAGGTCCTGTACGGGCCTTTCTCGATACAGAAAATTTTCGACTGCTGCCCTGGCCAGCACATTCTCCAGATATCTGACCAATTGGAAACGTCCGCTCAATGGCGGCCGAGCAACTGGCTCATCACAATACGCCAGTCACTACTGTTGATGAACTGTGGTATGATGTTGAAGCTGCATGTGCAGTTGTACCTGTACACGCCATCCAAGCTCTGTTTGACTCAATGCCCAGGCGTATCAAGGCCGTTATTACGGCCAGAGGTTGTTGTTCTGGGTACTGATTTCTAAGGATCTATGCACCCAAATTGCGTGAAAATGTAATCACATGTCAGTTCTAGTATAATATATTTGTCCAATGAATACCCGTTTATCATCTGCATTTCTTCTTTGTGTAGCGATTTTAATGACCAGTAGTGTACATATAAACTGAATTTACGTTCAAATTTCATACGAAACTACACCTGGCTCTTCCAGTACGGTACTAAAATGTATTTCCATAATTGATTTAAACTTCTAATCAATGGTTTTCTTTACAGCGCCTGAAATGCGTAAGATATTCCTATATCTGCATGAACTGGATAAAATGCACACTTTTCTTGTATATATCTTAAGTTAGTTTGGAGAACGTATGGCGCCTCATACGTTAACAGAGATACATACTACTAAAAGTCAAACTGGTACTGAAGCTGTTTATTTTATTATTTATGACTTATCGTCTACAAAATTGCGGCATTCGGCCTTTTATGAACTGGGTTAGTAGTTAGCGCTTCTCTGAATGGCATATTCGATACAATTCGGTACTTTATTGTGTTTATTAAACAGGTGGCAGCAAAAGGAATTTTTCATTCGGAAAAAATTATGAAATAGGGGCATTCATTCATACATTTCTCACAAGGTAATGATTTAAAACCAAAAGTATGTAGGTAACTTTACGAGCAAAAAGTTAACAGAAACTAATTACCCTGCGGACTCTGATGCATAATGAACTAGACAAGATCGATATCGTCAAAGATACTATTGATTCCTCTGACGTAATTCTCGTATTCTCCCTCTTTTGTGCGAGATGGTGCAATAGTTAACGTAGTGGCCTCAGGTTCTGAAGGACCTATGATAATCTCCATGAATTAACAAACGTGAATACCGTAATAGCTCCTCAAAAATAAAGTAATAAGCCGTCGGTTTCCTGCCAAACCCACACAAATTCAAACTCGTTCTCAACAGGATTACACACTGACTTGACAAAGTACACACATTGATCAGCCAGAACATTGTGACTACTCACCTACTATCGACATGAATCCGTCCAGGGGACATCAGTGCCACCTGGCGAGGAATGACTGGTAATCAGACATACCCACGGTTCATTTACGAGGTGTGGCTAGAAAAAAACCGGACTAGTACTGGTGAAACAATAAAACGAATGCAATAAGGCTGAAAGTCGCGTGGCCTGTCACGTGACTCTCGCTCCGCCTACTGCTCGAGTTTCATCTGCCTCCTGCACTCAGTCTGCCCGTGGCGTCTGTTTTAAGTAGTTGACGTTTTGTCTGTGCGTCGGAAAATGTTGAGTGTACAGAAAGAACAGCGTGTTAACATCAAATTTTCTTTCAAACTAGGAAAATCTGCAAGTGAAACGTTTGTAATGTTACAACAAGTGTACGGCGATGATTGTTTATCGCGAACACAAGTGTTTGCGTGGTTTAAACGATTTAAAGATGGCCGCGAAGACACCAGTGATGACACTCGCACTGGCAGACCATTGTCAGCAAAAACTGATGCAAACATTGAAAAAAATCGGTGAACTTGTTCGACAAGATCGCCGTTTAACAATCAGAGCAGTGTCTGAGTTAACAGGAGTTGACAAGGAAAGTGTTAGGCAGATTCTTCATGAAAGTTTCAACATGAACAAAGTGTGTTCAAAAATGGTTCCAAAGTGTCTCACAATTGAACAGAAGGAACGCCGAAGAATGATTTGTTCTGACATCCTGGAAAACATTGAAAGTGATCCCACCTTCTTACAAAATGTTATTACTTGCGATGAATCGTGGTTTTTACTTACGATTCCGAAACTAAACGCCAATCGATGCATTGGAAAACTCCTGGTTCTCCACGACAAAAAAAAGCACGAATGTCAGAATCGAAATTCAAGGCAATGATGATTGTTTTTTTTGACATCAAAGGGATTGTGCACATTGATTGGGTACCAGAGGGACAAACAGTGAATCAGCATTACTACATTAGCGTCCTGGCTACCCTACGTGAGCGAGTACGGAGAAAACGGAACGATTTGTGGAGAAAAAAGTCATGGATCCTTCACCAAGACAATGCCCCAGCTCACAGTGCGTTGTCAGTGAAGACGTTTTTGGCAAAACACAACATTCCCATCTTAGATCATCCACCCTACTCACCTGATTTGGCCCCCTGTGACTTTTTTCTTTTCCCTAAAGTCAAGTCAGCTTTGAAAGGAGCTAGATTTGAGACTGTTGAAGCAGTAAAAGAAAAAGCGACGGAAGTAATGTATGGACTTACCGAAAATGATCTGCAGCATTGCTATGAACAGTGGAAAATTCGTATGGAGCGGTGTAGAGACCGAGGAGGAGAGTACATTGAAGGAGATAACATGAAATTGTAAATAATTGTAAATAAATGTTTTTTCCAGCATCAGTCCGGTTTTTTTCTAGCCGCACCTCGTAGTGTCAGTGATCGTGCGGTTTGTGTGTAGAATGGGGAGGGCACGTGATATATCCGAGTTTGACCGAAGGAAGACGTGATGGCGTGGAGGCTCGGCATGAGCATTCCGGAAGCTGCACGTCTGGTCAGGTGTTCGGGGAGTGCCGTGGTGAGCGTTTTCAGCGCGTGGCGAAACCAAGGTGAAACCACGTCGAGACGCCGTGCGGCTGGGCGGCCACCCCCCATTACTAATGTCAGACGTCGTTGGCTGGGCAGGCTAGTAAAACAGGACAGGCGGCGAACTTTGGTGGGCAGATTAAATGTGTATCTGAATACACAAGTAGCCGAACACTCCTAACGATGGGCCCCTGCAGCTGACGAACCATGCACGGGCGAGTTCAACACCACGACGCCGGCAACTACGATTGCAATGGGCGCATGACGATCGGCACTAGATGTTAGCGAAGTGGCAGAGCGGTTCACGGTCTGATGAAACCCGATTTCTACGTTATGCCGATGGAAGAGCGCGAATCCGTCGTCTTCCAGGGGAAGACACCTGTGCTGTGGGACGGAGACAAGCTGGCTGTGGCTCCATTATGCTCTGGGGAACATTCAAGTGGGCATTCGGGGGTGCAGTAGAGCCCGTGCAAGGCACCGTGATAGCCAAGGAGTATCGTGCACTGGTTGCAGATCTACGGCAGCGGCTATTTTCAGCAAGATAATTCGCCATGTCACAAGGCCAGGAATATGAGGGAGTATTTCGAGGAACACAGAATTCCAATGGATGTGCTGGCACCCCAGCTCGCCAAATCTGAACCCGGTCGATCACATCTGGGATGTGATTGAATGTGGCGTCAGAGCTCATCGCCCCCTCTTCAGAGCGTGCGGAGATAAGAGGATTTGTGTGTGCAGATGTGGTTCCAACTCCCTCCAGCGACCTGCGGAGGCCTCATTGCTTCCGTGTCACGGAGAGTCGCCGCTGTTACCTGTGCCAAGGGCAAACTTATCGACTATTAAGCAGGTGGTCATAATGTTCTATCTGATCAGCGTATACGAGTGTCACTCCAAACGAAATGCACACAGTTTTCATTCTGCATGTATGAAAGTTTTACAGTGTGTAGATACATCCTTCGCGCTTGTTTTCAAACTTAGTTCAACCTGTTCCCGTGAGTGGCGCCGTCGCAGCATGTCTTCAAGATGGCTGACACACTTGACGTTCGTCAGAAGCAACGTGCTGTCATAGAATTCCTGTGCTGGGAAACATCCACAAGAGGTTGAAAAAGGTGTGTGGAGATGCTGCTGTCGATCGCAGTACAGTTAGTCGGTGGGGAAGCAGGTTACGTGAAGATAGAGGCACGGCAATATTGAGGATTGTCCTCACAGCGGCAGGCCTCGTACTGCACACACTCCAGACAGTGTGCAGAGAGTTAACGAATTGGTGACTGCTGACAGACGCATCACAGTGAACGAACTGTCACGCTACGCTGGGATAGGGGAAGGAAGTGTTTGCAGAATACTGAAAGTGTTGGCGTTAAAAAAGGTTTGTGCCAGGTGGGTTCCCAGGATGTTGACAGTGGCTCACAAAGAAACAAGGAAAACCGTATGCAGCGAACTTTTGGAACAGTACGAGAATGGTGGAGATGAATTTCTTGGAAGAATTGGGACATATGATGAAACATGGCTCCATCATTTTTCACCAGAGACGAAGAGGCAATCAATGGAATGGCTTCATGCAAATTCACCCAAGAAAAAATTTCGAAGCCCCACCTTCTGCTGGAAAAGTTATGGCTATGGCTAATGGAGAGGTGAGTTCGTACACAAGTTATAGAGGCCAGCAGGGCTCAATATTTCTGCAGGGAACTTCCAACGACTTGTTGAGTCAGTGCCACGTCGAGCTGCTGCACTACGGCAGGCAAAGGGAGATCCGACACGACATTAAGAGGTAGACCATGACTTTCTTCACCTCAAAGTATAGCCATTTCTTTCTCTGTCTTTTATTTGTTATACTATATTCAAACTTTTTTGTACATTTGAAGTAAGATGTCTCTTTTAACACTATCACTTTCCATATCTTCCTAATCCAGCGCTGATATTCCAGCCAGAGTAGCCATCGTCAATCTGACAGGAAGCCTCCTCTAGCAGTGCATCCGTTTGAGGCAGAGCACAACGTGTCGCATGACTACTCTGCGTGACTACTATAACTCCCGTAACACCTATGCCGTACCTCGAGCGCCATTACTGTACTCCGTTCCAATCGTTCGCGAGTTTACCTGACTCATCTGGTAAGACAACACTGATCAGCACAACCGACTGGGAACATTAGTCACCCCCAGGACATGAAGCTAATGCCATGTAGCACTGCCCCTAGTTCTGATTATGACCTTAATAAGGCTAGAGAACAGTCTGTACGTTTCTTCATGTACGAGGTGTGGCTAGAAAAAAAAAACGGACTAGTACTGGTGAAACAATAAAACGAATGCAATAAGGCTGAAAGTCGCGTGGCCTGTCACGTGACTCTCGCTCCGCCTACTGCTCGAGTTTCATCTGCCTCCTGCACTCAGTCTGCCCGTGGCGTCTGTTTTAAGTAGTTGACGTTTTGTCTGTGCGTCGGAAAATGTTGAGTGTACAGAAAGAACAGCGTGTTAACATCAAATTTTCTTTCAAACTAGGAAAATCTGCAAGTGAAACGTTTGTAATGTTACAACAAGTGTACGGTGATTATTGTTTATCGCGAACACAAGTGTTTGCGTGGTTTAAACGATTTAAAGATGGCCGCGAAGACACCAGTGATGGCACTCGCACTGGCAGACCATTGTCAGCAAAAACTGATGCAAACATTGAATAAATCGGTAAACTTGTTCGACACTTTCCTTGTCAACTCCTGTTAACTCAGACACTGCTCTGATTGTTAAACGGCGATCTTGTCGAACAAGTTTACCGATTTTTTCAATGTTTGCGTCATTTTTTGCTGACAATGGTCTGCCAGTGCGAGTGTCATCACTGGTGTCTTCGCGGCCATCTTTAAATCGTTTAAACCACTCAAACACTTGTGTTCGTGATAAACAATCATCGCCGTACACTTGTTTTAACATTACAAACGTTTCACTTGCAGATTTTCCTAGTTTGAAACAAAATTTGATGTTAACACGCTGTTCTTTCTCTACACTCAACATTTTCCGACTCACAGACAAAACGTCAACTACTTAAAACAGACACCACGGGCAGACTGAGTGCAGGAGGCAGATGAAACTCGAGCAGTAGGCGGAGCGAGAGTCACGTGACAGGCCACGCGACTTTCAACCTTATTGCATTCGTTTTATTGTTTCACCAGTACTAGTCCGGTTTTTTTCTAGCCACACCTCGTATTTACAGGGGTTTGACCGCTACGTTTCACCCTCTGTTACGCAAAGTGCCAGACATATTGTAAGGCGTTACGGTCGGGTGTTTTAGCGGGACAGTCGTGGTGCAACAGAGTGTCAGGGTGTTCGCCAAATAGGGAACGTGTGCGTGTGGCCCTTGAGGACGGCTGTTTTCATGTTGGATGACGGAAGTCTCCATAGGGTGCTCATCGAGAAGATATAACAGAAAGAGCAACACTTCGTAATCTAGAATATCAAAAGAAACATACTGGTAGATGTTCGCGATAACATGTAAGAGTGCGCTCAAGCGTCTGGAACCGCGCGACCGCTACGGTCGCAGGTTCGAATCGTGCCTCGGGCATGGCTGTGTGAGATGTACTTAGGTTAGTTAGGTTTAAGTAGTTCTAAGTTCTAAGGGACTGATGACCTCAGAAGTTAAGTCCCATAGTGCTCAGAGCCATTTGAACCATTTTTGCGCTCAAGCCAAGGTACGAGAAACACCCCAAAAACATTACAGAATCACCTCTGGCCTGAACCACAGCCTCAGCACAAGGCAGCTTAAACGCTTTCTAGCTCAGATACTTCCGTAGAGCGGTTCGCATTCACGTTGGTGACAAGGCAAGCAACGCATACAACGAAATTTTATAATTCGAGAAAATTAAGTTTACATGACATATTCCGACAGCTGACGAAATTACAAATCGAATGACACCAATCTTGGGTCAGTTACTTGTACAGGGTGTCCTTAATCAAGATAATAGTTTCAAATAGCTGTAAAGAGAGAACCATTGATCAGAATGACATCAAATTTGAACACTGTATTATTGACCAGGGGGAAACGCCATGGCAAAAAGGAACGAAAATTTTATAAATATATGGCGCTGTAAGACTCACAATATGCACACTAACAGACGTGGGACGCACGGCCGTTCCTGATTGCCTCCAAGGCGCTCAACATGACGGTCTCCAAAAAAATGGTTCAAATGGCTCTGAGCACTATGGCACTTACCTTCTAAGTTCATCAGTCCCCTAGAACTTAGAACTACTTAAACCTAACTAACCTAAGGACATCACACACATCCATGCCCGAGGCAGGATTCGAACCTGCGACCGTAGCGGTCGCGCGGTTCCAGACTGTAGCGCCTAGAACCGCTTGGCCACCACGGCCGGCGCCCGACGGTCTCCTTGAGGGATCGAACGCTGCTGGTAAAGTTCATTTACAAGAACGGTGACTGTGCGCCAGTAGTCCTGCTCAGGTTCCGAACTCTCAGGGGTATGAAAAAATGTAGTGGTCCGATGTCTGCTAAGGGTCTAGAGAAAATGATTACAAAACCCGAAAAGATAGGTTCGCTTGAAGTGCAATGTGGCATAAGGTGGAAAGCATGTGATCCGACGTCTGCCGAAGATGTGGCTACAGCATTGCAGGAGGCGTCGATCTGTGACGTGCAAACATGCAATGCACGGGGAATTGCCCGAACGTTGAATGAGCCTGCAATCATGGTCCATAAAACTCTACGAAACCTCCGGCATTGCTATCCACACAAAATCACCCTTGTTCAGGACTTGCTTCCTACTGACGTGCCAGCAACGTTCGCTCTGGAATTCTTTGCTGGTTTCCGCTTTTGTGGGCTAAATCATGCTGCACTTTGCCGGCTGGTAAGACGCTGGTATTCGACACGCCTTGTCTCGTCGACAGTTAAAATTGATTTCGTGAAATCGGCAGCACTGTGGGCTGTCTGTAACAGATCTTTGCAGTGTTGGACTCTGTCATATTTTTCACTGGCTGAAAGTGTGTGCTGCACAAACCGAACACAGACTTTCCTCTTACACAAATCGTTGGTGAAAATTTTGTGCACAATAGTTTGCGGTACTCCTGACTGCTCCTCGATGAGTCGTGCAGAAACACGTTTATCTGATGCAAGTATTTCATTGTGTTTTTTGACATTTTCTTCCATGTGCTTGTTCGCTGCTTTGATGCATGTGGGGCGTCCATAATGTCCTCCGTGCAGTCGAAAAACAGAAAAGCATTTAAACGACTATCATTATCGTAAACACTTTCATCATATCAGACGTTTTCTGGCTGGTTTTCCCAACTTAACCTGATGTTGCCTCATTGCTCCACCGCCATTTTCCGACGAGTGTCAGAGACATTCAGTTACATTCGCGGCCAGGACGCCTGCTACAACAATACTAGCGCTTTCACCATCCACAGAGCTGCTGTAGAAAACTAGAAGGACTGTAAAGTAGCAGCTCGCCACAACATAGCACAGCAGTTCGGAATTACTGTCTACATTTACTCACTGTTACAACTTACTAATTTGCTGTTTATATTTAATACACTACTGGCCATTGAAATTGCTAGACCAAGAAGAAATGCAGATGATAAACGGATATTCATTGGACAAATATATTATACTAGAACTGACATGTGATTACATTTTCACGCAATGTGGGTGCATAGATCCTGAGAAATCAGTACCCAGAACAACCACCTCTGGCCGTAATAACGGCCTTGATACGCCTGGGCATTGAGTCAAACAGAGCGTGGATGGCGTGAACAGGTACAGCTGCCCATGCAGCTTCAACACGATACCACAATTCATCGAGAGTAGTCACTGGTGTACTGTGACTAGCCAGTTGCTCGGCCACCATTGACCAGACGTTTTCAATTGGTAAGAGATCTGGAGAATGTGCTGGCCAGGGCAGCAGTCGAACAGTTTCTGTATCCACAAAGGCCCGTACAGGTCCTGCAACATGCGGTCGTGCATTATCCTGCTGAAACGTAGGGTTTCGCAGGGATCGAATGAAGGGTAGTGCCACGGGTCGTAACACACCTGAAATGTAACGTCCACGGTTCAAAGTGCCGTCAATGCGAACAAGAGGTGACCGAGACGTGTAACCAATGGCACCCCATACCATCACGCCGGGTGATACGCCAGTATGGCGATCACGAATACACGCTTCCAATGTGCGTTCACCGCGATGTCGTCAAACGCGGATGCGACCATCATGATGCCGTAAACAGAACCTGCATTCATCCGAAAAAATGACGTTTCGCCATTCGTGCACCCAGGTTCGTCGTTGAGTACACCATCGACGGCGCTCCTGTCTGAGATGCAGCGTCAAGGGTAACCGCAGCCATGGTCTCCGAGCTGATAGTCCGTGCTGCTGCAAACGTCGTCGAACTGTTCGTGCAGATGGTTGTTGTCTTGCAAACGTCTTGACTCAGGTATCGAGACGTGGCTGCACGATCCGTTACAGTCATGCGGATAAGATGCCTGTCATATCGACTGCTAGTGATACGAGACCGCTGAGATCCAGCACGGCGTTCCGTATTACCCTCTTGAACCTACCGATTCCACATTCTGCTAACAGTCATTGGATCTCGACCAACGCGAGCAGCAATGTAGCGATACGATAAACCGCAATCGCGATAGTCTACAATACGACCTTTAATAAAGTTGGAAACGTGATGGTACGCATTTCTCCTCCTTACACGAGGCATCACAACAACGTTTGACCAGGCGACGCCGGTCAGATGCTGTTTGTCTATGAGAAATCGGGTGGAAACTTTCCTCATGTCAGCACGTTGTAGGTGTCGCCACCGGCGCCAACCTTGTGTAAATGCTCTGAAAAACTAATCATTTGTATATGTGAGCATCTTCTTCCTGTCGGTTAAATTTCGGGTCTGTAGCACGTCATCTTGTTGGTGTAGCAATTTTAATGGGCAGTAGTGTATGTATTATGACACGAGCACTGACAGAACGCCTGAAACCCATATCCATCCCACGACCTCCGGTTTTTTAGACAGAGAAGCTACCTCAGCGACAAGGAGACCACCGTTTTGTGTCGTTTTCAAGATATTAACGCGCCTGCGTCAGCTAGGACACGGTGTACTTGTGGGAGTGGTCGGAATGTCCCCTGCTGGCAGCCGCTGTTGCGCGACCGTGGCCGCGCGGTCACTGGGGCGCCACCTGCCGCTGGTTAGCTTGCTGTGCCGCGCCTTTCGGCCACAACCCCGGCTGCAGCCGTGGCGGCCGCAGACGCCCATCCATCACTGAGGAGGCCTCGCCTCCTCAGAGCGACGGAATGGCCGCGGATTAGCCACGCGTGGGCTGCGTGTAACACAAGCTGTTTGTAGAGGGGCCCCGTATTTCACTCGAGAGGCGGCCGTGGCCGCTATGATTCATTCGACTCGGAAACGGACGCGGAAACACGGCCAAGAGAATCTCTTGCCTGGAGTCCCGCCAGCATTATGGAACCGGCTGCTAGCTGAGAATGTGCCGAGATTCATGAATCTCTAGTTGGCGTGATTAATGGCAGCTAGCTCTAAATGTAGAAAAATGCAAGTTAAGGCAGATGAGTAGAAAAAGAAAGCTCATAACTTTCGAATACAACGTTAATAATGTGCTACTTGAAACAGTCCAGTCGTTTAAATGTTTTGTTGTTGTTGTTGTGGTCTTCATTCCAAAGACTGGTTTGAGGCAGCTCTCCATACTACTCTATGCTTTGCAAGCCTCTTAATCTCCGAGTAACTACATCCTTCTGAATGTACATCCTTCTGAATCTGCCTGTTGTTTAGTGTATTCATCTCTTGGTGTCCCTCTGCTGTTTTTACCCTCCACGCTTCCCTCCAGTACGACATTGGTTAGCCCTTGATGCCTCAGAACGTATCCTACCACCCGATCCCATCTTCTAGTCAAGTTGTACCACAAATTCCGCTTTTTACCAATTCTACTTAATACCTCCTCATTGGTTACGTGATCTACCCGTCTAATCTTCAGCATTCTCCTGCAGCTCCACATTTCGAAAGTTTCTGTTCTGTTCTTCTCTGAACTGTTTATCGTTCACGTTTCACTTCCATATACGGCTACTCTCCGTACAAATACTTTCAGAAAAGACTTGCTGACACTTAAACCTATACTCGATGTTCAAAAACTTCTCGACATCAGAAACGCTTTCCTTGCTATCGTCAGTCTACATTTTAGATCCTCTCTACTTCGACTGTCATCAGTTATTTTGCTGCCCAAATAGCAAAATTCAAGTACGACTTTGAGTGTCTCATTTCCTAATCTGATTCCTTCAGCATCACCTGACTTAATTCGTCTGCTTTCCATTATCCTCGTTTTCCTTTTGGTGATGTTCATCTTATATCCTCCTTTCAAGACATCTCCGCTGCTGAATATACAGCACCTGTATGGCAGAACTCCAGCCATGCCAAACAGGTAAATATTGCCCTAAATGAAACAGGACGAATTGTAACCGGCTGCTTGCGCGCAACACCTGTTGACAAAATCTACCACCTCATGGGCGTAGCACCCCCAGACATCCGAAGGAGAACAGCCACTGAAGTGGAAAGAAAGAAGCAGGGGACGGATCAGAGACACCCCCCGTTTGGATGCGAACATCAGACACCAAGACTCAAGTCGAGAAAAAGTTTCTTCCGGACAACGCAACCAATGCAGACATCACCTGCTAACCATAGGATACAACTCTGGCGTAGCTAACCATCAGAGAAATATTGGGGCAACACCAAGGAAGAACTTGCTACAGGTCATCATCTCCCATACACGACATGGAAGGTACTCAATAGACTGAGAACTGGAGTGTCTCTGTGTAAGAAGAATATGAAGAAATGGGGATACATCTCAGGGGACGAACTATGTGAGTGTGGTGAACCCCACGACCATCAGCACCTACTCAACTGCAGGAAACTGTCGGAACCTGTGTCCATGGTTGATCTGATTATCGCCAATGATAAGGCAGTTTGTGCAGCGGAATTCTGGGCAGCACATGGAATATAAATATGCACATATTCTCTGTAATACTAGTGATATATATATATATATATATATATATATATATATATATATATATATATAATATGTTATGTCCTGGACATGTACAAATAAATAACTAAATAAAAGACATTGTCAATTCCGTTTAACTCCTCTTCCATGTCCTTCGCTGTCTCTGACAGAATTACTATGTCATCGGCAAACCTCAAGGCACACCATTTTTCACCATTGGTCTACGGTTAGCGTCTTTGATTAGTAATCAAAAGGTCCGCGGTTCAGGATTCGAATCCCACCACCGCTTAACTTATGAACAAAAATCATCAGTGTTGCCGGCGGAAGCCTTCCGGCATAAGAAGCCGCCCTCATTCAGTCAACGGCCTTGTCAAAGAGGACGGAGGGTAGGACAGAATTTCAGGGCACTCTCTAGCCCTTGGGGTGAAAAACTGTCCCTAAAGGCGGAAGAATCAGCAGTGTTCAGTTGCATGAGGATGCAAAAGGAAATTGGAACCACTGTATTACTGACACATATTGTGTATCCATTAGACATGTGGCCTGTAATGGCGAAGTAAAAGTAGGGTGGCGTGATAGGGCCTGAGAGGGAATCTGGTGCAAGGCTCGACAGCAACAGGCTGATAAGTAGAGACCGGATTATATGCATCATAAAAACCTTAAATTATGCGGGCAAATATGCATGAAAAATGCCTAAAATGCATGAAAAGTGTCGAAATATGCAAGATCAAATAATAAAAAAATATGGTACAAAGTTACGAGGAAGAGCGCCGGCCACCCGAAAAATCGGTGCATTTAGAACGCTGATATCATTTTCTGAATTCCTTCTGGTGGAGGATAGGAAAGGTTCCTTTCTGGGATTGTTTTCTAAAAATTTGCAAAATGGGGAAGCACACCGTGTTTCAAGAATTGTTCCTTCTCTGCAGTTGTTGTCGGAAACATGCGGATGCGATGTGAGTGATTCGCAGCGAAACAATCGATATGTACAGGACCAACTTCGAGATATATCGCACGCAGAGGGGCACGCTTAAGAACACCGTAATATTTTATTTAAAAAACAACATACAGATATGAATTTTTTGATCAGCATTAAGTTTTAGTTAATACTATTGAACCAAAGCATCACTTTGTAACGCCGGAAATGCATATCCTCCTATTTCCATCTATTGTATTGTAAATTTTTTCCTTATTTTGTTACCTGAATATATGACATTTCTGTGCCTTTATATGTTGTAATTGTTTTACTATATATATATATATATATATATATATATATATATATATATATATATATAGTAAAACAATTATATATATATATTAATGCATTTATGTCGATGTATAATTGATTTGTTGTGTAAAGATTATTTGTATTTATACGCTGGGTCTGGCCTAGGGAAAACTATACTATCGAACGAATACATCGATAGGTCGTGTGAAGAACGAAAGTGTGTAGCGCGGGCAGAGCATGGGAGAGTCTGGCGGGAGTAGCGAGTGGAGCAGGTGTGTTGTGTGAAGCTCCCGCGAGTTGCCGCGCTTTCGGGGTTTGGCAGCATGTAATTGCGCTCGACTTGCGATGATAGTTTCTGACATGGTGTCGCGGATGGGAAGCATCAGCTGGCGCACATCAAGAGCCCGTTTCGCCTGGTGACCGTGTCGAGAAGAAGGCGCGCCAGCATCCAGCTTCTGCAACAGCGACGGCCGACAATGAGTGACTGTCGCCACCTCCTCGATCGACGACTTCAAACCTTCAATCAACCAAGGAAGACTGGAAGCACGTAAAGTTTCAGAACTGTATGGCAGACATCAGCTTTTCAAACTTTTAAAGTTGTTGCATCACAAAATTACAGCTACTTAGCATGAACCTTTGTTGCTCGTTGTCCCAATTGCATTACCAAGCAGGGTCCCTTCCTTTTCCGAAATGAACCCGAGTGTCGTTGAAATTCAAACGCCAGCATAATTCCATTTCACTGCTTTAATTTCAAAGTTCAGTTAAAGTATTCATAGCTGGCTACAATACTTAGATTACACAAGCACAAACTAAGAGTGCTAGTTTTGTTACCATATTTTAGCTTACCTGTGACTGCAGCTCAGCTTGGTACGTACTAAATTTTACTATTGTTAATTGTTCAGAATCATTTAATTCAAGTTCAAAGTTAAATCTCTTATTTCTAAATTGCGTAGATTCAAGTAGCTTTTGAAATGATTGTTGAGGTAGTCCAAGACTAACCGTATTTTACTGAATTTCGATGTGCTTCAGAAAGAAATCTCACTATTAACTTCAGTCACTAAATTAACTTTCGATTTTCCGGTTTTATTAATTCTTTTGCTAAATTAAGTGTAGCGAAATTTATTACTTCTGACAAACTTTCAGTTTTCACACTACACTTGTCAACCTTCAGTTGCCACGCTTCTAGTGCTAATTATATGTGTAATAATCTTTCTTTTTCAGTTACTATAGTAATTGTCCTTAGGACTGGCGACCGTAATTTCCCCCAAATCTCAAATATCTAATTACCGCTAGTTGATTGTTAACGTAATGGCCGCACATTTACTTTCTTTATTAACTTTACCCCTATTTCAAAATTAATTTCCACCAGTTTCATTTGCATTTTTCCTTTCATTTAGATGTAACCCTTTCCTCCCTCTTTACCGACAAATTAACCTCGGTGACGATTGCTTTTCCCAAATTTCCATTAGGTACACGCGGTTTAATTTTTCACTGTCATTAAGGTCGATAAGTGAGGGGGAGGTTACAACTTACAATTTATTTTTCACTTTTCTGTTGTAAACATAAACGACCAAGTACCGTTCGGTAGTAAGATTGCGTTTCGATCAATCAAAACATTTTTATAAGCAGAAAAGGACCGTTGTACATCAACTGACGTAACTGGGTAGTATTAGAATTTGGGTGTTATATTGGCACTTTTTGTTTCTGGTAAAATTTCACCCGTCCCATTAATAAAATTATCAATTCGGCACAAGGGTGCAAAGCCTGGGTTATTGTTTAAAATGTTTTCAAACTTTTCTTTAAGTTTGCTTGGGAATACCTCCGGCAATGAAGAGTTTAGTAGAATAATTTTATTTAGTAACTGAACAGATTCATTTCAACACCAAACCTTGAGTTTCAAGCTCTTTAATACTTGAAGATATATGGGAAAAATCAGTGCTAATCACAGCAATGTCTTTTTTAATACCGGAATCATTAAAAGCTTTCTTCCACTGGCAAACTGCCAAAGCCTCTGCACTTTCGAAGTCGTTTACTGCCCTTCTAGCCTGCCGGTGTGGCCGTGCGGTTAAAGGCGCTTCAGTCTGGAACCGTGTGACCGCTACGGTCGCAGGTTCGAATCCTGCCTCGGGCATGGATGTGTGTGATGTCCTTAGGTTAGTTAGGTTTAATTAGTTCTAAGTTCTAGGCGACTGATGACCTCAGCAGTTAAGTCGCATAATGCTCAGAGCCATTTGAACTGCCCCTCTAATGGCCTTGAAATGTTCATTGTAAAACAACACAGCTTCGACCCAGGTACCCCACCGAGTTACCACTGGTTCGGGAAGTAAAGGCACATTTGGTAGTTTTCCTTTGTAGGTCTTGATGCGAGCAGGAGCTTTTAGAAACACTTTCTTTATGGATGAAATTAGTTTATTTACATTCACAAACGTGGAACGCAGTTCTTCAGGACGGCGATTACTCCATGTGCAAAGGACGTCTCATGAAACACTTTGGGATAAAGTACTCGGAGAGGTTTTCCTGCTTTTATCATACTGGGAACAGCATCTGAAATAAACACAAACACATTTCCATCTACAGAAGATCCTGGAAATATTTTTCTAATACCCTCATTCACAAATCTGACGATCGTAGAATGATTTACTTTTTCAAGTTCCTTGCAGGCCGCTGAATAGGAAGAAGAGGGGTCTTTATTTAAAACACCATCAGTTTAATTTACAATCGAAAGGAGTATACTGGGGCACACTTGTATGTGACACCAGAATAAGATAAGAATATTAATAAATTAAAAGAAACTAGTGTACTATAGACGATGAATATCGCTAATATGCTCGATAAAGCGGAAGGATGACTGTGCGCGACCACAGAGCCAAAGATACTGCTTTGTTGGATATCCGTCTTGTAGCGGGATGCGCATTTTATCCCATATAAACCGTTCTATTCATATGCTTTTGGACGTTCAAGATCTAGAGGAAAAGTTAATTTAATTATGCCTTGGCGATAGAAAAAGGTCATTATGATCGATGAATTCGGACACGAAGACAAGCCGCCATGCCGAAGTAAAGGCGATACGTAAACAACACATGCTCAGCTCACCACTGCCCAAGGCAGGCTCCGGCTAGACCACAGATATTGGATACAACAGCTTTACGACTCCAAACGAAGCAGTGCATCCATCCCTGAAAGAGGGTGTGTACTCCCATACTCAAATGGGGGTTGAATTTCTCAAGTTCTTTGTAAGGCTGGTTCGATTTTGTAATCACTGACATAACATCACATACCCTCTTAAATCATGAAGTTTGATTTTGTTTTCTACTCCCGCTCTGTATGCTTCCCTTTTTTGTCAGCCAGCGTATTGTAGTGTCTTGCGAGTGGATCAGGATGGGAACTGACGCTGTCTCCAGCAGTGAAATGGCTCGGCCAACTCGTATATGTGATGCCTGAGAATAAAAGCCGGAATATTTTTATATAAGGAAACTCGGTGGGAAAAAGGACGAGGAACTCTGAATAATACCTGAGACTGAATAACGAATTACGATTGGAAACTACTGTCGAATCATAAGAGGCACTAACACACTGGCTATGCTGTGCAATACCGCATGTACTCCTAGCAGCTAAGTGCCACGAGAAACTAAGTCCCGTCCAGGGGGCAGAGTGAGGCAGGTTTAGCGTCTGAGGAGACTGAGATCGGAATCGGAACCATCGGCAGCGCCAGCGGCATCGCTTATACTGGATCGCACGACGCGCCTCCCACGCGATCACACGCTGTCATCCTGACCTCGGCTGCTTCTAGAAGCTTCTATGCTGCTGGTCACGTAGCCTACACTATCCTAACCACAAAAAAGCGGTTGCTCCTGCTTCCTAGCGTCCCCGCTGACGTTAAGCCGTCGGCACACGGATCGTGCTGTCGAATGTTTACGTTGAGCGTGCCAAGTTCAACGTGCTGCTGAACGCTCAGGAACGATGCGACTCGTGCATACGGTACGTGAGCCCCAACGTGGTACACGCGATCGCAGCGTACTCCAGAGGCCGTTGTGAGATGTTTCTAGTTCGTAAATCACACTGTTTACTCAACAGGCGCGCGTAAAATTCCACGTTAGTTCTATAAAAATGCACATTTCCTCCATTGTCCATATCGTAGTTAAGTTGTTCTTTATGTAATATACACAAATAAAAACTTCAATATCGATGTACATGTTTTAAGACCAAAAGGACAGTACCATGTCCAATCAATAAGAACACAGGCTTATAAAAGTTCCATTACAAACAGTGCGACACAAATTTGCAATAGTTCTCCACATAAGACAAACACTATTTTATCTTTCCCACATTTTAGTAAAACCCTGTGGTCATTCTTACTTGATCACTGTTCCTACCCAGTAACAGTGTGGTGTCACCGCCAGACACCACACTTGCTAGGTGGTAGCTTAAATCGGCCGCGGTCCATTAGTACATGTCGGACCCGCGTGTCGCCACTGTGTGATCGTAGACCGAGCGCCACCACACGGCAGGTCTCGAGAGACGTACTAGCACTCGCCCCAGTTGTACGGACGACATTGCTAGCGACTACACGTACGAAGCCTTTCTCTCATTTGCCGAGAGACAGTTAGAATAGCCTTCAGCTAAGTCCATGGCTACGACCTAGCAAGGCGCATTAACCATATCTGGAGAGAGTCTCACTTGTATTATCAAGAGCCATGTACAACAAGAAATTAAAGTTAAGTATACGAGAAGCTCCGTTCTTTTCTTTATAGCTTTCATCACGTATCCTGTTTCAGACTTAACGCAAGACGGCGTGAGTTGACGCGTGCCCTTTCGGCTACTTCAGTGTGGCGTAGCTAGCTTGTTACGCCACAACAAACAGAATCTTTACATCATTTAAATTGCCAAACACAAAAGAAAAAGGAACAAAATAGTTTTATACAAGTAGCGCAAGCTGTTCCGTAGACTACGCCAATTGAACAAACTCACTCCTCAAAGAAAAGTGAACTTATATTTACATAACATCAAATATTGTAGTATGTACTGACATTAAACAATTAATAAAGCATCAGAACCTATTATACACGCGAATGTTAGGGAAAGAAATTTGCGCTCAGCGAGACGCGAGCGATCATCAGACCACGTATCAGGTCATGAATCATCAACGCTACTCACTACGCTATAGTGACAATGTTTCATTTATTGCCAAATCTAAGATGTTGTCACTTGCTAAATGCTTTAATCGTAGCTATGTTACTAACTGAAATTTAACTATAACAAATTGTACCAAGAATGTGTTTTTGGTGGATCCTCAGTCTGCCGCTACCTTCAAATGACATACTCTCATAATACGCAAGTTACAATAATTCTTTTGCCACAAATATTATATCTCTCATTATTTTATTTCAACGAATCACGCAGTTAACAATGGGTTTTCAAGTGATTGTCAATTTGCTGGTGCTCAGAAACGACATATATACGTATATGCTTGAACTGAATGCCAATATGGCGCCTCACAGCTCAAATGCTGAAGGGAGATGGCGTGCATGTGACGTAGGTGGCGTTGTGCCATCTGACAGGTCAACGCTCAGACGCACGCTCAGAATATCTGATATGCTAGATATTGCTCTGCACGTTTGGAAAGACTCCCGAACGTGCTGTTCCACGCTATGACGTCAGAAACTCTTCACGCTCAACGCTCAACGTTCGGATGCACGGTGCGTGTGCGGACGGCTTTAGGTTCCTACTTTACTCACACAGCGGCGCGGGGTAGCCGAGCAGTCAGAGGCGTCTTGTCACGATCCACGCGAGTCCCCTCGTCGGAGGTTCGAGTCCTCCCTCGTGCAGGGCTGTGTGTGCGGTCCACAGCGGAAGTTAGATTAAGTAGTGTGCAGGCTTAGGGACCGACGACCTGAGCAGTTTGGTCCCATAAGACCTTACCACAAATTTGCAAGTTTTACTGGCACACCTTGTGCAACATAATTACCCTTAGTTATAGACTCACAATACTTCACGCTACTCATTCGCGACACATACGCTACAGTGTTTAGTCTTTTCCGTGTTTGATTGTATAGAAAAATAAATTACTCACAAGAAACCTGTTTATTATTACTATTATTATTATTCCATTGACAGAACCGTTGAGTATTACTAAGCGATATCATAGAAAAGGGGAGCATCTAATTAAAAAGTCTATTAGTGCATGGTGCAACATAGCCATTGAAAGGACGTGATATTTGTTTACATGAAGCAACGTCACACAAAAAATGAAAGTATATATTATTTTCTGGTGTGCCCTTCTTTCATAACTTACAAGGGGAGGCCGCCAATTGTGAAATTCAGATTCCATTCATACTGCGCATAATAAAAGCTCATGGCCAGAGGTGTAATGTGGCAAAGCATCAAGATGCACTTCTCAGCCGTTGTCGAGAAAACCGACAGTTAAAAGAAACCGTTGTGGTGAAATAATCTCTACAATTAACTGTTTTCTACAGCGTCGTGGCGCAGCGGTAAGCGCTCGGGTTCGTAATACGAAGGTCGCCGGTTCGAATCTCGCGCCATGCGATTTTTTTTATTATTAGTTTTTTGTAATTCAAATATATATATATATATTTATATATACTGCACACATATATATATATGTAATATTAATGAATTGCTTATGCATGTTGGTGAAGGCGGATCACCTCCATTTTTCCGTTTTTTTAACAGGGTGTACCAAAGCTCTCCCGTCCGCACTGATTTTCGACGATGTTGTAAGTTGCGCTAGGGACCGCATCTACTTTCTTTCGAAGTTAGCAGGCAACTACGCTGTTATGCGGCGGCTCGTTTCGGCCCAATCAACATCTGTCCTTCAAGTGTAACGAGCGAGTAACGGAGTTTATATTTCATACCTGCCACAGCGAATTTGTGTTCGTGGGGTCTCTATTCTAATTCGAACGTTTGACTTACGCTATACGTATTCGTTTCGGAATATCGTTTCTACGTCTTCCGTTAACTATACGTGGTTAACATTATGAAGACAATGAATAACATTTTTGAAATACAACTTTGTTTGCGGAAAACATAATGATGTTCGAAGTCGCCAGTTTTTCCACGACAAACGACTTTCAACAACTTATTATATGCATAATTGTTGTAACTGATTGCCGGGAATTATATATATATATATATATATATATATATATATATATATATATATATATATATATATATTTGAATTACAGAAACCAAATACTAAAAAAAAAAGTTGCATGGTGCGAGATTCGATCCGGCGACCTTCAGATTACAAACCCGAGCGCTTACCGCTGCGCCACGACGCTGTAGGAATCTATTAATCGTAGAGAGTATTTCACCACAACGGTTTCTTTTAACTGTCGGTTTTCTCGACAACGGCTGAGAAGTGCATCTTGGTGCTTTGCCACATTACACCTCTGGCCATGAGCTTTTATTATGCGCAGTATGAATGGAATCTGAATTTCACAATTGGCGGCCTCCCCTTGTTAGCTAATCACCCATGTAAGGAAGTCTTTCTTTCACTATTATGAATTGTGTCGTGCCCACATTGAAATAATCAGCGACCCAATGTTTAAGAACTTGTAGAATCTATAACAGACATCGAAATAATAAGGAAGAATTTTGTGATCAAAGACCGTTTTGGGATTCCACAAGTTTCAATTAAAAGAACAGTCTAATGCAGCATGATTATTTATTTTAACCACATCACTGGTTTGAGGTAATACACACATTTTGCGTATGTATTACAGACTTCTATAACTATCGCATTTGACTTTTTTTACATTACAGTGTATGATTGGTACGAGATTGTTTTATCACATTTTAAAGAGAATGAACATGAGAAGTTCCATTAGATCTTCAGCATCCATCAATGAAGAATTATATTCTAATATTTCCTGGTATTCAAGAGCCAGTATTATGTGCTGACATTGAGACGGTAACCTTTTGGCACTTCAGTAGCGGATGTTCTACGTTTTTATCAGAGTTTAGCTAAAACGATGTTATAAATGTATGGTAGACGTTCCTGTAGTTTTCTGTTTGAAAATGTATTTTTCAGCTGTTTTGGGCATGATTTGCTTTAGAACAGGGAATCTCAATTTACAATGGGAGGGGTGATGCACATAAATATCTTTTTTGTAGATGGCACATACATTGTTGGAATTCGTTCTTCTCGCAATTCCCCATACTGTGCAGCCGTATGAAATTATTGCGAGCAACATTGCTTTATGAACTCTCAATTTTGTTGGATCCTGGGATCTTCGATTTGTAATGGACTGTGTCAGTATCTTCTCTCTAAATCTCCAAAATGTAACGATTGAAAGGTAATTGTTTCTATGAAATAACATACGAGTATTGACCTTGTTCCTGTAAAGTAATTATTAGGCATTTTAGGTTCAAGAATACTTCAGGTTCTGCTCTTGTTGCTGTGAAATTTGCTACAACTGTTTTATATATTTCAGTTCCTCCCCACTGGTTCCTTATCTAACTAATTTGCCTCATATTTCCTGTATTTTTGATTTTGCACTTTTTGGTGATGTGTGTGTGTGAAGTCCTAAGGTACCAAATTGCTGAGGTCATCGGTCCCTAGACTTTGACACCACTGAAAGTGACTTATACTAACTTAAGCTAAGAACAACACACACACAACCATGCCCTAGGGAGGACTCGAACCTCCGGCGGGAAGGGCTGCGCAATCCGTGACATGGCGCCCTAAACGCCGCCGCCACTCCGCGCGGTTTTTTTGGTGATGGTTAATATGACAACTATTTCGCACTAGTCGCTGCGACGAATGCCACTGAAAATAGCCATTCGTTCGCGGATGAAGACAGTGGCACGCTGCGAAATTTAGTGTGGCGGCGCCATTGCAAGGGCCATGGCTGCCGCCGGTAGCGGTGTGTTAATGGCCGTTTAGGAGGAACGCGGAAATGCGACAGGAGCTAATGGGACGCTATCGGGCTTGCAATACGTCGATCGTTGGCGACTTAATTGCTGTAATTGTTTGCAAATGACTGCCGAAATGGCTACATTTAGGACAGGAAGCGTTAGAGTAACATTTTAATCGAGACAATGGAGACTCAGACAATGTCATCGATGGGGAAACAGAAACACGTTCTCATACCGAGGAACTGTTAGTGCCACGTGCAGTAGTCCCAGAGAAAGTTGGAGCGATGTTCCTCAACTGTAAAGTGAAGGCCAGAGCTTTGTAGCACAAATCCTAGAAAAAACTAGCAAATTAGATAAAAAGCCAAAATTTCCCTTCCTGTCGCCACTGTTGTTGATCAAAGTAAATGTACAGAACAGAGTAAACAGTTGCTCTAGCGACTGAAAGGACCATACAGAGAAACTGGATCAGTGAAATTGGTCGTGTTATTCACGCACATTTGAAACATTATTATTCTCCATTAAAAAGTACGTTCTTCGGTTATCATAAATAATTCTCAATCACAGCGAATTCTTTGGTGTTTTGCAGCATGTAAGATCCCAACCCTCCGTTTTTACAAAAGCTCCAGAAGTGTCTCGGTTTAGCTAGTGAGTCCGTAGAGGATGGTACAAGATGCATACTGTGCAGATGAGCTGTGGAAATGTGCTGCTTTGTTTTCTTCCTTGTAGGTAGTTTTACCTACGATAGCAGGGAATTTAACCAATTAGATAAAATTTTCGCCTGGTCAGTTGCATCTTGCCCTTTGACGAACTGGTACTTCAGAATACCGGTACATACTCTTACCACACAGTAACCAAAACATGACATATATTCTCTATTCTGAAGTTTTGTAACTATTGTTAACAAAAATAAAAAAAGAAACCTTAAAAACTATAACAAACGAAAACGGAAAAGCGGGGGCCTTTTCATCCACTTTGCTACTTATATAAAAAATCTGGACACAAAGTCAAAAATATTGAAACAAATAGTTTTTGTGTAGATCATATCCTTGAAGCTTGTGCTTGTGAGTTGCTACTGCAATATACTTCTATAGTAATTGTAACAATCTGCAGACCCCCTCAAGGTAACTTTCAGCTATTGATGAAAAATCTTGAAGCATTATTGAGCTACCGGTCAGACAAAAAGAAGCAGTTAGTCGTTTGTGGTGATTTTAATGTAGATTTCTTAAAAGATACGGATAGGAAAAATGATCTAGAATCTTTGTTTGGTTGTTTCAATCTAGTATCTGTTGTAAATTTTCCAACTCGTGTGTAGCAGGATAGTAGGTCACTTATCCATAACATTTTCATAGGCAGTGCTCAGGCAGAAACAGTTAATGTGTACCCAGTTGTTAATGGGCTATCTGATCATGATGCACAGTTAATGGAAATAACACATCTAGCACCTTACAGGAGTCAGGCAGGGAGGCTTATTAATGCGAACAGGATACAGAGCTTTAAGTGCAGCCTAGAAGAGATTGAATGGGATGAAGTATACACAGAAAATGATGCTGATGCCAAATTCAGTTTATTCCACCGCAAATTTGTCTCAATATTTGAGAGTTGCTTTCCTGAAACGTTAACCAAAAAAGCCATTACAAAGTCAAGTAAGCCATGGATTACTAAGGGAATTAAGATATCGTGTAAGAGGAAGAGGGAAATATATGTACAGGCCAGAATAAGTCAGGATCCGACGTTACTTGCTTACTACAAAAGATACTGTAATATTTTAAGGAAATTCATTAAGAAGTTGAGAAGCTTATGTGTTCTGACAGAAATTAATAATGCGGATAATAAGATTAAAACTATATGGAACATTGTCAAACGGGAGATGGGTCAGCCTGACAGTGCACAGCATACCATAGCAACAAAGCTAAATGATGATGTTGTGAATGATAATTCACAAGTTGCAAGCATTTTTAACAATCACTTTCAGAATGTAGCAGCAAAAATGGGTTAAAGGGTTCAGTTGAAGAAGTAAAACAATCTGTTCAAAATGCCATTCCCCAGGTATTTAGGCCTTTAGAAATATCACCAACATCCCCCACTGATACTAAGGGAATTATAAATATACTGAAAATCAAGAGCTCATGTGCTGTTGATGGAGTCTCTAACAGAATTTTGAAGTGTTGTTCTAATTTAATAAGTGGAGTCCTTAGCAATATATGTAATGCTTCTCTGGCACAGGGAATTTTTCCGAACAGATTGAAATACGCAATTGTCAAACCTCTTCATAAGAAAGAGGACAAGAGTGACTTAAATAATTATAGACCAATCTCATTGCTGACTTAATTTTCTACAATATTCGATAAAGGTATATATTCGAGAGTAGTCTCACATTTAAGTGAAAATAATTTACTCAGCATGTCACAGTTCTGATTCCAGACGGGTTACTCGACTGAGAATACTATCTACACATTTACCCGTAAACTAGTACAAGTCCTAAATAACAAATTATCGCCGGTTGGTATTTTTTGTGATCTCTCCAAGGCATTTGACTGTGCGGATCACGTCACACTCTTAGAAAAACACAGGTTTTATGGAATTGAAGGCTATACACACAGTTGGTTTGAATCACACTTAATGAACAGAAAGCAAAAATTTGTGCTGAATAGCACAGACAATGTTGGGAGGGTGGTAAATTCTAGTGAATGGGGAGTTATCACAAAGGGAGTCCCACAGGGTTCAATTTAAGGTCATCTGCTGTTCCTTATTCATGTGAATAACCTCCCACTTAACGTTCAGCAAGCGGAACTAGTACTTTTTGCAGGTGACACGAGTGTTATAATAAATCCCGTTCCAGAAAAAACAGCTGAAGATATTGTTAAGATATTATTAAGTGGTTCTTAGAAAATGGACTCTCCCTTAATTTTGAAAAAACTCACTATATCCAGTTCTGTACGCCGAATGGAGTCATACCGACAATTGATGTAGCATATGAAAAGGGCTCAATTAACAAGGTAGATATCTCCAAATTTTTGGGTGTTCACATTGATGACAACTTGAACTGGAAGAAGCATATTACTGAGCTTCTCAAACAACTAAGTTCAGCTTCTTTCGCTCTTCGCATAATCGTTAGTCTTGGTAATAAACAGATCAACCTCCTAACGTACTTTGCATATTTCCACTCAGTAATGTCTTATGGAATAGTTTTCTGGGGTAACTCACCACGTAAACATAAAGTATTGATTGCACAAAAGAGAGCAGTGAGAATAATTAGCGGTGTTCACCCAAGGGAGTCATGTAGGCACCTTTTCAAGGAGTTAGGTATTCATTGACACCATCATATTCGCTAATGAAATTCGTTACAAATAATCCATCTCAGTTCGCGAAGAACAGTGATGTTTATACATACAACACTAGAGGAAAAAATGACCTTTCCTAACCGTTATTGAAACTGTCAGTTGCTCAAAAAGGAGTACATTATTCAGCAACAAAAATCTTTGATCATTTGCCAAACAACATAAAGTGTCTGGCAGGTAGCAGATCAAGTTTCAAATATACCTTAAAATCATTTCTTTTGGACATCTACTTCTACTCCATGGACTAGTTTCTGTATCAGAAAGGGTAAAAAAACTTTACCTCTAAATGTAGTTGCATGTGTAGAACTAAAAATTTCAGTAATATTAATATTAGCGCTATTCATGTGTGTGTCTACATCTTGTAATCTGACTTGTTCCACATCATGTCGATAAAATAATCGGGAAAATCATCTACGGAACATGACATAACTAAAACTAAAACTAAAACTAAACTTTACATACAATTTTCTATAATTACAAGTTCCATACCTTCAAAGTTGGCGAAGGCGCAATGAGGAGCGGAAATTTGCGCAAATCCGAGAGATGACCCAGATTATGACGTATATCCAGTTCTCATACATACTTAGAGATTGCGAAGTGCTGCCAGATTCGTTAGTGGAATATAGATTAATGTAGTTTCAGCAGATCTGTGGGCCTATTGGTACAACTTTTAAGGAAAAAAAGTACTGAATGGACCTTTTCGCACATACGAAACTGAAAACTGGGCACTCAGCAAAACGAGAAAACGAAAAACTGAGGCAGCGCACAAGAGGTACTTGCATCTCACAGACCATAACTTTTGGGATCTTACCCACAACGCAAGTGTTCGGCATTAGTTAGGTATTTAATTTGTAGGACAGAATAGAAGATTGTAAAGGTTACTAGATAGAAAACATCGAATCGATCCTTCCGGGTTGCTGAAATGCACGCCTCAGGGTCGTAGAGCTATAGGATATCCACGAACTGGATGTGAAGATAGCCTTTGAGATGCAACTGGCTGCTGCCCATCCATGAGAAAGAGGAAGAAATGTTGTCGCTTGAACTAACGTCTCCATCAGAGGTTCTGGGTGCTTAGCGTAGGTCTCTCACAGAGAAAAACTGCTATCGGATGATACCTAGAATGCTAGTGTGCTCACTACGCAAGGCTAAGACAAAATTTATGTTCCTGTTCACAAATTTCTTATGTCATAGATCAAGAGTTCCTGCAGAAACTAATCTGATAGTTAACCAGTAGCTGCCTGTAACGGGGAAGGAGAAGAGTAACGTAAATTTCTCGAGTGAAATGAATGCTAAAAGGACCGAAATAGCGAAAGGCCAAAACATTCGGTTCGTGTGGAAGCTTTACATGTGATGGCAACGTTGTTTGTGAGTAAGCGTCCCCACGGTGTCCTTCAACGCCAGCTGCTAATGTAAACACGTGCCCACGTGCAGGAAAAAGTCACGCAGAGTCTTCGTGCCAATCAGACGCAATATGTGAATTCAACATATTCTAATTTCGGCGTCTTATGACTTCCGTTAGCCACTGGCGTCTCACGCGCGTCTTTTCCTACCAAACAAAATTCTGTCCAAAGGCCATATCTGCGATATGACCACAAAACTAAGAACATGGCTACTCTAAAGTTGTGCATAACTAGGAACACATGAAGATGGAAAGATGAAAGGGGAACAATCGCTGCAAGTTATCGTAAAACTTTGAAACTGAATCTTCAAAGATAGCTGCTAAACTTACCGAATAGTCTCTTCGTCGCAGTATAACGTGCCTCTATCAGTTGTTCAATTTGACGCAAAATGTTACAGGAGAATTATTGTAGAACATTCAACAGAGTTTTCAAAAGGTCAAGAAAAGTGGCTGATAAGTAAATATTCTCATTACTCAATTATATGTGAATCAATGATTAATGACCAACATCAACTTTTTACTTTCCACTCGATGATTCTTTCCAATATTCACCTTTTTACTTGTGTTACTGGCACATAATTCCTAAACTACATGTTATCGAGGTAATAGTTTCAAAAATAATGAAATTCAGAGGATAATATTAATATATTGTACAATATATAGCACAAAAGTTGGTTTGCAAGATTATTAGTGAAAAGAAATACCTTATGTTTACTATTGTTTAATTACTATTAAACTTAATTCTATTAACAATAAAGTGAGATACATACGATTACATAAAATTGTGTTAAATACAATAAAACAAGGTATCTTAGAGTTTACTGTATACGTTTAGTACATACAATCTGTTTTTCTTAATTTTACGGTATTACTTCTACACACGCTTGGAGGATGAGGGTCCAAATAACATTAACTCTAATTCTTCGATGTTCATGTCCTCGGCAGGTGACAAAAGAGAAAAATTTGATAACAAGCTGAGAAAGTTTCTCCTTGACAACTTCTTCTATTCCGTAGAAGAATTTCTGTTACCGTAATGTGTAAAAGGTGGTAAGTAGGAATTACTCAATCACATATGTAACCATTTTTCTTTAAAAAAATAAAAATAAAGGTTAGAAATGTCCAGAATGTAACCGTATGTACATGTGAATGTAAAATGACTCATTCCACATCGTTGCGATCTATCGTGCAAAATAATCCATGGAACAAGTAACCCACTAATTATTTTCCTCGCTCATCTCATTTCTGCTACACCTCATTACTTTCGTCTTTCTTCGATTTAATCTCAGTTCCTATTCTGTACTCATTACAATGTTCATTCCATTCAGCATATCCTGAAATTCTTCTTCACTTTCACTGAGGTTACTCATCACTGATGTCTTTTCATCCTGAATTTTAATCCCTCTGTTGAAACTCTCTTTCATTTCCGTCATTGCTTCTTCGATGTAGAAACTGAACTGAAGGGGCGAAAGACTACCACGTCCCAATCTTACACCCTTTTTAATACGAGCACTTCATTCTTGTTGTTCCGGTCTTATTGTTCCCTCTTGGTTGCTATCTTCGGAATTGTATGGATGATGGTTTTCCCAAAGTGCGATGGTATATCGTCAGTTTCATGCATTCTACATCCTATAGCTTATTCCTATTTTTCTCAGAATTTCGAACAACTTGCACTGTTTGACACTGTCGAACGCTTTCACCAGGTCGAAAAATCCTGTGAAGGAGACTTGATTTTTCTTCACTCTTACTTCCGTTATTGACCGCAATGTCTCTGGTGCCTTTACGTATCCTAAAGGCAAAGTAATCGTCATCTAACAGATCCACAATGATCTTTTCCGTTCTTCTGAGCATTATTTTTGTCAGCGAGTTGGACGCATGAACTGTTAAGGCGGCTGTGCGATAACTCTCTCACTTTTCGCCTCTTGATATCTTCGGAATTGTGTGGCTGATGGTTTTCCGAAAGTGCGAAGGTTCATCGTCAGTTTCGTGCATTCTACACACCAACATAAATAGTCGTTTTGTTGCCATTGCAATAATGATTGTAGAAATTCCGATAGGATGTTATCAATCTCTTCTGCTTTATTGGACGTTAAGTCGTCCAAAGCTATTTTAAATTCTTCTATCAGGTCATCAGACAAGCCCTCCCCCTCATGGAGGCCTTAATGTACTCTTTCCACGTACATGCTTTCTTCTGTACATTTAACACTGGAATTCCCTTTGTTCTCTTAATGTTACCTTCCTTGCTTTTCATTTCACCGGAGCTGTTTTCGCTTTTCTGTATGCTGAGTCAGTGCTGCCGACATTCATTTTTTTTTATTTCTTCACATTTTTCGTGCAGTCATTTTCCCTTAGCTTCCCTGCATTTCCTGTTTATTTCATTTCTAAGTGACTTTTATTTCTGTATTCCTAAATTTTCCTACGCATTTTTGCTCTCCCTTCTTTCGTCGATAATCTGAAGTACACTCCTGGAAATTGAAATAAGAACACCGTGAATTCATTGTCCCAGGAAGGGGAAACTTTATTGACACATTCCTGGGGTCAGATACATCACATGATCACACTGACAGAACCACAGGCACATAGACACACGCAACAGAGCATGCACAATGTCGGCACTAGTACAGTGTATATCCACCTTTCGCAGTAATGCAGGCTGCTATTCTCCCATGGAGACGATCGTAGAGATGCTGGATGTAGTCCTGTGGAACGGCTTGCCATGCCATTTCCACCTGGCGCCTCAGTTGGACCAGCGTTCGTGCTGGACGTGCAGACCGCGTGAGACGACGCTTCATCCAGTCCCAATCATGCTCAATGGGGGACAGATCCGGAGATCTTGCTGGCCAGTGTAGTTGACTTACACCTTCTAGAGCACGTTGGGTGGCACGGGATACATGCGGACGTGCATTGTCCTGTTGGAACAGCAAGTTCCCTTGCCGGTCTAGGAATGGTAGAACGATGGGTTCGATGACGGTTTGGATGTACCGTGCACTATTCAGTGTCCCCTCGACGATCACCAGTGGTGTACGGCCAGTGTAGGAGATCGCTCCCCACACCATGATGCCGGGTGTTGGCCCTGTGTGCCTCGGTCGTATGCAGTCCTGATTGTGGCGCTCACCTGCACGGCGCCAAACACGCATACGACCATCATTGGCACCAAGGCAGAAGCGACTCTCATCGCTGAAGACGACACGTCTCCATTCGTCCCTCCATTCACGCCTGTCGCGACACCACTGGAGGCGGGCTGCACGATGTTGGGGCGTGAGCGGAAGACGGCCTAACGGTGTGCGGGACCGTAGCCCAGCTTCATGGAGACGGTTGCGAATGGTCCTCGCCGATACCCCAGGAACAACAGTGTCCCTAATTTGCTGGGAAGTGGCGGTGCGGTCCCCTACGGCACTGCGTAGGATCCTACGGTCTTGGCGTGCATCCGTGCGTCGCTGCGGTCCGGTCCCAGGTCGACGGGCACGTGCACCTTCCGCCGACCACTGGCGACAACATCGATGTACTGTGGAGACCTCACGCCCCACGTGTTGAGCAATTCGGCGGTACGTCCACCCGGCCTCCCGCATGCCCACTATACGCCCTCGCTCAAAGTCCGTCAACTGCACATACGGTTCACGTCCACGCTGTCGTGGCATGCTACCAGTGTTAAAGACTGCGATGGAGCTCCGTATGCCACGGCAAACTGGCTGACACTGACGGCGGCGGTGCACAAATGCTGCGCAGCTAGCGCCATTCGACGGCCAACACCGCGGTTCCTGGTGTGTCCGCTGTGCCGTGCGTGTGATCATTGCTTGTACAGCCCTCTCGCAGTGTCCGGAGCAAGTATGGTGGGTCTGACACACCGGTGTCAATGTGTTCTTTTTTCCATTTCCAGGAGTGTATTTCTTCTGTTACCCATGATTTCTTCGCAGCTATCTTCCTTGTACCCACATTTTTCTTTCCAACTCCAGTGATGACCCTTTTTAGAAGTGTCCATTCCTCTTCAAGTGAACCGCCTACTGCGCTGTTCATTTCCGCAGTATATATAGCCTCAGAAAACTTCTAGTGTATCTCTTCATTTCTTAGTATGTTCGTATACCATTTCTTTGAGCACTTAGTCTTCCTGATCAGTGTCTTAAACTTCGGCCTACTCTTCATCATCACTAAATTGTGTTGTGAGTCTATATCTGTTCCTAATTTCGTAACATTCATCATATAAAGCAAATCATAGCCACGAGCTTCCTTTCCTTACTTCTGCAGTAACAGTAGATGCTAAGTAAGTGAAGATGTTAACATGCTAAAATTATCTCCTTCTAGTGTTATTATATGTGGACTGTGTTTATTCGTCTCTTTTCATTACTTTTGTCTTAAAATTATTGATACGTATACGGAATTTTCCCATATTTTCTTACTACCTTCAACATTTCCTTCATTTCCTCTTAGTATCGCATGATTCCTTTCACATGCAATAACTTATACTATGGTATTCAAAGCTTCAACCACAAGTCTGCCAACACAGACGTTAAATAGGTTTGGATAAGTGCAAGAACCATCTCTGTTTACCTTGTAGCATTTTTTCTCTCTCAGATACTTGTACTTTGAGTAGAGCGACAGTGGAAATACTTACAGGTAACGCTTCTGATTGTTTAGAAAACAGAGTGTCGTGAATATATTGGAGGAACAACACGAGGAAGGGTGTTGGAATTACACCACTGGCCATTAAAATTGCTACATCAAGAAGAAATGCAGTTGATAAAGGGGTATTCATTGGACAAATCTATTATACTAGAACTGACATGTGATTACATTTTCACGCAATTTGGGTGCATAGATCCTGAGAAATAAGTACCCAGAACAACCACCTCTGGCCGTAATAACGGCCTTGATACGCCTGGGTATTGAGTCAAACAGAGCGCTGGCCGGTGTGACGAAGCGGTTCTAGGCGTTACAGTCTGGAAACGCGCGACAGCTACGCTCGCAGGTTCGAATTCTGCCTCGGCCATAGATGTGTGTGATGTCCTTAGGTTAGTTAGGTTTATGTAGTTCTAAGTTCTAGGGGACCGATGACCTCAGCAGTTACGTCCCATAGTGCTCAGAGCCGTTTGAACCATTTGAACAGTTCTTTAAAGGAAGAGTGAGACTGGAGTATAGTGAACGTGTTGAAGCCGTATGATGTAAGTGCTTCTCTGAGATAAACAGGTTGGCACAGGAGCGGAGTCAGAGCCATCTGACCAATTAAGAAACTAAAGTATAGTGAACGTGTTGAAGCCGTATGATGTAAGTGCTTCTCTGAGATAAACGGTTGGCACAGGAGCGGAGTCAGAGCCATCTGACCAATTAAGAAACTAAAGTATAGTGAACGTGTTGAAGCCGTATGATGTAAGTGCTTCTCTGAGATAAACAGGTTGGCACAGGAGCGGAGTCAGAGCCATCTGACCAATTAAGAAACTAAAGAAAAGACTATCTTTTAAAGCTCATTGGAAAATTTTAAAAAAATGTATGTATCTGAGTCTATACTTGACATGTCGTCAAATGAGGCAGCTGATACACCTTCCAGCTCGTCTCCTACCTAAGAACGAAAGAAAAAACTGTGTTCCCATGTTTCGTGCCCGTTCATTGTCTAGCAGCACTTTGCAGCCGTCCTGTACACATAGTGGTTCAAATGGCTCTGAGCACTATGGGACTCAACTGCTGTGGTCATAAGTCCCCTAGAACTTAGAACTACTTAAACCTAACTAACCTAAGGACATCACACACATCCATGCCCGAGGCAGGATTCGAACGTGCAACCGTAGCAGTCGCACGGTTCCGGACTCCGCGCCTAGAACCGCGAGACCACCGCGGCCGGCTACACATAGTGCATCCACCGGGTGCTTGTTGGATATACGTCCACAGGTCCTCTGCAACCGAGGTCAGACTCAACTGCAACCAGTCTGTATTGATATGATTGGCGATTGGTGGTCATTCATCAGGAAGCATACGACAACGCATTGCCATCGTCATCAGGGAAAAAGTGGGTATTCCACTCTACTGTGGACATCTCTACAGTTCAATTACTGACTGTATTTGGCTGAGGTGAAAAATTTATGAGAATCTGTGAAATTTCATTACCATTAGAAGCAGGTCGTTTACGTTTTAGCAAGTCTTCCTGCGGCTTTGATTCTTGTTTGCACAACAGAAAAGAGAGGTCTTTTATTTTTAGAAATGATCTTGATATCTACAGCTCGTACATCTACGCGTCGGTGCAACATTGTGAAATATATTACTTGCTGCTACTAACACTATGTCCAACGCGAGAGACATATTGAGGCTCAGAAGTTAAAGATGTCTCGATGGGAGAGAAATAGAGGTCATGACCGTCTTTCTGAATTAATATGTATATATTTTTTTATCACCGATTCCTAAGAACGCGGAAACTTACAACCTCCTCTGATCACCAATACAAAAGTGCAGGAACTGCCATCAAAATTCCTAAAAATATAATCAAGGAACTGCAGACTAACGCTAACTGGTTAAACGGCCAACAACCTTTGCAGACAAACATTTGCAAGACAGCAGAAACCAACCTCCATGTCTCGTATGGGTATTGTGGCAGAGCACGTTACTTTTTACCGCCCTGCCAGTGTCCAGCAATGTTCATTTATCTAGCTAAAAGCTGTAGTAGAAAATACTAGACCACTACTGTCTATTGCAGGTCGCAACATACATAGAATTGTCCGGTAAACGGGATGTGGCTAGCTACTGAAATAAAAGTTTTAACTTGGCAATGTAAATTTTCAGGTGTATTTTTACGACAAAGATCACAGTTAATACTGCCAAGTCCGTACTAAGTGGAAACACAAGGTAAAGTTCACACGCACACCACAATCACACACGTAGCCAGTTTATGGTATTTACACCCGTTACCGAAGTTAACAGAGTTCACCGGATCGTTTAGTTATGAAAATGCTCGCTCAAATGTTGTGCACTCTGGTCTACATGTATTACCTTTTCCAGTCTTAGATCGCACAACACGCCACGCGGTTTTAACTAACAGTCAAAAGCAATAATTTTGATATTCCGTCCGAAATTCCACACGATTTCCACTATACCGTTCACTTAAATACACTTTGTACTACTTCGCGAACTCGTAATTAGCATTTTTCCGCGATTTTACAGTACTTTCGTCGGAGCTGCTTTCAATGAGATGTTACTAGTTCGAACCCTCAGCCCCGACCCCCCTAGATCACACCAAAGGCTTTGTTCCCAGCATAGATTGGCGCGAGCCTGCATTTTTCTGATTGGCTGATATCACAAACAGCAAATTAGGTTGTAGTATTATCCCCCGCGAACCCGCGCTTTACTTCAATGACCAATCATAGTAAAACATTTCTATGGCAATTGCTAAATAAATAAATTTAGAAAAGTATCAAATATAAAATTACTCCTTCTGAAATTACCGATTGATTTGTGTTCTACTCACGATTTATTAGTACCATAAACTGACTGCACGTTTAATTATAGTAAATCCCCTGTATAGTTTAACTCGTACTTCGTGAATAAACAAAACAATTTTCATTTACTTCTGTTCTTCTTCACTCATACAACACTCACACTGCCAATTACTATACATATAAAACAATTATAATTATGCAAATACATTAAATATTAATCAAACATAACTTTACAACATTGTTTGACTACGACTGCTAGCACTGTCTGTCAAGTGCTGACCTCTGCAGCCTACTAGTACAACTACGTGCAGCTCTGTAACTCAGGTCCATGTCAGCTGGTGACATCTCTCGATGACTCGTGCCTATAACGATATCGTCCTAACAAGTGATAGGAGCGATGCGAAGGCGCTACGCCTCAGTATCATCTTTGACTATAACAGTGTCAGCGGAAGAAATCCCTGAGTCGTCACTCTTCAGTCTGGTTTGATCCGGCCCGCCGCGAATTCCTCTCCTGTGTCAACCTCTATTCGCCTCAGTGCACGGGCGCTGATGACTGCGTAGTTCAGAGCCCCATAAACCAAACATCATCATCATCATCATCGTCGTCGTCGTCACAGTGCAGCACTTGCAAACCTACATCTTCAATTATTTGCTGGCTGTATTTCAGTCTCTGTCTTCCACTACAGTTTTCACCATCTATAGCTCCCTCTAGTACAATGGAAGTTATTCCCTGGTGTCTTAACGGTGTCATACCACCCTGTCCCTTCTTCTTGTCAGTGTTTTCTGTATATTCGTTTCCGGGTTCGATTCCCGGCTGGGTCGGAGATTTACTCCGCCCAGGGACTGGGTGTTGTGTTGTCCTAATCATCATTTCATCCCCATCGACGCGCAGGTCGCCGAAGTGGCGTCAAATCGAAAGACCTGCACCAGGCGACAGGTCAACCGGACGGGAGACCTTAGCCACACGACATTTCATTTTTCTCGATCTTCTCATTCCTTACTTTGTTAGTTTACCTAATTTTCAAAATTCTTCTGTAGCGCCGCATCTCAAATGCATCCATTCCCTTCTGTTCCGGTTTTCCCACAATCCATGTTTCGCCGGCCGACGTGGCCGTGCGGTTAAAGGCGCTGCAGTCTGGAACCGCAAGACCGCTACGGTCGCAGGTTCGAATCCTGCCTCGGGCATGGATGTTTGTGATGTCCTTAGGTTAGTTAGGTTTAACTAGTTCTACGTTCTAGGGGACTACTGACCTCAGCAGTTGAGTCCCATAGTGCTCAGAGCCATTTGAACCATTTGAATCCATGTTTCACTACCATGCAATGTTGTGTTCTAAACGTACATTCTCTGAAATGTCTTCCTCAAATTAAGGCCTGTGTTTGATACTAGTAGATTTCTCTTGGCTGGGAATTCCCTTTTTTCCAGTGCTTGTCTGCTTTTTATACCCTCCTTGCTCCGTCGGTCATGGTTTATTTCACTGCCTAGGTAGCGGAATTGCTTAACTTCACCTGTTTCGTGATCACCAATCTTGATATTTCCCTCTGTTCTCATTTCTACTACTTCTCATTACTTTCGTCTTTCTTCGAATTAATTTCAGTCCATATTCTGTACTCATTAGACTGTTCATCTAATCATCTAATTCAGAAAATCTTGTAATTCTTCTTCACTTTCATCGAGGATAACAATGTAATTAGCGAGTCCTATCATCGATATCCCTTCTCCTTGAATCTTAATCCCAATCTTGAATCTTTCTTTTATTTCCGTCCTTACTTCTTCGATAGATTGAACAGTAGGTGAAAGACTACATCCCTCTGTTACAGAACCGAGCACTTCGTCCTTGGTCTTCCACTCTTACTGTACCTTCTTGGCTCTTGTAGATATTGTATATTACCCGTCTATCCCTACAT
Source organism: Schistocerca nitens (assembly GCF_023898315.1). NCBI lineage: Eukaryota > Metazoa > Arthropoda > Insecta > Orthoptera > Acrididae > Schistocerca > Schistocerca nitens. The sequence goes on from NC_064615.1 coordinate 109,511,165, forward strand.
TTCACCCCTATTTTTCTCAGAATTTCGAACTTCTTGCACCATCTGACACTGTCGAATGCTTTTTCCAGGTCGACAGATTCTATGAACGTGTCTTGATTTTTCTTTAATTTTGGTTCCACTATCAACTGCAATGTCAGAACCGTCTCTCCGGTGCCTTTACCTTTCCTAAACCAAACTGATTTTTATCTAGTACATCCTCAATTTTCCTTCCCATTGGTGTGTGTCTACCAAACCTGTTACGTAACGCAGTTTTGTACCAGAGTGTTGCTGGAGCTTTACGGACGACCATTGTTTTCGCCTGCAGCCGTTCGCGCATCGCAGTTGAATGTTGGCATTTGCTTTGCCAGCTGTCAGGAATCTTCTTTCGCCGACTCTGCTGTGGTCACCGAAATGTCTTTGGTCCCCGGCTAGAGCCCAGACATTGCTTAAATTTTCAACGAAAATCACCAGCATTGTCGGCTAAAGACTTCCGGCATAACAAGTCACCCTAGTTTTGCTAACGGCCTTGTCGAAGACGACAAAGGAGCAAACAGAGGTTCAGGGCACCGTTTAGCTTTTGGGGTGGGAAACTGCCCCTTAAAAGGTGGAAGGATCAACGATGATCGACGGCATGGGGATGCATTAAACAATAGTTCAGGTATACTCGCAGACGGCACTGAATTGGTAATTCAGTATGTAAACTGACATGAAAAACTAATTGGGGAGGGGGGGATCGGTATGCTGTAGTATGCAAGCGAACAGAAAAGAGAGTTACGGAAGAACATGGGTTACATAGTAGGGATGGAAGAGGAGAAAAACTCATTGAGTTCTACAATAAATTCCAGTTACGCTGTCCAGAAATCACAAAAGGAGGATGTAAACATTCTGCGTGGTGTCTGTTTGTTCTAAGTCGTGTCTCCCTACCACTTTCGCGCAACGACGCTCTGAGCGTGTTTTTTAGGGAATTGACTAGTTTGAACCTGGGACCTGTTGCTGGTAAGGAGACGCCAGACCACACATGACATGTAGAATTCAGAAGAGTTCAGTGAGACTAGCGATGATATAACCAAATACTTAATGATTTCAGCGTCAGCTCCACTGCACTCCCTGTAAAAGAATCTTAATACTAACTAAATTTAGTGGAAGGGGTTCAAGGCTTTCCTATTTTTAGTTAGCTGGTAAAATAACGTCGGAAAAGCAGTTAAGTTTACCATTGGAAATTGTATTCTACTCACAAAACATTGCTTATAAATTGCACTATTGATAAAAGGAAATGTTTTAATACAGGATGGTGAAAACCAACTGCGTTCAACAAAAAGGTGAACGAATATTCTCTGAATGGGTTTCCTAGTTCTACAATGGATCGAAGGATGACCTATGCCATATCACATCTACAATCTAGATTTAAATTAAGTTTCACAAGATGTAGGGAAGCAGCCTACTCACGCCGTAGTAAATTCACATCAGTCTTTCCATTGTGTGCCAGCCAGTCCGCTGTAACTAGCTCTGACGTCATAAATGTTGCGCAATACTTTTAAAATCAAGTAAATAACCTGAAACGGTTCTAGCATGTCAGGAGTAATACTAAATTAATATGTGTTTTATATCAGTTCGATAACTTTAACCATTTTCGAAATTTGGATGTTTTTCTGTAAAAATCATTGGCGCAACAGAAAAGAGCTAGAGACTTAAAAATTTACATTTAGATTCCTTTTCCATAATAATTTAATAGAAACAGCACTTTGTATCTCACAAATTAAAATTTTTGTTGAAATTCATAATTTTCTGGTTTCATCTTAAAAATTAAGGAAGCAAGATAGATTAAGTAGGCTGATAAATAAGGCTAGGATGTTTATATTTAAGTAGAATGGAGATCCGCTATAATCATAAAGATATGAGAAGTTTCAATTGAATAAATAAAACTATAGCGATAGCGTATCTCCAAAGGGCAAGTTCAGAGTTCGTCTACTGCGTGTAGTGTAATTAAATTAATTCTCTCGCCCAAAATATTTAACTTAGCCACGTCAAACTTTTATTATGATTACTTACCTGTGTGCTGAATGTACATTTAAATTGAGAGCTTCATCTGCCATCAGCAAAGGAAGCGATGATTTATTCAATAACTTGAAGTGGTGCATTACTAGCCCAGCGGCTAGTCGGGAGAGCCAATTTGATCTGGTGTTCCCTTAGCCGTCCGCACCGCGGCTTTATATATAAGAACGCTGCGCGAGGAAGTAAGGCCCCAGTCCTCTCCAGACGCTGAATAGCACACCATCTGTGTCGGGAGTCGCGTCGCATCGGTATCATTGCTATAAACAGCCTCGGATGCCGTATTAAGTTACTCGGGATATGCGTAACCATGAAATCATTTTCGAGTGAATTGTTAATTCTGGGATGACTTAAATGATCTATCTTCAGTTAGCGTACGTTGTATTTTCATGTGCCGCCGCGGGACAGACATTCTACCATTATTTAGCGTGGCGTTTGATGAACATTATCATCAAATTGTGGCGAGCATTCACTTAAACATTTAATTTGGACAGTTATAGTTGCATCAGCGCATTAGACTCTGAACTGCTCTGTTAGTCAGATTGTGTGGATTCTTTTTTTTTAATCTGTGACTTTCAGAATATAGAGAACGTTTTTTTTTTCACGATCGTTTTTGATTATAAATCCCAGACAATCTCCTAATTCCTCAGAGCTATAAGCTGTAGCTATAAGTGTATTTCTCAGATGAAGTGGGCACTAGGATTTCTAATTACAGGCTTCACGTTTTGCTAATCACTTTCTGGTTGCCAATATTGTAGTTAGAGAGCCAGTGTTCAGAACGGCAAAAGACAGCATAAATAATAGGAACATTTATATAACAACAATTAATTCCATCCGCCGCCTCACATATGGTTAAAACGGCAGGGAATGCATCTTTTCTACATCACAAAACATGTTTAATAATAATTAATTTCCACCCGCCGCCCCACATATGGTGCATCGACCGGGAAGAAACTGAGTAAAAGTGAAAGTGATTTTTAAATATTCGGATTCATGAGTGAAATGCGACACGCAACTGAGTAATAGAACAGGGAAAGTGTTACGTGTGCATGTGGACGACGCAATTGGATTAACAACGCATCTGGATTGACGGAGCTGGCACTGAGTCTAGCGGCGCTGCCGGCATCACGAGAAGCCAGTTTCGCCTCACCGCAGTCGTCCGCCGGAGCAGCCGGAGCCGCACCTGCAGTTGCGAGCCACGCAAAAACTCAACAGCCGTCGAAGTGCCATCTGCAATTCATTGCGCTGCACCGCATCAGTAATCCTGGTACGCCGCGCCGGCAACGCCATACGTCGTGCAGAAGGAACGAAGTTAAGTGAAAAGCTGTTAAAAATTTTACTAACGTGCACTAAAAGACTGTCGGAAATAGAACTGCCAAAGAAACCGAGGTTAAACTTAAATCAGAACCTATGTCTGTTGAGGGAACTGTAAATCCAGACTACAGTTCAAGTGTAAATATGCATGAAAGTAGTAATGTTAAAGTGAAATATGAAGTATTGTCTCCTGACAGTAGTGTGAAAAGGGGCAATGATTCAATAATAGAGACCCCTGTAGTAAAACAAAAATTAGAAATTGTTGATTTATTGGATGATAGTTTATCTGATGAGTTAAAAACGAAACAGTCATCAGAGATGGTAGAGTTTAAGAAGGAGAAGTTAGATATGACTAATCAATCAGAAGTTTCATTTAGTTTTGATGATTCTGGTGTTGGAGCTAGTTTTTCGTCACCTGAGTGTGATAAAAAGCCAGCTAGTGAGCAACCCAAAGATACTGAGGCTATGGATTTAAATGTTATATTACAAGCAATAGCTGCCAGTAATGCAAAACTGACAGCTGAATTAAAGTCTGAAATTGTGGCGAGCCAAACCAATTTTAATAAACGGTTTGAGGAAATGGACAATACCTTCAAGTCTGGTTGCAATAAGTTGAAAGAGGATCTGGACAGTTTGAATTATAAAATTGATTACAACCATGAGGATATTAAGAAAAAGGTTGCTCAACAATTTTCTGAAATGTATAGAACAGTAAAATCCGAAGTTGCTGAGGTTCGCAGAGACTTCCAAATTGAAGATGCGAAGCTGGAGCACAAGTTAACAGAAAAGATCGAGGCGGAATCTGAACTGTGCTCAGATAGATTTAAAGATGTTAACATAAAAGTAAACATATGTCAAGCAGAAGTAGATGCAATCAAAACTGATACTACTCATATTGTGCAAAGAGTAGATAATGTTGAAATGAAAGTAGAAAATATTAGTACTAACATTGATAACATTGAGAGTAAAGTAGCTTCAGTAACTTCTCGTAATGGTAGTATGCAACAAGTTGTAGCTGCAAACGCCGCTGTTATCGGATGTCGGCAGTTCTTGCGGTTCGATCCAGATAAAAATATCCACCTGCTAGATTTCTGGAACGATTTTGAAGATGTGATTCCACCAACCTGGTCTGAACGAAAGAAAATCTCATTTATTAGAAGCCATTTAGCAGGTGACGCCATGCGTTGGTCAGCTGATGTTATGTTGAAGTGTAAAACATTAGCGGAATTTAAAACAACTTTCATTAGTGGGTATTGGTCTAGTAATAAGCAAAATTAAGTGTTGAGAGAATTTTGGAGTGGAAAACGCTTCAGTGCAGGCAAGGAATCCATTAAAGAGTTTGCTAGGTCATGGATCTCCTGTTTGTCACATTTGGCCAAAAAGCTAAAACCTGAAATGATAATACTAGGTCTTGAAGCCAAACTGCCATGGTATTGGCAAGCTAGAATTATATCTGCCCCTAGAGACAATCTGGATAGTTTCATTGAATATTTGGAACGTGTAGAGCGTGTTGCTGCCGATGAGGAGCAAGCACGCAATAACAGAAATGCTAATAGCACTAGTAGTAATTTTAAAAACGAGCGGGATGACAATGTAAACATCAGAACAGTAGGTGTTCGCCATCCTAAGAGAGGTAGGAATTGGAGAAATAATTATCAGAACCAACAATGGCATGCAAATGACAGTAATTTTGTTCCAAACATAATTATGCAGGTAAACAACAGTACGGAAAGCAATGCTGTGCCAGTTAACTATAATGGAAATAAAGGAAACAATAGTAGGCAGAGGCAGGAAAACTAGTTCCCGTCTATGAGGATACTGGCGCTCACCAGGCGGTAACTTTTCCTAAGCCAGTAGTTATGGTAATTGGTAAGACAGATCAGAATACTCAGACTGATCATGTGGATGAAGGGTCGGTAGCATCTAAGGATATAAGAAATATTACATCACTCACAGTATTTGATAGATACCGTGTTAGAGACGCTTTCTAAGTGGGAAGAGAAAGAGAAGGCGCAGCAGTGTAACGATAGGGAGGAGCTACAAAATACTGAATTGTCAGGTGAAGAAGCAGAAAAAAATTCATGCTTATATTTACGATGAGGATGATGTGCTCTTATCTAAAGTGCCTGTGCAGGAAGTTGATACTTTACTAATAGATTTAGGGCAGGAGGTAACTGAGAATGTAGTGGGTAGCCTGTTGGGGGTCGATGAACCCAGTAGCTGTGACCAGTTGTCACTGGAGAAGGAACCCGACGAAAATAGTAAAAGTGGTTTAACTGTAACTAGTGTTATGCCCGGTCTGGAGGCGCAGAATCGCTCAGACTACAGTAATTTGGGTCATGTTCAGCAAACTAAATGTAATGAAGACATGCGGTGTGTCGATTTGAAATTAATATATCGACTGGAAAAGGCAGCTGAAAATGTAATTCAGGAAACCCCTACACACTTTGACCTAAATGTAATGAAGACAGATGTCGATCACTTTAGTTGGAGACAAATTCAAAAGGAACTATTAGATGAGTTTGAGGAACCACCTGTACAACCTAGAATAAGCCACCGTATTATAATAACGAACATGTTGGGTATCAATGTACGTTGTCCCTTAGACAGTGGAAGTGAGGTGAGTGCGATATCTCAGTCCTTTGATGCATTACCTGGTAAAGACAAGCTTACAGTAATGAGGGTATCAGGACTAAGAATAATTGGTGCTACTGGCAAGGTGTCAAAAACGGTAAAGCAAGAAGCTTGGCTGCCCCTTAACATTAATGGTAATTTAATTGATCATCCATGTTTAATTGTAAACAATCTCAGTATTGAGGTTTTAATTGGCATAGATTTCTTGTCAAAATATCAGTGTTGTTGACTTTGAAAGAAGCCAGTTAAAAATGGGTTTGCCGATAACCGGAGTAATTACAGTACCTTTTAGTGATAAACATGTAGCAACTAATGATGAAACTTGGGAGCTGCCTATACGAGTTCTGAAAAATAGGAGATATTGGGACGAAAATGTTAATCTTAGCAAAAGTAAGCTAAACACATTAGAAAGAAAGAAGCGTCATGACGCAAAAGCTGTACCCACGAGTTTTGAAATTGGTCAGTTAATCCTTGTCAAAACCAAGGAAAAATCGAAGAAAATAAATGCAGAAACAAAGAAATTCATGTTCGTATACGAAGGACCTTTCAGGATCATAGGAAAATCACATGCCAATGCATATAGGCTAGAGTACCCTAAGAGTAAAAAAGCTTCAGGAACGTGATCTACCTAAAGAAGTTCATAGGTAGTGAATGAATGCTGTAGGGAGGAGGTTGTTCTATAACCTCTAATCAGTGTGGCAGCTGTGTAGTCCCAGCTGTGTGAGATCTTCTTTCTTTTTCAGGTCTCACTCATTCTTCATCTTTACTATCCACCAAAATTTCGGCGCTTACTCTCAAATACAAATATTTGCCGTCGTGGATATCAAGCCATGAGTTCTGTAACCATTCTATCCACCGATTAGTGAAGAAAATACCTAATGTGACAAAAATAACAGTGACATAAACAACAGAGAAGTATGATGTAATTAAGATAAAATGTATTTGAGTAACAAGTATGTATAGAACCCTGGTAATATTGTAAGTACAAAGTGTTGTGTTATTGGAAATGGTAAACCAACAATATTTAAAAAAGATATATAAATCTGTGTACAAGCAGGATCTGAAGTGGCTGTAGAGCTAACTAATTAATAGTAAAAGAGGTTGCTTAGTGTTGAAAATGCAAATTAGTTGTAAGAATGAACTCACCTTTTGTAGCAAGGAATGGCAGTGTAATAGAATTGAAGAGTGTTTGTGGTTGAGACGTGAAGGACACGTCCCTGAAGTATTTATAAGGTTGGAGCTGGCCATTATTTTGGTGTAGCGTGTGACAGGACACACCTACACGTATTGAGGTTATGAATTGGAGGCGTGAATGCGACCATAGGTACCCTTATGTTAGATGAGACAGAGCAGCTCATGGTGTCCTATAGGTTTAAGGAATTTAGCATTACGCTCGTCCATAATTACTTAATGCATTTTAGTGGTAGGTCGAGGGAGACTACCTGTGGTTTCAGTGTCCGATCGAGTGGAAATGGATTGCCACGTGAGCAAACTGATCAGCTGCAATACACTATAGATATGAAATAAATGTGCTATACTATGCTTTAAATGTTAATAGAGTGAGTGTTAAATAAGTACATACACTAGCAACATAATTAAGTAACATAATGATAGACGTGAAACATTATTTATAGCGCAGCATAAATACACTTCGATGAAGTAAGTACATAATTGCAGATGTGGAACTGACACAACAGCAGAGGACCAATAAGTGGAGTTAGTAATCAACTAAACGTAGTGTGTTTTGAACTATTCAACTACTAATCAAATATACTCATGCTATCTCTAAGAATAAGGTAATCAAAGATGAATCAGCTAAGTGAATAAAATACAAATGTATCAGGAATGTACTGAGCATTGGTTCAGTGTTCTGGCCCTGAAATAATAAATTGAAATTAAATAGGATTCATGATTGTATGCCTTGAGCATAAATTTTCTCTAGTACGTGACTAATGGCGTTTTGAGCCATTTGTTTACCGATTTTATGACAGTTATGTAACCTCGAGAGTAATATTGAAAAAGTTCTGTTAACTTTGTTCCAGTAACATATTGAAAGATAAAATGTATATATCCCCATTTCATTGTGACCCACCCTTAGATATTAAGTGGACAGAGTCTGAGGCGCTCTTTTTGTTTGTTCTACAGGACAAACCAGATAATGGCAGCCTGGTAGCTGCGTGAAAGCGTGGAGTGACTTGGACACAACTCACAGTGACCCCTCCCCTTTCCCCATGTAATTTAGAGTGAACGTGAAGGACGCACACCATATCAACTTCCCCTCCTCTACCCTTGTGAATGGAAGTGGAGAACGCCAGCCAAAGTGTGTAAAAATGATTTGTGAAATTTTCTTTCAGGTTTAGAAAAGACTGCTAAGATATAATAATCTGTTTAAGTATCTTGAATAACTGTGTTATTTTCTTTGTATTTGTGTATGTAAAATGTATTTAATGGATTTAAGATTTTCATAATTTTACATTTTTTATGTGTTTGTTTGTCTAAGACAATATGTATGCCAAAGTGTTTCACTGATTTTGCTTAAATTTCGAGGGATAATGTTCCTTAAGAGGCAGTGAACATGTCAACAACTTAAATAATTGAAGAAGGTAATCAGTTTTCTTTTAATATTTCTATATGTTTACATTTCAATTTTAATTTTCATAGGGAGTTAAGCTGTACTCTTGCTTCCCTTTTTGTAATTAAATTTTTTTTCGGTCATTAACATTCCAAAAAAAAATTAAGTAGAGGGTGATGTAGGGCAGCAGCCTACTCACGCCGTAGTAAATTCACATCAGTCTTTCCATTGTGTGCCAGCCAGTCCGCTGTAACTAGCTCTGACGTCATAAATGTTGCGCAATACTTTTAAAATCAAGTAAATAACCTGAAACGGTTCTAGCATGTCAGGAGTTCGATAACTTTAACCATTTTCGAAATTTGGACGTCTATCTGTAAACCTCATTGGCGCAATAGAAAAGAGCTAGAGCATTAAAAATTTATATTTAGATTCCTTTTCCATAATAATTTAATAGAAACAGTACTTTGGATCTCACAAATTAAAATTTTTGTTGAAATTCATAATTTTCTGGTTTCATCTTAAAAATTAAGGAAGCAAGATAGATTAAGTAGGCTGATAAATAAGGCTAGGATGTTTATATTTAAGTAGAATGGAGATCCGCTATAATCATAAAGATATGAGAAGTTTCAATTGAATAACTATAAAACTATAGCGATAGCATATCTCCAAAGGGCAAGTTCAAGGTTCGTCTACTGCGTGTAGTGTAATTAAATTAATTCTCTCGCCCAAAATATTTAACTTAGCCACGTCAAACTTTTATTATGATTACTTACCTGTGTGCTGAATGCACTTTTAAATTGAGAGCTTCATCTGCCATTAGCAAAGGAAGCGATGATTTATTCAATAACTTGAAGTGGTGCATTACTAGCTCAGCGGCTAGTCGGGAGAGCCGATTTGATCAGGTGTTCCCTTAGCCGTCCGCACCGCGGCTTTATATATAAGAACGCTGCGTGAGGAAGTAAGGCCCCAGTTCTCTCCAGAGGCTGAATAGCACACCATCTGTGTCGGGAGTCGCGTCGCGTCGGTATCATTGCTATAAACAGCCTCGGATGCCATATTAATTTACTCGGGGTATGCGTAACCATGAAATCATTTTCGAGTGAAGTGTTAATTCTGGGATGACTTAAATGATCTATCTTCAGTTAGCGTATGTTGTATTTTCATGTGCCGCCGCGGAACAGACATTCTACCATTATTTAGCGTGGCGTTTGATGAACATTATCATCAAATTATGGCGAGCATTCACTTAAACATTTAATTTGGACAGTTATCGTTGCATCAGCGCATTAGACTCTGAACTGCTCTGTTAGTCAGATTGTGTGGATTCTTTTTTTTTTTATCTGTGACTTTCAGAATATAGAGAACGTTTTTTTTTCACGATCGTTTTTGATTATAAATCCCAGACAATCTCCTAATTCCTCAGAGCTATAAGCTGTAGCTATAAGTGTATTTCTCAGATGAAGTGGGCACTAGGATTTCTAATTACAGGCTTCACGTTTTGCTAATCACTTTCTGGTTGCCAATATTGTAGTTAGAGAGCCAGTGTTCAGAACGGCAAAAGACAGCATAAATAATAGGAACATTTATATAACAACAATTAATTCCATCCGCCACCTCACATATGGTTAAAACGGCAGGGAATGCATCTTTTCTACATCACAAAACATTTTTAATAATAATTAATTTCCATCCGCCGCCCGACAAAGAGAGAAAAGTATCAAAATGGTCTACAGTGACCCTCAATTATCTTTAATTACTTATCTAACTTGTCGTAAATTACAGTGGCTGATGTGGCTTCTCAATAACTATATAACAGAAAAATCATCGTGTTTCATATTTTTACTTCAAGTGGCAAATGTGAACACCATGAGCTTTAATTTACGATCGACACTAGTATTACGCAAAAAGGGGATGTAACAGATGAGACTTCTGCAGTTCTGAGTGAAGCCTTATGCGCTCAAAAATGCGGCATCGCGTGCATTCATTACCTTGTTGGTGTTCGTCAGGGGGTGGTGGACAGCACAGCTCCGCTCACCTCGCCGTCTCCGAAGCAACTCTTTTCTAACTGCTCCTTACTACAATTAACCAAAGTTGGTTTAAAAAAACTATATGGCTGTGTTTTCATCTGACCAATCAGGGTCTCAATGTTAACCTTAAGCTCCGCCTACAAAAATTCTGTCTATCCAATGAGAAACGTTATACTTTTCGTGGTGGGGCAATGTTTTTCGAAGTTTGCAATGTAACAGAGACGCGAAAAAGTCTCACGCTAAAATTTGCAGCTGTTGTGGTCCTTTAGTGTTATCGTAACATCTATACTGTTCTGTTGGAGGACTATATCTTTTAACATGGGCTGGGTGGTGGTCCTAATCCTAACGTAACAGAGACGCGAAAAAGTCTCACGCTAAAACTTGTGGGTGGTGTAGCCCTTTTTGTGTTATCATAAGATGTATACTGTTCTTCTGGAGGGCTCTAGCTTTTAACATTGTCTGGGGGGTGGTCTTGACGTAACGGAGACGCTTAAAAGTCTCACGCTAAAACTTGCGGGTGGTGTGGTCCTAGCAGTTAGCTGGCAACGTGGGTGTCCGTCCCTTATCGTAGGGCCTTCCAGCTTAACACGGCTCTGCTCTCAGCTTCTGTTCTCGTTTCTCCCCTCGGAACTGCATCTGTCCCACGGTGGGAAGGTATGACATGCATTCAGGCATTCTTGTGTTAGTCTGTGGTATTCCATTTGCTCACTCGTTACTCATATTACTTTGGTTAATTTAATGTCACGATTTATTCGGAGCTATGTGACACACTACTGGATTTGCTTATCATGTCAGGGTTTTCATGGAAGGTGTTGGATTTGCCTGACACCTTACATATCACCACCCTCTGAACTTAATTTTTGCACTGAATTTAGGCAATGATTGAATCGTTGTCTAAGTTAGTCAAAAATTATTGCTTTATCTAAATATTGTTGCCTACTGTTCAGCCACAATATTCTGGTTCTATGCTAGTTTGTATTACTAATTTATATTTTTATATTCTTCCACATTATTCTCAAAAGTGACAAGAGAAGAATATTTTTATGTTATTATTAATTATTATTTTTTTATTTAAGTGTGAAGTTTGTTTTTTAAGAAGTTTGTTATCGAAAGTGAGGAGTCTTTCACATCGATTTTCTTAGAAATATATTTTTTATAAGTGTAGTAATTAAGTAAAATCTATTCCTATCACATTTTCTAAATATCATGTACAAGTAAAATGTTTTTGTTTCTAGACACTCATTTCAACATTGTTACACTAACAAATAAGAGTTATTTCGAAGAATTGCTTTGACAAAGAAATATACATACACAAGTATTGAGTTATTATCCTAACAAATGGTGCAAATGTTAAAAAAAAAGGGAAAACATCCAACAAGATAATTTTTTATTCTTTGTTTTTATAAGAAGAAAATAAGTAAAATATAGTTATTCTTTTATTTTTATGAGGAGAAAATAAGTATCATATAGTTTTAGTGTTTATTATGCCTTACTTTTGTTCTTTATATACTGTCCATTTCAGAACTAATGACTTATTTTTATCGATAGTCTATTTTTTAATTAAGTCCATAGTCAATGACTGTTATTTTGTAGTTTATTAGCTGTCTGGTGTGCTTAACTTATTTAGTTTTTCACATGTATCTTTTGCACAATTCCTACATCACATAATTTGATTTCACACATTCACAGAGTCCCATGAATGTTTAAGCATGAGGTTGGCGAATGTTTTTGCATGAAGCTGGTGGACTTGAGCGAGATGGATGTGGGTAAGCATTTGATGTACAGCTTCGTTCGTCATTCCTTGTTGGCTTTGCAAGTGTGTGTTGCTGTTGTGGAGGTCCCATAATGGAATGGAGCTGTGAGTGCAGAATCTCGTGGTTTATTGGCTTTGTATGCGTGAAAGTCATCGTTATGTGTCGCTGAAAGCGGTCGTTCTCCGTTGCAATACTTCGCAGACGACTAGTTTACAATAGGATAGGGATTTGGGAAGGTATGTCGTCTATTCTTCACCCATCTTCTTTCTTGGTCTCAATCTTGCGAATCTTCAACTTCTGTTCTTCCTGCTTTTTCTCTGCTTCTTACTTGATTCTTGGTTCTTCTCTGGGCAGGATATGGAAATATTTACTGATAACTAGTCGCTTTGAAGTTCTCCTCGTAGTAACAGTTTGATAAATGGTTTGGACATGTCATTTCTACTTTGTGGACGTTTTCTTCAGTTTCGTGTATCAGCGTGCTGTTTAATAGCGGTAGTGTGACTCTTACACATATTTTTTTGCCAGTGGTGGCTTGCCCAAGCGGTCTTCTCGTCGGGCCGTTTTTTGCTTGCTCCGCTCAGTGGGAGTGCTCGGAGATCCTTCCCGTGTTCGGCGTCCTGTCGCATCTCTGCAGGGTTCCATGTTCTGTCCCAGCAGATATACAGCCCACTTCAGCAACAAGGGCCTTCTGTTGGTCTCACTGTCCTTTCCCTTCTCTCAACGCTTCTGCCTTGTAGGAATCGTATCTTGCTAATTACGTCCTTTTCTTTCTTGATACTTCTCACGTTGCAACTTGCAACTTTTGGGTCATTGCATCTGGTCTTTAATGGAGTTTTTACAATGGTTCTTACAAAAAGTTTTACTTATATTCATCTAACATATGTCTAGTACCTACATTGTTTTACGCCTTTTTAAAAAGCTTTACAAATTTTGGCGCCCTTTTCATGTTACAATTCTAAGATATTTTGAGTCTTAACTTATACAAGAAACCTCAAATTCGTTTTTTATTTTTGTGTAGTGTCGTGGTGTATAGCATTTTAGTATTTCATGCTGTTAGACTATCTACGCTTTATCCCTTCACCTTAATCTATGGTACTATTGGTGTTATTTTTGTTTTTGTTTTTATTGAAATTACTTTCTTTTTCCCACCTTCCTCTCTCTTCAATCTTCTTTCTCCTGACAATCTTATCTGCAACGTAATCTTGAAATATTATGTTGATTATTTACCAGTAATAAAATTAATCTTCAAACTTTTTGATATGGCTCACTTGGTGAAGTCCTAAGGTTTTGCCTGTTTTTGGGTTCATTAGTTCCACAGCATTATCATGAGCAATTCGGCTAATTATGACAGGTCCTTTGTATGCAGCATAAAACTTATGTATTTTGTGTTTCTGTTTGCTGGAGAGATGGTGTGTTTTTACAAATACTTCTGGCCTACTGAGAATGTTCTTTTAATTGCTGTTCTATCTCCTCTTTCTTTTCTTTTAATGGCTGCCTTTCTGATGTTGGAGAGTGCTGTTGCTATGACTTGTTTGTGCTGTCTACAAGGTACAATAGTAAATCTAACATTATCTCTCGTTATGTTTGGGGGTTCAATATTTTTAAGTACAGTAACTGGAGGTAGTAGTGTAGTGCTATGTGGCATTTCATTATTACGTCTTGAAAATCTTTAAGGTATATATCCCAAGTGTTGTGTCTTTTGCCTGCATATAATCGGCATAAAGTGCCTATGTCCTTCATAGATCGGTCTGCTGGATTAAGCTAGGTTTGTACTTAGATATGTAGATGGGTTTTATTTTGTGTTGTTTTAACGTGTTCTGCCATTGCACTGATTTGTATTGTGGGCCATTATCCGAAATTATTCGTTCCACTCGACCTACTTGTCTGAGAAAATCTTGTCTATATGCTTTACTTATAGTAAGACCAGTTGCCCGTTTTAATGGTGTCAAGGTAACATATTTAGAAGTAAGTTCCAAAATGACAAATATGAAAATATATCCATTTTTTGTGCATGGGAGGGGCCCCAACAAATCTGTTGCAGCTATTTCTTTTAATCTTTTAGGGATTATTGGAAACATAGGTGGTTTGGTTTGGAAAGTGACATGTTTAGCCCTCATACATTTTTTGCGTTTGACTAATACTGTTCTAATTCGTCTTTCCATATTAGGAAAATGGCTCGTTTGTTTTCTTTTTAAAAAGCATTTCTTTGGTCCAAAGTGGCCATTACTGAAATGTGTATACCATATGTACTTATTAATTAGTTCATCTGGGATATAAATTAACCATTCATTCTTTGCAATATTTCGTCTAAAAAATAAAACATTGTTTTTTACGAGATAGTGCTGTCGAATGTCTGGAAAATCCTTACTTCTCCACTTGTGTTTGATTCCTAGTATTTCGGGATCCTTGTCCTGTTCTTTGCTTATGTTGTTCAATGCTGTCGTAATGTAGTTTTCGAAAGGTACTTGTTTCATATAGTACATTGCAAACTGGTCTTCTGCTGCTTCCAAACCTATGTTATTGGATGCACCCTGTGGACATCGTGATAAAGCATCTGCTAATACATTCGCTGGTCCTGGTATGTGTGTAATAGTGAAGTCAAATTCTTGTAGTATTAACATCCATCTGTCTAATCTCCCATGAGTTAGTTTGGCGGATAACAGAAATTCTAATGCTTTGTGGTCAGTGTATACTTTTGTTTTTCTTCCGAATAGGAAGTATCGAAAACGTTGGAAGCCCCATACAATGGCCAATGCTTCCAGCTCCGTGACTGAATAGTTTTTTCGCTTTTTGTGAGTACCTGACTGACAAATGCAATTGTTCTATATTATCTTAGCCCTGCCTGTTCGTATTCTTGGAATAAAACAACTCCTAAACCTGTTTTCGCGCTATCAGTGGCCATACAAAAATTTTGTGTTATATCTGGATGTGCTAAAATCGGTGCTGTTAGTGCGTTTTTCACTTTTAAAAATTCTTCATTCGCTTGTTGATCCCATACCCATGGCGTGTTTTTTCCGGTCAATGCACATAGGCGCGGTGTTGCGAGAGAGTCGATCCAAATAATTTTTTTATAGAATCCGGTGAGACCTAGAAATCCTCTGAGAGTTTTCTTATTATGTGGAGTACAGAATTCTTTGATTGCCGCTAGTTTTTCTGGGTCGGGCATTACCCCTTTCTTGGAAATTATGTGTCCTAGAAATTTGACCTCTCGCCTTCCAAATTTGGATTTTGTTATATTTACTGTGACCCCATGCTCTTTCATGATCTGTAAAAACTGATTTAATGTGTCGTTGTGATGTTCCCAAGAGGGTTCTGCTATAATCACATCATCAACATAACAAGTAATTTTTTGTAAAATTTCAGGACTGAGTATAGTATTAAATCCCCTATAAACGCTGCTGATGATATGTTTAAACCAAATGGCAATCGTTTAAACAGGTAAAATCTACCGAATACGATAAATGCTGTCAATTTTCTACATTCTGGGGCCAATTCTATTTGCCAGAAACTACTCTGTAAATCAATTGATGAAAATATCTTAGCACCGTGGAAGTTTTGTATCAATTCCTCTAATTTTTCTGGGCGATCAGTCTCAGTGATTATGATTGTGTTGATCTGTCTGGAATCAAGCACTAACCTCATGCTCCCATCTCGTTTTTGTACAATATGGAGCGGGCTGTTATATGTGGAGGTAGCTGGTTCAATAATATCGTCATCTAACATTTTAGATATCTCCTGGAATACTTTATTCCTGTAGCTTAATGGGATTGTATAGGGTGGCACTCTAAATGGTTTGTGCTGTTTTACTTCAAACTTGTACTGAAAGTGTTTAATACTGCCAGTCTTAGGTAAAAATACCTCTGCTTTATCTCGTAAAATACCCTCTAATTCTCTTTTACTGTGTTCCTAAATACCTTGAACTTCTTGCAATTTTTCGTCGATTTCTTTATGGACTTCTAACATGAGTTTAGACGATTCCCCCTTTTGAGCATACCATTTTAATTCTTCATCCTCTTTATCTCGCATCATTCTTAATTGTTTGTTTATAACTGGTATTTCTTCTAATTTTAGCTTTTGCTCAAGATTCCCCCTTTTGAGCATACCATTCTAATTCTTCATCCTCTTTATCTCGCATCATTCTTAATTGTTTGTTTATAACTGGTATTTCTTCTAATTTTAGCTTTTGCTCAAAGAGAAGTGTGACATTCCCGAATGTTACGCTACCTTTCCCCATATCTATTATCGCTCGTCTCTCATTTAATAAATCTGCACCTATAATCAAATCTACAGTTAGTTTAGGTATAATCACGAAGTTGACTACGATCTTTTGACCTTGGCACGAAAGAGTTAACCTTGTTTGTCTCGTAACTTCCGCAGCATTGTTTCTTACTTTAATCTTACGTGTTTTCAGAACTGGCAATTCCTCAATGGCATTACACTGCATGAATAAATTTTCTGAGATCGCAGTCAGTTCACTTCCGCTATCAATTACAATATTGACTGGGATATGCTTTACCATGGCCTTCACAATTGGTTTAATTTGAAAGGGTTGGTTCTGTTCTTCTTCTTCTTGCATCAGCGAATCCTCCACGAATCATACATGAGTCTTTTTAGGAATTTCCTTTGTGAATTCGAACCTTCTGTAGGATAAGCTTCGACCGCTACTTCTCTCTCTTTTATTTCCTCTTCTCTATTTCTTCCTTCATTTACGCTTTCTTCGACATCCTCTGCTTTTTCCTCATCCTCGTCTATCTTCTCCTTCTTCGTCGCTACTTCCACATAATCGCATATAAATGCTCTAATTATCGCTTCATAACTTCCTTCATTATATACGTTGGGTTGTGTGCCCGCTCGAAACTTATTTTCAACTTCTGTCGACTGCGCATTATCCTCATTGTATTCGCTTTCCCTGGTTTCCATCTCAAATAGCTCTGCAATACTCATTTCTTCGTCCTTTCCTCCTACATTCGTTGTGCATGCCTCTGGTAATTCATCTTCCTCGTCAGTATTCTCCCAATTAATTTCGTCCCAACACGATATTGTTATTTTCTTGTCTTCGTTTTCATCTGGTCCCTGCGGATTTGTTTCTTCATTCTTCTGTTCTCGTGATAAGATTTTTACTTCTCTATTCAAGGTGCTGCAATTGTCCTGGGTCGGTGCGTCATTCTCTTTGGCATGGGCGCATAGCTGTCAATTCGAACGTTTATCGTGGTTTGGTGGTCTTACCTCCACCTCTTCTATCTGTATTCTCTTGTCTTGTTCAGCTTGTTGATAGTGGTTTCTTTGTTGATAATTTGTCTGTCTATTGGTTCTCCAGTACCCGTTCCGGTTGTCGTTATTCCCTCTGTAAAAGTTGTTGGCGTTCCTGGGTGAATTATAGTTATTGCTATATTCTCTTCTAAATCCATAACCGGTTCTTTGTTGAAATCTATTGTCGTTTCTTGGTGCGAAGTTATCACATGGTTCGTAATTATTGTTTCTTCGTACTGTGTCTTGTGGATTCCACTGCTTTTTGCTTTCGTTTTCTCGTGCGCTTCGTCTTTTTCTTGCGTCATCTTCCGAAAATACGAACTCTAATTCCCTTAGAATACCTTTAAATGCTTCGACGTCATTGCCTCCGCGACCTACTAATGATTGCTGGTATTTTAATGGTAGCTTCATCGCGCATAATTTAATCAACTCTCCGTCACTGTATGGTACATCTAAGCATTGATTTTTCTTTGCCATTAATTCGAAACATTTCACGGGACTCTTCACTCCTGAATTTTCAAAATATGTGTTCTGTAATAATTCGTAATTCACTCTATTCTGTGCTTTGCTGGACCAATATCGTGAGAGAAACTTCTCTCTGAAATCTTCGTACGATCGGCATGTCGCTGCAACATTCTGCATGGTTTCTGCGACTGTTCCTGACATGTGTGCACGTATAAAGTCTAATTTGTGTGCTAGCGTCCAGTGTTCTGGTAATCCTACTCGGAATTTATCAATAAAAGTTCGTGGATGTAATGAGTTTCCTTCTCGAAAGTGTTGAAATTTTCTGACTGTGAGGAAATGATCGTTGTCGTACTTCGTCATAGTTCCATATGAAATTCGCGATTCTTCGCCACTTTTGTTTCTGATCATTTCTCCCGTCGTTCTTTCCGGTTGTGGTAGATCCATTGGATATTGTCCACTGTAACTTTCGCCTACCCTTGCGTAGTATCGTCGGAGTGGTACGCAATAATTTTCTTCCACCTGTTGTGAACGTATAGCTGAATGCATTGCACTGTACTCTTCGCGACCTGGCTTTCCATTGTCAGGTATTGGTTCGGTATCTTGTCTGGCTAACCTTGCTGCTGCATTGCACGATCCAAACTGTCTTGAAACATACATTTGTGGTTCCGCATGTGTTTGTGATGACGTTTGTTCATCAAGAATTTCGAAACGTGTTTGTTGCTGTGCAGGCTGTCTGATTTCACGTATGTTACTTTCCGCCTGTGATTGGAATCGCAAATGTGTAATATCTTCGTTAATTGCTTGTTTTTCCGGTGCTGTTACAGATACGGATGTGGTTGCAGACTCTGTGCTTGTTCGATCCTGTTCACTCTTCAATGGTTTGCAACAACTCTGTTCGCAATTTCTGAAATTGTCGCTTCGTTTGCGCTTCTATTTTGACTATGCGGTTATCATATCTTTTCAGCGCTGCTTTCGTGATACGTTTGTGTAACACACTGTTTTCAACAATTTCACGCGCTATACCTGCTGCTTGTCTAGTAATTTCGTTTCTCTAGTTTCTTGACTTCTCCCTGGGTGTTGTTACGTAATGTTTTGATCTCGTCCTGAGTGTCATTACGCAATGTTTGTACGTCCGCTTGTACCTTGTCAATGTCTGTTCTCAATTGATTGTGACCTGTTATTAAGTTTCCTATCACTTCTCGAGATTCTTTTGCCTCGTCTTCAATATGACTTAGGTGTAACTGAACTTTTTTGTTTTGTTATTTAATCTCACGCATTTGTCTCTTGGTTTCTGCAATTTGTTTCGTCGTTTCTGCATTTTGTTTCGTCATTTCTGCATTCTGAATTTTAATTTGTTTCGCAATTTCTTTATTTTGTCTTGACATGGTTTCCGTCATTAATTGTAATAATTCTGCCAGATTGGTGGGTCCTATTGCGTTTTCTTCCGACGTCCTACGCTCTGTGTTTTCGCCCCAGTGTTGGTTCGCAACCGATTGCATTGAACTGTGCTGTGACACGTTTCTGCTCGCGTTCCTTGTACTCTGTGGTGAGGGAGCTCTGATTACTTGTACTATGGGTTCTACGTATTCAAGACGCAAGTTAGAATCCTCATCGACTGTCTCTATACTTTCCTGCTCCTCTCTCGTATGCTGACCGAGGTTTTCTGTGCCTTGGCGTACATTATCCTCGTTATGGTGCGTTATATATCCTATTTCTCGCGATACTGCATCGTCTATTGTACTGTCCTCTATTCTCTGTCCATTTTCATACTGGGTCTCTACCTCAATTCGGTCAAGGTCTCGATCTGCCATTGCTAATCTTTCCGAATCCCTTATTTTCTGTTTTAAAGGCAATTCACGCGCCCTGCTTCGCGTCAGCATGCGCTCATACGATCTCACGCGTTTCATAAACTTTTTGCACACACGACTTGACAAACCATTCACTTACTTGTTGGGTCAGAACCAACTTGTCAACGATGTATCCGCCACCTGTGCGCTTGCATTGGAAAGAAAACTTAATTCTAACAATATTAAAATTCATAACTTAATTATGCTATTGTTCCTGCTAGAATTTTCACGTTCTATTGAATACTTTCTTACTATCTATCGCTGCAGCTAATGTTTTCGACTATTTATAACGTTCAAAAAAATTTTTTTTATTACGAAAATTTTTCAACAGGATATTTTTCTGACCTAGTTAGGCATGTGGTCGACCTTCAATCATGGTATTTTACCATCCTGGCAGAGTCGCCATTTTCTAAACATTCTGCGTGGTGTCTGTTTGTTCTATATCATGTCTCCCTACCACTTTCGCGCAATGACGCTCTGAGCGTGTTTTTTAGGGAATTGACTAGTTTGAACCTGGGACCTGTTGCTGGTAAGGAGACGCCAGACCACACATGACATGTAGAATTCAGAAGAGTTCAGTGAGACTAGCGATGATATAACCAAATACTTAATGATTTCAGCGTCAGCTCCACTGCACTCCCTGTAAAAGAATCTTAATA
Organism: Schistocerca nitens; assembly: GCF_023898315.1. Lineage (NCBI taxonomy): Eukaryota > Metazoa > Arthropoda > Insecta > Orthoptera > Acrididae > Schistocerca > Schistocerca nitens. The sequence continues at coordinate 109,531,715 of NC_064615.1, forward strand.
CTAACTAAATTTAGTGGAAGGGGTTCAAGGCTTTCCTACTTTTAGTTAGCTGGTAAAATAACGTCGAAAAAGCAGTTAAGTTTACCATTGGAAATTTTATTCTACTCACAAAACATTGTTTATAAATTGCACTATTGATAAAAGGAAATGTTTTAATACAGGATGGTAAAAACCAACTGCGTTCAACAAAAATGTGAACGAATATTCCCTGAATGGGTTTCCAAGTTCTACAATGGATCGAAGGATGACCTATGCCATATCACATCTACAATCTAGGTTTAAATTAAGTTTCACAAGAGAGAAAACTATCAAAATGGTCTACAGTGACCCTAAATTATCTTTAATTACTTATCTAACTTGTCGCAAATTACAGTGGCTGATGTGGCTTCTCAATAATTATATAACAGAAAAATCATTGCCTTAAGATTTTTACTTCAAGTGGCAAATGTGAACACCATGAGCTTTAATTGACGATCGACACTAGTATTACGCAAAAAGGGGATGTAACAGATGAGACTTCTGCAGTTCTGAGTGGAGCCTTATGCGCTCAAAAATGTGGCATCGCGTGCGTTCATTGCCTTGTCAGTGTTCGTCAGGGGGCGGCGGGCAGCACAGCTCCGCTCACCTCGCCGTCTCCGAAGCAACTCTATTCTAACTTCTCCTTACTACAATTTACCGAAGTTGGTTTAAAAAAACTATCTGGCTGTGTTTTCATCTGACCAATCAGGGTCTCAATGTTAACCATAAGCTCCGCCTCAAAAATTCTGTCAATCCAATGGGAAACATTATATTTTTCGTGGTGGGGCAATGTTTTTTAAAGTTTGCAACGTAACAGAGACGCGAAAAAGTCTCACGCTAAAACTTGTGGGTGGTGTAGCCCTTTTTGTGTTTTCGTAAGATCTATACTGTTCTTCTGGAGGGCTCTAGCTTTTAACATTGGCTGGGGGGTGGTCTTGCCGTAACGGAGACGCGAAAAAGTCTCACGCTAAAACTTGTGGGTGGTGTGGTACTAGCGGTTAGCTGGCGACGTGGGTGTCCGTCCCTTATCGTAGGGCCTTCCAGCTTAACACGGTTCTGCTCTCAGCTTCTGTTCTCGTTTCTCCCCTCGGAACTGCGTCTGTCCCACGGTGGGAAGGTATAACATGCATTTAGGCATTCTTGTGTTAGTCTGTGCTATTCCATTTGCTCACTCGTTACTCGTATTACTTTGGTTAATTTAATGTCATTATTTATTCGGAGCTATGTGACATACTACTGGATTTGCTTATCATGTCAGGGTTGTCATGGATGGTGTTGGATTTGCCTGACACCTTACAAGGAGGCTACTCGGAAATGATCTACTGACATCTTAAGTTAAGTTTCCAGGTGGATTAGGGAGGGGGGGGGGGCAAATTCCTAAGTCAAATACTGGATTGTAAGGCGTATCCTGGGGCACATGTAGATTTGTATCTTACTTACTTTACATGTGACAGGGCCCTTATCGATCAACTCCTGCTCTACTAGCCTATTTCATTTTCTTCTGCCGATTACACGGTTTGTCCGTTTGGTGTTGATGTTCATCCTAGCTGTACCCTTCCGAATATTTCCTCTCCACCTAATTCTAGGTCTTCTCCTTTCTTTCGTTCCATCTATTGTTTTGCAGCTAGTCAGTTCTCCGTCAGTTCTGCTATACGGTCTGCCCAGTTCAACCTTCTCTTCTTTAGCACTTTCACAAAGTTATTGTGTTTGCACAGTTTTCTTAATTTTTCATATTTTTTTTATCCTACACTCGAAAATATTTTCGTCATATACAGATCCAAAAATTTTCCTTAGTGTTTTTCTTTCGAATATTAACAAGTTTTCTTCATCTTTCTTCCCACATGTTAATTGTTTGTGCTACTTCTGTGAATAAGCTTGTTGGAGAGGTCGACTTCTCTTCAACTGAACTCCCTACGGTGTTAAGCATTCAAAGTGGTTCAAATGGCTCTGAGCACTATGGGACTTAACTTCTGAGGTCATCAGTCCCCTAGAACGTAGAACTACTTAAACCTAACTAACCTAAGGACATCACACACATCCATGCCCGAGGCAGGATTCGAACTTGCGACCGCAGCGGTCGCGCGGTTCCAGACTGTATGTTAAGCATTATTTTCTCTTGTGGACGATTCTATTAAATGTTAGTCCTTACTTCATCATTATAAAATTATTATCTAAATCTAAATTTGAATCATTAAGATAGGTTTCGATCACAATTTTATGTTAATGAAGAGTAGAGTGACGTTTATGTGAATCGCGTAAAAGAAACAAAGCACACGAAGCAGTTCAGTTGAAGAGCAATCGACATTTCTGACAAGGGCGATCATAGAAGCAGACCAGAGACATAGAGGTACAGGGAAGGCAACTGCGACGAAGCCTTGGGAAACAGAAGAAATATTTCAATTGATCGACGAACGAAAGAAGAACGAAAATGCTCAGCAGAAGACAGTTATACAGCAGTATAAGTCTCTTAGAAATGAAAGAAATAGGAATTACGCTGAGGGCACGGCATAATGGTTGCAGGAAAAATGTGAAGTAACAGAAGAAGATACGGTCGTCGGAAAAACAGATCAAAGGTATGGAACTGCCAAAACAACCTTCGGTGAAATTAAAAGCAAAGCCATCAGTATTAAGAGCGCAAGAGGAGTTCCACTGTTAACGCAGCTGACAGTGCTGATAGGTAAAAGAAGTACATTGAAGATCTCACGACAGATAAGAGCTGCCTGATGTTGACAGAAGGAGAAACGAGAGTCGCATTGGAAGTCAGTTAGTCATATATTAAAGTCAGTACTTAACAGAGATTTGAAAGATTTGACATCAAATAAAGTAGAAAGAATGGATAAAATTCTATCGGAATTTCTAAAATCATGGGCGTACTGGCAACCAAATGACTATTCAAATTGGTGTGCAGAACCTGTGAGACTGGAGACATACCACCAGACGTTCGGAAGAATCACGATGACAAGGACAGAAAAGAGCCAGATCTATTGTACAATCAGCTTAAAAATCGATGCTGCTAACAAGAATAGAAAACATTGAGGATTTGCTAGTTGACTCTCAAATTGGATTTAGAAAAGTAAAGGCATCACAGACATAGTTCTGTCTTTGTGATGGCTAATGGAAGCAAGACAAGAAAAATTAAGAGTTAAAACAAGCGTTCGACAATTTAAAAAAGGTATGGGGAAAGAGCGAAAAATAAGACTAGGAGACCAAGAACGAAGACACGAGTTAGAAAGGGTGTGAATGAGGGATGTACTCTCTTGCCTTATTTGTCAGTCTATACATCGAGGAAGGAACGAAGCACATAAAAGATAGGTTCTGTAGTGGATGAAGGGATATGAATGATAAGACTCACTGATGATATTGCTATTCTCAGTGAAAGAGAAGTATAATTACAGCACCTACTGAATGGAAAGAATAGCCTAATAAGAACAGAATATGGGTTCAGGATTAACCGTAGGAAGAGAGAAGTGGTGAACAGTATCAGAAATGAGATGAGCGATAAACTTGACTTCGAAACTGGAAACCACTAAGTAGGTGGAGTGAAGGAATTCTGCTACTTTGGGAGCTAAATAACATACCACGAATGGAACAAGGAGGACATAGAAAATCGAGAAGCATAGGCAACGACGACTACCCTGGCTAAAAAAGAGTGGTAGCATCAAGGATCAGCATTAATTTGAAGAAGAAATTTCTGAGAGTGTACGTCTGAAGCAGCGAAACGTGGACGTAAAACATGGACTGCACAGCAACCACAACAGAAGAGGATCGAATGGTTTCAGATGGGATGCTGCAGGAGGATTATGTAGAATGATAAGTGAAGGTATGAAGTGACTGAAGATGTCCGAGCTGGCTTGTCAAGGCGGGCTGGACAACGTGTCTGCAAGGTATATTACACAGCGTCGTAAAAATATCCTAACGGACAGGGACCGCTTTGCCAACAACAATCGGTTACAAATACTGCAACAATCTGAGTAGTTGGTGAATGTAGGTCTATCTCAGCCAGTTTCCGAGCGATATTGCCAAGGGAAGTGCATGCTATGGACGCCAGGAGTCGGGTACCTCGCAGAAGGTCAAAGTGGCACATAAGGCTGAACCCCCTGTATCAGCGCAAGAACAAAGAAATTTGTCAGTAGGTGGCGGGAAACGTGTAGGGTGGCCTGCAGAGTTGCAATTTTTTTGTCTTTCCAAACGATACATGGTACAGACTGCACCGACGGCCCAATGAGGCGTTTAACCGTAATTGTGTGGATAGTGCAGTTCAGGCAGAAGAATCTTCTTTAATACTTCGGGGAATGATTTTCGTGGCATGACGTTGGTTAACTCATTCAGGTTGTCGTGAGCATGAAACAGCATGTTTATTTCAACATTCTCGGTGGCAAAGTGTTGTCCTTTCTTCTCCGTCCTCAGTATATACGAGGAGCGTTCAATAAGTAATACAACAGTTTTGTTCTCTCTGCCAATTTCGGTTGAAAACTGCGGAATTTGTTGTGGAACATCGTAGATTATTCGCGCTTTAGCTCACGCGTTTTCATGAAGTTCCGACAGATGGCGGCGGTATACGTAGCCTTCAAAATGGCGTCTGCAACGGCTGTGCGTTCCAAGCAGGGAGCTACCATTCAGATTGTTTTGACGGAAAACCAGAATATCTCAGATATTCATAGGTGCTTACTGAATGTCTATGGAGACCTGGCAGTGAACAAAAACACGGTCAGTCGTGGGGCGGGTCGTCTTTCATCATCGCAACAAGGTCGCGCAGACCCGTCCGATCTCCTGCGAGCCGGCCGGCCGCACATTTTCTTGATTCCAGCAGTGTCGGAACGTGCGGGCACTCTCATTTGAGGTGATGGATCACACTCAAACACCCAGCTGCTCAGGTGGACGTCTCTGTTGACAATGCTGAGACGCTCGCCTACTATAGTTCAATTCTTTTATCTTGGCGGCTCGCGCATGCCCGCCCAGACGCGGGAGATTGCTGCGTTGCCAGTTGCACATGACGCACGCGCCATAGTATAGCATAGCAGCACCATAGTATAGCATAGTTCGCAAGCTTAAGTTTAGGGAGGAGCGCGCAGTTCATGAAGTAAAGCCACCAAGGCCGCATTAAGCCTTTCGCTGCTACAGAGACGTGCTCCCCGCATTCCGCGCTGTGCGCGATTTTGTCACTGCACTGCTCGCCTGTGCAGACACACTTTTGTTGCAGTCGCGAAAGATGGAATATTTCTCAATATTACATACGACACCTATGTGGTACTTAAATTAAATGAGATATTGTTACACAGTAAATTTTACATGAACTTTAGGTACCTTGTCCACATTTCATTCTCAACATTGTGGCAACTAAAATCGACCATACGGAAAGTATACTCTATGGACATTTACCTCTGCAAACTCTTCAAAATTTCGTGCAGTGGTTTACTATATTTAATGCTGCACAATAACTGGGTTGAATATCGAAACAAAATTAAGTCATTTATGGGGGGAAGGTATCAGTCAAGAAGATGTGTAAAAATCTAATTTTTGGGCCAAATAGTTTTTGTGAAATCGAATGATAAGTGTGTCAAAGCAGTGAGAACACCATGTGTCTGCACAGGCGAGCAGTGCAGTGATGACAAAATCGCGCACAGCGCGGAATGCGGGGAGCACGTGTCTGCAGCAGCGAAAGGGTTAATGAAGAGACAAAGCACTAGAAATTTCAAAAAATTGCATTCAAACGAATAAAATTCGTGAAGTAAGACACTTCGATATTGTTTTTAAATAAAGAATAATAAACACCGCACAAGGTTTGAACTCTACACCTTTCGCTTACCATCCCAACGCCTTAACCGTTACGCTACCGCAACTCGTCCTACAATGTAACACCATGAGGTATCTAACACGTCACGAAAAATACTGACAAACACTGTTGGTATGATTATGAATTACTCACACTTCGTCGAAGTACAATAGGAAATAAACAATTACCGCTGTTCTTTATAGCGAAAAAGCGGATCGTGAGCTTGATACAAACACCTTTCCTTGCTATCGCCTGAATTAGAAGACATATTGCTTGTTTGGTTTAATTAATTAATAGAATATGAAGCAACTGGTATAAAGCACGCTTTTTCCAAACTTTCTATGAAAGAAAATCGGCTCTCAACACATTATTGTTCTATTACTTTATTTATGACTGAACGTTTCTAAAACTGAAGGCATTCGTCCGAGCTCTGCTCTGCAGTCGAGATCTGGCAACGTCGTTCTCTGTTCATTGGCTGACTGTGTTTTGTGACGTCAGATGCGCAGAACAAAACTAAACTCAGCCGCCAACATATATGACGCGCACTTTAGTTGGGGTACTCAGCGGCTACTCCATAACAAAGCAAGGCCTCACACAAGTCTGTGCACGCGAGATAAGCTCACAAAACTTCATTGGACTGTTCGTTGTGGTGGTAGTAAGTTTCTATGGGACCAAACCGCTGAGGTCATCGGTCCCTAGACTGACACATTATCTAATCTAACTTACGCTAAGGACAACACACACACACACACACACACCCATACCCGAGGAAGGATTCGAGCCTCCGACGGGGGGAACCACGCGAACCGTGTCAAGACACCCTAGACCACGCGGCTACCCCGCGCGGCCGGACTGTTCTTCCTCATCCACACTAAAGCCCAGATTTCGCACCTTCCGACTTCAATCTGTTTGGAACAATGAAGGATGCACTCGGCGGGAAGCAGTACGTGGAAAATGCGGAAGTTATTGATGCAACAAGACGTTGGCTCCGACGTCGAGCAGTAGAGTGATAGCATGAGGGCATAGAGGTCCTCCCAATAAGGTGACGTACGGCCTTCACGTTGAACGGAAGTTATGTTGGAACACAGGGTTTTGTAGCCAAAAGACTGAGGAACAATACGATGTATTAGAGCCCTAAATAAAACCAATCTGCTTTGAGAAAAAAATGTGTGCATTATTTATTGAATGCCCGTCGTATATTCTGTGAAAATTCATGTCTTCCAAGATGTCTACAGCTGTTTCCACAGAGCAACACGCATACGTTCCCGGTTTAACGAACATTCAGGCACTCTTCGGTCCTCCACTCAGTCTTAATCCCACAGGAAATGTCTGGGGCTGTGTAACATGCCCTTTTTATTTATTATTTTGTATCCGCTCGTTCGCGGATCTGAATAGCAGCCCAAATTTAGATAATTTAATAATGTGACCGTGTACCTAATGGGCTGGCAATCGGATTGGACTGCTCAGGGGATGTTACATTCCGTATTGTCCTTCGCAAATACTGTAATAAGTACTGTTTGGTGGTAAGAAGGACACAACACAGTTTCACAAACAAGATCTATATTCTTAGCAAAAGCACAAAATAAGGAGACAGCCACTGCCTTCGTCAATACACTGTAAATGACGGCTAATCTCAGCACAGGTTTCTCTAGTTATTCTTAATCGTCACACGCAACATCCAATCACTGTAATCCAAGTAATGCCGGCGCGGTAGACGCGGAAGTTCAATAGCGGCACTTAATATCACTGAAATCACTCTGCAATTAAACTTTCTCACTTTCTCGTATAATGCTAACACAAAGGGGTTAAACCACGGCGATGGCCACTCCCTTTGCCGGTAATTTACATTAATTCAACTGCTGGCTTCTGCACAGCTCTGCCCGCCTCGCGGGAACCTACCACACCCTGACTTCAGCACATCTCAATACTAACTCTCCGCCCAGTTCTTCCCGCCTTGCGGGAATCTACCCAAGCAGCACTCGGCACTCCGGTGAACCCCCTCTAGCTCTCTCGATCCTGCACACACTACTCGATAGTTGCCCTGTCGACCTGTGTGAGCGCAAACTTAGTAGTAAGGGCCTGCGGACCCCTTACATCCCCGCCCTCAAAAACTTCTTTTGAACCGCAGGTGAAAAAGAATCGGCAAGGGATTTAAAAACATGGTTACATTTGAACAGAACATACAATACAAATAATTAATGAATTTTCAATTTACAAAAATAGTCCTGGACTCCGGTAGTGGGCTGCCTCCACAACAATTTCTACAAAAGGTTACTACATCACATAAATGGCATTGTCCAATATTACAATTTTTCCTCTCAACCAGCAATAGTCCTCTCTGGTCCAATATCTAATGAAACCACACAACATATACATTCAAAAATTATTATCTAAACACAGGACATATGAATTCTACACTACCATTTTATATTCATTCTGAGACAATCTTCGACATGAAATATGCAACTCTAATTGTAATACATCACAAAGCACAAATGTAAATAAACCCTTTCCTCTTTCAATTGTCCATTTTACAGCTAATTGTCCTAACCACGTCCTACACACTACTTCAAGGAGCTTAGACGCTCTCAGTTCATACATTGCTCTAATCGAGTTCCTCTTCCTCATCTGGGTTATTTCGGTTCTCGTGTGAGTAGTACCTTTTTATGTTTTCCACATGCTCTTTACCATGCACTCTCTTTGTCCGTGCATATTCCAACTCCACAGTGTTAGGATGACCAATTTTTATAATTCTGTATGGTCCTTTATAAACGTGGTTAAACTTACGTATTTCAGAGTTTATTTTCTTTGATCTAGCATGAACCTTTACTAATACCAGATCTCCCACTCGGTAAGTTATTGGTTTCACTAGTTTGTCGTGTCTTTCCTGTCTTTTCCTAGCCTTCTCCTTCATACCTAATTCTACCAGCTCCAATTTCCTTTCCCAGGTCAATGAACTTCTTGGTGGGTAGACTACCAACTCACGAAAAATACTATCGGGTTCTTGATTGAGCAATACTTCACATGGTGCAAACCCTGTAGAATCATGTGGGAGGTGATTCTTAACCCGCTCAAATTCTTCCAGATATTCTTTCCATGAACCATGCTTCCTGTGACAGTAGGTTCGGCATAAACGGTTCAACTCTTTCATTGTTCGTTCCGCTGGGTTAGAAGCTGGCCTATACCTAGAAATGGCAATTCGCTCTATTCCGTGCTCCCTTAGCATGTCTGTCCATTCCTTTGACCTGAACTGTGACCCATTATCACTCAATATTCGTTTAGGTATACACACCTTTTGGAAATAGTCTTTCTCAAATTGGTTAATGATGGCTCTACTAGTAGCTTTCTTCAACGGGTAAAATTTTATGTATTTGGAAATCAGTTCTTCCGCTACTAAGATTTGTGTGTAATTCCCTCGTGAGGCAGGAAGTGGCCCAAAGAGATCCACTGCAACTATGTCCTTAATTGCTGTTGGTACAATTGGATGCATATATCCTTTGTGCTGTACTGTAGTCGTTTTAGATTTCTGAAAGGTGTCACATGTACTCAGTACTTTACGTATACGCCTTCCCATGTTGTTGAAAGCACAATCCAACTTCAACTTTTCCAGACACTTCTTCGGTCCATAATGCGCATTACTATAGTGCGTATACCAAATTAATTTTTCTACCACATGCTCAGGCACACAGAGTTTCCAGTTTTCCTCACTCTCCTTGTTTCTTTTATAAAGTATCCCATTGTGAATATAATAAAATGTGCAAATTCTTTCCTCTCCTGCACACCTGTATTTGTTTTTAATTGTCTTTAATTTCTCGTCCTCGTTCTGTTCCCTACGCACATTCCTTAGGAACTTCCTTATGAATTCTTCATACTGTACTCCCCTCATCAGGTTGATTCTAACTCCTTCTCCTTCCGGTCTGTTCACCAACATTCCTCTTGAGTCAGCTGGTAATCTTGACAAAGCATCAGGTATTATATGTGTTGCTCCTGGTTCATAAATTATCTCGAAGTCATAGTCTTGTAATGCTAGGGCCCATCGCGTTAGTCTGCTATGCCTCAATTTACTTGTAGTCAGAAACGTAAGGGCCTTGTGATCAGTCACGACTTTCACATGCCTCCCGGCCAAATAATACCGGAAACGCTTAAACCCCCACACAATTGCCAATGCTTCCCTTTCAGTAATCGAATATTTTCTCTCCCAAGCATTTAAACTTCTGCTACCGAATGCTATTGTTCTTACACTCTCACCTCTTCCGCTCCTCTCTATTTGGTACAAATGTATTCCTAGTCCATAGTCAGAGCTGTCTGCTCCTAAATAAAATTCCTTGGAAAAATCCGGGTGGTACAATATATCTGCATTATATAGTGCTTCCTTAATATTCTCAAACTCGGTTTGGCACTCTTCACTCCAATGTCACGGCGTCCTCGCCTTGGTCAGTTCCCTCATACTCGGTGCATTAAGCATGGGTCCTTTGACAAATTTTCTATAAAACTCGCAAACCCCAAAGAATGCTCGCAACTGTTTCTTACTATGGGGAGCCGGAAAATTTTTAATAGCCTCCATTTTACTAGGATCAGGATAGATACCCTCCTCGGATATTATATGGCCCAGAAATTTTATCTTTGATTTGCCAAATTCCGACTTGTCCAGGTTTACCGTTACCCCCGCGGTTTCGAAAGCTGCCAATATTGCATCCAGTCTATCCAAATGTTCTTCCCATGATTCGCTTGCTATCAAGAGGTCATCCACGTAGACAGTGACCTTCTTAAGTAACTCTTCGCCTAGTATTTTGTCCATCGCTCTTATAAATTCAGACACTGACACATTAAGTCCAAATGGCAACACCCTAAATTGATAGCATCTTCCTCCATAAGTAAATGCTGTATAGTGGCGAGACTTTGTGGCCAATGGTATCTGCCAGTATCCAGCAGTCAAACCGATACTACTAAGCACCTTTGCTCCTCGGAATTTTTGAATCAGTTCTTCTATAGTTTCTGGTTTGTCCCTCTCCGGTTCGATGATTTTGTTCACCGTTTGTGCATCCAAAACTATCCTCACCTTTCCATCCTTCTTATCAACAACAAATAGGAGGTTGTTGTATTGACTATTGGCCCGTTCTATAACCCCAAGGTCCATCATCCTCTGTATTTCTTCATCTACTGCTTTTCGTTTTGCCTGGGGAATGGGATACTGTTTTATATTGAATGGTTTATGGTTCTTTATCTTTAATTTACACTCCACTCCTTGCATGATACCTGGCCGTTGAGAAAATACTTTACAATGCCTGTGTAATACTGTGGCTAAATTCTTCTTAGTCCTCTCATCTAGGTGCGTCATCTCCTCCAATTTTTTTCTGATCTTGTCCTCTTTATGTCTATCCTCTCGTGCTAGTCCCTCAAGGTATATCAACACTTCTGCTCCTGGTTCCTCTTCCCCGTATCCCGTGGTGGGTTCCTCTTCGTGACATAAATTTATTCTTCTGAATTCTTCCTCTTCTTCGATTGCACTCCCCTCAGCAAATTTCAACCTCTTCTCTTCTCCTTTTCTTCCTTTGACTTTGATATTACCTTCATCAAAACTCACTACTGCATCAACCTCATTCAACCAATCTATCCCTAAAATAATCGATGTGTTCAATCCGGCCACTACCAAAAATGTTGCTTCGTATTCTTCTTCCTCTATCTCGAATGTAATTAACACCTGTTCTTTAATAGGTTTACTCTTTGCACCCAACGCGTTCACAATTCTCACTCCACTCACTGGGAAACTAGGCAAGTTAACATTCGCTTTTAGTATCTGTTCATATAACCTTTTGGATATTGCACATGCTTCACTTCCTGTATCAACTAATGCCTCGATATTCAGTCCACATAACTTGATCCCTATCATGGGTAGCCTGGGTTCTTTGGGAATCCCACTTCTTTCCTCCAGTAGATCTTCTCTGAGGTCTCCACCATTGTCGTGTCTTAGTAGGTTTATTCTGGTCCTCGTAGCTCTCACTCCCGATCGGACCTCATCTGGAGTGTCATTCAGTTTTCCGGTCTCTCCTCCTCTTCTATATGCACCGTGTCATTCATTCGCCTATCCCATCTTCTCTCATGATCTCTTGGTTCTTCATTCCTTCTCCAATCATTTCTCCATTGACGTTCACCACCATGGTTCCTGTATCCATGACCGCCACCTCTTCCTCTATAATTAGACGAATTACCGAAATGATTCCTTGGGTCATTACCTCCCCCTCGGTTTTGATCATTAGGTTGGTTGTGTCCCTGTGCTCGAACAGATTCCAACTGTTCCAGTATCTTCATCAAAGCCTCCCTATCTTCAATTAGGCTCCCGGATATAGTTTCTTGCATTCTCTGGCTCATTCTTCTTTTTATTGCCGATATCATTACGTCATCACTCAGGGGTTGTTCCAGGGTCTCGTTCAATTCCCACAAATGTTCAGCAAACTCTCTCAACGTTCCCCTCCATGTACTAAGTGACTTGCGGTGGAGTAGGTCCTCAATTGCTGCACATTGATGGCTTTTGGACCAGTATTTCTTCAAGAATTCCTCTTCAAATTGGTCATAACTCGTAGTCCCTTCCTTCTTCCTGACTCCCCAAGTGAAAGCCTCACCTTCCATCCTATCTATTGCAAATTGAATCTTGTCTGAGTCCTTAAGATGTGCTGGGAGAACTCCTTTTAGCCATTTCATAAATATCATTGGGTGCAATCCTCCTTTCGGTCTAAATTTCTGCCCTGTATTACTTTGGATGCACCGATTATCACTGCTCATCAATGTAACGACCTTACCTCCCCCAATGGTTAAGGTGGCATTGCTAATTCGCTTATCAATTTCTTCTGTCTTGTTCTCCAATTGCTGCACTCTCTTGTTATCCTCTTCTCGTTGCATGGCTATAGCATTTCTCAGATTGACAGCTAGTTGGTTCTGCCTATCTCCTATCCCTTTAATCGCCTCACTGCATTGTTTCTGCATCTGCGTTACCTTGGCAATTCGATGATTGCAATTTGTTTCCACTTCGTTGATTCTTTCTCCCAATTCGGCTTTCGTTCCTTCAATATCGTCTTCTATCTTTTTTGTTAATTTCCATTCCACCTTCTCCACATCTTCCTGGACTTGTTCTATACTCTTCTGCAGCTTATTCTCTCTCTCATTGATATCCATTTTCCACTGTTCTTGTAGCTCCTGTATTTCCTTCTTCAGATTACATTCCATCTTCATCTGCGATGTTTTTATCTCTTGTGCTATAGTTGCTTGTAACTCTTCCTTTAATGATGCGTTATTTTCTTGTAAATCTTCCTTTAATGATTTTCTGAGATTTTTCTCTAATGATGCGTTATTTTTCTCTACTGATTTGTGTAACCTTTCTTCCCTCTCTCTACTTTCTTTTAGCAAGGCCGCCAACATCGACCGCATATCTGCATCCTCTGAAACTGGCCTAGCTCTCATCGCTTGTCCCGGTGTCTCAGGGTAACTAGTTGAATGTGCTGATAGGCTTCCTAATGACAATCCACAACCACTAATTCCTGAATCATCCCTGTCTTCCTGTCCTATCCCTTTTCTTTCAACTACTGCCTCACAGACCTGCTTATCTTCAGAAGACATGTTTGGTTTATATTTAATGCCCAGGCAAGTAATACAAAATAACCTCCAATAACCCAAAACACTCCTAATTACCATGAACTAATCAAACAGTACCTGCAATCCTTTCAGTTAATTCCCAAAATGATACAACATGCCTG